>NW_026778199.1:4231920-5642560 GCF_025265405.1 Mesoplodon densirostris | reverse complement strand
GCACCAGGAGAGGGACTATTCGTTGAGTTTAGAAACCTTTCGTATTCACAGTGTGTCCATTCTCTAGGTTTCCTGTACATGTTATAGCTGTAGTAATATTCCCTTGAACCTGGAGAGTTGGGACCCATGGAATGGGGGCCATGCATTATTGCTTGAAAGGGTCTGCATTTGCTCACCCAATCTCACCAATCCTCTCAGTCCCAAGTGTCCAGCCTTATGCCACATCCAGCTGTCATTGTAGATAGGGTCTTTCCAGGTTTCCTCAGACACCCTGAAGGAATTGTAAAGAATTTCCCTGTTTTTTGGTTTTGCTTTTGAAATTCCTTTTTATACTGGGTTTGAGCTGATTCTCGCTGCCATGTTTATGCCACTCTAGACACACTTGATTCCCTTATGGAGTCATATCAATACATAGGTTTTAAGATTCTTACTAGTCAGATATATTCCCTCTGCGGGAAATATGGGGTTTTGAGTCTCTTTCACTGAGGAAGGTGTAGGTATTGTCTATTCCAAAGTGGTTTTTGAAACGGTCCCTGTGCTTATATCAAACTCTGGTTTTATGCATCACCCCACCTCTCCTTCCCCTTTATGCAGGCATAAGAGTGTTTTCTAAATGTGAGAGTCTGTTCTCTTTCCTAACTCAGTTCACGTGTAGCCATGTTTACAGGATCTTCATAAGTGATATCTTATGATAAGTTTCTTTTTCTGTGTGACTTATTTCACTTAGAATCATCGTACCTGAATCCACTCACTTTGCTGCTACTGGTCTTATGACATTGATTTCATCGCTGAGGGATATTCCATCATACGTAAGTACCACAATGTTTGAACCATTTTTATATTTCCTGGATATTTAAGGTGTACCCAAGTTGAGGTTCTTGTAGTCAGTGCAGCCCTAAATTTGGAGGTGGCTCTTTCTTATTGATTTTCAGTTTTCCCAAGGTATATTCCCTAGACTGGAAGTGGCCTTGGCTCTGTAGCTCTGTTGTTTACTTGTTTTAGGGAACACAATGCACTCCTCCAGTGAGGCAGTTGGCAGTTTACATCCCGCCCATCAGCATAACAAGGCTCCCAGTTCTCCAGGGCCTGTCTTGCCTTTCTGGTTTTTACACATTTTGTGGATGTCCCTTTTGACCGGTGGGAAGTGATACTTCTTTGTAGTGCAGATTTGCATTGCCGCTTGCTTGCTTGGCCAAAAAGGGCGTATGCGTTTTCTCCTGAATATATTCAGGAGAAAACGCATACGCCCTTTTGGCCAAGTGCACCATTGTCCAAGTTGTGCCCCTCTTCCTGTGCTTTACAGGCGATTCCAAGGTACCTCTTGAAATCTGTTTCCTGCTATTTTGCCTCGCTTTCAAGTCCGCCTCGTTGACTTCCCTCAACAGATTTTTGGACGATAGTTGTCCTTTATCACTCTGCCAGTTTGTGAATTGCTGTGCCCCTGAGCTCCATTTCTCAACTCGTTTATTGTGAGCTGAACACAAGTCCAAAATTTTTGGATCATGTCCTATACTGGTTCCCGGTGGGTGGCTGAGACTTTGGTTAATTCTTCTTCCTGCCGGGAAATTAGAGTGACATGTGCCCGTCCAAATGCCTAACAGCTACTCTCTCATGGATTCTCCCTCGTCCCTCCTTCCTCTGCCAAATTGGAACCTGTGCAAACCAGGAGGTTAAAGGGCCTGTCTCTCCAAGTTGGGAGATTGATAGTAAGGCAGTTGGAAAGTCAATCTGGAGCACCAGGAGAGGGACTATTCGTTGAGTTTTAGAAACCTTTCGTATTCACAGTGTGTCCATTCTCTAGGTTCCTGTACATGTTATAGCTGTAGTAATATTCCCTTGAACCTGGAGAGTTGGGACCCATGGAATGGGGGCCATGCATTATTGCTTGAAAGGGTCTGCATTTGCTCACCCAATCTCACCAATCCTCTCAGTCCCAAGTGTCCAGCCTTATGCCACATCCAGCTGTCATTGTAGATAGGGTCTTTCCAGGTTTCCTCAGACACCCTGAAGGAATTGTAAAGAATTTCCCTGTTTTTTGGTTTTGCTTTTGAAATTCCTTTTTATAGTGGGTTTGAGCTGATTCTCGCTGCCATGTTTATGCCACTCTAGACACACTTGATTCCCTTATGGAGACATATCAATACATAGGTTTTAAGATTCTTACTAGTCAGATATATTCCTCTGTGGGAAATATGGGGTTTTGAGTCTCTTTCACTAAGGAAGGTGTCGGTCTTGTCAATTCCAAAGTTGTTTTTGAAACGGTCCGTGTGCTTATATCAAACTCTGGTTTTATGCATCACCCCACCTCTCCTTCCACTTTATGCAGGCATAAGAGTGTTTTCTAAATGTGAGACTCTGTTCTCTTTCCTAACTCAATTCACGTGTAGCCATGTTTACAGGATCTTCATAAGTGATATCTTATGATAAGTTTCTTTTTCTGTGTGACTTATTTCACTTAGAATCATCGTACCTGAATCCACTCACTTTGCTGCTACCTGGTCTTATGACATTGATTTCATGGCTGAGGGATATTCCATCGTACGTAAGTACCACAATGTTTTGAACCATTTTTATATTTCCTGGGATATTTAAGGTGTACCCAAGTGAGGTTCTTGTAGTCAGTGCAGCCCTAAAGTTGGAGGTGGCTCTTTCTTATTGATTTTCAGTTTTCCCAAGGTATATTCCCTAGACTGGAAGTGGCCTTGGCTCTGTAGCTCTGTTGTTTACTTGTTTTAGGGAACACAATGCACTCCTCCAGTGAGGCAGTTGGCAGTTTACATCCCACCCATCAGCATAACAAGGCTCCCAGTTCTCCAGGGCCTGTCTTGCCTTCTGGTTTTTACACATTTTGTGGATGTCCCTTTTGACCAGTGGGAAGTGATACTTCTTTGTAGTGCAGATTTGCATTGCCCGCTTGCTTGCTTGACCAAAAAGGGCGTATGCGTTTTCTCCTGAATATATTCAGGAGAAAACGCATACGCCCTTTTTGGCCAAGTGCACCATTGTCCAAGTCGTGCGCCTCTTCCTGTGCTCTACAGGCGATTCCAAGGTACCTCTTGAAATCTGTTTCCTGCTATTTTGCCTCACTTTCAAGTCCGCCTCGTTGACTTCCCTCAACAGATTTTTGGACGATAGTTGAACCTTTATCACTCTGCCAGTTTGTGAATTGCTGTGCCCTGAGCTCATTTCTCAACTCGTTTTTTGTGAGTTGAACACAAGTCCAAAATTTTGGATCATGTCCTATACTGGTTCCCGGTGGGTGGCTGAGACTTTGGTTAATTCTTCTTCCTGCCGGGAAATTAGAGTGACATGTGCCCGTCCAAATGCCTAACAGCTACTCTCTCATGGGTTCTCCCTCGTCCCTTCCATCCTCTGGCAAATTGGGAACCTGTGCAAACCAGGAGGATAAAGGGCCTGTCTCTCCAAGTTGGGAGATTGATAGTAAGGCAGTTGGAAAGTCAAACTGGAGCACCAGGAGAGGGACTATTCATTGAGTTTTAGAAACCTTTCGTATTCACAGTGTGTACATTCTCTAGGTTTTCCTGTACATGTTATAGCTGTAGTAATATTCCCTTGAACCTGGAGAGTTGGGACCCATGGAATGGGGGCCATGCATTATTGCTTGAAAGGGTCTGCATTTGCTCACCCAATCTCACCAATCCTCTCAGTCCAAGTGTCCAGCCTTATGCCACATCCAGCTGTCATTGTAGATAGGGTCTTTCCAGGTTTCCTCAGACACCCTGAAGGAATTGTAAAGAATTTCCCTGTTTTTTGGTTTTGCTTTTGAAATTCCTTTTTATAGTGGGTTTGAGCTGATTCTCGCTGCCATGTTTATGCCACTCTAGACACACTTGATTCCTTATGGAGTCATATCAATACATAGGTTTAAGATTCTTACTAGTCAGATATATTCCTCTGCGGGAAATATGGGGTTTTGAGTCTCTTTCACTGAGGAAGGTGTAGGTCTTGTCTATTCCAAAGTTGGTTTTTGGAACGGTCCCTGTGCTTATATCAAACTCTGGTTTTATGCATCACCCGACGTCTCCATCCCCTTTATGCAGCATAAGAGTGTTTTCTAAATGTGAGACTCTGTTCTCTTTCCTAACTCAGTTCACGTGTAGCCATGTTTACAGGATCTTCATAAGTGATATCTTATGATAAGTTTCTTTTTCTGTGTGACTTATTTCACTTAGAATCATCGTAATCCACTCACTTTGCTGCTACTGGTCTTATGACATTGATTTCATGGCTGAGGGATATTCCATCGTACGTAAGTACCACAATGTTTTGAACCATTTTTATATTTCCTGGGATATTTAAGGTGTACCCAAGTTGAGGTTCTTGTAGTCAGTGCAGCCCTAAATTTGGAGGTGGCTCTTTCTTATTGATTTTCAGTTTTCCCAAGGTATATTCCCTAGACTGGAAGTGGCCTTGGCTCTGTAGCTCTGTTGTTTACTTGTTTTAGGGAACACAATGCACTCCTCCAGTGAGGCAGTTGGCAATTTACATCCCACCCATCAGCATAACAAGGCTCCCAGTTCCTCAGGGCCTGTCTTGCCTTTCTGGTTTTTACACATTTTGTGGATATCCCTTTTGACCGGTGGGAAGTGATACTTCTTTGTAGTGCAGATTTGCATTGCCCACTTGCTTGCTTGGCCAAAAAGGGCATATGCGTTTTCTCCTGAATATATTCAGGAGAAAACGCATACGCCCTTTTTGGCCAAGTGCACCATTGTCCAAGTTGTGCCCCTCTTCCTGTGCTTTACAGGCGATTCCAAGGTACCTCTTGAAATCTGTTTCCTGCTATTTTGCCTCGCTTTCAGTCCGCCTCGTTGACTTCCCTCAACAGATTTTTGGACGATAGTTGTCCTTTATCACTCTGCCAGTTTGTGAATTGCTGTGCCCCTGAGCTCCATTTCTCAACTCGCTTTTTGTGAGCTGAACACAAGTCCAAAATTTTGGATCATGTCCTATACTGGGTTCCCGGTGGGTGGCTGAGACTTTGGTTAATTCTTCTTCCTGCCGGGAAATTAGAGTGACATATGCCCGTCCAAATGCCTAACAGCTACTCTCTCATGGGTTCTCCCTCGTCCTTCCATCCTCTGCCAAATTGGGAACCTGTGCAAACCAGGAGGTTAAAGGGCCTGTCTGTCCAAGTTGGGAGATTGATAGTAAGGCAGTTGGAAAGTCAAACTGGAGCACCAGGAGAGGGACTATTCGTTGAGTTTTAGAAACCTTTCGTATTCACAGTGTGTCCATTCTCTAGGTTTCCTGTACATGTTTATAGCTGTAGTAATATTCCCTTGAACCTGGAGAGTTGGGACCCATGGAATGGGGGCCATGCATTATTGCTTGAAAGGGTCTGCATTTGCTCACCCAATCTCACCAATCCTCTCAGTCCCAAGTGTCCAGCCTTATGCCACATCCAGCTGTCATTGTAGATAGGGTCTTTCCAGGTTTCCTCAGACACCCTGAAGGAATTGTAAAGAATTTCCCTGTTTTTTGGTTTTGCTTTTGAAATTCCTTTTTATACTGGGTTTGAGCTGATTCTCGCTGCCATGTTTATGCCACTCTAGACACACTTGATTCCCTTATGGAGTCATATCAATACATAGGTTTTAAGATTCTTACTAGTCAGATATATTCCTCTGCGGGAAATATGGGGTTTTGAGTCTCTTTCACTGAGGAAGGTGTAGGTATTGTCTATTCCAAAGTTGGTTTTGAAACGGTCCCTGTGCTTATATCAAACTCTGGTTTTATGCATCACCCCACCTCTCCTTCCCCTTTATGCAGGCATAAGAGTGTTTTCTAAATGTGAGAGTCTGTTCTCTTTCCTAACTCAGTTCACGTGTAGCCATGTTTACAGGATCTTCATAAGTGATATCTTATGATAAGTTTCTTTTTCTGTGTGACTTATTTCACTTAGAATCATCGTACCTGAATCCACTCACTTTGCTGCTACTGGTCTTATGACATTGATTTCATCGCTGAGGGATATTCCATCATACGTAAGTACCACAATGTTTTGAACCATTTTTATATTTCCTGGGATATTTAAGGTGTACCCAAGTTGAGGTTCTTGTAGTCAGTGCAGCCCTAAATTTGGAGGTGGCTCTTTCTTATTGATTTTCAGTTTTCCCAAGGTATATTCCCTAGACTGGAAGTGGCCTTGGCTCTGTAGCTCTGTTGTTTACTTGTTTAGGGAACACAATGCACTCCTCCAGTGAGGCAGTTGGCAGTTTACATCCCGCCCATCAGCATAACAAGGCTCCCAGTTCTCCAGGGCCTGTCTTGCCTTTCTGGTTTTTACACATTTTGTGGATGTCCCTTTTGACCGGTGGGAAGTGATACTTCTTTGTAGTGCAGATTTGCATTGCCCGCTTGCTTGCTTGGCCAAAAAGGGCGTATGCGTTTTCTCCTGAATATATTCAGGAGAAAACGCATACGCCCTTTTTGGCCAAGTGCACCATTGTCCAAGTTGTGCCCCTCTTCCTGTGCTTTACAGGCGATTCCAAGGTACCTCTTGAAATCTGTTTCCTGCTATTTTGCCTCGCTTTCAAGTCCGCCTCGTTGACTTCCCTCAACAGATTTTGGACGATAGTTGTCCTTTATCACTCTGCCAGTTTGTGAATTGCTGTGCCCCCTGAGCTCCATTTCTCAACTCGTTTATTGTGAGCTGAACACAAGTCCAAAATTTTGGATCATGTCCTGTACTGGTTCCCGGTGGGTGGCTGAGACTTTGGTTAATTCTTCTTCCTGCCGGGAAATTAGAGTGACATGTGCCCGTCCAAATGCCTAACAGCTACTCTCTCATGGGTTCTCCCTCGTCCCTTCCATCCTCTGCCAAATTGGGAACCTGTGCAAACCAGGAGGTTAAAGGGCCTGTCTCTCCAAGTTGGGAGATTGATAGTAAGGCAGTTGGAAAGTCAATCTGGAGCATCAGGAGAGGGACTATTCGTTGAGTTTTAGAAACCTTTCGTATTCACAGTGTGTCCATTCTCTAGGTTTCCTGTACATGTTATAGCTGTAGTAATATTCCCTTGAACCTGGAGAGTTGGGACCCATGGAATGGGGGCCATGCATTATTGCTTGAAAGGGTCTGCATTTGCTCACCCAATCTCACCAATCCTCTCAGTCCCAAGTGTCCAGCCTTATGCCACATCCAGCTGTCATTGTAGATAGGGTCTTTCCAGGTTTCCTCAGACACCCTGAAGGAATTGTAAAGAATTTCCCTGTTTTTTGGTTTTGCTTTTGAAATTCCTTTTTATAGTGGGTTTGAGCTGATTCTCGCTGCCATGTTTATGCCACTCTAGACACACTTGATTCCCTTATGGAGACATATCAATACATAGGTTTTAAGATTCTTACTACTCAGATATATTCCTCTGTGGGAAATATGGGGTTTTGAGTCTCTTTCACTAAGGAAGGTATCGGTCTGGTCAATTCCAAAGTTGGTTTTTGAAACGGTCCGTGTGCTTATATCAAACTCTGGTTTTATGCATCACCCCACCTCTCCTTCCACTTTATGCAGGCATAAGAGTGTTTTCTAAATGTGAGACTCTGTTCTCTTTCCTAACTCAATTCACGTGTAGCCATGTTTACAGGATCTTCATAAGTGATATCTTATGATAAGTTTCTTTTTCTGTGTGACTTATTTCACTTAGAATCATCGTACCTGAATCCACTCACTTTGCTGCTACTGGTCTTATGACATTGATTTCATGGCTGAGGGATATTCCATCGTACGTAAGTACCACAATGTTTTGAACCATTTTTATATTTCCTGGGATATTTAAGGTGTACCCAAGTTGAGGTTCTTGTAGTCAGTGCAGCCCTAAAGTTGGAGGTGGCTCTTTCTTATTGATTTTCAGTTTTCCCAAGGTATATTCCCTAGACTGGAAGTGGCCTTGGCTCTGTAGCTCTGTTGTTTACTTGTTTTAGGGAACACAATGCACTCCTCCAGTGAGGCAGTTGGCAGTTTACATCCCACCCATCAGCATAACAAGGCTCCCAGTTCTCCAGGGCCTGTCTTGCCTTTCTGGTTTTTACACATTTTGTGGATGTCCCTTTTGACCAGTGGGAAGTGATACTTCTTTGTAGTGCAGATTTGCATTGCCCGCTTGCTTGCTTGGCCAAAAAGGGCGTATGCGTTTTCTCCTGAATATATTCAGGAGAAAACGCATACGCCCTTTTTGGCCAAGTGCACCATTGTCCAAGTTGTGCCCCTCTTCCTGTGCTCTACAGGCGATTCCAAGGTACCTCTTGAAATCTGTTTCCTGCTATTTTGCCTCACTTTCAAGTCCGCCTCGTTGACTTCCCTCAACAGATTTTTGGACGATAGTTGACCTTTATCACTCTGCCAGTTTGTGAATTGCTGTGCCCCTGAGCTCCATTTCTCAACTCGTTTTTTGTGAGTTGAACACAAGTCCAAAATTTTGGATCATGTCCTATACTGGTTCCCGGTGGGTGGCTGAGACTTTGGTTAATTCTTCTTCCTGCCGGGAAATTAGAGTGACATGTGCCCGTCCAAATGCCTAACAGCTACTCTCTCATGGGTTCTCCCTCGTCCCTTCCATCCTCTGGCAAATTGGGAACCTGTGCAAACCAGGAGGATAAAGGGCCTGTCTCTCCAAGTTGGGAGATTGATAGTAAGGCAGTTGGAAAGTCAAACTGGAGCACCAGGAGAGGGACTATTCATTGAGTTTTAGAAACCTTTCGTATTCACAGTGTGTACATTCTCTAGGTTTCCTGTACATGTTATAGCTGTAGTAATATTCCCTTGAACCTGGAGAGTTGGGACCCATGGAATGGGGGCCATGCATTATTGCTTGAAAGGGTCTGCATTTGCTCACCCAATCTCACCAATCCTCTCAGTCCCAAGTGTCCAGCCTTATGCCACATCCAGCTGTCATTGTAGATAGGGTCTTTCCAGGTTTCCTCAGACACCCTGAAGGAATTGTAAAGAATTTCCCTGTTTTTTGGTTTTGCTTTTGAAATTCCTTTTTATAGTGGGTTTGAGCTGATTCTCGCTGCCATGTTTATGCCACTCTAGACACACTTGATTCCCTTATGGAGTCATATCAATACATAGGTTTTAAGATTCTTACTAGTCAGATATATTCCTCTGCGGGAAATATGGGGTTTTGAGTCTCTTTCACTGAGGAAGGTGTAGGTCTTGTCTATTCCAAAGTTGGTTTTTGGAACGGTCCCTGTGCTTATATCAAACTCTGGTTTTATGCATCACCCGACCTCTCCATCCCCTTTATGCAGGCATAAGAGTGTTTTCTAAATGTGAGACTCTGTTCTCTTTCCTAACTCAGTTCACGTGTAGCCATGTTTACAGGATCTTCATAAGTGATATCTTATGATAAGTTTCTTTTTCTGTGTGACTTATTTCACTTAGAATCATCGTACCTGAATCCACTCACTTTGCTGCTACTGGTCTTATGACATTGATTTCATGGCTGAGGGATATTCCATCGTACGTAAGTACCACAATGTTTTGAACCATTTTTATATTTCCTGGGATATTTAAGGTGTACCCAAGTTGAGGTTCTTGTAGTCAGTGCAGCCCTAAATTTGGAGGTGGCTCTTTCTTATTGATTTTCAGTTTTCCCAAGGTATATTCCCTAGACTGGAAGTGGCCTTGGCTCTGTAGCTCTGTTGTTTACTTGTTTTAGGGAACACAATGCACTGCTCCAGTGAGGCAGTTGGCAATTTACATCCCGCCCATCAGCATAACAAGGCTCCCAGTTCTCCAGGGCCTGTCTTGCCTTTCTGGTTTTTACACATTTTGTGGATGTCCCTTTTGACCGGTGGGAAGTGATACTTCTTTGTAGTGCAGATTTGCATTGCCCACTTGCTTGCTTGGCCAAAAAGGGCGTATGCGTTTTCTCCTGAATATATTCAGGAGAAAACGCATACGCCCTTTTTGGCCAAGTGCACCATTGTCCAAGTTGTGCCCCTCTTCCTGTGCTTTACAGGCGATTCCAAGGTACCTCTTGAAATCTGTTTCCTGCTATTTTGCCTCGCTTTCAAGTCCGCCTCGTTGACTTCCCTCAACAGATTTTTGGACGATAGTTGTCCTTTATCACTCTGCCAGTTTGTGAATTGCTGAGCCCCTGAGCTCCATTTCTCAACTCGCTTTTTGTGAGCTGAACGCAAGTCCAAAATTTTGGATCATGTCCTATACTGGTTCCCGGTGGGTGGCTGAGACTTTGGTTAATTCTTCTTCCTGCCGGGAAATTAGAGTGACATGTGCCCGTCCAAATGCCTAACAGCTACTCTCTCATGGGTTCTCCCTCGTCCCTTCCATCCTCTGCCAAATTGGGAACCTGTGCAAACCAGGAGGTTAAAGGGCCTGTCTCTCCAAGTTGGGAGATTGATAGTAAGGCAGTTGGAAAGTCAAACTGGAGCACCAGGAGAGGGACTATTCGTTGAGTTTTAGAAACCTTTCGTATTCACAGTGTGTCCATTCTCTAGGTTTCCTGTACATGTTATAGCTGTAGTAATATTCCCTTGAACCTGGAGAGTTGGGACCCATGGAATGGGGGCCATGCATTATTGCTTGAAAGGGTCTGCATTTGCTCACCCAATCTCACCAATCCTCTCAGTCCCAAGTGTCCAGCCTTATGCCACATCCAGCTGTCATTGTAGATAGGGTCTTTCCAGGTTTCCTCAGACACCCTGAAGGAATTGT
Source organism: Mesoplodon densirostris (assembly GCF_025265405.1). Taxonomy (NCBI): domain Eukaryota; kingdom Metazoa; phylum Chordata; class Mammalia; order Artiodactyla; family Ziphiidae; genus Mesoplodon; species Mesoplodon densirostris. Next base: position 5,631,861 of record NW_026778199.1, on the reverse strand, counting down.
AAAGAATTTCCCTGTTTTTTGGTTTTGCTTTTGAAATTCCTTTTTATAGTGGGTTTGAGCTGATTCTCGCTGCCATGTTTATGCCACTCTAGACACACTTGATTCCCTTATGGAGTCATATCAATACATAGGTTTTAAGATTCTTACTAGTCAGATATATTCCTCTGCGGGAAATATGGGGTTTTGAGTCTCTTTCACTGAGGAAGGTGTAGGTCTTGTCTATTCCAAAGTTGGTTTTTGGAACGGTCCCTGTGCTTATATCAAACTCTGGTTTTATGCATCACCCCACCTCTCCTTCCCCTTTATGCAGGCATAAGAGTGTTTTCTAAATGTGAGACTCTGTTCTCTTTCCTAACTCAGTTCACGTGTAGCCATGTTTACAGGATCTTCCTAAGTGATATCTTATGATAAGTTTCTTTTTCTGTGTGACTTATTTCACTTAGAATCATCGTACCTGAATCCACTCACTTTGCTGCTACTGGTCTTATGACATTGATTTCATCGCTGAGGGATATTCCATCATACGTAAGTACCACAATGTTTTGAACCATTTTTATATTTCCTGGGATATTTAAGGTGTACCGAAGTTGAGGTTCTTGTAGTCAGTGCAGCCCTAAATTTGGAGGTGGCTCTTTCTTATTGATTTTCAGTTTTCCCAAGGTATATTCCCTAGACTGGAAGTGGCCTTGGCTCTGTAGCTCTGTTGTTTACTTGTTTTAGGGAACACAATGCACTCCTCCAGTGAGGCAGTTGGCAGTTTACATCCCGCCCATCAGCATAACAAGGCTCCCAGTTCTCCAGGGCCTGTCTTGCCTTTCTGGTTTTTACACATTTTGTGGATGTCCCTTTTGACCGGTGGGAAGTGATACTCCTTTGTAGTGCAGATTTGCATTGCCCGCTTGCTTGCTTGGCCAAAAAGGGCGTATGCGTTTTCTCCTGAATATATTCAGGAGAAAACGCATACCCCCTTTTGGGCCAAGTGCACCATTGTCCAAGTTGTGCCCCTCTTTTGTGCTTTACAGGCGATTCCAACGTACCTCTTGAAATCTGTTTCCTGCTATTTTGCCTCGCTTTCAAGTCCGCCTCGTTGACTTCCCTCAACAGATTTTTGGACGATAGTTGTCCTTTATCACTCTGCCAGTTTGTGAATTGCTGTGCCCCTGAGCTCCATTTCTCAACTCGTTTTTTGTGAGCTGAACGCAAGTCCAAAATTTTGGATCATGTCCTATACTGGTTCCCGGTGGATGGCTGAGACTTTGGTTAATTCTTCTTCCTGCCGGGAAATTAGAGTGACATGTGCCCGTCCAAATGCCTAACAGCTACTCTCTCATGGGTTCTCCCTCGTGCCTTCCATCCTCTGGCAAATTGGGAACCTGTGCAAACCAGGAGGTTAAAGGGCCTGTCTCTCCAAGTTGGGAGATTGATAGTAAGGCAGTTGGAAAGTCAAACTGGAGCACCAGGAGAGGGACTATTCGTTGAGTTTTAGAAACCTTTCGTATTCACAGTGTGTCCATTCTCTAGGTTTCCTGTACATGTTATAGCTGTAGTAATATTCCCTTGAACCTGGAGAGTTGGGACCCATGGAATGGGGGCCATGCATTATTGCTTGAAAGGGTCTGCATTTGCTTACCCAATCTCACCAATCCTCTCAGTCCCAAGTGTCCAGCCTTATGCCACATCCAGCTGTCATTGTAGATAGGGTCTTTCCAGGTTTCCTCAGACACCCTGAAGGAATTGTAAAGAATTTCCCTGTTTTTTGGTTTTGCTTTTGAAATTCCTTTTTATAGTGGGTTTGAGCTGATTCTCGCTGCCATGTTTATGCCACTCTAGACACACTTGATTCCCTTATGGAGTCATATCAATACATAGGTTTTAAGATTCTTACTAGTCAGATATATTCCTCTGCGGGAAATATGGGGTTTTGAGTCTCTTTCACTGAGGAAGGTGTAGGTCTTGTCTATTCCAAAGTTGGTTTTTGGAACGGTCCCTGTGCTTATATCAAACTCTGGTTTTATGCATCACCCCACCTCTCCTTCCCCTTTATGCAGGCATAAGAGTGTTTTCTAAATGTGAGACTCTGTTCTCTTTCCTAACTCAGTTCACGTGTAGCCATGTTTACAGGATCTTCCTAAGTGATATCTTATGATAAGTTTCTTTTTCTGTGTGACTTATTTCACTTAGAATCATCGTACCTGAATCCACTCACTTTGCTGCTACTGGTCTTATGACATTGATTTCATCGCTGAGGGATATTCCATCATACGTAAGTACCACAATGTTTTGAACCATTTTTATATTTCCTGGGATATTTAAGGTGTACCGAAGTTGAGGTTCTTGTAGTCAGTGCAGCCCTAAATTTGGAGGTGGCTCTTTCTTATTGATTTTCAGTTTTCCCAAGGTATATTCCCTAGACTGGAAGTGGCCTTGGCTCTGTAGCTCTGTTGTTTACTTGTTTTAGGGAACACAATGCACTCCTCCAGTGAGGCAGTTGGCAATTTACATCCCGCCCATCAGCATAACAATGCTCCCAGTTCTCCAGGGCCTGTCTTGCCTTTCTGGTTTTTACACATATTGTGGATGTCCCTTGTGACCGGTGGGAAGTGATACTTCTTTGTAGTGCAGATTTGCATTGCCCGCTTGCTTGCTTGGCCAAAAAGGGCGTATGCGTTTTCTCCTGAATATATTCAGGAGAAAACGCATACGCCCTTTTTGGCCAAGTGCACCATTGTCCAAGTTGTGCCCCTCTTCCTGTGCTCTACAGGCGATTCCAAGGTACCTCTTGAAATCTGTTTCCTGCTATTTTGCCTCACTTTCAAGTCCGCCTCGTTGACTTCCCTCAACAGATTTTTGGACGATAGTTGACCTTTATCACTCTGCCAGTTTGTGAATTGCTGTGCCCCTGAGCTCCATTTCTCAACTCGTTTTTTGTGAGTTGAACACAAGTCCAAAATTTTGGATCATGTCCTATACTGGTTCCCGGTGGGTGGCTGAGACTTTGGTTAATTCTTCTTCCTGCCGGGAAATTAGAGTGACATGTGCCCGTCCAAATGCCTAACAGCTACTCTCTCATGGGTTCTCCCTCGTCCCTTCCATCCTCTGGCAAATTGGGAACCTGTGCAAACCAGGAGGATAAAGGGCCTGTCTCTCCAAGTTGGGAGATTGATAGTAAGGCAGTTGGAAAGTCAAACTGGAGCACCAGGAGAGGGACTATTCATTGAGTTTTAGAAACCTTTCGTATTCACAGTGTGTACATTCTCTAGGTTTCCTGTACATGTTATAGCTGTAGTAATATTCCCTTGAACCTGGAGAGTTGGGACCCATGGAATGGGGGCCATGCATTATTGCTTGAAAGGGTCTGCATTTGCTCACCCAATCTCACCAATCCTCTCAGTCCCAAGTGTCCAGCCTTATGCCACATCCAGCTGTCATTGTAGATAGGGTCTTTCCAGGTTTCCTCAGACACCCTGAAGGAATTGTAAAGAATTTCCCTGTTTTTTGGTTTTGCTTTTGAAATTCCTTTTTATAGTGGGTTTGAGCTGATTCTCGCTGCCATGTTTATGCCACTCTAGACACACTTGATTCCCTTATGGAGTCATATCAATACATAGGTTTTAAGATTCTTACTAGTCAGATATATTCCTCTGCGGGAAATATGGGGTTTTGAGTCTCTTTCACTGAGGAAGGTGTAGGTCTTGTCTATTCCAAAGTTGGTTTTTGGAACGGTCCCTGTGCTTATATCAAACTCTGGTTTTATGCATCACCCGACCTCTCCATCCCCTTTATGCAGGCATAAGAGTGTTTTCTAAATGTGAGACTCTGTTCTCTTTCCTAACTCAGTTCACGTGTAGCCATGTTTACAGGATCTTCATAAGTGATATCTTATGATAAGTTTCTTTTTCTGTGTGACTTATTTCACTTAGAATCATCGTACCTGAATCCACTCACTTTGCTGCTACTGGTCTTATGACATTGATTTCATGGCTGAGGGATATTCCATCGTACGTAAGTACCACAATGTTTTGAACCATTTTTATATTTCCTGGGATATTTAAGGTGTACCCAAGTTGAGGTTCTTGTAGTCAGTGCAGCCCTAAATTTGGAGGTGGCTCTTTCTTATTGATTTTCAGTTTTCCCAAGGTATATTCCCTAGACTGGAAGTGGCCTTGGCTCTGTAGCTCTGTTGTTTACTTGTTTTAGGGAACACAATGCACTGCTCCAGTGAGGCAGTTGGCAATTTACATCCCGCCCATCAGCATAACAAGGCTCCCAGTTCTCCAGGGCCTGTCTTGCCTTTCTGGTTTTTACACATTTTGTGGATGTCCCTTTTGACCGGTGGGAAGTGATACTTCTTTGTAGTGCAGATTTGCATTGCCCACTTGCTTGCTTGGCCAAAAAGGGCGTATGCGTTTTCTCCTGAATATATTCAGGAGAAAACGCATACGCCCTTTTTGGCCAAGTGCACCATTGTCCAAGTTGTGCCCCTCTTCCTGTGCTTTACAGGCGATTCCAAGGTACCTCTTGAAATCAGTTTCCTGCTATTTTGCCTCGCTTTCAAGTCCGCCTCGTTGACTTCCCTCAACAGATTTTTGGACGATAGTTGTCCTTTATCACTCTGCCAGTTTGTGAATTGCTGAGCCCCTGAGCTCCATTTCTCAACTCGCTTTTTGTGAGCTGAACGCAAGTCCAAAATTTTGGATCATGTCCTATACTGGTTCCCGGTGGGTGGCTGAGACTTTGGTTAATTCTTCTTCCTGCCGGGAAATTAGAGTGACATGTGCCCGTCCAAATGCCTAACAGCTACTCTCTCATGGGTTCTCCCTCGTCCCTTCCATCCTCTGCCAAATTGGGAACCTGTGCAAACCAGGAGGTTAAAGGGCCTGTCTCTCCAAGTTGGGAGATTGATAGTAAGGCAGTTGGAAAGTCAAACTGGAGCACCAGGAGAGGGACTATTCGTTGAGTTTTAGAAACCTTTCGTATTCACAGTGTGTCCATTCTCTAGGTTTCCTGTACATGTTATAGCTGTAGTAATATTCCCTTGAACCTGGAGAGTTGGGACCCATGGAATGGGGGCCATGCATTATTGCTTGAAAGGGTCTGCATTTGCTCACCCAATCTCACCAATCCTCTCAGTCCCAAGTGTCCAGCCTTATGCCACATCCAGCTGTCATTGTAGATAGGGTCTTTCCAGGTTTCCTCAGACACCCTGAAGGAATTGTAAAGAATTTCCCTGTTTTTTGGTTTTGCTTTTGAAATTCCTTTTTATAGTGGGTTTGAGCTGATTCTCGCTGCCATGTTTATGCCACTCTAGACACACTTGATTCCCTTATGGAGTCATATCAATACATAGGTTTTAAGATTCTTACTAGTCAGATATATTCCTCTGCGGGAAATATGGGGTTTTGAGTCTCTTTCACTGAGGAAGGTGTAGGTCTTGTCTATTCCAAAGTTGGTTTTTGGAACGGTCCCTGTGCTTATATCAAACTCTGGTTTTATGCATCACCCCACCTCTCCTTCCCCTTTATGCAGGCATAAGAGTGTTTTCTAAATGTGAGACTCTGTTCTCTTTCCTAACTCAGTTCACGTGTAGCCATGTTTACAGGATCTTCCTAAGTGATATCTTATGATAAGTTTCTTTTTCTGTGTGACTTATTTCACTTAGAATCATCGTACCTGAATCCACTCACTTTGCTGCTACTGGTCTTATGACATTGATTTCATCGCTGAGGGATATTCCATCATACGTAAGTACCACAATGTTTTGAACCATTTTTATATTTCCTGGGATATTTAAGGTGTACCGAAGTTGAGGTTCTTGTAGTCAGTGCAGCCCTAAATTTGGAGGTGGCTCTTTCTTATTGATTTTCAGTTTTCCCAAGGTATATTCCCTAGACTGGAAGTGGCCTTGGCTCTGTAGCTCTGTTGTTTACTTGTTTTAGGGAACACAATGCACTCCTCCAGTGAGGCAGTTGGCAGTTTACATCCCGCCCATCAGCATAACAAGGCTCCCAGTTCTCCAGGGCCTGTCTTGCCTTTCTGGTTTTTACACATTTTGTGGATGTCCCTTTTGACCGGTGGGAAGTGATACTCCTTTGTAGTGCAGATTTGCATTGCCCGCTTGCTTGCTTGGCCAAAAAGGGCGTATGCGTTTTCTCCTGAATATATTCAGGAGAAAACGCATACCCCCTTTTGGGCCAAGTGCACCATTGTCCAAGTTGTGCCCCTCTTTTGTGCTTTACAGGCGATTCCAACGTACCTCTTGAAATCTGTTTCCTGCTATTTTGCCTCGCTTTCAAGTCCGCCTCGTTGACTTCCCTCAACAGATTTTTGGACGATAGTTGTCCTTTATCACTCTGCCAGTTTGTGAATTGCTGTGCCCCTGAGCTCCATTTCTCAACTCGTTTTTTGTGAGCTGAACGCAAGTCCAAAATTTTGGATCATGTCCTATACTGGTTCCCGGTGGATGGCTGAGACTTTGGTTAATTCTTCTTCCTGCCGGGAAATTAGAGTGACATGTGCCCGTCCAAATGCCTAACAGCTACTCTCTCATGGGTTCTCCCTCGTGCCTTCCATCCTCTGGCAAATTGGGAACCTGTGCAAACCAGGAGGTTAAAGGGCCTGTCTCTCCAAGTTGGGAGATTGATAGTAAGGCAGTTGGAAAGTCAAACTGGAGCACCAGGAGAGGGACTATTCGTTGAGTTTTAGAAACCTTTCGTATTCACAGTGTGTCCATTCTCTAGGTTTCCTGTACATGTTATAGCTGTAGTAATATTCCCTTGAACCTGGAGAGTTGGGACCCATGGAATGGGGGCCATGCATTATTGCTTGAAAGGGTCTGCATTTGCTTACCCAATCTCACCAATCCTCTCAGTCCCAAGTGTCCAGCCTTATGCCACATCCAGCTGTCATTGTAGATAGGGTCTTTCCAGGTTTCCTCAGACACCCTGAAGGAATTGTAAAGAATTTCCCTGTTTTTTGGTTTTGCTTTTGAAATTCCTTTTTATAGTGGGTTTGAGCTGATTCTCGCTGCCATGTTTATGCCACTCTAGACACACTTGATTCCCTTATGGAGTCATATCAATACATAGGTTTTAAGATTCTTACTAGTCAGATATATTCCTCTGCGGGAAATATGGGGTTTTGAGTCTCTTTCACTGAGGAAGGTGTAGGTCTTGTCTATTCCAAAGTTGGTTTTTGGAACGGTCCCTGTGCTTATATCAAACTCTGGTTTTATGCATCACCCCACCTCTCCTTCCCCTTTATGCAGGCATAAGAGTGTTTTCTAAATGTGAGACTCTGTTCTCTTTCCTAACTCAGTTCACGTGTAGCCATGTTTACAGGATCTTCCTAAGTGATATCTTATGATAAGTTTCTTTTTCTGTGTGACTTATTTCACTTAGAATCATCGTACCTGAATCCACTCACTTTGCTGCTACTGGTCTTATGACATTGATTTCATCGCTGAGGGATATTCCATCATACGTAAGTACCACAATGTTTTGAACCATTTTTATATTTCCTGGGATATTTAAGGTGTACCGAAGTTGAGGTTCTTGTAGTCAGTGCAGCCCTAAATTTGGAGGTGGCTCTTTCTTATTGATTTTCAGTTTTCCCAAGGTATATTCCCTAGACTGGAAGTGGCCTTGGCTCTGTAGCTCTGTTGTTTACTTGTTTTAGGGAACACAATGCACTCCTCCAGTGAGGCAGTTGGCAGTTTACATCCCGCCCATCAGCATAACAAGGCTCCCAGTTCTCCAGGGCCTGTCTTGCCTTTCTGGTTTTTACACATTTTGTGGATGTCCCTTTTGACCGGTGGGAAGTGATACTCCTTTGTAGTGCAGATTTGCATTGCCCGCTTGCTTGAATGGCCAAAAAGGGCGTATGCGTTTTCTCCTGAATATATTCAGGAGAAAACGCATACCCCCTTTTGGGCCAAGTGCACCATTGTCCAAGTTGTGCCCCTCTTTTGTGCTTTACAGGCGATTCCAACGTACCTCTTGAAATCTGTTTCCTGCTATTTTGCCTCGCTTTCAAGTCCGCCTCGTTGACTTCCCTCAACAGATTTTTGGACGATAGTTGTCCTTTATCACTCTGCCAGTTTGTGAATTGCTGTGCCCCTGAGCTCCATTTCTCAACTCGTTTTTTGTGAGCTGAACGCAAGTCCAAAATTTTGGATCATGTCCTATACTGGTTCCCGGTGGATGGCTGAGACTTTGGTTAATTCTTCTTCCTGCCGGGAAATTAGAGTGACATGTGCCCGTCCAAATGCCTAACAGCTACTGTCTCATGGGTTCTCCCTCGTGCCTTCCATCCTCTGGCAAATTGGGAACCTGTGCAAACCAGGAGGTTAAAGGGCCTGTCTCTCCAAGTTGGGAGATTGATAGTAAGGCAGTTGGAAAGTCAAACTGGAGCACCAGGAGAGGGACTATTCGTTGAGTTTTAGAAACCTTTCGTATTCACAGTGTGTCCATTCTCTAGGTTTCCTGTACATGTTATAGCTGTAGTAATATTCCCTTGAACCTGGAGAGTTGGGACCCATGGAATGGGGGCCATGCATTATTGCTTGAAAGGGTCTGCATTTGCTTACCCAATCTCACCAATCCTCTCAGTCCCAAGTGTCCAGCCTTATGCCACATCCAGCTGTCATTGTAGATAGGGTCTTTCCAGGTTTCCTCAGACACCCTGAAGGAATTGTAAAGAATTTCCCTGTTTTTTGGTTTTGCTTTTGAAATTCCTTTTTATAGTGGGTTTGAGCTGATTCTCGCTGCCATGTTTATGCCACTCTAGACACACTTGATTCCCTTATGGAGTCATATCAATACATAGGTTTTAAGATTCTTATTAGTCAGATATATTCCTCTGCGGGAAATATGGGGTTTTGAGTCTCTTTCACTGAGGAAGGTGTAGGTCTTGTCTATTCCAAAGTTGGTTTTTGGAACGGTCCCTGTGCTTATATCAAACTCTGGTTTTATGCATCACCCCACCTCTCCATCCCCTTTATGCAGGCATAAGAGTGTTTTCTAAATGTGAGACTCTGTTCTCTTTCCTAACTCAGTTCACGTGTAGCCATGTTTACAGGATCTTCATAAGTGATATCTTATGATAAGTTTCTTTTTCTGTGTGACTTATTTCACTTAGAATCATCGTACCTGAATCCACTCACTTTGCTGCTACTGGTCTTATGACATTGATTTCATGGCTGAGGGATATTCCATCGTACGTAAGTACCACAATGTTTTGAACCATTTTTATATTTCCTGGGATATTTAAGGTGTACCCAAGTTGAGGTTCTTGTAGTCAGTGCAGCCCTAAATTTGGAGGTGGCTCTTTCTTATTGATTTTCAGTTTTCCCAAGGTATATTCCCTAGACTGGAAGTGGCCTTGGCTCTGTAGCTCTGTTGTTTACTTGTTTTAGGGAACACAATGCACTCCTCCAGTTAGGCAGTTGGCAGTTTACATCCCGCCCATCAGCATAACAAGGCTCCCAGTTCTCCAGGGCCTGTCTTGCCTTTCTGGTTTTTACACTTTTTGTGGATGTCCCTTTTGACCGGTGGGAAGTGATACTTCTTTGTAGTGCAGATTTGCATTGCCCGCTTGCTTGCTTGGCCAAAATGGGCGTATGCGTTTTCTCCTGAATATATTCAGGAGAAAACGCATACGCCCATTTTGGCCAAGTGCACCATTGTCCAAGTTGTGCCCCTCTTCCTCTGCTTTACAGGCGATTCCAAGGTACCTCTTGAAATCTGTTTCCTGCTATTTTGCCTCACTTTCAAGTCCGCCTCGTTGACTTCCCTCAACAGATTTTTGGACGATAGTTGTCCTTTATCACTCTGCCAGTTTGTGAATTGCTGTGCCACTGAGCTCCATTTATCAACTCGTTTTTTGTGAGCTGAACGCAAGTCCAAAATTTTGGATCATGTCCTATACTGTTTCCCGGTGGGTGGCTGAGACTTTGGTTAATTCTTCTTCCTGCCGGGAAATTAGAGTGACATGTGCCCGTCCAAATGCCTAACAGCTACTCTCTCATGGGTTCTCCCTCGTCCCTTCCATCCTCTGCCAAATTGGGAACCTGTGCAAACCAGGAGGTTAAAGGGCCTGTCTCTCCAAGTTGGGAGATTGATAGTAAGGCAGTTGGAAAGTCAAACTGGAGCACCAGGAGAGGGACTATTCGTTGAGTTTTAGAAACCTTTCGTATTCACAGTGTGTCCATTCTCTAGGTTTCCTGTACATGTTATAGCTGTAGTAATATTCCCTTGAACCTGGAGAGTTGGGACCCATGGAATGGGGGCCATGCATTATTGCTTGAAAGGGTCTGCATTTGCTCACCCAATCTCACCAATCCTCTCAGTCCCAAGTGTCCAGCCTTATGCCACATCCAGCTGTCATTGTAGATAGGGTCTTTCCAGGTTTCCTCAGACACCCTGAAGGAATTGTAAAGAATTTCCCTGTTTTTTGGTTTTGCTTTTGAAATTCCTTTTTATAGTGGGTTTGAGCTGATTCTCGCTGCCATGTTTATGCCACTCTAGACACACTTGATTCCCTTATGGAGACATATCAATACATAGGTTTTAAGATTCTTACTAGTCAGATATATTCCTCTGTGGGAAATATGGGGTTTTGAGTCTCTTTCACTAAGGAAGGTGTCGGTCTTGTCAATTCCAAAGTTGGTTTTTGAAACGGTCCCTGTGCTTATATCAAACTCTGGTTTTATGCATCACCCCACCTCTCCTTCCCCTTTATGCAGGCATAAGAGTGTTTTCTAAATGTGAGACTCTGTTCTCTTTCCTAACTCAGTTCACGTGTAGCCATGTTTACAGGATCTTCATAAGTGATATCTTATGATAAGTTTCTTTTTCTGTGTGACTTATTTCACTTAGAATAATCGTACCTGAATCCACTCACTTTGCTGCTACTGGTCTTATGACATTGATTTCATCGCTGAGGGATATTCCATCATACGTAAGTACCACAATGTTTTGAACCATTTTTATATTTCCTGGGATATTTAAGGTGTACCCAAGTTGAGGTTCTTGTAGTCAGTGCAGCCCTAAATTTGGAGGTGGCTCTTTCTTATTGATTTTCAGTTTTCCCAAGGTATATTCCCTAGACTGGAAGTGGCCTTGGCTCTGTAGCTCTGTTGTTTACTTGTTTTAGGGAACACAATGCACTCCTCCAGTGAGGCAGTTGGCAGTTTACATCCCGCCCATCAGCATAACAAGGCTCCCATTTCTCCAGGGCCTGTCTTGCCTTTCTGGTTTTTACACATTTTGTGGATGTCCCTTTTGACCGGTGGGAAGTGATACTTCTTTGTAGTGCAGATTTGCATTGCCCGCTTGCTTGCTTGGCCAAAAAGGGCGTATGCGTTTTCTCCTGAATATATTCAGGAGAAAACGCATACGCCCTTTTTGGCCAAGTGCACCATTGTCCAAGTTGTGCCCCTCTTCCTGTGCTTTACAGGCGATTCCAAGGTACCTCTTGAAATCTGTTTCCTGCTATTTTGCCTCGCTTTCAAGTCCGCCTCGTTGACTTCCCTCAACAGATTTTTGGACGATAGTTGTCCTTTATCACTCTGCCAGTTTGTGAATTGCTGTGCCCCTGAGCTCCATTTCTCAACTCGTTTATTGTGAGCTGAACACAAGTCCAAAATTTTGGATCATGTCCTATACTGGTTCCCGGTGGGTGGCTGAGACTTTGGTTAATTCTTCTTCCTGCCGGGAAATTAGAGTGACATGTGCCCGTCCAAATGCCTAACAGCTACTCTCTCATGGGTTCTCCCTCGTCCCTTCCATCCTCTGCCAAATTGGGAACCTGTGCAAACCAGGAGGTTAAAGGGCCTGTCTCTCCAAGTTGGGAGATTGATAGTAAGGCAGTTGGAAAGTCAAACTGGAGCACCAGGAGAGGGACTATTCGTTGAGTTTTAGAAACCTTTCGTATTCACAGTGTGTCCATTCTCTAGGTTTCCTGTACATGTTATAGCTGTAGTAATATTCCCTTGAACCTGGAGAGTTGGGACCCATGGAATGGGGGCCATGCATTATTGCTTGAAAGGGTCTGCATTTGCTCACCCAATCTCACCAATCCTCTCAGTCCCAAGTGTCCAGCCTTATGCCACATCCAGCTGTCATTGTAGATAGGGTCTTTCCAGGTTTCCTCAGACACCCTGAAGGAATTGTAAAGAATTTCCCTGTTTTTTGGTTTTGCTTTTGAAATTCCATTTTATAGTGGGTTTGAGCTGATTCTCGCTGCCATGTTTATGCCACTCTAGACACACTTGATTCCCTTATGGAGACATATCAATACATAGGTTTTAAGATTCTTACTAGTCAGATATATTCCTCTGTGGGAAATATGGGGTTTTGAGTCTCTTTCACTAAGGAAGGTGTCGGTCTTGTCAATTCCAAAGTTGGTTTTTGAAACGGTCCGTGTGCTTATATCAAACTCTGGTTTTATGCATCACCCCACCTCTCCTTCCCCTTTATGCAGGCATAAGAGTGTTTTCTAAATGTGAGACTCTGTTCTCTTTCCTAACTCAATTCACGTGTAGCCATGTTTACAGGATCTTCATAAGTGATATCTTATGATAAGTTTCTTTTTCTGTGTGACTTATTTCACTTAGAATCATCGTACCTGAATCCACTCACTTTGCTGCTACTGGTCTTATGACATTGATTTCATGGCTGAGGGATATTCCATCGTACGTAAGTACCACAATGTTTTGAACCATTTTTATATTGCCTGGGATATTTAAGGTGTACCCAAGTTGAGGTTCTTGTAGTCAGTGCAGCCCTAAAGTTGGAGGTGGCTCTTTCTTATTGATTTTCAGTTTTCCCAAGGTATATTCCCTAGACTGGAAGTGGCCTTGGCTCTGTAGCTCTGTTGTTTACTTGTTTTAGGGAACACAATGCACTCCTCCAGTGAGGCAGTTGGCAGTTTACATCCCGCCCATCAGCATAACAAGGCTCCCAGTTCTCCAGGGCCTGTCTTGCCTTTCTGGTTTTTACACATTTTGTGGATGTCCCTTTTGACCGGTGGGAAGTGATACTTCTTTGTAGTGCAGATTTGCATTGCCCGCTTGCTTGCTTGGCCAAAAAGGGCGTATGCGTTTTCTCCTGAATATATTCAGGAGAAAACGCATACGCCCTTTTTGGCCAAGTGCACCATTGTCCAAGTTGTGCCCCTCTTCCTGTGCTCTACAGGCGATTCCAAGGTACCTCTTGAAATCTGTTTCCTGCTATTTTGCCTCACTTTCAAGTCCGCCTCGTTGACTTCCCTCAACAGATTTTTGGACGATAGTTGACCTTTATCACTCTGCCAGTTTGTGAATTGCTGTGCCCCTGAGCTCCATTTCTCAACTAGTTTTTTTGTGAGTTGAACACAAGTCCAAAATTTTGGATCATGTCCTATACTGGTTCCCGGTGGGTGGCTGAGACTTTGGTTAATTCTTCTTCCTGCCGGGAAATTAGAGTGACATGTGCCCGTCCAAATGCCTAACAGCTACTCTCTCATGGGTTCTCCCTCGTCCCTTCCATCCTCTGGCAAATTGGGAACCTGTGCAAACCAGGAGGTTAAAGGGCCTGTCTCTCCAAGTTGGGAGATTGATAGTAAGGCAGTTGGAAAGTCAAACTGGAGCACCAGGAGAGGGACTATTCATTGAGTTTTAGAAACCTTTCGTATTCACAGTGTGTCCATTCTCTAGGTTTCCTGTACATGTTATAGCTGTAGTAATATTCCCTTGAACCTGGAGAGTTGGGACCCATGGAATGGGGGCCATGCATTATTGCTTGAAAGGGTCTGCATTTGCTCACCCAATCTCACCAATCCTCTCAGTCCCAAGTGTCCAGCCTTATGCCACATCCAGCTGTCATTGTAGATAGGGTCTTTCCAGGTTTCCTCAGACACCCTGAAGGAATTGTAAAGAATTTCCCTGTTTTTTGGTTTTGCTTTTGAAATTCCTTTTTATAGTGGGTTTGAGCTGATTCTCGCTGCCATGTTTATGCCACTCTAGACACACTTGATTCCCTTATGGAGACATATCAATACATAGGTTTTAAGATTCTTACTAGTCAGATATATTCCTCTGTGGGAAATATGGGGTTTTGAGTCTCTTTCACTAAGGAAGGTGTCGGTCTTGTCAATTCCAAAGTTGGTTTTTGAAACGGTCCCTGTGCTTATATCAAACTCTGGTTTTATGCATCACCCCACCTCTCCTTCCCCTTTATGCAGGCATAAGAGTGTTTTCTAAATGTGAGACTCTGTTCTCTTTCCTAACTCAGTTCACGTGTAGCCATGTTTACAGGATCTTCATAAGTGATATCTTATGATAAGTTTCTTTTTCTGTGTGACTTATTTCACTTAGAATAATCGTACCTGAATCCACTCACTTTGCTGCTACTGGTCTTATGACATTGATTTCATCGCTGAGGGATATTCCATCATACGTAAGTACCACAATGTTTTGAACCATTTTTATATTTCCTGGGATATTTAAGGTGTACCCAAGTTGAGGTTCTTGTAGTCAGTGCAGCCCTAAATTTGGAGGTGGCTCTTTCTTATTGATTTTCAGTTTTCCCAAGGTATATTCCCTAGACTGGAAGTGGCCTTGGCTCTGTAGCTCTGTTGTTTACTTGTTTTAGGGAACACAATGCACTCCTCCAGTGAGGCAGTTGGCAGTTTACATCCCGCCCATCAGCATAACAAGGCTCCCAGTTCTCCAGGGCCTGTCTTGCCTTTCTGGTTTTTACACATTTTGTGGATGTCCCTTTTGACCGGTGGGAAGTGATACTTCTTTGTAGTGCAGATTTGCATTGCCCGCTTGCTTGCTTGGCCAAAAAGGGCGTATGCGTTTTCTCCTGAATATATTCAGGAGAAAACGCATACGCCCTTTTTGGCCAAGTGCACCATTGTCCAAGTTGTGCCCCTCTTCCTGTGCTTTACAGGCGATTCCAAGGTACCTCTTGAAATCTGTTTCCTGCTATTTTGCCTCGCTTTCAAGTCCGCCTCGTTGACTTCCCTCAACAGATTTTTGGACGATAGTTGTCCTTTATCACTCTGCCAGTTTGTGAATTGCTGTGCCCCTGAGCTCCATTTCTCAACTCGTTTATTGTGAGCTGAACACAAGTCCAAAATTTTGGATCATGTCCTATACTGGTTCCCGGTGGGTGGCTGAGACTTTGGTTAATTCTTCTTCCTGCCGGGAAATTAGAGTGACATGTGCCCGTCCAAATGCCTAACAGCTACTCTCTCATGGGTTCTCCCTCGTCCCTTCCATCCTCTGCCAAATTGGGAACCTGTGCAAACCAGGAGGTTAAAGGGCCTGTCTCTCCAAGTTGGGAGATTGATAGTAAGGCAGTTGGAAAGTCAAACTGGAGCACCAGGAGAGGGACTATTCGTTGAGTTTTAGAAACCTTTCGTATTCACAGTGTGTCCATTCTCTAGGTTTCCTGTACATGTTATAGCTGTAGTAATATTCCCTTGAACCTGGAGAGTTGGGACCCATGGAATGGGGGCCATGCATTATTGCTTGAAAGGGTCTGCATTTGCTCACCCAATCTCACCAATCCTCTCAGTCCCAAGTGTCCAGCCTTATGCCACATCCAGCTGTCATTGTAGATAGGGTCTTTCCAGGTTTCCTCAGACACCCTGAAGGAATTGTAAAGAATTTCCCTGTTTTTTGGTTTTGCTTTTGAAATTCCATTTTATAGTGGGTTTGAGCTGATTCTCGCTGCCATGTTTATGCCACTCTAGACACACTTGATTCCCTTATGGAGACATATCAATACATAGGTTTTAAGATTCTTACTAGTCAGATATATTCCTCTGTGGGAAATATGGGGTTTTGAGTCTCTTTCACTAAGGAAGGTGTCGGTCTTGTCAATTCCAAAGTTGGTTTTTGAAACGGTCCGTGTGCTTATATCAAACTCTGGTTTTATGCATCACCCCACCTCTCCTTCCCCTTTATGCAGGCATAAGAGTGTTTTCTAAATGTGAGACTCTGTTCTCTTTCCTAACTCAATTCACGTGTAGCCATGTTTACAGGATCTTCATAAGTGATATCTTATGATAAGTTTCTTTTTCTGTGTGACTTATTTCACTTAGAATCATCGTACCTGAATCCACTCACTTTGCTGCTACTGGTCTTATGACATTGATTTCATGGCTGAGGGATATTCCATCGTACGTAAGTACCACAATGTTTTGAACCATTTTTATATTGCCTGGGATATTTAAGGTGTACCCAAGTTGAGGTTCTTGTAGTCAGTGCAGCCCTAAAGTTGGAGGTGGCTCTTTCTTATTGATTTTCAGTTTTCCCAAGGTATATTCCCTAGACTGGAAGTGGCCTTGGCTCTGTAGCTCTGTTGTTTACTTGTTTTAGGGAACACAATGCACTCCTCCAGTGAGGCAGTTGGCAGTTTACATCCCGCCCATCAGCATAACAAGGCTCCCAGTTCTCCAGGGCCTGTCTTGCCTTTCTGGTTTTTACACATTTTGTGGATGTCCCTTTTGACCGGTGGGAAGTGATACTTCTTTGTAGTGCAGATTTGCATTGCCCGCTTGCTTGCTTGGCCAAAAAGGGCGTATGCGTTTTCTCCTGAATATATTCAGGAGAAAACGCATACGCCCTTTTTGGCCAAGTGCACCATTGTCCAAGTTGTGCCCCTCTTCCTGTGCTCTACAGGCGATTCCAAGGTACCTCTTGAAATCTGTTTCCTGCTATTTTGCCTCACTTTCAAGTCCGCCTCGTTGACTTCCCTCAACAGATTTTTGGACGATAGTTGACCTTTATCACTCTGCCAGTTTGTGAATTGCTGTGCCCCTGAGCTCCATTTCTCAACTAGTTTTTTTGTGAGTTGAACACAAGTCCAAAATTTTGGATCATGTCCTATACTGGTTCCCGGTGGGTGGCTGAGACTTTGGTTAATTCTTCTTCCTGCCGGGAAATTAGAGTGACATGTGCCCGTCCAAATGCCTAACAGCTACTCTCTCATGGGTTCTCCCTCGTCCCTTCCATCCTCTGGCAAATTGGGAACCTGTGCAAACCAGGAGGTTAAAGGGCCTGTCTCTCCAAGTTGGGAGATTGATAGTAAGGCAGTTGGAAAGTCAAACTGGAGCACCAGGAGAGGGACTATTCATTGAGTTTTAGAAACCTTTCGTATTCACAGTGTGTCCATTCTCTAGGTTTCCTGTACATGTTATAGCTGTAGTAATATTCCCTTGAACCTGGAGAGTTGGGACCCATGGAATGGGGGCCATGCATTATTGCTTGAAAGGGTCTGCATTTGCTCACCCAATCTCACCAATCCTCTCAGTCCCAAGTGTCCAGCCTTATGCCACATCCAGCTGTCATTGTAGATAGGGTCTTTCCAGGTTTCCTCAGACACGCTGAAGGAATTGTAAAGAATTTCCCTGTTTTTTGGTTTTGCTTTTGAAATTCCTTTTTATAGTGGGTTTGAGCTGATTCTCGCTGCCATGTTTATGCCACTCTAGACACACTTGATTCCCTTATGGAGTCATATCAATACATAGGTTTTAAGATTCTTACTAGTCAGATATATTCCTCTGCGGGAAATATGGGGTTTTGAGTCTCTTTCACTGAGGAAGGTGTAGGTCTTGTCTATTCCAAAGTTGGTTTTTGGAACGGTCCCTGTGCTTATATCAAACTCTGGTTTTATGCATCACCCGACCTCTCCATCCCCTTTATGCAGGCATAAGAGTGTTTTCTAAATGTGAGACTCTGTTCTCTTTCCTAACTCAGTTCACGTGTAGCCATGTTTACAGGATCTTCATAAGTGATATCTTATGATAAGTTTCTTTTTCTGTGTGACTTATTTCACTTAGAATCATCGTACCTGAATCCACTCACTTTGCTGCTACTGGTCTTATGACATTGATTTCATGGCTGAGGGATATTCCATCGTACGTAAGTACCACAATGTTTTGAACCATTTTTATATTTCCTGGGATATTTAAGGTGTACCCAAGTTGAGGTTCTTGTAGTCAGTGCAGCCCTAAATTTGGAGGTGGCTCTTTCTTATTGATTTTCAGTTTTCCCAAGGTATATTCCCTAGACTGGAAGTGGCCTTGGCTCTGTAGCTCTGTTGTTTACTTGTTTTAGGGAACACAATGCACTGCTCCAGTGAGGCAGTTGGCAATTTACATCCCGCCCATCAGCATAACAAGGCTCCCAGTTCTCCAGGGCCTGTCTTGCCTTTCTGGTTTTTACACATTTTGTGGATGTCCCTTTTGACCGGTGGGAAGTGATACTTCTTTGTAGTGCAGATTTGCATTGCCCGCTTGCTTGCTTGGCCAAAAAGGGCGTATGCGTTTTCTCCTGAATATATTCAGGAGAAAACACATACGCCCTTTTTGGCCAAGTGCACCATTGTCCAAGTTGTGCCCCTCTTCCTGTGCTTTACAGGCGATTCCAAGGTACCTCTTGAAATCTGTTTCCTGCTATTTTGCCTCGCTTTCAAGTCCGCCTCGTTGACTTCCCTCAACAGATTTTTGGACGATAGTTGTCCTTTATCACTCTGCCAGTTTGTGAATTGCTGTGCCCCTGAGCTCCATTTCTCAACTCGCTTTTTGTGAGCTGAACGCAAGTCCAAAATTTTGGATCATGTCCTATACTGGTTCCCGGTGGGTGGCTGAGACTTTGGTTAATTCTTCTTCCTGCCGGGAAATTAGAGTGACATATGCCCGTCCAAATGCCTAACAGCTACTCTCTCATGGGTTCTCCCTCGTCCCTTCCATCCTCTGCCAAATTGGGAACCTGTGCAAACCAGGAGGTTAAAGGGCCTGTCTGTCCAAGTTGGGAGATTGATAGTAAGGCAGTTGGAAAGTCAAACTGGAGCACCAGGAGAGGGACTATTCGTTGAGTTTTAGAAACCTTTCGTATTCACAATGTGTCCATTCTCTAGGTTTCCTGTACATGTTATAGCTGTAGTAATATTCCCTTGAACCTGGAGAGTTGGGACCCATGGAATGGGGGCCATGCATTATTGCTTGAAAGGGTCTGCATTTGCTCACCCAATCTCACCAATCCTCTCAGTCCCAAGTGTCCACCCTTATGCCACATCCAGCTGTCATTGTAGATAGGGTCTTTCCAGATTTCCTCAGACACCCTGAAGGAATTGTAAAGAATTTCCCTGTTTTTTGGTTTTGCTTTTGAAATTCCTTTTTATAGTGGGTTTGAGCTGATTCTCGCTGCCATGTTTATGCCACTCTAGACACACTTGTTTCCCTTATGGAGTCATATCAATACATAGGTTTTAAGATTCTTACTAGTCAGATATATTCCTCTGCGGGAAATATGGGGTTTTGAGTCTCTTTCACTGAGGAAGGTGTAGGTCTTGTCTATTCCAAAGTTGGTTTTTGAAACGGTCCCTGTGCTTATATCAAACTCTGGTTTTATGCATCACCCCACCTCTCCTTCCCCTTTATGCAGGCATAAGAGTGTTTTCTAAATGTGAGACTCTGTTCTCTTTCCTAACTCAGTTCACGTGTAGCCATGTTTACAGGATCTTCATAAGTGATATCTTATGATAAGTTTCTTTTTCTGTGTGACTTATTTCACTTAGAATCATCGTACCTGAATCCACTCACTTTGCTGCTACTGGTCTTATGACATTGATTTCATCGCTGAGGGATATTCCATCATACGTAAGTACCACAATGTTTTGAACCATTTTTATATTTCCTGGGATATTTAAGGTGTACCCAAGTTGAGGTTCTTGTAGTCAGTGCAGCCCTAAATTTGGAGGTGGCTCTTTCTTATTGATTTTCAGTTTTCCCAAGGTATATTCCCTAGACTGGAAGTGGCCTTGGCTCTGTAGCTCTGTTGTTTACTTGTTTTAGGGAACACAATGCACTCCTCCAGTGAGGCAGTTGGCAGTTTACATCCCGCCCATCAGCATAACAAGGCTCCCAGTTCTCCAGGGCCTGTCTTGCCTTTCTGGTTTTTACACATTTTGTGGATGTCCCTTTTGACCGGTGGGAAGTGATACTCCTTTGTAGTGCAGATTTGCATTGCCCGCTTGCTTGCTTGGCCAAAAAGGGCGTATGCGTTTTCTCCTGAATATATTCAGGAGAAAACGCATACGCCCTTTTTGGCCAAGTGCACCATTGTCCAAGTTGTGCCCCTCTTCCTGTGCTTTACAGGCGATTCCAAGGTACCTCTTGAAATCTGTTTCCTGCTATTTTGCCTCGCTTTCAAGTCCGCCTCGTTGACTTCCCTCAACAGATTTTTGGACGATAGTTGTCCTTTATCACTCTGCCAGTTTGTGAATTGCTGTGCCCCTGAGCTCCATTTCTCAACTCGTTTTTTGTGAGCTGAACGCAAGTCCAAAATTTTGGATCATGTCCTATACTGGTTCCCGGTGGGTGGCTGAGACTTTGGTTAATTCTTCTTCCTGCCGGGAAATTAGAGTGACATGTGCCCGTCCAAATGCCTAACAGCTACTCTCTCATGGGTTCTCCCTCGTGCCTTCCATCCTCTGGCAAATTGGGAACCTGTGCAAACCAGGAGGTTAAAGGGCCTGTCTCTCCAAGTTGGGAGATTGATAGTAAGGCAGTTGGAAAGTCAAACTGGAGCACCAGGAGAGGGACTATTCGTTGAGTTTTAGAAACCTTTCGTATTCACAGTGTGTCCATTCTCTAGGTTTCCTGTACATGTTATAGCTGTAGTAATATTCCCTTGAACATGGAGAGTTGGGACCCATGGAATGGGGGCCATGCATTATTGCTTGAAAGGGTCTGCATTCGCTCACCCAATCTCACCAATCCTCTCAGTCCCAAGTGTCCAGCCTTATGCCACATCCAGCTGTCATTGTAGATAGGGTCTTTCCAGGTTTCCTCAGACACCCTGAAGGAATTGTAAAGAATTTCCCTGTTTTTTGGTTTTGCTTTTGAAATTCCTTTTTATAGTGGGTTTGAGCTGATTCTCGCTGCCATGTTTATGCCACTCTAGACACACTTGATTCCCTTATGGAGACATATCAATACATAGGTTTTAAGATTCTTACTAGTCAGATATATTCCTCTGTGGGAAATATGGGGTTTTGAGTCTCTTTCACTGAGGAAGGTGTCGGTCTTGTCAATTCCAAAGTTGGTTTTTGAAACGGTCCCTGTGCTTATATCAAACTCTGGTTTTATGCATCACCCCACCTCTCCTTCCCCTTTATGCAGGCATAAGAGTGTTTTCTAAATGTGAGACTCTGTTCTCTTTCCTAACTCAGTTCACGTGTAGCCGTGTTTACAGGATCTTCATAAGTGATATCTTATGATAAGTTTCTTTTTCTGTGTGACTTATTTCACTTAGAATCATCGTACCTGAATCCACTCACTTTGTTGCTACTGGTCTTATGACATTGATTTCATGGCTGAGGGATATTCCATCGTACGTAAGTACCACAATGTTTTGAACCATTTTTATATTTCCTGGGATATTTAAGGTGTACCCAAGTTGAGGTTCTTGTAGTCAGTGCAGCCCTAAAGTTGGAGGTGGCTCTTTCTTATTGATTTTCAGTTTTCCCAAGGTATATTCCCTAGACTGGAAGTGGCCTTGGCTCTGTAGCTCTGTTGTTTACTTGTTTTAGGGAACACAATGCACTCCTCCAGTGAGGCAGTTGGCAATTTACATCCCACCCATCAGCATAACAAGGCTCCCAGTTCCTCAGGGCCTGTCTTGCCTTTCTGGTTTTTACACATTTTGTGGATGTCCCTTTTGACCGGTGGGAAATGATACTTCTTTGTAGTGCAGATTTGCATTGCCCGCTTGCTTGCTTGGCCAAAAAGGGCGTATGCGTTTTCTCCTGAATATATTCAGGAGAAAACGCATACCCCCTTTTTGGCCAAGTGCACCATTGTCCAAGTTGTGCCCCTCTTTTGTGCTTTACAGGCGATTCCAACGTACCTCTTGAAATCTGTTTCCTGCTATTTTGCCTCGCTTTCAAGTCCGCCTCGTTGACTTCCCTCAACAGATTTTTGGACGATAGTTGTCCTTTATCACTCTGCCAGTTTGTGAATTGCTGTGCCCCTGAGCTCCATTTCTCAACTCGTTTTTTGTGAGCTGAACGCAAGTCCAAAATTTTGGATCATGTCCTATACTGGTTCCCGGTGGGTGGCTGAGACTTTGGTTAATTCTTCTTCCTGCCGGGAAATTAGAGTGACATGTGCCCGTCCAAATGCCTAACAGCTACTCTCTCATGGGTTCTCCCTCGTCCCTTCCATCCTCTGCCAAATTGGGAACCTGTGCAAACCAGGAGGTTAAAGGGCCTGTCTCTCCAAGTTGGGAGATTGATAGTAAGGCAGTTGGAAAGTCAAACTGGAGCACCAGGAGAGGGACTATTCGTTGAGTTTTAGAAACCTTTCGTATTCACAGTGTGTCCATTCTCTAGGTTTCCTGTACATGTTATAGCTGTAGTAATATTCCCTTGAACCTGGAGAGTTGGGACCCATGGAATGGGGGCCATGCATTATTGCTTGAAAGGGTCTGCATTTGCTCACCCAATCTCACCAATCCTCTCAGTCCCAAGTGTCCAGCCTTATGCCACATCCAGCTGTCATTGTAGATAGGGTCTTTCCAGGTTTCCTCAGACACCCTGAAGGAATTGTAAAGAATTTCCCTGTTTTTTGGTTTTGCTTTTGAAATTCCTTTTTATAGTGGGTTTGAGCTGATTCTCGCTGCCATGTTTATGCCACTCTAGACACACTTGATTCCCTTATGGAGACATATCAATACATAGGTTTTAAGATTCTTACTAGTCAGATATATTCCTCTGCGGGAAATATGGGGTTTTGAGTCTCTTTCACTGAGGAAGGTGTAGGTCTTGTCTATTCCAAAGTTGGTTTTTGGAACGGTCCCTGTGCTTATATCAAACTCTGGTTTTATGCATCACCCCACCTCTCCTTCCCCTTTATGCAGGCATAAGAGTGTTTTCTAAATGTGAGACTCTGTTCTCTTTCCTAACTCAGTTCACGTGTAGCCATGTTTACAGGATCTTCATAAGTGATATCTTATGATAAGTTTCTTTTTCTGTGTGACTTATTTCACTTAGAATCATCGTACCTGAATCCACTCACTTTGCTGCTACTGGTCTTATGACATTGATTTCATCGCTGAGGGATATTCCATCATACGTAAGTACCACAATGTTTTGAACCATTTTTATATTTCCTGGGATATTTAAGGTGTACCCAAGTTGAGGTTCTTGTAGTCAGTGCAGCCCTAAATTTGGAGGTGGCTCTTTCTTATTGATTTTCAGTTTTCCCAAGGTATATTCCCTAGACTGGAAGTGGCCTTGGCTCTGTAGCTCTGTTGTTTACTTGTTTTAGGGAACACAATGCACTCCTCCAGTGAGGCAGTTGGCAGTTTACATCCCGCCCATCAGCATAACAAGGCTCCCAGTTCTCCAGGGCCTGTCTTGCCTTTCTGGTTTTTACACATTTTGTGGATGTCCCTTTTGACTGGTGGGAAGTGATACTCCTTTGTAGTGCAGATTTGCATTGCCCGCTTGCTTGCTTGGCCAAAAAGGGCGTATGCGTTTTCTCCTGAATATATTCAGGAGAAAACGCATACGCCCTTTTTGGCCAAGTGCACCATTGTCCAAGTTGTGCCCCTCTTCCTGTGCTTTACAGGCGATTCCAAGGTACCTCTTGAAATCTGTTTCCTGCTATTTTGCCTCGCTTTCAAGTCCGCCTCGTTGACTTCCCTCAACAGATTTTTGGACGATAGTTGTCCTTTATCACTCTGCCAGTTTGTGAATTGCTGTGCCCCTGAGCTCCATTTCTCAACTCGTTTTTTGTGAGCTGAACGCAAGTCCAAAATTGTGGATCATGTCCTATACTGGTTCCCGGTGGGTGGCTGAGACTTTGGTTAATTCTTCTTCCTGCCGGGAAATTAGAGTGACATGTGCCCGTCCAAATGCCTAACAGCTACTCTCTCATGGGTTCTCCCTCGTCCCTTCCATCCTCTGGCAAATTGGGAACCTGTGCAAACCAGGAGGTTAAAGGGCCTGTCTCTCCAAGTTGGGAGATTGATAGTAAGGCAGTTGGAAAGTCAAACTGGAGCACCAGGAGAGGGACTATTCGTTGAGTTTTAGAAACCTTTCGTATTCACAGTGTGTCCATTCTCTAGGTTTCCTGTACATGTTATAGCTGTAGTAATATTCCCTTGAACATGGAGAGTTGGGACCCATGGAATGGGGGCCATGCATTATTGCTTGAAAGGGTCTGCATTCGCTCACCCAATCTCACCAATCCTCTCAGTCCCAAGTGTCCAGCCTTATGCCACATCCAGCTGTCATTGTAGATAGGGTCTTTCCAGGTTTCCTCAGACACCCTGAAGGAATTGTAAAGAATTTCCCTGTTTTTTGGTTTTGCTTTTGAAATTCCTTTTTATAGTGGGTTTGAGCTGATTCTCGCTGCCATGTTTATGCCACTCTAGACACACTTGATTCCCTTATGGAGACATATCAATACATAGGTTTTAAGATTCTTACTAGTCAGATATATTCCTCTGTGGGAAATATGGGGTTTTGAGTCTCTTTCACTGAGGAAGGTGTCGGTCTTGTCAATTCCAAAGTTGGTTTTTGAAACGGTCCCTGTGCTTATATCAAACTCTGGTTTTATGCATCACCCCACCTCTCCTTCCCCTTTATGCAGGCATAAGAGTGTTTTCTAAATGTGAGACTCTGTTCTCTTTCCTAACTCAGTTCACGTGTAGCCATGTTTACAGGATCTTCATAAGTGATATCTTATGATAAGTTTCTTTTTCTGTGTGACTTATTTCACTTAGAATCATCGTACCTGAATCCACTCACTTTGTTGCTACTGGTCTTATGACATTGATTTCATGGCTGAGGGATATTCCATCGTACGTAAGTACCACAATGTTTTGAACCATTTTTATATTTCCTGGGATATTTAAGGTGTACCCAAGTTGAGGTTCTTGTAGTCAGTGCAGCCCTAAATTTGGAGGTGGCTCTTTCTTATTGATTTTCAGTTTTCCCAAGGTATATTCCCTAGACTGGAAGTGGCCTTGGCTCTGTAGCTCTGTTGTTTACTTGTTTTAGGGAACACAATGCACTCCTCCAGTGAGGCAGTTGGCAATTTACATCCCACCCATCAGCATAACAAGGCTCCCAGTTCCTCAGGGCCTGTCTTGCCTTTCTGGTTTTTACACATTTTGTGGATGTCCCTTTTGACCGGTGGGAAATGATACTTCTTTGTAGTGCAGATTTGCATTGCCCGCTTGCTTGCTTGGCCAAAAAGGGCGTATGCGTTTTCTCCTGAATATATTCAGGAGAAAACGCATACGCCCTTTTTGGCCAAGTGCACCATTGTCCAAGTTGTGCCCCTCTTTTGTGCTTTACAGGCGATTCCAACGTACCTCTTGAAATCTGTTTCCTGCTATTTTGCCTCGCTTTCAAGTCCGCCTCGTTGACTTCCCTCAACAGATTTTTGGACGATAGTTGTCCTTTATCACTCTGCCAGTTTGTGAATTGCTGTGCCCCTGAGCTCCATTTCTCAACTCGTTTTTTGTGAGCTGAACGCAAGTCCAAAATTTTGGATCATGTCCTATACTGGTTCCCGGTGGATGGCTGAGACTTTGGTTAATTCTTCTTCCTGCCGGGAAATTAGAGTGACATGTGCCCGTCCAAATGCCTAACAGCTACTCTCTCATGGGTTCTCCCTCGTCCCTTCCATCCTCTGGCAAATTGGGAACCTGTGCAAACCAGGAGGTTAAAGGGCCTGTCTCTCCAAGTTGGGAGATTGATAGTAAGGCAGTTGGAAAGTCAAACTGGAGCACCAGGAGAGGGACTATTCGTTGAGTTTTAGAAACCTTTCGTATTCACAGTGTGTCCATTCTCTAGGTTTCCTGTACATGTTATAGCTGTAGTAATATTCCCTTCAACCTGGAGAGTTGGGACCCATGGAATGGGGGCCATGCATTATTGCTTGAAAGGGTCTGCATTTGCTCACCCAATCTCACCAATCCTCTCAGTCCCAAGTGTCCAGCCTTATGCCACATCCAGCTGTCATTGTAGACAGGGTCTTTCCAGGTTTCCTCAGACACCCTGAAGGAATTGTAAAGAATTTCCCTGTTTTTTGGTTTTGCTTTTGAAATTCCTTTTTATAGTGGGTTTGAGCTGATTCTCGCTGCCATGTTTATGCCACTCTAGACACACTTGATTCCCTTATGGAGTCATATCAATACATAGGTTTTAAGATTCTTATTAGTCAGATATATTCCTCTGCGGGAAATATGGGGTTTTGAGTCTCTTTCACTGAGGAAGGGGTAGGTCTTGTCTATTCCAAAGTTGGTTTTTGGAACGGTCCCTGTGCTTATATCAAACTCTGGTTTTATGCATCACCCCACCTCTCCATCCCCTTTATGCAGGCATAAGAGTGTTTTCTAAATGTGAGACTCTGTTCTCTTTCCTAACTCAGTTCACGTGTAGCCATGTTTACAGGATCTTCATAAGTGATATCTTATGATAAGTTTCTTTTTCTGTGTGACTTATTTCACTTAGAATCATCGTACCTGAATCCACTCACTTTGCTGCTACTGGTCTTATGACATTGATTTCATGGCTGAGGGATATTCCATCGTAAGTAAGTACCACAATGTTTTGAACCATTTTTATATTTCCTGGGATATTTAAGGTGTACCCAAGTTGAGGTTCTTGTAGTCAGTGCAGCCCTAAATTTGGAGGTGGCTCTTTCTTATTGATTTTCAGTTTTCCCAAGGTATATTCCCTAGACTGGAAGTGGCCTTGGCTCTGTAGCTCTGTTGTTTACTTGTTTTAGGGAACACAATGCACTCCTCCAGTTAGGCAGTTGGCAGTTTACATCCCGCCCATCAGCATAACAAGGCTCCCAGTTCTCCAGGGCCTGTCTTGCCTTTCTGGTTTTTACACTTTTTGTGGATGTCCCTTTTGACCGGTGGGAAGTGATACTTCTTTGTAGTGCAGATTTGCATTGCCCGCTTGCTTGCTTGGCCAAAAAGGGCGTATGCGTTTTCTCCTGAATATATTCAGGAGAAAACGCATACGCCCTTTTTGGCCAAGTGCACCATTGTCCAAGTTGTGCCCCTCTTCCTCTGCTTTACAGGCGATTCCAAGGTACCTCTTGAAATCTGTTTCCTGCTATTTTGCCTCACTTTCAAGTCCGCCTCGTTGACTTCCCTCAACAGATTTTTGGACGATAGTTGTCCTTTATCACTCTGCCAGTTTGTGAATTGCTGTGCCCCTGAGCTCCATTTCTCAACTCGTTTTTTGTGAGCTGAACGCAAGTCCAAAATTTTGGATCATGTCCTATACTGTTTCCCGGTGGGTGGCTGAGACTTTGGTTAATTCTTCTTCCTGCCGGGAAATTAGAGTGACATGTGCCCGTCCAAATGCCTAACAGCTACTCTCTCATGGGTTCTCCCTCGTCCCTTCCATCCTCTGCCAAATTGGGAACCTGTGCAAACCAGGAGGTTAAAGGGCCTGTCTCTCCAAGTTGGGAGATTGATAGTAAGGCAGTTGGAAAGTCAAACTGGAGCACCAGGAGAGGGACTATTCGTTGAGTTTTAGAAACCTTTCGTATTCACAGTGTGTCCATTCTCTAGGTTTCCTGTACATGTTATAGCTGTAGTAATATTCCCTTGAACCTGGAGAGTTGGGACCCATGGAATGGGGGCCATGCATTATTGCTTGAAAGGGTCTGCATTTGCTCACCCAATCTCACCAATCCTCTCAGTCCCAAGTGTCCAGCCTTATGCCACATCCAGCTGTCATTGTAGATAGGGTCTTTCCAGGTTTCCTCAGACACCCTGAAGGAATTGTAAAGAATTTCCCTGTTTTTTGGTTTTGCTTTTGAAATTCCTTTTTATAGTGGGTTTGAGCTGATTCTCGCTGCCATGTTTATGCCACTCTAGACACACTTGATTCCCTTATGGAGACATATCAATACATAGGTTTTAAGATTCTTACTAGTCAGATATATTCCTCTGTGGGAAATATGGGGTTTTGAGTCTCTTTCACTAAGGAAGGTGTCGGTCTTGTCAATTCCAAAGTTGGTTTTTGAAACGGTCCCTGTGCTTATATCAAACTCTGGTTTTATGCATCACCCCACCTCTCCTTCCCCTTTATGCAGGCATAAGAGTGTTTTCTAAATGTGAGACTCTGTTCTCTTTCCTAACTCAGTTCACGTGTAGCCATGTTTACAGGATCTTCATAAGTGATATCTTATGATAAGTTTCTTTTTCTGTGTGACTTATTTCACTTAGAATCATCGTACCTGAATCCACTCACTTTGCTGCTACTGGTCTTATGACATTGATTTCATGGCTGAGGGATATTCCATCGTACGTAAGTACCACAATGTTTTGAACCATTTTTATATTTCCTGGGATATTTAAGGTGTACCCAAGTTGAGGTTCTTGTAGTCAGTGCAGCCCTAAATTTGGAGGTGGCTCTTTCTTATTGATTTTCAGTTTTCCCAAGGTATATTCCCTAGACTGGAAGTGGCCTTGGCTCTGTAGCTCTGTTGTTTACTTGTTTTAGGGAACACAATGCACTCCTCCATTGAGGCAGTTGGCAATTTACATCCCGACCATCAGCATAACAAGGCTCCCAGTTCTCCAGGGCCTGTCTTGCCTTTCTGGTTTTTACACATTTTGTGGATGTCCCTTTTGACCGGTGGGAAGTGATACTTCTTTGTAGTGCAGATTTGCATTGCCCGCTTGCTTGCTTGGCCAAAAAGGGCGTATGCGTTTTCTCTTGAATATATTCAGGAGAAAACGCATACGCCCTTTTTGGCCAAGTGCACCATTGTCCAAGTTGTGCCCCTCTTCCTGTGCTTTACAGGCGATTCCAACGTACCTCTTGAAATCTGTTTCCTGCTACTTTGCCTCACTTTCAAGTCCGCCTCGTTGACTTCCCTCAACAGATTTTTGGACGATAGTTGTCCTTTATCACTCTGCCAGTTTGTGAATTGCTGTGCCCCTGAGCTCCATTTCTCAACTCGTTTTTTGTGAGCTGAACGCAAGTCCAAAATTTTGGATCCTGTCCTATACTGGTTCCCGGTGGGTGGCTGAGACTTTGGTTAATTCTTCTTCCTGCTGGGAAATTAGAGTGACATGTGCCCGTCCAAATGCCTAACAGCTACTCTCTCATGGGTTCTCCCTCGTCCCTTCCATCCTCTGCCAAATTGGGAACCTGTGCAAACCAGGAGGTTAAAGGGCCTGTCTCTCCAAGTTGGGAGATTGATAGTAAGGCAGTTGGAAAGTCAAACTGGAGCACCAGGAGAGGGACTATTCGTTGAGTTTTAGAAACCTTTCGTATTCACAGTGTGTCCATTCTCTAGGTTTCCTGTACATGTTATAGCTGTAGTAATATTCCCTTGAACCTGGAGAGTTGGGACCCATGGAATGGGGGCCATGCATTATTGCTTGAAAGGGTCTGCATTTGCTCACCCAATCTCACCAATCCTCTCAGTCCCAAGTGTCCAGCCTTATGCCACATCCAGCTGTCATTGTAGATAGGGTCTTTCCAGGTTTCCTCAGACACCCTGAAGGAATTGTAAAGAATTTCCCTGTTTTTTGGTTTTGCTTTTGAAATTCCTTTTTATAGTGGGTTTGAGCTGATTCTCGCTGCCATCTTTATGCCACTCTAGACACACTTGATTCCCTTATGGAGACATATCAATACATAGGTTTTAAGATTCTTACTAGTCAGATATATTCCTCTGTGGGAAATATGGGGTTTTGAGTCTCTTTCACTAAGGAAGGTGTCGGTCTTGTCAATTCCAAAGTTGGTTTTTGAAACGGTCCCTGTGCTTATATCAAACTCTGGTTTTATGCATCACCCCACCTCTCCTTCCCCTTTATGCAGGCATAAGAGTGTTTTCTAAATGTGAGACTCTGTTCTCTTTCCTAACTCAGTTCACGTGTAGCCATGTTTACAGGATCTTCATAAGTGATATCTTATGATAAGTTTCTTTTTCTGTGTGACTTATTTCACTTAGAATCATCGTACCTGAATCCACTCACTTTGCTGCTACTGGTCTTATGACATTGATTTCATGGCTGAGGGATATTCCATCGTACGTAAGTACCACAATGTTTTGAACCATTTTTATATTTCCTGGGATATTTAAGGTGTACCCAAGTTGAGGTTCTTGTAGTCAGTGCAGCCCTAAATTTGGAGGTGGCTCTTTCTTATTGATTTTCAGTTTTCCCAAGGTATATTCCCTAGACTGGAAGTGGCCTTGGCTCTGTAGCTCTGTTGTTTACTTGTTTTAGGGAACACAATGCACTCCTCCAGTGAGGCAGTTGGCAATTTACATCCCGCCCATCAGCATAACAAGGCTCCCAGTTCTCCAGGGCCTGTCTTGCCTTTCTGGTTTTTACACATTTTGTGGATGTCCCTTTTGACCGGTGGGAAGTGATACTTCTTTGTAGTGCAGATTTGCATTGCCCGCTTGCTTGCTTGGCCAAAAAGGGCGTATGCGTTTTCTCCTGAATATATTCAGGAGAAAACGCATACGCCCTTTTTGGCCAAGTGCACCATTGTCCAAGTTGTGCCCCTCTTCCTGTGCTTTACAGGCGATTCCAAGGTACCTCTTGAAATCTGTTTCCTGCTATTTTGCCTCGCTTTCAAGTCCGCCTCGTTGACTTCCCTCAACAGATTTTTGGACGATAGTTGTCCTTTATCACTCTGCCAGTTTGTGAATTGCTGTGCCCCTGAGCTCCATTTCTCAACTCGTTTTTTGTGAGCTGAACGCAAGTCCAAAATTTTGGATCATGTCCTATACTGGTTCCTGGTGGGTGGCTGAGACTTTGGTTAATTCTTCTTCCTGCCGGGAAATTAGAGTGACATGTGCCCGTCCAAATGCCTAACAGCTACTCTCTCATGGGTTCTCCCTCGTCCCTTCCATCCTCTGCCAAATTGGGAACCTGTGCAAACCAGGAGGTTAAAGGGCCTGTCTCTCCAAGTTGGGAGATTGATAGTAAGGCAGTTGGAAAGTCAAACTGGAGCACGAGGAGAGGGACTATTCGTTGAGTTTTAGAAACCTTTCGTATTCACAGTGTGTCCATTCTCTAGGTTTCCTGTACATGTTATAGCTGTAGTAATATTCGCTTGAACATGGAGAGTTGGGACCCATGGAATGGGGGCCATGCATTATTGCTTGAAAGGGTCTGCATTCGCTCACCCAATCTCACCAATCCTCTCAGTCCCAAGTGTCCAGCCTTATGCCACATCCAGATGTCATTGTAGATAGGGTCTTTCCAGGTTTCCTCAGACACCCTGAAGGAATTGTAAAGAATTTCCCTGTTTTTTGGTTTTGCTTTTGAAATTCCTTTTTATAGTGGGTTTGAGCTGATTCTCGCTGCCATGTTTATGCCACTCTAGACACACTTGATTCCCTTATGGAGTCATATCAATACATAGGTTTTAAGATTCTTACTAGTCAGATATATTCCTCTGTGGGAAATATGGGGTTTTGAGTCTCTTTCACTGAGGAAGGTGTCGGTCTTGTCAATTCCAAAGTTGGTTTTTGAAACGGTCCCTGTGCTTATATCAAACTCTGGTTTTATGCATCACCCCACCTCTCCTTCCCCTTTATGCAGGCATAAGAGTGTTTTCTAAATGTGAGACTCTGTTCTCTTTCCTAACTCAGTTCACGTGTAGCC
This sequence comes from Mesoplodon densirostris, assembly GCF_025265405.1. Classification (NCBI taxonomy): domain Eukaryota; kingdom Metazoa; phylum Chordata; class Mammalia; order Artiodactyla; family Ziphiidae; genus Mesoplodon; species Mesoplodon densirostris. Next base: position 5,600,189 of record NW_026778199.1, on the reverse strand, counting down.
ATGTTTACAGGATCTTCATAAGTGATATCTTATGATAAGTTTCTTTTTCTGTGTGACTTATTTCACTTAGAATCATCATACCTGAATCCACTCACTTTGTTGCTACTGGTCTTATGACATTGATTTCATGGCTGAGGGATATTCCATCGTACATAAGTACCACAATGTTTTGAACCATTTTTATATTTCCTGGGATATTTAAGGTGTACCCAAGTTGAGGTTCTTGTAGTCAGTGCAGCCCTAAATTTGGAGGTGGCTCTTTCTTATTGATTTTCAGTTTTCCCAAGGTATATTCCCTAGACTGGAAGTGGCCTTGGCTCTTTAGCTCTGTTGTTTACTTGTTTTAGGGAACACAATGCACTCCTCCAGTGAGGCAGTTGGCAATTTACATCCCACCCATCAGCATAACAAGGCTCCCAGTTCCTCAGGGCCTGTCTTGCCTTTCTGGTTTTTACATATTTTGTGGATATCCCTTTTGACCGGTGGGAAGTGATACTTCTTTGTAGTGCAGATTTGCATTGCCCGCTTGCTTGCTTGGCCAAAAAGGGCGTATGCGTTTTCTCCTGAATATATTCAGGAGAAAACGCATACGCCCTTTTTGGCCAAGTGCACCATTGTCCAAGTTGTGCCCCTCTTCCTGTGCTTTACAGGCGATTCCAAGGTACCTCTTGATATCTGTTTCCTGCTATTTTGCCTCGCTTTCAAGTCCGCCTCGTTGACTTCCCTCAACAGATTTTTGGACGATAGTTGTCCTTTATCACTCTGCCAGGTTGTGAATTGCTGTGCCCCTGAGATCCATTTCTCAACTCGTTTTTTGTGAGCTGAACACAAGTCCAAAATTTTGGATCATGTCCTATACTGGTTCCCGGTGGGTGGCTGAGACTTTGGTTAATTCTTCTTCCTGCCGGGAAATTAGAGTGACATGTGCCCGTCCAAATGCCTAACAGCTACTCTCTCATGGGTTCTCCCTCGTCCCTTCCATCCTCTGCCAAATTGGGAACCTGTGCAAACCAGGAGGTTAAAGGGCCTGTCTCTCCAAGTTGGGAGATTGATAGTAAGGCAGTTGGAAAGTCAAACTGGAGCACCAGGAGAGGGACTATTCGTTGAGTTTTAGAAACCTTTCGTATTCACAGTGTGTCCATTCTCTAGGTTTCCTGTACATGTTATAGCTGTAGTAATATTCCCTTGAACCTGGAGAGTTGGGACCCATGGAATGGGGGCCATGCATTATTGCTTGAAAGGGTCTACATTTGCTCACCCAATCTCAACAATCCTCTCAGTCCCAAGTGTCCAGCCTTATGCCACATCCAGCTGTCATTGTAGATAGGGTCTTTCCAGGTTTCCTCAGACACCATGAAGGAATTGTAAAGAATTTCCCTGTTTTTTGGTTTTGCTTTTGAAATTCCTTTTTATAGTGGGTTTGAGCTGATTCTCGCTGCCATGTTTATGCCACTCTAGACACACTTGATTCCCTTATGGAGTCATATCAATACATAGGTTTTAAGATTCTTACTAGTCAGATATATTCCTCTGCGGGAAATATGGGGTTTTGAGTCTCTTTCACTGAGGAAGGGGTAGGTCTTGTCTATTCCAAAGTTGGTTTTTGGAACGGTCCCTGTGCTTATATCAAACTCTGGTTTTATGCATCACCCCACCTCTCCATCCCCTTTATGCAGGCATAAGAGTGTTTTCTAAATGTGAGACTCTGTTCTCTTTCCTAACTCAGTTCACGTGTAGCCATGTTTACAGGATCTTCCTAAGTGATATCTTATGATAAGTTTCTTTTTCTGTGTGACTTATTTCACTTAGAATCATCGTACCTGAATCCACTCACTTTGCTGCTACTGGTCTTATGACATTGATTTCATGGCTGAGGGATATTCCATCGTACGTAAGTACCACAATGTTTTGAACCATTTTTATATTTCCTGGGATATTTAAGGTGTACCCAAGTTGAGGTTCTTGTAGTCAGTGCAGCCCTAAATTTGGAGGTGGCTCTTTCTTATTGATTTTCAGTTTTCCCCAGGTATATTCCCTAGACTGGAAGTGGCCTTGGCTCTGTAGCTCTGTTGTTTACTTGTTTTAGGGAACACAATGCACTCCTCCAGTGAGGCAGTTGGCAATTTACATCCCGCCCATCAGCATAACAAGGCTCCCAGTTCTCCAGGGCCTGTCTTGCCTTTCTGGTTTTTACACATTTTGTGGATGTCCCTTTTGACCGGTGGGAAGTGATACTTCTTTGTAGTGCGGATTTGCATTGCCCGCTTGCTTGCTTGGCCAAAAAAGGGCGTATGCGTTTTCTCCTGAATATATTCAGGAGAAAACGCATACGCCCTTTTTGGCCAAGTGCACCATTGTCCAAGTTGTGCCCCTCTTCCTGTGCTTTACAGGCGATTCCAAGGTACCTCTTGAAATCTGTTTCCTGCTATTTTGCCTCGCTTTCAAGTCCGCCTCGTTGACTTCCCTCAACAGATTTTTGGACGATAGTTGTCCTTTATCACTCTGCCAGTTTGTGAATCGCTGTGCACCTGAGCTCCATTTCTCAACTCGTTTTTTGTGAGCTGAACGCAAGTCCAAAATTTTGGATCATGTCCTATACTGGTTCCCGGTGGGTGGCTGAGACTTTGGTTAATTCTTCTTCCTGCCGGGAAATTAGAGTGACATGTGCCCGTCCAAATGCCTAACAGCTACTCTCTCATGGGTTCTCCCTCGTCCCTTCCATCCTCTGCCAAATTGGGAACCTGTGCAAACCAGGAGGTTAAAGGGCCTGTCTCTCCAAGTTGGGAGATTGATAGTAAGGCAGTTGGAAAGTCAAACTGGAGCACCAGGAGAGGGACTATTCGTTGAGTTTTAGAAACCTTTCGTATTCACAGTGTGTCCATTCTCTAGGTTTCCTGTACATGTTATAGCTGTAGTAATATTCCCTTGAACCTGGAGAGTTGGGACCCATGGAATGGGGGCCATGCATTATTGCTTGAAAGGGTCTGCATTTGCTCACCCAATCTCACCAATCCTCTCAGTCCCAAGTGTCCAGCCTTATGCCACATCCAGCTGTCATTGTAGATAGGGTCTTTCCAGGTTTCCTCAGACACCCTGAAGGAATTGTAAAGAATTTCCCTGTTTTTTGGTTTTGCTTTTGAAATTCCTTTTTATAGTGGGTTTGAGCTGATTCTCGCTGCCATGTTTATGCCACTCTAGACACACTTGATTCCCTTATGGAGACATATCAATACATAGGTTTTAAGATTCTTACTAGTCAGATATATTCCTCTGTGGGAAATATGGGGTTTTGAGTCCCTTTCACTGAGGAAGGGGTCGGTCTTGTCAATTCCAAAGTTGGTTTTTGAAACGGTCCCTGTGCTTATATCAAACTCTGGTTTTATGCATCACCCCACCTCTCCTTCCCCTTTATGCAGGCATAAGAGTGTTTTCTAAATGTGAGACTCTGTTCTCTTTCCTAACTCAGTTCACGTGTAGCCATGTTTACAGGATCTTCCTAAGTGATATCTTATGATAAGTTTCTTTTTCTGTGTGACTTATTTCACTTAGAATCATCGTACCTGAATCCACTCACTTTGCTGCTACTGGTCTTATGACATTGATTTCATGGCTGAGGGATATTCCATCGTACGTAAGTACCACAATGTTTTGAACCATTTTTATATTTCCTGGGATATTTAAGGTGTACCCAAGTTGAGGTTCTTGTAGTCAGTGCAGCCCTAAATTTGGAGGTGGCTCTTTCTTATTGATTTTCAGTTTTCCCAAGGTATATTCCCTAGACTGGAAGTGGCCTTGGCTCTGTAGCTCTGTTGTTTACTTGTTTTAGGGAACACAATGCACTCCTCCAGTGAGGCAGTTGGCAATTTACATCCCGCCCATCAGCATAACAAGGCTCCCAGTTCTCCAGGGCCTGTCTTGCCTTTCTGGTTTTTACACATTTTGTGGATGTCCCTTTTGACCGGTGGGAAGTGATACTTCTTTGTAGTGTGGATTTGCACTGCCCGCTTGCTTGCTTGGCCAAAAAGGGCGTATGCGTTTTCTCCTGAATATATTCAGGAGAAAACGCATACGCCCTTTTTGGCCAAGTGCACCATTGTCCAAGTTGTGCCCCTCTTCCTGTGCTTTACAGGCGATTCCAAGGTACCTCTTGAAATCTGTTTCCTGCTATTTTGCCTCGCTTTCAAGTCCGCCTCGTTGACTTCCCTCAACAGATTTTTGGACGATAGTTGTCCTTTATCACTCTGCCAGTTTGTGAATTGCTGTGCCCCTGAGCTCCATTTCTCAAGTCGTTTTTTGTGAGCTGAACGCAAGTCCAAAATTTTGGATCATGTCCTATACTGGTTCCCGGTGGGTGGCTGAGACTTTGGTTAATTCTTCTTCCTGCCGGGAAATTAGAGTGACATGTGCCCGTCCAAATGCCTAACAGCTACTCTCTCATGGGTTCTCCCTCGTCCCTTCCATCCTCTGCCAAATTGGGAACCTGTGCAAACCAGGAGGTTAAAGGGCCTGTCTCTCCAAGTTGGGAGATTGATAGTAAGGCAGTTGGAAAGTCAAACTGGAGCACCAGGAGAGGGACTATTCGTTGAGTTTTAGAAACCTTTCGTATTCACAGTGTGTCCATTCTCTAGGTTTCCTGTACATGTTATAGCTGTAGTAATATTCCCTTGAACATGGAGAGTTGGGACCCATGGAATGGGGGCCATGCATTATTGCTTGAAAGGGTCTGCATTTGCTCACCCAATCTCAACAATCCTCTCAGTCCCAAGTGTCCAGCCTTATGCCACATCCAGCTGTCATTGTAGATAGGGTCTTTCCAGGTTTCCTCAGACACCCTGAAGGAATTGTAAAGAATTTCCCTGTTTTTTGGTTTTGCTTTTGAAATTCCTTTTTATAGTGGGTTTGAGCTGATTCTCGCTGCCATGTTTATGCCACTCTAGACACACTTGATTCCCTTATGGAGTCATATCAATACATAGGTTGTAAAATTCTTACTAGTCAGATATATTCCTCTGCGGGAAATATGGGGTTTTGAGTCTCTTTCACTGAGGAAGGTGTAGGTCTTGTCTATTCCAAAGTTGGTTTTTGGAACGGTCCCTGTGCTTATATCAAACTCTGGTTTTATTCATCACCCCACCTCTCCATCCCCTTTATGCAGGCATAAGAGTGTTTTCTAAATGTGAGACTCTGTTCTCTTTCCTAACTCAGTTCACGTGTAGCCATGTTTACAGGATCTTCCTAAGTGATATCTTATGATAAGTTTCTTTTTCTGTGTGACTTATTTCACTTAGAATCATCGTACCTGAATCCACTCACTTTGCTGCTACTGGTCTTATGACATTGATTTCATGGCTGAGGGATATTCCATCGTACGTAAGTACCACAATGTTTTGAACCATTTTTATATTTCCTGGGGTATTTAAGGTGTACCCAAGTTGAGGTTCTTGTAGTCAGTGCAGCCCTAAATTTGGAGGTGGCTCTTTCTTATTGATTTTCAGTTTTCCCAAGGTATATTCCCTAGACTGGAAGTGGCCTTGGCTCTGTAGCTCTGTTGTTTACTTGTTTTAGGGAACACAATGCACTCCTCCAGTGAGGCAGTTGGCAATTTACATCCCACCCATCAGCATAACAAGGCTCCCAGTTCTCCAGGGCCTGTCTTGCCTTTCTGGTTTTTACACATTTTGTGGATGTCCCTTTTGACCGGTGGGAAGTGATACTTCTTTGTAGTGCAGATTTGCATTGCCCGCTTGCTTGCTTGGCCAAAAAGGGCGTATGCGTTTTCTCCTGAATATATTCAGGAGAAAACGCATACGCCCTTTTTGGCCAAGTGCACCATTGTCCAAGTTGTGCCCCTCTTCCTGTGCTTTACAGGCGATTCCAAGGTACCTCTTGAAATCTGTTTCCTGCTATTTTGCCTCGCTTTCAAGTCCGCCTCGTTGACTTCCCTCAACAGATTTTTGGACGATAGTTGTCCTTTATCACTCTGCCAGTTTGTGAATCGCTGTGCACCTGAGCTCCATTTCTCAACTCTTTTTTTGTGAGCTGAACGCAAGTCCAAAATTTTGGATCATGTCCTATACTGGTTCCCGGTGGGTGGCTGAGACTTTGGTTAATTCTTCTTCCTGCCGGGAAATTAGAGTGACATGTGCCCGTCCAAATGCCTAACAGCTACTCTCTCATGGGTTCTCCCTCGTCCCTTCCATCCTCTGGCAAATTGGGAACCTGTGCAAACCAGGAGGTTAAAGGGCCTGTCTCTCCAAGTTGGGAGATTGATAGTAAGGCAGTTGGAAAGTCAAACTGGAGCACCAGGAGAGGGACTATTCGTTGAGTTTTAGAAACCTTTCGTATTCACAGTGTGTCCATTCTCTAGGTTTCCTGTACATGTTATAGCTGTAGTAATATTCCCTTGAACCTGGAGAGTTGGGACCCATGGAATGGGGGCCATGCATTATTGCTTGAAAGGGTCTGCATTTGCTCACCCAATCTCACCAATCCTCTCAGTCCCAAGTGTCCAGCCTTATGCCACATCCAGCTGTCATTGTAGATAGGGTTTTTCCAGGTCTCCTCAGACACCCTGAAGGAATTGTAAAGAATTTCCCTGTTTTTTGGTTTTGCTTTTGAAATTCCTTTTTATAGTGGGTTTGAGCTGATTCTCGCTGCCATGTTTATGCCACTCTAGACACACTTGATTCCCTTATGGAGACATATCAATACATAGGTTTTAAGATTCTTACTAGTCAGATATATTCCTCTGTGGGAAATATGGGGTTTTGAGTCCCTTTCACTGAGGAAGGTGTCGGTCTTGTCAATTCCAAAGTTGGTTTTTGAAACGGTCCCTGTGCTTATATCAAACTCTGGTTTTATGCATCACCCCACCTCTCCTTCCCCTTTATGCAGGCATAAGAGTGTTTTCTAAATGTGAGACTCTGTTCTCTTTCCTAACTCAGTTCACGTGTAGCCATGTTTACAGGATCTTCCTAAGTGATATCTTATGATAAGTTTCTTTTTCTGTGTAACTTATTTTACTTAGAATCATCGTACCTGAATCCACTCACTTTGCTGATACTGGTCTTATGACATTGATTTCATGGCTGAGGGATATTCCATCGTACGTAAGTACCACAATGTTTTGAACCATTTTTATATTTCCTGGGATATTTAAGGTGTACCCAAGTTGAGGTTCTTGTAGTCAGTGCAGCCCTAAATTTGGAGGTGGCTCTTTCTTATTGATTTTCAGTTTTCCCAAGGTATATTCCCTAGACTGGAAGTGGCCTTGGCTCTGTAGCTCTGTTGTTTACTTGTTTTAGGGAACACAATGCACTCCTCCAGTGAGGCAGTTGGCAATTTACATCCCGCCCATCAGCATAACAAGGCTCCCAGTTCTCCAGGGCCTGTCTTGCCTTTCTGGTTTTTACACATTTTGTGGATGTCCCTTTTGCCCGGTGGGAAGTGATACTTCTTTGTAGTGCGGATTTGCACTGCCCGCTTGCTTGCTTGGCCAAAAAGGGCGTATGCGTTTTCTCCTGAATATATTCAGGAGAAAACGCATACGCCCTTTTTGGCCAAGTGCACCATTGTCCAAGTTGTGCCCCTCTTCCTGTGCTTTACAGGCGATTCCAAGGTACCTCTTGAAATCTGTTTCCTGCTATTTTGCCTCGCTTTCAAGTCCGCCTCGTTGACTTCCCTCAACAGATTTTTGGACGATAGTTGTCCTTTATCACTCTGCCAGTTTGTGAATCGCTGTGCACCTGAGCTCCATTTCTCAACTCGTTTTTTGTGAGCTGAACGCAAGTCCAAAATTTTGGATCATGTCCTATACTGGTTCCCGGTGGGTGGCTGAGACTTTGGTTAATTCTTCTTCCTGCCGGGAAATTAGAGTGACATGTGCCCGTCCCTTCCATCCTCTGCCAAATTGGGAACCTGTGCAAACCAGGAGGTTAAAGGGCCTGTCTCTCCAAGTTGGGAGATTGATAGTAAGGCAGTTGGAAAGTCAAACTGGAGCACCAGGAGAGGGACTATTCGTTGAGTTTTAGAAACCTTTCGTATTCACAGTGTGTCCATTCTCTAGGTTTCCTGTACATGTTATAGCTGTAGTAATATTCCCTTGAACATGGAGAGTTGGGACCCATGGAATGGGGGCCATGCATTATTGCTTGAAAGGGTCTGCATTTGCTCACCCAATCTCACCAATCCTCTCAGTCCCAAGTGTCCAGCCTTATGCCACATCCAGCTGTCATTGTAGATAGGGTCTTTCCAGGTTTCCTCAGACACCCTGAAGGAATTTTAAAGAATTTCCCTGTTTTTTGGTTTTGCTTTTGAAATTCCTTTTTATAGTGGGTTTGAGCTGATTCTCGCTGCCATGTTTATGCCACTCTAGACACACTTGATTCCCTTATGGAGACATATCAATACATAGGTTTTAAGATTCTTACTAGTCAGATATATTCCTCTGTGGGAAATATGGGGTTTTGAGTCTCTTTCACTGAGGAAGGTGTCGGTCTTGTCAATTCCAAAGTTGGTTTTTGAAACGGTCCCTGTGCTTATATCAAACTCTGGTTTTATGCATCACCCCACCTCTCCTTCCCCTTTATGCAGGCATAAGAGTGTTTTCTAAATGTGAGACTCTGTTCTCTTTCCTAACTCAGTTCACGTGTAGCCATGTTTACAGGATCTTCCTAAGTGATATCTTATGATAAGTTGCTTTTTCTGTGTGACTTATTTCACTTAGAATCATCGTACCTGAATCCACTCACTTTGCTGCTACTGGTCTTATGACATTGATTTCATGGCTGAGGGATATTCCATCGTACGTAAGTACCACAATGTTTTGAACCATTTTTATATTTCCTGGGATATTTAAGGTGTACCCAAGTTGAGGTTCTTGTAGTCAGTGCAGCCCTAAATTTGGAGGTGGCTCTTTCTTATTGATTTTCAGTTTTCCCAAGGTATATTCCCTAGACTGGAAGTGGCCTTGGCTCTGTAGCTCTGTTGTTTACTTGTTTTAGGGAACACAATGCACTCCTCCAGTGAGGCAGTTGGCAATTTACATCCCGCCCATCAGCATAACAAGGCTCCCAGTTCTCCAGGGCCTATCTTGCCTTTCTGGTTTTTACACATTTTGTGGATGTCCCTTTTGACTGGTGGGAAGTGATACTTCTTTGTAGTGTGGATTTGCATTGCCCGCTTGCTTGCTTGGCCAAAAAGGGCGTATGCGTTTTCTCCTGAATATATTCAGGAGAAAACGCATACGCCCTTTATGGCCAAGTGCACCATTGTCCAAGTTGTGCCCCTCTTCCTGTGCTTTACAGGCGATTCCAAGGTACCTCTTGAAATCTGTTTCCTGCTATTTTGCCTCGCTTTCAAGTCCGCCTCGTTGACTTCCCTCAACAGATTTTTGGACGATAGTTGTCCTTTATCACTCTGCCAGTTTGTGAATTGCTGTGCCCCTGAGCTCCATTTCTCAACTCGTTTTTTGTGAGCTGAACGCAAGTCCAAAATTTTGGATCATGTCCTATACTGGTTCCCGGTGGGTGGCTGAGACTTTGGTTAATTCTTCTTCCTGCCGTGAAATTAGAGTGACATGTGCCCGTCCAAATGCCTAACAGCTACTCTCTCATGGGTTCTCCCTCGTCCCTTCCATCCTCTGCCAAATTGGGAACCTGTGCAAACCAGGAGGTTAAAGGGCTTGTCTCTCCAAGTTGGGAGATTCATAGTAAGGCAGTTGGAAAGTCAAACTGGAGCACCAGGAGAGGGACTATTCGTTGAGTTTTAGAAACCTTTCGTATTCACAGTGTGTCCATTCTCTAGGTTTCCTGTACATGTTACAGCTGTAGTAATATTCCCTTGAACCTGGAGAGTTGGGACCCATGGAATGGGGGCCATGCATTATTGCTTGAAAGGGTCTGCATTTGCTCACCCAATCTCACCAATCCTCTCAGTCCCAAGTGTCCAGCCTTATGCCACATCCAGCTGTCATTGTAGATAGGGTCTTTCCAGGTTTCCTCAGACACCCTGAAGGAATTGTAAAGAATTTCCCTGTTTTTTGGTTTTGCTTTTGAAATTCCTTTTTATAGTGGGTTTGAGCTGATTCTCGCTGCCATGTTTATGCCACTCTAGACACACTTGATTCCCTTATGGAGTCATATCAATACATAGGTTTTAAGATTCTTACTAGTCAGATATATTCCTCTGCGGGAAATATGGGGTTTTGAGTCTCTTTCACTGAGGAAGGTGTAGGTCTTGTCTATTCCAAAGTTGATTTTTGGAACGGTCCCTGTGCTTATATCAAACTCTGGTTTTATTCATCACCCCACCTCTCCATCCCCTTTATGCAGGCATAAGAGTGTTTTCTAAATGTGAGACTCTGTTCTCTTTCCTAACTCAGTTCACGTGTAGCCATGTTTACAGGATCTTCCTAAGTGATATCTTATGATAAGTTTCTTTTTCTGTGTGACTTATTTCACTTAGAATCATCGTACCTGAATCCACTCACTTTGCTGCTACTGGTCTTATGACATTGATTTCATGGCTGAGGGATATTCCATCGTACGTAAGTACCACAATGTTTTGAACCATTTTTATATTTCCTGGGATATTTAAGGTTTACCCAAGTTGAGGTTCTTGTAGTCAGTGCAGCCCTAAATTTGGAGGTGGCTCTTTCTTATTGATTTTCAGTTTTCCCAAGGTATATTCCCTAGACTGGAAGTGGCCTTGGCTCTGTAGCTCTGTTGTTTACTTGTTTTAGGGAACACAATGCACTCCTCCAGTGAGGCAGTTGGCAATTTACATCCCGCCCATCAGCATAACAAGGCTCCCAGTTCACCAGGGCCTGTCTTGCCTTTCTGGTTTTTACACATTTTGTGGATGTCCCTTTTGACCGGTGGGAAGTGATACTTCTTTGTAGTGCAGATTTGCATTGCCCGCTTGCTTGCTTGGCCAAAAAGGGCGTATGCGTTTTCTCCTGAATATATTCAGGAGAAAACGCATACGCCCTTTTTGGCCAAGTGCACCATTGTCCAAGTTGTGCCCCTCTTCCTGTGCTTTACAGGCGATTCCAAGGTACCTCTTGAAATCTGTTTCCTCCTATTTTGCCTCGCTTTCAAGTCCGCCTCGTTGACTTCCCTCAACAGATTTTTGGACGATAGTTGTCCTTTATCACTCTGCCAGTTTGTGAATTGCTGTGCCCCTGAGCTCCATTTCTCAACTCGTTTTTTGTGAGCTGAACGCAAGTCCAAAATTTTGGATCATGTCCTATACTGGTTCCCGGTGGGTGGCTGAGACTTTGGTTAATTCTTCTTCCTGCCGGGAAATTAGAGGACATGTGCCCGTCCAAATGCCTAACAGCTACTCTCTCATGGGTTCTCCCTCGTCCCTTCCATCCTCTGCCATATTGGGAACCTGTGCAATCCAGGAGGTTAAAGGGCCTGTCTCTCCAAGTTGGGAGATTCATAGTAAGGCAGTTGGAAAGTCAAACTGGAGCACCAGGAGAGGGACTATTTGTTGAGTTTTAGAAACCTTTCGTATTCACAGTGTGTCCATTCTCTAGGTTTCCTGTACATGTTATAGCTGTAGTAATATTCCCTTGAACCTGGAGAGTTGGGACCCATGGAATGGGGGCCATGCATTATTGCTTGAAAGGGTCTGCATTTGCTCACCCAATCTCACCAATCCTCTCAGTCCCAAGTGTCCAGCCTTATGCCACATCCAGCTGTCATTGTAGATAGGGTCTTTCCAGGTTTCCTCAGACACCCTGAAGGAATTGTAAAGAATTTCCCTGTTTTTTGGTTTTGCTTTTGAAATTCCTTTTTATAGTGGGTTTGAGCTGATTCTCGCTGCCATGTTTATGCCACTCTAGACACACTTGATTCCCTTATGGAGACATATCAATACATAGGTTTTAAGATTCTTACTAGTCAGATATATTCCTCTGTGGGAAATATGGGGTTTTGAGTCTCTTTCACTGAGGAAGGTGTAGGTCTTGTCTATTCCAAAGTTGGTTTTTGAAACGGTCCCTGTGCTTATATCAAACTCTGGTTTTATGCATCACCCCACCTCTCCTTCCCCTTTATGCAGGCATAAGAGTGTTTTCTAAATGTGAGACTCTGTTCTCTTTCCTAACTCAGTTTACGTGTAGCCATGTTTACAGGATCTTCATAAGTGATATCTTATGATAAGTTTCTTTTTCTGTGTGACTTATTTCACTTAGAATCATCGTACCTGAATCCACTCACTTTGCTGCTACTGGTCTTATGACATTGATTTCATGGCTGAGGGATATTCCATCGTACGTAAGTACCACAATGTTTTGAACCATTTTTATATTTCCTGGGATATTTAAGGTGTACCCAAGTTGAGGTTCTTGTAGTCAGTGCAGCCCTAAATTTGGAGGTGGCTCTTTCTTATTGATTTTCAGTTTTCCCAAGGTATATTCCCTAGACTGGAAGTGGCCTTGGCTCTGTAGCTCTGTTGTTTACTTGTTTTAGGGAACACAATGCACTCCTCCAGTGAGGCAGTTGGCAATTTACATCCCGCCCATCAGCATAACAAGGCTCCCAGTTCTCCAGGGCCTGTCTTGCCTTTCTGGTTTTTACACATTTTGTGGATGTCCCTTTTGACCGGTGGGAAGTGATACTTTTTGTAGTGCAGATTTGCATTGCCCGCTTGCTTGCTTGGCCAAAAAGGGCGTATGCGTTTTCTCCTGAATATATTCAGGAGAAAACGCATACGCCCTTTTTGGCCAAGTGCACCATTGTCCAAGTTGTGCCCCTCTTCCTGTGCTTTACAGGCGATTCCAAGGTACCTCTTGAAATCTGTTTCCTGCTATTTTGCCTCGCTTTCAAGTCCGCCTCGTTGACTTCCCTCAACAGATTTTTGGACGATAGTTGTCCTTTATCACTCTGCCAGTTTGTGAATTGCTGTGCCCCTGAGCTCCATTTCTCAACTCGTTTTTTGTGAGCTGAACACAAGTCCAAAATTTTGGATCATGTCCTATACTGGTTCCCGCTGGGTGGCTGAGACTTTGGTTAATTCTTCTTCCTGCCGGGAAATTAGAGTGACATGTGCCCGTCCAAATGCCTAACAGCTACTCTCTCATGGGTTCTCCCTCGTCCCTTCCATCCTCTGCCAAATTGGGAACCTGTGCAAACCAGGAGGTTAAAGGGCCTGTCTCTCCAAGTTGGGAGATTGATAGTAAGGCAGTTGGAAAGTCAAACTGGAGCACCAGGAGAGGGACTATTCGTTGAGTTTTAGAAACCTTTCGTATTCACAGTGTGTCCATTCTCTAGGTTTCCTGTACATGTTATAGCTGTAGTAATATTCCCTTGAACCTGGAGAGTTGGGACCCATGGAATGGGGGCCATGCATTATTGCTTGAAAGGGTCTGCATTTGCTCACCCAATCTCACCAATCCTCTCAGTCCCAAGTGTCCAGCCTTATGCCACATCCAGCTGTCATTGTAGATATGGTCTTTCCAGGTTTCCTCAGACACCCTGAAGGAATTGTAAAGAATTTCCCTGTTTTTTGGTTTTGCTTTTGAAATTCCTTTTTATAGTGGGTTTGAGCTGATTCTCGCTGCCATGTTTATGCCACTCTAGACACACTTGATTCCCTTATGGAGTCATATCAATACATAGGTTTTAAGATTCTTACTAGTCAGATATATTCCTCTGCGGGAAATATGGGGTTTTGAGTCTCTTTCACTGAGGAAGGTGTAGGTCTTGTCTATTCCAAAGTTGGTTTTTGGAACGGTCCCTGTGCTTATATCAAACTCTGGTTTTATGCATCACCCCACCTCTCCTTCCCCTTTATGCAGGCATAAGAGTGTTTTCTAAATGTGAGACTCTGTTCTCTTTCCTAACTCAGTTCACGTGTAGCCATGTTTACAGTATCTTCATAAGTGATATCTTATGATAAGTTTCTTTTTCTGTGTGACTTATTTCACTTAGAATCATCGTACCTGAATCCACTCACTTTGCTGCTACTGGTCTTATGACATTGATTTCATGGCTGAGGGATATTCCATCGTACGTAAGTACCACAATGTTTTGAACCATTTTTATATTTCCTGGGATATTTAAGGTGTACCCAAGTTGAGGTTCTTGTAGCCAGTGCAGCCCTAAATTTGGAGGTGGCTCTTTCTTATTGATTTTCAGTTTTCCCAAGGTATATTCCCTAGACTGGAAGTTGCCTTGGCTCTGTAGCTCTGTTGTTTACTTGTTTTAGGGAACACAATGCACTCCTCCAGTGAGGCAGTTGGCAATTTACATCCCGCCCATCAACATAACAAGGCTCCCAGTTCTCCAGGGCCTGTCTTGCCTTTCTGGTTTTTACACATTTTGTGGATGTCCCTTTTGACCGGTGGGAAGTGATACTTCTTTGTAGTGCAGATTTGCATTGACCGCTTGCTTGCTTGGCCAAAAAGGGCGTATGCGTTTTCTCCTGAATATATTCAGGAGAAAACGCATACGCCCTTTTTGGCCAAGTGCACCATTGTCCAAGTTGTGCCCCTCTTCCTGTGCTTTACAGGCGATTCCAAGGTACCTCTTGAAATCTGTTTCCTGCTATTTTGCCTCGCTTTCAAGTCCGCCTCGTTGACTTCCCTCAACAGATTTTTGGACGATAGTTGTCCTTTATCACTCTGCCAGTTTGTGAATTGCTGTGCCCCTGAGCTCCATTTCTCAACTCGTTTTTTGTGAGCTGAACGCAAGTCCAAAATTTTGGATCGTGTCCTATACTGGTTCCCGGTGGGTGGCTGAGACTTTGGTTAATTCTTCTTCCTGCCGGGAAATTAGAGTGACATGTGCCCGTCCAAATGCCTAACAGCTACTCTCTCATGGGTTCTCCCTCGTCCCTTCCATCCTCTGGCAAATTGGGAACCTGTGCAAACCAGGAGGTTAAAGGGCCTGTCTCTCCAAGTTGGGAGATTGATAGTAAGGCAGTTGGAAAGTCAAACTGGAGCACCAGGAGAGGGACTATTCGTTGAGTTTTAGAAACCTTTCGTATTCACAGTGTGTCCATTCTCTAGGTTTCCTGTACATGTTATAGCTGTAGTAATATTCCCTTCAACCTGGAGAGTTGGGACCCATGGAATGGGGGCCATGCATTATTGCTTGAAAGGGTCTGCATTTGCTCACCCAATCTCACCAATCCTCTCAGTCCCAAGTGTCCAGCCTTATGCCACATCCAGCTGTCATTGTAGATAGGGTCTTTCCAGGTTTCCTCAGACACCCTGAAGGAATTGTAAAGAATTTCCCTGTTTTTTGGTTTTGCTTTTGAAATTCCTTTTTATAGTGGGTTTGAGCTGATTCTCGCTGCCATGTTTATGCCACTCTAGACACACTTGATTCCCTTATGGAGACATATCAATACATAGGTTTTAAGATTCTTACTAGTCAGATATATTCCTCTGTGGGAAATATGGGGTTTTGAGTCTCTTTCACTGAGGAAGGTGTAGGTCTTGTCTATTCCAAAGTTGGTTTTTGGAACGGTCCCTGTGCTTATATCAAACTCTGGTTTTATGCATCACCCCACCTCTCCTTCCCCTTTATGCAGGCATATGAGTGTTTTCTAAATGTGAGACTCTGTTCTCTTTCCTAACTCAGTTCACGTGTAGCCATGTTTACAGGATCTTCATAAGTGATATCTTATGATAAGTTTCTTTTTCTGTGTGACTTATTTCACTTAGAATCATCGTACCTGAATCCACTCACTTTGCTGCTACTGGTCTTATGACATTGATTTCATGGCTGAGGGATATTCCATCGTACGTAAGTACCACAATGTTTTGAACCATTTTTATATTTCCTGGGATATTTAAGGTTTACCCAAGTTGAGGTTCTTGTAGTCAGTGCAGCCCTAAATTTGGAGGTGGCTCTTTCTTATTGATTTTCAGTTTTCCCAAGGTATATTCCCTAGACTGGAAGTGGCCTTGGCTCTGTAGCTCTGTTGTTTACTTGTTTTAGGGAACACAATGCACTCCTCCAGTGAGGCAGTTGGCAATTTACATCCCGCCCATCAGCATAACAAAACTCCCAGTTCTCCAGGGCCTGTCTTGCCTTTCTGGTTTTTACACATTTTGTGGATGTCCCTTTTGACCGGTGGGAAGTGATACTTCTTTGTAGTGCAGATTTGCATTGCCCGCTTGCTTGCTTGGCCAAAAAGGGTGTATGCGTTTTCTCCTGAATATATTCAGGAGAAAACGCATACGCCCTTTTTGGCCAAGTGCACCATTGTCCAAGTTGTGCCCCTCTTCCTGTGCTTTACAGGCGATTCCAAGGTACCTCTTGAAATCTGTTTCCTGCTATTTTGCCTCACTTTCAAGTCCGCCTCGTTGACTTCCCTCAACAGATTTTTGGACGATAGTTGTCCTTTATCACTCTGCCATTTTGTGAATTGCTGTGCCCCTGAGCTCCATTACTCGACTCGTTTTTTGTGAGCTGAACGCAAGTCCAAAATTTTGGATCATGTCCTATACTGGTTCCTGGTGGGTGGCTGAGACTTTGGTTAATTCTTCTTCCTGCCGGGAAATTAGAGTGACATGTGCCCGTCCAAATGCCTAACAGCTACTCTCTCATGGGTTCTCCCTCGTCCCTTCCATCCTCTGCCAAATTGGGAACCTGTGCAAACCAGGAGGTTAAAGGGCCTGTCTCTCCAAGTTGGGAGATTGATAGTAAGGCAGTTGGAAAGTCAAACTGGAGCACCAGGAGAGGGACTATTCGTTGAGTTTTAGAAACCTTTCGTATTCACAGTGTGTCCATTCTCTAGGTTTCCTGTACATGTTATAGCTGTAGTAATATTCCCTTGAACCTGGAGAGTTGGGACCCATGGAATGGGGGCCATGCATTATTGCTTGAAAGGGTCTGCATTTGCTCACCCAATCTCACCAATCCTCTCAGTCCCAAGTGTCCAGCCTTATGCCACATCCAGCTGTCATTGTAGATAGGGTCTTTCCAGGTTTCCTCAGACACCCTGAAGGAATTGTAAAGAATTTCCCTGTTTTTTGGTTTTGCTTTTGAAATTCCTTTTTATAGTGGGTTTGAGCTGATTCTCGCTGCCATGTTTATGCCACTCTAGACACACTTGATTCCCTTATGGAGACATATCAATACATAGGTTTTAAGATTCTTACTAGTCAGATATATTCCTCTGTGGGAAATATGGGGTTTTGAGTCTCTTTCACTGAGGAAGGTGTAGGTCTTGTCTATTCCAAAGTTGGTTTTTGGAACGGTCCCTGTGCTTATATCAAACTCTGGTTTTATGCATCACCCCACCTCTCCTTCCCCTTTATGCAGGCATATGAGTGTTTTCTAAATGTGAGACTCTGTTCTCTTTCCTAACTCAGTTCACGTGTAGCCATGTTTACAGGATCTTCATAAGTGATATCTTATGATAAGTTTCTTTTTCTGTGTGACTTATTTCACTTAGAATCATCGTACCTGAATCCACTCACTTTGCTGCTACTGGTCTTATGACATTGATTTCATGGCTGAGGGATATTCCATCGTACGTAAGTACCACAATGTTTTGAACCATTTTTATATTTCCTGGGATATTTAAGGTTTACCCAAGTTGAGGTTCTTGTAGTCAGTGCAGCCCTAAATTTGGAGGTGGCTCTTTCTTATTGATTTTCAGTTTTCCCAAGGTATATTCCCTAGACTGGAAGTGGCCTTGGCTCTGTAGCTCTGTTGTTTACTTGTTTTAGGGAACACAATGCACTCCTCCAGTGAGGCAGTTGGCAATTTACATCCCGCCCATCAGCATAACAAAACTCCCAGTTCTCCAGGGCCTGTCTTGCCTTTCTGGTTTTTACACATTTTGTGGATGTCCCTTTTGACCGGTGGGAAGTGATACTTCTTTGTAGTGCAGATTTGCATTGCCCGCTTGCTTGCTTGGCCAAAAAGGGTGTATGCGTTTTCTCCTGAATATATTCAGGAGAAAACGCATACGCCCTTTTTGGCCAAGTGCACCATTGTCCAAGTTGTGCCCCTCTTCCTGTGCTTTACAGGCGATTCCAAGGTACCTCTTGAAATCTGTTTCCTGCTATTTTGCCTCGCTTTCAAGTCCGCCTCGTTGACTTCCCTCAACAGATTTTTGGACGATAGTTGTCCTTTATCACTCTGCCATTTTGTGAATTGCTGTGCCCCTGAGCTCCATTACTCGACTCGTTTTTTGTGAGCTGAACGCAAGTCCAAAATTTTGGATCATGTCCTATACTGGTTCCTGGTGGGTGGCTGAGACTTTGGTTAATTCTTCTTCCTGCCGGGAAATTAGAGTGACATGTGCCCGTCCAAATGCCTAACAGCTACTCTCTCATGGGTTCTCCCTCGTCCCTTCCATCCTCTGCCAAATTGGGAACCTGTGCAAACCAGGAGGTTAAAGGGCCTGTCTCTCCAAGTTGGGAGATTGATAGTAAGGCAGTTGGAAAGTCAAACTGGAGCACCAGGAGAGGGACTATTCGTTGAGTTTTAGAAACCTTTCGTATTCACAGTGTGTCCATTCTCTAGGTTTCCTGTACATGTTATAGCTGTAGTAATATTCCCTTCAACCTGGAGAGTTGGGACCCATGGAATGGGGGCCATGCATTATTGCTTGAAAGGGTCTGCATTTGCTCACCCAATCTCACCAATCCTCTCAGTCCCAAGTGTCCAGCCTTATGCCACATCCAGCTGTCATTGTAGATAGGGTCTTTCCAGGTTTCCTCAGACACCCTGAAGGAATTGTAAAGAATTTCCCTGTTTTTTGGTTTTGCTTTTGAAATTCCTTTTTATAGTGGGTTTGAGCTGATTCTCGCTGCCATGTTTATGCCACTCTAGACACACTTGATTCCCTTATGGAGACATATCAATACATAGGTTTTAAGATTCTTACTAGTCAGATATATTCCTCTGTGGGAAATATGGGGTTTTGAGTCTCTTTCACTGAGGAAGGTGTAGGTCTTGTCTATTCCAAAGTTGGTTTTTGGAACGGTCCCTGTGCTTATATCAAACTCTGGTTTTATGCATCACCCCACCTCTCCTTCCCCTTTATGCAGGCATATGAGTGTTTTCTAAATGTGAGACTCTGTTCTCTTTCCTAACTCAGTTCACGTGTAGCCATGTTTACAGGATCTTCATAAGTGATATCTTATGATAAGTTTCTTTTTCTGTGTGACTTATTTCACTTAGAATCATCGTACCTGAATCCACTCACTTTGCTGCTACTGGTCTTATGACATTGATTTCATGGCTGAGGGATATTCCATCGTACGTAAGTACCACAATGTTTTGAACCATTTTTATATTTCCTGGGATATTTAAGGTTTACCCAAGTTGAGGTTCTTGTAGTCAGTGCAGCCCTAAATTTGGAGGTGGCTCTTTCTTATTGATTTTCAGTTTTCCCAAGGTATATTCCCTAGACTGGAAGTGGCCTTGGCTCTGTAGCTCTGTTGTTTACTTGTTTTAGGGAACACAATGCACTCCTACAGTGAGGCAGTTGGCAATTTACATCCCGCCCATCAGCATAACAAAACTCCCAGTTCTCCAGGGCCTGTCTTGCCTTTCTGGTTTTTACACATTTTGTGGATGTCCCTTTTGACCGGTGGGAAGTGATACTTCTTTGTAGTGCAGATTTGCATTGCCCGCTTGCTTGCTTGGCCAAAAAGGGCGTATGCGTTTTCTCCTGAATATATTCAGGAGAAAACGCATACGCCCTTTTTGGCCAAGTGCACCATTGTCCAAGTTGTGCCCCTCTTCCTGTGCTTTACAGGCGATTCCAAGGTACCTCTTGAAATCTGTTTCCTGCTATTTTGCCTCACTTTCAAGTCCGCCTCGTTGACTTCCCTCAACAGATTTTTGGACGATAGTTGTCCTTTATCACTCTGCCATTTTGTGAATTGCTGTGCCCCTGAGCTCCATTACTCGACTCGTTTTTTGTGAGCTGAACGCAAGTCCAAAATTTTGGATCATGTCCTATACTGGTTCCTGGTGGGTAGCTGAGACTTTGGTTAATTCTTCTTCCTGCCGGGAAATTAGAGTGACATGTGCCCGTCCAAATGCCTAACAGCTACTCTCTCATGGGTTCTCCCTCGTCCCTTCCATCCTCTGCCAAATTGGGAACCTGTGCAAACCAGGAGGTTAAAGGGCCTGTCTCTCCAAGTTGGGAGATTGATAGTAAGGCAGTTGGAAAGTCAAACTGGAGCACCAGGAGAGGGACTATTCGTTGAGTTTTAGAAACCTTTCGTATTCACAGTGTGTCCATTCTCTAGGTTTCCTGTACATGTTATAGCTGTAGTAATATTCCCTTGAACCTGGAGAGTTGGGACCCATGGAATGGGGGCCATGCATTATTGCTTGAAAGGGTCTGCATTTGCTCACCCAATCTCACCAATCCTCTCAGTCCCAAGTGTCCAGCCTTATGCCACATCCAGCTGTCATTGTAGATAGGGTCTTTCCAGGTTTCCTCAGACACCCTGAAGGAATTGTAAAGAATTTCCCTGTTTTTTGGTTTTGCTTTTGAAATTCCTTTTTATAGTGGGTTTGAGCTGATTCTCGCTGCCATGTTTATGCCACTCTAGACACACTTGATTCCCTTATGGAGACATATCAATACATAGGTTTTAAGATTCTTACTAGTCAGATATATTCCTCTGTGGGAAATATGGGGTTTTGAGTCTCTTTCACTGAGGAAGGTGTAGGTCTTGTCTATTCCAAAGTTGGTTTTTGAAACGGTCCCTGTGCTTATATCAAACTCTGGTTTTATGCATCACCCCACCTCTCCTTCCCCTTTATGCAGGCATAAGAGTGTTTTCTAAATGTGAGACTCTGTTCTCTTTCCTAACTCAGTTCACGTGTAGCCATGTTTACAGGATCTTCATAAGTGATATCTTATGATAAGTTTCTTTTTCTGTGTGACTTATTTCACTTAGAATCATCGTACCTGAATCCACTCACTTTGCTGCTACTGGTCTTATGACATTGATTTCATGGCTGAGGGATATTCCATCGTACGTAAGTACCACAATGTTTTGAACCATTTTTATATTTCCTGGGATATTTAAGGTTTACCCAAGTTGAGGTTCTTGTAGTCAGTGCAGCCTTAAATTTGGAGGTGGCTCTTTCTTATTGATTTTCAGTTTTCCCAAGGTATATTCCCTAGACTCGAAGTGGCCTTGGCTCTGTAGCTCTGTTGTTTACTTGTTTTAGGGAACACAATGCACTCCTCCAGTGAGGCAGTTGGCAATTTACATCCCGCCCATCAGCATAACAAGGCTCCCAGTTCTCCAGGGCCTGTCTTGCCTTTCTGGTTTTTACACATTTTGTGGATGTCCCTTGTGACCGGTGGGAAGTGATACTTCTTTGTAGTGCAGATTTGCATTGCCTGCTTGCTTGCTTGGCCAAAAAGGGCGTATGCGTTTTCTCCTGAATATATTCAGGAGAAAACACATACGCCCTTTTTGGCCAAGTGCACCATTGTCCAAGTTGTGCCCCTCTTCCTGTGCTTTACAGGCGATTCCAAGGTACCTCTTGAAATCTGTTTCCTCCTATTTTGCCTCGCTTTCAAGTCTGCCTCGTTGACTTCCCTCAACAGATTTTTGGACGATAGTTGTCCTTTATCACTCTGCCATTTTGTGAATTGCTGTGCCCCTGAGCTCCATTACTCGACTCGTTTTTTGTGAGCTGAACGCAAGTCCAAAATTTTGGATCATGTCCTATACTGGTTCCTGGTGGGTGGCTGAGACTTTGGTTAATTCTTCTTCCTGCCGGGAAATTAGAGTGACATGTGCCCGTCCAAATGCCTAACAGCTACTCTCTCATGGGTTCTCCCTCGTCCCTTCCATCCTCTGCCAAATTGGGAACCTGTGCAAACCAGGAGGTTAAAGGGCCTGTCTCTCCAAGTTGGGAGATTGATAGTAAGGCAGTTGGAAAGTCAAACTGGAGCAACAGGAGAGGGACTATTCGTTGAGTTTTAGAAACCTTTCGTATTCACAGTTTGTCCATTCTCTAGGTTTCCTGTACATGTTATAGCTGTAGTAATATTCCCTTGAACCTGGAGAGTTGGGACCCATGGAATGGGGGCCATGCATTATTGCTTGAAAGGGTCTGCATTTGCTCACCCAATCTCACCAATCCTCTCAGTCCCAAGTGTCCAGCCTTATGCCACATCCAGCTGTCATTGTAGATAGGGTCTTTCCAGGTTTCCTCAGACACCCTGAAGGAATTGTAAAGAATTTCCCTGTTTTTTGGTTTTGCTTTTGAAATTCCTTTTTATAGTGGGTTTGAGCTGATTCTCGCTGCCATGTTTATGCCACTCTAGACACACTTGATTCCCTTATGGAGACATATCAATACATAGGTTTTAAGATTCTTACTAGTCAGATATATTCCTCTGTGGGAAATATGGGGTTTTGAGTCTCTTTCACTGAGGAAGGTGTAGGTCTTGTCTATTCCAAAGTTGGTTTTTGAAACGGTCCCTGTGCTTATATCAAACTCTGGTTTTATGCATCACCCCACCTCTCCTTCCCCTTTATGCAGGCATAAGAGTGTTTTCTAAATGTGAGACTCTGTTCTCTTTCCTAACTCAGTTCACGTGTAGCCATGTTTACAGGATCTTCATAAGTGATATCTTATGATAAGTTTCTTTTTCTGTGTGACTTATTTCACTTAGAATCATCGTACCTGAATCCACTCACTTTGCTGCTACTGGTCTTATGACATTGATTTCATGGCTGAGGGATATTCCATCGTACGTAAGTACCACAATGTTTTGAACCATTTTTATATTTCCTGGGATATTTAAGGTTTACCCAAGTTGAGGTTCTTGTAGTCAGTGCAGCCCTAAATTTGGAGGTGGCTCTTTCTTATTGATTTTCAGTTTTCCCAAGGTATATTCCCTAGACTCGAAGTGGCCTTGGCTCTGTAGCTCTGTTGTTTACTTGTTTTAGGGAACACAATGCACTCCTCCAGTGAGGCAGTTGGCAATTTACATCCCGCCCATCAGCATAACAAGGCTCCCAGTTCTCCAGGGCCTGTCTTGCCTTTCTGGTTTTTACACATTTTGTGGATGTCCCTTGTGACCGGTGGGAAGTGATACTTCTTTGTAGTGCAGATTTGCATTGCCCGCTTGCTTGCTTGGCCAAAAAGGGCGTATGCGTTTTCTCCTGAATATATTCAGGAGAAAACGCATACGCCCTTTTTGGCCAAGTGCACCATTGTCCAAGTTGTGCCCCTCTTCCTGTGCTTTACAGGCGATTCCAAGGTACCTCTTGAAATCTGTTTCCTGCTATTTTGCCTCGCTTTCAAGTCCGCCTCGTTGACTTCCCTCAACAGATTTTTGGACGATAGTTGTCCTTTATCACTCTGCCAGTTTGTGAATTGCTGTGCCCCTGAGCTCCATTTCTCAACTCGTTTTTTGTGAGCTGAACGCAAGTCCAAAATTTTGGATCGTGTCCTATACTGGTTCCCGGTGGGTGGCTGAGACTTTGGTTAATTCTTCTTCCTGCCGGGAAATTAGAGTGACATGTGCCCGTCCAAATGCCTAACAGCTACTCTCTCATGGGTTCTCCCTCGTCCCTTCCATCCTCTGGCAAATTGGGAACCTGTGCAAACCAGGAGGTTAAAGGGCCTGTCTCTCCAAGTTGGGAGATTGATAGTAAGGCAGTTGGAAAGTCAAACTGGAGCACCAGGAGAGGGACTATTCGTTGAGTTTTAGAAACCTTTCGTATTCACAGTGTGTCCATTCTCTAGGTTTCCTGTACATGTTATAGCTGTAGTAATATTCCCTTCAACCTGGAGAGTTGGGACCCATGGAATGGGGGCCATGCATTATTGCTTGAAAGGGTCTGCATTTGCTCACCCAATCTCACCAATCCTCTCAGTCCCAAGTGTCCAGCCTTATGCCACATCCAGCTGTCATTGTAGATAGGGTCTTTCCAGGTTTCCTCAGACACCCTGAAGGAATTGTAAAGAATTTCCCTGTTTTTTGGTTTTGCTTTTGAAATTCCTTTTTATAGTGGGTTTGAGCTGATTCTCGCTGCCATGTTTATGCCACTCTAGACACACTTGATTCCCTTATGGAGACATATCAATACATAGGTTTTAAGATTCTTACTAGTCAGATATATTCCTCTGTGGGAAATATGGGGTTTTGAGTCTCTTTCACTGAGGAAGGTGTACGTCTTGTCTATTCCAAAGTTGGTTTTTGGAACGGTCCCTGTGCTTATATCAAACTCTGGTTTTATGCATCACCCCACCTCTCCTTCCCCTTTATGCAGGCATATGAGTGTTTTCTAAATGTGAGACTCTGTTCTCTTTCCTAACTCAGTTCACGTGTAGCCATGTTTACAGGATCTTCATAAGTGATATCTTATGATAAGTTTCTTTTTCTGTGTGACTTATTTCACTTAGAATCATCGTACCTGAATCCACTCACTTTGCTGCTACTGGTCTTATGACATTGATTTCATGGCTGAGGGATATTCCATCGTACGTAAGTACCACAATGTTTTGAACCATTTTTATATTTCCTGGGATATTTAAGGTTTACCCAAGTTGAGGTTCTTGTAGTCAGTGCAGCCCTAAATTTGGAGGTGGCTCTTTCTTATTGATTTTCAGTTTTCCCAAGGTATATTCCCTAGACTGGAAGTGGCCTTGGCTCTGTAGCTCTGTTGTTTACTTGTTTTAGGGAACACAATGCACTCCTCCAGTGAGGCAGTTGGCAATTTACATCCCGCCCATCAGCATAACAAGGCTCCCAGTTCTCCAGGGCCTGTCTTGCCTTTCTGGTTTTTACACATTTTGTGGATGTCCCTTGTGACCGGTGGGAAGTGATACTTCTTTGTAGTGCAGATTTGCATTGCCCGCTTGCTTGCTTGGCCAAAAAGGGCGTATGCGTTTTCTCCTGAATATATTCAGGAGAAAACGCATACGCCCTTTTTGGCCAAGTGCACCATTGTCCAAGTTGTGCCCCTCTTCCTGTGCTTTACAGGCGATTCCAAGGTACCTCTTGAAATCTGTTTCCTGCTATTTTGCCTCGCTTTCAAGTCCGCCTCGTTGACTTCCCTCAACAGATTTTTGGACGATAGTTGTCCTTTATCACTCTGCCAGTTTGTGAATTGCTGTGCCCCTGAGCTCCATTTCTCAACTCGTTTTTTGTGAGCTGAACGCAAGTCCAAAATTTTGGATCGTGTCCTATACTGGTTCCCGGTGGGTGGCTGAGACTTTGGTTAATTCTTCTTCCTGCCGGGAAATTAGAGTGACATGTGCCCGTCCAAATGCCTAACAGCTACTCTCTCATGGGTTCTCCCTCGTCCCTTCCATCCTCTGGCAAATTGGGAACCTGTGCAAACCAGGAGGTTAAAGGGCCTGTCTCTCCAAGTTGGGAGATTGATAGTAAGGCAGTTGGAAAGTCAAACTGGAGCACCAGGAGAGGGACTATTCGTTGAGTTTTAGAAACCTTTCGTATTCACAGTGTGTCCATTCTCTAGGTTTCCTGTACATGTTATAGCTGTAGTAATATTCCCTTCAACCTGGAGAGTTGGGACCCATGGAATGGGGGCCATGCATTATTGCTTGAAAGGGTCTGCATTTGCTCACCCAATCTCACCAATCCTCTCAGTCCCAAGTGTCCAGCCTTATGCCACATCCAGCTGTCATTGTAGATAGGGTCTTTCCAGGTTTCCTCAGACACCCTGAAGGAATTGTAAAGAATTTCCCTGTTTTTTGGTTTTGCTTTTGAAATTCCTTTTTATAGTGGGTTTGAGCTGATTCTCGCTGCCATGTTTATGCCACTCTAGACACACTTGATTCCCTTATGGAGACATATCAATACATAGGTTTTAAGATTCTTACTAGTCAGATATATTCCTCTGTGGGAAATATGGGGTTTTGAGTCTCTTTCACTGAGGAAGGTGTACGTCTTGTCTATTCCAAAGTTGGTTTTTGGAACGGTCCCTGTGCTTATATCAAACTCTGGTTTTATGCATCACCCCACCTCTCCTTCCCCTTTATGCAGGCATATGAGTGTTTTCTAAATGTGAGACTCTGTTCTCTTTCCTAACTCAGTTCACGTGTAGCCATGTTTACAGGATCTTCATAAGTGATATCTTATGATAAGTTTCTTTTTCTGTGTGACTTATTTCACTTAGAATCATCGTACCTGAATCCACTCACTTTGCTGCTACTGGTCTTATGACATTGATTTCATGGCTGAGGGATATTCCATCGTACGTAAGTACCACAATGTTTTGAACCATTTTTATATTTCCTGGGATATTTAAGGTTTACCCAAGTTGAGGTTCTTGTAGTCAGTGCAGCCCTAAATTTGGAGGTGGCTCTTTCTTATTGATTTTCAGTTTTCCCAAGGTATATTCCCTAGACTGGAAGTGGCCTTGGCTCTGTAGCTCTGTTGTTTACTTGTTTTAGGGAACACAATGCACTCCTCCAGTGAGGCAGTTGGCAATTTACATCCCGCCCATCAGCATAACAAAACTCCCAGTTCTCCAGGGCCTGTCTTGCCTTTCTGGTTTTTACACATTTTGTGGATGTCCCTTTTGACCGGTGGGAAGTGATACTTCTTTGTAGTGCAGATTTGCATTGCCCGCTTGCTTGCTTGGCCAAAAAGGGTGTATGCGTTTTCTCCTGAATATATTCAGGAGAAAACGCATACGCCCTTTTTGGCCAAGTGCACCATTGTCCAAGTTGTGCCCCTCTTCCTGTGCTTTACAGGCGATTCCAAGGTACCTCTTGAAATCTGTTTCCTGCTATTTTGCCTCACTTTCAAGTCCGCCTCGTTGACTTCCCTCAACAGATTTTTGGACGATAGTTGTCCTTTATCACTCTGCCATTTTGTGAATTGCTGTGCCCCTGAGCTCCATTACTCGACTCGTTTTTTGTGAGCTGAACGCAAGTCCAAAATTTTGGATCATGTCCTATACTGGTTCCTGGTGGGTGGCTGAGACTTTGGTTAATTCTTCTTCCTGCCGGGAAATTAGAGTGACATGTGCCCGTCCAAATGCCTAACAGCTACTCTCTCATGGGTTCTCCCTCGTCCCTTCCATCCTCTGCCAAATTGGGAACCTGTGCAAACCAGGAGGTTAAAGGGCCTGTCTCTCCAAGTTGGGAGATTGATAGTAAGGCAGTTGGAAAGTCAAACTGGAGCACCAGGAGAGGGACTATTCGTTGAGTTTTAGAAACCTTTCGTATTCACAGTGTGTCCATTCTCTAGGTTTCCTGTACATGTTATAGCTGTAGTAATATTCCCTTCAACCTGGAGAGTTGGGACCCATGGAATGGGGGCCATGCATTATTGCTTGAAAGGGTCTGCATTTGCTCACCCAATCTCACCAATCCTCTCAGTCCCAAGTGTCCAGCCTTATGCCACATCCAGCTGTCATTGTAGATAGGGTCTTTCCAGGTTTCCTCAGACACCCTGAAGGAATTGTAAAGAATTTCCCTGTTTTTTGGTTTTGCTTTTGAAATTCCTTTTTATAGTGGGTTTGAGCTGATTCTCGCTGCCATGTTTATGCCACTCTAGACACACTTGATTCCCTTATGGAGACATATCAATACATAGGTTTTAAGATTCTTACTAGTCAGATATATTCCTCTGTGGGAAATATGGGGTTTTGAGTCTCTTTCACTGAGGAAGGTGTAGGTCTTGTCTATTCCAAAGTTGGTTTTTGGAACGGTCCCTGTGCTTATATCAAACTCTGGTTTTATGCATCACCCCACCTCTCCTTCCCCTTTATGCAGGCATATGAGTGTTTTCTAAATGTGAGACTCTGTTCTCTTTCCTAACTCAGTTCACGTGTAGCCATGTTTACAGGATCTTCATAAGTGATATCTTATGATAAGTTTCTTTTTCTGTGTGACTTATTTCACTTAGAATCATCGTACCTGAATCCACTCACTTTGCTGCTACTGGTCTTATGACATTGATTTCATGGCTGAGGGATATTCCATCGTACGTAAGTACCACAATGTTTTGAACCATTTTTATATTTCCTGGGATATTTAAGGTTTACCCAAGTTGAGGTTCTTGTAGTCAGTGCAGCCCTAAATTTGGAGGTGGCTCTTTCTTATTGATTTTCAGTTTTCCCAAGGTATATTCCCTAGACTGGAAGTGGCCTTGGCTCTGTAGCTCTGTTGTTTACTTGTTTTAGGGAACACAATGCACTCCTCCAGTGAGGCAGTTGGCAATTTACATCCCGCCCATCAGCATAACAAAACTCCCAGTTCTCCAGGGCCTGTCTTGCCTTTCTGGTTTTTACACATTTTGTGGATGTCCCTTTTGACCGGTGGGAAGTGATACTTCTTTGTAGTGCAGATTTGCATTGCCCGCTTGCTTGCTTGGCCAAAAAGGGTGTATGCGTTTTCTCCTGAATATATTCAGGAGAAAACGCATACGCCCTTTTTGGCCAAGTGCACCATTGTCCAAGTTGTGCCCCTCTTCCTGTGCTTTACAGGCGATTCCAAGGTACCTCTTGAAATCTGTTTCCTGCTATTTTGCCTCACTTTCAAGTCCGCCTCGTTGACTTCCCTCAACAGATTTTTGGACGATAGTTGTCCTTTATCACTCTGCCATTTTGTGAATTGCTGTGCCCCTGAGCTCCATTACTCGACTCGTTTTTTGTGAGCTGAACGCAAGTCCAAAATTTTGGATCATGTCCTATACTGGTTCCTGGTGGGTGGCTGAGACTTTGGTTAATTCTTCTTCCTGCCGGGAAATTAGAGTGACATGTGCCCGTCCAAATGCCTAACAGCTACTCTCTCATGGGTTCTCCCTCGTCCCTTCCATCCTCTGCCAAATTGGGAACCTGTGCAAACCAGGAGGTTAAAGGGCCTGTCTCTCCAAGTTGGGAGATTGATAGTAAGGCAGTTGGAAAGTCAAACTGGAGCACCAGGAGAGGGACTATTCGTTGAGTTTTAGAAACCTTTCGTATTCACAGTGTGTCCATTCTCTAGGTTTCCTGTACATGTTATAGCTGTAGTAATATTCCCTTCAACCTGGAGAGTTGGGACCCATGGAATGGGGGCCATGCATTATTGCTTGAAAGGGTCTGCATTTGCTCACCCAATCTCACCAATCCTCTCAGTCCCAAGTGTCCAGCCTTATGCCACATCCAGCTGTCATTGTAGATAGGGTCTTTCCAGGTTTCCTCAGACACCCTGAAGGAATTGTAAAGAATTTCCCTGTTTTTTGGTTTTGCTTTTGAAATTCCTTTTTATAGTGGGTTTGAGCTGATTCTCGCTGCCATGTTTATGCCACTCTAGACACACTTGATTCCCTTATGGAGACATATCAATACATAGGTTTTAAGATTCTTACTAGTCAGATATATTCCTCTGTGGGAAATATGGGGTTTTGAGTCTCTTTCACTGAGGAAGGTGTAGGTCTTGTCTATTCCAAAGTTGGTTTTTGGAACGGTCCCTGTGCTTATATCAAACTCTGGTTTTATGCATCACCCCACCTCTCCTTCCCCTTTATGCAGGCATATGAGTGTTTTCTAAATGTGAGACTCTGTTCTCTTTCCTAACTCAGTTCACGTGTAGCCATGTTTACAGGATCTTCATAAGTGATATCTTATGATAAGTTTCTTTTTCTGTGTGACTTATTTCACTTAGAATCATCGTACCTGAATCCACTCACTTTGCTGCTACTGGTCTTATGACATTGATTTCATGGCTGAGGGATATTCCATCGTACGTAAGTACCACAATGTTTTGAACCATTTTTATATTTCCTGGGATATTTAAGGTTTACCCAAGTTGAGGTTCTTGTAGTCAGTGCAGCCCTAAATTTGGAGGTGGCTCTTTCTTATTGATTTTCAGTTTTCCCAAGGTATATTCCCTAGACTGGAAGTGGCCTTGGCTCTGTAGCTCTGTTGTTTACTTGTTTTAGGGAACACAATGCACTCCTCCAGTGAGGCAGTTGGCAATTTACATCCCGCCCATCAGCATAACAAAACTCCCAGTTCTCCAGGGCCTGTCTTGCCTTTCTGGTTTTTACACATTTTGTGGATGTCCCTTTTGACCGGTGGGAAGTGATACTTCTTTGTAGTGCAGATTTGCATTGCCCGCTTGCTTGCTTGGCCAAAAAGGGCGTATGCGTTTTCTCCTGAATATATTCAGGAGAAAACGCATACGCCCTTTTTGGCCAAGTGCACCATTGTCCAAGTTGTGCCCCTCTTCCTGTGCTTTACAGGCGATTCCAAGGTACCTCTTGAAATCTGTTTCCTGCTATTTTGCCTCACTTTCAAGTCCGCCTCGTTGACTTCCCTCAACAGATTTTTGGACGATAGTTGTCCTTTATCACTCTGCCAGTTTGTGAATTGCTGTGCCCCTGAGCTCCATTACTCGACTCGTTTTTTGTGAGCTGAACGCAAGTCCAAAATTTTGGATCATGTCCTATACTGGTTCCTGGTGGGTAGCTGAGACTTTGGTTAATTCTTCTTCCTGCCGGGAAATTAGAGTGACATGTGCCCGTCCAAATGCCTAACAGCTACTCTCTCATGGGTTCTCCCTCGTCCCTTCCATCCTCTGCCAAATTGGGAACCTGTGCAAACCAGGAGGTTAAAGGGCCTGTCTCTCCAAGTTGGGAGATTGATAGTAAGGCAGTTGGAAAGTCAAACTGGAGCACCAGGAGAGGGACTATTCGTTGAGTTTTAGAAACCTTTCGTATTCACAGTGTGTCCATTCTCTAGGTTTCCTGTACATGTTATAGCTGTAGTAATATTCCCTTGAACCTGGAGAGTTGGGACCCATGGAATGGGGGCCATGCATTATTGCTTGAAAGGGTCTGCATTTGCTCACCCAATCTCACCAATCCTCTCAGTCCCAAGTGTCCAGCCTTATGCCACATCCAGCTGTCATTGTAGATAGGGTCTTTCCAGGTTTCCTCAGACACCCTGAAGGAATTGTAAAGAATTTCCCTGTTTTTTGGTTTTGCTTTTGAAATTCCTTTTTATAGTGGGTTTGAGCTGATTCTCGCTGCCATGTTTATGCCACTCTAGACACACTTGATTCCCTTATGGAGACATATCAATACATAGGTTTTAAGATTCTTACTAGTCAGATATATTCCTCTGTGGGAAATATGGGGTTTTGAGTCTCTTTCACTGAGGAAGGTGTAGGTCTTGTCTATTCCAAAGTTGGTTTTTGAAACGGTCCCTGTGCTTATATCAAACTCTGGTTTTATGCATCACCCCACCTCTCCTTCCCCTTTATGCAGGCATAAGAGTGTTTTCTAAATGTGAGACTCTGTTCTCTTTCCTAACTCAGTTCACGTGTAGCCATGTTTACAGGATCTTCATAAGTGATATCTTATGATAAGTTTCTTTTTCTGTGTGACTTATTTCACTTAGAATCATCGTACCTGAATCCACTCACTTTGCTGCTACTGGTCTTATGACATTGATTTCATGGCTGAGGGATATTCCATCGTACGTAAGTACCACAATGTTTTGAACCATTTTTATATTTCCTGGGATATTTAAGGTTTACCCAAGTTGAGGTTCTTGTAGTCAGTGCAGCCTTAAATTTGGAGGTGGCTCTTTCTTATTGATTTTCAGTTTTCCCAAGGTATATTCCCTAGACTCGAAGTGGCCTTGGCTCTGTAGCTCTGTTGTTTACTTGTTTTAGGGAACACAATGCACTCCTCCAGTGAGGCAGTTGGCAATTTACATCCCGCCCATCAGCATAACAAGGCTCCCAGTTCTCCAGGGCCTGTCTTGCCTTTCTGGTTTTTACACATTTTGTGGATGTCCCTTGTGACCGGTGGGAAGTGATACTTCTTTGTAGTGCAGATTTGCATTGCCTGCTTGCTTGCTTGGCCAAAAAGGGCGTATGCGTTTTCTCCTGAATATATTCAGGAGAAAACACATACGCCCTTTTTGGCCAAGTGCACCATTGTCCAAGTTGTGCCCCTCTTCCTGTGCTTTACAGGCGATTCCAAGGTACCTCTTGAAATCTGTTTCCTCCTATTTTGCCTCGCTTTCAAGTCTGCCTCGTTGACTTCCCTCAACAGATTTTTGGACGATAGTTGTCCTTTATCACTCTGCCATTTTGTGAATTGCTGTGCCCCTGAGCTCCATTACTCGACTCGTTTTTTGTGAGCTGAACGCAAGTCCAAAATTTTGGATCATGTCCTATACTGGTTCCTGGTGGGTGGCTGAGACTTTGGTTAATTCTTCTTCCTGCCGGGAAATTAGAGTGACATGTGCCCGTCCAAATGCCTAACAGCTACTCTCTCATGGGTTCTCCCTCGTCCCTTCCATCCTCTGCCAAATTGGGAACCTGTGCAAACCAGGAGGTTAAAGGGCCTGTCTCTCCAAGTTGGGAGATTGATAGTAAGGCAGTTGGAAAGTCAAACTGGAGCAACAGGAGAGGGACTATTCGTTGAGTTTTAGAAACCTTTCGTATTCACAGTTTGTCCATTCTCTAGGTTTCCTGTACATGTTATAGCTGTAGTAATATTCCCTTGAACCTGGAGAGTTGGGACCCATGGAATGGGGGCCATGCATTATTGCTTGAAAGGGTCTGCATTTGCTCACCCAATCTCACCAATCCTCTCAGTCCCAAGTGTCCAGCCTTATGCCACATCCAGCTGTCATTGTAGATAGGGTCTTTCCAGGTTTCCTCAGACACCCTGAAGGAATTGTAAAGAATTTCCCTGTTTTTTGGTTTTGCTTTTGAAATTCCTTTTTATAGTGGGTTTGAGCTGATTCTCGCTGCCATGTTTATGCCACTCTAGACACACTTGATTCCCTTATGGAGACATATCAATACATAGGTTTTAAGATTCTTACTAGTCAGATATATTCCTCTGTGGGAAATATGGGGTTTTGAGTCTCTTTCACTGAGGAAGGTGTAGGTCTTGTCTATTCCAAAGTTGGTTTTTGAAACGGTCCCTGTGCTTATATCAAACTCTGGTTTTATGCATCACCCCACCTCTCCTTCCCCTTTATGCAGGCATAAGAGTGTTTTCTAAATGTGAGACTCTGTTCTCTTTCCTAACTCAGTTCACGTGTAGCCATGTTTACAGGATCTTCATAAGTGATATCTTATGATAAGTTTCTTTTTCTGTGTGACTTATTTCACTTAGAATCATCGTACCTGAATCCACTCACTTTGCTGCTACTGGTCTTATGACATTGATTTCATGGCTGAGGGATATTCCATCGTACGTAAGTACCACAATGTTTTGAACCATTTTTATATTTCCTGGGATATTTAAGGTTTACCCAAGTTGAGGTTCTTGTAGTCAGTGCAGCCCTAAATTTGGAGGTGGCTCTTTCTTATTGATTTTCAGTTTTCCCAAGGTATATTCCCTAGACTCGAAGTGGCCTTGGCTCTGTAGCTCTGTTGTTTACTTGTTTTAGGGAACACAATGCACTCCTCCAGTGAGGCAGTTGGCAATTTACATCCCGCCCATCAGCATAACAAGGCTCCCAGTTCTCCAGGGCCTGTCTTGCCTTTCTGGTTTTTACACATTTTGTGGATGTCCCTTGTGACCGGTGGGAAGTGATACTTCTTTGTAGTGCAGATTTGCATTGCCCGCTTGCTTGCTTGGCCAAAAAGGGCGTATGCGTTTTCTCCTGAATATATTCAGGAGAAAACGCATACGCCCTTTTTGGCCAAGTGCACCATTGTCCAAGTTGTGCCCCTCTTCCTGTGCTTTACAGGCGATTCCAAGGTACCTCTTGAAATCTGTTTCCTGCTATTTTGCCTCGCTTTCAAGTCCGCCTCGTTGACTTCCCTCAACAGATTTTTGGACGATAGTTGTCCTTTATCACTCTGCCAGTTTGTGAATTGCTGTGCCCCTGAGCTCCATTTCTCAACTCGTTTTTTGTGAGCTGAACGCAAGTCCAAAATTTTGGATCATGTCCTATACTGGTTCCCGGTGGGTGGCTGAGACTTTGGTTAATTCTTCTTCCTGCCGGGAAATTAGAGTGACATGTGCCCGTCCAAATGCCTAACAGCTACTCTCTCATGGGTTCTCCCTCGTCCCTTCCATCCTCTGGCAAATTGGGAACCTGTGCAAACCAGGAGGTTAAAGGGCCTGTCTCTCCAAGTTGGGAGATTGATAGTAAGGCAGTTGGAAAGTCAAACTGGAGCACCAGGAGAGGGACTATTCGTTGAGTTTTAGAAACCTTTCGTATTCACAGTGTGTCCATTCTCTAGGTTTCCTGTACATGTTATAGCTGTAGTAATATTCCCTTCAACCTGGAGAGTTGGGACCCATGGAATGGGGGCCATGCATTATTGCTTGAAAGGGTCTGCATTTGCTCACCCAATCTCACCAATCCTCTCAGTCCCAAGTGTCCAGCCTTATGCCACATCCAGCTGTCATTGTAGATAGGGTCTTTCCAGGTTTCCTCAGACACCCTGAAGGAATTGTAAAGAATTTCCCTGTTTTTTGGTTTTGCTTTTGAAATTCCTTTTTATAGTGGGTTTGAGCTGATTCTCGCTGCCATGTTTATGCCACTCTAGACACACTTGATTCCCTTATGGAGACATATCAATACATAGGTTTTAAGATTCTTACTAGTCAGATATATTCCTCTGTGGGAAATATGGGGTTTTGAGTCTCTTTCACTGAGGAAGGTGTAGGTCTTGTCTATTCCAAAGTTGGTTTTTGGAACGGTCCCTGTGCTTATATCAAACTCTGGTTTTATGCATCACCCCACCTCTCCTTCCCCTTTATGCAGGCATATGAGTGTTTTCTAAATGTGAGACTCTGTTCTCTTTCCTAACTCAGTTCACGTGTAGCCATGTTTACAGGATCTTCATAAGTGATATCTTATGATAAGTTTCTTTTTCTGTGTGACTTATTTCACTTAGAATCATCGTACCTGAATCCACTCACTTTGCTGCTACTGGTCTTATGACATTGATTTCATGGCTGAGGGATATTCCATCGTACGTAAGTACCACAATGTTTTGAACCATTTTTATATTTCCTGGGATATTTAAGGTTTACCCAAGTTAAGGTTCTTGTAGTCAGTGCAGCCCTAAATTTGGAGGTGGCTCTTTCTTATTGATTTTCAGTTTTCCCAAGGTATATTCCCTAGACTGGAAGTGGCCTTGGCTCTGTAGCTCTGTTGTTTACTTGTTTTAGGGAACACAATGCACTCCTCCAGTGAGGCAGTTGGCAATTTACATCCCGCCCATCAGCATAACAAAACTCCCAGTTCTCCAGGGCCTGTCTTGCCTTTCTGGTTTTTACACATTTTGTGGATGTCCCTTTTGACCGGTGGAAAGTGATACTTCTTTGTAGTGCAGATTTGCATTGCCCGCTTGCTTGCTTGGCCAAAAAGGGCGTATGCGTTTTCTCCTGAATATATTCAGGAGAAAACGCATACGCCCTTTTTGGCCAAGTGCACCATTGTCCAAGTTGTGCCCCTCTTCCTGTGCTTTACAGGCGATTCCAAGGTACATCTTGAAATCTGTTTCCTGCTATTTTGCCTCACTTTCAAGTCCGCCTCGTTGACTTCCCTCAACAGATTTTTGGACGATAGTTGTCCTTTATCACTCTGCCATTTTGTGAATTGCTGTGCCCCTGAGCTCCATTACTCGACTCGTTTTTTGTGAGCTGAACGCAAGTCCAAAATTTTGGATCATGTCCTATACTGGTTCCTGGTGGGTGGCTGAGACTTTGGTTAATTCTTCTTCCTGCCGGGAAATTAGAGTGACATGTGCCCGTCCAAATGCCTAACAGCTACTCTCTCATGGGTTCTCCCTCGTCCCTTCCATCCTCTGCCAAATTGGGAACCTGTGCAAACCAGGAGGTTAAAGGGCCTGTCTCTCCAAGTTGGGAGATTGATAGTAAGGCAGTTGGAAAGTCAAACTGGAGCACCAGGAGAGGGACTATTCGTTGAGTTTTAGAAACCTTTCGTATTCACAGTGTGTCCATTCTCTAGGTTTCCTGTACATGTTATAGCTGTAGTAATATTCCCTTGAACCTGGAGAGTTGGGACCCATGGAATGGGGGCCATGCATTATTGCTTGAAAGGGTCTGCATTTGCTCACCCAATCTCACCAATCCTCTCAGTCCCAAGTGTCCAGCCTTATGCCACATCCAGCTGTCATTGTAGATAGGGTCTTTCCAGGTTTCCTCAGACACCCTGAAGGAATTGTAAAGAATTTCCCTGTTTTTTGGTTTTGCTTTTGAAATTCCTTTTTATAGTGGGTTTGAGCTGATTCTCGCTGCCATGTTTATGCCACTCTAGACACACTTGATTCCCTTATGGAGACATATCAATACATAGGTTTTAAGATTCTTACTAGTCAGATATATTCCTCTGTGGGAAATATGGGGTTTTGAGTCTCTTTCACTGAGGAAGGTGTAGGTCTTGTCTATTCCAAAGTTGGTTTTTGGAACGGTCCCTGTGCTTATATCAAACTCTGGTTTTATGCATCACCCCACCTCTCCTTCCCCTTTATGCAGGCATATGAGTGTTTTCTAAATGTGAGACTCTGTTCTCTTTCCTAACTCAGTTCACGTGTAGCCATGTTTACAGGATCTTCATAAGTGATATCTTATGATAAGTTTCTTTTTCTGTGTGACTTATTTCACTTAGAATCATCGTACCTGAATCCACTCACTTTGCTGCTACTGGTCTTATGACATTGATTTCATGGCTGAGGGATATTCCATCGTACGTAAGTACCACAATGTTTTGAACCATTTTTATATTTCCTGGGATATTTAAGGTTTACCCAAGTTGAGGTTCTTGTAGTCAGTGCAGCCCTAAATTTGGAGGTGGCTCTTTCTTATTGATTTTCAGTTTTCCCAAGGTATATTCCCTAGACTGGAAGTGGCCTTGGCTCTGTAGCTCTGTTGTTTACTTGTTTTAGGGAACACAATGCACTCCTCCAGTGAGGCAGTTGGCAATTTACATCCCGCCCATCAGCATAACAAAACTCCCAGTTCTCCAGGGCCTGTCTTGCCTTTCTGGTTTTTACACATTTTGTGGATGTCCCTTTTGACCGGTGGGAAGTGATACTTCTTTGTAGTGCAGATTTGCATTGCCCGCTTGCTTGCTTGGCCAAAAAGGGTGTATGCGTTTTCTCCTGAATATATTCAGGAGAAAACGCATACGCCCTTTTTGGCCAAGTGCACCATTGTCCAAGTTGTGCCCCTCTTCCTGTGCTTTACAGGCGATTCCAAGGTACCTCTTGAAATCTGTTTCCTGCTATTTTGCCTCACTTTCAAGTCCGCCTCGTTGACTTCCCTCAACAGATTTTTGGACGATAG
Source organism: Mesoplodon densirostris (assembly GCF_025265405.1). Taxonomy (NCBI): domain Eukaryota; kingdom Metazoa; phylum Chordata; class Mammalia; order Artiodactyla; family Ziphiidae; genus Mesoplodon; species Mesoplodon densirostris. Next base: position 5,562,965 of record NW_026778199.1, on the reverse strand, counting down.
TTGTCCTTTATCACTCTGCCATTTTGTGAATTGCTGTGCCCCTGAGCTCCATTACTCGACTCGTTTTTTGTGAGCTGAACGCAAGTCCAAAATTTTGGATCATGTCCTATACTGGTTCCTGGTGGGTGGCTGAGACTTTGGTTAATTCTTCTTCCTGCCGGGAAATTAGAGTGACATGTGCCCGTCCAAATGCCTAACAGCTACTCTCTCATGGGTTCTCCCTCGTCCCTTCCATCCTCTGCCAAATTGGGAACCTGTGCAAACCAGGAGGTTAAAGGGCCTGTCTCTCCAAGTTGGGAGATTGATAGTAAGGCAGTTGGAAAGTCAAACTGGAGCACCAGGAGAGGGACTATTCGTTGAGTTTTAGAAACCTTTCGTATTCACAGTGTGTCCATTCTCTAGGTTTCCTGTACATGTTATAGCTGTAGTAATATTCCCTTGAACCTGGAGAGTTGGGACCCATGGAATGGGGGCCATGCATTATTGCTTGAAAGGGTCTGCATTTGCTCACCCAATCTCACCAATCCTCTCAGTCCCAAGTGTCCAGCCTTATGCCACATCCAGCTGTCATTGTAGATAGGGTCTTTCCAGGTTTCCTCAGACACCCTGAAGGAATTGTAAAGAATTTCCCTGTTTTTTGGTTTTGCTTTTGAAATTCCTTTTTATAGTGGGTTTGAGCTGATTCTCGCTGCCATGTTTATGCCACTCTAGACACACTTGATTCCCTTATGGAGACATATCAATACATAGGTTTTAAGATTCTTACTAGTCAGATATATTCCTCTGTGGGAAATATGGGGTTTTGAGTCTCTTTCACTGAGGAAGGTGTAGGTCTTGTCTATTCCAAAGTTGGTTTTTGAAACGGTCCCTGTGCTTATATCAAACTCTGGTTTTATGCATCACCCCACCTCTCCTTCCCCTTTATGCAGGCATAAGAGTGTTTTCTAAATGTGAGACTCTGTTCTCTTTCCTAACTCAGTTCACGTGTAGCCATGTTTACAGGATCTTCATAAGTGATATCTTATGATAAGTTTCTTTTTCTGTGTGACTTATTTCACTTAGAATCATCGTACCTGAATCCACTCACTTTGCTGCTACTGGTCTTATGACATTGATTTCATGGCTGAGGGATATTCCATCGTACGTAAGTACCACAATGTTTTGAACCATTTTTATATTTCCTGGGATATTTAAGGTTTACCCAAGTTGAGGTTCTTGTAGTCAGTGCAGCCCTAAATTTGGAGGTGGCTCTTTCTTATTGATTTTCAGTTTTCCCAAGGTATATTCCCTAGACTCGAAGTGGCCTTGGCTCTGTAGCTCTGTTGTTTACTTGTTTTAGGGAACACAATGCACTCCTCCAGTGAGGCAGTTGGCAATTTACATCCCGCCCATCAGCATAACAAGGCTCCCAGTTCTCCAGGGCCTGTCTTGCCTTTCTGGTTTTTACACATATTGTGGATGTCCCTTGTGACTGGTGGGAAGTGATACTTCTTTGTAGTGCAGATTTGCATTGCCCGCTTGCTTGCTTGGCCAAAAAGGGCGTATGCGTTTTCTCCTGAATATATTCAGGAGAAAACGCATACGCCCTTTTTGGCCAAGTGCACCATTGTCCAAGTTGTGCCCCTCTTCCTGTGCTTTACAGGCGATTCCAAGGTACCTCTTGAAATCTGTTTCCTGCTATTTTGCCTCGCTTTCAAGTCCGCCTCGTTGACTTCCCTCAACAGATTTTTGGACGATAGTTGTCCTTTATCACTCTGCCAGTTTGTGAATTGCTGTGCCCCTGAGCTCCATTTCTCAACTCGTTTTTTGTGAGCTGAACGCAAGTCCAGAATTTTGGATCGTGTCCTATACTGGTTCCCGGTGGGTGGCTGAGACTTTGGTTAATTCTTCTTCCTGCCGGGAAATTAGAGTGACATGTGCCCGTCCAAATGCCTAACACCTACTCTCTCATGGGTTCTCCCTCGTCCCTTCCATCCTCTGGCAAATTGGGAACCTGTGCAAACCAGGAGGTTAAAGGGCCTGTCTCTCCAAGTTGGGAGATTGATAGTAAGGCAGTTGGAAAGTCAAACTGGAGCACCAGGAGAGGGACTATTCGTTGAGTTTTAGAAACCTTTCGTATTCACAGTGTGTCCATTCTCTAGGTTTCCTGTACATGTTATAGCTGTAGTAATATTCCCTTGAACCTGGAGAGTTGGGACCCATGGAATGGGGGCCATGCATTATTGCTTGAAAGGGTCTGCATTTGCTCACCCAATCTCACCAATCCTCTCAGTCCCAAGTGTCCAGCCTTATGCCACATCCAGCTGTCATTGTAGATAGGGTCTTTCCAGGTTTCCTCAGACACCCTGAAGGAATTGTAAAGAATTTCCCTGTTTTTTGGTTTTGCTTTTGAAATTCCTTTTTATAGTGGGTTTGAGCTGATTCTCGCTGCCATGTTTATGCCACTCTAGACACACTTGATTCCCTTATGGAGACATATCAATACATAGGTTTTAAGATTCTTACTAGTCAGATATATTCCTCTGTGGGAAATATGGGGTTTTGAGTCTCTTTCACTGAGGAAGGTGTAGGTCTTGTCTATTCCAAAGTTGGTTTTTGGAACGGTCCCTGTGCTTATATCAAACTCTGGTTTTATGCATCACCCCACCTCTCCATCCCCTTTATGCAGGCATATGAGTGTTTTCTAAATGTGAGACTCTGTTCTCTTTCCTAACTCAGTTCACGTGTAGCCATGTTTACAGGATCTTCATAAGTGATATCTTATGATAAGTTTCTTTTTCTGTGTGACTTATTTCACTTAGAATCATCGTACCTGAATCCACTCACTTTGCTGCTACTGGTCTTATGACATTGATTTCATGGCTGAGGGATATTCCATCGTACGTAAGTACCACAATGTTTTGAACCATTTTTATATTTCCTGGGATATTTAAGGTTTACCCAAGTTGAGGTTCTTGTAGTCAGTGCAGCCCTAAATTTGGAGGTGGCTCTTTCTTATTGATTTTCAGTTTTCCCAAGGTATATTCCCTAGACTGGAAGTGGCCTTGGCTCTGTAGCTCTGTTGTTTACTTGTTTTAGGGAACACAATGCACTCCTCCAGTGAGGCAGTTGGCAATTTACATCCCGCCCATCAGCATAACAAAACTCCCAGTTCTCCAGGGCCTGTCTTGCCTTTCTGGTTTTTACACATTTTGTGGATGTCCCTTTTGACCGGTGGGAAGTGATACTTCTTTGTAGTGCAGATTTGCATTGCCCGCTTGCTTGCTTGGCCAAAAAGGGCGTATGCGTTTTCTCCTGAATATATTCAGGAGAAAACGCATACGCCCTTTTTGGCCAAGTGCACCATTGTCCAAGTTGTGCCCCTCTTCCTGTGCTTTACAGGCGATTCCAAGGTACCTCTTGAAATCTGTTTCCTGCTATTTTGCCTCGCTTTCAAGTCCGCCTCGTTGACTTCCCTCAACAGATTTTTGGACGATAGTTGTCCTTTATCACTCTGCCAGTTTGTGAATTGCTGTGCCCCTGAGCTCCATTTCTCAACTCGTTTTTTGTGAGCTGAACGCAAGTCCAAAATTTTGGATCATGTCCTATACTGGTTCCCGGTGGGTGGCTGAGACTTTGGTTAATTCTTCTTCCTGCCGGGAAATTAGAGTGACATGTGCCCGTCCAAATGCCTAACAGCTACTCTCTCATGGGTTCTCCCTCGTCCCTTCCATCCTCTGCCAAATTGGGAACCTGTGCAAACCAGGAGGTTAAAGGGCCTGTCTCTCCAAGTTGGGAGATTGATAGTAAGGCAGTTGGAAAGTCAAACTGGAGCACCAGGAGAGGGACTATTCGTTGAGTTTTAGAAACCTTTCGTATTCACAGTGTGTCCATTCTATAGGTTTCCTGTACATGTTATAGCTGTAGTAATATTCCCTTGAACATGGAGAGTTGGGACCCATGGAATGGGGGCCATGCATTATTGCCTGAAAGGGTCTGCATTCGCTCACCCAATCTCACCAATCCTCTCAGTCCCAAGTGTCCAGCCTTATGCCACATCCAGCTGTCATTGTAGATAGGGTCTTTCCAGGTTTCCTCAGACACCCTGAAGGAATTGTAAAGAATTTCCCTGTTTTTTGGTTTTGCTTTTGAAATTCCTTTTTATAGTGGGTTTGAGCTGATTCTCGCTGCCATGTTTATGCCACTCTAGACACACTTGATTCCCTTATGGAGACATATCAATACATAGGTTTTAAGATTCTTACTAGTCAGATATATTCCTCTGTGGGAAATATGGGGTTTTGAGTCTCTTTCACTGAGGAAGGTGTAGGTCTTGTCTATTCCAAAGTTGGTTTTTGAAACGGTCCCTGTGCTTATATCAAACTCTGGTTTTATGCATCACCCCACCTCTCCTTCCCCTTTATGCAGGCATAAGAGTGTTTTCTAAATGTGAGACTCTGTTCTCTTTCCTAACTCAGTTCACGTGTAGCCATGTTTACAGGATCTTCATAAGTGATATCTTATGATAAGTTTCTTTTTCTGTGTGACTTATTTCACTTAGAATCATCGTACCTGAATCCACTCACTTTGCTGCTACTGGTCTTATGACATTGATTTCATGGCTGAGGGATATTCCATCGTACGTAATTACCACAATGTTTTGAACCATTTTTATATTTCCTGGGATATTTAAGGTTTACCCAAGTTGAGGTTCTTGTAGTCAGTGCAGCCCTAAATTTGGAGGTGGCTCTTTCTTATTGATTTTCAGTTTTCCCAAGGTATATTCCCTAGACTGGAAGTGGCCTTGGCTCTGTAGCTCTGTTGTTTACTTGTTTTAGGGAACACAATGCACTCCTCCAGTGAGGCAGTTGGCAATTTACATCCCGCCCATCAGCATAACAAGGCTCCCAGTTCTCCAGGGCCTGTCTTGCCTTTCTGGTTTTTACACATTTTGTGGATATCCCTTTTGACCAGTGGGAAGTGATACTTCTTTGTAGTGCAGATTTGCATTGCCCGCTTGCTTGCTTGGCCAAAAAGGGCGTATGCGTTTTCTCCTGAATATATTCAGGAGAAAACGCATACGCCCTTTTTGGCCAAGTGCACCATTGTCCAAGTTGTGCCCCTCTTCCTGTGCTTTACAGGCGATTCCAAGGTACCTCTTGAAATCTGTTTCCTGCTATTTTGCCTCGCTTTCAAGTCCGCCTCGTTGACTTCCCTCAACAGATTTTTGGACGATAGTTGTCCTTTATCACTCTGCCAGTTTGTGAATTGCTGTGCCCCTGAGCTCCATTTCTCAACTCGTTTTTTGTGAGCTGAACGCAAGTCCCAAATTTTGGATCATGTCCTATACTGGTTCCCGGTGGGTGGCTGAGACTTTGGTTAATTCTTCTTCCTGCCGGGAAATTAGAGTGACATGTGCCCGTCCAAATGCCTAACAGCTACTCTCTCATGGGTTCTCCCTCGTCCCTTCCATCCTCTGCCAAATTGGGAACCTGTGCAAACCAGGAGGTTAAAGGGCCTGTCTCTCCAAGTTGGGAGATTGATAGTAAGGCAGTTGGAAAGTCAAACTGGAGCACCAGGAGAGGGACTATTCGTTGAGTTTTAGAAACCTTTCGTATTCACAGTGTGTCCATTCTATAGGTTTCCTGTACATGTTATAGCTGTAGTAATATTCCCTTGAACATGGAGAGTTGGGACCCATGGAATGGGGGCCATGCATTATTGCCTGAAAGGGTCTGCATTCGCTCACCCAATCTCACCAATCCTCTCAGTCCCAAGTGTCCAGCCTTATGCCACATCCAGCTGTCATTGTAGATAGGGTCTTTCCAGGTTTCCTCAGACACCCTGAAGGAATTGTAAAGAATTTCCCTGTTTTTTGGTTTTGCTTTTGAAATTCCTTTTTATAGTGGGTTTGAGCTGATTCTCGCTGCCATGTTTATGCCACTCTAGACACACTTGATTCCCTTATGGAGACATATCAATACATAGGTTTTAAGATTCTTACTAGTCAGATATATTCCTCTGTGGGAAATATGGGGTTTTGAGTCTCTTTCACTGAGGAAGGTGTAGGTCTTGTCTATTCCAAAGTTGGTTTTTGAAACGGTCCCTGTGCTTATATCAAACTCTGGTTTTATGCATCACCCCACCTCTCCTTCCCCTTTATGCAGGCATAAGAGTGTTTTCTAAATGTGAGACTCTGTTCTCTTTCCTAACTCAGTTCACGTGTAGCCATGTTTACAGGATCTTCATAAGTGATATCTTATGATAAGTTTCTTTTTCTGTGTGACTTATTTCACTTAGAATCATCGTACCTGAATCCACTCACTTTGCTGCTACTGGTCTTATGACATTGATTTCATGGCTGAGGGATATTCCATCGTACGTAAGTACCACAATGTTTTGAACCATTTTTATATTTCCTGGGATATTTAAGGTTTACCCAAGTTGAGGTTCTTGTAGTCAGTGCAGCCCTAAATTTGGAGGTGGCTCTTTCTTATTGATTTTCAGTTTTCCCAAGGTATATTCCCTAGACTCGAAGTGGCCTTGGCTCTGTAGCTCTGTTGTTTACTTGTTTTAGGGAACACAATGCACTCCTCCAGTGAGGCAGTTGGCAATTTACATCCCGCCCATCAGCATAACAATGCTCCCAGTTCTCCAGGGCCTGTCTTGCCTTTCTGGTTTTTACACATATTGTGGATGTCCCTTGTGACCGGTGGGAAGTGATACTTCTTTGTAGTGCAGATTTGCATTGCCCGCTTGCTTGCTTGGCCAAAAAGGGCGTATGCGTTTTCTCCTGAATATATTCAGGAGAAAACGCATACGCCCTTTTTGGCCAAGTGCACCATTGTCCAAGTTGTGCCCCTCTTCCTGTGCTTTACAGGCGATTCCAAGGTACCTCTTGAAATCTGTTTCCTGCTATTTTGCCTCGCTTTCAAGTCCGCCTCGTTGACTTCCCTCAACAGATTTTTGGACGATAGTTGTCCTTTATCACTCTGCCAGTTTGTGAATTGCTGTGCCCCTGAGCTCCATTTCTCAACTCGTTTTTTGTGAGCTGAACGCAAGTCCAGAATTTTGGATCGTGTCCTATACTGGTTCCCGGTGGGTGGCTGAGACTTTGGTTAATTCTTCTTCCTGCCGGGAAATTAGAGTGACATGTGCCCGTCCAAATGCCTAACACCTACTCTCTCATGGGTTCTCCCTCGTCCCTTCCATCCTCTGGCAAATTGGGAACCTGTGCAAACCAGGAGGTTAAAGGGCCTGTCTCTCCAAGTTGGGAGATTGATAGTAAGGCAGTTGGAAAGTCAAACTGGAGCACCAGGAGAGGGACTATTCGTTGAGTTTTAGAAACCTTTCGTATTCACAGTGTGTCCATTCTCTAGGTTTCCTGTACATGTTATAGCTGTAGTAATATTCCCTTGAACCTGGAGAGTTGGGACCCATGGAATGGGGGCCATGCATTATTGCTTGAAAGGGTCTGCATTTGCTCACCCAATCTCACCAATCCTCTCAGTCCCAAGTGTCCAGCCTTATGCCACATCCAGCTGTCATTGTAGATAGGGTCTTTCCAGGTTTCCTCAGACACCCTGAAGGAATTGTAAAGAATTTCCCTGTTTTTTGGTTTTGCTTTTGAAATTCCTTTTTATAGTGGGTTTGAGCTGATTCTCGCTGCCATGTTTATGCCACTCTAGACACACTTGATTCCCTTATGGAGACATATCAATACATAGGTTTTAAGATTCTTACTAGTCAGATATATTCCTCTGTGGGAAATATGGGGTTTTGAGTCTCTTTCACTGAGGAAGGTGTAGGTCTTGTCTATTCCAAAGTTGGTTTTTGGAACGGTCCCTGTGCTTATATCAAACTCTGGTTTTATGCATCACCCCACCTCTCCATCCCCTTTATGCAGGCATAAGAGTGTTTTCTAAATGTGAGACTCTGTTCTCTTTCCTAACTCAGTTCACGTGTAGCCATGTTTACAGGATCTTCATAAGTGATATCTTATGATAAGTTTCTTTTTCTGTGTGACTTATTTCACTTAGAATTATCGTACCTGAATCCACTCACTTTGCTGCTACTGGTCTTATGACATTGATTTCATGGCTGAGGGATATTCCATCGTACGTAAGTACCACAATGTTTTGAACCATTTTTATATTTCCTGGGATATTTAAGGTTTACCCAAGTTGAGGTTCTTGTAGTCAGTGCAGCCCTAAATTTGGAGGTGGCTCTTTCTTATTGATTTTCAGTTTTCCCAAGGTATATTCCCTAGACTGGAAGTGGCCTTGGCTCTGTAGCTCTGTTGTTTACTTGTTTTAGGGAACACAATGCACTCCTCCAGTGAGGCAGTTGGCAATTTACATCCCGCCCATCAGCATAACAAAACTCCCAGTTCTCCAGGGCCTGTCTTGCCTTTCTGGTTTTTACACATTTTGTGGATGTCCCTTTTGACCGGTGGGAAGTGATACTTCTTTGTAGTGCAGATTTGCATTGCTTGCTTGCTTGCTTGGCCAAAAAGGGTGTATGCGTTTTCTCCTGAATATATTCAGGAGAAAACACATACGCCCTTTTTGGCCAAGTGCACCATTGTCCAAGTTGTGCCCCTCTTCCTGTGCTTTACAGGCGATTCCAAGGTACCTCTTGAAATCTGTTTCCTCCTATTTTGCCTCGCTTTCAAGTCCGCCTCGTTGACTTCCCTCAACAGATTTTTGGACGATAGTTGTCCTTTATCACTCTGCCATTTTGTGAATTGCTGTGCCACTGAGCTCCATTACTCGACTCGTTTTTTGTGAGCTGAACGCAAGTCCAAAATTTTGGATCATGTCCTATACTGGTTCCTGGTGGGTGGCTGAGACTTTGGTTAATTCTTCTTCCTGCCGGGAAATTAGAGTGACATGTGCCCGTCCAAATGCCTAACAGCTACTCTCTCATGGGTTCTCCCTCGTCCCTTCCATCCTCTGCCAAATTGGGAACCTGTGCAAACCAGGAGGTTAAAGGGCCTGTCTCTCCAAGTTGGGAGATTGATAGTAAGGCAGTTGGAAAGTCAAACTGGAGCACCAGGAGAGGGACTATTCGTTGAGTTTTAGAAACCTTTCGTATTCACAGTTTGTCCATTCTCTAGGTTTCCTGTACATGTTATAGCTGTAGTAATATTCCCTTGAACCTGGAGAGTTGGGACCCATGGAATGGGGGCCATGCATTATTGCTTGAAAGGGTCTGCATTTGCTCACCCAATCTCACCAATCCTCTCAGTCCCAAGTGTCCAGCCTTATGCCACATCCAGCTGTCATTGTAGATAGGGTCTTTCCAGGTTTCCTCAGACACCCTGAAGGAATTGTAAAGAATTTCCCTGTTTTTTGGTTTTGCTTTTGAAATTCCTTTTTATAGTGGGTTTGAGCTGATTCTCGCTGCCATGTTTATGCCACTCTAGACACACTTGATTCCCTTATGGAGACATATCAATACATAGGTTTTAAGATTCTTACTAGTCAGATATATTCCTCTGTGGGAAATATGGGGTTTTGAGTCTCTTTCACTGAGGAAGGTGTAGGTCTTGTCAATTCCAAAGTTGGTTTTTGAAACGGTCCCTGTGCTTATATCAAACTCTGGTTTTATGCATCACCCCACCTCTCCTTCCCCTTTATGCAGGCATAAGTGTGTTTTCTAAATGTGAGACTCTGTTCTCTTTCCTATCTCAGTTCACGTGTAGCCATGTTTACAGGATCTTCATAAGTGATATCTTATGATAAGTTCCTTTTTCTGTGTGACTTATTTCACTTAGAATCATCGTACCTGAATCCACTCACTTTGCTGCTACTGGTCTTATGACATTGATTTCATGGCTGAGGGATATTCCATCGTACGTAAGTACCACAATGTTTTGAACCATTTTTATATTTCCTGGGATATTTAAGGTTAACCCAAGTTGAGGTTCTTGTAGTCAGTGCAGCCCTAAATTTGGAGGTGGCTCTTTCTTATTGATTTTCAGTTTTCCCAAGGTATATTCCCTAGACTCGAAGTGGCCTTGGCTCTGTAGCTCTGTTGTTTACTTGTTTTAGGGAACACAATGCACTCCTCCAGTGAGGCAGTTGGCAGTTTACATCCCGCCCATCAGCATAACAAGGCTCCCAGTTCTCCAGGGCCTGTCTTGCCTTTCTGGTTTTTACACATTTTGTGGATGTCCCTTGTGACCGGTGGGAAGTGATACTTCTTTGTAGTGCAGATTTGCATTGCCCGCTTGCTTGCTTGGCCAAAAAGGGCGTATGCGTTTTCTCCTGAATATATTCAGGAGAAAACGCATACGCCCTTTTTGGCCAAGTGCACCATTGTCCAAGTTGTGCCCCTCTTCCTGTGCTTTACAGGCGATTCCAAGGTACCTCTTGAAATCTGTTTCCTGCTATTTTGCCTCGCTTTCAAGTCCGCCTCGTTGACTTCCCTCAACAGATTTTTGGACGATAGTTGTCCTTTATCACTCTGCCAGTTTGTGAATTGCTGTGCCCCTGAGCTCCATTTCTCAACTCGTTTTTTGTGAGCTGAACGCAAGTCCAAAATTTTGGATCATGTCCTATACTGGTTCCCGGTGGGTGGCTGAGACTTTGGTTAATTCTTCTTCCTGCCGGGAAATTAGAGTGACATGTGCCCGTCCAAATGCCTAACAGCTACTCTCTCATGGGTTCTCCCTCGTCCCTTCCATCCTCTGCCAAATTGGGAACCTGTGCAAACCAGGAGGTTAAAGGGCCTGTCTCTCCAAGTTGGGAGATTGATAGTAAGGCAGTTGGAAAGTCAAACTGGAGCACCAGGAGAGGGACTATTCGTTGAGTTTTAGAAACCTTTCGTATTCACAGTGTGTCCATTCTATAGGTTTCCTGTACATGTTATAGCTGTAGTAATATTCCCTTGAACATGGAGAGTTGGGACCCATGGAATGGGGGCCATGCATTATTGCCTGAAAGGGTCTGCATTCGCTCACCCAATCTCACCAATCCTCTCAGTCCCAAGTGTCCAGCCTTATGCCACATCCAGCTGTCATTGTAGATAGGGTCTTTCCAGGTTTCCTCAGACACCCTGAAGGAATTGTAAAGAATTTCCCTGTTTTTTGGTTTTGCTTTTGAAATTCCTTTTTATAGTGGGTTTGAGCTGATTCTCGCTGCCATGTTTATGCCACTCTAGACACACTTGATTCCCTTATGGAGACATATCAATACATAGGTTTTAAGATTCTTACTAGTCAGATATATTCCTCTGTGGGAAATATGGGGTTTTGAGTCTCTTTCACTGAGGAAGGTGTAGGTCTTGTCTATTCCAAAGTTGGTTTTTGAAACGGTCCCTGTGCTTATATCAAACTCTGGTTTTATGCATCACCCCACCTCTCCTTCCCCTTTATGCAGGCATAAGAGTGTTTTCTAAATGTGAGACTCTGTTCTCTTTCCTAACTCAGTTCACGTGTAGCCATGTTTACAGGATCTTCATAAGTGATATCTTATGATAAGTTTCTTTTTCTGTGTGACTTATTTCACTTAGAATCATCGTACCTGAATCCACTCACTTTGCTGCTACTGGTCTTATGACATTGATTTCATGGCTGAGGGATATTCCATCGTACGTAATTACCACAATGTTTTGAACCATTTTTATATTTCCTGGGATATTTAAGGTTTACCCAAGTTGAGGTTCTTGTAGTCAGTGCAGCCCTAAATTTGGAGGTGGCTCTTTCTTATTGATTTTCAGTTTTCCCAAGGTATATTCCCTAGACTGGAAGTGGCCTTGGCTCTTTAGCTCTGTTGTTTACTTGTTTTAGGGAACACAATGCACTCCTCCAGTGAGGCAGTTGGCAATTTACATCCCGCCCATCAGCATAACAAGGCTCCCAGTTCTCCAGGGCCTGTCTTGCCTTTCTGGTTTTTACACATTTTGTGGATATCCCTTTTGACCAGTGGGAAGTGATACTTCTTTGTAGTGCAGATTTGCATTGCCCGCTTGCTTGCTTGGCCAAAAAGGGCGTATGCGTTTTCTCCTGAATATATTCAGGAGAAAACGCATACGCCCTTTTTGGCCAAGTGCACCATTGTCCAAGTTGTGCCCCTCTTCCTGTGCTTTACAGGCGATTCCAAGGTACCTCTTGAAATCTGTTTCCTGCTATTTTGCCTCGCTTTCAAGTCCGCCTCGTTGACTTCCCTCAACAGATTTTTGGACGATAGTTGTCCTTTATCACTCTGCCAGTTTGTGAATTGCTGTGCCCCTGAGCTCCATTTCTCAACTCGTTTTTTGTGAGCTGAACGCAAGTCCCAAATTTTGGATCATGTCCTATACTGGTTCCCGGTGGGTGGCTGAGACTTTGGTTAATTCTTCTTCCTGCCGGGAAATTAGAGTGACATGTGCCCGTCCAAATGCCTAACAGCTACTCTCTCATGGGTTCTCCCTCGTCCCTTCCATCCTCTGCCAAATTGGGAACCTGTGCAAACCAGGAGGTTAAAGGGCCTGTCTCTCCAAGTTGGGAGATTGATAGTAAGGCAGTTGGAAAGTCAAAATGGAGCAACAGGAGAGGGACTATTCGTTGAGTTTTAGAAACCTTTCGTATTCACAGTGTGTCCATTCTATAGGTTTCCTGTACATGTTATAGCTGTAGTAATATTCCCTTGAACATGGAGAGTTGGGACCCATGGAATGGGGGCCATGCATTATTGCCTGAAAGGGTCTGCATTCGCTCACCCAATCTCACCAATCCTCTCAGTCCCAAGTGTCCAGCCTTATGCCACATCCAGCTGTCATTGTAGATAGGGTCTTTCCAGGTTTCCTCAGACACCCTGAAGGAATTGTAAAGAATTTCCCTGTTTTTTGGTTTTGCTTTTGAAATTCCTTTTTATAGTGGGTTTGAGCTGATTCTCGCTGCCATGTTTATGCCACTCTAGACACACTTGATTCCCTTATGGAGACATATCAATACATAGGTTTTAAGATTCTTACTAGTCAGATATATTCCTCTGTGGGAAATATGGGGTTTTGAGTCTCTTTCACTGAGGAAGGTGTAGGTCTTGTCTATTCCAAAGTTGGTTTTTGAAACGGTCCCTGTGCTTATATCAAACTCTGGTTTTATGCATCACCCCACCTCTCCTTCCCCTTTATGCAGGCATAAGAGTGTTTTCTAAATGTGAGACTCTGTTCTCTTTCCTAACTCAGTTCACGTGTAGCCATGTTTACAGGATCTTCATAAGTGATATCTTATGATAAGTTTCTTTTTCTGTGTGACTTATTTCACTTAGAATCATCGTACCTGAATCCACTCACTTTGCTGCTACTGGTCTTATGACATTGATTTCATGGCTGAGGGATATTCCATCGTACGTAAGTACCACAATGTTTTGAACCATTTTTATATTTCCTGGGATATTTAAGGTTTACCCAAGTTGAGGTTCTTGTAGTCAGTGCAGCCCTAAATTTGGAGGTGGCTCTTTCTTATTGATTTTCAGTTTTCCCAAGGTATATTCCCTAGACTGGAAGTGGCCTTGGCTCTGTAGCTCTGTTGTTTACTTGTTTTAGGGAACACAATGCACTCCTCCAGTGAGGCAGTTGGCAATTTACATCCCGCCCATCAGCATAACAAGGCTCCCAGTTCTCCAGGGCCTGTCTTGCCTTTCTGGTTTTTACACATTTTGTGGATTTCCCTTTTGACCAGTGGGAAGTGATACTTCTTTGTAGTGCAGATTTGCATTGCCCGCTTGCTTGCTTGGCCAAAAAGGGCGTATGCGTTTTCTCCTGAATATATTCAGGAGAAAACGCATACGCCCTTTTTGGCCAAGTGCACCATTGTCCAAGTTGTGCCCCTCTTCCTGTGCTTTACAGGCGATTCCAAGGTACCTCTTGAAATCTGTTTCCTGCTATTTTGCCTCACTTTCAAGTCCGCCTCGTTGACTTCCCTCAACAGATTTTTGGACGATAGTTGTCCTTTATCACTCTGCCAGTTTGTGAATTGCTGTGCCCCTGAGCTCCATTTCTCAACTCGTTTTTTGTGAGCTGAACGCAAGTCCAAAATTTTGGATCATGTCCTATAATGGTTCCCGGTGGGTGGCTGAGACTTTGGTTAATTCTTCTTCCTGCCGGGAAATTAGAGTGACATGTGCCCGTCCAAATGCCTAACAGCTACTCTCTCATGGGTTCTCCCTCGTCCCTTCCATCCTCTGCCAAATTGGGAACCTGTGCAAACCAGGAGGTTAAAGGGCCTGTCTCTCCAAGTTGGGAGATTGATAGTAAGGCAGTTGGAAAGTCAAACTGGAGCACCAGGAGAGGGACTATTCCTTGAGTTTTAGAAACCTTTCGTATTCACAGTGTGTCCATTCTATAGGTTCCCTGTACATGTTATAGCTGTAGTAATATTCCCTTGAACCTGGAGAGTTGGGACCCATGGAATGGGGGCCATGCATTATTGATTGAAAGGGTCTGCATTCGCTCACCCAATCTCACCAATCCTCTCAGTCCCAAGTGTCCAGTCTTATGCCACATACAGCTGTCATTGTAGATAGGGTCTTTCCAGGTTTCCTCAGACACCCTGAAGGAATTGTAAAGAATTTCCCTGTTTTTTGGTTTTGCTTTTGAAATTCCTTTTTATAGTGGGTTTGAGCTGATTCTCGCTGCCATGTTTATGCCACTCTAGACACACTTGATTCCCTTATGGAGACATATCAATACATAGGTTTTAAGATTCTTACTAGTCAGATATATTCCTCTGTGGGAAATATGGGGTTTTGAGTCTCTTTCACTGAGGAAGGTGTAGGTCTTGTCTATTCCAAAGTTGGTTTTTGAAACGGTCCCTGTGCTTATATCAAACTCTGGTTTTATGCATCACCCCACCTCTCCTTCCCCTTTATGCGGGCATAAGAGTGTTTTCTAAATGTGAGACTCTGTTCTCTTTCCTAACTCAGTTCACGTGTAGCCATGTTTACAGGATCTTCCTAAGTGATATCTTATGATAAGTTTCTTTTTCTGTGTGACTTATTTCACTTAGAATCATCGTACCTGAATCCACTCACTTTGCTGCTACTGGTCTTATGACATTGATTTCATGGCTGAGGGATATTCCATCGTACGTAAGTACCACAAGGTTTTGAACCATTTTTATATTTCCTGGGATATTTAAGGTGTACCCAAGTTGAGGTTCTTGTAGTCAGTGCAGCCCTAAATTTGGAGGTGGCTCTTTCTTATTGATTTTCAGTTTTCCCAAGGTATATTCCCTAGACTGGAAGTGGCCTTGGCTCTGTAGCTCTGTTGTTTACTTGTTTTAGGGAAAACAATGCACTCCTCCAGTGAGGCAGTTGGCAATTTACATCCCGCCCATCAGCATAACAAGGCTCCCAGTTCTCCAGGGCCTGTCTTGCCTTTCTGGTTTTTACACATTTTGTGGATGTCCCTTTTGACCGGTGGGAAGTGATACTTCTTTGTAGTGCAGATTTGCATTGCCTGCTTGCTTGCTTGGCCAAAAAGGGCGTATGCGTTTTCTCCTGAATATATTCAGGAGAAAACGCATACGCCCTTTTTGGCCAAGTGCACCATTGTCCAAGTTGTGCCCCTCTTCCTGTGCTTTACAGGCGATTCCAACGTACCTCTTGAAATCTGTTTCCTGCTATTTTGCCTCGCTTTCAAGTCCGCCTCGTTGACTTCCCTCAACAGATTTTTGGACGATAGTTGTCCTTTATCACTCTGCCAGTTTGTGAATTGCTGTGCCCCTGAGCTCCATTTCTCAACTCGTTTTTTGTGAGCTGAACGCAAGTCCAAAATTTTGGATCATGTCCTATAATGGTTCCCGGTGGGTGGCTGAGACTTTGGTTAATTCTTCTTCCTGCCGGGAAATTAGAGTGACATGTGCCCGTCCAAATGCCTAACAGCTACTCTCTCATGGGTTCTCCCTCGTCCCTTCCATCCTCTGCCAAATTGGGAACCTGTGCAAACCAGGAGGTTAAAGGGCCTGTCTCTCCAAGTTGGGAGATTGATAGTAAGGCAGTTGGAAAGTCAAACTGGAGCACCAGGAGAGGGACTATTCCTTGAGTTTTAGAAACCTTTCGTATTCACAGTGTGTCCATTCTATAGGTTTCCTGTACATGTTATAGCTGTAGTAATATTCCCTTGAACCTGGAGAGTTGGGACCCATGGAATGGGGGCCATGCATTATTGATTGAAAGGGTCTGCATTCGCTCACCCAATCTCACCAATCCTCTCAGTCCCAAGTGTCCAGCCTTATGCCACATACAGCTGTCATTGTAGATAGGGTCTTTCCAGGTTTCCTCAGACACCCTGAAGGAATTGTAAAGAATTTCCCTGTTTTTTGGTTTTGCTTTTGAAATTCCTTTTTATAGTGGGTTTGAGCTGATTCTCGCTGCCATGTTTATGCCACTCTAGACACACTTGATTCCCTTATGGAGACATATCAATACATAGGTTTTAAGATTCTTACTAGTCAGATATATTCCTCTGTGGGAAATATGGGGTTTTGAGTCTCTTTCACTGAGGAAGGTGTAGGTCTTGTCTATTCCAAAGTTGGTTTTTGAAACGGTCCCTGTGCTTATATCAAACTCTGGTTTTATGCATCACCCCACCTCTCCTTCCCCTTTATGCGGGCATAAGAGTGTTTTCTAAATGTGAGACTCTGTTCTCTTTCCTAACTCAGTTCACGTGTAGCCATGTTTACAGGATCTTCATAAGTGATATCTTATGATAAGTTTCTTTTTCTGTGTGACTTATTTCACTTAGAATCATCGTATCTGAATCCACTCACTTTGTTGCTACTGGTCTTATGACATTGATTTCATGGCTGAGGGATATTCCATCTTACGTAAGTACCACAATGTTTTGAACCATTTTTATATTTCCTGGGATATTTAAGGTGTACCCAAGTTGAGGTTCTTGTAGTCAGTGCAGCCATAAATTTGGAGGTGGCTCTTTCTTATTGATTTTCAGTTTTCCCAAGGTATATTCCCTAGACTGGAAGTGGCCTTGGCTCTGTAGCTCTGTTGTTTACTTGTTTTAGGGAAAACAATGCACTCCTCCAGTGAGGCAGTTGGCAATTTACATCCCGCCCATCAGCATAACAAGGCTCCCAGTTCTCCAGGGCCTGTCTTGCCTTTCTGGTTTTTACACATTTTGTGGATGTCCCTTTTGACCAGTGGGAAGTGATACTTCTTTGTAGTGCAGATTTGCATTGCCCGCTTGCTTGCTTGGCCAAAAAGGGCGTATGCGTTTTCTGCTGAATATATTCAGGAGAAAACGCATACGCCCTTTTTGGCCAAGTGCACCATTGTCCAAGTTGTGCCCCTCTTCCTGTGCTTTACAGGCGATTCCAAGGTACCTCTTGAAATCTGTTTCCTGCTATTTTGCCTCACTTTCAAGTCCGCCTCGTTGACTTCCCTCAACAGATTTTTGGACGATAGTTGTCCTTTATCACTCTGCCAGTTTGTGAATTGCTGTGCCCCTGAGCTCCATTTCTCAACTCGTTTTTTGTGAGCTGAACGCAAGTCCAAAATTTTGGATCATGTCCTATAATGGTTCCCGGTGGGTGGCTGAGACTTTGGTTAATTCTTCTTCCTGCCGGGAAATTAGAGTGACATGTGCCCGTCCAAATGCCTAACAGCTACTCTCTCATGGGTTCTCCCTCGTCCCTTCCATCCTCTGCCAAATTGGGAACCTGTGCAAACCAGGAGGTTAAAGGGCCTGTCTCTCCAAGTTGGGAGATTGATAGTAAGGCAGTTGGAAAGTCAAACTGGAGCACCAGGAGAGGGACTATTCCTTGAGTTTTAGAAACCTTTCGTATTCACAGTGTGTCCATTCTATAGGTTTCCTGTACATGTTATAGCTGTAGTAATATTCCCTTGAACCTGGAGAGTTGGGACCCATGGAATGGGGGCCATGCATTATTGATTGAAAGGGTCTGCATTCGCTCACCCAATCTCACCAATCCTCTCAGTCCCAAGTGTCCAGCCTTATGCCACATACAGCTGTCATTGTAGATAGGGTCTTTCCAGGTTTCCTCAGACACCCTGAAGGAATTGTAAAGAATTTCCCTGTTTTTTGGTTTTGCTTTTGAAATTCCTTTTTATAGTGGGTTTGAGCTGATTCTCGCTGCCATGTTTATGCCACTCTAGACACACTTGATTCCCTTATGGAGACATATCAATACATAGGTTTTAAGATTCTTACTAGTCAGATATATTCCTCTGTGGGAAATATGGGGTTTTGAGTCTCTTTCACTGAGGAAGGTGTAGGTCTTGTCTATTCCAAAGTTGGTTTTTGAAACGGTCCCTGTGCTTATATCAAACTCTGGTTTTATGCATCACCCCACCTCTCCTTCCCCTTTATGCGGGCATAAGAGTGTTTTCTAAATGTGAGACTCTGTTCTCTTTCCTAACTCAGTTCACGTGTAGCCATGTTTACAGGATCTTCCTAAGTGATATCTTATGATAAGTTTCTTTTTCTGTGTGACTTATTTCACTTAGAATCATCGTACCTGAATCCACTCACTTTGCTGCTACTGGTCTTATGACATTGATTTCATGGCTGAGGGATATTCCATCGTACGTAAGTACCACAATGTTTTGAACCATTTTTATATTTCCTGGGATATTTAAGGTGTACCCAAGTTGAGGTTCTTGTAGTCAGTGCAGCCCTAAATTTGGAGGTGGCTCTTTCTTATTGATTTTCAGTTTTCCCAAGGTATATTCCCTAGACTGGAAGTGGCCTTGGCTCTGTAGCTCTGTTGTTTACTTGTTTTAGGGAAAACAATGCACTCCTCCAGTGAGGCAGTTGGCAATTTACATCCCGCCCATCAGCATAACAAGGCTCCCAGTTCTCCAGGGCCTGTCTTGCCTTTCTGGTTTTTACACATTTTGTGGATGTCCCTTTTGACCGGTGGGAAGTGATACTTCTTTGTAGTGCAGATTTGCATTGCCCGCTTGCTTGCTTGGCCAAAAAGGGCGTATGCGTTTTCTCCTGAATATATTCAGGAGAAAACGCATACGCCCTTTTTGGCCAAGTGCACCATTGTCCAAGTTGTGCCCCTCTTCCTGTGCTTTACAGGCGATTCCAACGTACCTCTTGAAATCTGTTTCCTGCTATTTTGCCTCGCTTTCAAGTCCGCCTCGTTGACTTCCCTCAACAGATTTTTGGACGATAGTTGTCCTTTATCACTCTGCCAGTTTGTGAATTGCTGTGCCCCTGAGCTCCATTTCTCAACTCGTTTTTTGTGAGCTGAACGCAAGTCCAAAATTTTGGATCATGTCCTATACTGGTTCCCGGTGGGTGGCTGAGACTTTGGTTAATTCTTCTTCCTGCCGGGAAATTAGAGTGACATGTGCCCGTCCAAATGCCTAACAGCTACTCTCTCATGGGTTCTCCCTCGTCCCTTCCATCCTCTGCCAAATTGGGAACCTGTGCAAACCAGGAGGTTAAAGGGCCTGTCTCTCCAAGTTGGGAGATTGATAGTAAGGCAGTTGGAAAGTCAAACTGGAGCACCAGGAGAGGGACTATTCGTTGAGTTTTAGAAACCTTTCGTATTCACAGTGTGTCCATTCTCTAGGTTTCCTGTACATGTTATAGCTGTAGTAATATTCCCTTGAACCTGGAGAGTTGGAACCCATGGAATGGGGGCCATGCATTATTGCTTGAAAGGGTCTGCATTCGCTCACCCAATCTCACCAATCCTCTCAGTCCCAAGTGTCCAGCCTTATGCCACATCCAGCTGTAATTGTAGATAGGGTCTTTCCAGGTTTCCTCAGACACCCTGAAGGAATTGTAAAGAATTTCCCTGTTTTTTGGTTTTGCTTTTGAAATTCCTTTTTATAGTGGGTTTGAGCTGATTCTCGCTGCCATGTTTATGCCACTCTAGACACACTTGATTCCCTTATGGAGACATATCAATACAGAGGTTTTAAGATTCTTACTAGTCAGATATATTCCTCTGTGGGAAATATGGGGTTTTGAGTCTCTTTCACTGAGGAAGGTGTAGGTCTTGTCTATTCCAAAGTTGGTTTTTGAAACGGTCCCTGTGCTTATATCAAACTCTGGTTTTATGCATCACCCCACCTCTCCTTCCCCTTTATGCAGGCATAAGAGTGTTTTCTAAATGTGAGACTCTGTTCTCTTTCCTAACTCAGTTCACGTGTAGCCATGTTTACAGGATCTTCATAAGTGATATCTTATGATATGTTTCTTTTTCTGTGTGACTTATTTCACTTAGAATCATCGTACCTGAATCCACTCTCTTTGCTGCTACTGGTCTTATGACATTGATTTCATGGCTGAGGGATATTCCATCGTACGTAAGTACCACAATGTTTTGAACCATTTTTATATTTCCTGGGATATTTAAGGTGTACCCAAGTTGAGATTCTTGTAGTCAGTGCAGCCCTAAATTTGGAGGTGGCTCTTTCTTATTGATTTTCAGTTTTCCCAAGGTATATTCCCTAGACTGGAAGTGGCCTTGGCTCTGTAGCTCTGTTGTTTACTTGTTTTAGGGAACACAATGCACTCCTCCAGTGAGGCAGTTGGCAATTTACATCCCACCCATCAGCATAACAAGGCTCCCAGTTCTCCAGGGCCTGTATTGCCTTTCTGGTTTTTACACATTTCGTGGATGTCCCTTTTGACCGGTGGGAAGTGATACTTCTTTGTAGTGCAGATTTGCATTGCCCGCTTGCTTGCTTGGCCAAAAAGGGCGTATGCGTTTTCTCCTGAATATATTCAGGAGAAAACGCATACGCCCTTTTTGGCCAAGTGCACCATTGTCCAAGTTGTGCCCCTCTTCCTGTGCTTTACAGGCGATTCCAACGTACCTCTTGAAATCTGTTTCCTGCTATTTTGCCTCGCTTTCAAGTCCGCCTCGTTGACTTCCCTCAACAGATTTTTGGACGATAGTTGTCCTTTATCACTCTGCCAGTTTGTGAATTGCTGTTCCCCTGAGCTCCATTTCTCAACTCGTTTTTTTGTGAGCTGAACGCAAGTCCAAAATTTTGGATCATGTCCTATACTGGTTCCCGGTGGGTGGCTGAGACTTTGGTTAATTCTTCTTCCTGCCGGGAAATTAGAGTGACATGTGCCCGTCCAAATGCCTAACAGCTACTCTCTCATGCGTTCTCCCTCGTCCCTTCCATCCTCTGCCAAATTGGGAACCTGTGCAAACCAGGAGGTTAAAGGGCTTGTCTCTCCAAGTTGGGAGATTGATAGTAAGGCAGTTGGAAAGTCAAACTGGAGCACCAGGAGAGGGACTATTCGTTGAGTTTTAGAAACCTTTCGTATTCACAGTGTGTCCATTCTCTAGGTTTCCTGTACATGTTATAGCTGTAGTAATATTCCCTTGAACTTGGAGAGTTGGGACCCATGGAATTGGGGCCATGCATTATTGCTTGAAAGGGTCTGCATTCGCTCACCCAATCTCACCAATCCTCTCAGTCCCAAGTGTCCAGCCTTATGCCACATCCAGCTGTCATTGTAGATAGGGTCTTTCCAGGTTTCCTCAGACACCCTGAAGGAATTGTAAAGAATTTCCCTGTTTTTTGGTTTTGCTTTTGAAATTCCTTTTTATAGTGGGTTTGAGCTGATTCTCGCTGCCATGTTTATGCCACTCTAGACACACTTGATTCCCTTATGGAGACATATCAATACATAGGTTTTAAGATTCTTCCTAGTCAGATATATTCCTCTGTGGGAAATATGGGGTTTTGAGTCTCTTTCACTGAGGAAGGTGTAGGTCTTGTCTATTCCAAAGTTGGTTTTTGAAACGGTCCCTGTGCTTATATCAAACTCTGGTTTTATGCATCACCCCACCTCTCCTTCCCCTTTATGCAGGCATAAGAGTGTTTTCTAAATGTGAGACTCTGTTCTCTTTCCTAACTCAGTTCACGTGTAGCCATGTTTACAGGATCTTCATAAGTGATATCTTATGATAAGTTTCTTTTTCTGTGTGACTTATTTCACTTAGAATCATCGTACCTGAATCCACTCACTTTGCTGCTACTGGTCTTATGACATTGATTTCATGGCTGAGGGATATTCCATCGTACGTAAGTACCACAATGTTTTGAACCATTTTTATATTTCCTGGGATATTTAAGGTGTACCCAAGTTGAGGTTCTTGTAGTCAGTGCAGCCCTAAATTTGGAGGTGGCTCTTTCTTATTGATTTTCAGTTTTCCCAAGGTATATTCCCTAGACTGGAAGTGGCCTTGGCTCTGTAGCTCTGTTGTTTACTTGTTTTAGGGAACACAATGCACTCCTCCAGTGAGGCAGTTGGCAATTTACATCCCGCCCATCAGCATAACAAGGCTCCCAGTTCTCCAGGGCTTGTCTTGCCTTTCTGGTTTTTACACATTTTGTGGATGTCCCTTTTGACCGGTGGGAAATGATACTTCTTTGTAGTGCAGATTTGCATTGCCCGCTTGCTTGCTTGGCCAAAAAGGGCGTATGCGTTTTCTCCTGAATATATTCAGGAGAAAACGCATACGCCCTTTTTGGCCAAGTGCACCATTGTCCAAGTTGTGCCCCTCTTCCTGTGCTTTACAGGCGATTCCAAGGTACCTCTTGAAATCTGTTTCCTGCTATTTTGCCTCGCTTTCAAGTCCGCCTCGTTGACTTCCCTCAACAGATTTTTGGACGATAGTTGTCCTTTATCACTCTGCCAGTTTGTGAATTGCTGTGCCCCTGAGCTCCATTTCTCAACTCGTTTTTTGTGAGCTGAACGCAAGTCCAAAATTTTGGATCATGTCCTATACTGGTTCCCGGTGGGTGGCTGAGACTTTGGTTAATTCTTCTTCCTGCCGGGAAATTAGAGTGACATGTGCCCGTCCAAATGCCTAACAGCTACTCTCTCATGGGTTCTCCCTCGTCCCTTCCATCCTCTGCCAAATTGGGAACCTGTGCAAACCAGGAGGTTAAAGGGCCTGTCTCTCCAAGTTGGGAGATTGATAGTAAGGCAGTTGGAAAGTCAAACTGGAGCACCAGGAGAGGGACTATTCGTTGAGTTTTAGAAACCTTTCGTATTCACAGTGTGTCCATTCTCTAGGTTTCCTGTACATGTTATAGCTGTAGTAATATTCCCTTCAACCTGGAGAGTTGGGACCCATGGAATGGGGGCCATGCATTATTGCTTGAAAGGGTCTGCATTTGCTCACCCAATCTCACCAATCCTCTCAGTCCCAAGTGTCCAGCCTTATGCCACATCCAGCTGTCATTGTAGATAGGGTCTTTCCAGGTTTCCTCAGACACCCTGAAGGAATTGTAAAGAATTTCCCTGTTTTTTGGTTTTGCTTTTGAAATTCCTTTTTATAGTGGGTTTCAGCTGATTCTCGCTGCCATGTTTATGCCACTCTAGACACACTTGATTCCCTTATGGAGACATATCAATACATAGGTTTTAAGATTCTTACTAGTCAGATATATTCCTCTGTGGGAAATATGGGGTTTTGAGTCTCTTTCACTGAGGAAGGTGTAGGTCTTGTCTATTCCAAAGTTGGTTTTTGAAACGGTCCCTGTGCTTATATCAAACTCTGGTTTTATGCATCACCCCACCTCTCCTTCCCCTTTATGCAGGCATAAGAGTGTTTTCTAAATGTGAGACTCTGTTCTCTTTCCTAACTCAGTTCACGTGTAGCCATGTTTACAGGATCTTCATAAGTGATATCTTATGATAAGTTTCTTTTTCTGTGTGACTTATTTCCCTTAGAATCATCGTACCTGAATCCACTCACTTTGCTGCTACTGGTCTTATGACATTGATTTCATGGCTGAGGGATATTCCATCGTACGTAAGTACCACAATGTTTTGAACCATTTTTATATTTCCTGGGATATTTAAGGTGTACCCAAGTTGAGGTTCTTGTAGTCAGTGCAGCCCTAAATTTGGAGGTGGCTCTTTCTTATTGATTTTCAGTTTTCCCAAGGTATATTCCCTAGACTCGAAGTGGCCTTGGCTCTGTAGCTCTGTTGTTTACTTGTTTTAGGGAACACAATGCACTCCTCCAGTGAGGCAGTTGGCAATTTACCTCCCGCCCATCAGCATAACAAGGCTCCCAGTTCTCCAGGGCCTGTCTTGCCTTTCTGGTTTTTACACATTTTGTGGATGTCCCTTTTGACCGGTGGGAAGTGATACTCCTTTGTAGTGCAGATTTGCATTGCCCGCTTGCTTGCTTGGCCAAAAAGGGCGTATGCGTTTTCTCCTGAATATATTCAGGAGAAAACGCATACGCCCTTTTTGGCCAAGTGCACCATTGTCCAAGTTGTGCCCCTCTTCCTGTGCTTTACAGGCGATTCCAAGGTACCTCTTGAAATCTGTTTCCTGCTATTTTGCCTCGCTTTCAAGTCCGCCTCGTTGACTTCCCTCAACAGATTTTTGGACGATAGTTGTCCTTTATCACTCTGCCAGTTTGTGAATTGCTGTGCCCCTGAGCTCCATTTCTCAACTCGTTTTTTGTGAGCTGAACGCAAGTCCAAAATTTTGGATCGTGTCCTATACTGGTTCCAGGTGGGTGGCTGAGACTTTGGTTAATTCTTCTTCCTGCCGGGAAATTAGAGTGACATGTGCCCGTCCAAATGCCTAACAGCTACTCTCTCATGGGTTCTCCCTCGTCCCTTCCATCCTCTGCCAAATTGGGAACCTGTGCAAACCAGGAGGTTAAAGGGCCTGTCTCTCCAAGTTGGGAGATTGATAGTAAGGCAGTTGGAAAGTCAAACTGGAGCACCAGGAGAGGGACTATTCGTTGAGTTTTAGAAACCTTTCGTATTCACAGTGTGTCCATTCTCTAGGTTTCCTGTACATGTTATAGCTGTAGTAATATTCCCTTCAACCTGGAGAGTTGGGACCCATGGAATGGGGGCCATGCATTATTGCTTGAAAGCGTCTGCATTTGCTCACCCAATCTCACCAATCCTCTCAGTACCAAGTGTCCAGCCTTATGCCACATCCAGCTGTCATTGTAGATAGGGTCTTTCCAGGTTTCCTCAGACACCCTGAAGGAATTGTAAAGAATTTCCCTGTTTTTTGGTTTTGCTTTTGAAATTCCTTTTTATAGTGGGTTTGAGCTGATTCTCGCTGCCATGTTTATGCCACTCTAGACACACTTGATTCCCTTATGGAGTCATATCAATACATAGGTTTTATGATTCTTACTAGTCAGATATATTCCTCTGTGGGAAATATGGGGTTTTGAGTCTCTTTCACTGAGGAAGGTGTAGGTCTTGTCTATTCCAAAGTTGGTTTTTGAAACGGTCCCTGTGCTTATATCAAACTCTGGTTTTATGCATCACCCCACCTCTCCTTCCCCTTTATGCAGGCATAAGAGTGTTTTCTAAATGTGAGACTCTGTTCTCTTTCCTAACTCAGTTCACGTGTAGCCATGTTTACAGGATCTTCATAAGTGATATCTTATGATAAGTTTCTTTTTCTGTGTGACTTATTTCACTTAGAATCATCGTACCTGAATCCACTCACTTTGCTGCTACTGGTCTTATGACATTGATTTCATGGCTGAGGGATATTCCATCGTACGTAAGTACCACAATGTTTTGAACCATTTTTATATTTCCTGGGATATTTAAGGTGTACCCAAGTTTAGGTTCTTGTAGTCAGTGCAGCCCTAAATTTGGAGGTGGCTCTTTCTTATTGATTTTCAGTTTTCCCAAGGTATATTCCCTAGACTGGAAGTGGCCTTGGCTCTGTAGCTCTGTTGTTTACTTGTTTTAGGGAACACAATGCACTCCTTCAGTGAGGCAGTTGGCAATTTACATCCCGCCCATCAGCATAACAAGGCTCCCAGTTCTCCAGGGCCTGTCTTGCCTTTCTGGTTTTTACACATTTTGTGGATGGCCCTTTTGACCGGTGGGAAGTGATACTTCTTTGTAGTGCAGATTTGCATTGCCCGCTTGCTTGCTTGGCCAAAAAGGGCGTATGCGTTTTCTCCTGAATATATTCAGGAGAAAACGCATACGCCCTTTTTGGCCAAGTGCACCATTGTCCAAGTTGTGCCCCTCTTCCTGTGCTTTACAGGCGATTCCAAGGTACCTCTTGAAATCTGTTTCCTGCTATTTTGCCTCGCTTTCAAGTCCGCCTCGTTGACTTTCCTCAACAGATTTTTGGACGATAGTTGTCCTTTATCACTCTGCCAGTTTGTGAATTGCTGTGCCCCTGAGCTCCATTTCTCAACTCATTTTTTGTGAGCTGAACACAAGTCCAAAATTTTGGATCATGTCCTATACTGGTTCCCGGTGGGTGGCTGAGACTTTGGTTAATTCTTCTTCCTGCCGGGAAATTAGAGTGACATGTGCCCGTCCAAATGCCTAACAGCTACTCTCTCATGGGTTCTCCCTCGTCCCTTCCATCCTCTGCCAAATTGGGAACCTGTGCAAACCAGGAGGTTAAAGGGCCTGTCTCTCCAAGTTGGGAGATTGATAGTAAGGCAGTTGGAAAGTCAAACTGGAGCACCAGGAGAGGGACTATTCGTTGAGTTTTAGAAACCTTTCGTATTCACAGTGTGTCCATTCTCTAGGTTTCCTGTACATGTTATAGCTGTAGTAATATTCCCTTGAACCTGGAGAGTTGGGACCCATGGAATGGGGGCCATGCATTATTGCTTGAAAGGGTCTGCATTTGCTCACCCAATCTCACCAATCCTCTCAGTCCCAAGTGTCCAGCCTTATGCCACATCCAGCTGTCATTGTAGATAGGGTCTTTCCAGGTTTCCTCAGACACCCTGAAGGAATTGTAAAGAATTTCCCTGTTTTTTGGTTTTGCTTTTGAAATTCCTTTTTATAGTGGGTTTGAGCTGATTCTCGCTGCCATGTTTATGCCACTCTAGACACACTTGATTCCCTTATGGAGACATATCAATACATAGGTTTTAAGATTCTTACTAGTCAGATATATTCCTCTGTGGGAAATATGGGGTTTTGAGTCTCTTTCACTGAGGAAGGTGTAGGTCTTGTCTATTCCAAAGTTGGTTTTTTAAACGGTCCCTGTGCTTATATCAAACTCTGGTTTTATGCATCACCCCACCTCTCCTTCCCCTTTATGCAGGCATAAGAGTGTTTTCTAAATGTGAGACTCTGTTCTCTTTCCTAACTCAGTTCACGTGTAGCCATGTTTACAGGATCTTCATAAGTGATATCTTATGATAAGTTTCTTTTTCTGTGTGACTTATTTCACTTAGAATCATCGTACCTGAATCCTCTCTCTTTGCTGCTACTGGTCTTATGACATTGATTTCATGGCTGAGGGATATTCCATCGTACGTAAGTACCACAATGTTTTGAACCATTTTTATATTTCCTGGGATATTTAAGGTGTACCCAAGTTGAGGTTCTTGTAGTCAGTGCAGCCCTAAATTTGGAGGTGGCTCTTTCTTATTGATTTTCAGTTTTCCCAAGGTATATTCCCTAGACTGGAAGTGGCCTTGGCTCTGTAGCTCTGTTGTTTACTTGTTTTAGGGAACACAATGCACTCCTCCAGTGAGGCAGTTGGCAATTTACATCCCGCCCATCAGATTAACAAGGCTCCCAGTTCTCCAGGGCCTGTCTTGCCTTTCTGGTTTTTACACATTTTGTGGATGTCCCTTTTGACCGGTGGGAAGTGATACTTCTTTGTAGTGCAGATTTGCATTGCCCGCTTGCTTGCTTGGCCAAAAAGGGCGTATGCGTTTTCTCCTGAATATATTCAGGAGAAAACGCATACACCCTTTTTGGCCAAGTGCACCATTGTCCAAGTTGTGCCCCTCTTCCTGTGCTTTACAGGCGATTCCAAGGTACCTCTTGAAATCTGTTTCCTGCTATTTTGCCTCACTTTCAAGTCCGCCTCGTTGACTTCCCTCAACAGATTTTTGGACGATAGTTGTCCTTTATCACTCTTCCAGTTTGTGAATTGCTGTGCCCCTGAGCTCCATTTCTCAACTCGTTTTTTGTGAGCTGAACGCAAGTCCAAAATTTTGGATCATGTCCTATACTGGTTCCCGGTGGGTGGCTGAGACTTTGGTTAATTCTTCTTCCTGCCGGGAAATTAGAGTGACATGTGCCCGTCCAAATGCCTAACAGCTACTCTCTCATGGGTTCTCCCTCGTCCCTTCCATCCTCTGCCAATTTGGGAACCTGTGCAAACCAGGAGGTTAAAGGGCCTGTCTCTCCAAGTTGGGAGATTGATAGTAAGGCAGTTGGAAAGTCAAACTGGAGCAACAGGAGAGGGACTATTCGTTGAGTTTTAGAAACCTTTCGTATTCACAGTGTGTCCATTCTCTAGGTTTCCAGTACATGTTATAGCTGTAGTAATATTCCCTTGAACCTGGAGAGTTGGGACCCATGGAATGGGGGCCATGCATTATTGCTTGAAAGGGTCTGCATTCGCTCACCCAATCTCACCAATCCTCTCAGTCCCAAGTGTCCAGCCTTATGCCACATCCAGCTGTCATTGTAGATAGGGTCTTTCCAGGTTTCCTCAGACACCCTGAAGGAATTGTAAAGAATTTCCCTGTTTTTTGGTTTTGCTTTTGAAATTCCTTTTTATAGTGTGTTTGAGCTGATTCTCGCTGCCATGTTTATGCCACTCTAGACACACTTGATTCCCTTATGGAGACATATCAATACATAGGTTTTAAGATTCTTACTAGTCAGATATATTCCTCTGTGGGAAATATGGGGTTTTGAGTCTCTTTCACTGAGGAAGGTGTAGGTCTTGTCTATTCCAAAGTTGGTTTTTGAAACGGTCCCTGTGCTTATATCAAACTCTGGTTTTATGCATCACCCCACCTCTCCTTCCCCTTTATGCAGGCATAAGAGTGTTTTCTAAATGTGAGACTCTGTTCTCTTTCCTAACTCAGTTCACGTGTAGCCATGTTTACAGGATCTTCATAAGTGATATCTTATGATAAGTTTCTTTTTCTGTGTGACTTATTTCACTTAGAATCATCGTACTTGAATCCACTCACTTTGCTGCTACTGGTCTTATGACATTGATTTCATGGATGAGGGATATTCCATCGTACGTAAGTACCACAATGTTTTGAACCATTTTTATATTTCCTGGGATATTTAAGGTGTACCCAAGTTGAGGTTCTTGTAGTCAGTGCAGCCCTAAATTTGGAGGTGGCTCTTTCTTATTGATTTTCAGTTTTCCCAAGGTATATTCCCTAGACTCGAAGTGGCCTTGGCTCTGTAGCTCTGTTGTTTACTTGTTTTAGGGAACACAATGCACTCCTCCAGTGAGGCAGTTGGCAATTTACATCCCGCCCATCAGCATAACAAGGCTCCCAGTTCTCCAGGGCCTGTCTTGCCTTTCTGGTTTTTACACATTTTGTGGATGTCCCTTTTGACCGGTTGGAAGTGATACTTCTTTGTAGTGCAGATTTGCATTGCCCGCTTGCTTGCTTGGCCAAAAATGGCGTATGCGTTTTCTCCTGAATATATTCAGGAGAAAACGCATACGCCCTTTTTGGCCAAGTGCACCATTGTCCAAGTTGTGCCCCTCTTCCTGTGCTTTACAGGCGATTCCAAGGTACCTCTTGAAATCTGTTTCCTGCTATTTTGCCTCGCTTTCAAGTCCGCCTCGTTGACTTCCCTCAACAGATTTTTGGACGATAGTTGTCCTTTATCACTCTGCCAGTTTGTGAATTGCTGTGCCCCTGAGCTCCATTTCTCAACTCGTTTTTTGTGAGCTGAACACAAGTCCAAAATTTTGGATCGTGTCCTATACTGGTTCCAGGTGGGTGGCTGAGACTTTGGTTAATTCTTCTTCCTGCCGGGAAATTAGAGTGACATGTGCCCGTCCAAATGCCTAACAGCTACTCTCTCATGGGTTCTCCCTCGTCCCTTCCATCCTCTGCCAAATTGGGAACCTGTGCAAACCAGGAGGTTAAAGGGCCTGTCTCTCCAAGTTGGGAGATTGATAGTAAGGCAGTTGGAAAGTCAAACTGGAGCACCAGGAGAGGGACTATTCGTTGAGTTTTAGAAACCTTTCGTATTCACAGTGTGTCCATTCTCTAGGTTTCCTGTACATGTTATAGCTGTAGTAATATTCCCTTCAACCTGGAGAGTTGGGACCCATGGAATGAGGGCCATGCATTATTGCTTGAAAGGGTCTGCATTTGCTCACCCAATCTCACCAATCCTCTCAGTCCCAAGTGTCCAGCCTTATGCCACATCCAGCTGTCATTGTAGATAGGGTCTTTCCAGGTTTCCTCAGACACCCTGAAGGAATTGTAAAGAATTTCCCTGTTTTTTGGTTTTGCTTTTGAAATTCCTTTTTATAGTGGGTTTGAGCTGATTCTCGCTGCCATGTTTATGCCACTCTAGACACACTTGATTCCCTTATGGAGACATATCAATACATAGGTTTTAAGATTCTTACTAGTCAGATATATTCCTCTGTGGGAAATATGGGGTTTTGAGTCTCTTTCACTGAGGAAGGTGTAGGTCTTGTCTATTCCAAAGTTGGTTTTTGAAACGGTCCCTCTGCTTATATCAAACTCTGGTTTTATGCATCACCCCACCTCTCCTTCCCCTTTATGCAGGCATAAGAGTGTTTTCTAAATGTGAGACTCTGTTCTCTTTCCTAACTCAGTTCACGTGTAGCCATGTTTACAGGATCTTCATAAGTGATATCTTATGATAAGTTTCTTTTTCTGTGTGACTTAATTCACTTAGAATCATCGTACCTGAATCCACTCACTTTGCTGCTACTGGTCTTATGACATTGATTTCATGGCTGAGGGATATTCCATCGTACGTAAGTACCACAATGTTTTGAACCATTTTTATATTTCCTGGGATATTTAAGGTGTACCCAAGTTGAGGTTCTTGTAGTCAGTGCAGCCCTAAATTTGGAGGTGGCTCTTTCTTATTGATTTTCAGTTTTCCCAAGGTATATTCCCTAGACTGGAAGTGGCCTTGGCTCTGTAGCTCTGTTGTTTACTTGTTTTAGGGAACACAATGCACTCCTCCAGTGAGGCAGTTGGCAATTTACATCCCGCCCATCAGCATAACAAGGCTCCCAGTTCTCCAGGGCCTGTCTTGCCTTTCTGGTTTTTACACATTTTGTGGATGTCCCTTTTGACCGGTGGGAAGTGATACTTCTTTGTAGTGCAGATTTGCATTGCCCGCTTGCTTGCTTGGCCAAAAAGGGCGTATGCGTTTTCTCCTGAATATATTCAGGAGAAAACGCATACGCCCTTTTTGGCCAAGTGCACCATTGTCCAAGTTGTGCCCCTCTTCCTGTGCTTTACAGGCGATTCCAAGGTACCTCTTGAAATCTGTTTCCTGCTATTTTGCCTCACTTTCAAGTCCGCCTCGTTGACTTCCCTCAACAGATTTTTGGACGATAGTTGTCCTTTATCACTCTGCCAGTTTGTGAATTGCTGTGCCCCTGAGCTCCATTTCTCAACTCGTTTTTTGTGAGCTGAACGCAAGTCCAAAATTTTGGATCATGTCCTATACTGGTTCCCGGTGGGTGGCTGAGACTTTGGTTAATTCTTCTTCCTGCCGGGAAATTAGAGTGACATGTGCCCGTCCAAATGCCTAACAGCTACTCTCTCATGGGTTCTCCCTCGTCCCTTCCATCCTCTGCCAAATTGGGAACCTGTGCAAACCAGGAGGTTAAAGGGCCTGTCTCTCCAAGTTGGGAGATTGATAGTAAGGCAGTTGGAAAGTCAAACTGGAGCACCAGGAGAGGGACTATTCCTTGAGTTTTAGAAACCTTTCGTATTCACAGTGTGTACATTCTCTAGGTTTCCTGTACATGTTATAGCTGTAGTAATATTCCCTTGAACCTGGAGAGTTGGGACCCATGGAATGGGGGCCATGCATTGTTGCTTGAAAGGGTCTGCATTTGCTCACCCAATCTCACCAATCCTCTCAGTCCCAAGTGTCCAGCCTTATGCCACATCCAGCTGTCATTGTAGATAGGGTCTTTCCAGGTTTCCTCAGACACCCTGAAGGAATTGTAAAGAATTTCCCTGTTTTTTGGTTTTGCTTTTGAAATTCCTTTTTATAGTGGGTTTGAGCTGATTCTCACTGCCATGTTTATGCCACTCTAGACACACTTGATTCCCTTATGGAGACATATCAATACATAGGTTTTAAGATTCTTACTAGTCAGATATATTCCTCTGTGGGAAATATGGGGTTTTGAGTCTCTTTCACTGAGGAAGGTGTAGGTCTTGTCTATTCCAAAGTTGGTTTTTGAAACGGTCCCTGTGCTTATATCAAACTCTGGTTTTATGCATCACCCCACCTCTCCTTCCCCTTTATGCAGGCATAAGTGTGTTTTCTAAATGTGAGACTCTGTTCTCTTTCCTAACTCAGTTCACGTGTAGCCATGTTTACAGGATCTTCATAAGTGATTTCTTATGATAAGTTTCTTTTTCTGTGTGACTTATTTCACTTAGAATCATCGTACCTGAATCCACTCACTTTGCTGCTACTGGTCTTATGACATTGATTTCATGGCTGAGGGATATTCCATCATACGTAAGTACCACAATGTTTTGAACCATTTTTATATTTCCTGGGATATTTAAGGTGTACCCAAGTTGAGGTTCTTGTAGTCAGTGCAGCCCTAAATTTGGAGGTGGCTCTTTCTTATTGATTTTCAGTTTTCCCAAGGTATATTCCCTAGACTGGAAGTGGCCTTGGCTCTGTAGCTCTGTTGTTTACTTGTTTTAGGGAACACAATGCACTCCTCCAGTGAGGCAGTTGGCAATTTACATCCCGCCCATCAGCATAACAAGGCTCCCAGTTCTCCAGGGCCTGTCTTGCCTTTCTGGTTTTTACACATTTTGTGGATGTCCCTTTTGACCGGTGGGAAGTGATACTTCTTTGTAGTGCAGATTTGCATTGCCCGCTTGCTTGCTTGGCCAAAAAGGGTGTATGCGTTTTCTCCTGAATATATTCAGGAGAAAACGCATACGCCCTTTTTGGCCAAGTGCACCATTGTCCAAGTTGTGCCCCTCTTCCTGTGCTTTACAGGCGATTCCAAGGTACCTCTTGAAATCTGTTTCCTGCTATTTTGCCTCGCTTTCAAGTCCGCCTCGTTGACTTCCCTCAACAGATTTTTGGACGATAGTTGTCCTTTATCACTCTGCCAGTTTGTGAATTGCTGTGCCCCTGAGCTCCATTTCTCAACTCGTTTTTTGTGAGCTGAACACAAGTCCAAAATTTTGGATCATGTCCTATACTGGTTCCCGGTGGGTGGCTGAGACTTTGGTTAATTCTTCTTCCTGCCAGGAAATTAGAGTGGCATGTGCCCGTCCAAATGCCTAACAGCTACTCTCTCATGGGTTCTCCCTCGTCCCTTCCATCCTCTGGCAAATTGGGAACCTGTGCAAACCAGGAGGGTAAAGGGCCTGTCTCTCCAAGTTGGGAGATTGATAGTAAGGCAGTTGGAAAGTCAAACTGGAGCACCAGGAGAGGGACTATTCATTGAGTTTTAGAAACCTTTCGTATTCACAGTGTGTCCATTCTCTAGGTTTCCTGTACATGTTATAGCTGTAGTAATATTACCTTGAACCTGGAGAGTTGGGACCCATGGAATGGGGGCCATGCATTATTGCTTGAAAGGGTCTGCATTCGCTCACCCAATCTCACCAATCCTCTCAGTCCCAAGTGTCCAGCCTTATGCCACATCCAGCTGTCATTGTAGATAGGGTCTTTCCAGGTTTCCTCAGACACCCTGAAGGAATTGTAAAGAATTTCCCTGTTTTTTGGTTTTGCTTTTGAAATTCCTTTTTATAGTGTGTTTGAGCTGATTCTCGCTGCCATGTTTATGCCACTCTAGACACACTTGATTCCCTTATGGAGACATATCAATACATAGGTTTTAAGATTCTTACTAGTCAGATATATTCCTCTGTGGGAAATATGGGGTTTTGAGTCTCTTTCACTGAGGAAGGTGTAGGTCTTGTCTATTCCAAAGTTGGTTTTTGAAACGGTCCCTGTGCTTATATCAAACTCTGGTTTTATGCATCACCCCACCTCTCCTTCCCCTTTATGCAGGCATAAGAGTGTTTTCTAAATGTGAGACTCTGTTCTCTTTCCTAACTCAGTTCACGTGTAGCCATGTTTACAGGATCTTCATAAGTGATATCTTATGATAAGTTTCTTTTTCTGTGTGACTTATTTCACTTAGAATCATCGTACCTGAATCCACTCACTTTGCTGCTACTGGTCTTATGACATTGATTTCATGTCTGAGGGATATTCCATCGTACGTAAGTACAACAATGTTTTGAACCATTTTTATATTTCCTGGGATATTTAAGGTGTACCCAAGTTGAGGTTCTTGTAGTCAGTGCAGCCCTAAATTTGGAGGTGGCTCTTTCTTATTGATTTTCAGTTTTCCCAAGGTATATTCCCTAGACTCGAAGTGGCCTTGGCTCTGTAGCTCTGTTGTTTACTTGTTTTAGGGAACACAATGCACTCCTCCAGTGAGGCAGTTGGCAATTTACATCCCGCCCATCAGCATAACAAGGCTCCCAGTTCTCCAGGGCCTGTCTTGCCTTTCTGGTTTTTACACATTTTGTGGATGTCCCTTTTGACCGGTGGGAAGTGATACTTCTTTGTAGTTCAGATTTGCATTGCCCGCTTGCTTGCTTGGCCAAAAAGGGCGTATGCGTTTTCTCCTGAATATATTCAGGAGAAAACGCATACGCCCTTTTTGGCCAAGTGCACCATTGTCCAAGTTGTGCCCCTCTTCCTGTGCTTTACAGGCGATTCCAAGGTACCTCTTGAAATCTGTTTCCTGCTATTTTGCCTCGCTTTCAAGTCCGCCTCGTTGACTTCCCTCAACAGATTTTTGGACGATAGTTGTCCTTTATCACTCTGCCAGTTTGTGAATTGCTGTGCCCCTGAGCTCCATTTCTCAACTCGTTTTTTGTGAGCTGAACGCAAGTCCAAAATTTTGGATCATGTCCTATACTGGTTCCCGCTGGGTGGCTGAGACTTTGGTTAATTCTTCTTCCTGCCGGGAAATTAGAGTGACATGTGCCCGTCCAAATGCCTAACAGCTACTCTCTCATGGGTTCTCCCTCGTCCCTTCCATCCTCTGCCAAATTGGGAACCTGTGCAAACCAGGAGGTTAAAGGGCCTGTCTCTCCAAGTTGGGAGATTGATAGTAAGGCAGTTGGAAAGTCAAACTGGAGCACCAGGAGAGGGACTATTCGTTGAGTTTTAGAAACCTTTCGTATTCACAGTGTGTCCATTCTCTAGGTTTCCTGTACATGTTATAGCTGTAGTAATATTCCCTTCAACCTGGAGAGTTGGGACCCATGGAATGGGGGCCATGCATTATTGCTTGAAAGGGTCTGCATTTGCTCACCCAATCTCACCAATCCTCTCAGTCCCAAGTGTCCAGCCTTATGCCACATCCAGCTGTCATTGTAGATAGGGTCTTTCCAGGTTTCCTCAGACACCCTGAAGGAATTGTAAAGAATTTCCCTGTTTTTTGGTTTTGCTTTTGAAATTCCTTTTTATAGTGGGTTTGAGCTGATTCTCGCTGCCATGTTTATGCCACTCTAGACACACTTGATTCCCTTATGGAGACATATCAATACATATGTTTTAAGATTCTTACTAGTCAGATATATTCCTCTGTGGGAAATATGGGGTTTTGAGTCTCTTTCACTGAGGAAGGTGTAGGTCTTGTCTATTCCAAAGTTGGTTTTTGAAACGGTCCCTGTGCTTATATCAAACCCTGGTTTTATCCAACACCCCACCTCTCCTTCCCCTTTATGCAGGCATAAGAGTGTTTTCTAAATGTGAGACTCTGTTCTCTTTCCTAACTCAGTTCACGTGTAGCCATGTTTACAGGATCTTCATAAGTGATATCTTATGATAAGTTTCTTTTTCTGTGTGACTTATTTCACTTAGAATCATCGTACCTGAATCCACTCACTTTGCTGCTACTGGTCTTATGACATTGATTTCATGGCTGAGGGATATTCCATCGTACGTAAGTACCACAATGTTTTGAACCATTTTTATATTTCCTGGGATATTTAAGGTGTACCCAAGTTGAGGTTCTTGTAGTCAGTGCAGCCCTAAATTTGGAGGTGGCTCTTTCTTATTGATTTTCAGTTTTCCCAAGGTATATTCCCTAGACTCGAAGTGGCCTTGGCTCTGTAGCTCTGTTGTTTACTTGTTTTAGAGAACACAATGCACTCCTCCAGTGAGGCAGTTGGCAATTTACATCTCGCCCATCAGCATAACAAGGCTCCCAGTTCTCCAGGGCCTGTCTTGCCTTTCTGGTTTTTACACATTTTGTGGATGTCCCTTTTAACCGGTGGGAAGTGATACTTCTTTGTAGTGCAGATTTGCATTGCCCGCTTGCTTGCTTGGCCAAAAAGGGCGTATGCGTTTTCTCCTGAATATATTCAGGAGAAAACGCATACGCCCTTTTTGGCCAAGTGCACCATTGTCCAAGTTGTGCCCCTCTTCCTGTGCTTTACAGGCGATTCCAAGGTACCTCTTGAAATCTGTTTCCTGCTATTTTGCCTCGCTTTCAAGTCCGCCTCGTTGACTTCCCTCAACAGATTTTTGGACGATAGTTGTCCTTTATCACTCTGCCAGTTTGTGAATTGCTGTGCCCCTGAGCTCCATTTCTCAACTCGTTTTTTGTGAGCTGAACACAAGTCCAAAATTTTGGATCATGTCCTATACTGGTTCCCGGTGGGTGGCTGAGACATTGGTTAATTCTTCTTCCTGCCGGGAAATTAGAGTGACATGTGCCCGTCCAAATGCCTAACAGCTACTCTCTCATGGCTTCTCCCTCGTCCCTTCCATCCTCTGCCAAATTGGGAACCTGTGCAAACCAGGAGGTTAAAGGGCCTGTCTCTCCAAGTTGGGAGATTGATAGTAAGGCAGTTGGAAAGTCAAACTGGAGCACCAGGAGAGGGACTATTCGTTGAGTTTTAGAAACCTTTCGTATTCACAGTGTGTCCATTCTCTAGGTTTCCTGTACATGTTATAGCTGTAGTAATATTCCCTTCAACCTGGAGAGTTGGGACCCATGGAATGGGGGCCATGCATTATTGCTTGAAAGGGTCTGCATTTGCTCACCCAATCTCACCAATCCTCTCAGTCCCAAGTGTCCAGCCTTATGCCACATCCAGCTGTCATTGTAGATAGGGTCTTTCCAGGTTTCCTCAGACACCCTGAAGGAATTGTAAAGAATTTCCCTGTTTTTTGGTTTTGCTTTTGAAATTCCTTTTTATAGTGGGTTTGAGCTGATTCTCGCTGCCATGTTTATGCCACTCTAGACACACTTGATTCCCTTATGGAGACATATCAATACATAGGTTTTAAGATTCTTACTAGTCAGATATATTCCTCTGTGGGAAATATGGGGTTTTGAGTCTCTTTCACTGAGGAAGGTGTAGGTCTTGTCTATTCCAAAGTTGGTTTTTGAAACGGTCCCTCTGCTTATATCAAACTCTGGTTTTATGCATCACCCCACCTCTCCTTCCCCTTTATGCAGGCATAAGAGTGTTTTCTAAATGTGAGACTCTGTTCTCTTTCCTAACTCAGTTCACGTGTAGCCATGTTTACAGGATCTTCATAAGTGATATCTTATGATAAGTTTCTTTTTCTGTGTGACTTATTTCACTTAGAATCATCGTACCTGAATCCACTCACTTTGCTGCTACTGGTCTTATGACATTGATTTCATGGCTGAGGGATATTCCATCGTACGTAAGTACCACAATGTTTTGAACCATTTTTATATTTCCTGGGATATTTAAGGTTTACCCAAGTTGAGGTTCTTGTAGTCAGTGCAGCCCTAAATTTGGAGGTGGCTCTTTCTTATTGATTTTCAGTTTTCCCAAGGTATATTCCCTAGACTGGAAGTGGCCTTGGCTCTGTAGCTCTGTTGTTTACTTGTTTTAGGGAACACAATGCACTCCTCCAGTGAGGCAGTTGTCAATTTACATCCCGCCCATCAGCATAACAAGGCTCCCAGTTCTCCAGGGCTTGTCTTGCCTTTCTGGTTTTTACACATTTTGTGGATGTCCCTTTTGACCGGTGGGAAATGATACTTCTTTGTAGTGCAGATTTGCATTGCCCGCTTGCTTGCTTGGCCAAAAAGGGCGTATGCGTTTTCTCCTGAATATATTCAGGAGAAAACGCATACGCCCTTTTTGGCCAAGTGCACCATTGTCCAAGTTGTGCCCCTCTTCCTGTGCTTTACAGGCGATTCCAAGGTACCTCTTGAAATCTGTTTCCTGCTATTTTGCCTCGCTTTCAAGTCCGCCTCGTTGACTTCCCTCAACAGATTTTTGGACGATAGTTGTCCTTTATCACTCTGCCAGTTTGTGAATTGCTGTGCCCCTGAGCTCCATTTCTCAACTCGTTTTTTGTGAGCTGAACGCAAGTCCAAAATTTTGGATCATGTCCTATACTGGTTCCCGGTGGGTGGCTGAGACTTTGGTTAATTCTTCTTCCTGCCGGGAAATTAGAGTGACATGTGCCCGTCCAAATGCCTAACAGCTACTCTCTCATGGGTTCTCCCTCGTCCCTTCCATCCTCTGCCAAATTGGGAACCTGTGCAAACCAGGAGGTTAAAGGGCCTGTCTCTCCAAGTTGGGAGATTGATAGTAAGGCAGTTGGAAAGTCAAACTGGAGCACCAGGAGAGGGACTATTCGTTGAGTTTTAGAAACCTTTCGTATTCACAGTGTGTCCATTCTCTAGGTTTCCTGTACATGTTATAGCTGTAGTAATATTCCCTTGAACCTGGAGAGTTGGGACCCATGGAATGGGGGCCATGCATTATTGCTTGAAAGGGTCTGCATTTGCTCACCCAATCTCACCAATCCTCTCAGTCCCAAGTGTCCAGCCTTATGCCACATCCAGCTGTCATTGTAGATAGGGTCTTTCCAGGTTTCCTCAGACACCCTGAAGGAATTGTAAAGAATTTCCCTGTTTTTTGGTTTTGCTTTTGAAATTCCTTTTTATAGTGGGTTTGAGCTGATTCTCGCTGCCATGTTTATGCCACTCTAGACACACTTGATTCCCTTATGGAGACATATCAATACATAGGTTTTAAGATTCTTACTAGTCAGATATATTCCTCTGTGGGAAATATGGGGTTTTGAGTCTCTTTCACTGAGGAAGGTGTAGGTCTTGTCTATTCCAAAGTTGGTTTTTGAAACGGTCCCTGTGCTTATATCAAACTCTGGTTTTATGCATCACCCCACCTCTCCTTCCCCTTTATGCAGGCATAAGAGTGTTTTCTAAATGTGAGACTCTGTTCTCTTTCCTAACTCAGTTCACGTGTAGCCATGTTTACAGGATCTTCATAAGTGATATCTTATGATAAGTTTCTTTTTCTGTGTGACTTATTTCCCTTAGAATCATCGTACCTGAATCCACTCACTTTGCTGCTACTGGTCTTATGACATTGATTTCATGGCTGAGGGATATTCCATCGTACGTAAGTACCACAATGTTTTGAACCATTTTTATATTTCCTGGGATATTTAAGGTGTACCCAAGTTGAGGTTCTTGTAGTCAGTGCAGCCCTAAATTTGGAGGTGGCTCTTTCTTATTGATTTTCAGTTTTCCCAAGGTATATTCCCTAGACTGGAAGTGGCCTTGGCTCTGTAGCTCTGTTGTTTACTTGTTTTAGGGAACACAATGCACTCCTCCAGTGAGGCAGTTGGCAATTTACCTCCCGCCCATCAGCATAACAAGGCTCCCAGTTCTCCAGGGCCTGTCTTGCCTTTCTGGTTTTTACACATTTTGTGGATGTCCCTTTTGACCGGTGGGAAGTGATACTCCTTTGTAGTGCAGATTTGCATTGCCCGCTTGCTTGCTTGGCCAAAAAGGGCGTATGCGTTTTCTCCTGAATATATTCAGGAGAAAACGCATACGCCCTTTTTGGCCAAGTGCACCATTGTCCAAGTTGTGCCCCTCTTCCTGTGCTTTACAGGCGATTCCAAGGTACCTCTTGAAATCTGTTTCCTGCTATTTTGCCTCGCTTTCAAGTCCGCCTCGTTGACTTCCCTCAACAGATTTTTGGACGATAGTTGTCCTTTATCACTCTGCCAGTTTGTGAATTGCTGTGCCCCTGAGCTCCATTTCTCAACTCGTTTTTTGTGAGCTGAACACAAGTCCAAAATTTTGGATCGTGTCCTATACTGGTTCCAGGTGGGTGGCTGAGACTTTGGTTAATTCTTCTTCCTGCCGGGAAATTAGAGTGACATGTGCCCGTCCAAATGCCTAACAGCTACTCTCTCATGGGTTCTCCCTCGTCCCTTCCATCCTCTGCCAAATTGGGAACCTGTGCAAACCAGGAGGTTAAAGGGCCTGTCTCTCCAAGTTGGGAGATTGATAGTAAGGCAGTTGGAAAGTCAAACTGGAGCACCAGGAGAGGGACTATTCGTTGAGTTTTAGAAACCTTTCGTATTCACAGTGTGTCCATTCTCTAGGTTTCCTGTACATGTTATAGCTGTAGTAATATTCCCTTCAACCTGGAGAGTTGGGACCCATGGAATGGGGGCCATGCATTATTGCTTGAAAGGGTCTGCATTTGCTCACCCAATCTCACCAATCCTCTCAGTCCCAAGTGTCCAGCCTTATGCCACATCCAGCTGTCATTGTAGATAGGGTCTTTCCAGGTTTCCTCAGACACCCTGAAGGAATTGTAAAGAATTTCCCTGTTTTTTGGTTTTGCTTTTGAAATTCCTTTTTATAGTGGGTTTGAGCTGATTCTCGCTGCCATGTTTATGCCACTCTAGACACACTTGATTCCCTTATGGAGACATATCAATACATAGGTTTTAAGATTCTTACTAGTCAGATATATTCCTCTGTGGGAAATATGGGGTTTTGAGTCTCTTTCACTGAGGAAGGTGTAGGTCTTGTCTATTCCAAAGTTGGTTTTTGAAACGGTCCCTCTGCTTATATCAAACTCTGGTTTTATGCATCACCCCACCTCTCCTTCCCCTTTATGCAGGCATAAGAGTGTTTTCTAAATGTGAGACTCTGTTCTCTTTCCTAACTCAGTTCACGTGTAGCCATGTTTACAGGATCTTCATAAGTGATATCTTATGATAAGTTTCTTTTTCTGTGTGACTTATTTCACTTAGAATCATCGTACCTGAATCCACTCACTTTGCTGCTACTGGTCTTATGACATTGATTTCATGGCTGAGGGATATTCCATCGTACGTAAGTACCACAATGTTTTGAACCATTTTTATATTTCCTGGGATATTTAAGGTTTACCCAAGTTGAGGTTCTTGTAGTCAGTGCAGCCCTAAATTTGGAGGTGGCTCTTTCTTATTGATTTTCAGTTTTCCCAAGGTATATTCCCTAGACTGGAAGTGGCCTTGGCTCTGTAGCTCTGTTGTTTACTTGTTTTAGGGAACACAATGCACTCCTCCAGTGAGGCAGTTGTCAATTTACATCCCGCCCATCAGCATAACAAGGCTCCCAGTTCTCCAGGGCTTGTCTTGCCTTTCTGGTTTTTACACATTTTGTGGATGTCCCTTTTGACCGGTGGGAAATGATACTTCTTTGTAGTGCAGATTTGCATTGCCCGCTTGCTTGCTTGGCCAAAAAGGGCGTATGCGTTTTCTCCTGAATATATTCAGGAGAAAACGCATACGCCCTTTTTGGCCAAGTGCACCATTGTCCAAGTTGTGCCCCTCTTCCTGTGCTTTACAGGCGATTCCAAGGTACCTCTTGAAATCTGTTTCCTGCTATTTTGCCTCGCTTTCAAGTCCGCCTCGTTGACTTCCCTCAACAGATTTTTGGACGATAGTTGTCCTTTATCACTCTGCCAGTTTGTGAATTGCTGTGCCCCTGAGCTCCATTTCTCAACTCGTTTTTTGTGAGCTGAACGCAAGTCCAAAATTTTGGATCATGTCCTATACTGGTTCCCGGTGGGTGGCTGAGACTTTGGTTAATTCTTCTTCCTGCCGGGAAATTAGAGTGACATGTGCCCGTCCAAATGCCTAACAGCTA
The DNA here is from genome assembly GCF_025265405.1 of Mesoplodon densirostris. Lineage (NCBI taxonomy): Eukaryota > Metazoa > Chordata > Mammalia > Artiodactyla > Ziphiidae > Mesoplodon > Mesoplodon densirostris. The sequence goes on along the minus strand of NW_026778199.1, from coordinate 5,521,025 downwards.
CTCTCTCATGGGTTCTCCCTCGTCCCTTCCATCCTCTGCCAAATTGGGAACCTGTGCAAACCAGGAGGTTAAAGGGCCTGTCTCTCCAAGTTGGGAGATTGATAGTAAGGCAGTTGGAAAGTCAAACTGGAGCACCAGGAGAGGGACTATTCGTTGAGTTTTAGAAACCTTTCGTATTCACAGTGTGTCCATTCTCTAGGTTTCCTGTACATGTTATAGCTGTAGTAATATTCCCTTGAACCTGGAGAGTTGGGACCCATGGAATGGGGGCCATGCATTATTGCTTGAAAGGGTCTGCATTTGCTCACCCAATCTCACCAATCCTCTCAGTCCCAAGTGTCCAGCCTTATGCCACATCCAGCTGTCATTGTAGATAGGGTCTTTCCAGGTTTCCTCAGACACCCTGAAGGAATTGTAAAGAATTTCCCTGTTTTTTGGTTTTGCTTTTGAAATTCCTTTTTATAGTGGGTTTGAGCTGATTCTCGCTGCCATGTTTATGCCACTCTAGACACACTTGATTCCCTTATGGAGACATATCAATACATAGGTTTTAAGATTCTTACTAGTCAGATATATTCCTCTGTGGGAAATATGGGGTTTTGAGTCTCTTTCACTGAGGAAGGTGTAGGTCTTGTCTATTCCAAAGTTGGTTTTTGAAACGGTCCCTGTGCTTATATCAAACTCTGGTTTTATGCATCACCCCACCTCTCCTTCCCCTTTATGCAGGCATAAGAGTGTTTTCTAAATGTGAGACTCTGTTCTCTTTCCTAACTCAGTTCACGTGTAGCCATGTTTACAGGATCTTCATAAGTGATATCTTATGATAAGTTTCTTTTTCTGTGTGACTTATTTCCCTTAGAATCATCGTACCTGAATCCACTCACTTTGCTGCTACTGGTCTTATGACATTGATTTCATGGCTGAGGGATATTCCATCGTACGTAAGTACCACAATGTTTTGAACCATTTTTATATTTCCTGGGATATTTAAGGTGTACCCAAGTTGAGGTTCTTGTAGTCAGTGCAGCCCTAAATTTGGAGGTGGCTCTTTCTTATTGATTTTCAGTTTTCCCAAGGTATATTCCCTAGACTGGAAGTGGCCTTGGCTCTGTAGCTCTGTTGTTTACTTGTTTTAGGGAACACAATGCACTCCTCCAGTGAGGCAGTTGGCAATTTACCTCCCGCCCATCAGCATAACAAGGCTCCCAGTTCTCCAGGGCCTGTCTTGCCTTTCTGGTTTTTACACATTTTGTGGATGTCCCTTTTGACCGGTGGGAAGTGATACTCCTTTGTAGTGCAGATTTGCATTGCCCGCTTGCTTGCTTGGCCAAAAAGGGCGTATGCGTTTTCTCCTGAATATATTCAGGAGAAAACGCATACGCCCTTTTTGGCCAAGTGCACCATTGTCCAAGTTGTGCCCCTCTTCCTGTGCTTTACAGGCGATTCCAAGGTACCTCTTGAAATCTGTTTCCTGCTATTTTGCCTCGCTTTCAAGTCCGCCTCGTTGACTTCCCTCAACAGATTTTTGGACGATAGTTGTCCTTTATCACTCTGCCAGTTTGTGAATTGCTGTGCCCCTGAGCTCCATTTCTCAACTCGTTTTTTGTGAGCTGAACACAAGTCCAAAATTTTGGATCGTGTCCTATACTGGTTCCAGGTGGGTGGCTGAGACTTTGGTTAATTCTTCTTCCTGCCGGGAAATTAGAGTGACATGTGCCCGTCCAAATGCCTAACAGCTACTCTCTCATGGGTTCTCCCTCGTCCCTTCCATCCTCTGCCAAATTGGGAACCTGTGCAAACCAGGAGGTTAAAGGGCCTGTCTCTCCAAGTTGGGAGATTGATAGTAAGGCAGTTGGAAAGTCAAACTGGAGCACCAGGAGAGGGACTATTCGTTGAGTTTTAGAAACCTTTCGTATTCACAGTGTGTCCATTCTCTAGGTTTCCTGTACATGTTATAGCTGTAGTAATATTCCCTTCAACCTGGAGAGTTGGGACCCATGGAATGGGGGCCATGCATTATTGCTTGAAAGGGTCTGCATTTGCTCACCCAATCTCACCAATCCTCTCAGTCCCAAGTGTCCAGCCTTATGCCACATCCAGCTGTCATTGTAGATAGGGTCTTTCCAGGTTTCCTCAGACACCCTGAAGGAATTGTAAAGAATTTCCCTGTTTTTTGGTTTTGCTTTTGAAATTCCTTTTTATAGTGGGTTTGAGCTGATTCTCGCTGCCATGTTTATGCCACTCTAGACACACTTGATTCCCTTATGGAGTCATATCAATACATAGGTTTTAAGATTCTTACTAGTCAGATATATTCCTCTGTGGGAAATATGGGGTTTTGAGTCTCTTTCACTGAGGAAGGTGTAGGTCTTGTCTATTCCAAAGTTGGTTTTTGAAACGGTCCCTGTGCTTATATCAAACTCTGGTTTTATGCATCACCCCACCTCTCCTTCCCCTTTATGCAGGCATAAGAGTGTTTTCTAAATGTGAGACTCTGTTCTCTTTCCTAACTCAGTTCACGTGTAGCCATGTTTACAGGATCTTCATAAGTGATATCTTATGATAAGTTTCTTTTTCTGTGTGACTTATTTCACTTAGAATCATCGTACCTGAATCCACTCACTTTGCTGCTACTGGTCTTATGACATTGATTTCATGGCTGAGGGATATTCCATCGTACGTAAGTACCACAATGTTTTGAACCATTTTTATATTTCCTGGGATATTTAAGGTGTACCCAAGTTGAGGTTCTTGTAGTCAGTGCAGCCCTAAATTTGGAGGTGGCTCTTTCTTATTGATTTTCAGTTTTCCCAAGGTATATTCCCTAGACTGGAAGTGGCCTTGGCTCTGTAGCTCTGTTGTTTACTTGTTTTAGGGAACACAATGCACTCCTTCAGTGAGGCAGTTGGCAATTTACATCCCGCCCATCAGCATAACAAGGCTCCCAGTTCTCCAGGGCCTGTCTTGCCTTTCTGGTTTTTACACATTTTGTGGATGGCCCTTTTGACCGGTGGGAAGTGATACTTCTTTGTAGTGCAGATTTGCATTGCCCGCTTGCTTGCTTGGCCAAAAAGGGCGTATGCGTTTTCTCCTGAATATATTCAGGAGAAAACGCATACGCCCTTTTTGGCCAAGTGCACCATTGTCCAAGTTGTGCCCCTCTTCCTGTGCTTTACAGGCGATTCCAAGGTACCTCTTGAAATCTGTTTCCTGCTATTTTGCCTCGCTTTCAAGTCCGCCTCGTTGACTTTCCTCAACAGATTTTTGGACGATAGTTGTCCTTTATCACTCTGCCAGTTTGTGAATTGCTGTGCCCCTGAGCTCCATTTCTCAACTCATTTTTTGTGAGCTGAACACAAGTCCAAAATTTTGGATCATGTCCTATACTGGTTCCCGGTGGGTGGCTGAGACTTTGGTTAATTCTTCTTCCTCCCGGGAAATTAGAGTGACATGTGCCCGTCCAAATGCCTAACAGCTACTCTCTCATGGGTTCTCCCTCGTCCCTTCCATCCTCTGCCAAATTGGGAACCTGTGCAAACCAGGAGGTTAAAGGGCCTGTCTCTCCAAGTTGGGAGATTGATAGTAAGGCAGTTGGAAACTCAAACTGGAGCACCAGGAGAGGGACTATTCGTTGAGTTTTAGAAACCTTTCGTATTCACAGTGTGTCCATTCTCTAGGTTTCCTGTACATGTTATAGCTGTAGTAATATTCCCTTGAACCTGGAGAGTTGGGACCCATGGAATGGGGGCCATGCATTATTGCTTGAAAGGGTCTGCATTTGCTCACCCAATCTCACCAATCCTCTCAGTCCCAAGTGTCCAGCCTTATGCCACATCCAGCTGTCATTGTAGATAGGGTCTTTCCAGGTTTCCTCAGACACCCTGAAGGATTTGTAAAGAATTTCCCTGTTTTTTGGTTTTGCTTTTGAAATTCCTTTTTATAGTGGGTTTGAGCTGATTCTCGCTGCCATGTTTATGCCACTCTAGACACACTTGATTCCCTTATGGAGACATATCAATACATAGGTTTTAAGATTCTTACTAGTCAGATATATTCCTCTGTGGGAAATATGGGGTTTTGAGTCTCTTTCACTGAGGAAGGTGTAGGTCTTGTCTATTCCAAAGTTGGTTTTTTAAACGGTCCCTGTGCTTATATCAAACTCTGGTTTTATGCATCACCCCACCTCTCCTTCCCCTTTATGCAGGCATAAGAGTGTTTTCTAAATGTGAGACTCTGTTCTCTTTCCTAACTCAGTTCACGTGTAGCCATGTTTACAGGATCTTCATAAGTGATATCTTATGATAAGTTTCTTTTTCTGTGTGACTTATTTCACTTAGAATCATCGTACCTGAATCCTCTCTCTTTGCTGCTACTGGTCTTATGACATTGATTTCATGGCTGAGGGATATTCCATCGTACGTAAGTACCACAATGTTTTGAACCATTTTTATATTTCCTGGGATATTTAAGGTGTACCCAAGTTGAGGTTCTTGTAGTCAGTGCAGCCCTAAATTTGGAGGTGGCTCTTTCTTATTGATTTTCAGTTTTCCCAAGGTATATTCCCTAGACTGGAAGTGGCCTTGGCTCTGTAGCTCTGTTGTTTACTTGTTTTAGGGAACACAATGCACTCCTCCAGTGAGGCAGTTGGCAATTTACATCCCGCCCATCAGCATAACAAGGCTCCCAGTTCTCCAGGGCCTGTCTTGCCTTTCTGGTTTTTACACATTTTGTGGATGTCCCTTTTGACCGGTGGGAAGTGATACTTCTTTGTAGTGCAGATTTGCATTGCCCGCTTGCTTGCTTGGCCAAAAAGGGCGTATGCGTTTTCTCCTGAATATATTCAGGAGAAAACGCATACACCCTTTTTGGCCAAGTGCACCATTGTCCAAGTTGTGCCCCTCTTCCTGTGCTTTACAGGCGATTCAAAGGTACCTCTTGAAATCTGTTTCCTGCTATTTTGCCTCACTTTCAAGTCCGCCTCGTTGACTTCCCTCAACAGATTTTTGGACGATAGTTGTCCTTTATCACTCTTCCAGTTTGTGAATTGCTGTGCCCCTGAGCTCCATTTCTCAACTCGTTTTTTGTGAGCTGAACGCAAGTCCAAAATTTTGGATCATGTCCTATACTGGTTCCCGGTGGGTGGCTGAGACTTTGGTTAATTCTTCTTCCTGCCGGGAAATTAGAGTGACATGTGCCCGTCCAAATGCCTAACAGCTACTCTCTCATGGGTTCTCCCTCGTCCCTTCCATCCTCTGCCAATTTGGGAACCTGTGCAAACCAGGAGGTTAAAGGGCCTGTCTCTCCAAGTTGGGAGATTGATAGTAAGGCAGTTGGAAAGTCAAACTGGAGCAACAGGAGAGGGACTATTCGTTGAGTTTTAGAAACCTTTCGTATTCACAGTGTGTCCATTCTCTAGGTTTCCAGTACATGTTATAGCTGTAGTAATATTCCCTTGAACCTGGAGAGTTGGGACCCATGGAATGGGGGCCATGCATTATTGCTTGAAAGGGTCTGCATTCGCTCACCCAATCTCACCAATCCTCTCAGTCCCAAGTGTCCAGCCTTATGCCACATCCAGCTGTCATTGTAGATAGGGTCTTTCCAGGTTTCCTCAGACACCCTGAAGGAATTGTAAAGAATTTCCCTGTTTTTTGGTTTTGCTTTTGAAATTCCTTTTTATAGTGTGTTTGAGCTGATTCTCGCTGCCATGTTTATGCCACTCTAGACACACTTGATTCCCTTATGGAGACATATCAATACATAGGTTTTAAGATTCTTACTAGTCAGATATATTCCTCTGTGGGAAATATGGGGTTTTGAGTCTCTTTCACTGAGGAAGGTGTAGGTCTTGTCTATTCCAAAGTTGGTTTTTGAAACGGTCCCTGTGCTTATATCAAACTCTGGTTTTATGCATCACCCCACCTCTCCTTCCCCTTTATGCAGGCATAAGAGTGTTTTCTAAATGTGAGACTCTGTTCTCTTTCCTAACTCAGTTCACGTGTAGCCATGTTTACAGGATCTTCATAAGTGATATCTTATGATAAGTTTCTTTTTCTGTGTGACTTATTTCACTTAGAATCATCGTACCTGAATCCACTCACTTTGCTGCTACTGGTCTTATGACATTGATTTCATGGCTGAGGGATATTCCATCGTACGTAAGTACCACAATGTTTTGAACCATTTTTATATTTCCTGGGATATTTAAGGTGTACCCAAGTTGAGGTTCTTGTAGTCAGTGCAGCCCTAAATTTGGAGGTGGCTCTTTCTTATTGATTTTCAGTTTTCCCAAGGTATATTCCCTAGACTCGAAGTGGCCTTGGCTCTGTAGCTCTGTTGTTTACTTGTTTTAGGGAACACAATGCACTCCTCCAGTGAGGCAGTTGGCAATTTACATCCCGCCCATCAGCATAACAAGGCTCCCAGTTCTCCAGGGCCTGTCTTGCCTTTCTGGTTTTTACACATTTTGTGGATGTCCCTTTTGACCGGTGGGAAGTGATACTTCTTTGTAGTGCAGATTTGCATTGCCCGCTTGCTTGCTTGGCCAAAAACGGCGTATGCGTTTTCTCCTGAATATATTCAGGAGAAAACGCATACGCCCTTTTTGGCCAAGTGCACCATTGTCCAAGTTGTGCCCCTCTTCCTGTGCTTTACAGGCGATTCCAAGGTACCTCTTGAAATCTGTTTCCTGCTATTTTGCCTCGCTTTCAAGTCCGCCTCGTTGACTTCCCTCAACAGATTTTTGGACGATAGTTGTCCTTTATCACTCTGCCAGTTTGTGAATTGCTGTGCCCCTGAGCTCCATTTCTCAACTCGTTTTTTGTGAGCTGAACACAAGTCCAAAATTTTGGATCGTGTCCTATACTGGTTCCAGGTGGGTGGCTGAGACTTTGGTTAATTCTTCTTCCTGCCGGGAAATTAGAGTGACATGTGCCCGTCCAAATGCCTAACAGCTACTCTCTCATGGGTTCTCCCTCGTCCCTTCCATCCTCTGCCAAATTGGGAACCTGTGCAAACCAGGAGGTTAAAGGGCCTGTCTCTCCAAGTTGGGAGATTGATAGTAAGGCAGTTGGAAAGTCAAACTGGAGCACCAGGAGAGGGACTATTCGTTGAGTTTTAGAAACCTTTCGTATTCACAGTGTGTCCATTCTCTAGGTTTCCTGTACATGTTATAGCTGTAGTAATATTCCCTTCAACCTGGAGAGTTGGGACCCATGGAATGAGGGCCATGCATTATTGCTTGAAAGGGTCTGCATTTGCTCACCCAATCTCACCAATCCTCTCAGTCCCAAGTGTCCAGCCTTATGCCACATCCAGCTGTCATTGTAGATAGGGTCTTTCCAGGTTTCCTCAGACACCCTGAAGGAATTGTAAAGAATTTCCCTGTTTTTTGGTTTTGCTTTTGAAATTCCTTTTTATAGTGGGTTTGAGCTGATTCTCGCTGCCATGTTTATGCCACTCTAGACACACTTGATTCCCTTATGGAGACATATCAATACATAGGTTTTAAGATTCTTACTAGTCAGATATATTCCTCTGTGGGAAATATGGGGTTTTGAGTCTCTTTCACTGAGGAAGGTGTAGGTCTTGTCTATTCCAAAGTTGGTTTTTGAAACGGTCCCTGTGCTTATATCAAACTCTGGTTTTATGCATCACCCCACCTCTCCTTCCCCTTTATGCAGGCATAAGTGTGTTTTCTAAATGTGAGACTCTGTTCTCTTTCCTAACTCAGTTCACGTGTAGCCATGTTTACAGGATCTTCATAAGTGATTTCTTATGATAAGTTTCTTTTTCTGTGTGACTTATTTCACTTAGAATCATCGTACCTGAATCCACTCACTTTGCTGCTACTGGTCTTATGACATTGATTTCATGGCTGAGGGATATTCCATCATACGTAAGTACCACAATGTTTTGAACCATTTTTATATTTCCTGGGATATTTAAGGTGTACCCAAGTTGAGGTTCTTGTAGTCAGTGCAGCCCTAAATTTGGAGGTGGCTCTTTCTTATTGATTTTCAGTTTTCCCAAGGTATATTCCCTAGACTGGAAGTGGCCTTGGCTCTGTAGCTCTGTTGTTTACTTGTTTTAGGGAACACAATGCACTCCTCCAGTGAGGCAGTTGGCAATTTACATCCCGCCCATCAGCATAACAAGGCTCCCAGTTCTCCAGGGCCTGTCTTGCCTTTCTGGTTTTTACACATTTTGTGGATGTCCCTTTTGACCGGTGGGAAGTGATACTTCTTTGTAGTGCAGATTTGCATTGCCCGCTTGCTTGCTTGGCCAAAAAGGGCGTATGCGTTTTCTCCTGAATATATTCAGGAGAAAACGCATACGCCCTTTTTGGCCAAGTGCACCATTGTCCAAGTTGTGCCCCTCTTCCTGTGCTTTACAGGCGATTCCAAGGTACCTCTTGAAATCTGTTTCCTGCTATTTTGCCTCGCTTTCAAGTCCGCCTCGTTGACTTCCCTCAACAGATTTTTGGACGATAGTTGTCCTTTATCACTCTGCCAGTTTGTGAATTGCTGTGCCCCTGAGCTCCATTTCTCAACTCGTTTTTTGTGAGCTGAACACAAGTCCAAAATTTTGGATCATGTCCTATACTGGTTCCCGGTGGGTGGCTGAGACTTTGGTTAATTCTTCTTCCTGCCAGGAAATTAGAGTGGCATGTGCCCGTCCAAATGCCTAACAGCTACTCTCTCATGGGTTCTCCCTCGTCCCTTCCATCCTCTGGCAAATTGGGAACCTGTGCAAACCAGGAGGGTAAAGGGCCTGTCTCTCCAAGTTGGGAGATTGATAGTAAGGCAGTTGGAAAGTCAAACTGGAGCACCAGGAGAGGGACTATTCATTGAGTTTTAGAAACCTTTCGTATTCACAGTGTGTCCATTCTCTAGGTTTCCTGTACATGTTATAGCTGTAGTAATATTACCTTGAACCTGGAGAGTTGGGACCCATGGAATGGGGGCCATGCATTATTGCTTGAAAGGGTCTGCATTCGCTCACCCAATCTCACCAATCCTCTCAGTCCCAAGTGTCCAGCCTTATGCCACATCCAGCTGTCATTGTAGATAGGGTCTTTCCAGGTTTCCTCAGACACCCTGAAGGAATTGTAAAGAATTTCCCTGTTTTTTGGTTTTGCTTTTGAAATTCCTTTTTATAGTGTGTTTGAGCTGATTCTCGCTGCCATGTTTATGCCACTCTAGACACACTTGATTCCCTTATGGAGACATATCAATACATAGGTTTTAAGATTCTTACTAGTCAGATATATTCCTCTGTGGGAAATATGGGGTTTTGAGTCTCTTTCACTGAGGAAGGTGTAGGTCTTGTCTATTCCAAAGTTGGTTTTTGAAACGGTCCCTGTGCTTATATCAAACTCTGGTTTTATGCATCACCCCACCTCTCCTTCCCCTTTATGCAGGCATAAGAGTGTTTTCTAAATGTGAGACTCTGTTCTCTTTCCTAACTCAGTTCACGTGTAGCCATGTTTACAGGATCTTCATAAGTGATATCTTATGATAAGTTTCTTTTTCTGTGTGACTTATTTCACTTAGAATCATCGTACCTGAATCCACTCACTTTGCTGCTACTGGTCTTATGACATTGATTTCATGTCTGAGGGATATTCCATCGTACGTAAGTACAACAATGTTTTGAACCATTTTTATATTTCCTGGGATATTTAAGGTGTACCCAAGTTGAGGTTCTTGTAGTCAGTGCAGCCCTAAATTTGGAGGTGGCTCTTTCTTATTGATTTTCTGTTTTCCCAAGGTATATTCCCTAGACTCGAAGTGGCCTTGGCTCTGTAGCTCTGTTGTTTACTTGTTTTAGGGAACACAATGCACTCCTCCAGTGAGGCAGTTGGCAATTTACATCCCGCCCATCAGCATAACAAGGCTCCCAGTTCTCCAGGGCCTGTCTTGCCTTTCTGGTTTTTACACATTTTGTGGATGTCCCTTTTGACCGGTGGGAAGTGATACTTCTTTGTAGTTCAGATTTGCATTGCCCGCTTGCTTGCTTGGCCAAAAAGGGCGTATGCGTTTTCTCCTGAATATATTCAGGAGAAAACGCATACGCCCTTTTTGGCCAAGTGCACCATTGTCCAAGTTGTGCCCCTCTTCCTGTGCTTTACAGGCGATTCCAAGGTACCTCTTGAAATCTGTTTCCTGCTATTTTGCCTCGCTTTCAAGTCCGCCTCGTTGACTTCCCTCAACAGATTTTTGGACGATAGTTGTCCTTTATCACTCTGCCAGTTTGTGAATTGCTGTGCCCCTGAGCTCCATTTCTCAACTCGTTTTTTGTGAGCTGAACGCAAGTCCAAAATTTTGGATCATGTCCTATACTGGTTCCCGCTGGGTGGCTGAGACTTTGGTTAATTCTTCTTCCTTCCGGGAAATTAGAGTGACATGTGCCCGTCCAAATGCCTAACAGCTACTCTCTCATGGGTTCTCCCTCGTCCCTTCCATCCTCTGCCAAATTGGGAACCTGTGCAAACCAGGAGGTTAAAGGGCCTGTCTCTCCAAGTTGGGAGATTGATAGTAAGGCAGTTGGAAAGTCAAACTGGAGCACCAGGAGAGGGACTATTCGTTGAGTTTTAGAAACCTTTCGTATTCACAGTGTGTCCATTCTCTAGGTTTCCTGTACATGTTATAGCTGTAGTAATATTCCCTTGAACCTGGAGAGTTGGGACCCATGGAATGGGGGCCATGCATTATTGCTTGAAAGGGTCTGCATTTGCTCACCCAATCTCACCAATCCTCTCAGTCCCAAGTGTCCAGCCTTATGCCACATCCAGCTGTCATTGTAGATAGGGTCTTTCCAGGTTTCCTCAGACACCCTGAAGGAATTGTAAAGAATTTCCCTGTTTTTTGGTTTTGCTTTTGAAATTCCTTTTTATAGTGGGTTTGAGCTGATTCTCGCTGCCATGTTTATGCCACTCTAGACACACTTGATTCCCTTATGGAGACATATCAATACATATGTTTTAAGATTCTTACTAGTCAGATATATTCCTCTGTGGGAAATATGGGGTTTTGAGTCTCTTTCACTGAGGAAGGTGTAGGTCTTGTCTATTCCAAAGTTGGTTTTTGAAACGGTCCCTGTGCTTATATCAAACCCTGGTTTTATCCAACACCCCACCTCTCCTTCCCCTTTATGCAGGCATAAGAGTGTTTTCTAAATGTGAGACTCTGTTCTCTTTCCTAACTCAGTTCACGTGTAGCCATGTTTACAGGATCTTCATAAGTGATATCTTATGATAAGTTTCTTTTTCTGTGTGACTTATTTCACTTAGAATCATCGTACCTGAATCCACTCACTTTGCTGCTACTGGTCTTATGACATTGATTTCATGGCTGAGGGATATTCCATCGTACGTAAGTACCACAATGTTTTGAACCATTTTTATATTTCCTGGGATATTTAAGGTGTACCCAAGTTGAGGTTCTTGTAGTCAGTGCAGCCCTAAATTTGGAGGTGGCTCTTTCTTATTGATTTTCAGTTTTCCCAAGGTATATTCCCTAGACTCGAAGTGGCCTTGGCTCTGTAGCTCTGTTGTTTACTTGTTTTAGAGAACACAATGCACTCCTCCAGTGAGGCAGTTGGCAATTTACATCTCGCCCATCAGCATAACAAGGCTCCCAGTTCTCCAGGGCCTGTCTTGCCTTTCTGGTTTTTACACATTTTGTGGATGTCCCTTTTAACCGGTGGGAAGTGATACTTCTTTGTAGTGCAGATTTGCATTGCCCGCTTGCTTGCTTGGCCAAAAAGGGCGTATGCGTTTTCTCCTGAATATATTCAGGAGAAAACGCATACGCCCTTTTTGGCCAAGTGCACCATTGTCCAAGTTGTGCCCCTCTTCCTGTGCTTTACAGGCGATTCCAAGGTACCTCTTGAAATCTGTTTCCTGCTATTTTGCCTCGCTTTCAAGTCCGCCTCGTTGACTTCCCTCAACAGATTTTTGGACGATAGTTGTCCTTTATCACTCTGCCAGTTTGTGAATTGCTGTGCCCCTGAGCTCCATTTCTCAACTCGTTTTTTGTGAGCTGAACACAAGTCCAAAATTTTGGATCATGTCCTATACTGGTTCCCGGTGGGTGGCTGAGACATTGGTTAATTCTTCTTCCTGCCGGGAAATTAGAATGACATGTGCCCGTCCAAATGCCTAACAGCTACTCTCTCATGGCTTCTCCCTCGTCCCTTCCATCCTCTGCCAAATTGGGAACCTGTGCAAACCAGGAGGTTAAAGGGCCTGTCTCTCCAAGTTGGGAGATTGATAGTAAGGCAGTTGGAAAGTCAAACTGGAGCACCAGGAGAGGGACTATTCGTTGAGTTTTAGAAACCTTTCGTATTCACAGTGTGTCCATTCTCTAGGTTTCCTGTACATGTTATAGCTGTAGTAATATTCCCTTCAACCTGGAGAGTTGGGACCCATGGAATGGGGGCCATGCATTATTGCTTGAAAGGGTCTGCATTTGCTCACCCAATCTCACCAATCCTCTCAGTCCCAAGTGTCCAGCCTTATGCCACATCCAGCTGTCATTGTAGATAGGGTCTTTCCAGGTTTCCTCAGACACCCTGAAGGAATTGTAAAGAATTTCCCTGTTTTTTGGTTTTGCTTTTGAAATTCCTTTTTATAGTGGGTTTGAGCTGATTCTCGCTGCCATGTTTATGCCACTCTAGACACACTTGATTCCCTTATGGAGACATATCAATACATAGGTTTTAAGATTCTTACTAGTCAGATATATTCCTCTGTGGGAAATATGGGGTTTTGAGTCTCTTTCACTGAGGAAGGTGTAGGTCTTGTCTATTCCAAAGTTGGTTTTTGAAACGGTCCCTGTGCTTATATCAAACTCTGGTTTTATGCATCACCCCACCTCTCCTTCCCCTTTATGCAGGCATAAGAGTGTTTTCTAAATGTGAGACTCTGTTCTCTTTCCTAACTCAGTTCACGTGTAGCCATGTTTACAGGATCTTCATAAGTGATATCTTATGATAAGTTTCTTTTTCTGTGTGACTTATTTCACTTAGAATCATCGTACCTGAATCCACTCACTTTGCTGCTACTGGTCTTATGACATTGATTTCATGGCTGAGGGATATTCCATCGTACGTAAGTACCACAATGTTTTGAACCATTTTTATATTTCCTGGGATATTTAAGGTTTACCCAAGTTGAGGTTCTTGTAGTCAGTGCAGCCCTAAATTTGGAGGTGGCTCTTTCTTATTGATTTTCAGTTTTCCCAAGGTATATTCCCTAGACTGGAAGTGGCCTTGGCTCTGTAGCTCTGTTGTTTACTTGTTTTAGGGAACACAATGCACTCCTCCAGTGAGGCAGTTGTCAATTTACATCCCGCCCATCAGCATAACAAGGCTCCCAGTTCTCCAGGGCTTGTCTTGCCTTTCTGGTTTTTACACATTTTGTGGATGTCCCTTTTGACCGGTGGGAAATGATACTTCTTTGTAGTGCAGATTTGCATTGCCCGCTTGCTTGCTTGGCCAAAAAGGGCGTATGCGTTTTCTCCTGAATATATTCAGGAGAAAACGCATACGCCCTTTTTGGCCAAGTGCACCATTGTCCAAGTTGTGCCCCTCTTCCTGTGCTTTACAGGCGATTCCAAGGTACCTCTTGAAATCTGTTTCCTGCTATTTTGCCTCGCTTTCAAGTCCGCCTCGTTGACTTCCCTCAACAGATTTTTGGACGATAGTTGTCCTTTATCACTCTGCCAGTTTGTGAATTGCTGTGCCCCTGAGCTCCATTTCTCAACTCGTTTTTTGTGAGCTGAACGCAAGTCCAAAATTTTGGATCATGTCCTATACTGGTTCCCGGTGGGTGGCTGAGACTTTGGTTAATTCTTCTTCCTGCCGGGAAATTAGAGTGACATGTGCCCGTCCAAATGCCTAACAGCTACTCTCTCATGGGTTCTCCCTCGTCCCTTCCATCCTCTGCCAAATTGGGAACCTGTGCAAACCAGGAGGTTAAAGGGCCTGTCTCTCCAAGTTGGGAGATTGATAGTAAGGCAGTTGGAAAGTCAAACTGGAGCACCAGGAGAGGGACTATTCGTTGAGTTTTAGAAACCTTTCGTATTCACAGTGTGTCCATTCTCTAGGTTTCCTGTACATGTTATAGCTGTAGTAATATTCCCTTCAACCTGGAGAGTTGGGACCCATGGAATGGGGGCCATGCATTATTGCTTGAAAGGGTCTGCATTTGCTCACCCAATCTCACCAATCCTCTCAGTCCCAAGTGTCCAGCCTTATGCCACATCCAGCTGTCATTGTAGATAGGGTCTTTCCAGGTTTCCTCAGACACCCTGAAGGAATTGTAAAGAATTTCCCTGTTTTTTGGTTTTGCTTTTGAAATTCCTTTTTATAGTGGGTTTGAGCTGATTCTCGCTGCCATGTTTATGCCACTCTAGACACACTTGATTCCCTTATGGAGACATATCAATACATAGGTTTTAAGATTCTTACTAGTCAGATATATTCCTCTGTGGGAAATATGGGGTTTTGAGTCTCTTTCACTGAGGAAGGTGTAGGTCTTGTCTATTCCAAAGTTGGTTTTTGAAACGGTCCCTGTGCTTATATCAAACTCTGGTTTTATGCATCACCCCACCTCTCCTTCCCCTTTATGCAGGCATAAGAGTGTTTTCTAAATGTGAGACTCTGTTCTCTTTCCTAACTCAGTTCACGTGTAGCCATGTTTACAGGATCTTCATAAGTGATATCTTATGATAAGTTTCTTTTTCTGTGTGACTTATTTCCCTTAGAATCATCGTACCTGAATCCACTCACTTTGCTGCTACTGGTCTTATGACATTGATTTCATGGCTGAGGGATATTCCATCGTACGTAAGTACCACAATGTTTTGAACCATTTTTATATTTCCTGGGATATTTAAGGTGTACCCAAGTTGAGGTTCTTGTAGTCAGTGCAGCCCTAAATTTGGAGGTGGCTCTTTCTTATTGATTTTCAGTTTTCCCAAGGTATATTCCCTAGACTGGAAGTGGCCTTGGCTCTGTAGCTCTGTTGTTTACTTGTTTTAGGGAACACAATGCACTCCTCCAGTGAGGCAGTTGGCAATTTACCTCCCGCCCATCAGCATAACAAGGCTCCCAGTTCTCCAGGGCCTGTCTTGCCTTTCTGGTTTTTACACATTTTGTGGATGTCCCTTTTGACCGGTGGGAAGTGATACTCCTTTGTAGTGCAGATTTGCATTGCCCGCTTGCTTGCTTGGCCAAAAAGGGCGTATGCGTTTTCTCCTGAATATATTCAGGAGAAAACGCATACGCCCTTTTTGGCCAAGTGCACCATTGTCCAAGTTGTGCCCCTCTTCCTGTGCTTTACAGGCGATTCCAAGGTACCTCTTGAAATCTGTTTCCTGCTATTTTGCCTCGCTTTCAAGTCCGCCTCGTTGACTTCCCTCAACAGATTTTTGGACGATAGTTGTCCTTTATCACTCTGCCAGTTTGTGAATTGCTGTGCCCCTGAGCTCCATTTCTCAACTCGTTTTTTGTGAGCTGAACACAAGTCCAAAATTTTGGATCGTGTCCTATACTGGTTCCAGGTGGGTGGCTGAGACTTTGGTTAATTCTTCTTCCTGCCGGGAAATTAGAGTGACATGTGCCCGTCCAAATGCCTAACAGCTACTCTCTCATGGGTTCTCCCTCGTCCCTTCCATCCTCTGCCAAATTGGGAACCTGTGCAAACCAGGAGGTTAAAGGGCCTGTCTCTCCAAGTTGGGAGATTGATAGTAAGGCAGTTGGAAAGTCAAACTGGAGCACCAGGAGAGGGACTATTCGTTGAGTTTTAGAAACCTTTCGTATTCACAGTGTGTCCATTCTCTAGGTTTCCTGTACATGTTATAGCTGTAGTAATATTCCCTTCAACCTGGAGAGTTGGGACCCATGGAATGGGGGCCATGCATTATTGCTTGAAAGGGTCTGCATTTGCTCACCCAATCTCACCAATCCTCTCAGTCCCAAGTGTCCAGCCTTATGCCACATCCAGCTGTCATTGTAGATAGGGTCTTTCCAGGTTTCCTCAGACACCCTGAAGGAATTGTAAAGAATTTCCCTGTTTTTTGGTTTTGCTTTTGAAATTCCTTTTTATAGTGGGTTTGAGCTGATTCTCGCTGCCATGTTTATGCCACTCTAGACACACTTGATTCCCTTATGGAGACATATCAATACATAGGTTTTAAGATTCTTACTAGTCAGATATATTCCTCTGTGGGAAATATGGGGTTTTGAGTCTCTTTCACTGAGGAAGGTGTAGGTCTTGTCTATTCCAAAGTTGGTTTTTGAAACGGTCCCTCTGCTTATATCAAACTCTGGTTTTATGCATCACCCCACCTCTCCTTCCCCTTTATGCAGGCATAAGAGTGTTTTCTAAATGTGAGACTCTGTTCTCTTTCCTAACTCAGTTCACGTGTAGCCATGTTTACAGGATCTTCATAAGTGATATCTTATGATAAGTTTCTTTTTCTGTGTGACTTATTTCACTTAGAATCATCGTACCTGAATCCACTCACTTTGCTGCTACTGGTCTTATGACATTGATTTCATGGCTGAGGGATATTCCATCGTACGTAAGTACCACAATGTTTTGAACCATTTTTATATTTCCTGGGATATTTAAGGTGTACCCAAGTTGAGGTTCTTGTAGTCAGTGCAGCCCTAAATTTGGAGGTGGCTCTTTCTTATTGATTTTCAGTTTTCCCAAGGTATATTCCCTAGACTGGAAGTGGCCTTGGCTCTGTAGCTCTGTTGTTTACTTGTTTTAGGGAACACAATGCACTCCTCCAGTGAGGCAGTTGGCAATTTACATCCCGCCCATCAGCATAACAAGGCTCCCAGTTCTCCAGGGCCTGTCTTGCCTTTCTGGTTTTTACACATTTTGTGGATGTCCCTTTTGACCGGTGGGAAGTGATACTTCTTTGTAGTGCAGATTTGCATTGCCCGCTTGCTTGCTTGGCCAAAAAGGGCGTATGCGTTTTCTCCTGAATATATTCAGGAGAAAACGCATACGCCCTTTTTGGCCAAGTGCACCATTGTCCAAGTTGTGCCCCTCTTCCTCTGCTTTACAGGCGATTCCAAGGTACCTCTTGAAATCTGTTTCCTGCTATTTTGCCTCACTTTCAAGTCCGCTTCGTTGACTTCCCTCAACAGATTTTTGGACGATAGTTGTCCTTTATCACTCTGCCAGTTTGTGAATTGCTGTGCCCCTGAGCTCCATTTCTCAACTCGTTTTTTGTGAGCTGAACGCAAGTCCAAAATTTTGGATCATGTCCTATACTGGTTCCCGGTAGGTGGCTGAGACTTTGGTTAATTCTTCTTCCTGCCGGGAAATTAGAGTGACATGTGCCCGTCCAAATGCCTAACAGCTACTCTCTCATGGGTTCTCCCTCGTCCCTTCCATCCTCTGCCAAATTGGGAACCTGTGCAAACCAGGAGGTTAAAGGGCCTGTCTCTCCAAGTTGGGAGATTGATAGTAAGGCAGTTGGAAAGTCAAACTGGAGCAACAGGAGAGGGACTATTCGTTGAGTTTTCGAAACCTTTCGTATTCACAGTGTGTCCATTCTCTAGGTTTCCTGTACATGTTATAGCTGTAGTAATATTCCCTTGAACCTGGAGAGTTGGGACCCATGGAATGGGGGCCATGCATTGTTGCTTGAAAGGGTCTGCATTTGCTCACCCAATCTCACCAATCCTCTCAGTCCCAAGTGTCCAGCCTTATGCCACATCCAGCTGTCATTGTAGATAGGGTCTTTCCAGGTTTCCTCAGACACCCTGAAGGAATTGTAAAGAATTTCCCTGTTTTTTGGTTTTGCTTTTGAAATTCCTTTTTATAGTGGGTTTGAGCTGATTCTCACTGCCATGTTTATGCCACTCTAGACACACTTGATTCCCTTATGGAGACATATCAATACATAGGTTTTAAGATTCTTACTAGTCAGATATATTCCTCTGTGGGAAATATGGGGTTTTGAGTCTCTTTCACTGAGGAAGGTGTAGGTCTTGTCTATTCCAAAGTTGGTTTTTGAAACGGTCCCTGTGCTTATATCAAACTCTGGTTTTATGCATCACCCCACCTCTCCTTCCCCTTTATGCAGGCATAAGTGTGTTTTCTAAATGTGAGACTCTGTTCTCTTTCCTAACTCAGTTCACGTGTAGCCATGTTTACAGGATCTTCATAAGTGATTTCTTATGATAAGTTTCTTTTTCTGTGTGACTTATTTCACTTAGAATCATCGTACCTGAATCCACTCACTTTGCTGCTACTGGTCTTATGACATTGATTTCATGGCTGAGGGATATTCCATCATACGTAAGTACCACAATGTTTTGAACCATTTTTATATTTCCTGGGATATTTAAGGTGTACCCAAGTTGAGGTTCTTGTAGTCAGTGCAGCCCTAAATTTGGAGGTGGCTCTTTCTTATTGATTTTCAGTTTTCCCAAGGTATATTCCCTAGACTGGAAGTGGCCTTGGCTCTGTAGCTCTGTTGTTTACTTGTTTTAGGGAACACAATGCACTCCTCCAGTGAGGCAGTTGGCAATTTACATCCCGCCCATCAGCATAACAAGGCTCCCAGTTCTCCAGGGCCTGTCTTGCCTTTCTGGTTTTTACACATTTTGTGGATGTCCCTTTTGACCGGTGGGAAGTGACACTTCTTTGTAGTGCAGATTTGCATTGCCCGCTTGCTTGCTTGGCCAAAAAGGGCGTATGCGTTTTCTCCTGAATATATTCAGGAGAAAACGCATACGCCCTTTTTGGCCAAGTGCACCATTGTCCAAGTTGTGCCCCTCTTCCTGTGCTTTACAGGCGATTCCAAGGTACCTCTTGAAATCTGTTTCCTGCTATTTTGCCTCGCTTTCAAGTCCGCCTCGTTGACTTCCCTCAACAGATTTTTGGACGATAGTTGTCCTTTATCACTCTGCCAGTTTGTGAATTGCTGTGCCCCTGAGCTCCATTTCTCAACTCGTTTTTTGTGAGCTGAACACAAGTCCAAAATTTTGGATCATGTCCTATACTGGTTCCCGGTGGGTGGCTGAGACTTTGGTTAATTCTTCTTCCTGCCAGGAAATTAGAGTGGCATGTGCCCGTCCAAATGCCTAACAGCTACTCTCTCATGGGTTCTCCCTCGTCCCTTCCATCCTCTGGCAAATTGGGAACCTGTGCAAACCAGGAGGGTAAAGGGCCTGTCTCTCCAAGTTGGGAGATTGATAGTAAGGCAGTTGGAAAGTCAAACTGGAGCACCAGGAGAGGGACTATTCATTGAGTTTTAGAAACCTTTCGTATTCACAGTGTGTCCATTCTCTAGGTTTCCTGTACATGTTATAGCTGTAGTAATATTCCCTTGAACCTGGAGAGTTGGGACCCATGGAATGGGGGCCATGCATTATTGCTTGAAAGGGTCTGCATTTGCTCACCCAATCTCACCAATCCTCTCAGTCCCAAGTGTCCAGCCTTATGCCACATCCAGCTGTCATTGTAGATAGCGTCTTTCCAGGTTTCCTCAGACACCCTGAAGGAATTGTAAAGAATTTCCCTGTTTTTTGGTTTTGCTTTTGAAATTCCTTTTTATAGTGGGTTTGAGCTGATTCTCGCTGCCATGTTTATGCCACTCTAGACACACTTGATTCCCTTATGGAGTCATATCAATACATAGGTTTTAAGATTCTTACTAGTCAGATATATTCCTCTGCGGGAAATATGGGGTTTTGAGTCTCTTTCACTGAGGAAGGTGTAGGTCTTGTCTATTCCAAAGTTGGTTTTTGAAACGGTCCCTGTGCTTATATCAAACTCTGGTTTTATGCATCACCCCACCTCTCCTTCCCCTTTATGCAGGCATAAGAGTGTTTTCTAAATGTGAGACTCTGTTCTCTTTCCTAACTCAGTTCACGTGTAGCCATGTTTACAGGATCTTCATAAGTGATATCTTATGATAAGTTTCTTTTTCTGTGTGACTTATTTCACTTAGAATCATCGTACCTGAATCCACTCTCTTTGCTGCTACTGGTCTTATGACATTGATTTCATGGCTGAGGGATATTCCATCGTACGTAAGTACCACAATGTTTTGAACCATTTTTATATTTCCTGGGATATTTAAGGTGTACCCAAGTTGAGGTTCTTGTAGTCAGTGCAGCCCTAAATTTGGAGGTGGCTCTTTCTTATTGATTTTCAGTTTTCCCAAGGTATATTCCCTAGACTGGAAGTGGCCTTGGCTCTGTAGCTCTGTTGTTTACTTGTTTTAGGGAACACAATGCACTCCTCCAGTGAGGCAGTTGGCAATTTACATCCCGCCCATCAGCATAACAAGGCTCCCAGTTCTCCAGGGCCTGTCTTGCCTTTCTGGTTTTTACACATTTTGTGGATGTCCCTTTTGACCGGTGGGAAGTGATACTTCTTTGTAGTGCAGATTTGCATTGCCCGCTTGCTTGCTTGGCCAAAAACGGCGTATGCGTTTTCTCCTGAATATATTCAGGAGAAAACGCATATGCCCTTTTTGGCCAAGTGCACCATTGTCCAAGTTGTGCCCCTCTTCCTGTGCTTTACAGGCGATTCCAAGGTACCTCTTGAAATCTGTTTCCTGCTATTTTGCCTCGCTTTCAAGTCCGCCTCGTTGACTTCCCTCAACAGATTTTTGGACGATAGTTGTCCTTTATCACTCTGCCAGTTTGTGAATTGCTGTGCCCCTGAGCTCCATTTCTCAACTCGTTTTTTGTGAGCTGAACGCAAGTCCAAAATTTTGGATCATGTCCTATACTGGTTCCCGCTGGGTGGCTGAGACTTTGGTTAATTCTTCTTCCTGCCGGGAAATTAGAGTGACATGTGCCCGTCCAAATGCCTAACAGCTACTCTCTCATGGGTTCTCCCTCGTCCCTTCCATCCTCTGCCAAATTGGGAACCTGTGCAAACCAGGAGGTTAAAGGGCCTGTCTCTCCAAGTTGGGAGATTGATAGTAAGGCAGTTGGAAAGTCAAACTGGAGCACCAGGAGAGGGACTATTCGTTGAGTTTTAGAAACCTTTCGTATTCACAGTGTGTCCATTCTCTAGGTTTCCTGTACATGTTATAGCTGTAGTAATATTCCCTTCAACCTGGAGAGTTGGGACCCATGGAATGGGGGCCATGCATTATTGCTTGAAAGGGTCTGCATTTGCTCACCCAATCTCACCAATCCTCTCAGTCCCAAGTGTCCAGCCTTATGCCACATCCAGCTGTCATTGTAGATAGGGTCTTTCCAGGTTTCCTCAGACACCCTGAAGGAATTGTAAAGAATTTCCCTGTTTTTTGGTTTTGCTTTTGAAATTCCTTTTTATAGTGGGTTTGAGCTGATTCTCGCTGCCATGTTTATGCCACTCTAGACACACTTGATTCCCTTATGGAGACATATCAATACATATGTTTTAAGATTCTTACTAGTCAGATATATTCCTCTGTGGGAAATATGGGGTTTTGAGTCTCTTTCACTGAGGAAGGTGTAGGTCTTGTCTATTCCAAAGTTGGTTTTTGAAACGGTCCCTGTGCTTATATCAAACCCTGGTTTTATCCAACACCCCACCTCTCCTTCCCCTTTATGCAGGCATAAGAGTGTTTTCTAAATGTGAGACTCTGTTCTCTTTCCTAACTCAGTTCACGTGTAGCCATGTTTACAGGATCTTCATAAGTGATATCTTATGATAAGTTTCTTTTTCTGTGTGACTTATTTCACTTAGAATCATCGTACCTGAATCCACTCACTTTGCTGCTACTGGTCTTATGACATTGATTTCATGGCTGAGGGATATTCCATCGTACGTAAGTACCACAATGTTTTGAACCATTTTTATATTTCCTGGGATATTTAAGGTGTACCCAAGTTGAGGTTCTTGTAGTCAGTGCAGCCCTAAATTTGGAGGTGGCTCTTTCTTATTGATTTTCAGTTTTCCCAAGGTATATTCCCTAGACTGGAAGTGGCCTTGGCTCTGTAGCTCTGTTGTTTACTTGTTTTAGAGAACACAATGCACTCCTCCAGTGAGGCAGTTGGCAATTTACATCTCGCCCATCAGCATAACAAGGCTCCCAGTTCTCCAGGGCCTGTCTTGCCTTTCTGGTTTTTACACATTTTGTGGATGTCCCTTTTAACCGGTGGGAAGTGATACTTCTTTGTAGTGCAGATTTGCATTGCCCGCTTGCTTGCTTGGCCAAAAAGGGCGTATGCGTTTTCTCCTGAATATATTCAGGAGAAAACGCATACGCCCTTTTTGGCCAAGTGCACCATTGTCCAAGTTGTGCCCCTCTTCCTGTGCTTTACAGGCGATTCCAAGGTACCTCTTGAAATCTGTTTCCTGCTATTTTGCCTCGCTTTCAAGTCCGCCTCGTTGACTTCCCTCAACAGATTTTTGGACGATAGTTGTCCTTTATCACTCTGCCAGTTTGTGAATTGCTGTGCCCCTGAGCTCCATTTCTCAACTCGTTTTTTGTGAGCTGAACACAAGTCCAAAATTTTGGATCGTGTCCTATACTGGTTCCCGGTGGGTGGCTGAGACTTTGGTTAATTCTTCTTCCTGCCGGGAAATTAGAGTGACATGTGCCCGTCCAAATGCCTAACAGCTACTCTCTCATGGGTTCTCCCTCGTCCCTTCCATCCTCTGCCAAATTGGGAACCTATGCAAACCAGGAGGTTAAAGGGCCTGTCTCTCCAAGTTGGGAGATTGATAGTAAGGCAGTTGGAAAGTCAAACTGGAGCACCAGGAGAGGGACTATTCGTTGAGTTTTAGAAACCTTTCGTATTCACAGTGTGTCCATTCTCTAGGTTTCCTGTACATGTTATAGCTGTAGTAATATTCCCTTCAACCTGGAGAGTTGGGACCCATGGAATGGGGGCCATGCATTATTGCTTGAAAGGGTCTGCATTTGCTCACCCAATCTCACCAATCCTCTCAGTCCCAAGTGTCCAGCCTTATGCCACATCCAGCTGTCATTGTAGATAGGGTCTTTCCAGGTTTCCTCAGACACCCTGAAGGAATTGTAAAGAATTTCCCTGTTTTTTGGTTTTGCTTTTGAAATTCCTTTTTATAGTGGGTTTGAGCTGATTCTCGCTGCCATGTTTATGCCACTCTAGACACACTTGATTCCCTTATGGAGACATATCAATACATAGGTTTTAAGATTCTTACTAGTCAGATATATTCCTCTGTGGGAAATATGGGGTTTTGAGTCTCTTTCACTGAGGAAGGTGTAGGTCTTGTCTATTCCAAAGTTGGTTTTTGAAACGGTCCCTCTGCTTATATCAAACTCTGGTTTTATGCATCACCCCACCTCTCCTTCCCCTTTATGCAGGCATAAGAGTGTTTTCTAAATGTGAGACTCTGTTCTCTTTCCTAACTCAGTTCACGTGTAGCCATGTTTACAGGATCTTCATAAGTGATATCTTATGATAAGTTTCTTTTTCTGTGTGACTTATTTCACTTAGAATCATCGTACCTGAATCCACTCACTTTGCTGCTACTGGTCTTATGACATTGATTTCATGGCTGAGGGATATTCCATCGTACGTAAGTACCACAATGTTTTGAACCATTTTTATATTTCCTGGGATATTTAAGGTGTACCCAAGTTGAGGTTCTTGTAGTCAGTGCAGCCCTAAATTTGGAGGTGGCTCTTTCTTATTGATTTTCAGTTTTCCCAAGGTATATTCCCTAGACTGGAAGTGGCCTTGGCTCTGTAGCTCTGTTGTTTACTTGTTTTAGGGAACACAATGCACTCCTCCAGTGAGGCAGTTGGCAATTTACCTCCCGCCCATCAGCATAACAAGGCTCCCAGTTCTCCAGGGCCTGTCTTGCCTTTCTGGTTTTTACACATTTTGTGGATGTCCCTTTTGACCGGTGGGAAGTGATACTTCTTTGTAGTGCAGATTTGCATTGCCCGCTTGCTTGCTTGGCCAAAAAGGGCGTATGCGTTTTCTCCTGAATATATTCAGGAGAAAACGCATACGCCCTTTTTGGCCAAGTGCACCATTGTCCAAGTTGTGCCCCTCTTCCTGTGCTTTACAGGCGATTCCAAGGTACCTCTTGAAATCTGTTTCCTGCTATTTTGCCTCGCTTTCAAGTCCGCCTCGTTGACTTCCCTCAACAGATTTTTGGACGATAGTTGTCCTTTATCACTCTGCCAGTTTGTGAATTGCTGTGCCCCTGAGCTCCATTTCTCAACTCGTTTTTTGTGAGCTGAACACAAGTCCAAAATTTTGGATCGTGTCCTATACTGGTTCCCGGTGGGTGGCTGAGACTTTGGTTAATTCTTCTTCCTGCCGGGAAATTAGAGTGACATGTGCCCGTCCAAATGCCTAACAGCTACTCTCTCATGGGTTCTCCCTCGTCCCTTCCATCCTCTGCCAAATTGGGAACCTGTGCAAACCAGGAGGTTAAAGGGCCTGTCTCTCCAAGTTGGGAGATTGATAGTAAGGCAGTTGGAAAGTCAAACTGGAGCACCAGGAGAGGGACTATTCGTTGAGTTTTAGAAACCTTTCGTATTCACAGTGTGTCCATTCTCTAGGTTTCCTGTGCATGTTATAGCTGTAGTAATATTCCCTTGAACCTGGAGAGTTGGGACCCATGGAATGGGGGCCATGCATTATTGCATGAAAGGGTCTGCATTTGCTCACCCAATCTCACCAATCCTCTCAGTCCCAAGTGTCCAGCCTTATGCCACATCCAGCTGTCATTGTAGATAGGGTCTTTCCAGGTTTCCTCAGACACCCTGAAGGAATTGTAAAGAATTTCCCTGTTTTTTGGTTTTGCTTTTGAAATTCCTTTTTATAGTGGGTTTGAGCTGATTCTCGCTGCCATGTTTATGCCACTCTAGACACACTTGATTCCCTTATGGAGACATATCAATACATAGGATTTAAGATTCTTACTAGTCAGATATATTCCTCTGTGGGAAATATGGGGTTTTGAGTCTCTTTCACTGAGGAAGGTGTAGGTCTTGTCTATTCCAAAGTTGGTTTTTGAAACGGTCCCTGTGCTTATATCAAACTCTGGTTTTATGCATCACCCCACCTCTCCTTCCCCTTTATGCAGGCATAAGAGTGTTTTCTAAATGTGAGACTCTGTTCTCTTTCCTAACTCAGTTCACGTGTAGCCATGTTTACAGTATCTTCATAAGTGATATCTTATGATAAGTTTCTTTTTCTGTGTGACTTATTTCACTTAGAATCATAGTACCTGAATCCACTCACTTTGCTGCTACTGGTCTTATGACATTGATTTCCTGGCTGAGGGATATTCCATCGTACGTAAGTACCACAATGTTTTGAACCATTTTTATATTTCCTGGGATATTTAAGGTGTACCCAAGTTGAGGTTCTTGTAGTCAGTGCAGCCCTAAATTTGGAGGTGGCTCTTTCTTATTGATTTTCAGTTTTCCCAAGGTATATTCCCTAGACTGGAAGTGGCCTTGGCTCTGTAGCTCTGTTGTTTACTTGTTTTAGGGAACACAATGCACTCCTCCAGTGAGGCAGTTGGCAGTTTACATCCCGCCCATCAGCATAACAAGGCTCCCAGTTCTCCAGGGCCTGTCTTGCCTTTCTGGTTTTTACACATTTTGTGGATGTCCCTTTTGACCGGTGGGAAGTGATACTTCTTTGTAGTGCAGATTTGCATTGCCCGCTTGCTTGCTTGGCCAAAAAGGGCGTATGCGTTTTCTCCTGAATATATTCAGGAGAAAACGCATACGCCCTTTTTGGCCAAGTGCACCATTGTCCAAGTTGTGCCCCTCTTCCTGTGCTTTACAGGCGATTCCAAGGTACCTCTTGAAATCTGTTTCCTGCTATTTTGCCTCGCTTTCAAGTCCGCCTCGTTGATTTCCCTCAACAGATTTTTGGACGATAGTTGTCCTTTATCACTCTGCCAGTTTGTGAATTGCTGTGCCCCTGAGCTCCATTTCTCAACTCGTTTTTTGTGAGCTGAACACAAGTCCAAAATTTTGGATCGTGTCCTATACTGGTTCCCGGTGGGTGGCTGAGACTTTGGTTAATTCTTCTTCCTGCCGGGAAATTAGAGTGACATGTGCCCGTCCAAATGCCTAACAGCTACTCTCTCATGGGTTCTCCCTCGTCCCTTCCATCCTCTGCCAAATTGGGAACCTGTGCAAACCAGGAGGTTAAAGGGCCTGTCTCTCCAAGTTGGGAGATTGATAGTAAGGCAGTTGGAAAGTCAAACTGGAGCACCAGGAGAGGGACTATTCGTTGAGTTTTAGAAACCTTTCGTATTCACAGTGTGTCCATTCTCTAGGTTTCCTGTACATGTTATAGCTGTAGTAATATTCCCTTGAACCTGGAGAGTTGGGACCCATGGAATGGGGGCCATGCATTATTGCTTGAAAGGGTCTGCATTTGCTCACCCAATCTCACCAATCCTCTCAGTCCCAAGTGTCCAGCCTTATGCCACATCCAGCTGTCATTGTAGATAGGGTCTTTCCAGGTTTCCTCAGACACCCTGAAGGAATTGTAAAGAATTTCCCTGTTTTTTGGTTTTGCTTTTGAAATTCCTTTTTATAGTGGGTTTGAGCTGATTCTCGCTGCCATGTTTATGCCACTCTAGACACACTTGATTCCCTTATGGAGACATATCAATACATAGGTTTTAAGATTCTTACTAGTCAGATATATTCCTCTGTGGGAAATATGGGGTTTTGAGTCTCTTTCACTGAGGAAGGTGTAGGTCTTGTCTATTCCAAAGTTGGTTTTTGAAACGGTCCCTGTGCTTATATCAAACTCTGGTTTTATGCATCACCCCACCTCTCTTTCCCCTTTATGCAGGCATAAGAGTGTTTTCTAAATGTGAGACTCTGTTCTCTTTCCTAACTCAGTTCACGTGTAGCCATGTTTACAGGATCTTCATAAGTGATATCTTATGATAAGTTTCTTTTTCTGTGTGACTTATTTCACTTAGAATCATCGTACCTGAATCCACTCACTTTGCTGCTACTGGTCTTATGACATTGATTTCATGGCTGAGGGATATTCCATCGTACGTAAGTACCACAATGTTTTGAACCATTTTTATATTTCCTGGGATATTTAAGGTTTACCCAAGTTGAGGTTCTTGTAGTCAGTGCAGCCCTAAATTTGGAGGTGGCTCTTTCTTATTGATTTTCAGTTTTCCCAAGGTATATTCCCTAGACTGGAAGTGGCCTTGGCTCTGTAGCTCTGTTGTTTACTTGTTTTAGGGAACACAATGCACTCCTCCAGTGAGGCAGTTGGCAATTTACATCCCGCCCATCAGCATAACAAGGCTCCCAGTTCTCCAGGGCCTGTCTTGCCTTTCTGGTTTTTACACATTTTGTGGATGTCCCTTTTGACCGGTGGGAAGTGATACTTCTTTGTAGTGCAGATTTGCATTGCCCGCTTGCTTGCTTGGCCAAAAAGGGCGTATGCGTTTTCTCCTGAATATATTCAGGAGAAAACGCATACGCCCTTTTTGGCCAAGTGCACCATTGTCCAAGTTGTGCCCCTCTTCCTGTGCTTTACAGGCGATTCCAAGGTACCTCTTGAAATCTGTTTCCTGCTATTTTGCCTCGCTTTTAAGTCCGCCTCGTTGACTTCCCTCAACAGATTTTTGGACGATAGTTGTCCTTTATCACTCTGCCAGTTTGTGAATTGCTGTGCCCCTGAGCTCCATTTCTCAAGTCGTTTTTTGTGAGCTGAACGCAAGTCCAAAATTTTGGATCATGTCCTATACTGGTTCCCGGTGGGTGGCTGAGACTTTGGTTAATTCTTCTTCCTGCCGGGAAATTAGAGTGACATGTGCCCGTCCAAATGCCTAACAGCTACTCTCTCATGGGTTCTCCCTCGTCCCTTCCATCCTCTGCCAAATTGGGAACCTGTGCAAACCAGGAGGTTAAAGGGCCTGTCTCTCCAAGTTGGGAGATTGATAGTAAGGCAGTTGGAAAGTCAAACTGGAGCACCAGGAGAGGGACTATTCGTTGAGTATTAGAAACCTTTCGTATTCACAGTGTGTCCATTCTCTAGGTTTCCTGTACACGTTATAGCTGTAGTAATATTCCCTTCAACCTGGAGAGTTGGGACCCATGGAATGGGGGCCATGCATTATTGCTTGAAAGGGTCTGCATTTGCTCACCCAATCTCACCAATCCTCTCAGTCCCAAGTGTCCAGCCTTATGCCACATCCAGCTGTCATTGTAGATAGGGTCTTTCCAGGTTTCCTCAGACACCCTGAAGGAATTGTAAAGAATTTCCCTGTTTTTTGGTTTTGCTTTTGAAATTCCTTTTTATAGTGGGTTTGAGCTGATTCTCGCTGCCATGTTTATGCCACTCTAGACACACTTGATTCCCTTATGGAGACATATCAATACATAGGTTTTAAGATTCTTACTAGTCAGATATATTCCTCTGTGGGAAATATGGGGTTTTGAGTCTCTTTCACTGAGGAAGGTGTAGGTCTTGTCTATTCCAAAGTTGGTTTTTGAAACGGTCCCTGTGCTTATATCAAACTCTGGTTTTATGCATCACCCCACCTCTCCTTCCCCTTTATGCAGGCATAAGAGTGTTTTCTAAATGTGAGACTCTGTTCTCTTTCCTAACTCAGTTCACGTGTAGCCATGTTTACAGGATCTTCATAAGTGATATCTTATGATAAGTTTCTTTTTCTGTGTGACTTATTTCACTTAGAATCATCGTACCTGAATCCACTCACTTTGCTGCTACTGGTCTTATGACATTGATTTCATGGCTGAGGGATCTTCCATCGTACGTAAGTACCACAATGTTTTGAACCATTTTTATATTTCCTGGGATATTTAAGGTGTACCCAAGTTGAGGTTCTTGTAGTCAGTGCACCCCTAAATTTGGAGGTGGCTCTTTCTTATTGATTTTCAGTTTTCCCAAGGTATATTCCCTAGACTCGAAGTGGCCTTGGCTCTGTAGCTCTGTTGTTTACTTGTTTTAGGGAACACAATGCACTCCTCCAGTGAGGCAGTTGGCAATTTACATCCCGCCCATCAGCATAACAAGGCTCCCAGTTCTCCAGGGCCTGTCTTGCCTTTCTGGTTTTTACACATTTTGTGGATGTCCCTTTTGACAGGTGGGAAGTGATACTTCTTTGTAGTGCAGATTTGCATTGCCCGCTTGCTTGCTTGGCCAAAAAGGGCGTATGCGTTTTCTACTGATTATATTCAGGAGAAAACGCATACGCCCTTTTTGGCCAAGTGCACCATTGTCCAAGTTGTGCCCCTCTTCCTGTGCTTTACAGGCGATTCCAAGGTACCTCTTGAAATCTGTTTCCTGCTATTTTGCCTCGCTTTCAAGTCCGCCTCGTTGACTTCCCTCAACAGATTTTTGGACGATAGTTGTCCTTTATCACTCTGCCAGTTTGTGAATTGCTGTGCCCCTGAGCTCCATTTCTCAACTCGTTTTTTGTGAGCTGAACACAAGTCCAAAATTTTGGATCGTGTCCTATACTGGTTCCAGGTGGGTGGCTGAGACTTTGGTTAATTCTTCTTCCTGCCGGGAAATTAGAGTGACATGTGCCCGTCCAAATGCCTAACAGCTACTCTCTCATGGGTTCTCCCTCGTCCCTTCCATCCTCTGCCAAATTGGGAACCTGTGCAAACCAGGAGGTTAAAGGGCCTGTCTCTCCAAGTTGGGAGATTGATAGTAAGGCAGTTGGAAAGTCAAACTGGAGCACCAGGAGAGGGACTATTCGTTGAGTTTTAGAAACCTTTCGTATTCACAGTGTGTCCATTCTCTAGGTTTCCTGTACATGTTATAGCTGTAGTAATATTCCCTTGAACCTGGAGAGTTGGGACCCATGGAATGGGGGCCATGCATTATTGCTTGAAAGGGTCTGCATTTGCTCACCCAATCTCACCAATCCTCTCAGTCCCAAGTGTCCAGCCTTATGCCACATCCAGCTGTCATTGTAGATAGGGTCTTTCCAGGTTTCCTCAGACACCCTGAAGGAATTGTAAAGAATTTCCCTGTTTTTTGGTTTTGCTTTTGAAATTCCTTTTTATAGTGGGTTTGAGCTGATTCTCGCTGCCATGTTTATGCCACTCTAGACACACTTGATTCCCTTATGGAGACATATCAATACATAGGTTTTAAGATTCTTACTAGTCAGATATATTCCTCTGTGGGAAATATGGGGTTTTGAGTCTCTTTCACTGAGGAAGGTGTAGGTCTTGTCTATTCCAAAGTTGGTTTTTGAAACGGTCCCTGTGCTTATATCAAACTCTGGTTTTATGCATCACCCCACCTCTCCTTCCCCTTTATGCAGGCATAAGAGTGTTTTCTAAATGTGAGACTCTGTTCTCTTTCCTAACTCAGTTCACGTGTAGCCATGTTTACAGGATCTTCATAAGTGATATCTTATGATAAGTTTCTTTTTCTGTGTGACTTATTTCACTTAGAATCATCGTACCTGAATCCACTCACTTTGCTGCTACTGGTCTTATGACATTGATTTCATGGCTGAGGGATCTTCCATCGTACGTAAGTACCACAATGTTTTGAACCATTTTTATATTTCCTGGGATATTTAAGGTGTACCCAAGTTGAGGTTCTTGTAGTCAGTGCACCCCTAAATTTGGAGGTGGCTCTTTCTTATTGATTTTCAGTTTTCCCAAGGTATATTCCCTAGACTGGAAGTGGCCTTGGCTCTGTAGCTCTGTTGTTTACTTGTTTTAGGGAACACAATGCACTCCTCCAGTGAGGCAGTTGGCAATTTACATCCCGCCCATCAGCATAACAAGGCTCCCAGTTCTCCAGGGCCTGTCTTGCCTTTCTGGTTTTTACACATTTTGTGGATGTCCCTTTTGACCGGTGGGAAGTGATACTTCTTTGTAGTGCAGATTTGCATTGCCCGCTTGCTTGCTTGGCCAAAAAGGGCGTATGCGTTTTCTCCTGAATATATTCAGGAGAAAACGCATACGCCCTTTTTGGCCAAGTGCACCATTGTCCAAGTTGTGCCCCTCTTCCTGTGCTTTACAGGCGATTCCAAGGTACCTCTTGAAATCTGTTTCCTGCTATTTTGCCTCGCTTTCAAGTCCGCCTCGTTGACTTCCCTCAACAGATTTTTGGACGATAGTTGTCCTTTATCACTCTGCCAGTTTGTGAATTGCTGTGCCCCTGAGCTCCATTTCTCAAGTCGTTTTTTGTGAGCTGAACGCAAGTCCAAAATTTTGGATCATGTCCTATACTGGTTCCCGGTGGGTGGCTGAGACTTTGGTTAATTCTTCTTCCTGCCGGGAAATTAGAGTGACATGTGCCCGTCCAAATGCCTAACAGCTACTCTCTCATGTGTTCTCCCTCGTCCCTTCCATCCTCTGCCAAATTGGGAACCTGTGCAAACCAGGAGGTTAAAGGGCCTGTCTCTCCACGTTGGGAGATTGATAGTAAGGCAGTTGGAAAGTCAAACTGGAGCACCAGGAGAGGGACTATTCCTTGAATTTTAGAAACCTTTCGTATTCACAGTGTGTACATTCTCTAGGTTTCCTGTACATGTTATAGCTGTAGTAATATTCCCTTGAACATGGAGAGTTGGGACCCATGGAATGGGGGCCATGCATTATTGCTTGAAAGGGTCTGCATTCGCTCACCCAATCTCACCAATCCTCTCAGTCCCAAGTGTCCAGCCTTATGCCACATCCAGCTGTCATTGTAGATAGGGTCTTTCCAGGTTTCCTCAGACACCCTGAAGGAATTGTAAAGAATTTCCCTGTTTTTTGGTTTTGCTTTTGAAATTCCTTTTTATAGTGGGTTTGAGCTGATTCTCGCTGCCATGTTTATGCCACTCTAGACACACTTGATTCCCTTATGGAGACATATCAATACATAGGTTTTAAGATTCTTACTAGTCAGATATATTCCTCTGTGGGAAATATGGGGTTTTGAGTCTCTTTCACTGAGGAAGGTGTAGGTCTTGTCTATTCCAAAGTTGGTTTTTGAAACGGTCCCTGTGCTTATATCAAACTCTGGTTTTATGCATCACCCCACCTCTCCTTCCCCTTTATGCAGGCATAAGAGTGTTTTCTAAATGTGAGACTCTGTTCTCTTTCCTAACTCAGTTCACGTGTAGCCATGTTTACAGGATCTTCATAAGTGATATCTTATGATAAGTTTCTTTTTCTGTGTGACTTATTTCACTTAGAATCATCGTACCTGAATCCACTCACTTTGCTGCTACTAGTCTTATGACATTGATTTCATGGCTGAGGGATATTCCATCGTACGTAAGTACCACAATGTTTTGAACCATTTTTATATTTCCTGGGATAATTAAGGTGTACCCAAGTTGAGGTTCTTGTAGTCAGTGCAGCCCTAAATTTGGAGGTGGCTCTTTCTTATTGATTTTCAGTTTTCCCAAGGTATATTCCCTAGACTGGAAGTGGCCTTGGCTCTGTAGCTCTGTTGTTTACTTGTTTTAGGGAACACAATGCACTCCTCCAGTGAGGCAGTTGGCAATTTACATCCCGCCCATCAGCATAACAAAACTCCCAGTTCTCCAGGGCCTGTCTTGCCTTTCTGGTTTTTACACATTTTGTGGATGTCCCTTTTGACCGGTTGGAAGTGATACTTCTTTGTAGTGCAGATTTGCATTGCCCGCTTGCTTGCTTGGCCAAAATGGGCGTATGCGTTTTCTCCTGAATATATTCAGGAGAAAACGCATACGCCCTTTTTGGCCAAGTGCACCATTGTCCAAGTTGTGCCCCTCTTCCTGTGCTTTACAGGCGATTCCAAGGTACCTCTTGAAATCTGTTTCCTGCTATTTTGCCTCGCTTTCAAGTCCGCCTCGTTGACTTCCCTCAACAGATTTTTGGACGATAGTTGTCCTTTATCACTCTGCCAGTTTGTGAATTGCTGTGCCCCTGAGCTCCATTTCTCAACTCGTTTTTTGTGAGCTGAACGCAAGTCCAAAATTTTGGATCATGTCCTATACTGGTTCCCGGTGGGTGGCTGAGACTTTGGTTAATTCTTCTTCCTGCCGGGAAATTAGAGTGACATGTGCCCGTCCAAATGCCTAACAGCTACTCTCTCATGGGTTCTCCCTCGTCCCTTCCATCCTCTGCCAAATTGGGAACCTGTGCAAACCAGGAGGTTAAAGGGCCTGTCTCTCCAAGTTGGGAGATTGATAGTAAGGCAGTTGGAAAGTCAAACTGGAGCACCAGGAGAGGGACTATTCGTTGAGTTTTAGAAACCTTTCGTATTCACAGTGTGTCCATTCTCTAGGTTTCCTGTACATGTTATAGCTGTAGTAATATTCCCTTCAACCTGGAGAGTTGGGACCCATGGAATGGGGGCCATGCATTATTGCTTGAAAGGGTCTGCATTTGCTCACCCAATCTCACCAATCCTCTCAGTCCCAAGTGTCCAGCCTTATGCCACATCCAGCTGTCATTGTAGATAGGGTCTTTCCAGGTTTCCTCAGACACCCTGAAGGAATTGTAAAGAATTTCCCTGTTTTTTGGTTTTGCTTTTGAAATTCCTTTTTATAGAGGGTTTGAGCTGATTCTCGCTGCCATGTTTATGCCACTCTAGACACACTTGATTCCCTTATGGAGACATATCAATACATAGGTTTTAAGATTCTTACTAGTCAGATATATTCCTCTGCGGGAAATATGGGGTTTTGAGTCTCTTTCACTGAGGAAGGTGTAGGTCTTGTCTATTCCAAAGTTGGTTTTTGGAACGGTCCCTGTGCTTATATCAAACTCTGGTTTTATTCATCACCCCACCTCTCCATCCCCTTTATGCAGGCATAAGAGTGTTTTCTAAATGTGAGACTCTGTTCTCTTTCCTAACTCAGTTCACGTGTAGCCATGTTTACAGGATCTTCATAAGTGATATCTTATGATAAGTTTCTTTTTCTGTGTGACTTATTTCACTTAGAATCATCGTACCTGAATCCACTCACTTTGCTGCTACTGGTCTTATGACATTGATTTCATGGCTGAGGGATATTCCATCGTACGTAAGTACCACAATGTTTTGAACCATTTTTATATTTCCTGGGGTATTTAAGGTTTACCCAAGTTGAGGTTCTTGTAGTCAGTGCAGCCCTAAATTTGGAGGTGGCTCTTTCTTATTGATTTTCAGTTTTCCCAAGGTATATTCCCTAGACTGGAAGTGGCCTTGGCTCTGTAGCTCTGTTGTTTACTTGTTTTAGGGAACACAATGCACTCCTCCAGTGAGGCAGTTGGCAATTTACATCCCGCCCATCAGCATAACAAAACTCCCAGTTCTCCAGGGCCTGTCTTGCCTTTCTGGTTTTTACACATTTTGTGGATGTCCCTTTTGACCGGTGGGAAGTGATACTTCTTTGTAGTGCAGATTTGCATTGCCCGCTTGCTTGCTTGGCCAAAAAGGGCGTATGCGTTTTCTCCTGAATATATTCAGGAGAAAACGCATACGCCCTTTTTGGCCAAGTGCACCATTGTCCAAGTTGTGCCCCTCTTCCTGTGCTTTACAGGCGATTCCAAGGTACCTCTTGAAATCTGTTTCCTGCTATTTTGCCTCGCTTTCAAGTCCGCCTCGTTGACTTCCCTCAACAGATTTTTGGACGATAGTTGTCCTTTATCACTCTGCCAGTTTGTGAATTGCTGTGCCCCTGAGCTCCATTTCTCAAGTCGTTTTTTGTGAGCTGAACGCAAGTCCAAATTTTGGATCATGTCCTATACTGGTTCCCGGTGGGTGGCTGAGACTTTGGTTAATTCTTCTTCCTGCCGGGAAATTAGAGTGACATGTGCCCGTCCAAATGCCTAACAGCTACTCTCTCATGGGTTCTCCCTCGTCCCTTCCATCCTCTGCCAAATTGGGAACCTGTGCAAACCAGGAGGTTAAAGGGCCTGTCTCTCCAAGTTGGGAGATTGATAGTAAGGCAGTTGGAAAGTCAAACTGGAGCACCAGGAGAGGGACTATTCGTTGAGTTTTAGAAACCTTTCGTATTCACAGTGTGTCCTTTCTCTAGGTTTCCTGTACATGTTATAGCTTTAGTAATATTCCCTTGAACATGGAGAGTGGGACCCATGGAATGGGGGCCATGCATTATTGCTTGAAAGGGTCTGCATTCGCTCACCCAATCTCACCAATCCTCTCAGTCCCAAGTGTCCAGCCTTATGCCACATCCAGCTGTCATTGTAGATAGGGTCTTTCCAGGTTTCCTCAGACACCCTGAAGGAATTGTAAAGAATTTCCCTGTTTTTTGGTTTTGCTTTTGAAATTCCTTTTTATAGTGGGTTTGAGCTGATTCTCGCTGCCATGTTTATGCCACTCTAGACACACTTGATTCCCTTATGGAGACATATCAATACATAGGTTTTAAGATTCTTACTAGTCAGATATATTCCTCTGTGGGAAATATGGGGTTTTGAGTCTCTTTCACTGAGGAAGGTGTAGGTCTTGTCTATTCCAAAGTTGGTTTTTGAAACGGTCCCTGTGCTTATATCAAACTCTGGTTTTATGCATCACCCCACCTCTCCTTCCCCTTTATGCAGGCATAAGAGTGTTTTCTAAATGTGAGACTCTGTTCTCTTTCCTAACTCAGTTCACGTGTAGCCATGTTTACAGGATCTTCATAAGTGATATCTTATGATAAGTTTCTTTTTCTGTGTGACTTATTTCACTTAGAATCATCGTACCTGAATCCACTCACTTTGCTGCTACTGGTCTTATGACATTGATTTCATGGCTGAGGGATATTCCATCGTACGTAAGTACCACAATGTTTTGAACCATTTTTATATTTCCTGGGATATTTAAGGTGTACCCAAGTTGAGGTTCTTGTAGTCAGTGCAGCCCTAAATTTGGAGGTGGCTCTTTCTTATTGATTTTCAGTTTTCCCAAGGTATATTCCCTAGACTGGAAGTGGCCTTGGCTCTGTAGCTCTGTTGTTTACTTGTTTTAGGGAACACAATGCACTCCTCCAGTGAGGCAGTTGGCAATTTACATCCCGCCCATCAGCATAACAAAACTCCCAGTTCTCCAGGGCCTGTCTTGCCTTTCTGGTTTTTACACATTTTGTGGATGTCCCTTTTGACCGGTGGGAAGTGATACTTCTTTGTAGTGCAGATTTGCATTGCCCGCTTGCTTGCTTGGCCAAAAAGGGCGTATGCGTTTTCTCCTGAATATATTCAGGAGAAAACGCATACGCCCTTTTTGGCCAAGTGCACCATTGTCCAAGTTGTGCCCCTCTTCCTGTGCTTTACAGGCGATTCCAAGGTACCTCTTGAAATCTGTTTCCTGCTATTTTGCCTCGCTTTCAAGTCCGCCTCGTTGACTTCCCTCAACAGATTTTTGGACGATAGTTGTCCTTTATCACTCTGCCAGTTTGTGAATTGCTGTGCCCCTGAGCTCCATTTCTCAACTCGTTTTTTTGTGAGCTGAACGCAAGAACAAAATTTTGGATCGTGTCCTATACTGATTCCCGGTGGGTGGCTGAGACTTTGGTTAATTCTTCTTCCTGCCGGGAAATTAGAGTGACATGTGCCCGTCCAAATGCCTAAGAGCTACTCTCTCATGGGTTCTCCCTCGTCCCTTCCATCCTCTGCCAAATTGGGAACCTGTGCAAACCAGGAGGTTAAAGGGCCTGTCTCTCCAAGTTGGGAGATTGATAGTAAGGCAGTTGGAAAGTCAAACTGGAGCACCAGGAGAGGGACTATTCCTTGAGTTTTAGAAACCTTTCGTATTCACAGTGTGTACATTCTCTAGGTTTCCTGTACATGTTATAGCTGTAGTAATATTCCCTTGAACATGGAGAGTTGGGACCCATGGAATGGGGGCCATGCATTATTGCTTGAAAGGGTCTGCATTCGCTCACCAAATCTCACTAATCCTCTCAGTCCCAAGTGTCCAGCCTTATGCCACATCCAGCTGTCATTGTAGATAGGGTCTTTCCAGGTTTCCTCAGACACCCTGAAGGAATTGTAAAGAATTTCCCTGTTTTTTGGTTTTGCTTTTGAAATTCCTTTTTATAGTGGGTTTGAGCTGATTCTCGCTGCCATGTTTATGCCACTCTAGACACACTTGATTCCCTTATGGAGACATATCAATACATAGGTTTTAAGATTCTTACTAGTCAGATATATTCCTCTGTGGGAAATATGGGGTTTTGAGTCTCTTTCACTGAGGAAGGTGTAGGTCTTGTCTATTCCAAAGTTGGTTTTTGAAACGGTCCCTGTGCTTATATCAAACTCTGGTTTTATGCATCACCCCACCTCTCCTTCCCCTTTATGCAGGCATAAGAGTGTTTTCTAAATGTGAGACTCTGTTCTCTTTCCTAACTCAGTTCACGTGTAGCCATGTTTACAGGATCTTCATAAGTGATATCTTATGATAAGTTTCTTTTTCTGTGTGACTTATTTCACTTAGAATCATCGTACCTGAATCCACTCACTTTGCTGCTACTGGTCTTATGACATTGATTTCATGGCTGAGGGATATTCCATCGTACGTAAGTACCACAATGTTTTGAACCATTTTTATATTTCCTGGGATATTTAAGGTGTACCCAAGTTGAGGTTCTTGTAGTCAGTGCAGCCCTAAATTTGGAGGTGGCTCTTTCTTATTGATTTTCAGTTTTCCCAAGGTATATTCCCTAGACTGGAAGTGGCCTTGGCTCTGTAGCTCTGTTGTTTACTTGTTTTAGGGAACACAATGCACTCCTCCAGTGAGGCAGTTGGCAATTTACATCCCGCCCATCAGCATAACAAAACTCCCAGTTCTCCAGGGCCTGTCTTGCCTTTCTGGTTTTTACACATTTTGTGGATGTCCCTTTTGACCGGTGGGAAGTGATACTTCTTTGTAGTGCAGATTTGCATTGCCCGCTTGCTTGCTTGGCCAAAAAGGGCGTATGCGTTTTCTCCTGAATATATTCAGGAGAAAACGCATACGCCCTTTTTGGCCAAGTGCACCATTGTCCAAGTTGTGCCCCTCTTCCTGTGCTTTACAGGCGATTCCAAGGTACCTCTTGAAATCTGTTTCCTGCTATTTTGCCTCGCTTTCAAGTCCGCCTCGTTGACTTCCCTCAACAGATTTTTGGACGATAGTTGTCCTTTATCACTCTGCCAGTTTGTGAATTGCTGTGCCCCTGAGCTCCATTTCTCAACTCGTTTTTTTGTGAGCTGAACGCAAGTCCAAAATTTTGGATCGTGTCCTATACTGATTCCCGGTGGGTGGCTGAGACTTTGGTTAATTCTTCTTCCTGCCGGGAAATTAGAGTGACATGTGCCCGTCCAAATGCCTAACAGCTACTCTCTCATGGGTTCTCCCTCGTCCCTTCCATCCTCTGCCAAATTGGGAACCTGTGCAAACCAGGAGGTTAAAGGGCCTGTCTCTCCAAGTTGGGAGATTGATAGTAAGGCAGTTGGAAAGTCAAACTGGAGCACCAGGAGAGGGACTATTCGTTGAGTTTTAGAAACCTTTCGTATTCACAGTGTGTCCATTCTCTAGGTTTCCTGTACATGTTATAGCTGTAGTAATATTCCCTTCAACCTGGAGAGTTGGAACCCATGGAATGGGGGCCATGCATTATTGCTTGAAAGGGTCTGCATTTGCTCACCCAATCTCACCAATCCTCTCAGTCCCAAGTGTCCAGCCTTATGCCACATCCAGCTGTCATTGTAGATAGGGTCTTTCCAGGTTTCCTCAGACACCCTGAAGGAATTGTAAAGAATTTCCCTGTTTTTTGGTTTTGCTTTTGAAATTCCTTTTTATAGTGGGTTTGAGCTGATTCTCGCTGCCATGTTTATGCCACTCTAGACACACTTGATTCCCTTATGGAGACATATCAATACATAGGTTTTAAGATTCTTACTAGTCAGATATATTCCTCTGTGGGAAATATGGGGTTTTGAGTCTCTTTCACTGAGGAAGGTGTAGGTCTTGTCTATTCCAAAGTTGGTTTTTGAAACGGTCCCTGTGCTTATATCAAACTCTGGTTTTATGCATCACCCCACCTCTCCTTCCCCTTTATGCAGGCATAAGAGTGTTTTCTAAATGTGAGACTCTGTTCTCTTTCCTAACTCAGTTCACGTGTAGCCATGTTTACAGGATCTTCATAAGTGATATCTTATGATAAGTTTCTTTTTCTGTGTGACTTATTTCACTTAGAATCATCGTACCTGAATCCACTCACTTTGCTGCTACTGGTCTTATGACATTGATTTCATGGCTGAGGGATATTCCATCGTACGTAAGTACCACAATGTTTTGAACCATTTTTATATTTCCTGGGATATTTAAGGTTTACCCAAGTTGAGGTTCTTGTAGTCAGTGCAGCCCTAAATTTGGAGGTGGCTCTTTCTTATTGATTTTCAGTTTTCCCAAGGTATATTCCCTAGACTGGAAGTGGCCTTGGCTCTGTAGCTCTGTTGTTTACTTGTTTTAGGGAACACAATGCACTCCTCCAGTGAGGCAGTTGGCAATTTACATCCCGCCCATCAGCATAACAAGGCTCCCAGTTCTCCAGGGCCTGTCTTGCCTTTCTGGTTTTTACACATTTTGTGGATGTCCCTTTTGACCGGCGGGAAGTGATACTTCTTTGTAGTGCAGATTTGCATTGCCCGCTTGCTTGCTTGGCCAAAAAGGGCGTATGCGTTTTCTCCTGAATATATTCAGGAGAAAACGCATACGCCCTTTTTGGCCAAGTGCACCATTGTCCAAGTTGTGCCCCTCTTCCTGTGCTTTACAGGCGATTCCAAGGTACCTCTTGAAATCTGTTTCCTGCTATTTTGCCTCGCTTTCAAGTCCGCCTCGTTGACTTCCCTCAACAGATTTTTGGACGATAGTTGTCCTTTATCACTCTGCCAGTTTGTGAATTGCTGTGCCCCTGAGCTCCATTTCTCAAGTCGTTTTTTGTGAGCTGAACGCAAGTCCAAAATTTTGGATCATGTCCTATACTGGTTCCCGGTGGGTGGCTGAGACTTTGGTTAATTCTTCTTCCTGCCGGGAAATTAGAGTGACATGTGCCCGTCCAAATGCCTAACAGCTACTCTCTCATGGGTTCTCCCTCGTCCCTTCCATCCTCTGCCAAATTGGGAACCTGTGCAAACCAGGAGGTTAAAGGGCCTGTCTCTCCAAGTTGGGAGATTGATAGTAAGGCAGTTGGAAAGTCAAACTGGAGCACCAGGAGAGGGACTATTCGTTGAGTTTTAGAAACCTTTCGTATTCACAGTGTGTCCATTCTCTAGGTTTCCTGTACATGTTATAGCTGTAGTAATATTCCCTTGAACATGGAGAGTTGGGACCCATGGAATGGGGGCCATGCATTATTGCTTGAAAGGGTCTGCATTCGCTCACCCAATCTCACCAATCCTCTCAGTCCCAAGTGTCCAGCCTTATGCCACATCCAGCTGTCATTGTAGATAGGGTCTTTCCAGGTTTCCTCAGACACCCTGAAGGAATTGTAAAGAATTTCCCTGTTTTTTGGTTTTGCTTTTGAAATTCCTTTTTATAGTGGGTTTGAGCTGATTCTCGCTGCCATGTTTATGCCACTCTAGACACACTTGATTCCCTTATGGAGACATATCAATACATAGGTTTTAAGATTCTTACTAGTCAGATATATTCCTCTGCGGGAAATATGGGGTTTTGAGTCTCTTTCACTGAGGAAGGTGTAGGTCTTGTCTATTCCAAAGTTGGTTTTTGGAACGGTCCCTGTGCTTATATCAAACTCTGGTTTTATTCATCACCCCACCTCTCCATCCCCTTTATGCAGGCATAAGAGTGTTTTCTAAATGTGAGACTCTGTTCTCTTTCCTAACTCAGTTCACGTGTAGCCATGTTTACAGGATCTTCATAAGTGATATCTTATGATAAGTTTCTTTTTCTGTGTGACTTATTTCACTTAGAATCATCGTACCTGAATCCACTCACTTTGCTGCTACTGGTCTTATGACATTGATTTCATGGCTGAGGGATATTCCATCGTACGTAAGTACCACAATGTTTTGAACCATTTTTATATTTCCTGGGATATTTAAGGTTTACCCAAGTTGAGGTTCTTGTAGTCAGTGCAGCCCTAAATTTGGAGGTGGCTCTTTCTTATTGATTTTCAGTTTTCCCAAGGTATATTCCCTAGACTGGAAGTGGCCTTGGCTCTGTAGCTCTGTTGTTTACTTGTTTTAGGGAACACAATGCACTCCTCCAGTGAGGCAGTTGGCAATTTACATCCCGCCCATCAGCATAACAAAACTCCCAGTTCTCCAGGGCCTGTCTTGCCTTTCTGGTTTTTACACATTTTGTGGATGTCCCTTTTGACCGGTGGGAAGTGATACTTCTTTGTAGTGCAGATTTGCATTGCCCGCTTGCTTGCTTGGCCAAAAAGGGCGTATGCGTTTTCTCCTGAATATATTCAGGAGAAAACGCATACGCCCTTTTTGGCCAAGTGCACCATTGTCCAAGTTGTGCCCCTCTTCCTGTGCTTTACAGGCGATTCCAAGGTACCTCTTGAAATCTGTTTCCTGCTATTTTGCCTCGCTTTCAAGTCCGCCTCGTTGACTTCCCTCAACAGATTTTTGGACGATAGTTGTCCTTTATCACTCTGCCAGTTTGTGAATTGCTGTGCCCCTGAGCTCCATTTCTCAAGTCGTTTTTTGTGAGCTGAACGCAAGTCCAAATTTTGGATCATGTCCTATACTGGTTCCCGGTGGGTGGCTGAGACTTTGGTTAATTCTTCTTCCTGCCGGGAAATTAGAGTGACATGTGCCCGTCCAAATGCCTAACAGCTACTCTCTCATGGGTTCTCCCTCGTCCCTTCCATCCTCTGCCAAATTGGGAACCTGTGCAAACCAGGAGGTTAAAGGGCCTGTCTCTCCAAGTTGGGAGATTGATAGTAAGGCAGTTGGAAAGTCAAACTGGAGCACCAGGAGAGGGACTATTCGTTGAGTTTTAGAAACCTTTCGTATTCACAGTGTGTCCATTCTCTAGGTTTCCTGTACATGTTATAGCTTTAGTAATATTCCCTTGAACATGGAGAGTGGGACCCATGGAATGGGGGCCATGCATTATTGCTTGAAAGGGTCTGCATTCGCTCACCCAATCTCACCAATCCTCTCAGTCCCAAGTGTCCAGCCTTATGCCACATCCAGCTGTCATTGTAGATAGGGTCTTTCCAGGTTTCCTCAGACACCCTGAAGGAATTGTAAAGAATTTCCCTGTTTTTTGGTTTTGCTTTTGAAATTCCTTTTTATAGTGGGTTTGAGCTGATTCTCGCTGCCATGTTTATGCCACTCTAGACACACTTGATTCCCTTATGGAGACATATCAATACATAGGTTTTAAGATTCTTACTAGTCAGATATATTCCTCTGTGGGAAATATGGGGTTTTGAGTCTCTTTCACTGAGGAAGGTGTAGGTCTTGTCTATTCCAAAGTTGGTTTTTGAAACGGTCCCTGTGCTTATATCAAACTCTGGTTTTATGCATCACCCCACCTCTCCTTCCCCTTTATGCAGGCATAAGAGTGTTTTCTAAATGTGAGACTCTGTTCTCTTTCCTAACTCAGTTCACGTGTAGCCATGTTTACAGGATCTTCATAAGTGATATCTTATGATAAGTTTCTTTTTCTGTGTGACTTATTTCACTTAGAATCTTCGTACCTGAATCCACTCACTTTGCTGCTACTGGTCTTATGACATTGATTTCATGGCTGAGGGATATTCCATCGTACGTAAGTACCACAATGTTTTGAACCATTTTTATATTTCCTGGGATATTTAAGGTGTACCCAAGTTGAGGTTCTTGTAGTCAGTGCAGCCCTAAATTTGGAGGTGGCTCTTTCTTATTGATTTTCAGTTTTCCCAAGGTATATTCCCTAGACTGGAAGTGGCCTTGGCTCTGTAGCTCTGTTGTTTACTTGTTTTAGGGAACACAATGCACTCCTCCAGTGAGGCAGTTGGCAATTTACATCCCGCCCATCAGCATAACAAAACTCCCAGTTCTCCAGGGCCTGTCTTGCCTTTCTGGTTTTTACACATTTTGTGGATGTCCCTTTTGACCGGTGGGAAGTGATACTTCTTTGTAGTGCAGATTTGCATTGCCCGCTTGCTTGCTTGGCCAAAAAGGGCGTATGGGTTTTCTCCTGAATATATTCAGGAGAAAACGCATACGCCCTTTTTGGCCAAGTGCACCATTGTCCAAGTTGTGCCCCTCTTCCTGTGCTTTACAGGCGATTCCAAGGTACCTCTTGAAATCTGTTTCCTGCTATTTTGCCTCGCTTTCAAGTCCGCCTCGTTGACTTCCCTCAACAGATTTTTGGACGATAGTTGTCCTTTATCACTCTGCCAGTTTGTGAATTGCTGTGCCCCTGAGCTCCATTTCTCAACTCGTTTTTTTGTGAGCTGAACGCAAGAACAAAATTTTGGATCGTGTCCTATACTGATTCCCGGTGGGTGGCTGAGACTTTGGTTAATTCTTCTTCCTGCCGGGAAATTAGAGTGACATGTGCCCGTCCAAATGCCTAACAGCTACTCTCTCATGGGTTCTCCCTCGTCCCTTCCATCCTCTGCCAAATTGGGAACCTGTGCAAACCAGGAGGTTAAAGGGCCTGTCTCTCCAAGTTGGGAGATTGATAGTAAGGCAGTTGGAAAGTCAAACTGGAGCACCAGGAGAGGGACTATTCCTTGAGTTTTAGAAACCTTTCGTATTCACAGTGTGTACATTCTCTAGGTTTCCTGTACATGTTATAGCTGTAGTAATATTCCCTTGAACATGGAGAGTTGGGACCCATGGAATGGGGGCCATGCATTATTGCTTGAAAGGGTCTGCATTCGCTCACCAAATCTCACTAATCCTCTCAGTCCCAAGTGTCCAGCCTTATGCCACATCCAGCTGTCATTGTAGATAGGGTCTTTCCAGGTTTCCTCAGACACCCTGAAGGAATTGTAAAGAATTTCCCTGTTTTTTGGTTTTGCTTTTGAAATTCCTTTTTATAGTGGGTTTGAGCTGATTCTCGCTGCCATGTTTATGCCACTCTAGACACACTTGATTCCCTTATGGAGAC
Organism: Mesoplodon densirostris; assembly: GCF_025265405.1. Lineage (NCBI taxonomy): Eukaryota > Metazoa > Chordata > Mammalia > Artiodactyla > Ziphiidae > Mesoplodon > Mesoplodon densirostris. The sequence continues at coordinate 5,477,018 of NW_026778199.1, read as the reverse complement.
ATATCAATACATAGGTTTTAAGATTCTTACTAGTCAGATATATTCCTCTGTGGGAAATATGGGGTTTTGAGTCTCTTTCACTGAGGAAGGTGTAGGTCTTGTCTATTCCAAAGTTGGTTTTTGAAACGGTCCCTGTGCTTATATCAAACTCTGGTTTTATGCATCACCCCACCTCTCCTTCCCCTTTATGCAGGCATAAGAGTGTTTTCTAAATGTGAGACTCTGTTCTCTTTCCTAACTCAGTTCACGTGTAGCCATGTTTACAGGATCTTCATAAGTGATATCTTATGATAAGTTTCTTTTTCTGTGTGACTTATTTCACTTAGAATCATCGTACCTGAATCCACTCACTTTGCTGCTACTGGTCTTATGACATTGATTTCATGGCTGAGGGATATTCCATCGTACGTAAGTACCACAATGTTTTGAACCATTTTTATATTTCCTGGGATATTTAAGGTGTACCCAAGTTGAGGTTCTTGTAGTCAGTGCAGCCCTAAATTTGGAGGTGGCTCTTTCTTATTGATTTTCAGTTTTCCCAAGGTATATTCCCTAGACTGGAAGTGGCCTTGGCTCTGTAGCTCTGTTGTTTACTTGTTTTAGGGAACACAATGCACTCCTCCAGTGAGGCAGTTGGCAATTTACATCCCGCCCATCAGCATAACAAAACTCCCAGTTCTCCAGGGCCTGTCTTGCCTTTCTGGTTTTTACACATTTTGTGGATGTCCCTTTTGACCGGTGGGAAGTGATACTTCTTTGTAGTGCAGATTTGCATTGCCCGCTTGCTTGCTTGGCCAAAAAGGGCGTATGCGTTTTCTCCTGAATATATTCAGGAGAAAACGCATACGCCCTTTTTGGCCAAGTGCACCATTGTCCAAGTTGTGCCCCTCTTCCTGTGCTTTACAGGCGATTCCAAGGTACCTCTTGAAATCTGTTTCCTGCTATTTTGCCTCGCTTTCAAGTCCGCCTCGTTGACTTCCCTCAACAGATTTTTGGACGATAGTTGTCCTTTATCACTCTGCCAGTTTGTGAATTGCTGTGCCCCTGAGCTCCATTTCTCAACTCGTTTTTTTGTGAGCTGAACGCAAGTCCAAAATTTTGGATCGTGTCCTATACTGATTCCCGGTGGGTGGCTGAGACTTTGGTTAATTCTTCTTCCTGCCGGGAAATTAGAGTGACATGTGCCCGTCCAAATGCCTAACAGCTACTCTCTCATGGGTTCTCCCTCGTCCCTTCCATCCTCTGCCAAATTGGGAACCTGTGCAAACCAGGAGGTTAAAGGGCCTGTCTCTCCAAGTTGGGAGATTGATAGTAAGGCAGTTGGAAAGTCAAACTGGAGCACCAGGAGAGGGACTATTCGTTGAGTTTTAGAAACCTTTCGTATTCACAGTGTGTCCATTCTCTAGGTTTCCTGTACATGTTATAGCTGTAGTAATATTCCCTTCAACCTGGAGAGTTGGAACCCATGGAATGGGGGCCATGCATTATTGCTTGAAAGGGTCTGCATTTGCTCACCCAATCTCACCAATCCTCTCAGTCCCAAGTGTCCAGCCTTATGCCACATCCAGCTGTCATTGTAGATAGGGTCTTTCCAGGTTTCCTCAGACACCCTGAAGGAATTGTAAAGAATTTCCCTGTTTTTTGGTTTTGCTTTTGAAATTCCTTTTTATAGTGGGTTTGAGCTGATTCTCGCTGCCATGTTTATGCCACTCTAGACACACTTGATTCCCTTATGGAGACATATCAATACATAGGTTTTAAGATTCTTACTAGTCAGATATATTCCTCTGTGGGAAATATGGGGTTTTGAGTCTCTTTCACTGAGGAAGGTGTAGGTCTTGTCTATTCCAAAGTTGGTTTTTGAAACGGTCCCTGTGCTTATATCAAACTCTGGTTTTATGCATCACCCCACCTCTCCTTCCCCTTTATGCAGGCATAAGAGTGTTTTCTAAATGTGAGACTCTGTTCTCTTTCCTAACTCAGTTCACGTGTAGCCATGTTTACAGGATCTTCATAAGTGATATCTTATGATAAGTTTCTTTTTCTGTGTGACTTATTTCACTTAGAATCATCGTACCTGAATCCACTCACTTTGCTGCTACTGGTCTTATGACATTGATTTCATGGCTGAGGGATATTCCATCGTACGTAAGTACCACAATGTTTTGAACCATTTTTATATTTCCTGGGATATTTAAGGTTTACCCAAGTTGAGGTTCTTGTAGTCAGTGCAGCCCTAAATTTGGAGGTGGCTCTTTCTTATTGATTTTCAGTTTTCCCAAGGTATATTCCCTAGACTGGAAGTGGCCTTGGCTCTGTAGCTCTGTTGTTTACTTGTTTTAGGGAACACAATGCACTCCTCCAGTGAGGCAGTTGGCAATTTACATCCCGCCCATCAGCATAACAAGGCTCCCAGTTCTCCAGGGCCTGTCTTGCCTTTCTGGTTTTTACACATTTTGTGGATGTCCCTTTTGACCGGCGGGAAGTGATACTTCTTTGTAGTGCAGATTTGCATTGCCCGCTTGCTTGCTTGGCCAAAAAGGGCGTATGCGTTTTCTCCTGAATATATTCAGGAGAAAACGCATACGCCCTTTTTGGCCAAGTGCACCATTGTCCAAGTTGTGCCCCTCTTCCTGTGCTTTACAGGCGATTCCAAGGTACCTCTTGAAATCTGTTTCCTGCTATTTTGCCTCGCTTTCAAGTCCGCCTCGTTGACTTCCCTCAACAGATTTTTGGACGATAGTTGTCCTTTATCACTCTGCCAGTTTGTTAATTGCTGTGCCCCTGAGCTCCATTTCTCAAGTCGTTTTTTGTGAGCTGAACGCAAGTCCAAAATTTTGGATCATGTCCTATACTGGTTCCCGGTGGGTGGCTGAGACTTTGGTTAATTCTTCTTCCTGCCGGGAAATTAGAGTGACATGTGCCCGTCCAAATGCCTAACAGCTACTCTCTCATGGGTTCTCCCTCGTCCCTTCCATCCTCTGCCAAATTGGGAACCTGTGCAAACCAGGAGGTTAAAGGGCCTGTCTCTCCAAGTTGGGAGATTGATAGTAAGGCAGTTGGAAAGTCAAACTGGAGCACCAGGAGAGGGACTATTCCTTGAGTTTTAGAAACCTTTCGTATTCACAGTGTGTACATTCTCTAGGTTTCCTGTACATGTTATAGCTGTAGTAATATTCCGTTGAACATGGAGAGTTGGGACCCATGGAATGGGGGCCATGCATTATTGCTTGAAAGGGTCTGCATTCGCTCACCCAATCTCACCAATCCTCTCAGTCCCAAGTGTCCAGCCTTATGCCACATCCAGCTGTCATTGTAGATAGGGTCTTTCCAGGTTTCCTCAGACACCCTGAAGGAATTGTAAAGAATTTCCCTGTTTTTTGGTTTTGCTTTTGAAATTCCTTTTTATAGTGGGTTTGAGCTGATTCTCGCTGCCATGTTTATGCCACTCTAGACACACTTGATTCCCTTATGGAGACATATCAATACATAGGTTTTAAGATTCTTACTAGTCAGATATATTCCTCTGTGGGAAATATGGGGTTTTGAGTCTCTTTCACTGAGGAAGGTGTAGGTCTTGTCTATTCCAAAGTTGGTTTTTGAAACGGTCCCTGTGCTTATATCAAACTCTGGTTTTATGCATCACCCCACCTCTCCTTCCCCTTTATGCAGGCATAAGAGTGTTTTCTAAATGTGAGACTCTGTTCTCTTTCCTAACTCAGTTCACGTGTAGCCATGTTTACAGGATCTTCATAAGTGATATCTTATGATAAGTTTCTTTTTCTGTGTGACTTATTTCACTTAGAATCATCGTACCTGAATCCACTCACTTTGCTGCTACTAGTCTTATGACATTGATTTCATGGCTGAGGGATATTCCATCGTACGTAAGTACCACAATGTTTTGAACCATTTTTATATTTCCTGGGATATTTAAGGTGTACCCAAGTTGAGGTTCTTGTAGTCAGTGCAGCCCTAAATTTGGAGGTGGCTCTTTCTTATTGATTTTCAGTTTTCCCAAGGTATATTCCCTAGACTGGAAGTGGCCTTGGCTCTGTAGCTCTGTTGTTTACTTGTTTTAGGGAACACAATGCACTCCTCCAGTGAGGCAGTTGGCAATTTACATCCCGCCCATCAGCATAACAAAACTCCCAGTTCTCCAGGGCCTGTCTTGCCTTTCTGGTTTTTACACATTTTGTGGATGTCCCTTTTGACCGGTTGGAAGTGATACTTCTTTGTAGTGCAGATTTGCATTGCCCGCTTGCTTGCTTGGCCAAAATGGGCGTATGCGTTTTCTCCTGAATATATTCAGGAGAAAACGCATACACCCTTTTTGGCCAAGTGCACCATTGTCCAAGTTGTGCCCCTCTTCCTGTGCTTTACAGGCGATTCCAAGGTACCTCTTGAAATCTGTTTCCTGCTATTTTGCCTCGCTTTCAAGTCCGCCTCGTTGACTTCCCTCAACAGATTTTTGGACGATAGTTGTCCTTTATCACTCTGCCAGTTTGTGAATTGCTGTGCCCCTGAGCTCCATTTCTCAACTCGTTTTTTGTGAGCTGAACGCAAGTCCAAAATTTTGGATCATGTCCTATACTGGTTCCCGGTGGGTGGCTGAGACTTTGGTTAATTCTTCTTCCTGCCGGGAAATTAGAGTGACATGTGCCCGTCCAAATGCCTAACAGCTACTCTCTCATGGGTTCTCCCTCGTCCCTTCCATCCTCTGCCAAATTGGGAACCTGTGCAAACCAGGAGGTTAAAGGGCCTGTCTCTCCAAGTTGGGAGATTGATAGTAAGGCAGTTGGAAAGTCAAACTGGAGCACCAGGAGAGGGACTATTCGTTGAGTTTTAGAAACCTTTCGTATTCACAGTGTGTCCATTCTCTAGGTTTCCTGTACATGTTATAGCTGTAGTAATATTCCCTTCAACCTGGAGAGTTGGGACCCATGGAATGGGGGCCATGCATTATTGCTTGAAAGGGTCTGCATTTGCTCACCCAATCTCACCAATCCTCTCAGTCCCAAGTGTCCAGCCTTATGCCACATACAGCTGTCATTGTAGATAGTGTCTTTCCAGGTTTCCTCAGACACCCTGAAGGAATTGTAAAGAATTTCCCTGTTTTTTGGTTTTGCTTTTGAAATTCCTTTTTATAGTGGGTTTGAGCTGATTCTCGCTGCCATGTTTATGCCACTCTAGACACACTTGATTCCCTTATGGAGACATATCAATACATAGGTTTTAAGATTCTTACTAGTCAGATATATTCCTCTGCGGGAAATATGGGGTTTTGAGTCTCTTTCACTGAGGAAGGTGTAGGTCTTGTCTATTCCAAAGTTGGTTTTTGGAACGGTCCCTGTGCTTATATCAAACTCTGGTTTTATGCATCACCCCACCTCTCCTTCCCCTTTATGCAGGCATAAGAGTGTTTTCTAAATGTGAGACTCTGTTCTCTTTCCTAACTCAGTTCACGTGTAGCCATGTTTACAGGATCTTCATAAGTGATATCTTATGATAAGTTTCTTTTTCTGTGTGACTTATTTCACTTAGAATCATCGGACCTGAATCCACTCACTTTGCTGCTACTGGTCTTATGACATTGATTTCATGGCTGAGGGATATTCCATCGTACGTAAGTACCACAATGTTTTGAACCATTTTTATATTTCCTGGGATATTTAAGGTTTACCCAAGTTGAGGTTCTTGTAGTCAGTGCAGCCCTAAATTTGGAGGTGGCTCTTTCTTATTGATTTTCAGTTTTCCCAAGGTATATTCCCTAGACTGGAAGTGGCCTTGGCTCTGTAGCTCTGTTGTTTACTTGTTTTAGGGAACACAATGCACTCCTCCAGTGAGGCAGTTGGCAATTTACATCCCGCCCATCAGCATAACAAAACTCCCAGTTCTCCAGGGCCTGTCTTGCCTTTCTGGTTTTTACACATTTTGTGGATGTCCCTTTTGACCGGTGGGAAGTGATACTTCTTTGTAGTGCAGATTTGCATTGCCCGCTTGCTTGCTTGGCCAAAAAGGGCGTATGCGTTTTCTCCTGAATATATTCAGGAGAAAACGCATACACCCTTTTTGGCCAAGTGCACCATTGTCCAAGTTGTGCCCCTCTTCCTGTGCTTTACAGGCGATTCCAAGGTACCTCTTGAAATCTGTTTCCTGCTATTTTGCCTCGCTTTCAAGTCCGCCTCGTTGACTTCCCTCAACAGATTTTTGGACGATAGTTGTCCTTTATCACTCTGCCAGTTTGTGAATTGCTGTGCCCCTGAGCTCCATTTCTCAAGTCGTTTTTTGTGAGCTGAACGCAAGTCCAAAATTTTGGATCATGTCCTATACTGGTTCCCGGTGGGTGGCTGAGACTTTGGTTAATTCTTCTTCCTGCCGGGAAATTAGAGTGGCATGTGCCCGTCCAAATGCCTAACAGCTACTCTCTCATGGGTTCTCCCTCGTCCCTTCCATCCTCTGCCAAATTGCGAACCTGTGCAAACCAGGAGGTTAAAGGGCCTGTCTCTCCAAGTTGGGAGATTGATAGTAAGGCAGTTGGAAAGTCAAACTGGAGCACCAGGAGAGGGACTATTCCTTGAGTTTTAGAAACCTTTCGTATTCACAGTGTGTACATTCTCTAGGTTTCCTGTACATGTTATAGCTGTAGTAATATTCCCTTGAACATGGAGAGTTGGGACCCATGGAATGGGGGCCATGCATTATTGCTTGAAAGGGTCTGCATTCGCTCACCCAATCTCACCAATCCTCTCAGTCCCAAGTGTCCAGCCTTATGCCACATCCAGCTGTCATTGTAGATAGGGTCTTTCCAGGTTTCCTCAGACACCCTGAAGGAATTGTAAAGAATTTCCCTGTTTTTTGGTTTTGCTTTTGAAATTCCTTTTTATAGTGGGTTTGAGCTGATTCTCGCTGCCATGTTTATGCCACTCTAGACACACTTGATTCCCTTATGGAGACATATCAATACATAGGTTTTAAGATTCTTACTAGTCAGATATATTCCTCTGTGGGAAATATGGGGTTTTGAGTCTCTTTCACTGAGGAAGGTGTAGGTCTTGTCTATTCCAAAGTTGGTTTTTGAAACGGTCCCTGTGCTTATATCAAACTCTGGTTTTATGCATCACCCCACCTCTCCTTCCCCTTTATGCAGGCATAAGAGTGTTTTCTAAATGTGAGACTCTGTTCTCTTTCCTAACTCAGTTCACGTGTAGCCATGTTTACAGGATCTTCATAAGTGATATCTTATGATAAGTTTCTTTTTCTGTGTGACTTATTTCACTTAGAATCATCGTACCTGAATCCACTCACTTTGCTGCTACTGGTCTTATGACATTGATTTCATGGCTGAGGGATATTCCATCGTACGTAAGTACCACAATGTTTTGAACCATTTTTATATTTCCTGGGATATTTAAGGTTTACCCAAGTTGAGGTTCTTGTAGGCAGTGCAGCCCTAAATTTGGAGGTGGCTCTTTCTTATTGATTTTCAGTTTTCCCAAGGTATATTCCCTAGACTGGAAGTGGCCTTGGCTCTGTAGCTCTGTTGTTTACTTGTTTTAGGGAACACAATGCACTCCTCCAGTGAGGCAGTTGGCAATTTACATCCCGCCCATCAGCATAACAAAACTCCCAGTTCTCCAGGGCCTGTCTTGCCTTTCTGGTTTTTACACATTTTGTGGATGTCCCTTTTGACCGGTGGGAAGTGATACTTCTTTGTAGTGCAGATTTGCATTGCCCGCTTGCAGGAGAAAACGCATACGCCCTTTTTGGCCAAGTGCACCATTGTCCAAGTTGTGCCCCTCTTCCTGTGCTTTACAGGCGATTCCAAGGTACCTCTTGAAATCTGTTTCCTGCTATTTTGCCTCGCTTTCAAGTCCGCCTCGTTGACTTCCCTCATCAGATTTTTGGACGATAGTTGTCCTTTATCACTCTGCCAGTTTGTGAATTGCTGTGCCCCTGAGCTCCATTTCTCAACTCGTTTTTTTGTGAGCTGAACGCAAGTCCAAAATTTTGGATCGTGTCCTATACTGATTCCCGGTGGGTGGCTGAGAGTTTGGTTAATTCTTCTTCCTGCCGGGAAATTAGAGTGACATGTGCCCGTCCAAATGCCTAACAGCTACTCTCTCATGGGTTCTCCCTCGTCCCTTCCATCCTCTGCCAAATTGGGAACCTGTGCAAACCAGGAGGTTAAAGGGCCTGTCTCTCCAAGTTGGGAGATTGATAGTAAGGCAGTTGGAAAGTCAAACTGGAGCACCAGGAGAGGGACTATTCGTTGAGTTTTAGAAACCTTTCGTATTCACAGTGTGTCCATTCTCTAGGTTTCCTGTACATGTTATAGCTGTAGTAATATTCCCTTCAACCTGGAGAGTTGGGACCCATGGAATGGGGGACATGCATTATTGCTTGAAAGGGTCTGCATTTGCTCACCCAATCTCACCAATCCTCTCAGTCCCAAGTGTCCAGCCTTATGCCACATCCAGCTATCATTGTAGATAGGGTCTTTCCAGGTTTCCTCAGACACCCTGAAGGAAATGTAAAGAATTTCCCTGTTTTTTGGTTTTGCTTTTGAAATTCCTTTTTATAGTGGGTTTGAGCTGATTCTCGCTGCCATGTTTATGCCACTCTAGACACACTTGATTCCCTTATGGAGACATATCAATACATAGGTTTTAAGATTCTTACTAGTCAGATATATTCCTCTGCGGGAAATATGGGGTTTTGAGTCTCTTTCACTGAGGAAGGTGTAGGTCTTGTCTATTCCAAAGTTGGTTTTTGGAACGGTCCCTGTGCTTATATCAAACTCTGGTTTTATGCATCACCCCACCTCTCCTTCCCCTTTATGCAGGCATAAGAGTGTTTTCTAAATGTGAGACTCTGTTCTCTTTCCTAACTCAGTTCACGTGTAGCCATGTTTACAGGATCTTCATAAGTGATATCTTATGATAAGTTTCTTTTTCTGTGTGACTTATTTCACTTAGAATCATCGTACCTGTATCCACTCACTTTGCTGCTACTGGTCTTATGACATTGATTTCATGGCTGAGGGATATTCCATCGTACGTAAGTACCACAATGTTTTGAACCATTTTTATATTTCCTGGGATATTTAAGGTTTACCCAAGTTGAGGTTCTTGTAGTCAGTGCAGCCCTAAATTTGGAGGTGGCTCTTTCTTATTGATTTTCAGTTTTCCCAAGGTATATTCCCTAGACTGGAAGTGGCCTTGGCTCTGTAGCTCTGTTGTTTACTTGTTTTAGGGAACACAATGCACTCCTCCAGTGAGGCAGTTGGCAATTTACATCCCGCCCATCAGCATAACAAAACTCCCAGTTCTCCAGGGCCTGTCTTGCCTTTCTGGTTTTTACACATTTTGTGGATGTCCCTTTTGACCGGTGGGAAGTGATACTTCTTTGTAGTGCAGATTTGCATTGCCCGCTTGCTTGCTTGGCCAAAAAGGGCGTATGCGTTTTCTCCTGAATATATTCAGGAGAAAACGCATACACCCTTTTTGGCCAAGTGCACCATTGTCCAAGTTGTGCCCCTCTTCCTGTGCTTTACAGGCGATTCCAAGGTACCTCTTGAAATCTGTTTCCTGCTATTTTGCCTCACTTTCAAGTCCGCCTCGTTGACTTCCCTCAACAGATTTTTGGACGATAGTTGTCCTTTATCACTCTGCCATTTTGTGAATTGCTGTGCCCCTGAGCTCCATTACTCGACTCGTTTTTTGTGAGCTGAACGCAAGTCCAAAATTTTGGATCCTGTCCTATACTGGTTCCTGGTGGGTGGCTGAGACTTTGGTTAATTCTTCTTCCTGCCGGGAAATTAGAGTGACATGTGCCCGTCCAAATGCCTAACAGCTACTCTCTCATGGGTTCTCCCTCGTCCCTTCCATCCTCTGCCAAATTGGGAACCTGTGCAAACCAGGAGGTTAAAGGGCCTGTCTCTCCAAGTTGGGAGATTGATAGTAAGGCAGTTGGAAAGTCAAACTGGAGCACCAGGAGAGGGACTATTCGTTGAGTTTTAGAAACCTTTCGTATTCACAGTGTGTCCATTCTCTAGGTTTCCTGTACATGTTATAGCTGTAGTAATATTCCCTTGAACCTGGAGAGTTGGGACCCATGGAATGGGGGCCATGCATTATTGCTTGAAAGGGTCTGCATTTGCTCACCCAATCTCACCAATCCTCTCAGTCCCAAGTGTCCAGCCTTATGCCACATCCAGCTGTCATTGTAGATAGGGTCTTTCCAGGTTTCCTCAGACACCCTGAAGGAATTGTAAAGAATTTCCCTGTTTTTTGGTTTTGCTTTTGAAATTCCTTTTTATAGTGGGTTTGAGCTGATTCTCGCTGCCATGTTTATGCCACTCTAGACACACTTGATTCCCTTATGGAGACATATCAATACATAGGTTTTAAGATTCTTACTAGTCAGATATATTCCTCTGTGGGAAATATGGGGTTTTGAGTCTCTTTCACTGAGGAAGGTGTAGGTCTTGTCTATTCCAAAGTTGGTTTTTGAAACGGTCCCTGTGCTTATATCAAACTCTGGTTTTATGCATCACCCCACCTCTCCTTCCCCTTTATGCAGGCATAAGAGTGTTTTCTAAATGTGAGACTCTGTTCTCTTTCCTAACTCAGTTCACGTGTAGCCATGTTTACAGGATCTTCATAAGTGATATCTTATGATAAGTTTCTTTTTCTGTGTGACTTATTTCACTTAGAATCATCGTACCTGAATCCACTCACTTTGCTGCTACTGGTCTTATGACATTGATTTCATGGCTGAGGGATATTCCATCGTACGTAAGTACCACAATGTTTTGAACCATTTTTATGTTTCCTGGGATATTTAAGGTTTACCCAAGTTGAGGTTCTTGTAGTCAGTGCAGCCCTAAATTTGGAGGTGGCTCTTTCTTATTGATTTTCAGTTTTCCCAAGGTATATTCCCTAGACTGGAAGTGGCCTTGGCTCTGTAGCTCTGTTGTTTACTTGTTTTAGGGAACACAATGCACTCCTCCAGTGAGGCAGTTGGCAATTTACATCCCGCCCATCAGCATAACAAGGCTCCCAGTTCTCCAGGGCCTGTCTTGCCTTTCTGGTTTTTACACATTTTGTGGATGTCCCTTTTGACCGGTGGGAAGTGATACTTCTTTGTAGTGCAGATTTGCATTGCCCGCTTGCTTGCTTGGCCAAAAAGGGCGTATGCATTTTCTCCTGAATATATTCAGGAGAAAACGCATACGCCCTTTTTGGCCAAGTGCACCATTGTCCAAGTTGTGACCCTCTTCCTGTGCTTTACAGGCGATTCCAAGGTACCTCTTGAAATCTGTTTCCTGCTATTTTGCCTCGCTTTCAAGTCCGCCTCGTTGACTTCCCTCAACAGATTTTTGGACGATAGTTGTCCTTTATCACTCTGCCAGTTTGTGAATTGCTGTGCCCCTGAGCTCCATTTCTCAACTCGTTTTTTGTGAGCTGAACGCAAGTCCAAAATTTTGGATCATGTCCTATACTGGTTCCCGGTGGGTGGCTGAGACTTTGGTTAATTCTTCTTCCTGCCGGGAAATTAGAGTGACATGTGCCCGTCCAAATGCCTAACAGCTACTCTCTCATGGGTTCTCCCTCGTCCCTTCCATCCTCTGCCAAATTGGGAACCTGTGCAAACCAGGATGTTAAAGGGCCTGTCTCTCCAAGTTGGGAGATTGATAGTAAGGCAGTTGGAAAGTCAAACTGGAGCACCAGGAGAGGGACTATTCGTTGAGTTTTAGAAACCTTTCGTATTCACAGTGTGTCCATTCTCTAGGTTTCCTGTACATGTTATAGCTGTAGTAATATTCCCTTGAACCTGGAGAGTTGGGACCCATGGAATGGGGGCCATGCATTATTGCTTGAAAGGGTCTGCATTTGCTCACCCAATCTCACCAATCCTCTCAGTCCCAAGTGTCCAGCCTTATGCCACATCCAGCTGTCATTGTAGATAGGGTCTTTCCAGGTTTCCTCAGACACCCTGAAGGAATTGTAAAGAATTTCCCTGTTTTTTGGTTTTGCTTTTGAAATTCCTTTTTATAGTGGGTTTGAGCTGATTCTCGCTGCCATGTTTATGCCACTCTAGACACACTTGATTCCCTTATGGAGACATATCAATACATAGGTTTTAAGATTCTTACTAGTCAGATATATTCCTCTGTGGGAAATATGGGGTTTTGAGTCTCTTTCACTGAGGAAGGTGTAGGTCTTGTCTATTCCAAAGTTGGTTTTTGAAACGGTCCCTGTGCTTATATCAAACTCTGGTTTTATGCATCACCCCACCTCTCCTTCCCCTTTATGCAGGCATAAGAGTGTTTTCTAAATGTGAGACTCTGTTCTCTTTCCTAACTCAGTTCACGTGTAGCCATGTTTACAGGATCTTCATAAGTGATATCTTATGATAAGTTTCTTTTTCTGTGTGACTTATTTCACTTAGAATCATCGTACCTGAATCCACTCACTTTGCTGCTACTGGTCTTATGACATTGATTTAATGGCTGAGGGATATTCCATCGTACGTAAGTACCACAATGTTTTGAACCATTTTTATATTTCCTGGGATATTTAAGGTTTACCCAAGTTGAGGTTCTTGTAGTCAGTGCAGCCCTAAATTTGGAGGTGGCTCTTTCTTATTGATTTTCAGTTTTCCCAAGGTATATTCCCTAGACTGGAAGTGGCCTTGGCTCTGTAGCTCTGTTGTTTACTTGTTTTAGGGAACACAATGCACTCCTCCAGTGAGGCAGTTGGCAATTTACATCCCGCCCATCAGCATAACAAGGCTCCCAGTTCTCCAGGGCCTGTCTTGCCTTTCTGGTTTTTACACATTTTGTGGATGTCCCTTTTGACCGGTGGGAAGTGATACTTCTTTGTAGTGCAGATTTGCATTGCCCGCTTGCTTGCTTGGCCAAAAAGGGCGTATGCGTTTTCTCCTGAATATATTCAGGAGAAAACGCATACGCCCTTTTTGGCCAAGTGCACCATTGTCCAAGTTGTGACCCTCTTCCTGTGCTTTACAGGCGATTCCAAGGTACCTCTTGAAATCTGTTTCCTGCTATTTTGCCTCGCTTTCAAGTCCGCCTCGTTGACTTCCCTCAACAGATTTTTGGACGATAGTTTTCCTTTATCACTCTGCCAGTTTGTGAATTGCTGTGCCCCTGAGCTCCATTTCTCAACTCGTTTTTTGTGAGCTGAACGCAAGTCCAAAATTTTGGATCATGTCCTATACTGGTTCCCGGTGGGTGGCTGAGACTTTGGTTAATTCTTCTTCCTGCCGGGAAATTAGAGTGACATGTGCCCGTCCAAATGCCTAACAGCTACTCTCTCATGGGTTCTCCCTCGTCCCTTCCATCCTCTGCCAAATTGGGAACCTGTGCAAACCAGGATGTTAAAGGGCCTGTCTCTCCAAGTTGGGAGATTGATAGTAAGGCAGTTGGAAAGTCAAACTGGAGCACCAGGAGAGGGACTATTCGTTGAGTTTTAGAAACCTTTCGTATTCACAGTGTGTCCATTCTCTAGGTTTCCTGTACATGTTATAGCTGTAGTAATATTCCCTTGAACATGGAGAGTTGGGACCCATGGAAGGGGGGCCATGCATTATTGCTTGAAAGGGTCTGCATTCGCTCACCCAATCTCACCAATCCTCTCAGTCCCAAGTGTCCAGCCTTATGCCACATCCAGCTGTCATTGTAGATAGGGTCTTTCCAGGTTTCCTCAGACACCCTGAAGGAATTGTAAAGAATTTCCCTGTTTTTTGGTTTTGCTTTTGAAATTCCTTTTTATAGTGGGTTTGAGCTGATTCTCGCTGCCATGTTTATGCCACTCTAGACACACTTGATTCCCTTATGGAGACATATCAATACATAGGTTTTAAGATTCTTACTAGTCAGATATATTCCTCTGTGGGAAATATGGGGTTTTGAGTCTCTTTCACTGAGGAAGGTGTAGGTCTTGTCTATTCCAAAGTTGGTTTTTGAAACGGTCCCTGTGCTTATATCAAACTCTGGTTTTATGCATCACCCCACCTCTCCTTCCCCTTTATGCAGGCATAAGAGTGTTTTCTAAATGTGAGACTCTGTTCTCTTTCCTAACTCAGTTCACGTGTAGCCATGTTTACAGGATCTTCATAAGTGATATCTTATGATAAGTTTCTTTTTCTGTGTGACTTATTTCACTTAGAATCATCGTACCTGAATCCACTCACTTTGCTGCTACTGGTCTTATGACATTGATTTCATGGCTGAGGGATATTCCATCGTACGTAAGTACCACAATGTTTTGAACCATTTTTATATTTCCTGGGATATTTAAGGTTTACCCAAGTTGAGGTTCTTGTAGTCAGTGCAGCCCTAAATTTGGAGGTGGCTCTTTCTTATTGATTTTCAGTTTTCCCAAGGTATATTCCCTAGACTGGAAGTGGCCTTGGCTCTGTAGCTCTGTTGTTTACTTGTTTTAGGGAAAACAATGCACTCCTCCAGTGAGGCAGTTGGCAATTTACATCCCGCCCATCAGCATAACAAGGCTCCCAGTTCTCCAGGGCCTGTCTTGCCTTTCTGGTTTTTACACATTTTGTGGATGTCCCTTTTGACCGGTGGGAAGTGATACTTCTTTGTAGTGCAGATTTGCATTGCCCGCTTGCTTGCTTGGCCAAACAGGGCGTATGCGTTTTCTCCTGAATATATTCAGGAGAAAACGCATACGCCCTTTTTGGCCAAGTGCACCATTGTCCAAGTTGTGCCCCTCTTCCTGTGCTTTACAGGCGATTCCAAGGTACCTCTTGAAATCTGTTTCCTGCTATTTTGCCTTGCTTTCAAGTCCGCCTCGTTGACTTCCCTCAACAGATTTTTGGACGATAGTTGTCCTTTATCACTCTGCCAGTTTGTGAATTGCTGTGCCCCTGAGCTCCATTTCTCAACTCGTTTTTTGTGAGCTGAATGCAAGTCCAAAATTTTGGATCATGTCCTATACTGTTTCCCGGTGGGTGGCTGAGACTTTGGTTAATTCTTCTTCCTGCCGGGAAATTAGAGTGACATGTGCCCGTCCAAATGCCTAACAGCTACTCTCTCATGGGTTCTCCCTCGTCCCTTCCATTCTCTGCCAAATTGGGAACCTGTGCAAACCAGGAAGTTAAAGGGCCTGTCTCTCCAAGTTGGGAGATTGATAGTAAGGCAGTTGGAAAGTCAAACTGGAGCACCAGGAGAGGGACTATTCGTTGAGTTTTAGAAACCTTTCATATTCACAGTGTGTCCATTCTCTAGGTTTCCTCTACATGTTATAGCTGTAGTAATATTCCCTTGAACCTGGAGAGTTGGGACCCACGGAATGGGGGCCATGCATTATTGCTTGAAAGGGTCTGCATTCGCTCACCCAATCTCACCAATCCTCTCAGTCCCAAGTGTCCAGCCTTATGCCACATCCAGCTGTCATTGTAGATAGGGTCTTTCCAGGTTTCCTCAGACACCCTGAAGGAATTGTAAAGAATTTCCCTGTTTTTTGGTTTTGCTTTTGAAATTCCTTTTTATAGTGGGTTTGAGCTGATTCTCGCTGCCATGTTTATGCCACTCTAGACACACTTGATTCCCTTATGGAGACATATCAATACATAGGTTTTAAGATTCTTACTAGTCAGATATATTCCTCTGTGGGAAATATGGGGTTTTGAGTCTCTTTCACTGAGGAAGGTGTAGGTCTTGTCTATTCCAAAGTTGGTTTTTGAAACGGTCCCTGTGCTTATATCAAACTCTGGTTTTATGCATCACCCCACCTCTCCTTCCCCTTTATGCAGGCATAAGAGTGTTTTCTAAATGTGAGACTCTGTTCTCTTTCCTAACTCAGTTCACGTGTAGCCATGTTTACAGGATCTTCATAAGTGATATCTTATGATAAGTTTCTTTTTCTGTGTGACTTATTTCACTTAGAATCATCGTACCTGAATCCACTCTCTTTGCTGCTACTGGTCTTATGACATTGATTTCATGGCTGAGGGATATTCCATCGTACGTAAGTACCACAATGTTTTGAACCATTTTTATATTTCCTGGGATATTTAAGGTGTACCCAAGTTGAGGTTCTTGTAATCAGTGCAGCCCTAAATTTGGAGGTGGCTCTTTCTTATTGATTTTCAGTTTTCCCAAGGTATATTCCCTAGACTGGAAGTGGCCTTGGCTCTGTAGCTCTGTTGTTTACTTGTTTTAGGGAAAACAATGCACTCCTCCAGTGAGGCAGTTGGCAATTTACATCCCGCCCATCAGCATAACAAGGCTCCCAGTTCTCCAGGGCCTGTCTTGCCTTTCTGGTTTTTACACATTTTGTGGATGTCCCTTTTGACCGGTGGGAAGTGATACTTCTTTGTAGTGCAGATTTGCATTGCCCGCTTGCTTGCTTGGCCAAAAAGGGCGTATGCGTTTTCTCCTGAATATATTCAGGAGAAAACGCATACGCCCTTTTTGGCCAAGTGCACCATTGTCCAAGTTGTGACCCTCTTCCTGTGCTTTACAGGCGATTCCAAGGTACCTCTTGAAATCTGTTTCCTGCTATTTTGCCTCGCTTTCAAGTCCGCCTCGTTGACTTCCCTCAACAGATTTTTGGACGATAGTTGTCCTTTATCACTCTGCCAGTTTGTGAATTGCTGTGCCCCTGAGCTCCATTTCTCAACTCGTTTTTTGTGAGCTGAACGCAAGTCCAAAATTTTGGATCATGTCCTATACTGGTTCCCGGTGGGTGGCTGAGACTTTGGTTAATTCTTCTTCCTGCCGGGAAATTAGAGTGACATGTGCCCGTCCAAATGCCTAACAGCTACTCTCTCATGGGTTCTCCCTCGTCCCTTCCATCCTCTGCCAAATTGGGAACCTGTGCAAACCAGGAGGTTAAAGGGCCTGTCTCTCCAAGTTGGGAGATTGATAGTAAGGCAGTTGGAAAGTCAAACTGGAGCACCAGGAGAGGGACTATTCGTTGAGTTTTAGAAACCTTTCGTATTCACAGTGTGTCCATTCTCTAGGTTTCCTGTACATGTTATAGCTGTAGTAATATTCCCTTCAACCTGGAGAGTTGGGACCCATGGAATGGGGGCCATGCATTATTGCTTGAAAGGGTCTGCATTTGCTCACCCAATCTCACCAATCCTCTCAGTCCCAAGTGTCCAGCCTTATGCCACATCCAGCTGTCATTGTAGATAGGGTCTTTCCAGGTTTCCTCAGACACCCTGAAGGAATTGTAAAGAATTTCCCTGTTTTTTGGTTTTGCTTTTGAAATTCCTTTTTATAGTGGGTTTGAGCTGATTCTCGCTGCCATGTTTATGCCACTCTAGACACACTTGATTCCCTTATGGAGACATATCAATACATAGGTTTTAAGATTCTTACTAGTCAGATATATTCCTCTGTGGGAAATATGGGGTTTTGAGTCTCTTTCACTGAGGAAGGTGTAGGTCTTGTCTATTCCAAAGTTGGTTTTTGAAACGGTCCCTGTGCTTATATCAAACTCTGGTTTTATGCATCACCCCACCTCTCCTTCCCCTTTATGCAGGCATAAGAGTGTTTTCTAAATGTGAGACTCTGTTCTCTTTCCTAACTCAGTTCACGTGTAGCCATGTTTACAGGATCTTCATAAGTGATATCTTATGATAAGTTTCTTTTTCTGTGTGACTTATTTCACTTAGAATCATCGTACCTGAATCCACTCTCTTTGCTGCTACTGGTCTTATGACATTGATTTCATGGCTGAGGGATATTCCATCGTACGTAAGTACCACAATGTTTTGAACCATTTTTATATTTCCTGGGATATTTAAGGTGTACCCAAGTTGAGGTTCTTGTAGTCAGTGCAGCCCTAAATTTGGAGGTGGCTCTTTCTTATTGATTTTCAGTTTTCCCTAGGTATATTCCCTAGACTGGAAGTGGCCTTGGCTCTGTAGCTCTGTTGTTTACTTGTTTTAGGGAAAACAATGCACTCCTCCAGTGAGGCAGTTGGCAATTTACATCCCGCCCATCAGCATAACAAGGCTCCCAGTTCTCCAGGGCCTGTCTTGCCTTTCTGGTTTTTACACATTTTGTGGATGTCCCTTTTGACCGGTGGGAAGTGATACTTCTTTGTAGTGCAGATTTGCATTGCCCGCTTGCTTGCTTGGCCAAAAAGGGCGTATGCGTTTTCTCCTGAATATATTCAGGAGAAAACGCATACGCCCTTTTTGGCCAAGTGCACCATTGTGCAAGTTGTGCCCCTCTTCCTGTGCTTTACAGGCGATTCCAAGGTACCTCTTGAAATCTGTTTCCTGCTATTTTGCCTCGCTTTCAAGTCCGCCTCGTTGACTTCCCTCAACAGATTTTTGGACGATAGTTGTCCTTTATCACTCTGCCAGTTTGTGAATTGCTGTGCCCCTGAGCTCCATTTCTCAACTCGTTTTTTGTGAGCTGAACGCAAGTCCAAAATTTTGGATCATGTCCTATACTGGTTCCCGGTGGGTGGCTGAGACTTTGGTTAATTCTTCTTCCTGCCGGGAAATTAGAGTGACATGTGCCCGTCCAAATGCCTAACAGCTACTCTCTCATGGGTTCTCCCTCGTCCCTTCCATCCTCTGCCAAATTGGGAACCTGTGCAAACCAGGAGGTTAAAGGGCCTGTCTCTCCAAGTTGGGAGATTGATAGTAAGGCAGTTGGAAAGTCAAACTGGAGCACCAGGAGAGGGACTATTCGTTGAGTTTTAGAAACCTTTCGTATTCACAGTGTGTCCATTCTCTAGGTTTCCTGTACATGTTATAGCTGTAGTAATATTCCCTTGAACCTGGAGAGTTGGGACCCATGGAATGGGGGCCATGCATTATTGCTTGAAAGGGTCTGCATTTGCTCACCCAATCTCACCAATCCTCTCAGTCCCAAGTGTCCAGCCTTATGCCACATCCAGCTGTCATTGTAGATAGGGTCTTTCCAGGTTTCCTCAGACACCCTGAAGGAATTGTAAAGAATTTCCCTGTTTTTTGGTTTTGCTTTTGAAATTCCTTTTTATAGTGGGTTTGAGCTGATTCTCGCTGCCATGTTTATGCCACTCTAGACACACTTGATTCCCTTATGGAGACATATCAATACATAGGTTTTAAGATTCTTACTAGTCAGATATATTCCTCTGTGGGAAATATGGGGTTTTGAGTCTCTTTCACTGAGGAAGGTGTAGGTCTTGTCTATTCCAAAGTTGGTTTTTGAAACGGTCCCTGTGCTTATATCAAACTCTGGTTTTATGCATCACCCCACCTCTCCTTCCCCTTTATGCAGGCATAAGAGTGTTTTCTAAATGTGAGACTCTGTTCTCTTTCCTAACTCAGTTCACGTGTAGCCATGTTTACAGGATCTTCATAAGTGATATCTTATGATAAGTTTCTTTTTCTGTGTGACTTATTTCACTTAGAATCATCGTACCTGAATCCACTCTCTTTGCTGCTACTGGTCTTATGACATTGATTTCATGGCTGAGGGATATTCCATCGTACGTAAGTACCACAATGTTTTGAACCATTTTTATATTTCCTGGGATATTTAAGGTGTACCCAAGTTGAGGTTCTTGTAGTCAGTGCAGCCCTAAATTTGGAGGTGGCTCTTTCTTATTGATTTTCAGTTTTCCCTAGGTATATTCCCTAGACTGGAAGTGGCCTTGGCTCTGTAGCTCTGTTGTTTACTTGTTTTAGGGAAAACAATGCACTCCTCCAGTGAGGCAGTTGGCAATTTACATCCCGCCCATCAGCATAACAAGGCTCCCAGTTCTCCAGGGCCTGTCTTGCCTTTCTGGTTTTTACACATTTTGTGGATGTCCCTTTTGACCGGTGGGAAGTGATACTTCTTTGTAGTGCAGATTTGCATTGCCCGCTTGCTTGCTTGGCCAAAAAGGGCGTATGCGTTTTCTCCTGAATATATTCAGGAGAAAACGCATACGCCCTTTTTGGCCAAGTGCACCATTGTCCAAGTTGTGCCCCTCTTCCTGTGCTTTACAGGCGATTCCAAGGTACCTCTTGAAATCTGTTTCCTGCTATTTTGCCTCGCTTTCAAGTCCGCCTCGTTGACTTCCCTCAACAGATTTTTGGACGATAGTTGTCCTTTATCACTCTGCCAGTTTGTGAATTGCTGTGCCCCTGAGCTCCATTTCTCAACTCGTTTTTTGTGAGCTGAACGCAAGTCCAAAATTTTGGATCATGTCCTATACTGGTTCCCGGTGGGTGGCTGAGACTTTGGTTAATTCTTCTTCCTGCCGGGAAATTAGAGTGACATGTGCCCGTCCAAATGCCTAACAGCTACTCTCTCATGGGTTCTCCCTCGTCCCTTCCATCCTCTGCCAAATTGGGAACCTGTGCAAACCAGGAGGTTAAAGGGCCTGTCTCTCCAAGTTGGGAGATTGATAGTAAGGCAGTTGGAAAGTCAAACTGGAGCACCAGGAGAGGGACTATTCGTTGAGTTTTAGAAACCTTTCGTATTCACAGTGTGTCCATTCTCTAGGTTTCCTGTACATGTTATAGCTGTAGTAATATTCCCTTGAACCTGGAGAGTTGGGACCCATGGAATGGGGGCCATGCATTATTGCTTGAAAGGGTCTGCATTTGCTCACCCAATCTCACCAATCCTCTCAGTCCCAAGTGTCCAGCCTTATGCCACATCCAGCTGTCATTGTAGATAGGGTCTTTCCAGGTTTCCTCAGACACCCTGAAGGAATTGTAAAGAATTTCCCTGTTTTTTGGTTTTGCTTTTGAAATTCCTTTTTATAGTGGGTTTGAGCTGATTCTCGCTGCCATGTTTATGCCACTCTAGACACACTTGATTCCCTTATGGAGACATATCAATACATAGGTTTTAAGATTCTTACTAGTCAGATATATTCCTCTGTGGGAAATATGGGGTTTTGAGTCTCTTTCACTGAGGAAGGTGTAGGTCTTGTCTATTCCAAAGTTGGTTTTTGAAACGGTCCCTGTGCTTATATCAAACTCTGGTTTTATGCATCACCCCACCTCTCCTTCCCCTTTATGCAGGCATAAGAGTGTTTTCTAAATGTGAGACTCTGTTCTCTTTCCTAACTCAGTTCACGTGTAGCCATGTTTACAGGATCTTCATAAGTGATATCTTATGATAAGTTTCTTTTTCTGTGTGACTTATTTCACTTAGAATCATCGTACCTGAATCCACTCACTTTGCTGCTACTGGTCTTATGACATTGATTTCATGGCTGAGGGATATTCCATCGTACGTAAGTACCACAATGTTTTGAACCATTTTTATATTTCCTGGGATATTTAAGGTGTACCCAAGTTGAGGTTCTTGTAGTCAGTGCAGCCCTAAATTTGGAGGTGGCTCTTTCTTATTGATTTTCAGTTTTCCCAAGGTATATTCCCTAGACTGGAAGTGGCCTTGGCTCTGTAGCTCTGTTGTTTACTTGTTTTAGGGAACACAATGCACTCCTCCAGTGAGGCAGTTGGCAATTTACATCCCGCCCATCAGCATAACAAGGCTCCCAGTTCTCCAGGGCCTGTCTTGCCTTTCTGGTTTTTACACATTTTGTGGATGTCCCTTTTGACCGGTGGGAAGTGATACTTCTTTAAGTGCAGATTTGCATTGCCCGCTTGCTTGCTTGGCCAAAAAGGGCGTATGCGTTTTCTCCTGAATATATTCAGGAGAAAACGCATACGCCCTTTTTGGCCAAGTGCACCATTGTCCAAGTTGTGCCCCTCTTCCTGTGCTTTACAGGCGATTCCAAGGTACCTCTTGAAATCTGTTTCCTGCTATTTTGCCTCACTTTCAAGTCCGCCTCGTTGACTTCCCTCAACAGATTTTTGGACGATAGTTGTCCTTTATCACTCTGCCAGTTTGTGAATTGCTGTGCTCCTGAGCTCCATTTCTCAACTCGTTTTTTGTGAGCTGAACGCAAGTCCAAAATTTTGGATCATGTCCTATACTGGTTCCCGGTGGGTGGCTGAGACTTTGGTTAATTCTTCTTCCTGCCGGGAAATTAGAGTGACATGTGCCCGTCCAAATGCCTAACAGCTACTCTCTCATGGGTTCTCCCTCGTCCCTTCCATCCTCTGCCAAATTGGGAACCTGTGCAAACCAGGAGGTTAAAGGGCCTGTCTCTCCAAGTTGGGAGATTGATAGTAAGGCAGTTGGAAAGTCAAACTGGAGCACCAGGAGAGGGACTATTCGTTGAGTTTTAGAAACCTTTCGTATTCACAGTGTGTCCATTCTCTAGGTTTCCTGTACATGTTATAGCTGTAGTAATATTCCCTTGAACCTGGAGAGTTGGGACCCATGGAATGGGGGCCATGCATTATTGCTTGAAAGGGTCTGCATTCGCTCACCCAATCTCACCAATCCTCTCAGTCCCAAGTGTCCAGCCTTATGCCACATCCAGCTGTCATTGTAGATAGGGTCTTTCCAGGTTTCCTCAGACACCCTGAAGGAATTGTAAAGAATTTCCCTGTTTTTTGGTTTTGCTTTTGAAATTCCTTTTTATAGTGGGTTTGAGCTGATTCTCGCTGCCATGTTTATGCCACTCTAGACACACTTGATTCCCTTATGGAGACATATCAATACATAGGTTTTAAGATTCTTACTAGTCAGATATATTCCTCTGTGGGAAATATGGGGTTTTGAGTCTCTTTCACTGAGGAAGGTGTAGGTCTTGTCTATTCCAAAGTTGGTTTTTGAAACGGTCCCTGTGCTTATATCAAACTCTGGTTTTATGCATCACCCCACCTCTCCTTCCCCTTTATGCAGGCATAAGAGTGTTTTCTAAATGTGAGACTCTGTTCTCTTTCCTAACTCAGTTCACGTGTAGCCATGTTTACAGGATCTTCATAAGTGATATCTTATGATAAGTTTCTTTTTCTGTGTGACTTATTTCACTTAGAATCATCGTACCTGAATCCACTCACTTTGCTGCTACTGGTCTTATGACATTGATTTCATGGCTGAGGGATATTCCATCGTACGTAAGTACCACAATGTTTTGAACCATTTTTATATTTCCTGGGATATTTAAGGTGTACCCAAGTTGAGGTTCTTGTAGTCAGTGCAGCCCTAAATTTGGAGGTGGCTCTTTCTTATTGATTTTCAGTTTTCCCAAGGTATATTCCCTAGACTGGAAGTGGCCTTGGCTCTGTAGCTCTGTTGTTTACTTGTTTTAGGGAACACAATGCACTCCTCCAGTGAGGCAGTTGGCAATTTACATCCCGCCCATCAGCATAACAAGGCTCCCAGTTCTCCAGGGCCTGTCTTGCCTTTCTGGTTTTTACACATTTTGTGGATGTCCCTTTTGACCGGTGGGAAGTGATACTTCTTTGTAGTGCAGATTTGCATTGCCCGCTTGCTTGCTTGGCCAAAAAGGGCGTATGCGTTTTCTCCTGAATATATTCAGGAGAAAACGCATACGCCCTTTTTGGCCAAGTGCACCATTGTCCAAGTTGTGCCCCTCTTCCTGTGCTTTACAGGCGATTGCAAGGTACCTCTTGAAATCTGTTTCCTACTATTTTGCCTCGCTTTCAAGTCCGCCTCGTTGACTTCCCTCAACAGATTTTTGGACGATAGTTGTCCTTTATCACTCTGCCAGTTTGTGAATTGCTGTGCCCCTGAGCTCCATTTCTCAACTCGTTTTTTGTGAGCTGAACGCAAGTCCAAAATTTTGGATCGTGTCCTATACTGGTTCCCGGTGGGTGGCTGTGACTTTGGTTAATTCTTCTTCCTGCCGGGAAATTAGAGTGACATGTGCCCGTCCAAATGCCTAACAGCTACTCTCTCATGGGTTCTCCCTCGTCCCTTCCATCCCCTGCCAAATTGGGAACCTGTGCAAACCAGGAGGTTAAAGGGCCTGTCTCTCCAAGTTGGGAGATTGATAGTAAGGCAGTTGGAAAGTCAAACTGGAGCACCAGGAGAGGGACTATTCGTTGAGTTTTAGAAACCTTTCGTATTCACAGTGTGTCCATTCTCTAGGTTTCCTGTACATGTTATAGCTGTAGTAATATTCCCTTGAACATGGAGAGTTGGGACCCATGGAATGGGGGCCATGCATTATTGCTTGAAAGGGTCTGCATTCGCTCACCCAATCTCACCAATCCTCTCAGTCCCAAGTGTCCAGCCTTATGCCACATCCAGCTGTCATTGTAGATAGGGTCTTTCCAGGTTTCCTCAGACACCCTGAAGGAATTGTAAAGAATTTCCCTGTTTTTTGGTTTTGCTTTTGAAATTCCTTTTTATAGTGGGTTTGAGCTGATACTCGCTGCCATGTTTATGCCACTCTAGACACACTTGATTCCCTTATGGAGACATATCAATACATAAGTTTTAAGATTCTTACTACTCAGATATATCCCTCTGTGGGAAATA
The DNA here is from genome assembly GCF_025265405.1 of Mesoplodon densirostris. Lineage (NCBI taxonomy): Eukaryota > Metazoa > Chordata > Mammalia > Artiodactyla > Ziphiidae > Mesoplodon > Mesoplodon densirostris. The sequence continues at coordinate 5,452,657 of NW_026778199.1, read as the reverse complement.
TGGGGTTTTGAGTCTCTTTCACTGAGGAAGGTGTCGGTCTTGTCAATTCCAAAGTTGGTTTTTGAAACGGTCCCTGTGCTTATATCAAACTCTGGTTTTATGCATCACCCCACCTCTCCTTCCCCTTTATGCAGGCATAAGAGTGTTTTCTAAATGTGAGACTCTGTTCTCTTTCCTAACTCAGTTCACGTGTAGCCATGTTTACAGGATCTTCATAAGTGATATCTTATGATAAGTTTCTTTTTCTGTGTGACTTATTTCACTTAGAATCATCGTACCTGAATCCACTCACTTTGTTGCTACTGGTCTTATGACATTGATTTCATGGCTGAGGGATATTCCATCGTACGTAAGTACCACAATGTTTTGAACCATTTTTATATTTCCTGGGATATTTAAGGTGTACCCAAGTTGAGGTTCTTGTAGTCAGTGCAGCCCTAAATTTGGAGGTGGCTCTTTCTTATTGATTTTCAGTTTTCCCAAGGTATATTCCCTAGACTGGAAGTGGCCTTGGATCTGTAGCTCTGTTGTTTACTTGTTTTAGGGAACACAATGCACTCCTCCAGTGAGGCAGTTGGCAATTTACATCCCACCCATCAGCATAACAAGGCTCCCAGTTCTCCAGGGCCTGTCTTGCCTTTCTGGTTTTTACACATTTTGTGGATGTCCCTTTTGACCGGTGGGAAATGATAATTCTTTGTAGTGCAGATTTGCATTGCCCGCTTGCTTGCTTGGCCAAAAAGGGCGTATGCGTTTTCTCCTGAATATATTCAGAAGAAAACACATACGCCCTTTTTGGCCAAGTGCACCATTGTCCAAGTTGTGCCCCTCTTCCTGTGCTTTACAGGCGATTCCAAGGTACCTCTTGAAATCTGTTTCCTGCTATTTTGCCTCGCTTTCAAGTCTGCCTCGTTGACTTCCCTCAACAGATTTTTGGACGATAGTTGTCCTTTATCACTCTGCCAGTTTGTGAATTGCTGTGCCCCTGAGCTCCATTTCTCAACTCGTTTTTTGTGAGCTGAACGCAAGTCCAAAATTTTGGATCGTGTCCTATACTGGTTCCCGGTGGGTGGCTGAGACTTTGGTTAATTCTTCTTCCTGCCGGGAAATTAGAGTGACATGTGCCCGTCCAAATGCCTAACAGCTACTCTCTCATGGGTTCTCCCTCGTCCTTTCCATCCTCTGGCAAATTGGGAACCTGTGCAAACCAGGAGGTTAAAGGGCCTGTCTCTCCAAGTTGGGAGATTGATAGTAAGGCAGTTGGAAAGTCAAACTGGAGCACCAGGAGAGGGACTATTCGTTGAGTTTTAGAAACCTTTCGTATTCACAGTGTGTCTATTCTCTAGGTTTCCTGTACATGTTATAGCTGTAGTAATATTCCCTTGAACCTGGAGAGTTGGGACCCATGGAATGGGGGCCATGCATTATTGCTTGAAAGGGTCTGCATTTGCTCACCCAATCTCACCAATCCTCTCAGTCCCAAGTGTCCAGCCTTATGCCACATCCAGCTGTCATTGTAGATAGGGTCTTTCCAGGTTTCCTCAGACACCCTGAAGGAATTGTAAAGAATTTCCCTGTTTTTTGGTTTTGCTTTTGAAATTCCTTTTTATAGTGGGTTTGAGCTGATTCTCGTTGCCATGTTTATGCCACTCTAGACACACTTGATTCCCTTATGGAGTCATATCAATACATAGGTTTTAAGATTCTTACTAGTCAGATATATTCCTCTGCAGGAAATATGGGGTTTTGAGTCTCTTTCACTGAGGAAGGTGTAGGTCTTGTCTATTCCAAAGTTGGTTTTTGGAACGGTCCCTGTGCTTATATCAAACTCTGGTTTTATGCATCACCCCACCTCTCCATCCCCTTTATGCAGGCATAAGAGTGTTTTCTAAATGTGAGACTCTGTTCTCTTTCCTAACTCAGTTCACGTGTAGCCATGTTTACAGGATCTTCATAAGTGATATCTTATGATAAGTTTCTTTTTCTGTGTGACTTATTTCACTTAGAATCATCGTACCTGAATCCACTCACTTTGCTGCTACTGGTCTTATGACATTGATTTCATCGCTGAGGGATATTCCATCGTACGTAAGTACCACAATGTTTTGAACCATTTTTATATTTCCTGGGATATTTAAGGTGTACCCAAGTTGAGGTTCTTATAGTCAGTGCAGCCCTAAACTTGGAGGTGGCTCTTTCTTATTGATTTTCAGTTTTCCCAAGGTATATTCCCTAGACTGGAAGTGGCCTTGGCTCTGTAGCTCTGTTGTTTACTTGTTTTAGGGAACACAATGCACTCCTCCAGTGAGGCAGTTGGCAATTTACATCCCGCCCATCAGCATAACAAGGCTCCCAGTTCTCCAGGGCCTGTCTTGCCTTTCTGGTTTTTACACATTTTGTGGATGTCCCTTTTGACCGGTGGGAAGTGATACTTCTTTGTAGTGCAGATTTGCATTGCCTGCTTGCTTTCTTGGCCAAAAAGGGCGTATGCGTTTTCTCCTGATTATATTCAGGAGAAAACGCATACGCCCTTTTTGGCCAAGTGCACCATTGTCCAAGTTGTGCCCCTCTTCCTGTGCTTTACAGGCGATTCCAACGTACCTCTTGAAATCTGTTTCCTGCTATTTTGCCTCACTTTCAAGTCCGCCTCGTTGACTTCCCTCAACAGACTTTTGGACGATAGTTGTCCTTTATCACTCTGCCAGTTTGTGAATTGCTGTGCCCCTGAGCTCCATTTCTCAACTCGTTTTTTGTGAGCTGAACGCAAGTCCAAAATTTTGGATCATGTCCTATACTGGTTCCCGGTGGGTGTCTGAGACTTTGGTTAATTCTTCTTCCTGCCGGGAAATTAGAGTGACATGTGCCCGTCCAAATGCCTAACAGCTACTCTCTCATGGGTTCTCCCTCGTCCCTTCCATCCTCTGCCAAATTGGGAACCTGTGCAAACCAGGAGGTTAAAGGGCCTGTCTCTCCAAGTTGGGAGATTGATAGTAAGGCAGTTGGAAAGTCAAACTGGAGCACCAGGAGAGGGACTATTCGTTGAGTTTTAGAAACCTTTCGTATTCACAGTGTGTCCATTCTCTAGGTTTCCTGTACATGTTATAGCTGTAGTAATATTCCCTTGAACCTGGAGAGTTGGGACCCATGGAATGGGGGCCATGCATTATTGCTTGAAAGGGTCTGCATTTGCTCACCCAATCTCACCAATCCTCTCAGTCCCAAGTGTCCAGCCTTATGCCACATCCAGCTGTCATTGTAGATAGGGTCTTTCCAGGTTTCCTCAGACACCCTGAAGGAATTGTAAAGAATTTCCCTGTTTTTTGGTTTTGCTTTTGAAATTCCTTTTTATAGTGGGTTTGAGCTGATTCTCGCTGCCATGTTTATGCCACTCTAGACACACTTGATTCCCTTATGGAGACATATCAATACATAGGTTTTAAGATTCTTACTAGTCAGATATATTCCTCTGTGGGAAATATGGGGTTTTGAGTCTCTTTCACTAAGGAAGGTGTCGGTCTTGTCAATTCCAAAGTTGGTTTTTGAAACGGTCCCTGTGCTTATATCAAACTCTGGTTTTATGCATCACCCCACCCCTCCATCCCCTTTATGCAGGCATAAGAGTGTTTTCTAAATGTGAGACTCTGTTCTCTTTCCTAACTCAGTTCACTTGTAGCCATGTTTCCAGGATCTTCCTAAGTGATATCTTATGATAAGTTTCTTTTTCTGTGTGACTTATTTCACTTAGAATCATCATACCTGAATCCACTCACTTTGCTGCTACTGGTCTTATGACATTGATTTCATGGCTGAGGGATATTCCATCGTACGTAAGTACCACAATGTTTTGAACCATTTTTATATTTCCTGGGATATTTAAGGTGTACCCAAGTTGAGGTTCTTGTAGTCAGTGCAGCCCTAAATTTGGAGGTGGCTCTTTCTTATTGATTTTCAGTTTTCCCAAGGTATATTCCCTAGACTGGAAGTGGCCTTGGCTCTGTAGCTCTGTTGTTTACTTGTTTTAGGGAACACAATGCACTCCTCCAGTGAGGCAGTTGGCAATTTACATCCCGCCCATCAGCATAACAAGGCTCCCAGTTCTCCAGGGCCTGTCTTGCCTTTCTGGTTTTTACACATTTTGTGGATGTCCCTTTTGACCGGTGGGAAGTGATACTTCTTTGTAGTGCAGATTTGCATTGCCCGCTTGCTTGCTTGGCCAAAAAGGGCGTATGCGTTTTCTCCTGATTATATTCAGGAGAAAACGCATACACCCTTTTTGGCCAAGTGCACCATTGTCCAAGTTGTGCCCCTCTTCCTGTGCTTTACAGGCGATTCCAAGGTACCTCTTGAAATCTGTTTCCTGCTATTTTGCCTCGCTTTCAAGTCCGCCTCGTTGACTTCCCTCAACAGATTTTTGGACGATAGTTGTCCTTTATCACTCTGCCAGTTTGTGAATTGCTCTGCAGCTGAGCTCCATTTCTCAACTCGTTTTTTGTGAGCTGAACACAAGTCCAAAATTTTGGATCATGTCCTCTACTGGTTCCCGGTGGGTGGCTGAGACTTTGGTTAATTCTTCTCCCTGCCGGGAAATTAGAGTGACATGTGCCCGTCGAAATGCCTGACAGCTACTCTCTCATGGGTTCTCCCTCGTCCCTTCCATCCTCTGGCAAATTGGGAACCTGTGCAAACCAGGAGGTTAAAGGGCCTGTCTCTCCAAGTTGGGAGATTGATAGTAAGGCAGTTGGAAAGTCAAACTTGAGCACCAGGAGAGGGATTATTCGTTGAGTTTTAGAAACCTTTCGTATTCACAGTGTGTCCATTCTCTAGGTTTCCTGTACATGTTATAGCTGTAGTAATATTCCCTTGAACCTGGAGAGTTGGGACCCATGGAATGGGGGCCATGCATTATTGCTTGAAAGGGTCTGCATTTGCTCACCCAATCTCACCAATCCTCTCAGTCCCAAGTGTCCAGCCTTATGCCACATCCAGCTGTCATTGTAGATAGGGTCTTTCCAGGTTTCCTCAGACACCCTGAAGGAATTGTAAAGAATTTCCCTGTTTTTTGGTTTTGCTTTTGAAATTCCTTTTTATAGTGGGTTTGAGCTGATTCTCGCTGCCATGTTTATGCCACTCTAGACACACTTGATTCCCTTATGGAGTCATATCAATACATAGGTTTTAAGATTCTTACTAGTCAGATATATTCCTCTGCGGGAAATATGGGGTTTTGAGTCTCTTTCACTGAGGAAGGTGTAGGTCTTGTCTATTCCAAAGTTGGTTTTTGGAACGGTCCCTGTGCTTATATCAAACTCTGGTTTTATGCATCACCCGACCTCTCCATCCCCTTTATGCAGGCATAAGTGTGTTTTCTAAATGTGAGACTCTGTTCTCTTTCCTAACTCAGTTCACGTGTAGCCATGTTTACAGGATCTTCATAAGTGATATCTTATGATAAGTTTCTTTTTCTGTGTGACTTATTTCACTTAGAATCATCGTACCTGAATCCACTCACTTTGCTGCTACTGGTCTTATGACATTGATTTCATGGCTGAGGGATATTCCATCATACGTAAGTACCACAATGTTTTGAACCATTTTTATATTTCCTGGGATATTTAAGGTGTACCCAAGTTGAGGTTCTTGTAGTCAGTGCAGCCCTTAATTTGGAGGTGGCTCTTTCTTATTGATTTTCAGTTTTCCCAAGGTATATTCCCTAGACTGGAAGTGGCCTTGGCTCTGTAGCTCTGTTGTTTACTTGTTTTAGGGAACACAATGCACTCCTCCAGTGAGGCAGTTGGCAATTTACATCCCGCCCATCAGCATAACAAGGCTCCCAGTTCTCCAGGGCCTGTCTTGCCTTTCTGGTTTTTACACATTTTGTGGATGTCCCTTTTGACCGGTGGGAAGTGATACTTCTTTGTAGTGCAGATTTGCATTGCCCGCTTGCTTGCTTGGCCAAAAAGGGCGTATGCGTTTTCTCCTGAATATATTCAGGAGAAAACGCATACGCCCTTTTTGGCCAAGTGCACCATTGTCCAAGTTGTGCCCCTCTTCCTGTGCTTTACAGGCGATTCCAAGGTACCTCTTGAAATCTGTTTCCTGCTATTTTGCCTCACTTTCAAGTCCGCCTCGTTGACTTCCCTCAACAGATTTTTGGACGATAGTTGTCCTTTATCACTCTGCCAGTTTGTGAATTGCTCTGCAGCTGAGCTCCATTTCTCAACTCGTTTTTTGTGAGCTGAACACAAGTCCAAAATTTTGGATCATGTCCTCTACTGGTTCCCGGTGGGTGGCTGAGACTTTGGTTAATTCTTCTCCCTGCCGGGAAATTAGAGTGACATGTGCCCGTCGAAATGCCTAACAGCTACTCTCTCATGGGTTCTCCCTCGTCCCTTCCATCCTCTGGCAAATTGGGAACCTGTGCAAACCAGGAGGTTAAAGGGCCTGTCTCTCCAAGTTGGGAGATTGATAGTAAGGCAGTTGGAAAGTCAAACTTGAGCACCAGGAGAGGGATTATTCGTTGAGTTTTAGAAACCTTTCGTATTCACAGTGTGTCCATTCTCTAGGTTTCCTGTACATGTTATAGCTGTAGTAATATTCCCTTGAACCTGGAGAGTTGGGACCCATGGAATGGGGGCCATGCATTATTGCTTGAAAGGGTCTGCATTTGCTCACCCAATCTCAGCAATCCTCTCATCCCAAGTGTCCACCCTTATGCCACATCCAGCTGTCATTGTAGATAGGGTCTTTCCAGGTTTCCTCAGACACCCTGAAGGAATTGTAAAGAATTTCCCTGTTTTTTGGTTTTGCTTTTGAAATTCCTTTTTATAGTGGGTTTGAGCTGATTCTCGCTGCCATGTTTATGCCACTCTAGACACACTTGATTCCCTTATGGAGTCATATCAATACATAGGTTTTAAGATTCTTACTAGTCAGATATATTCCTCTGCGGGAAATATGGGGTTTTGAGTCTCTTTCACTGAGGAAGGTGTAGGTCTTGTCTATTCCAAAGTTGGTTTTTGGAACGGTCCCTGTGCTTATATCAAACTCTGGTTTTATGCATCACCCGACCTCTCCATCCCCTTTATGCAGGCATAAGTGTGTTTTCTAAATGTGAGACTCTGTTCTCTTTCCTAACTCAGTTCACGTGTAGCCATGTTTACAGGATCTTCATAAGTGATATCTTATGATAAGTTTCTTTTTCTGTGTGACTTATTTCACTTAGAATCATCGTACCTGAATCCACTCACTTTGCTGCTACTGGTCTTATGACATTGATTTCATCGCTGAGGGACATTCCATCATACGTAAGTACCACAATGTTTTGAACCATTTTTATATTTCCTGGGATATTTAAGGTGTACCCAAGTTGAGGTTCTTGTAGTCAGTGCAGCCCTAAATTTGGAGGTGGCTCTTTCTTATTGATTTTCAGTTTTCCCAAGGTATATTCCCTAGACTGGAAGTGGCCTTGGCTCTGTAGCTCTGTTGTTTACTTGTTTTAGGGAACACAATGCACTCCTCCAGTGAGGCAGTTGGCAATTTACATCCCGCCCATCAGCATAACAAGGCTCCCAGTTCTCCAGGGCCTGTCTTGCCTTTCTGGTTTTTACACATTTTGTGGATGTCCCTTTTGACCGGTGGGAAGTGATACTTCTTTGTAGTGCAGATTTGCATTGCCCGCTTGCTTGCTTGGCCAAAAAGGGCGTATGCGTTTTCTCCTGAATATATTCAGGAGAAAACGCATACGCCCTTTTTGGCCAAGTGCACCATTGTCCAAGTTGTGCCCCTCTTCCTGTGCTTTACAGGCGATTCCTAGGTACCTCTTGAAATCTGTTTCCTGCTATTTTGCCTCACTTTCAAGTCCGCCTCGTTGACTTCCCTCAACAGATTTTTGGACGATAGTTCTCCTTTATCACTCTGCCAGTTTGTGAATTGCTGTGCCCCTGAGCTCCATTTCTCAACTCGTTTTTTGTGAGCTGAACGCAAGTCCAAAATTTTGGATCATGTCCTATACTGGTTCCCGGTGGGTGGCTGAGACTTTGGTTAATTCTTCTTCCTGCCGGGAAATTAGAGTGACATGTGCCCGTCCAAATGCCTAACAGCTACTCTCTCATGGGTTCTCCCTCGTCCCTTCCATCCTCTGCCAAATTGGGAACCTGTGCAAACCAGGAGGTTAAAGGGCCTGTCTCTCCAAGTTGGGAGATTGATAGTAAGGCAGTTGGAAAGTCAAACTGGAGCACCAGGAGAGGGACTATTCGTTGAGTTTTAGAAACCTTTCGTATTCACAGTGTGTCCATTCTCTAGGTTTCCTGTACATGTTATAGCTGTAGTAATATTCCCTTGAACATGGAGAGTTGGGACCCATGGAATGGGGGCCATACATTATTGCTTGAAAGGGTCTGCATTCGCTCACCCAATCTCACCAATCCTCTCAGTCCCAAGTGTCCAGCCTTATGCCACATCCAGCTGTCATTGTAGATAGGGTCTTTCCAGGTTTCCTCAGACACCCTGAAGGAATTGTAAAGAATTTCCCTGTTTTTTGGTTTTGCTTTTGAAATTCCTTTTTATAGTGGGTTTGAGCTGATTCTCGCTGCCATGTTTATGCCACTCTAGACACACTTGATTCCCTTATGGAGTCATATCAATACATAGGTTTTAAGATTCTTACTAGTCAGATATATTCCTCTGTGGGAAATATGGGGTTTTGAGTCTCTTTCACTGAGGAAGGTGTAGGTCTTGTCTATTCCAAAGTTGGTTTTTGAAACGGTCCCTGTGCTTATATCAAACTCTGGTTTTATGCATCACCCCACCTCTCCTTCCCCTTTATGCAGGCATAAGAGTGTTTTCTAAATGTGAGACTCTGTTCTCTTTCCTAACTCAGTTCACGTGTAGCCATGTTTACAGGATCTTCATAAGTGATATCTTATGATAAGTTTCTTTTTCTGTGTGACTTATTTCACTTAGAATCATCGTACCTGAATCCACTCACTTTGCTGCTACTGGTCTTATGACATTGATTTCATGGCTGAGGGATATTCCATCGTACGTAAGTACCACAATGTTTTGAACCATTTTTATATTTCCTGGGATATTTAAGGTGTACCCAAGTTGAGGTTCTTGTAGTCAGTGCAGCCCTAAATTTGGAGGTGGCTCTTTCTTATTGATTTTCAGTTTTCCCAAGGTATATTCCCTAGACTGGAAGTGGCCTTGGCTCTGTAGCTCTGTTGTTTACTTGTTTTAGGGAACACAATGCACTCCTCCAGTGAGGCGGTTGGCAATTTACATCCAGCCCATCAGCATAACAAGGCTCCCAGTTCTCCAGGGCCTGTCTTGCCTTTCTGGTTTTTACACATTTTGTGGATGTCCCTTTTGACCGGTGGGAAGTGATACTTCTTTGTAGTGCAGATTTGCATTGCCCGCTTGCTTGCTTGGCCAAAAAGGTCGTATGCGTTTTCTCCTGAATATATTCAGGAGAAAAAGCATACGCCCTTTTTGGCCAAGTGCACCATTGTCCAAGTTGTGCCCCTCTTCCTGTGCTTTACAGGCGATTCCAAGGTACCTCTTGAAATCTGTTTCCTGCTATTTTGCCTCACTTTCAAGTCCGCCTCGTTGACTTCCCTCAACAGACTTTTGGACGATAGTTGTCCTTTATCACTCTGCCAGTTTGTGAATTGCTGTGCCCCTGAGCTCCATTTCTCAACTCGTTTTTTGTGAGCTGAACGCAAGTCCAAAATTTTGGATCATGTCCTATACTGGTTCCCGGTGGGTGGCTGAGACTTTGGTTAATTCTTCTTCCTGCCGGGAAATTAGAGTGACATGTGCCCGTCCAAATGCCTAACAGCTACTCTCTCATGGGTTCTCCCTCGTCCCTTCCATCCTCTGCCAAATTGGGAACCTGTGCAAACCAGGAGGTTAAAGGGCCTGTCTCTCCAAGTTGGGAGATTGATAGTAAGGCAGTTGGAAAGTCAAACTGGAGCACCAGGAGAGGGACTATTCGTTGAGTTTTAGAAACCTTTCGTATTCACAGTGTGTCCATTCTCTAGGTTTCCTGTACATGTTATAGCTGTAGTAATATTCCCTTGAACCTGGAGAGTTGGGACCCATGGAATGGGGGCCATGCATTATTGCTTGAAAGGGTCTGCATTTGCTCACCCAATCTCACCAATCCTCTCAGTCCCAAGTGTCCAGCCTTATGCCACATCCAGCTGTCATTGTAGATAGGGTCTTTCCAGGTTTCCTCAGACACCCTGAAGGAATTGTAAAGAATTTCCCTGTTTTTTGGTTTTGCTTTTGAAATTCCTTTTTATAGTGGGTTTCAGCTGATTCTCGCTGCCATGTTTATGCCACTCTAGACACACTTGATTCCCTTATGGAGTCATATCAATACATAGGTTTTAAGATTCTTACTAGTCAGATATATTCCTCTGCGGGAAATATGGGGTTTTGAGTCTCTTTCACTGAGGAAGGTGTAGGTCTTGTCTATTCCAAAGTTGGTTTTTGGAACGGTCCCTGTGCTTATATCAAACTCTGGTTTTATGCATCACCCGACCTCTCCATCCCCTTTATGCAGGCATAAGTGTGTTTTCTAAATGTGAGACTCTGTTCTCTTTCCTAACTCAGTTCACGTGTAGCCATGTTTACAGGATCTTCATAAGTGATATCTTATGATAAGTTTCTTTTTCTGTGTGACTTATTTCACTTAGAATCATCGTACCTGAATCCACTCACTTTGCTGCTACTGGTCTTATGACATTGATTTCATGCCTGAGGGATATTCCATCATACGTAAGTACCACAATGTTTTGAACCATTTTTATATTTCCTGGGATATTTAAGGTGTACCCAAGTTGAGGTTCTTGTAGTCAGTGCAGCCCTTAATTTGGAGGTGGCTCTTTCTTATTGATTTTCAGTTTTCCCAAGGTATATTCCCTAGACTGGAAGTGGCCTTGGCTCTGTAGCTCTGTTGTTTACTTGTTTTAGGGAACACAATGCACTCCTCCAGTGAGGCAGTTGGCAATTTACATCCCGCCCATCAGCATAACAAGGCTCCCAGTTCTCCAGGGCCTGTCTTGCCTTTCTGGTTTTTACACATTTTGTGGATGTCCCTTTTGACCGGTGGGAAGTGATACTTCTTTGTAGTGCAGATTTGCATTGCCCGCTTGCTTGCTTGGCCAAAAAGGGCGTATGCGTTTTCTCCTGAATATATTCAGGAGAAAACGCATACGCCCTTTTTGGCCAAGTGCACCATTGTCCAAGTTGTGCCCCTCTTCCTGTGCTTTACAGGCGATTCCAAGGTACCTCTTGAAATCTGTTTCCTGCTATTTTGCCTCACTTTCAAGTCCGCCTCGTTGACTTCCCTCAACAGATTTTTGGACGATAGTTGTCCTTTATCACTGTGCCAGTTTGTGAATTGCTGTGCCCCTGAGCTCCATTTCTCAACTCGTTTTTTGTGAGCTGAACGCAAGTCCAAAATTTTGGATCATGTCCTATACTGGTTCCCGGTGGGTGGCTGAGACTTTGGTTAATTCTTCTTCCTGCCGGGAAATTAGAGTGACATGTGCCCGTCCAAATGCCTAACAGCTACTCTCTCATGGGTTCTCCCTCGTCCCTTCCATCCTCTGCCAAATTGGGAACCTGTGCAAACCAGGAGGTTAAAGGGCCTGTCTCTCCAAGTTGGGAGATTGATAGTAAGGCAGTTGGAAAGTCAAACTGGAGCACCAGGAGAGGGACTATTCGTTGAGTTTTAGAAACCTTTCGTATTCACAGTGTGTCCATTCTCTAGGTTTCCTGTACATGTTATAGCTGTAGTAATATTCCCTTGAACATGGAGAGTTGGGACCCATGGAATGGGGGCCATGCATTATTGCTTGAAAGGGTCTGCATTCGCTCACCCAATCTCACCAATCCTCTCAGTCCCAAGTGTCCAGCCTTATGCCACATCCAGCTGTCATTGTAGATAGGGTCTTTCCAGGTTTCCTCAGACACCCTGAAGGAATTGTAAAGAATTTCCCTGTTTTTTGGTTTTGCTTTTGAAATTCCTTTTTATAGTGGGTTTGAGCTGATTCTCGCTGCCATGTTTATGCCACTCTAGACACACTTGATTCCCTTATGGAGTCATATCAATACATAGGTTTTAAGATTCTTACTAGTCAGATATATTCCTCTGTGGGAAATATGGGGTTTTGAGTCTCTTTCACTGAGGAAGGTGTAGGTCTTGTCTATTCCAAAGTTGGTTTTTGAAACGGTCCCTGTGCTTATATCAAACTCTGGTTTTATGCATCACCCCACCTCTCCTTCCCCTTTATGCAGGCATAAGAGTGTTTTCTAAATGTGAGACTCTGTTCTCTTTCCTAACTCAGTTCACGTGTAGCCATGTTTACAGGATCTTCATAAGTGATATCTTATGATAAGTTTCTTTTTCTGTGTGACTTATTTCACTTAGAATCATCGTACCTGAATCCACTCACTTTGCTGCTACTGGTCTTATGACATTGATTTCATGGCTGAGGGATATTCCATCGTACGTAAGTACCACAATGTTTTGAACCATTTTTATATTTCCTGGGATATTTAAGGTGTACCCAAGTTGAGGTTCTTGTAGTCAGTGCAGCCCTAAATTTGGAGGTGGCTCTTTCTTATTGATTTTCAGTTTTCCCAAGGTATATTCCCTAGACTGGAAGTGGCCTTGGCTCTGTAGCTCTGTTGTTTACTTGTTTTAGGGAACACAATGCACTCCTCCAGTGAGGCAGTTGGCAATTTACATCCCGCCCATCAGCATAAAAAGGCTCCCAGTTCTCCAGGGCCTGTCTTGCCTTTCTGGTTTTTACACATTTTGTGGATGTCCCTTTTGACCGGTGGAAAGTGATACTTCTTTGTAGTGCAGATTTGCATTGCCCGCTTGCTTGCTTGGCCAAAAAGGGCGTATGCGTTTTCTCCTGAATATATTCAGTAGAAAACACATACGCCCTTTTTGGCCAAGTGCACCATTGTCCAAGTTGTGCCCCTCTTCCTGTGCTTTACAGGCGATTCCAAGGTACCTCTTGAAATCTGTTTCCTGCTATTTTGCCTCACTTTCAAGTCCGCCTCGTTGACTTCCCTCAACAGATTTTTGGACGATAGTTGTCCTTTATCACTCTGCCAGTTTGTGAATTGCTGTGCCCCTGAGCTCCATTTCTCAACTCGTTTTTTGTGAGCTGAACGCAAGTCCAAAATTTTGGATCATGTCCTATACTGGTTCCCGGTGGGTGGCTGAGACTTTGGTTAATTCTTCTTCCTGCCGGGAAATTAGAGTGACATGTGCCCGTCCAAATGCCTAACAGCTACTCTCTCATGGGTTCTCCCTCGTCCCTTCCATCCTCTGCCAAATTGGGAACCTGTGCAAACCAGGAGGTTAAAGGGCCTGTCTCTCCAAGTTGGGAGATTGATAGTAAGGCAGTTGGAAAGTCAAACTGGAGCACCAGGAGAGGGACTATTCGTTGAGTTTTAGAAACCTTTCGTATTCACAGTGTGTCTATTCTCTAGGTTTCCTGTACATGATATAGCTGTAGTAATATTCCCTTGAACCTGGAGAGTTGGGACCCATGGAATGGGGGCCATGCATTATTGCTTGAAAGGGTCTGCATTTGCTCACCCAATCTCACCAATCCTCTCAGTCCCAAGTGTCCAGCCTTATGCCACATCCAGCTGTCATTGTAGATAGGGTCTTTCCAGGTTTCCTCAGACACCCTGAAGGAATTGTAAAGAATTTCCCTGTTTTTTGGTTTTGCTTTTGAAATTCCTTTTTATAGTGGGTTTGAGGTGATTCTCGTTGCCATGTTTATGCCACTCTAGACACACTTGATTCCCTTATGGAGTCATATCAATACATAGGTTTTAAGATTCTTACTAGTCAGATATATTCCTCTGCAGGAAATATGGGGTTTTGAGTCTCTTTCACTGAGGAAGGTGTAGGTCTTGTCTATTCCAAAGTTGGTTTTTGGAACGGTCCCTGTGCTTATATCAAACTCTGGTTTTATGCATCACCCCACCTCTCCATCCCCTTTATGCAGGCATAAGAGTGTTTTCTAAATGTGAGACTCTGTTCTCTTTCCTAACTCAGTTCACGTGTAGCCATGTTTACAGGATCTTCATAAGTGATATCTTATGATAAGTTTCTTTTTCTGTGTGACTTATTTCACTTAGAATCATCGTACCTGAATCCACTCACTTTGCTGCTACTGGTCTTATGACATTGATTTCATCGCTGAGGGATATTCCATCGTACGTAAGTACCACAATGTTTTGAACCATTTTTATATTTCCTGGGATATTTAAGGTGTACCCAAGTTGAGGTTCTTGTAGTCAGTGCAGCCCTAAACTTGGAGGTGGCTCTTTCTTATTGATTTTCAGTTTTCCCAAGGTATATTCCCTAGACTGGAAGTGGCCTTGGCTCTGTAGCTCTGTTGTTTACTTGTTTTAGGGAACACAATGCACTCCTCCAGTGAGGCAGTTGGCAATTTACATCCCGCCCATCAGCATAACAAGGCTCCCAGTTCTCCAGGGCCTGTCTTGCCTTTCTGGTTTTTACACATTTTGTGGATGTCCCTTTTGACCGGTGGGAAGTGATACTTCTTTGTAGTGCAGATTTGCATTGCCTGCTTGCTTGCTTGGCCAAAAAGGGCGTATGCGTTTTCTCCTGATTATATTCAGGAGAAAACGCATACGCCCTTTTTGGCCAAGTGCACCATTGTCCAAGTTGTGCCCCTCTTCCTGTGCTTTACAGGCGATTCCAACGTACCTCTTGAAATCTGTTTCCTGCTATTTTGCCTCACTTTCAAGTCCGCCTCGTTGACTTCCCTCAACAGACTTTTGGACGATAGTTGTCCTTTATCACTCTGCCAGTTTGTGAATTGCTGTGCCCCTGAGCTCCATTTCTCAACTCGTTTTTTGTGAGCTGAATGCAAGTCCAAAATTTTGGATCATGTCCTATACTGGTTCCCGGTGGGTGGCTGAGACTTTGGTTAATTCTTCTTCCTGCCGGGAAATTAGAGTGACATGTGCCCGTCCAAATGCCTAACAGCTACTCTCTCATGGGTTCTCCCTCGTCCCTTCCATCCTCTGCCAAATTGGGAACCTGTGCAAACCAGGAGGTTAAAGGGCCTGTCTCTCCAAGTTGGGAGATTGATAGTAAGGCAGTTGGAAAGTCAAACTGGAGCACCAGGAGAGGGACTATTCGTTGAGTTTTAGAAACCTTTCGTATTCACAGTGTGTCCATTCTCTAGGTTTCCTGTACATGTTATAGCTGTAGTAATATTCCCTTGAACCTGGAGAGTTGGGACCCATGGAATGGGGGCCATGCATTATTGCTTGAAAGGGTCTGCATTTGCTCACCCAATCTCACCAATCCTCTCAGTCCCAAGTGTCCAGCCTTATGCCACATCCAGCTGTCATTGTAGATAGGGTCTTTCCAGGTTTCCTCAGACACCCTGAAGGAATTGTAAAGAATTTCCCTGTTTTTTGGTTTTGCTTTTGAAATTCCTTTTTATAGTGGGTTTGAGCTGATTCTCGCTGCCATGTTTATGCCACTCTAGACACACTTGATTCCCTTATGGAGTCATATCAATACATAGGTTTTAAGATTCTTACTAGTCAGATATATTCCTCTGCGGGAAATATGGGGTTTTGAGTCTCTTTCACTGAGGAAGGTGTAGGTCTTGTCTATTCCAAAGTTGGTTTTTGGAACGGTCCCTGTGCTTATATCAAACTCTGGTTTTATGCATCACCCGACCTCTCCATCCCCTTTATGCAGGCATAAGTGTGTTTTCTAAATGTGAGACTCTGTTCTCTTTCCTAACTCAGTTCACGTGTAGCCATGTTTACAGGATCTTCATAAGTGATATCTTATGATAAGTTTCTTTTTCTGTGTGACTTATTTCACTTAGAATCATCGTACCTGAATCCACTCACTTTGCTGCTACTGGTCTTATGACATTGATTTCATGGCTGAGGGATATTCCATCATACGTAAGTACCACAATGTTTTGAACCATTTTTATATTTCCTGGGATATTTAAGGTGTACCCAAGTTGAGGTTCTTGTAGTCAGTGCAGCCCTTAATTTGGAGGTGGCTCTTTCTTATTGATTTTCAGTTTTCCCAAGGTATATTCCCTAGACTGGAAATGGCCTTGGCTCTGTAGCTCTGTTGTTTACTTGTTTTAGGGAACACAATGCACTCCTCCAGTGAGGCAGTTGGCAATTTACATCCCGCCCATCAGCATAACAAGGCTCCCAGTTCTCCAGGGCCTGTCTTGCCTTTCTGATTTTTACACATTTTGTGGATGTCCCTTTTGACCGGTGGGAAGTGATACTTCTTTGTAGTGCAGATTTGCATTGCCCGCTTGCTTGCTTGGCCAAAAAGGGCGTATGCGTTTTCTCCTGAATATATTCAGGAGAAAACGCATACGCCCTTTTTGGCCAAGTGCACCATTGTCCAAGTTGTGCCCCTCTTCCTGTGCTTTACAGGCGATTCCAAGGTACCTCTTGAAATCTGTTTCCTGCTATTTTGCCTCACTTTCAAGTCCGCCTCGTTGACTTCCCTCAACAGATTTTTGGACGATAGTTCTCCTTTATCACTCTGCCAGTTTGTGAATTGCTGTGCCCCTGAGCTCCATTTCTCAACTCGTTTTTTGTGAGCTGAACGCAAGTCCAAAATTTTGGATCATGTCCTATACTGGTTCCCGGTGGGTGGCTGAGACTTTGGTTAATTCTTCTTCCTGCCGGGAAATTAGAGTGACATGTGCCCGTCCAAATGCCTAACAGCTACTCTCTCATGGGTTCTCCCTCGTCCCTTCCATCCTCTGCCAAATTGGGAACCTGTGCAAACCAGGAGGTTAAAGGGCCTGTCTCTCCAAGTTGGGAGATTGATAGTAAGGCAGTTGGAAAGTCAAACTGGAGCACCAGGAGAGGGACTATTCGTTGAGTTTTAGAAACCTTTCGTATTCACAGTGTGTCCATTCTCTAGGTTTCCTGTACATGTTATAGCTGTAGTAATATTCCCTTGAACATGGAGAGTTGGGACCCATGGAATGGGGGCCATACATTATTGCTTGAAAGGGTCTGCATTCGCTCACCCAATCTCACCAATCCTCTCAGTCCCAAGTGTCCAGCCTTATGCCACATCCAGCTGTCATTGTAGATAGGGTCTTTCCAGGTTTCCTCAGACACCCTGAAGGAATTGTAAAGAATTTCCCTGTTTTTTGGTTTTGCTTTTGAAATTCCTTTTTATAGTGGGTTTGAGCTGATTCTCGCTGCCATGTTTATGCCACTCTAGACACACTTGATTCCCTTATGGAGTCATATCAATACATAGGTTTTAAGATTCTTACTAGTCAGATATATTCCTCTGTGGGAAATATGGGGTTTTGAGTCTCTTTCACTGAGGAAGGTGTAGGTCTTGTCTATTCCAAAGTTGGTTTTTGAAACGGTCCCTGTGCTTATATCAAACTCTGGATTTATGCATCACCCCACCTCTCCTTCCCCTTTATGCAGGCATAAGAGTGTTTTCTAAATGTGAGACTCTGTTCTCTTTCCTAACTCAGTTCACGTGTAGCCATGTTTACAGGATCTTCATAAGTGATATCTTATGATAAGTTTCTTTTTCTGTGTGACTTATTTCACTTAGAATCATCGTACCTGAATCCACTCACTTTGCTGCTACTGGTCTTATGACATTGATTTCATGGCTGAGGGATATTCCATCGTACGTAAGTACCACAATGTTTTGAACCATTTTTATATTTCCTGGGATATTTAAGGTGTACCCAAGTTGAGGTTCTTGTAGTCAGTGCAGCCCTAAATTTGGAGGTGGCTCTTTCTTATTGATTTTCAGTTTTCCCAAGGTATATTCCCTAGACTGGAAGTGGCCTTGGCTCTGTAGCTCTGTTGTTTACTTGTTTTAGGGAACACAATGCACTCCTCCAATGAGGCGGTTGGCAATTTACATCCCGCCCATCAGCATAACAAGGCTCCCAGTTCTCCAGGGCCTGTCTTGCCTTTCTGGTTTTTACACATTTTGTGGATGTCCCTTTTGACCGGTGGGAAGTGATACTTCTTTGTAGTGCAGATTTGCATTGCCCGCTTGCTTGCTTGGCCAAAAAGGTCGTATGCGTTTTCTCCTGAATATATTCAGGAGAAAAAGCATACGCCCTTTTTGGCCAAGTGCACCATTGTCCAAGTTGTGCCCCTCTTCCTGTGCTTTACAGGCGATTCCAAGGTACCTCTTGAAATCTGTTTCCTGCTATTTTGCCTCACTTTCAAGTCCGCCTCGTTGACTTCCCTCAACAGACTTTTGGACGATAGTTGTCCTTTATCACTCTGCCAGTTTGTGAATTGCTGTGCCCCTGAGCTCCATTTCTCAACTCGTTTTTTGTGAGCTGAACGCAAGTCCAAAATTTTGGATCATGTCCTATACTGGTTCCCGGTGGGTGGCTGAGACTTTGGTTAATTCTTCTTCCTGCCGGGAAATTAGAGTGACATGTGCCCGTCCAAATGCCTAACAGCTACTCTCTCATGGGTTCTCCCTCGTCCCTTCCATCCTCTGCCAAATTGGGAACCTGTGCAAACCAGGAGGTTAAAGGGCCTGTCTCTCCAAGTTGGGAGATTGATAGTAAGGCAGTTGGAAAGTCAAACTGGAGCACCAGGAGAGGGACTATTCGTTGAGTTTTAGAAACCTTTCGTATTCACAGTGTGTCCATTCTCTAGGTTTCCTGTACATGTTATAGCTGTAGTAATATTCCCTTGAACCTGGAGAGTTGGGACCCATGGAATGGGGGCCATGCATTATTGCTTGAAAGGGTCTGCATTTGCTCACCCAATCTCACCAATCCTCTCAGTCCCAAGTGTCCAGCCTTATGCCACATCCAGCTGTCATTGTAGATAGGGTCTTTCCAGGTTTCCTCAGACACCCTGAAGGAATTGTAAAGAATTTCCCTGTTTTTTGGTTTTGCTTTTGAAATTCCTTTTTATAGTGGGTTTGAGCTGATTCTCGCTGCCATGTTTATGCCACTCTAGACACACTTGATTCCCTTATGGAGTCATATCAATACATAGGTTTTAAGATTCTTACTAGTCAGATATATTCCTCTGCGGGAAATATGGGGTTTTGAGTCTCTTTCACTGAGGAAGGTGTAGGTCTTGTCTATTCCAAAGTTGGTTTTTGGAACGGTCCCTGTGCTTATATCAAACTCTGGTTTTATGCATCACCCGACCTCTCCATCCCCTTTATGCAGGCATAAGTGTGTTTTCTAAATGTGAGACTCTGTTCTCTTTCCTAACTCAGTTCACGTGTAGCCATGTTTACAGGATCTTCATAAGTGATATCTTATGATAAGTTTCTTTTTCTGTGTGACTTATTTCACTTAGAATCATCGTACCTGAATCCACTCACTTTGCTGCTACTGGTCTTATGACATTGATTTCATGGCTGAGGGATATTCCATCATACGTAAGTACCACAATGTTTTGAACCATTTTTATATTTCCTGGGATATTTAAGGTGTACCCAAGTTGAGGTTCTTGTAGTCAGTGCAGCCCTTAATTTGGAGGTGGCTCTTTCTTATTGATTTTCAGTTTTCCCAAGGTATATTCCCTAGACTGGAAATGGCCTTGGCTCTGTAGCTCTGTTGTTTACTTGTTTTAGGGAACACAATGCACTCCTCCAGTGAGGCAGTTGGCAATTTACATCCCGCCCATCAGCATAACAAGGCTCCCAGTTCTCCAGGGCCTGTCTTGCCTTTCTGATTTTTACACATTTTGTGGATGTCCCTTTTGACCGGTGGGAAGTGATACTTCTTTGTAGTGCAGATTTGCATTGCCCGCTTGCTTGCTTGGCCAAAAAGGGCGTATGCGTTTTCTCCTGAAAATATATTCAGGAGAAAACGCATACGCCCTTTTTGGCCAAGTGCACCATTGTCCAAGTTGTGCCCCTCTTCCTGTGCTTTACAGGCGATTCCAAGGTACCTCTTGAAATCTGTTTCCTGCTATTTTGCCTCACTTTCAAGTCCGCCTCGTTGACTTCCCTCAACAGATTTTTGGACGATAGTTGTCCTTTATCACTCTGCCAGTTTGTGAATTGCTGTGCCCCTGAGCTCCATTTCTCAACTCGTTTTTTGTGAGCTGAACGCAAGTCCAAAATTTTGGATCATGTCCTATACTGGTTCCCGGTGGGTGGCTGAGACTTTGGTTAATTCTTCTTCCTGCCGGGAAATTAGAGTGACATGTGCCCGTCCAAATGCCTAACAGCTACTCTCTCATGGGTTCTCCCTCGTCCCTTCCATCCTCTGCCAAATTGGGAACCTGTGCAAACCAGGAGGTTAAAGGGCCTGTC
Source organism: Mesoplodon densirostris (assembly GCF_025265405.1). Classification (NCBI taxonomy): domain Eukaryota; kingdom Metazoa; phylum Chordata; class Mammalia; order Artiodactyla; family Ziphiidae; genus Mesoplodon; species Mesoplodon densirostris. Next base: position 5,432,298 of record NW_026778199.1, on the reverse strand, counting down.
TCTCCAAGTTGGGAGATTGATAGTAAGGCAGTTGGAAAGTCAAACTGGAGCACCAGGAGAGGGACTATTCGTTGAGTTTTAGAAACCTTTCGTATTCACAGTGTGTCCATTCTCTAGGTTTCCTGTACATGTTATAGCTGTAGTAATATTCCCTTGAACCTGGAGAGTTGGGACCCATGGAATGGGGGCCATGCATTATTGCTTGAAAGGGTCTGCATTTGCTCACCCAATCTCACCAATCCTCTCAGTCCCAAGTGTCCAGCCTTATGCCACATCCAGCTGTCATTGTAGATAGGGTCTTTCCAGGTTTCCTCAGACACCCTGAAGGAATTGTAAAGAATTTCCCTGTTTTTTGGTTTTGCTTTTGAAATTCCTTTTTATAGTGGGTTTGAGCTGATTCTCGCTGCCATGTTTATGCCACTCTAGACACACTTGATTCCCTTATGGAGACATATCAATACATAGGTTTTAAGATTCTTACTAGTCAGATATATTCCTCTGTGGGAAATATGGGGTTTTGAGTCTCTTTCACTGAGGAAGGTGTCGGTCTTGTCAATTCCAAAGTTGGTTTTTGAAACGGTCCCTGTGCTTATATCAAACTCTGGTTTTATGCATCACCCCACCTCTCCTTCCCCTTTATGCAGGCATAAGAGTGTTTTCTAAATGTGAGACTCTGTTCTCTTTCCTAACTCAGTTCACGTGTAGCCATGTTTACAGGATCTTCATAAGTGATACCTTATGATAAGTTTCTTTTTCTGTGTGACTTATTTCACTTAGAATCATCGTACCTGAATCCACTCACTTTGCTGCTACTGGTCTTATGACATTGATTTCATGGCTGAGGGATATTCCATCGTACGTAAGTACCACAATGTTTTGAACCATTTTTATATTTCCTGGGATATTTAAGGTGTACCCAAGTTGAGGTTCTTGTAGTCAGTGCAGCCCTATTTTGGAGGTGGCTCTTTCTTATTGATTTTCAGTTTTCCCAAGGTATATTCCCTAGACTGGAAGTGGCCTTGGATCTGTAGCTCTGTTGTTTACTTGTTTTAGGGAACACAATGCACTCCTCCAGTGAGGCAGTTGGCAATTTACATCCCACCCATCAGCATAACAAGGCTCCCAGTTCTCCAGGGCCTGTCTTGCCTTTCTGGTTTTTACACATTTTGTGGATGTCCCTTTTGACCGGTGGGAAATGATACTTCTTTGTAGTGCAGATTTGCATTGCCCGCTTGCTTGCTTGGCCAAAAAGGGCGTATGCGTTTTCTCCTGAATATATTCAGGAGAAAACGCATACGCCCTTTTTGGCCAAGTGCACCATTGTCCAAGTTGTGCCCCTCTTCCTGTGCTTTACAGGCGATTCCAAGGTACCTCTTGAAATCTGTTTCCTGCTATTTTGCCTCGCTTTCAAGTCCGCCTCGTTGACTTCCCTCAACAGATTTTTGGACGATAGTTGTCCTTTATCACTCTGCCAGTTTGTGAATTGCTGTGCCCCTGAGCTCCATTTCTCAACTCGTTTTTTGTGAGCTGAACGCAAGTCCAAAATTTTGGATCGTGTCCTATACTGGTTCCCGGTGGGTGGCTGAGACTTTGGTTAATTCTTCTTCCTGCCGGGAAATTAGAGTGACATGTGCCCGTCCAAATGCCTAACAGCTACTCTCTCATGGGTTCTCCCTCGTCCTTTCCATCCTCTGGCAAATTGGGAACCTGTGCAAACCAGGAGGTTAAAGGGCTTGTCTCTCCAAGTTGGGAGATTGATAGTAAGGCAGTTGGAAAGTCAAACTGGAGCACCAGGAGAGGGACTATTCGTTGAGTTTTAGAAACCTTTCGTATTCACAGTGTCTCTATTCTCTAGGTTTCCTGTACATGTTATAGCTGTAGTAATATTCCCTTGAACCTGGAGAGTTGGGACCCATGGAATGGGGGCCATGCATTATTGCTTGAAAGGGTCTGCATTTGCTCACCCAATCTCACCAATCCTCTCAGTCCCAAGTGTCCAGCCTTATGCCACATCCAGCTGTCATTGTAGATAGGGTCTTTCCAGGTTTCCTCAGACACCCTGAAGGAATTGTAAAGAATTTCCCTGTTTTTTGGGTTTGCTTTTGAAATTCCTTTTTATAGTGGGTTTGAGCTGATTCTCGTTGCCATGTTTATGCCACTCTAGACACACTTGATTCCCTTATGGAGTCATATCAATACATAGGTTTTAAGATTCTTACTAGTCAGATATATTCCTCTCCGGGAAATATGGGGTTTTGAGTCTCTTTCACTGAGGAAGGTGTAGGTCTTGTCTATTCCAAAGTTGGTTTTTGGAACGGTCCCTGTGCTTATATCAAACTCTGGTTTTATGCATCACCCCACCTCTCCATCCCCTTTATGCAGGCATAAGAGTGTTTTCTAAATGTGAGACTCTGTTCTCTTTCCTAACTCAGTTCACGTGTAGCCATGTTTACAGGATCTTCATAAGTGATATCTTATGATAAGTTTCTTTTTCTGTGTGACTTATTTCACTTAGAATCATCGTACCTGAATCCACTCACTTTGCTGCTACTGGTCTTATGACATTGATTTCATCGCTGAGGGATATTCCATCGTACGTAAGTACCACAATGTTTTGAACCATTTTTATATTTCCTGGGATATTTAAGGTGTACCCAAGTTGAGGTTCTTGTAGTCAGTGCAGCCCGAAACTTGGAGGTGGCTCTTTCTTATTGATTTTCAGTTTTCCCAAGGTATATTCCCTAGACTGGAAGTGGCCTTGGCTCTGTAGCTCTGTTGTTTACTTGTTTTAGGGAACACAATGCACTCCTCCAGTGAGGCAGTTGGCAATTTACATCCCGCCCATCAGCATAACAAGGCTCCCCGTTCTCCAGGGCCTGTCTTGCCTTTCTGGTTTTTACACATTTTGTGGATGTCCCTTTTGACCGGTGGGAAGTGATACTTCTTTGTAGTGCAGATTTGCATTGCCCGCTTGCTTGCTTGGCCAAAAAGGGCGTATGCGTTTTCTCCTGAATATATTCAGGAGAAAACGCATACGCCCTTTTTGGCCAAGTGCACCATTGTCCAAGTTGTGCCCCTCTTCCTGTGCTTTACAGGCGATTCCAAGGTACCTCTTGAAATCTGTTTCCTGCTATTTTGCCTCACTTTCAAGTCCGCCTCGTTGACTTCCCTCAACAGATTTTTGGACGATAGTTGTCCTTTATCACTCTGCCAGTTTGTGAATTGCTGTGCCCCTGAGCTCCATTTCTCAACTCGTTTTTTGTGAGCTGAACGCAAGTCCAAAATTTTGGATCATGTCCTATACTGGTTCCCGGTGGGTGGCTGAGACTTTGGTTAATTCTTCTTCCTGCCGGGAAATTAGAGTGACATGTGCCCGTCCAAATGCCTAACAGCTACTCTCTCATGGGTTCTCCCTCGTCCCTTCCATCCTCTGCCAAATTGGGAACCTGTGCAAACCAGGAGGTTAAAGGGCCTGTCTCTCCAAGTTGGGAGATTGATAGTAAGGCAGTTGGAAAGTCAAACTGGAGCACCAGGAGAGGGACTATTCGTTGAGTTTTAGAAACCTTTCGTATTCACAGTGTGTCCATTCTCTAGGTTTCCTGTACATGTTATAGCTGTAGTAATATTCCCTTGAACCTGGAGAGTTGGGACCCATGGAATGGGGGCCATGCATTATTGCTTGAAAGGGTCTGCATTTGCTCACCCAATCTCACCAATCCTCTCAGTCCCAAGTGTCCAGCCTTATGCCACATCCAGCTGTCATTGTAGATAGGGTCTTTCCAGGTTTCCTCAGACACCCTGAAGGAATTGTAAAGAATTTCCCTGTTTTTTGGTTTTGCTTTTGAAATTCCTTTTTATAGTGGGTTTGAGCTGATTCTCGCTGCCATGTTTATGCCACTCTAGACACACTTGATTCCCTTATGGAGACATATCAATACATAGGTTTTAAGATTCTTACTAGTCAGATATATTCCTCTGTGGGAAATATGGGGTTTTGAGTCTCTTTCACTGAGGAAGGTGTCGGTCTTGTCAATTCCAAAGTTGGTTTTTGAAACGGTCCCTGTGCTTATATCAAACTCTGGTTTTATGCATCACCCCACCTCTCCTTCCCCTTTATGCAGGCATAAGAGTGTTTTCTAAATGTGAGACTCTGTTCTCTTTCCTAACTCAGTTCACGTGTAGCCATGTTTACAGGATCTTCATAAGTGATACCTTATGATAAGTTTCTTTTTCTGTGTGACTTATTTCACTTAGAATCATCGTACCTGAATCCACTCACTTTGCTGCTACTGGTCTTATGACATTGATTTCATGGCTGAGGGATATTCCATCGTACGTAAGTACCACAATGTTTTGAACCATTTTTATATTTCCTGGGATATTTAAGGTGTACCCAAGTTGAGGTTCTTGTAGTCAGTGCAGCCCTAAATTTGGAGGTGGCTCTTTCTTATTGATTTTCAGTTTTCCCAAGGTATATTCCCTAGACTGGAAGTGGCCTTGGATCTGTAGCTCTGTTGTTTACTTGTTTTAGGGAACACAATGCACTCCTCCAGTGAGGCAGTTGGCAATTTACATCCCACCCATCAGCATAACAAGGCTCCCAGTTCTCCAGGGCCTGTCTTGCCTTTCTGGTTTTTACACATTTTGTGGATGTCCCTTTTGACCGGTGGGAAATGATACTTCTTTGTAGTGCAGATTTGCATTGCCCGCTTGCTTGCTTGGCCAAAAAGGGCGTATGCGTTTTCTCCTGAATATATTCAGGAGAAAACGCATACGCCCTTTTTGGCCAAGTGCACCATTGTCCAAGTTGTGCCCCTCTTCCTGTGCTTTACAGGCGATTCCAAGGTACCTCTTGAAATCTGTTTCCTGCTATTTTGCCTCGCTTTCAAGTCCGCCTCGTTGACTTCCCTCAACAGATTTTTGGACGATAGTTGTCCTTTATCACTCTGCCAGTTTGTGAATTGCTGTGCCCCTGAGCTCCATTTCTCAACTCGTTTTTTGTGAGCTGAACGCAAGTCCAAAATTTTGGATCGTGTCCTATACTGGTTCCCGGTGGGTGGCTGAGACTTTGGTTAATTCTTCTTCCTGCCGGGAAATTAGAGTGACATGTGCCCGTCCAAATGCCTAACAGCTACTCTCTCATGGGTTCTCCCTCGTCCTTTCCATCCTCTGGCAAATTGGGAACCTGTGCAAACCAGGAGGTTAAAGGGCTTGTCTCTCCAAGTTGGGAGATTGATAGTAAGGCAGTTGGAAAGTCAAACTGGAGCACCAGGAGAGGGAATATTCGTTGAGTTTTAGAAACCTTTCGTATTCACAGTGTGTCTATTCTCTAGGTTTCCTGTACATGTTATAGCTGTAGTAATATTCCCTTGAACCTGGAGAGTTGGGACCCATGGAATGGGGGCCATGCATTATTGCTTGAAAGGGTCTGCATTTGCTCACCCAATCTCACCAATCCTCTCAGTCCCAAGTGTCCAGCCTTATGCCACATCCAGCTGTCATTGTAGATAGGGTCTTTCCAGGTTTCCTCAGACACCCTGAAGGAATTGTAAAGAATTTCCCTGTTTTTTGGGTTTGCTTTTGAAATTCCTTTTTATAGTGGGTTTGAGCTGATTCTCGTTGCCATGTTTATGCCACTCTAGACACACTTGATTCCCTTATGGAGTCATATCAATACATAGGTTTTAAGATTCTTACTAGTCAGATATATTCCTCTCCGGGAAATATGGGGTTTTGAGTCTCTTTCATTGAGGAAGGTGTAGGTCTTGTCTATTCCAAAGTTGGTTTTTGGAACGGTCCCTGTGCTTATATCAAACTCTGGTTTTATGCATCACCCCACCTCTCCATCCCCTTTATGCAGGCATAAGAGTGTTTTCTAAATGTGAGACTCTGTTCTCTTTCCTAACTCAGTTCACGTGTAGCCATGTTTACAGGATCTTCATAAGTGATATCTTATGATAAGTTTCTTTTTCTGTGTGACTTATTTCACTTAGAATCATCGTACCTGAATCCACTCACTTTGCTGCTACTGGTCTTATGACATTGATTTCATCGCTGAGGGATATTCCATCGTACGTAAGTACCACAATGTTTTGAACCATTTTTATATTTCCTGGGATATTTAAGGTGTACCCAAGTTGAGGTTCTTGTAGTCAGTGCAGCCCGAAACTTGGAGGTGGCTCTTTCTTATTGATTTTCAGTTTTCCCAAGGTATATTCCCTAGACTGGAAGTGGCCTTGGCTCTGTAGCTCTGTTGTTTACTTGTTTTAGGGAACACAATGCACTCCTCCAGTGAGGCAGTTGGCAATTTACATCCCGCCCATCAGCATAACAAGGCTCCCCGTTCTCCAGGGCCTGTCTTGCCTTTCTGGTTTTTACACATTTTGTGGATGTCCCTTTTGACCGGTGGGAAGTGATACTTCTTTGTAGTGCAGATTTGCATTGCCCGCTTGCTTGCTTGGCCAAAAAGGGCGTATGCGTTTTCTCCTGAATATATTCAGGACAAAACGCATACGCCCTTTTTGGCCAAGTGCACCATTGTCCAAGTTGTGCCCCTCTTCCTGTGCTTTACAGGCGATTCCAAGGTACCTCTTGAAATCTGTTTCCTGCTATTTTGCCTCACTTTCAAGTCCGCCTCGTTGACTTCCCTCAACAGATTTTTGGACGATAGTTGTCCTTTATCACTCTGCCAGTTTGTGAATTGCTGTGCCCCTGAGCTCCATTTCTCAACTCGTTTTTTGTGAGCTGAACGCAAGTCCAAAATTTTGGATCATGTACTATACTGGTTCCCGGTGGGTGGCTGAGACTTTGGTTAATTCTTCTTCCTGCCGGGAAATTAGAGTGACATGTGCCCGTCCAAATGCCTAACAGCTACTCTCTCATGGGTTCTCCCTCGTCCCTTCCATCCTCTGCCAAATTGGGAACCTGTGCAAACCAGGAGGTTAAAGGGCCTGTCTCTCCAAGTTGGGAGATTGATAGTAAGGCAGTTGGAAAGTCAAACTGGAGCACCAGGAGAGGGACTATTCGTTGAGTTTTAGAAACCTTTCGTATTCACAGTGTGTCCATTCTCTAGGTTTCCTGTACATGTTATAGCTGTAGTAATATTCCCTTGAACCTGGAGAGTTGGGACCCATGGAATGGGGGCCATGCATTATTGCTTGAAAGGGTCTGCATTTGCTCACCCAATCTCACCAATCCTCTCAGTCCCAAGTGTCCAGCCTTATGCCACATCCAGCTGTCATTGTAGATAGGGTCTTTCCAGGTTTCCTCAGACACCCTGAAGGAATTGTAAAGAATTTCCCTGTTTTTTGGTTTTGCTTTTGAAATTCCTTTTTATAGTGGGTTTGAGCTGATTCTCGCTGCCATGTTTATGCCACTCTAGACACACTTGATTCCCTTATGGAGACATATCAATACATAGGTTTTAAGATTCTTACTAGTCAGATATATTCCTCTGTGGGAAATATGGGGTTTTGAGTCTCTTTCACTGAGGAAGGTGTCGGTCTTGTCTATTCCAAAGTTGGTTTTTGAAACGGTCCCTGTGCTTATATCAAACTCTGGTTTTATGCATCACCCCACCTCTCCTTCCCCTTTATGCAGGCATAAGAGTGTTTTCTAAATGTGAGACTCTGTTCTCTTTCCTAACTCAGTTCACGTGTAGCCATGTTTACAGGATCTTCATAAGTGATATCTTATGATAAGTTTCTTTTTCTGTGTGACTTATTTCACTTAGAATCATCGTACCTGAATCCACTCACTTTGCTGCTACTGGTCTTATGACATTGATTTCATGGCTGAGGGATATTCCATCGTACGTAAGTACCACAATGTTTTGAACCATTTTTATATTTCCTGGGATATTTAAGGTGTACCCAAGTTGAGGTTCTTGTAGTCAGTGCAGCCCTAAATTTGGAGGTGGCTCTTTCTTATTGATTTTCAGTTTTCCCAAGGTATATTCCCTAGACTGGAAGTGGCCTTGGCTCTGTAGCTCTGTTGTTTACTTGTTTTAGGGAACACAATGCACTCCTCCAGTGAGGCAGTTGGCAATTTACATCTCGCCCATCAGCATAACAAGGCTCCCAGTTCTCCAGGGCCTGTCTTGCCTTTCTGGTTTTTACACATTTTGTGGATGTCCCTTTTGACCGGTGTGAAGTGATACTTCTTTGTAGTGCAGATTTGCATTGCCCGCTTGCTTGCTTGGCCAAAAAGGGCGTATGCGTTTTCTCCTGAATATATTCAGGAGAAAACGCATACGCCCTTTTTGGCCAAGTGCACCATTGTCCAAGTTGTGCCCCTCTTCCTGTGCTTTACAGGCGATTCCAAGGTACCTCTTGAAATCTGTTTCCTGCTATTTTGCCTCGCTTTCAAGTCCGCCTCGTTGACTTCCCTCAACAGATTTTTGGACGATAGTTGTCCTTTATCACTCTGCCAGTTTGTGAATTGCTGTGCCCCTGAGCTCCATTTCTCAACTCGTTTTTTGTGAGCTGAACGCAAGTCCAAAATTTTGGATCGTGTCCTATACTGGTTCCCGGTGGGTGGCTGAGACTTTGGTTAATTCTTCTTCCTGCCGGGAAATTAGAGTGACATGTGCCCGTCCAAATGCCTAACAGCTACTCTCTCATGGGTTCTCCCTCGTCCCTTCCATCCTCTGCCAAATTGGGAACCTGTGCAAACCAGGAGGTTAAAGGGCCTGTCTCTCCAAGTTGGGAGATTGATAGTAAGGCAGTTGGAAAGTCAAACTGGAGCACCAGGAGAGGGACTATTCGTTGAGTTTTAGAAACCTTTCGTATTCACAGTGTGTCCATTCTCTAGGTTTCCTGTACATGTTATAGCTGTAGTAATATTCCCTTGAACCTGGAGAGTTGGGACCCATGGAATGGGGGCCATGCATTATTGCTTTAAAGGGTCTGCATTCGCTCACCCAATCTCACCAATCCTCTCAGTCCCAAGTGTCCAGCCTTATGCCACATCCAGCTGTCATTGTAGATAGGGTCTTTCCAGGTTTCCTCAGACACCCTGAAGGAATTGTAAAGAATTTCCCTGTTTTTTGGTTTTGCTTTTGAAATTCCTTTTTATAGTGGGTTTGAGCTGATTCTCGCTGCCATGTTTATGCCACTCTAGACACACTTGATTCCCTTATGGAGTCATATCAATACATAGGTTTTAAGATTCTTACTAGTCAGATATATTCCTCTGTGGTAAATATGGGGTTTTGAGTCTCTTTCACTGAGGAAGGTGTAGGTCTTGTCTATTCCAAAGTTGGTTTTTGAAACGGTCCCTGTGCTTATATCAAACTCTGGTTTTATGCATCACCCCACCTCTCCTTCCCCTTTATGCAGGCATAAGAGTGTTTTCTAAATGTGAGACTCTGTTCTCTTTCCTAACTCAGTTCACGTGTAGCCATGTTTACAGGATCTTCATAAGTGATATCTTATGATAAGTTTCTTTTTCTGTGTGACTTATTTCACTTAGAATCATCGTACCTGAATCCACTCACTTTGCTGCTACTGGTCTTATGACATTGATTTCATGGCTGAGGGATATTCCATCGTACGTAAGTACCACAATGTTTTGAACCATTTTTATATTTCCTGGGATATTTAAGGTGTACCCAAGTTGAGGTTCTTGTAGTCAGTGCAGCCCTAAATTTGGAGGTGGCTCTTTCTTATTGATTTTCAGTTTTCCCAAGGTATATTCCCTAGACTGGAAGTGGCCTTGGCTCTGTAGCTCTGTTGTTTACTTGTTTTAGGGAACACAATGCACTCCTCCAGTGAGGCAGTTGGCAATTTACATCCCGCCCATCAGCATAACAAGGCTCCCAGTTCTCCAGGGCCTGTCTTGCCTTTCTGGTTTTTACACATTTTGTGGATGTCCCTTTTGACCGGTGAGAAATGATACTTCTTTGTAGTGCAGATTTGCATTGCCCGCTTGCTTGCTTGGCCAAAAAGGGCGTATGCGTTTTCTCCTGAATATATTCAGGAGAAAACGCATACGCCCTTTTTGGCCAAGTGCACCATTGTCCAAGTTGTGCCCCTCTTCCTGTGCTTTACAGGCGATTCCAAGGTACCTCTTGAAATCTGTTTCCTGCTATTTTGCCTCGCTTTCAAGTCCGCCTCGTTGACTTCCCTCAACAGATTTTTGGACGATAGTTGTCCTTTATCACTCTGCCAGTTTGTGAATTGCTGAGCCCCTGGGCTCCATTTCTCAACTCGTTTTTTGTGAGCTGAACGCAAGTCCAAAATTTTGGATCGTGTCCTATACTGGTTCCCGGTGGGTGGCTGAGACTTTGGTTAATTCTTCTTCCTGCCGGGAAATTAGAGTGACATGTGCCCGTCCAAATGCCTAACAGCTACTCTCTCATGGGTTCTCCCTCGTCCTTTCCATCCTCTGGCAAATTGGGAACCTGTGCAAACCAGGAGGTTAAAGGGCTTGTCTCTCCAAGTTGGGAGATTGATAGTAAGGCAGTTGGAAAGTCAAACTGGAGCACCAGGAGAGGGACTATTCGTTGAGTTTTAGAAACCTTTCGTATTCACAGTGTGTCTATTCTCTAGGTTTCCTGTACATGTTATAGCTGTAGTAATATTCCCTTGAACCTGGAGAGTTGGGACCCATGGAATGGGGGCCATGCATTATTGCTTGAAAGGGTCTGCATTTGCTCACCCAATCTCACCAATCCTCTCAGTCCCAAGTGTCCAGCCTTATGCCACATCCAGCTGTCATTGTAGATAGGGTCTTTCCAGGTTTCCTCAGACACCCTGAAGGAATTGTAAAGAATTTCCCTGTTTTTTGGTTTTGCTTTTGAAATTCCTTTTTATAGTGGGTTTGAGCTGATTCTCGTTGCCATGTTTATGCCACTCTAGACACACTTGATTCCCTTATGGAGTCATATCAATACATAGGTTTTAAGATTCTTACTAGTCAGATATATTCCTCTGCGGGAAATATGGGGTTTTGAGTCTCTTTCACTGAGGAAGGTGTAGGTCTTGTCTATTCCAAAGTTGGTTTTTGGAACGGTCCCTGTGCTTATATCAAACTCTGGTTTTATGCATCACCCCACCTCTCCATCCCCTTTATGCAGGCATAAGAGTGTTTTCTAAATGTGAGACTCTGTTCTCTTTCCTAACTCAGTTCACGTGTAGCCATGTTTACAGGATCTTCATAAGTGATATCTTATGATAAGTTTCTTTTTCTGTGTGACTTATTTCACTTAGAATCATCGTACCTGAATCCACTCACTTTGCTGCTACTGGTCTTATGACATTGATTTCATGGCTGAGGGATATTCCATCGTACGTAAGTACCACAATGTTTTGAACCATTTTTATATTTCCTGGGATATTTAAGGTGTACCCAAGTTGAGGTTCTTGTAGTCAGTGCAGCCCGAAACTTGGAGGTGGCTCTTTCTTATTGATTTTCAGTTTTCCCAAGGTATATTCCCTAGACTGGAAGTGGCCTTGGCTCTGTAGCTCTGTTGTTTACTTGTTTTAGGGAACACAATGCACTCCTCCAGTGAGGCAGTTGGCAATTTACATCCCGCCCATCAGCATAACAAGGCTCCCAGTTCTCCAGGGCCTGTCTTGCCTTTCTGGTTTTTACACATTTTGTGGATGTCCCTTTTGACCGGTGGGAAGTGATACTTCTTTGTAGTGCAGATTTGCATTGCCCGCTTGCTTGCTTGGCCAAAAAGGGCGTATGCGTTTTCTCCTGAATATATTCAGGAGAAAAAGCATACGCCCTTTTTGGCCAAGTGCACCATTGTCCAAGTTGTGCCCCTCTTCCTGTGCTTTACAGGCGATTCCAAGGTACCTCTTGAAATCTGTTTCCTGCTATTTTGCCTCACTTTCAAGTCCGCCTCGTTGACTTCCCTCAATAGATTTTTGGATGATAGTTGTCCTTTATCACTCTGCCAGTTTGTGAATTGCTGTGCCCCTGAGCTCCATTTCTCAACTCGTTTTTTGTGAGCTGAACGCAAGTCCAAAATTTTGGATCATGTCCTATACTGGTTCCCGGTGGGTGGCTGAGACTTTGGTTAATTCTTCTTCCTGCCGGGAAATTAGAGTGACATGTGCCCGTCCAAATGCCTAACAGCTACTCTCTCATGGGTTCTCCCTCGTCCCTTCCATCCTCTGCCAAATTGGGAACCTGTGCAAACCAGGAGGTTAAAGGGCCTGTCTCTCCAAGTTGGGAGATTGATAGTAAGGCAGTTGGAAAGTCAAACTGGAGCACCAGGAGAGGGACTATTCGTTGAGTTTTAGAAACCGTTCGTATTCACAGTGTGTACATTCTATAGGTTTCCTGTACATGTTATAGCTGTAGTAATATTCCCTTGAACATGGAGAGTTGGGACCCATGGAATGGGGGCCATGCATTATTGCTTTAAAGGGTCTGCATTCGCTCACCCAATCTCACCAATCCTCTCAGTCCCAAGTGTCCAGCCTTATGCCACATCCAGCTGTCATTGTAGATAGGGTCTTTCCAGGTTTCCTCAGACACCCTGAAGGAATTGTAAAGAATTTCCCTGTTTTTTGGTTTTGCTTTTGAAATTCCTTTTTATAGTGGGTTTGAGCTGATTCTCGCTGCCATGTTTATGCCACTCTAGACACACTTGATTCCCTTATGGAGTCATATCAATACATAGGTTTTAAGATTCTTACTAGTCAGATATATTCCTCTGTGGGAAATATGGGGTTTTGAGTCTCTTTCACTGAGGAAGGTGTAGGTCTTGTCTATTCCAAAGTTGGTTTTTGAAACGGTCCCTGTGCTTATATCAAACTCTGGTTTTATGCATCACCCCACCTCTCCTTCCCCTTTATGCAGGCATAAGAGTGTTTTCTAAATGTGAGACTCTGTTCTCTTTCCTAACTCAGTTCACGTGTAGCCATGTTTACAGGATCTTCATAAGTGATATCTTATGATAAGTTTCTTTTTCTGTGTGACTTATTTCACTTAGAATCATCGTACCTGAATCCACTCACTTTGCTGCTACTGGTCTTATGACATTGATTTCATGGCTGAGGGATATTCCATCGTACGTAAGTACCACAATGTTTTGAACCATTTTTATATTTCCTGGGATATTTAAGGTGTACCCAAGTTGAGGTTCTTGTAGTCAGTGCAGCCCTAAATTTGGAGGTGGCTCTTTCTTATTGAATTTCAGTTTTCCCAAGGTATATTCCCTAGACTGGAAGTGGCCTTGGCTCTGTAGCTCTGTTGTTTACTTGTTTTAGGGAACACAATGCACTCCTCCAGTGAGGCAGTTGGCAATTTACATCCCGCCCATCAGCATAACAAGGCTCCCAGTTCTCCAGGGCCTGTCTTGCCTTTCTGGTTTTTACACATTTTGTGGATGTCCCTTTTGACCGGTGGGAAGTGATACTTCTTTGTAGTGCAGATTTGCATTGCCCGCTTGCTTGCTTGGCCAAAAAGGGCGTATGCGTTTTCTCCTGAATATATTCAGGAGAAAAAGCATACGCCCTTTTTGGCCAAGTGCACCATTGTCCAAGTTGTGCCCCTCTTCCTGTGCTTTACAGGCGATTCCAAGGTACCTCTTGAAATCTGTTTCCTGCTATTTTGCCTCACTTTCAAGTCCGCCTCGTTGACTTCCCTCAACAGACTTTTGGACGATAGTTGTCCTTTATCACTCTGCCAGTTTGTGAATTGCTGTGCCCCTGAGCTCCATTTCTCAACTCGTTTTTTGTGAGCTGAACGCAAGTCCAAAATTTTGGATCATGTCCTATACTGGTTCCCGGTGGGTGGCTGAGACTTTGGTTAATTCTTCTTCCTGCCGGGAAATTAGAGTGACATGTGCCCGTCCAAATGCCTAACAGCTACTCTCTCATGGGTTCTCCCTCGTCCCTTCCATCCTCTGCCAAATTGGGAACCTGTGCAAACCAGGAGGTTAAAGGGCCTGTCTCTCCAAGTTGGGAGATTGATAGTAAGGCAGTTGGAAAGTCAAACTGGAGCACCAGGAGAGGGACTATTCGTTGAGTTTTAGAAACCTTTCGTATTCACAGTGTGTCCATTCTCTAGGTTTCCTGTACATGTTATAGCTGTAGTAATATTCCCTTGAACCTGGAGAGTTGGGACCCATGGAATGGGGGCCATGCATTATTGCTTGAAAGGGTCTGCATTTGCTCACCCAATCTCACCAATCCTCTCAGTCCCAAGTGTCCAGCCTTATGCCACATCCAGCTGTCATTGTAGATAGGGTTTTTCCAGGTTTCCTCAGACACCCTGAAGGAATTGTAAAGAATTTCCCTGTTTTTTGGTTTTGCTTTTGAAATTCCTTTTTATAGTGGGTTTGAGCTGATTCTCGCTGCCATGTTTATGCCACTCTAGACACACTTGATTCCCTTATGGAGTCATATCAATACATAGGTTTTAAAATTCTTACTAGTCAGATATATTCCTCTGCGGGAAATATGAGGTTTTGAGTCTCTTTCACTAAGGAAGGTGTAGGTCTTGTCTATTCTAAAGTTGGTTTTTGGAACGGTCCCTGTGCTTATATCAAACTCTGGTTTTATGCATCACCCGACCTCTCCATCCCCTTTATGCAGGCATAAGTGTGTTTTCTAAATGTGAGACTCTGTTCTCTTTCCTAACTCAGTTCACGTGTAGCCATGTTTACAGGATCTTCATAAGTGATATCTTATGATAAGTTTCTTTTTCTGTGTGACTTATTTCACTTAGAATCATCGTACCTGAATCCACTCACTTTGCTGCTACTGGTCTTATGACATTGATTTCATGGCTGAGGGATATTCCATCATACGAAAGTACCACAATGTTTTGAACCATTTTTATATTTCCTGGGATATTTAAGGTGTACCCAAGTTGAGGTTCTTGTAGTCAGTGCAGCCCTAAATTTGGAGGTGGCTCTTTCTTATTGATTTTCAGTTTTCCCAAGGTATATTCCCTAGACTGGAAGTGGCCTTGGATCTGTAGCTCTGTTGTTTACTTGTTTTAGGGAACACAATGCACTCCTCCAGTGAGGCAGTTGGCAATTTACATCCCGCCCATCAGCATAACAAGGCTCCCAGTTCTCCAGGGCCTGTCTTGCCTTTCTGGTTTTTACACATTTTGTGGATGTCCCTTTTGACCGGTGGGAAGTGATACTTCTTTGTAGTGCAGATTTGCATTGCCCGCTTGCTTGCTTGGCCAAAAAGGGCGTATGCGTTTTCTCCTGAATATATTCAGGAGAAAACGCATACGCCCTTTTTGGCCAAGTGCACCATTGTCCAAGTTGTGCCCCTCTTCCTGTGCTTTACAGGCGATTCCAAGGTACCTCTTGAAATCTGTTTCCTGCTATTTTGCCTCACTTTGAAGTCCGCCTCGTAGACTTCCCTCAACAGATTTTTGGACGATAGTTCTCCTTTATCACTCTGCCAGTTTGTGAATTGCTGTGCCCCTGAGCTCCATTTCTCAACTCGTTTTTTGTGAGCTGAACGCAAGTCCAAAATTTTGGATCATGTCCTATACTGGTTCCCGGTGGGTGGCTGAGACTTTGGTTAATTCTTCTTCCTGCCGGGAAATTAGAGTGACATGTGCCCGTCCAAATGCCTAACAGCTACTCTCTCATGGGTTCTCCCTCGTCCCTTCCATCCTCTGCCAAATTGGGAACCTGTGCAAACCAGGAGGTTAAAGGGCCTGTCTCTCCAAGTTGGGAGATTGATAGTAAGGCAGTTGGAAAGTCAAACTGGAGCAACAGGAGAGGGACTATTCGTTGAGTTTTAGAAAACTTTCGTATTCACAGTGTGTCCATTCTCTAGGTTTCCTGTACATGTTATAGCTGTAGTAATATTCCCTTGAACATGGAGAGTTGGGACCCATGGAATGGGGGCCATGCATTATTGCTTGAAAGGGTCTGCATTCGCTCACCCAATCTCACCAATCCTCTCAGTCCCAAGTGTCCAGCCTTATGCCACATCCAGCTGTCATTGTAGATAGGGTCTTTCCAGGTTTCCTCAGACACCCTGAAGGAATTGTAAAGAATTTCCCTGTTTTTTGGTTTTGCTTTTGAAATTCCTTTTTATAGTGGGTTTGAGCTGATTCTCGCTGCCATGTTTATGCCACTCTAGACACACTTGATTCCCTTATGGAGTCATATCAATACATAGGTTTTAAGATTCTTACTAGTCAGATATATTCCTCTGTGGGAAATATGGGGTTTTGAGTCTCTTTCACTGAGGAAGGTGTAGGTCTTGTCTATTCCAAAGTTGGTTTTTGAAACGGTCCCTGTGCTTATATCAAACTCTGGTTTTATGCATCACCCCACCTCTCCTTCCCCTTTATGCAGGCATAAGAGTGTTTTCTAAATGTGAGACTCTGTTCTCTTTCCTAACTCAGTTCACGTGTAGCCATGTTTACAGGATCTTCATAAGTGATATCTTATGATAAGTTTCTTTTTCTGTGTGACTTATTTCACTTAGAATCATCGTACCTGAATCCACTCACTTTGCTGCTACTGGTCTTATGACATTGATTTCATGGCTGAGGGATATTCCATCGTACGTAAGTACCACAATGTTTTGAACCATTTTTATATTTCCTGGGATATTTAAGGTGTACCCAAGTTGAGGTTCTTGTAGTCAGTGCAGCCCTAAATTTGGAGGTGGCTCTTTCTTATTGATTTTCAGTTTTCCCAAGGTATATTCCCTAGACTGGAAGTGGCCTTGGCTCTGTAGCTCTGTTGTTTACTTGTTTTAGGGAACACAATGCACTCCTCCAGTGAGGCAGTTGGCAATTTACATCCCGCCCATCAGCATAAAAAGGCTCCAAGTTCTCCAGGGCCTGTCTTGCCTTTCTGGTTTTTACACATTTTGTGGATGTCCCTTTTGACCGGTGGGAAGTGATACTTCTTTGTAGTGCAGATTTGCATTGCCCGCTTGCTTGCTTGGCCAAAAAGGGCGTATGCGTTTTCTCCTGAATATATTCAGGAGAAAACGCATACGCCCTTTTTGGCCAAGTGCACCATTGTCCAAGTTGTGCCCCTCTTCCTGTGCTTTACAGGCGATTCCAAGGTACCTCTTGAAATCTGTTTCCTGCTATTTTGCCTCACTTTCAAGTCCGCCTCGTTGACTTCCCTCAACAGATTTTTGGACGATAGTTGTCCTTTATCACTCTGCCAGTTTGTGAATTGCTGTGCCCCTGAGCTCCATTTCTCAACTCGTTTTTTGTGAGCTGAACGCAAGTCCAAAATTTTGGATCATTTCCTCTACTGGTTCCCGGTGGGTGGCTGAGACTTTGGTTAATTCTTCTTCCTGCCGGGAAATTAGAGTGACATGTGCCCGTCCAAATGCCTAACAGCTACTCTCTCATGGGTTCTCCCTCGTCCCTTCCATCCTCTGCCAAATTGGGAACCTGTGCAAACCAGGAGGTTAAAGGGCCTGTCTCTCCAAGTTGGGAGATTGATAGTAAGGCAGTTGGAAAGTCAAACTGGAGCACCAGGAGAGGGACTATTCGTTGAGTTTTAGAAACCTTTCGTATTCACAGTGTGTCCATTCTCTAGGTTTCCTGTACATGTTATAGCTGTAGTAATATTCCCTTGAACCTGGAGAGCTGGGACCCATGGAATGGGGGCCATGCATTATTGCTTGAAAGGGTCTGCATTTGCTCACCCAATCTCACCAATCCTCTCAGTCCCAAGTGTCCAGCCTTATGCCACATCCAGCTGTCATTGTAGATAGGGTCTTTCCAGGTTTCCTCAGACACCCTGAAGGAATTGTAAAGAATTTCCCTGTTTTTTGGTTTTGTTTTTGAAATTCCTTTTTATAGTGGGTTTGAGCTGATTCTCGCTGCCATGTTTATGCCACTCTAGACACACTTGATTCCCTTATGGAGACATATCAATACATAGGTTTTAAGATTCTTACTAGTCAGATATATTCCTCTGTGGGAAATATGGGGTTTTGAGTCTCTTTCACTGAGGAAGGTGTCGGTCTTGTCAATTCCAAAGTTGGTTTTTGAAACGGTCCCTGTGCTTATATCAAACTCTGGTTTTATGCATCACCCCACCTCTCCTTCCCCTTTATGCAGGCATAAGAGTGTTTTCTAAATGTGAGACTCTGTTCTCTTTCCTAACTCAGTTCACGTGTAGCCATGTTTACAGGATCTTCATAAGTGATATCTTATGATAAGTTTCTTTTTCTGTGTGACTTATTTCACTTAGAATCATCGTACCTGAATCCACTCACTTTGTTGCTACTGGTCTTATGACATTGATTTCATGGCTGAGGGATATTCCATCGTACGTAAGTACCACAATGTTTTGAACCATTTTTATATTTCCTGGGATATTTAAGGTGTACCCAAGTTGAGGTTCTTGTAGTCAGTGCAGCCCTAAATTTGGAGGTGGCTCTTTCTTATTGATTTTCAGTTTTCCCAAGGTATATTCCCTAGACTGGAAGTGGCCTTGGATCTGTAGCTTTGTTGTTTACTTGTTTTAGGGAACACAATGCACTCCTCCAGTGAGGCAGTTGGCAATTTACATCCCACCCATCAGCATAACAAGGCTCCCAGTTCTCCAGGGCCTGTCTTGCCTTTCTGGTTTTTACACATTTTGTGGATGTCCCTTTTGACCGGTGAGAAATGATACTTCTTTGTAGTGCAGATTTGCATTGCCCGCTTGCTTGCTTGGCCAAAAAGGGCGTATGCGTTTTCTCCTGAATATATTCAGGAGAAAACGCATACGCCCTTTTTGGCCAAGTGCACCATTGTCCAAGTTGTGCCCCTCTTCCTGTGCTTTACAGGCGATTCCAAGGTACCTCTTGAAATCTGTTTCCTGCTATTTTGCCTCGCTTTCAAGTCCGCCTCGTTGACTTCCCTCAACAGATTTTTGGACGATAGTTGTCCTTTATCACTCTGCCAGTTTGTGAATTGCTGAGCCCCTGAGCTCCATTTCTCAACTCGTTTTTTGTGAGCTGAACGCAAGTCCAAAATTTTGGATCGTGTCCTATACTGGTTCCCGGTGGGTGGCTGAGACTTTGGTTAATTCTTCTTCCTGCCGGGAAATTAGAGTGACATGTGCCCGTCCAAATGCCTAACAGCTACTCTCTCATGGGTTCTCCCTCGTCCTTTCCATCCTCTGGCAAATTGGGAACCTGTGCAAACCAGGAGGTTAAAGGGCTTGTCTCTCCAAGTTGGGAGATTGATAGTAAGGCAGTTGGAAAGTCAAACTGGAGCACCAGGAGAGGGACTATTCGTTGAGTTTTAGAAACCTTTCGTATTCACAGTGTGTCTATTCTCTAGGTTTCCTGTACATGTTATAGCTGTAGTAATATTCCCTTGAACCTGGAGAGTTGGGACCCATGGAATGGGGGCCATGCATTATTGCTTGAAAGGGTCTGCATTTGCTCACCCAATCTCACCAATCCTCTCAGTCCCAAGTGTCCAGCCTTATGCCACATCCAGCTGTCATTGTAGATAGGGTCTTTCCAGGTTTCCTCAGACACCCTGAAGGAATTGTAAAGAATTTCCCTGTTTTTTGGGTTTGCTTTTGAAATTCCTTTTTATAGTGGGTTTGAGGTGATTCTCGTTGCGATGTTTATGCCACTCTAGACACACTTGATTCCCTTATGGAGTCATATCAATACATAGGTTTTAAGATTCTTACTAGTCAGATATATTCCTCTCCGGGAAATATGGGGTTTTGAGTCTCTTTCACTGAGGAAGGTGTAGGTCTTGTCTATTCCAAAGTTGGTTTTTGGAACGGTCCCTGTGCTTATATCAAACTCTGGTTTTATGCATCACCCCACCTCTCCATCCCCTTTATGCAGGCATAAGAGTGTTTTCTAAATGTGAGACTCTGTTCTCTTTCCTAACTCAGTTCACGTGTAGCCATGTTTACAGGATCTTCATAAGTGATATCTTATGATAAGTTTCTTTTTCTGTGTGACTTATTTCACTTAGAATCATCGTACCTGAATCCACTCACTTTGCTGCTACTGGTCTTATGACATTTATTTCATCGCTGAGGGATATTCCATCGTACGTAAGTACCACAATGTTTTGAACCATTTTTATATTTCCTGGGATATTTAAGGTGTACCCAAGTTGAGGTTCTTGTAGTCAGTGCAGCCCGAAACTTGGAGGTGGCTCTTTCTTATTGATTTTCAGTTTTCCCAAGGTATATTCCCTAGACTGGAAGTGGCCTTGGCTCTGTAGCTCTGTTGTTTACTTGTTTTAGGGAACACAATGCACTCCTCCAGTGAGGCAGTTGGCAATTTACATCCCGCCCATCAGCATAACAAGGCTCCCAGTTCTCCAGGGCCTGTCTTGCCTTTCTGGTTTTTACACATTTTGTGGATGTCCCTTTTGACCGGTGGGAAGTGATACTTCTTTGTAGTGCAGATTTGCATTGCCCGCTTGCTTGCTTGGCCAAAAAGGGCGTATGCGTTTTCTCCTGAATATATTCAGGAGAAAACGCATACGCCCTTTTTGGCCAAGTGCACCATTGTCCAAGTTGTGCCCCTCTTCCTGTGCTTTACAGGCGATTCCAAGGTACCTCTTGAAATCTGTTTCCTGCTATTTTGCCTCACTTTCAAGTCCGCCTCGTTGACTTCCCTCAACAGATTTTTGGACGATAGTTGTCCTTTATCACTCTGCCAGTTTGTGAATTGCTGTGCCCCTGAGCTCCATTTCTCAACTCGTTTTTTGTGAGCTGAACGCAAGTCCAAAATTTTGGATCATGTCCTATACTGGTTCCCGGTGGGTGGCTGAGACTTTGGTTAATTCTTCTTCCTGCCGGGAAATTAGAGTGACATGTGCCCGTCCAAATGCCTAACAGCAACTCTCTCATGGGTTCTCCCTCGTCCCTTCCATCCTCTGCCAAATTGGGAACCTGTGCACACCAGGAGGTTAAAGGGCCTGTCTCTCCAAGTTGGGAGATTGATAGTAAGGCAGTTGGAAAGTCAAACTGGAGCACCAGGAGAGGGACTATTCGTTGAGTTTTAGAAACCTTTCGTATTCACAGTGTGTCCATTCTCTAGGTTTCCTGTACATGTTATAGCTGTAGTAATATTCCCTTGAACCTGGAGAGTTGGGACCCATGGAATGGGGGCCATGCATTATTGCTTGAAAGGGTCTGCATTTGCTCACCCAATCTCACCAATCCTCTCAGTCCCAAGTGTCCAGCCTTATGCCACATCCAGCTGTCATTGTAGATAGGGTCTTTCCAGGTTTCCTCAGACACCCTGAAGGAATTGTAAAGAATTTCCCTGTTTTTTGGTTTTGCTTTTGAAATTCCTTTTTATAGTGGGTTTCAGCTGATTCTCGCTGCCATGTTTATGCCACTCTAGACACACTTGATTCCCTTATGGAGACATATCAATACATAGGTTTTAAGATTCTTACTAGTCAGATATATTCCTCTGTGGGAAATATGGGGTTTTGAGTCTCTTTCACTAAGTAAGGTGTCGGTCTTGTCAATTCCAAAGTTGGTTTTTGAAACGGTCCCTGTGCTTATATCAAACTCTGGTTTTATGCATCACCCCACCTCTCCTTCCCCTTTATGCAGGCATAAGAGTGTTTTCTAAATGTGAGACTCTGTTCTCTTTCCTAACTCAGTTCACGTGTAGCCATGTTTACAGGATCTTCATAAGTGATATCTTATGATAAGTTTCTTTTTCTGTGTGACTTATTTCACTTAGAATCATCGTACCTGAATCCACTCACTTTGCTGCTACTGGTCTTATGACATTGATTTCATGGCTGAGGGATATTCCATCGTACGTAAGTACCACAATGTTTTGAACCATTTTTATATTTCCTGGGATATTTAAGGTGTACCCAAGTTGAGGTTCTTGTAGTCAGTGCAGCCCTAAATTTGGAGGTGGCTCTTTCTTATTGAATTTCAGTTTTCCCAAGGTATATTCCCTAGACTGGAAGTGGCCTTGGCTCTGTAGCTCTGTTGTTTACTTGTTTTAGGGAACACAATGCACTCCTCCAGTGAGGCAGTTGGCAATTTACATCTCGCCCATCAGCATAACAAGGCTCCCAGTTCTCCAGGGCCTGTCTTGCCTTTCTGGTTTTTACACATTTTGTGGATGTCCCTTTTGACCGGTGTGAAGTGATACTTCTTTGTAGTGCAGATTTGCATTGCCCGCTTGCTTGCCTGGCCAAAAAGGGCGTATGCGTTTTCTCCTGAATATATTCAGGAGAAAACGCATACGCCCTTTTTGGCCAAGTGCACCATTGTCCAAGTTGTGCCCCTCTTCCTGTGCTTTACAGGCGATTCCAACGTACCTCTTGAAATCTGTTTCCTGCTATTTTGCCTCACTTTCAAGTCCGCCTCGTTGACTTCCCTCAACAGATTTTTGGACGATAGTTGTCCTTTATCACTCTGCCAGTTTGTGAATTGCTGTGCCCCTGAGCTCCATTTCTCAACTCGTTTTTTGTGAGCTGAACGCAAGTCCAAAATTTTGGATCATGTCCTATACTGGTTCCCGGTGGGTGGCTGAGACTTTGGTTAATTCTTCTTCCTGCCGGGAAATTAGAGTGACATGTGCCCGTCCAAATGCCTAACAGCTACTCTCTCATGGGTTCTCCCTCGTCCCTTCCATCCTCTGCCAAATTGGGAACCTGTGCAAACCAGGAGGTTAAAGGGCCTGTCTCTCCAAGTTGGGAGATTGATAGTAAGGCAGTTGGAAAGTCAAACTGGAGCACCAGGAGAGGGACTATTCGTTGAGTTTTAAAAACCTTTCGTATTCACAGTGTGTACATTCTATAGGTTTCCTGTACATGTTATAGCTGTAGTAATATTCCCTTGAACATGGAGAGTTGGGACCCATGGAATGGGGGCCATGCATTATTGCTTTAAAGGGTCTGCATTCGCTCACCCAATCTCACCAATCCTCTCAGTCCCAAGTGTCCAGCCTTATGCCACATCCAGCTGTCATTGTAGATAGGGTCTTTCCAGGTTTCCTCAGACACCCTGAAGGAATTGTAAAGAATTTCCCTGTTTTTTGGGTTTGCTTTTGAAATTCCTTTTTATAGTGGGTTTGAGCTGATTCTCGTTGCCATGTTTATGCCACTCTAGACACACTTGATTCCCTTATGGAGTCATATCAATACATAGGTTTTAAGATTCTTACTAGTCAGATATATTCCTCTGCGGGAAATATGGGGTTTTGAGTCTCTTTCACTGAGGAAGGTGTCGGTCTTGTCAATTCCAAAGTTGGTTTTTGAAACGGTCCCTGTGCTTATATCAAACTCTGGTTTTATGCATCACCCCACCTCTCCTTCCCCTTTATGCAGGCATAAGAGTGTTTTCTAAATGTGAGACTCTGTTCTCTTTCCTAACTCAGTTCACGTGTAGCCATGTTTACAGGATCTTCATAAGTGATATCTTATGATAAGTTTCTTTTTCTGTGTGACTTATTTCACTTAGAATCATCGTACCTGAATCCACTCACTTTGCTGCTACTGGTCTTATGACATTGATTTCATGGCTGAGGGATATTCCATCGTACGTAAGTACCACAATGTTTTGAACCATTTTTATATTTCCTGGGATATTTAAGGTGTACCCAAGTTGAGGTTCTTGTAGTCAGTGCAGCCCTAAATTTGGAGGTGGCTCTTTCTTATTGAATTTCAGTTTTCCCAAGGTATATTCCCTAGACTGGAAGTGGCCTTGGCTCTGTAGCTCTGTTGTTTACTTGTTTTAGGGAACACAATGCACTCCTCCAGTGAGGCAGTTGGCAATTTACATCTCGCCCATCAGCATAACAAGGCTCCCAGTTCTCCAGGGCCTGTCTTGCCTTTCTGGTTTTTACACATTTTGTGGATGTCCCTTTTGACCGGTGTGAAGTGATACTTCTTTGTAGTGCAGATTTGCATTGCCCGCTTGCTTGCTTGGCCAAAAAGGGCGTATGCGTTTTCTCCTGAATATATTCAGGAGAAAACGCATACGCCCTTTTTGGCCAAGTGCACCATTGTCCAAGTTGTGCCCCTCTTCCTGTGCTTTACAGGCGATTCCAAGGTACCTCTTGAAATCTGTTTCCTGCTATTTTGCCTCACTTTCAAGTCCGCCTCGTTGACTTCCCTCAACAGATTTTTGGACGATAGTTGTCCTTTATCACTCTGCCAGTTTGTGAATTGCTGTGCCCCTGATCTCCATTTCTCAACTCGTTTTTTGTGAGCTGAACGCAAGTCCAAAATTTTGGATCATGTCCTATACTGGTTCCCGGTGGGTGGCTGAGACTTTGGTTAATTCTTCTTCCTGCCGGGAAATTAGAGTGACATGTGCCCGTCCAAATGCCTAACAGCTACTCTCTCATGGGTTCTCCCTCGTCCCTTCCATCCTCTGCCAAATTGGGAACCTGTGCAAACCAGGAGGTTAAAGGGCCTGTCTCTCCAAGTTGGGAGATTGATAGTAAGGCAGTTGGAAAGTCAAACTGGAGCACCAGGAGAGGGACTATTCGTTGAGTTTTAAAAACCTTTCGTATTCACAGTGTGTACATTCTATAGGTTTCCTGTACATGTTATAGCTGTAGTAATATTCCCTTGAACATGGAGAGTTGGGACCCATGGAATGGGGGCCATGCATTATTGCTTGAAAGGGTCTGCATTCGCTCACCCAATCTCACCAATCCTCTCAGTCCCAAGTGTCCAGCCTTATGCCACATCCAGCTGTCATTGTAGATAGGGTCTTTCCAGGTTTCCTCAGACACCCTGAAGGAATTGTAAAGAATTTCCCTGTTTTTTGGGTTTGCTTTTGAAATTCCTTTTTATAGTGGGTTTGAGGTGATTCTCGTTGCCATGTTTATGCCACTCTAGACACACTTGATTCCCTTATGGAGTCATATCAATACATAGGTTTTAAGATTCTTACTAGTCAGATATATTCCTCTGCGGGAAATATGGGGTTTTGAGTCTCTTTCACTGAGGAAGGTGTAGGTCTTGTCTATTCCAAAGTTGGTTTTTGGAACGGTCCCTGTGCTTATATCAAACTCTGGTTTTATGCATCACCCCACCTCTCCTTCCCCTTTATGCAGGCATAAGAGTGTTTTCTAAATGTGAGACTCTGTTCTCTTTCCTAACTCAGTTCACGTGTAGCCATGTTTACAGGATCTTCATAAGTGATATCTTATGATAAGTTTCTTTTTCTGTGTGACTTATTTCACTTAGAATCATCGTACATGAATCCACTCACTTTGCTGCTACTGGTCTTATGACATTGATTTCATGGCTGAGGGATATTCCATCGTACGTAAGTACCACAATGTTTTGAACCATTTTTATATTTCCTGGGATATTTAAGGTGTACCCAAGTTGAGGTTCTTGTAGTCAGTGCAGCCCGAAACTTGGAGGTGGCTCTTTCTTATTGATTTTCAGTTTTCCCAAGGTATATTCCCTAGACTGGAAGTGGCCTTGGCTCTGTAGCTCTGTTGTTTACTTGTTTTAGGGAACACAATGCACTCCTCCAGTGAGGCAGTTGGCAATTTACATCCCGCCCATCAGCATAACAAGGCTCCCAGTTCTCCAGGGCCTGTCTTGCCTTTCTGGTTTTTACACATTTTGTGGATGTCCCTTTTGACCGGTGGGAAGTGATACTTCTTTGTAGTGCAGATTTGCATTGCCCGCTTGCTTGCTTGGCCAAAAAGGGCGTATGCGTTTTCTCCTGAATATATTCAGGAGAAAACGCATACGCCCTTTTTGGCCAAGTGCACCATTGTCCAAGTTGTGCCCCTCTTCCTGTGCTTTACAGGCGATTCCAAGGTACCTCTTGAAATCTGTTTCCTGCTATTTTGCCTCACTTTCAAGTCCGCCTCGTTGACTTCCCTCAACAGATTTTTGGACGATAGTTGTCCTTTATCACTCTGCCAGTTTGTGAATTGCTGTGCCCCTGAGCTCCATTTCTCAACTCGTTTTTTGTGAGCTGAACGCAAGTCCAAAATTTTGGATCATGTCCTATACTGGTTCCCGGTGGGTGGCTGAGACTTTGGTTAATTCTTCTTCCTGCCGGGAAATTAGAGTGACATGTGCCCGTCCAAATGCCTAACAGCAACTCTCTCATGGGTTCTCCCTCGTCCCTTCCATCCTCTGCCAAATTGGGAACCTGTGCACACCAGGAGGTTAAAGGGCCTGTCTCTCCAAGTTGGGAGATTGATAGTAAGGCAGTTGGAAAGTCAAACTGGAGCACCAGGAGAGGGACTATTCGTTGAGTTTTAGAAACCTTTCGTATTCACAGTGTGTCCATTCTCTAGGTTTCCTGTACATGTTATAGCTGTAGTAATATTCCCTTGAACCTGGAGAGTTGGGACCCATGGAATGGGGGCCATGCATTATTGCTTGAAAGGGTCTGCATTTGCTCACCCAATCTCACCAATCCTCTCAGTCCCAAGTGTCCAGCCTTATGCCACATCCAGCTGTCATTGTAGATAGGGTCTTTCCAGGTTTCCTCAGACACCCTGAAGGAATTGTAAAGAATTTCCCTGTTTTTTGGTTTTGCTTTTGAAATTCCTTTTTATAGTGGGTTTCAGCTGATTCTCGCTGCCATGTTTATGCCACTCTAGACACACTTGATTCCCTTATGGAGACATATCAATACATAGGTTTTAAGATTCTTACTAGTCAGATATATTCCTCTGTGGGAAATATGGGGTTTTGAGTCTCTTTCACTAAGTAAGGTGTCGGTCTTGTCAATTCCAAAGTTGGTTTTTGAAACGGTCCCTGTGCTTATATCAAACTCTGGTTTTATGCATCACCCCACCTCTCCTTCCCCTTTATGCAGGCATAAGAGTGTTTTCTAAATGTGAGACTCTGTTCTCTTTCCTAACTCAGTTCACGTGTAGCCATGTTTACAGGATCTTCATAAGTGATATCTTATGATAAGTTTCTTTTTCTGTGTGACTTATTTCACTTAGAATCATCGTACCTGAATCCACTCACTTTGCTGCTACTGGTCTTATGACATTGATTTCATGGCTGAGGGATATTCCATCGTACGTAAGTACCACAATGTTTTGAACCATTTTTATATTTCCTGGGATATTTAAGGTGTACCCAAGTTGAGGTTCTTGTAGTCAGTGCAGCCCTAAATTTGGAGGTGGCTCTTTCTTATTGAATTTCAGTTTTCCCAAGGTATATTCCCTAGACTGGAAGTGGCCTTGGCTCTGTAGCTCTGTTGTTTACTTGTTTTAGGGAACACAATGCACTCCTCCAGTGAGGCAGTTGGCAATTTACATCTCGCCCATCAGCATAACAAGGCTCCCAGTTCTCCAGGGCCTGTCTTGCCTTTCTGGTTTTTACACATTTTGTGGATGTCCCTTTTGACCGGTGTGAAGTGATACTTCTTTGTAGTGCAGATTTGCATTGCCCGCTTGCTTGCCTGGCCAAAAAGGGCGTATGCGTTTTCTCCTGAATATATTCAGGAGAAAACGCATACGCCCTTTTTGGCCAAGTGCACCATTGTCCAAGTTGTGCCCCTCTTCCTGTGCTTTACAGGCGATTCCAAGGTACCTCTTGAAATCTGTTTCCTGCTATTTTGCCTCACTTTCAAGTCCGCCTCGTTGACTTCCCTCAACAGATTTTTGGACGATAGTTGTCCTTTATCACTCTGCCAGTTTGTGAATTGCTGTGCCCCTGAGCTCCATTTCTCAACTCGTTTTTTGTGAGCTGAACGCAAGTCCAAAATTTTGGATCATGTCCTATACTGGTTCCCGGTGGGTGGCTGAGACTTTGGTTAATTCTTCTTCCTGCCGGGAAATTAGAGTGACATGTGCCCGTCCAAATGCCTAACAGCTACTCTCTCATGGGTTCTCCCTCGTCCCTTCCATCCTCTGCCAAATTGGGAACCTGTGCAAACCAGGAGGTTAAAGGGCCTGTCTCTCCAAGTTGGGAGATTGATAGTAAGGCAGTTGGAAAGTCAAACTGGAGCACCAGGAGAGGGACTATTCGTTGAGTTTTAAAAACCTTTCGTATTCACAGTGTGTACATTCTATAGGTTTCCTGTACATGTTATAGCTGTAGTAATATTCCCTTGAACATGGAGAGTTGGGACCCATGGAATGGGGGCCATGCATTATTGCTTTAAAGGGTCTGCATTCGCTCACCCAATCTCACCAATCCTCTCAGTCCCAAGTGTCCAGCCTTATGCCACATCCAGCTGTCATTGTAGATAGGGTCTTTCCAGGTTTCCTCAGACACCCTGAAGGAATTGTAAAGAATTTCCCTGTTTTTTGGGTTTGCTTTTGAAATTCCTTTTTATAGTGGGTTTGAGCTGATTCTCGTTGCCATGTTTATGCCACTCTAGACACACTTGATTCCCTTATGGAGTCATATCAATACATAGGTTTTAAGATTCTTACTAGTCAGATATATTCCTCTGCGGGAAATATGGGGTTTTGAGTCTCTTTCACTGAGGAAGGTGTCGGTCTTGTCAATTCCAAAGTTGGTTTTTGAAACGGTCCCTGTGCTTATATCAAACTCTGGTTTTATGCATCACCCCACCTCTCCTTCCCCTTTATGCAGGCATAAGAGTGTTTTCTAAATGTGAGACTCTGTTCTCTTTCCTAACTCAGTTCACGTGTAGCCATGTTTACAGGATCTTCATAAGTGATATCTTATGATAAGTTTCTTTTTCTGTGTGACTTATTTCACTTAGAATCATCGTACCTGAATCCACTCACTTTGCTGCTACTGGTCTTATGACATTGATTTCATGGCTGAGGGATATTCCATCGTACGTAAGTACCACAATGTTTTGAACCATTTTTATATTTCCTGGGATATTTAAGGTGTACCCAAGTTGAGGTTCTTGTAGTCAGTGCAGCCCTAAATTTGGAGGTGGCTCTTTCTTATTGAATTTCAGTTTTCCCAAGGTATATTCCCTAGACTGGAAGTGGCCTTGGCTCTGTAGCTCTGTTGTTTACTTGTTTTAGGGAACACAATGCACTCCTCCAGTGAGGCAGTTGGCAATTTACATCTCGCCCATCAGCATAACAAGGCTCCCAGTTCTCCAGGGCCTGTCTTGCCTTTCTGGTTTTTACACATTTTGTGGATGTCCCTTTTGACCGGTGTGAAGTGATACTTCTTTGTAGTGCAGATTTGCATTGCCCGCTTGCTTGCTTGGCCAAAAAGGGCGTATGCGTTTTCTCCTGAATATATTCAGGAGAAAACGCATACGCCCTTTTTGGCCAAGTGCACCATTGTCCAAGTTGTGCCCCTCTTCCTGTGCTTTACAGGCGATTCCAAGGTACCTCTTGAAATCTGTTTCCTGCTATTTTGCCTCACTTTCAAGTCCGCCTCGTTGACTTCCCTCAACAGATTTTTGGACGATAGTTGTCCTTTATCACTCTGCCAGTTTGTGAATTGCTGTGCCCCTGAGCTCCATTTCTCAACTCGTTTTTTGTGAGCTGAACGCAAGTCCAAAATTTTGGATCATGTCCTATACTGGTTCCCGGTGGGTGGCTGAGACTTTGGTTAATTCTTCTTCCTGCCGGGAAATTAGAGTGACATGTGCCCGTCCAAATGCCTAACAGCTACTCTCTCATGGGTTCTCCCTCGTCCCTTCCATCCTCTGCCAAATTGGGAACCTGTGCAAACCAGGAGGTTAAAGGGCCTGTCTCTCCAAGTTGGGAGATTGATAGTAAGGCAGTTGGAAAGTCAAACTGGAGCACCAGGAGAGGGACTATTCGTTGAGTTTTAAAAACCTTTCGTATTCACAGTGTGTACATTCTATAGGTTTCCTGTACATGTTATAGCTGTAGTAATATTCCCTTGAACATGGAGAGTTGGGACCCATGGAATGGGGGCCATGCATTATTGCTTGAAAGGGTCTGCATTCGCTCACCCAATCTCACCAATCCTCTCAGTCCCAAGTGTCCAGCCTTATGCCACATCCAGCTGTCATTGTAGATAGGGTCTTTCCAGGTTTCCTCAGACACCCTGAAGGAATTGTAAAGAATTTCCCTGTTTTTTGGGTTTGCTTTTGAAATTCCTTTTTATAGTGGGTTTGAGGTGATTCTCGTTGCCATGTTTATGCCACTCTAGACACACTTGATTCCCTTATGGAGTCATATCAATACATAGGTTTTAAGATTCTTACTAGTCAGATATATTCCTCTGCGGGAAATATGGGGTTTTGAGTCTCTTTCACTGAGGAAGGTGTCGGTCTTGTCAATTCCAAAGTTGGTTTTTGAAACGGTCCCTGTGCTTATATCAAACTCTGGTTTTATGCATCACCCCACCTCTCCTTCCCCTTTATGCAGGCATAAGAGTGTTTTCTAAATGTGAGACTCTGTTCTCTTTCCTAACTCAGTTCACGTGTAGCCATGTTTACAGGATCTTCATAAGTGATATCTTATGATAAGTTTCTTTTTCTGTGTGACTTATTTCACTTAGAATCATCGTACCTGAATCCACTCACTTTGCTGCTACTGGTCTTATGACATTGATTTCATGGCTGAGGGATATTCCATCGTACGTAAGTACCACAATGTTTTGAACCATTTTTATATTTCCTGGGATATTTAAGGTGTACCCAAGTTGAGGTTCTTGTAGTCAGTGCAGCCCTAAATTTGGAGGTGGCTCTTTCTTATTGAATTTCAGTTTTCCCAAGGTATATTCCCTAGACTGGAAGTGGCCTTGGCTCTGTAGCTCTGTTGTTTACTTGTTTTAGGGAACACAATGCACTCCTCCAGTGAGGCAGTTGGCAATTTACATCTCGCCCATCAGCATAACAAGGCTCCCAGTTCTCCAGGGCCTGTCTTGCCTTTCTGGTTTTTACACATTTTGTGGATGTCCCTTTTGACCGGTGTGAAGTGATACTTCTTTGTAGTGCAGATTTGCATTGCCCGCTTGCTTGCTTGGCCAAAAAGGGCGTATGCGTTTTCTCCTGAATATATTCAGGAGAAAACGCATACGCCCTTTTTGGCCAAGTGCACCATTGTCCAAGTTGTGCCCCTCTTCCTGTGCTTTACAGGCGATTCCAAGGTACCTCTTGAAATCTGTTTCCTGCTATTTTGCCTCACTTTCAAGTCCGCCTCGTTGACTTCCCTCAACAGATTTTTGGACGATAGTTGTCCTTTATCACTCTGCCAGTTTGTGAATTGCTGTGCCCCTGATCTCCATTTCTCAACTCGTTTTTTGTGAGCTGAACGCAAGTCCAAAATTTTGGATCATGTCCTATACTGGTTCCCGGTGGGTGGCTGAGACTTTGGTTAATTCTTCTTCCTGCCGGGAAATTAGAGTGACATGTGCCCGTCCAAATGCCTAACAGCTACTCTCTCATGGGTTCTCCCTCGTCCCTTCCATCCTCTGCCAAATTGGGAACCTGTGCAAACCAGGAGGTTAAAGGGCCTGTCTCTCCAAGTTGGGAGATTGATAGTAAGGCAGTTGGAAAGTCAAACTGGAGCACCAGGAGAGGGACTATTCGTTGAGTTTTAAAAACCTTTCGTATTCACAGTGTGTACATTCTATAGGTTTCCTGTACATGTTATAGCTGTAGTAATATTCCCTTGAACATGGAGAGTTGGGACCCATGGAATGGGGGCCATGCATTATTGCTTGAAAGGGTCTGCATTCGCTCACCCAATCTCACCAATCCTCTCAGTCCCAAGTGTCCAGCCTTATGCCACATCCAGCTGTCATTGTAGATAGGGTCTTTCCAGGTTTCCTCAGACACCCTGAAGGAATTGTAAAGAATTTCCCTGTTTTTTGGGTTTGCTTTTGAAATTCCTTTTTATAGTGGGTTTGAGGTGATTCTCGTTGCCATGTTTATGCCACTCTAGACACACTTGATTCCCTTATGGAGTCATATCAATACATAGGTTTTAAGATTCTTACTAGTCAGATATATTCCTCTGCGGGAAATATGGGGTTTTGAGTCTCTTTCACTGAGGAAGGTGTAGGTCTTGTCTATTCCAAAGTTGGTTTTTGGAACGGTCCCTGTGCTTATATCAAACTCTGGTTTTATGCATCACCCCACCTCTCCTTCCCCTTTATGCAGGCATAAGAGTGTTTTCTAAATGTGAGACTCTGTTCTCTTTCCTAACTCAGTTCACGTGTAGCCATGTTTACAGGATCTTCATAAGTGATATCTTATGATAAGTTTCTTTTTCTGTGTGACTTATTTCACTTAGAATCATCGTACATGAATCCACTCACTTTGCTGCTACTGGTCTTATGACATTGATTTCATGGCTGAGGGATATTCCATCGTACGTAAGTACCACAATGTTTTGAACCATTTTTATATTTCCTGGGATATTTAAGGTGTACCCAAGTTGAGGTTCTTGTAGTCAGTGCAGCCCGAAACTTGGAGGTGGCTCTTTCTTATTGATTTTCAGTTTTCCCAAGGTATATTCCCTAGACTGGAAGTGGCCTTGGCTCTGTAGCTCTGTTGTTTACTTGTTTTAGGGAACACAATGCACTCCTCCAGTGAGGCAGTTGGCAATTTACATCCCGCCCATCAGCATAACAAGGCTCCCAGTTCTCCAGGGCCTGTCTTGCCTTTCTGGTTTTTACACATTTTGTGGATGTCCCTTTTGACCGGTGGGAAGTGATACTTCTTTGTAGTGCAGATTTGCATTGCCCGCTTGCTTGCTTGGCCAAAAAGGGCGTATGCGTTTTCTCCTGAATATATTCAGGAGAAAACGCATACGCCCTTTTTGGCCAAGTGCACCATTGTCCAAGTTGTGCCCCTCTTCCTGTGCTTTACAGGCGATTCCAAGGTACCTCTTGAAATCTGTTTCCTGCTATTTTGCCTCACTTTCAAGTCCGCCTCGTTGACTTCCCTCAACAGATTTTTGGACGATAGTTGTCCTTTATCACTCTGCCAGTTTGTGAATTGCTGTGCCCCTGAGCTCCATTTCTCAACTCGTTTTTTGTGAGCTGAACGCAAGTCCAAAATTTTGGATCATGTACTATACTGGTTCCCGGTGGGTGGCTGAGACTTTGGTTAATTCTTCTTCCTGCCGGGAAATTAGAGTGACATGTGCCCGTCCAAATGCCTAACAGCTACTCTCTCATGGGTTCTCCCTCGTCCCTTCCATCCTCTGCCAAATTGGGAACCTGTGCAAACCAGGAGGTTAAAGGGCCTGTCTCTCCAAGTTGGGAGATTGATAGTAAGGCAGTTGGAAAGTCAAACTGGAGCACCAGGAGAGGGACTATTCGTTGAGTTTTAAAAACCTTTCGTATTCACAGTGTGTACATTCTATAGGTTTCCTGTACATGTTATAGCTGTAGTAATATTCCCTTGAACATGGAGAGTTGGGACCCATGGAATGGGGGCCATGCATTATTGCTTTAAAGGGTCTGCATTCGCTCACCCAATCTCACCAATCCTCTCAGTCCCAAGTGTCCAGCCTTATGCCACATCCAGCTGTCATTGTAGATAGGGTCTTTCCAGGTTTCCTCAGACACCCTGAAGGAATTGTAAAGAATTTCCCTGTTTTTTGGGTTTGCTTTTGAAATTCCTTTTTATAGTGGGTTTGAGCTGATTCTCGTTGCCATGTTTATGCCACTCTAGACACACTTGATTCCCTTATGGAGTCATATCAATACATAGGTTTTAAGATTCTTACTAGTCAGATATATTCCTCTGCGGGAAATATGGGGTTTTGAGTCTCTTTCACTGAGGAAGGTGTAGGTCTTGTCTATTCCAAAGTTGGTTTTTGGAACGGTCCCTGTGCTTATATCAAACTCTGGTTTTATGCATCACCCCACCTCTCCTTCCCCTTTATGCAGGCATAAGAGTGTTTTCTAAATGTGAGACTCTGTTCTCTTTCCTAACTCAGTTCACGTGTAGCCATGTTTACAGGATCTTCATAAGTGATATCTTATGATAAGTTTCTTTTTCTGTGTGACTTATTTCACTTAGAATCATCGTACATGAATCCACTCACTTTGCTGCTACTGGTCTTATGACATTGATTTCATGGCTGAGGGATATTCCATCGTACGTAAGTACCACAATGTTTTGAACCATTTTTATATTTCCTGGGATATTTAAGGTGTACCCAAGTTGAGGTTCTTGTAGTCAGTGCAGCCCGAAACTTGGAGGTGGCTCTTTCTTATTGATTTTCAGTTTTCCCAAGGTATATTCCCTAGACTGGAAGTGGCCTTGGCTCTGTAGCTCTGTTGTTTACTTGTTTTAGGGAACACAATGCACTCCTCCAGTGAGGCAGTTGGCAATTTACATCCCGCCCATCAGCATAACAAGGCTCCCAGTTCTCCAGGGCCTGTCTTGCCTTTCTGGTTTTTACACATTTTGTGGATGTCCCTTTTGACCGGTGGGAAGTGATACTTCTTTGTAGTGCAGATTTGCATTGCCCGCTTGCTTGCTTGGCCAAAAAGGGCGTATGCGTTTTCTCCTGAATATATTCAGGAGAAAACGCATACGCCCTTTTTGGCCAAGTGCACCATTGTCCAAGTTGTGCCCCTCTTCCTGTGCTTTACAGGCGATTCCAAGGTACCTCTTGAAATCTGTTTCCTGCTATTTTGCCTCACTTTCAAGTCCGCCTCGTTGACTTCCCTCAACAGATTTTTGGACGATAGTTGTCCTTTATCACTCTGCCAGTTTGTGAATTGCTGTGCCCCTGAGCTCCATTTCTCAACTCGTTTTTTGTGAGCTGAACGCAAGTCCAAAATTTTGGATCATGTACTATACTGGTTCCCGGTGGGTGGCTGAGACTTTGGTTAATTCTTCTTCCTGCCGGGAAATTAGAGTGACATGTGCCCGTCCAAATGCCTAACAGCTACTCTCTCATGGGTTCTCCCTCGTCCCTTCCATCCTCTGCCAAATTGGGAACCTGTGCAAACCAGGAGGTTAAAGGGCCTGTCTCTCCAAGTTGGGAGATTGATAGTAAGGCAGTTGGAAAGTCAAACTGGAGCACCAGGAGAGGGACTATTCGTTGAGTTTTAGAAACCTTTCGTATTCACAGTGTGTACATTCTATAGGTTTCCTGTACATGTTATAGCTGTAGTAATATTCCCTTGAACATGGAGAGTTGGGACCCATGGAATGGGGGCCATGCATTATTGCTTGAAAGGGTCTGCATTTGCTCACCCAATCTCACCAATCCTCTCAGTCCCAAGTGTCCAGCCTTATGCCACATCCAGCTGTCATTGTAGATAGGGTCTTTCCAGGTTTCCTCAGACACCCTGAAGGAATTGTAAAGAATTTCCCTGTTTTTTGGTTTTGCTTTTGAAATTCCTTTTTATAGTGGGTTTGAGCTGATTCTCGCTGCCATGTTTATGCCACTCTAGACACACTTGATTCCCTTATGGAGACATATCAATACATAGGTTTTAAGATTCTTACTAGTCAGATATATTCCTCTGTGGGAAATATGGGGTTTTGAGTCTCTTTCACTGAGGAAGGTGTAGGTCTTGTCTATTCCAAAGTTGGTTTTTGGAACGGTCCCTGTGCTTATATCAAACTCTGGTTTTATGCATCACCCCACCTCTCCTTCCCCTTTATGCAGGCATAAGAGTGTTTTCTAAATGTGAGACTCTGTTCTCTTTCCTAACTCAGTTCACGTGTAGCCATGTTTACAGGATCTTCATAAGTGATATCTTATGATAAGTTTCTTTTTCTGTGTGACTTATTTCACTTAGAATCATCGTACCTGAATCCACTCACTTTGTTGCTACTGGTCTTATGACATTGATTTCATCGCTGAGGGATATTCCATCATATGTAAGTACCACAATGTTTTGAACCATTTTTATATTTCCTGGGATATTTAAGGTGTACCCAAGTTGAGGTTCTTGTAGTCAGTGCAGCCCGAAACTTGGAGGTGGCTCTTTCTTATTGATTTTCAGTTTTCCCAAGGTATATTCCCTAGACTGGAAGTGGCCTTGGCTCTGTAGCTCTGTTGTTTACTTGTTTTAGGGAACACAATGCACTCCTCCAGTGAGGCAGTTGGCAATTTACATCCCACACATCAGCATAACAAGGCTCCCAGTTCTCCAGGGCCTGTCTTGCCTTTCTGGTTTTTACACATTTTGTGGATGTCCCTTTTGACCGGTGGGAAATGATACTTCTTTGTAGTGCAGATTTGCATTGCCCGCTTGCTTGCTTGGCCAAAAAGGGCGTATGCGTTTTCTCCTGAATATATTCAGGAGAAAACGCATACACCCTTTTTGGCCAAGTGCACCATTGTCCAAGTTGTGCCCCTCTTCCTGTGCTTTACAGGCGATTCCAAGGTACCTCTTGAAATCTGTTTCCTGCTATTTTGCCTCGCTTTCAAGTCCGCCTCGTTGACTTCCCTCAACAGATTTTTGGACGATAGTTGTCCTTTATCACTCTGCCAGTTTGTGAATTGCTGTGCCCCTGAGCTCCATTTCTCAACTCGTTTTTTGTGAGCTGAACGCAAGTCCAAAATTTTGGATCGTGTCCTATACTGGTTCCCGGTGGGTGGCTGAGACTTTGGTTAATTCTTCTTCCTGCCGGGAAATTAGAGTGACATGTGCCCGTCCAAATGCCTAACAGCTACTCTCTCATGGGTTCTCCCTCGTCCTTTCCATCCTCTGGCAAATTGGGAACCTGTGCAAACCAGGAGGTTAAAGGGCCTGTCTCTCCAAGTTGGGAGATTGATAGTAAGGCAGTTGGAAAGTCAAACTGGAGCACCAGGAGAGGGACTATTAGTTGAGTTTTAGAAACCTTTCGTATTCACAGTGTGTCTATTCTCTAGGTTTCCTGTACATGTTATAGCTGTAGTAATATTCCCTTGAACCTGGAGAGTTGGGACCCATGGAATGGGGGCCATGCATTATTGCTAGAAATGGTCTGCATTTGCTCACCCAATCTCACCAATCCTCTCAGTCCCAAGTGTCCAGCCTTATGCCACATCCAGCTGTCATTGTAGATAGGGTCTTTCCAGGTTTCCTCAGACACCCTGAAGGAATTGTAAAGAATTTCCCTGTTTTTTGGGTTTGCTTTTGAAATTCCTTTTTATAGTGGGTTTGAGCTGATTCTCGTTGCCATGTTTATGCCACTCTAGACACACTTGATTCCCTTATGGAGTCATATCAATACATAGGTTTTAAGATTCTTACTAGTCAGATATATTCCTCTGCGGGAAATATGGGGTTTTGAGTCTCTTTCACTGAGGAAGGTGTAGGTCTTGTCTATTCCAAAGTTGGTTTTTGGAACGGTCCCTGTGCTTATATCAAACTCTGGTTTTATGCATCACCCCACCTCTCCTTCCCCTTTATGCAGGCATAAGAGTGTTTTCTAAATGTGAGACTCTGTTCTCTTTCCTAACTCAGTTCACGTGTAGCCATGTTTACAGGATCTTCATAAGT
The DNA here is from genome assembly GCF_025265405.1 of Mesoplodon densirostris. NCBI lineage: Eukaryota > Metazoa > Chordata > Mammalia > Artiodactyla > Ziphiidae > Mesoplodon > Mesoplodon densirostris. The sequence continues at coordinate 5,395,050 of NW_026778199.1, read as the reverse complement.
GATATCTTATGATAAGTTTCTTTTTCTGTGTGACTTATTTCACTTAGAATCATCGTACCTGAATCCACTCACTTTGCTGCTACTGGTCTTATGACATTGATTTCATGGCTGAGGGATATTCCATCGTACGTAAGTACCACAATGTTTTGAACCATTTTTATATTTCCTGGGATATTTAAGGTGTACCCAAGTTGAGGTTCTTGTAGTCAGTGCAGCCCTAAATTTGGAGGTGGCTCTTTCTTATTGATTTTCAGTTTTCCCAAGGTATATTCCCTAGACTGGAAGTGGCCTTGGCTCTGTAGCTCTGTTGTTTACTTGTTTTAGGGAACACAATGCACTCCTCCAGTGAGGCAGTTGGCAATTTACATCCCGCCCATCAGCATAACAAGGCTCCCAGTTCTCCAGGGCCTGTCTTGCCTTTCTGGTTTTTACACATTTTGTGGATGTCCCTTTTGACCGGTGGGAAGTGATACTTCTTTGTAGTGCAGATTTGCATTGCCCGCTTGCTTGCTTGGCCAAAAAGGGCATATGCGTTTTCTCCTGAATATATTCAGGAGAAAACGCATACGCCCTTTTTGGCCAAGTGCACCATTGTCCAAGTTGTGCCCCTCTTCCTGTGCTTTACAGGCGATTCCAAGGTACCTCTTGAAATCTGTTTCCTGCTATTTTGCCTCACTTTCAAGTCCGCCTCGTTGACTTCCCTCAACAGATTTTTGGACGATAGTTGTCCTTTATCACTCTGCCAGTTTGTGAATTGCTGTGCCCCTGAGCTCCATTTCTCAACTCGTTTTTTGTGAGCTGAACGCAAGTCCAAAATTTTGGATCATGTCCTATACTGGTTCCCGGTGGGTGGCTGAGACTTTGGTTAATTCTTCTTCCTGCCGGGAAATTAGAGTGACATGTGCCCGTCCAAATGCCTAACAGCTACTCTCTCATGGGTTCTCCCTCGTCCCTTCCATCCTCTGCCAAATTGGGAACCTGTGCAAACCAGGAGGTTAAAGGGCCTGTCTCTCCAAGTTGGGAGATTGATAGTAAGGCAGTTGGAAAGTCAAACTGGAGCACCAGGAGAGGGACTATTCGTTGAGTTTTAGAAACCTTTCGTATTCACAGTGTGTCCATTCTCTAGGTTTCCTGTACATGTTATAGCTGTTGTAATATTCCCTTGAACCTGGAGAGTTGGGACCCATGGAATGGGGGCCATGCATTATTGCTTGAAAGGGTCTGCATTTGCTCACCCAATCTCACCAATCCTCTCAGTCCCAAGTGTCCAGCCTTATGCCACATACAGCTGTCATTGTAGATAGGGTCTTTCCAGGTTTCCTCAGACACCCTGAAGGAATTGTAAAGAATTTCCCTGTTTTTTGGTTTTGCTTTTGAAATTCCTTTTTATAGTGGGTTTGAGCTGATTCTCGCTGCCATGTTTATGCCACTCTAGACACACTTGATTCCCTTATGGAGACATATCAATACATAGGTTTTAAGATTCTTACTAGTCAGATATATTCCTCTGTGGGAAATATGGGGTTTTGAGTCTCTTTCACTAAGTAAGGTGTCGGTCTTGTCAATTCCAAAGTTGGTTTTTGAAACGGTCCCTGTGCTTATATCAAACTCTGGTTTTATGCATCACCCCACCTCTCCTTCCCCTTTATGCAGGCATAAGAGTGTTTTCTAAATGTGAGACTCTGTTCTCTTTCCTAACTCAGTTCACGTGTAGCCATGTTTACAGGATCTTCCTAAGTGATATCTTATGATAAGTTTCTTTTTCTGTGTGACTTATTTCACTTAGAATCATCGTACCTGAATCCACTCACTTTGCTGCTACTGGTCTTATGACATTGATTTCATGGCTGAGGGATATTCCATCATACGTAAGTACCACAATGTTTTGAACCATTTTTATATTTCCTGGGATATTTAAGGTGTACCCAAGTTGAGGTTCTTGTAGTCAGTGCAGCCCTAAATTTGGAGGTGGCTCTTTCTTATTGATTTTCAGTTTTCCCAAGGTATATTCCCTAGACTGGAAGTGGCCTTGGCTCTGTAGCTCTGTTGTTTACTTGTTTTAGGGAACACAATGCACTCCTCCAGTGAGGCAGTTGGCAGTTTACATCCCGCCCATCAGCATAACAAGGCTCCCAGTTCTCCAGGGCCTGTCTTGCCTTTCTGGTTTTTACACATTTTGTGGATGTCCCTTTTGACCGGTGGGAAGTGATACTTCTTTGTAGTGCAGATTTGCATTGCCCGCTTGCTTGCTTGGCCAAAAAGGGCGTATGCGTTTCTCCTGAATATATTCAGGAGAAAACGCATACGCCCCTTTTGGCCAAGTGCACCATTGTCCAAGTTGTGCCCCTCTTCCTGTGCTTTACAGGCGATTCCAAGGTACCTCTTGAAATCTGTTTCCTGCTATTTTGCCTCACTTTCAAGTCCGCCTCGTTGACTTCCCTCAACAGATTTTTGGACGATAGTTGTCCTTTATCACTCTGCCAGTTTGTGAATTGCTGTGCCCCTGAGCTCCATTTCTCAACTCGTTTTTTGGGAGCTGAACGCAAGTCCAAAATTTTGGATCATGTCCTATACTGGTTCCCGGTGGGTGGCTGAGACTTTGGTTAATTCTTCTTCCTGCTGGGAAATTAGAGTGACATGTGCCCGTCCAAATGCCTAACAGCTACTCTCTCATGGGTTCTCCCTCGTCCCTTCCATCCTCTGCCAAATTGGGAACCTGTGAAAACCAGGAGGTTAAAGGGCCTGTCTCTCCAAGTTGGGAGATTGATAGTAAGGCAGTTGGAAAGTCAAACTGGAGCACCAGGAGAGGGACTATTCGTTGAGTTTTAGAAACCTTTCGTATTCACAGTGTGTACATTCTATAGGTTTCCTGTACATGTTATAGCTGTAGTAATATTCCCTTGAACATGGAGAGTTGGGACCCATGGAATGGGGGCCATGCATTATTGCTTGAAAGGGTCTGCATACGCTCACCCAATCTCACCAATCCTCTCAGTCCCAAGTGTCCAGCCTTATGCCACATCCAGCTGTAATTGTAGATAGGGTCTTTCCAGGTTTCCTCAGACACCCTGAAGGAATTGTAAAGAATTTCCCTGTTTTTTGGTTTTGCTTTTGAAATTCCTTTTTATAGTGGGTTTGAGCTGATTCTCGCTGCCATGTTTATGCCACTCTAGACACACTTGATTCCCTTATGGAGACATATCAATACATAGGTTTTAAGATTCTTACTAGTCAGATATATTCCTCTGTGGGAAATATGGGGTTTTGAGTCTCTTTCACTGAGGAAGGTGTAGGTCTTGTCTATTCCAAAGTTGGTTTTTGAAACGGTCCCTGTGCTTATATCAAACTCTGGTTTTATGCATCACCCCACCTCTCCTTCCCCTTTATGCAGGCATAAGAGTGTTTTCTAAATGTGAGACTCTGTTCTCTTTCCTAACTCAGTTCACGTGTAGCCATGTTTACAGGATCTTCATAAGTGATATCTTATGATAAGTTTCTTTTTCTGTGTGACTTATTTCACTTAGAATCATCGTACCTGAATCCACTCACTTTGCTGCTACTGGTCTTATGACATTGATTTCATGGCTGAGGGATATTCCATCGTACGTAAGTACCACAATGTTTTGAACCATTTTTATATTTCCTGGGATATTTAAGGTGTACCCAAGTTGAGGTTCTTGTAGTCAGTGCAGCCCTAAATTTGGAGGTGGCTCTTTCTTATTGATTTTCAGTTTTCCCAAGGTATATTCCCTAGACTGGAAGTGGCCTTGGCTCTGTAGCTCTGTTGTTTACTTGTTTTAGGGAACACAATGCACTCCTCCAGTGAGGCAGTTGGCAATTTACATCCCGCCCATCAGCATAACAAGGCTCCCAGTTCTCCAGGGCCTGTCTTGCCTTTCTGGTTTTTACACATTTTGTGGATGTCCCTTTTGACCGGTGGGAAGTGATACTTCTTTGTAGTGCAGATTTGCATTGCCCGCTTGCTTGCTTGGCCAAAAAGGGCGTATGCGTTTTCTCCTGAATATATTCAGGAGAAAACGCATACACCCTTTTTGGCCAAGTGCACCATTGTCCAAGTTGTGCCCCTCTTCCTGTGCTTTACAGGCGATTCCAAGGTACCTCTTGAAATCTGTTTCCTGCTATTTTGGCTCACTTTCAAGTCCGCCTCGTTGATTTCCCTCAACAGATTTTTGGACGATAGTTGTCCTTTATCACTCTGCCAGTTTGTGAATTGCTGTGCCCCTGAGCTCCATTTCTCAACTCGTTTTTTGTGAGCTGAACGCAAGTCCAAAATTTTGGATCATGTCCTATACTGGCTCCCGGTGGGTGGCTGAGACTTTGGTTAATTCTTCTTCCTGCCGGGAAATTAGAGTGACATGTGCCCGTCCAAATGCCTAACAGCTACTCTCTCATGGGTTCTCCCTCGTCCCTTCCATCCTCTGCCAAATTGGGAACCTGTGAAAACCAGGAGGTTAAAGGGCCTGTCTCTCCAAGTTGGGAGATTGATAGTAAGGCAGTTGGAAAGTCAAACTGGAGCACCAGGAGAGGGATTATTCGTTGAGTTTTAGAAACCTTTCGTATTCACAGTGTGTACATTCCATAGGTTTCCTGTACATGTTATAGCTGTAGTAATATTCCCTTGAACATGGAGAGTTGGGACCCATGGAATGGGGGCCATGCATTATTGCTTGAAAGGGTCTGCATTCGCTCACCCAATCTCACCAATCCTCTCAGTCCCAAGTGTCCAGCCTTATGCCACATCCAGCTGTCATTGTAGATAGGGTCTTTCCAGGTTTCCTCAGACACCCTGAAGGAATTGTAAAGAATTTCCCTGTTTTTTGGTTTTGCTTTTGAAATTCCTTTTTATAGTGGGTTTGAGCTGATTCTCGCTGCCATGTTTATGCCACTCTAGACACACTTGATTCCCTTATGGAGACATATCAATACATAGGTTTTAAGATTCTTACTAGTCAGATATATTCCTCTGTGGGAACTATGGGGTTTTGAGTCCTTTCACTGAGGAAGGTGTAGGTCTTGTCTATTCCAAAGTTGGTTTTTGAAACGGTCCCTGTGCTTATATCAAACTCTGGTTTTATGCATCACCCCACCTCTCCTTCCCCTTTATGCAGGCATAAGAGTGTTTTCTAAATGTGAGACTCTGTTCTCTTTCCTAACTCAGTTCACGTGTAGCCATGTTTACAGGATCTTCATAAGTGATATCTTATGATAAGTTTCTTTTTCTGTGTGACTTTTTTCACTTAGAATCATCGTACCTGAATCCACTCACTTTGCTGCTACTGGTCTTATGACATTGATTTCATGGCTGAGGGATATTCCATCGTACGTAAGTACCACAATGTTTTGAACCATTTTTATATTTCCTGGGATATTTAAGGTTTACCCAAGTTGAGGTTCTTGTAGTCAGTGCAGCCCTAAATTTGGAGGTGGCTCTTTCTTATTGATTTTCAGTTTTCCCAAGGTATATTCCCTAGACTGGAAGTGGCCTTGGCTCTGTAGCTCTGTTGTTTACTTGTTTTAGGGAACACAATGCACTCCTCCAGTGAGGCAGTTGGCAATTTACATCCCGCCCATCAGCATAACAAGGCTCCCAGTTCTCCAGGGCCTGTCTTGCCTTTCTGGTTTTTACACACTTTGTGGATGTCCCTTTTGACCGGTGGGAAGTGATACTTCTTTGTAGTGCAGATTTGCATTGCCCGCTTGCTTGCTTGGCCAAAAAGGGCGTATGCGTTTTCTCCTGAATATATTCAGGAGAAAACGCATACGCCCTTTTTGGCCAAGTGCACCATTGTCCAAGTTGTGCCCCTCTTCCTGTGCTTTACAGGCGATTCCAAGGTACCTCTTAAAATCTGTTTCCTGCTATTTTGCCTCGCTTTCAAGTCCGCCTCGTTGACTTCCCTCAACAGATTTTTGGACGATAGTTGTCCTTTATCACTCTGCCAGTTTGTGAATTGCTGTGCCCCTGAGCTCCATTTCTCAACTCGTTTTTTGTGAGCTGAACGCAAGTCCAAAATTTTGGATCATGTCCTATACTGGTTCCCGGTGGGTGGCTGAGACTTTGGTTAATTCTTCTTCCTGCCGGGAAATTAGAGTGACATGTGCCCGTCCAAATGCCTAACAACTACTCTCTCATGGGTTCTCCCTCGTCCCTTCCATCCTCTGCCAAACTGGGAACCTGTGCAAACCAGGAGGTTAAAGGGCCTGTCTCTCCAAGTTGGGAGATTGATAGTAAGGCAGTTGGAAAGTCAAACTGGAGCACCAGGAGAGGGACTATTCGTTGAGTTTTAGAAACCTTTCGTATTCACAGTGTGTCCATTCTCTAGGTTTCCTGTACATGTTATAGCTGTAGTAATATTCCCTTGAACCTGGAGAGTTGGGACCCATGGAATGGGGGCCATGCATTATTGCTTGAAAGGGTCTGCATTTGCTCACCCAATCTCACCAATCCTCTCATTCCCAAGTGTCCAGCCTTATGCCACATCCAGCTGTCATTGTAGATAGGGTATTTCCAGGTTTCCTCAGACACCCTGAAGGAATTGTAAAGAATTTCCCTGTTTTTTGGTTTTGCTTTTGAAATTCCTTTTTATAGTGGGTTTCAGCTGATTCTCGCTGCCATGTTTATGCCACTCTAGACACACTTGATTCCCTTATGGAGTCATATCAATACATAGGTTTTAAGATTCTTACTAGTCAGATATATTCCTCTGCGGGAAATATGGGGTTTTGAGTCTCTTTCACTGAGGAAGGTGTAGGTCTTGTCTATTCCAAAGTTGGTTTTTGGAACGGTCCCTGTGCTTATATCAAACTCTGGATTTATGCATCACCCCACCTCTCCATCCCCTTTATGCAGGCATAAGAGTGTTTTCTAAATGTGAGACTCTGTTCTCTTTCCTAACTCAGTTCACGTGTAGCCATGTTTACAGGATCTTCATAAGTGATATCTTATGATAAGTTTCTTTTTCTGTGTGACTTATTTCACTTAGAATCATCGTACCTGAATCCACTCCCTTTGCTTCTACTGGTCTTATGACATTGATTTCATCGCTGAGGGATATTCCATCGTACGTAAGTACCACAATGTTTTGAACCATTTTTATATTTCCTGGGATATTTAAGGTGTACCCAAGTTGAGGTTCTTGTAGTCAGTGCAGCCCTAAATTTGGAGGTGGCTCTTTCTTATTGATTTTCAGTTTTCCCAAGGTATATTCCCTAGACTGGAAGTGGCCTTGGCTCTGTAGCTCTGTTGTTTACTTGTTTTAGGGAACACAATGCACTCCTCCAGTGAGGCAGTTGGCAGTTTACATCCCGCCCATCAGCATAACAAGGCTCCCAGTTCTCCAGGGCCTGTCTTGCCTTTCTGGTTTTTACACATTTTGTGGATGTCCCTTTTGATCGGTGGGAAGTGATACTTCTTTGTAGTGCAGATTTGCATTGCCCGCTTGCTTGCTTGGCCAAAAAGGGCGTATGCGTTTTCTCCTGAATATATTCAGGAGAAAACGCATACGCCCTTTTTGGCCAAGTGCACCATTGTCCAAGTTGTGCCCCTCTTCCTGTGGTTTACAGGCGATTCCAACGTACCTCTTGAAATCTGTTTCCTGCTATTTTGCCTCGCTTTCAAGTCCGCCTCGTTGACTTCCCTCAACAGATTTTTGGACGATAGTTGTCCTTTATCACTCTGCCAGTTTGTGAATTGCTGTGCCCCTGAGCTCCATTTCTCAACTCGTTTTTTGTGAGCTGAACGCAAGTCCAAAATTTTGGATCATGTCCTATACTGGTTCCCGGTGGGTGGCTGAGACTTTGGTTAATTCTTCTTCCTGCCGGGAAATTAGAGTGACATGTGCCCGTCCAAATGCCTAACAGCTACTCTCTCATGGGTTCTCCCTCGTCCCTTCCATCCTCTGCCAAATTGGGAACCTGTGCAAACCAGGAGGTTAAAGGGCCTGTCTCTCCAAGTTGGGAGATTGATAGTAAGGCAGTTGGAAAGTCAAACTGGAGCACCAGGAGAGGGACTATTCGTTGAGTTTTAGAAACCTTTCGTATTCACAGTGTGTCCATTCTCTAGGTTTCCTGTACATGTTATAGCTGTAGTAATATTCCCTTGAACCTGGAGAGTTGGGACCCATGGAATGGGGGCCATGCATTATTGCTTGAAAGGGTCTGCATTTGCTCACCCAATCTCACCAATCCTCTCAGTCCCAAGTGTCCAGCCTTATGCCACATCCAGCTGTCATTGTAGATAGGGTCTTTCCAGGTTTCCTCAGACACCCAGAAGGAATTGTAAAGAATTTCCCTGTTTTTTGGTTTTGCTTTTGAAATTCCTTTTTATAGTGGGTTTGAGCTGATTCTCGCTGCCATGTTTATGCCACTCTAGACACACTTGATTCCCTTATGGAGACATATCAATACATAGGTTTTAAGATTCTTACTAGTCAGATATATTCCTCTGTGGGAAATATGGGGTTTTGAGTCTCTTTCACTGAGGAAGGTGTAGGTCTTGTCTATTCCAAAGTTGGTTTTTGAAACAGTCCCTGTGCTTATATCAAACTCTGGTTTTATGCATCACCCCACCTTTCCTTACCCTTTATGCAGGCATAAGAGTGTTTTCTAAATGTGAGACTCTGTTCTCTTTCCTAACTCAGTTCACGTGTAGCCATGTTTACAGGATCTTCCTAAGTGATATCTTATGATAAGTTTCTTTTTCTGTGTGACTTATTTCACTTAGAATCATCGTACCTGAATCCACTCACTTTGCTGCTACTGGTCTTATGACATTGATTTCATGGCTGAGGGATATTCCATCGTACGTAAGTACCACAATGTTTTGAACCATTTTTATATTTCCTGGGATATTTAAGGTGTACCCAAGTTGAGGTTCTTGTAGTCAGTGCAGCCCTAAATTTGGAGGTGGCTCTTTCTTATTGATTTTCAGTTTTCCCAAGGTATATTCCCTAGACTGGAAGTGGACTTGGCTCTGTAGCTCTGTTGTTTACTTGTTTTAGGGAACACAATGCACTCCTCCAGTGAGGCAGTTTGCAATTTACATCCCGCCCATCAGCATAAAAAGGCTCCCAGTTCTCCAGGGCCTGCCTTGCCTTTCTGGTTTTTACACATTTTGTGGATGTCCCTTTTGACCGGTGGGAAGTGATACTTCTTTGTAGTGCAGATTTGCATTGCCCGCTTGCTTGCTTGGCCAAAAAGGGCGTATGCGTTTTCTCCTGAATATATTCAGGAGAAAACGCATACGCCCTTTTTGGCCAAGTGCACCATTGTCCAAGTTGTGCCCCTCTTCCTGTGCTTTACAGGCGATTCCAAGGTACCTCTTGAAATCTGTTTCCTGCTATTTTGCCTCGCTTTCAAGTCCACCTCGTTGACTTCCCTCAATAGATTTTTGGACGATAGTTGTCCTTTATCACTCTGCCAGTTTGTGAATTGCTGTGCCCCTGAGCTCCATTTCTCAACTCGTTTTTTTGAGCTGAACACAAGTCCAAAATTTTGGATCATGTCCTATACTGGTTCCCGGTGGGTGGCTGAGACTTTGGTTAATTCTTCTTCCTGCCGGGAAATTAGAGTGACATGTGCCCGTCCAAATGCCTAACAGCTACTCTCTCATGGGTTCTCCCTCGTCCCTTCCATCCTCTGCCAAATTGGGAACCTGTGCAAACCAGGAGGTTAAAGGGCCTGTCTCTCCAAGTTGGGAGATTGATAGTAAGGCAGTTGGAAAGTCAAACTGGAGCACCAGGAGAGGGACTATTCATTGAGTTTTAGAAACCTTTCGTATTCACAGTGTGTCCATTCTCTAGGTTTCCTGTACATGTTATAGCTGTAGTAATATTCCCTTGAACCTGGAGAGTTGGGACCCATGGAATGGGGGCCATGCATTATTGCTTGAAAGGGTCTGCATTTGCTCACCCAATCTCACCAATCCTCTCAGTCCCAAGTGTCCAGCCTTATGCCACATCCAGCTGTCATTGTAGATAGGGTCTTTCCAGGTTTCCTCAGACACCCTGAAGGAATTGTAAAGAATTTCCCTGTTTTTTGGTTTTGCTTTTGAAATTCCTTTTTATAGTGGGTTTGAGCTGATTCTCGCTGCCATGTTTATGCCACTCTAGACACAGTTGATTCCCTTATGGAGACATATCAATACATAGGTTTTAAGATTCTTACTAGTCAGATATATTCCTCTGCGGGAAATATGGGGTTTTGAGTCTCTTTCACTGAGGAAGGTGTCGGTCTTGTCTATTCCAAAGTTGGTTTTTGGAACGATCCCTGTGCTTATATCAAACTCTGGTTTTATGCATCACCCCACCTCTCCTTCCCCTTTATGCAGGCATAAGAGTGTTTTCTAAATGTGAGACTCTGTTCTCTTTCCTAACTCAGTTCATGTGTAGCCATGTTTACAGGATCTTCATAAGTGATATCTTATGATAAGTTTCTTTTTCTGTGTGACTTATTTGACTTAGAATCATCGTACCTGAATCCACTCATTTTGCTGCTACTGGTCTTATGACATTCATTTCATGGCTGAGGGATATTCCATCGTATGTAAGTACCACAATTTTTTGAACCATTTTTATATTTCCTGGGATATTTAAGGTGTACCCAAGTTGAGGTTCTTGTAAGCAATTCAGCCCTAAATTTTGGCGTGGCTCTGTCTTATTGATTTTCAGTTTTCCCAAGGTATATTCCCTAGACTGGAGGCGCCCTTGGCTCTGTAGCTCTGTTGTTTACTTGTTTTAGGGAACACAATGTACTCCTCCAGTGAGGCAGTTGGCAATTTACATCCTGCCCATCAGCATAACAAGGCTCCCTGTTCTCCAGGACCTGTCTTGCCTTTCTGGTTTTTACACATTTTGTGGATGTCCCTTTTGACCAGTGGGAAGTGATACTTCTTTGTAGTGCAGATTTGCATTGCCCGCTTGCTTGCTTGGCCAAAAAGGGTGTATGCGTTTTCTCCTGAATATATTCAGGAGAATACGCATACGGCCTTTTTGGCCAAGTGCATCAGTGTCAAAGTTGTGCCCTCTTCCTGTGCTTTCAATGTGATTGCAACGTACCTCTTGAAATCTGTTTCCTGCTATTCAGCCTCACTTTCAAGTCCGCCTCGTTGCCTTCCCTAAACAGATTTTTGGACGATAGTTGTCCTTTATTACTCTGCCAGTTTGTGAATTGCTGTGCCCCTGAGCTCCATTTTTCCACTCGTTTTTTGTGAGCTGAACGCAAGTCCAAAATTTTGGTTCAGGACCTATACTGGTTCCCAGTGGGTGGCTGAGACTTTGGTAAATTCTTCTTCCTGCCAGGATATTAGAGTGACATGTGCTAGTCCAAATGCCTAAGAGCTACTCTCTCATTGGTACTCCCTCTTCCCTTTCATCCTCTGCCAAATTGGCAACCTGTGTGAACCAGGAGGTTTAGGGGCTGTCTCTCCAAGTTGGGGGATTGATAGTAAAGCAGTTGGAAATTCAAAACGGAGCACCAGGTGAGGGATTATTCATTGAGGTTTAGAAACCTTTCGTATTCACCCTGTGTCCATTCTCTAGGTTTTTCGTACATGTTATAGCTGTTGTAATATTCCCTTCAACCTGGAGAGTTGGGACCCAAGGAATGGGTGCCATGCCTTATTGCTTTAAAGGGTCTGCATTTGCTCACCCAATCTCACCAATCCTCTCAGTCCCAAGTGTCCAGCCTTATGCCACATCCAGCTGTCATTGTCGATAGGGTCATTCCACGTTTCATCAGAGACCCTGAAGGATTTGTAAAGAATTTCCCTGTTTTTTTGTTTTGTTTTTGAAATTCCTTTTTATAGTGGGTTTGAGCTGATTCTCGCTGCCATGTTTATGCCAGTCTAGACACACTTGATTCCCTTACGCAGACATATCAATACATAGGTTTTAAGATTCTTACTAGTGAGATATATTCCTCTGCGGTAAATATGGGATTTTGAGTCCCTTTCACTGAGGAAGTTGTAGGTCTTGTCTGTTCCATAGTTGGTTTCTGGAACGTTATTTGTACTTATATCAAACTCTGGTTTTATGCATCACCCCACCTCTCCTTCCCCCTTAAGCAGTCATAAGAGTTTTTACTAAATGAGAGACTCTGTTCTCTTTCCTAACTCAGTTCATGTGTAGCCATGTTTACAGGATCTTCATAAGTGATATCTTATGATAAGATTATTTTTCTGTGTGACTAATTTCCCTTAGATTCATCATACCTAAATCCACTCCTTATGCTGCTACTGGCCTTATATACATTGATTTCATGTCTGAGTGATATTCCATTGTGCAAAATTACCACAAGTTCTTTATGCATTTCTCTTTTTCCTGGCATATTTTAGGTGTACCAAAGTTGAGGTCCTTGTATGCAGAGCAGCCCTAAATTTTGGGGTGCCTGTGTCTTATTGATATTTAATCTTCCCAAGTTATATACCCATGAGTTGAAGTCCCCTTTGCTCGGGGGCTTTGTATTTTAGATGTTTTAGGAAACAGCATACACTTCTTCAGAATGGCTCTTGGATATTTATACCCCACCCATCAGCGTGACTAGGCTCCCTGTTTTCCATGGCCTCTCCTGCATTTCTGGTTTGCACACATTTTTTGGATGGCCTTTCTGAGCAGTGGAAATTGAGACTTCTTTGTTGTGTGGATTTGCATTTCCCTCTTGTTTGGTTGGCCAAAATCTCTGTATGTGTTTTTTTCCTGAAGATATTCACGAAAAAAATGCATACACCCTTTTGCCCAACTGCATCATTTTAGAAATTCTGCTGCTTTTCATATGCTTTAAATGTTAGTAGAATCTACCTTTTGAAATCTGTTTCCTGCAATTCTGCCTCTCATTCAGATCCTCTTCGTTGCCTTACCTGAATATATTTTTGGACGTTGGTTATCATTTATATCTTTGCAGGTCTTTGAATTGTCTGCTCCTGAGCTCCATTTTGCAACTCGCTTTTTTTGTGAGCTGGCCGCCAAACCATTGGATTGCTTCCGGCCCTATTCTGGTTCTGGGGAGGCAGGCTGAGCCTTTGGTTAATTCTTCTTCCTAATGGGAAATTAGAGTGACATATGCCTGTCAAAACTCCTACAGCTAATCTCTCATTGGTTCCCCCTCTTCCCATTTATCCTCTGCACAAATTGAAAACTGTGTAAAACAGGAGGTTAAAGGTGCTGATTCTCCAAGTGGGGAGATTGTTAGTAATGTAGCTGGAATGGCGAACCCCAGCACCAGGAGATCAAAAATGAGGTGCATTTTAGACACCTTTCCTGAGCACACGGTGTACATTCATCTCGGTTTCCCAGGCATGTATTCACTGTCAGAAGATTCCCTTGAACCTGCAGATTTGTGACCCATGGAATGGGTACCAGGCAGTATTACTTTAAAAGGTCTGCATTTCCTCACCCAGCCTCTCTAACATCTCTTAGCGTGCATAGCTTCCAGCCTTATATATCATCCTGCTGTGGGTCTACATGTGTTCAATCCATATTACATCGTAGCCCTTCAACAAAAGTTGTAAGAATTTTTGTCTGTCTCACTGTTTTTATAAATATTTTTAAATTTATGTTTATATTGGTTACAGCTGATTTTCAAAGCTCTGTGTTTTGCTGCTGTACATCCACTTGATTCATGTACTGTGAGACAACAATAAATTCTTTTTCAGATGCTTACCAGTCTTATGTATTATTTTCCAGTGACTTGAGTGGGCTGAGTGCAGTTCTTTGAGGTACCATGTAGACCTTGTCAGTTATTCAATGTGGTACTTGGAATGGTATCTTTGCTAATTTCAACCTCCTCGATAATACCTCACCATTCCCCACCTTTCCCATTTAGCAGCCTTATGTCTATTTTCTACATATTTGAGTATGTTTCTGTTTTGTAATTTATTTCATGTGTAGCCATTTTTGATTCCACCTTTAAGTGACATCTTATGATATGTGTCTTTTTCTTTCTGACATATGTCACTTAGAATGATCGTAGGTAACTCCTCCAGAGTTGTTCCAACTGGCCTTATTTCATTGATTTCTGGATGAGTAATATTCCACTCTACATAAGTACCCCATCTCTTTTATCCATTTTATCCTTCCAGGGACATTTAGGTTATATCCAAGTGGAGGCCCTTTTTAACAGAGAGGTGGTAAACGTTGGGGTGCCTGTTTTCTTTTGATTTTTGTTTTTCCCAAGGTATATGCGCATGAGTGCAAGTGCCCTATGCTCTGTAGATCATTTTTTAGATGTTTTAGCAAACACAATACACTTCTCCAGAGTGGCCATTGGCAAATTACATTTCCACTATCAGCCTCACAGGGCTCCCTTTTCTCCTCGCCCTGTCCTGCATTTCTGGTGTTTACACTTTATGTGGATGGCCCTTCTGACTGATGTGAAGTGATATATTTTGTAGTATTGATTTCCAGTGTCCACCTGTTTGGTTGGATAAAAAGTGTGTATGGCCTTTACTTGAATATATTCAGAAAAAATGCATACGCCCTTTTTGGCCAACTGCATCATTGGCGACGTTCAGCCCCTTTTCTTGTGCTTTAATGGGGAGTCCTTTCTACCTCTTCAAATATGTTTCCTGCCACTCTCCCTTGCTTACAAGTCTTTTTCTGTGGCTTACCTCAAGACATTTTTCGACGATAGATATTTTCAACTCTGCAGTTTCATGAATTTTAGTGCCCCTGAGTTCCATTTTTCAACTTGTGTTTTTGGAAACTGGACACAAAACAGCGGGATTTCCTCTAGCCCTATTCTGTTTCCGTGGGCAATTCTAGCCTTTGATGAATTTTTCTTCCGGATTGGAAATTAGAGTGACATGTGCCTGTCCGCACACCTAAGACTGGTCTCTAAATTTTTCTCATCCTTCCACTTCATGCTCTGGACAAATTCCAAACTCTGTGCAACAGGATGTTGACGGTGTTGATATCCCCAAGTGAGGAGATTGTTAGGAAAGATGCTGGCGGGGTGAACCCGAGCACCAGGCGATGAGGAGATGAGGTGCCTTTTCCAAACTCTTTCCGATCAAATGGTGTACCATCCTCTAGGTGTGACAGGCATGTTTTAGCTGTAGGAAGGGTCATGTGCATGTAAGGAGAACACCAGGGATTTTTCCAAATCAGTGCCTCCCCGAACCCCAAACTGGGGAATTTTTAAGCTACGGCTACACGTATGTCCATTAAGATCCTTGGGAAATAGGCAGAGCCCAAACTTTAGATGATTGAAATCTTCAGGGTCAGAAGCGCTCACCATCGGCCTTGCTTAGGTTACATTTTATCTGTCATTGATAGATGATGTCAATAAAAATATCGATTCTTTTTCAGATTATTTCCCCTTATAGGTTATTGCAAAATATTCAGTGTAGTTCCCTGGGCTATACAGTAGTTCCTTGTTGATGATCTATTTTATACATAGCAGTGTGTATGTGTTAATCCCAAACTGTTAATTTATCCCTTCTCCTACCTTTCCCCTTTGGTAATAATAAATTATAAGATTTTATACTTCTCAGAAATGGGGGAGCTGAAAGAGAGGTATCCTTTTCAATGGAAAAGCATTCAAAACAAGATTGAAGCTTCAGCCAAAAGTATTCGATCTACATCCATGGAAATAAATCACTTCATTTATCTAATGTTGACCTGACAAATAAGACAGACGTCTTCACTGAACTTGCTTATAGGAAAGTGATGGAAATATCAAATGTAAGTCTTAAAAACATCTTATTTTACCCGAGCATTATACACTGCTCTATGTTAACTACAGTTTGGCTCACACACCTGTTCATTGAAGTTACAATGTTCTCAATTTCTGTTACTGATCCTCCAGAGTGGACCCCAACAGGAGTCCCCGTGCCCAGTGTCATTGGAGCCAACAGATCAAGACTGAGTTTGGTTCAGAAGCAAAGGAAACATTATTTTGAAAACAGAATGGAGAGGTGAGAACGTGCACTGCCCCACGGGCTGTGGGCTGGGCTGCTGTGTAGGGATCCCGGCAGCATCAGTGGGAGGGAGGGGATGGAGCTCTCGAGGGCTGGGTTGGCTGCAGCTCGGGCTCTATGCCGCAGAGTTTGCATGGGACCCCGCTAGCTGAGGTGTCGACCCAGCCATTCTGCACTAGGAAATCGGGTCTGAAGTGACGGGTGTGGGACCTCTGCATGCGGAACCCTAGGAACACGTGAAATTAGACAAAGCACAAAGGAAAAACAGGTTAGACTTTATTTTATTGCCCAGATTCTCTTTTTATCTCCCAGGAATTTTTAATGAACGTTGCCGGAGATGAACACCTCCTCTGCTTTTTGTTCCATTCCTCATCCTTGGGGTGTTGAGGGTGCAGACCCCTCTTTTGTAACTGCTTCATGCTGTGGTGGGAGCCCTGATACATGGGGGGAGGGGCAAAATGTCTCCCCACCAGCCTCCAGGTGAGGTTGATTGTCCCAAGGCCTCCTGCCTCACTTCTCGTCCGCCTGAGCACCAGCATTGGAAGTGTTATAGATTCTAATGACCTTTAAGGTCCGGGAAAGAGATGCGCAGAGATGCTGCGGTGGCAGGTTTCACCCCACCCCACATTTGTTCGGCGACCTTAGGCTGACGGATTTTGCCAGCCTAGATGCTCTGACCAGTAGTCTGTGCTTTCTTTAATTAGGTCCCTGAATTAATGTACAAACAGCACCATGTGTGAGAGCCCTGCCTGCACAACTCCCAGACAGTCCAGGGCCAGTGGTGATCCAGCGCCATGAGGTCCACTGAGTCAACGGCCTTTAGAAGTAGCCAGCAGTCCAGCCGGTCATATTGGCCACCATCACCGTGGTGTCTGTAGGGTTTTCTATGGTGAAAGCATGATATACATTTCCCCCGCCAAGCTTATTAGCTCCCCTCTGGGTGCAGTAAGTCCTGCAAGCAGTAGTCTGCTCTTTCGGGGCACAGTCTTGTTGTTTTCTGAGAGAAACTCCAGGTCAAGTGATGGTCACACGAGTCATCTTGGTGGCCCGTTGCCCCCGTTTGTCTCTCTGGAGGTTGGCGTTGGAGGGCCTCCTCACTCGAGGTCAGTGTGTCCACAGAGTGACCCCTGCAACTTCAGGGCATGATGCGTGGTTAGGATCACCACGTGGGGTCCTTTTCCCTTAGGAGGGAGCTGGCCTTGTGGGCTGCTGATTTCCATCTTTTTAGATACCCCAGTATCCTGGCCTGATGAGTCGGTGGGCAAAGCCCTTGGTGACCATAGTTTATCATACCTGAAGGGCATTCTTGTGTTGCTCCATTTCAAGTGGTCCCAGTTTTTGCACTAAGGCTCCAAGGGCAATTAACCTTTGACCGGGTATGTAAAGGTCAAAGGGTTTAGCTAAATTAGGGAGTTCCTGGGCAAGGGTCTGAATTGACTGCTCTTTCCATTCTTGAGAGGCTGCTTCTGGATTCTATTCAAAAGGATCATCATCTTTTCATGTCAGTGTTTCATGTAGAGGCCCAGCTATTAGACTGTAGTTAGGGATCCAGATGCAGAAAACCTTGGCCTCCCCAGGAACCCCTAAGCTGTCCTCTAGGTTTAGAAGAGGTAAGGCTGCAAATGGCTTCTTCCCTATCCTGGGATGCGTTTCTCCAAATATCTGTGAGAAAGAAGCTCAGGCATGTCACCTTAGCCTGGGATATTTGAGCCTTTTTCTTGGACACCTTCTATCCTTTCTTGGCTAGGTAGTTCAGAGGCGTCTTTAGTAGGCCTGGCGATCAGAATGTCCGCTGCATATTGAAGGAGGGTTCCCTTTCACAGAGGTAGAACTTTTAGGTCTTTAGAGGACATTTCCCCAATGATGGTGTGGGGATTTTTGAACCATTGGGGCAGGACGGCCCAGCATTATTGCTTTGGTTGCATGTTGTGTCCTGCCACTCACAAGCCAAAAATTCTTGTGACTCTGAGATGAATGGAATACAGAAGAAGGCATCATTGAAGTCTAATACAGAATGCCATGGCCTGGTGGATGGTAGAATGACCAGCAGGGTGTAGGAAATAGGAGCTACTGGATGTATATCCTCGGTGGCTTCACTGACTGTCCTGATATCCTTTACCAGGTTTCCAGCAGCCCATGGGGCTCTCGTGGTCAGGCCAATCCCAGGATATGGAGCTCACCTGGGCTGCACCCCCACCCCACAGCCCACGGGGCTCTCGTGGTCAAGTCCCTCCCAGGGTATGGAGCTCACCTGTGCAGCTACCCAGCAGCCCATGGGGCTCTCATAGTCAGGCCCTTCCCAGGATACGGAGCTCCCCTGGGCAGGTACCCCAGCAGGGCTGGAAACACAGGAACTGTGCACATAGCCCACCATGCAGAGAACCCCCAGCTCACCTGTCGCTCACAGCTGACACAGAACACCACAGAGCAGGACTTGAACTAACAAACAGCAGCTCTGACAGGTCTGTGACCCTGGCTATCACTCTGTGCAGCCTCTCTCTGCCTGGTCTTCCAGACACTTCCACTGCAGCCAGGCACCAGACCTCTGTCTCCACCCACCATCACTCCTCTCCCTGACTCCTGGGTTCCTCTCATTAGTATAGGGTCTTCTTGAAGTTGTTTTCCACTCATGGACCAGATAAAATGAGAAGAAAACAAGCCGCAGCTGCAGCCCCTTGTCTATCCTGACTCTCAAGAGCCCACACCTGTTCCTTGGGCGTGGCCCGTTTAGCAAGGTTCATTTTCTGCAACTGTGAGTCCCTGAGGGGTGAGGATTGGCTGATTTGGGCAGCCTGACGCTGCCTGCCAGCCCTCCCCACGTGTGCCTGGTTGAGGTCAATATAAACACCTCTCCAGTCAGCAAGAGCCCCTGTAGCTGTACCTGACGCCATATTCTCGGCCCCGTCAGCAGTGTCGGGGCTGGGGTGGTGGGAGGGAGTGAGGGGCCGTGGCTTTGTGGGTGGCCCATTGTGAGTGGGGCTCTGCTGGACTTTCTGCAGGAGCTGCCAGGCTGCCACCTGCTAAAGAAGAGGATGTGTCACCCATACCTGCCACTGGAATGTCTCCCCAGGCAGAGGTGAGGAAGTAAAAAAGCAGTGGGGGCCGTGGCAGGAGGGGTATCACAGGTAGGGAAATGGAAAGCTTCCAGAAGAGCATCTGAGGCCAGGACCATCCTGGCTGGCCTGCAGGCACCAAGTCGGCCTGCGTGCTGTCGCTGGTGTGGCTCCACAGCCCTTCCTCTAGGCTTGCAAGTTCTTGTGCATATTCATGTGTTTTACCTGGAAAGGGTGGGAAGAGTTCAGCTGCAGCAGGACTGGGGCTCAGCTCACATTGACTCACAGACGCCTCGACACAGTCCCCCAGCTTTGCAATGAGGTTGCTCCTTGTGGGGCTGACTGCATGGGAGAAGATTTCCCACCTCTGACCAACTTAAGAATCTTTTACCACTGGAGCAAGTGCCCTGATACGATTTTCCTCTGTATAACTGGTGGGTTCTGTTTTTTTCTTTTTTCTTTTTTTTTATTTTTGGTTCAAGGTAGATTTTATTTATTCCTCTTTTTTTTAATTTGGAGATATAAACATGGAAATAATGCATTAAGATAAAGACGTCTATGTGAAGGGAAAAACTTTTTTTTGGTTTATTTTATTAAATGTTATTTATTTATTTTTAATTTTTTTAAAATTTATTTATTTCTTTTATACAGCAGGTTCTTATTGGATATCTATTTTATACATATAAGTGTGCACATGTGAATCCCAGTCTCCCAATTCATCCCACCACCACCCTCACATAGCATTACCCCCTTGGTGTCCATATGTTTGTTCTCTACATCTGTGTCTCTATCTCTGCCCTGCAAACCGGTTCATCTGTACCATTTTTCTAGGTTCCACATATATGCATTAACATACAATATTTGTTTTTCTCTTTCTGACTTACTTCACTCTGTATGACAGTCTCTAGATCCATCAAGGTCTCTACAAATGACCCAATTTCATTCCTATGTATGGCTGAGTAATATTCCATTGTATATATGTACCACATCTTTATCCATTCATCTGTCTGTGGGCACTTAGGTTGCTTTCATTACCTGGCTATTGTAAATAGTGCTGCAATGAACATTGTGGTGAATGTGTCTTTTTGATTTATGGTTTTCTCTGGGTATATGCCCAGTAGTGGGATTGCTGGATTATATGGTAATTCTATTTTTAGTTTTTTAAGGAACCTCCATACTGTTCTCCATAGAGACTATATCAATTTACATTCCCAACAATAGTGGAAGAAGGTTCCTTTTCTCCACAGCGTCTCCAGCATTTGTTGTTTGTAGATTTTCTGATGATGCCCATTCTAACAGGTGTGACGTGATACCTCATTGTAGTTTCGATTTCCATTTCTCTAATAATTAGTGATGTTGAGCAGATTTTCATGTGCGTACTGGCCATCTCTATGTCTTCTTGGAAGAAATGTCTATTTAGATCTTCTTCCATTTTTGTATTGGGTTGTTTGTTTTATTAATATTGAGCTGCATGAGCTGTTTATATATATATATTGGAGATTAATTATATGTCCATTGATTCATTTGCAAATATTTTCTGCCATTCTGAGGGTTGTCTTTTCGTCTTGTTTGTAGTTTCCTTTGCTTTGTAAAAGCTTTTACATTTCATTAGGTCCCATCTGTTTAGTTTTCTTTTTTATTTCATTACTACAGGAGGTGGATCAAAAAAGATCTTGCTGTGATTTACGTCAGAGTATCCTTCGTAAGTTTTCCTCTCAGAGTTTTATACTGTCCCGTCTTACATTAAGGTCTCTAATCCATTTTGAATATATTTTTATGTATGGTGTTGGGGAGTGTTCTAATTTCATTCTTTTACATGTAGCTGTCCATATTTCCCAGCACCAATGATTGAAGAGACTGTCTTATCTCCATTGTATAGTCTTGCCTCCTTTGTCATAGATTAGTTGACCATAGGTGTGTAGGTTTATCCCTGGGCATTCTTTTTTTTTTTCCTTTTACACGTTTATTGGAGTATAATTGTTTTACAATGGAGTGTTAGTTTCTGCTGTATAACAAAGTGAATCAGCTATACATATACAAATATCACCAGATCCCCTCCCTCTTGCATCTCCCTCCCACACTCCATATCCCACCCCTTTATGTGGTCACAAAGCACCGAGCTGATCTCCCTGTTCTATGTGGCTGCTTTCCAGTAGCTATCAGTGTTACATTTGGTAATGTATTTATGTCCATGCCACTCTGTCACTTCGTCTCAGCTTACCCATCCCCCTTCCAGTGTCCTCAAGTCCTTTCTCTACGTCTGTGTCCTTAATCCTGTCCTGCCACTAGGTTCTTCAAAATCTTTTTTTTTCTTCATTAGATTCCGTATATCTCTGTTAACATACAGTATTTGTTTTTCCCTTTCTGACTTACTTCACTTTGTAGGACAGATTCTAAGTCCATCCACCTCAGTACAAATAACTCAGTTTTGCTTCTTTTTATGGCTGAGTAATATTCCATTGTATATATGTGCCAGATCTTCTTTATCCATTCATCTGTCGATGGACACTTAGGTTGCTTCTATGTCCTGGCTATTGTAAATAGAGCTGCAATGAACATTTTTGTACATAACTCTTTTTGAATTATGGTTTTCGCAAGGCAAATGCCCAGTAGTTGGATTGTTGTGTCGTATGGTACCTCTATTGTTAGCTATTTAGAGGAACCTCCGGAGTGTTCTCCCTAGTGCCCATATCAATTTACATTCCCACCCACAGTGCAAGTGTGTTCCCTTTTCTCCAATAAAGGCCTCTCCAGCATTTATTGTTTTGTAGATTTTTTTGGATGATTGCCACTCTGACTGCTGTGCGGTGATACCTCACGGTAGTTTTGATTTGCATTTCTCTAATGATTAGTGATGTTCAGCATCCTTTCATGTGTTTCTTGGTAATCTGTATATCTTCTTTGGAGAAATGTCTATTTAAGTCTTCTGCCCGTTTTTGGATTGGGTTGTTTGTTTTTGTGATATTGAGCTACATGTGGTGCTTGTAAAGTTTGGAGATTAATCCTTTGTCAATTGCTTCATTTGAAAATATTTTCTCCCATTCTGAGGGTTGTTTCTGCATCTTGTTTATGTTTTCCTATACTGTGTAAAAGCTTTTAAGTTTCATTAGGTCCCATTTGTTGATTTCTGTTTTTATTTCCATTTCTCTAGGAGGTGAGTCAAAAAGGATCTTGCTGTGATTTATGTCATAGAGTGTTCTGCCTATGGTTTCCTCTAAGTGTTTTATAGTGTCTGGTCTTCTATTTAGATCTCTAATCCATTTAGAGTTTATTTTTGTGTATGGTGTTATGGAGTGTTCTAATTTCATTCTTTTATGTGTAGGGGTCCAGTTTTCCCAGCACCAATTACTGAAGAGACTGTCTTTTCTCCATTGTATATCCTTAGCTCCTTTGTCATAGATGAGATAGCCATAGGTATGTAGGTTTATCTCTGGGCTTTCTGTCCTGTTCCATTGATCTGTGTTTATGCCAATCTACATACACTTGATTCCATTATGGAGACTTATAAATACATAGGTTTCAAGATTATTACCAGTCAGATATATTCCTCTTCAGTGAATAGGGTGTTTTGTGTCCAGTTCATTGAGAAAGGAGTAGGTCTTGTCTATTACATATTTGGTATATGGAATGGTATCTGTGCTAATTTCAAACTCTGCTTTTACACATCACCCCACGTCACCTTTCCCCTTAAGGAGGCATAAGTGTGTTTTCTAAATGTGTTACTCTGTTCTCTTTTGTAATTCAGTTCATGTGTAGCCATGTTTACATTCCCTCTATAAGTGATATATTACAATAAGTTTCTTTTTCTTTGAGGCTCATTTCACTTAGCATCATCGTACCTAAAGCCACTCATTATGCTGCTATTGGCCTTATGACATTGATTTTATGTCTGAGTGACATTCCATTGTATATAAGTACCACAACATCTATATCAATTTTTTTCCTTTCCTGGGATATTTAAAGTGTACCAAAGTCGAGGTTCTTGTAAACAGAGCAGCCCTAAACTTTGGGCTGGCTGTGTGTTGTGGATTTTTAGTTTTCCCAAAATACACGCCCATGAGTGGAAGTGTGCTATGCTCTGTAGCTCTGTTTTAGAAAACAACATACAGTTCTCCAGAGAGGCTGTTGGCAATTTACATCCTCTCCATCGGTGTAACCAGGCTCCCTTTTCTCCATGGCCTGTCCTGCATTTGTGGTTTTTACACTGTTTGTGGATGGCCCTTTTGACTGGAGGTAAGGGACACTTCTATGTGGTGTGGATTTTCAATGCCTGATGGCTTGCTTGGCCAAAAAGGGCGTATGCATTTTTTCCAAATTATATTCAAGAAAATACACATAATCCCTTTTCGGTCAAGGGCAACATTGTTGAAGTTCTGTCGCTTTTCATGTGCTTTAAAGATGACTCCAGTGTACCTCTTGAAATCTGTTTCCTTCAATTCTGCCTTGCATTCAAATCCTCTTCACTGCCTTACCTCAATATATTTCTGGATGATAGTTGTCCTTTAAAACTCTGCAAGTTTGTGAATTGCTGTGTCCCTGAGCTCCATTTTTCAACTCGCCTATTTGTGAGCTGGCTGCAATACCGCAGGATGGCTTTAGGGCCTAGTCTGGTTCCAGGGCTTCAGGCTGAGCCTTTGGTTAATTCTTCTTCCTGATGGGAAACTAGAGTGACATGTGCCCATCCAAACACCTACAGCTAATCTCTCATTTGTTTCCCCTCTTCCTTTTCATCCTCTGCACAATTTGCAAACTGTGCATACAGGAGGGTAAAGGCGCTGACATTCCAAGTGAGGAGATTTTTAGTAATGCAGATGGAATGGTGAAGCCGAGCACGACGAAAGGAAAAATGAGGTACCTTTTAGAAAACTTTCCCAATCGCACAGTGTACCATCCACTGGGTGTCCCATGCATGTTTTAACTGTAGGAAGATTCCCTTAAACCTGGAGAGTTGGCACCACTAGAATGGGTAGCACACAGTATTGCTCTAAGTGGTGTTCTTTTGCTCACACAACCTCAGCAAACTTGTCAGCCCCAAGTGTCCAGTCTTATGTCTCATCCAGCTGTGGGTGTAAAGGTGGTCAATCCAGGTGGGATCACAGGCCCTGAACGTAATTTTTAAGGCTTTCTCTCTGTTTCGCTGTTTTTGCATTTTGCTTTTGAAACTTAATTTTATAAGGGGGTTTAGTTGAATTTCAGTGCTGTGTTCATGCCATTATACACACATATGATACCTTTATGGAGACATGAGAATACATATGTTTTAAAATTCTAGAGTCAGATATATTCCTCTGCAATGAATAGGGGGCGTTAAGTCCAGTTCATTGTTCCGGCAGTAGGTGTTGTCTATTACATACTTGGTTTATGTAACAGTATCTG
The DNA here is from genome assembly GCF_025265405.1 of Mesoplodon densirostris. Lineage (NCBI taxonomy): Eukaryota > Metazoa > Chordata > Mammalia > Artiodactyla > Ziphiidae > Mesoplodon > Mesoplodon densirostris. The sequence continues at coordinate 5,370,690 of NW_026778199.1, read as the reverse complement.
TGCTAATTTAAAACTCTGGTTTTATGCATCACCCCACCTCGCCTTTCCCCTTAAGCAGGCAGAAGATTGTTTTCTAAATGTATGACTCTATTGTGTTTGAAATTCAGTTCATGTTTACATTCACACTATGAGTGATATCTTATGATAAGATTTGTTATTCTGTTATCTTTCCTAACTCAGTTCATGTGTAGCCATGTTTACAGGATTTGCATAAGTGATATCTTATGATAAGTTTCTATTTCAGTGTGACTTATTTCACTTAGAATCATCGTACGTGAATCCACTCATTTTGCTGCTACTTGCCTTATGACATTGATTTCATGGCTAACGGATATTACATCGTACGTAAGTACCACAGTTTCTTGAAATATTTTTGTCTTTCCTGGGATATATAAGGTGTACCCACGATGAGTTTCTTGTAAGCAGTGCAGCCTTAAATTTTGGCATGCCTGTGTCTTATTGATTTTCAGTTTTCCAAAGATATATTCCCTAGACTGGAACACCCCATTGCTCTGTAGCTCTGTTGTTTACTTGTTTTAGGGAACACAATGCACTCCTCCAGTGAGGCAGTTGGCAATTGACATCCCGCCCATCAGCATAACAAGGCCCCCTGTTCTCCAGGGCCTGTCTTGCCTTTCTGGTTTTTACACATTTTGTGGATGTCCCTTTTGACCGGTGGGAAGTGATACTTCTTTGTAGTGCAGATATGCATTGCCCGCTTGCTTGCTTGGCCAAAAAGGGCGTATGCGTTTTCTCCTGAATATATTCAGGAGAAAACGCATACGCCCTTTTTGGCCAAGTGCACCATTGTCCAAGTTGTGCCCCTCTTCCTGTGCTGTACAGGCGATTCCAAGGTACCTCTTGAAATCTGTTTCCTGCTATTTTGCCTCGCTTTCAAGTCCGCCTCGTTGACTTCCCTCAACAGATTTTTGGACGATAGTTGTCCTTTATCACTCTGCCAGTTTGTGAATTGCTGTGCCCCTGAGCTCCATTTCTCAACTCGTTTTTTGTGAGCTGAACGCAAGTCCAAAATTTTGGATCATGTCCTATACTGGTTCCCGGTGGGTGGCTGAGACTTTGGTTAATTCTTCTTCCTGCCGGGAAATTAGAGTGACATGTGCCCGTCCAAATGCCTAACAGCTACTCTCTCATGGGTTCTCCCTCGTCCCTTCCATCCTCTGCCAAATTGGGAACCTGTGCAAACCAGGAGGTTAAAGGGCCTGTCTCTCCAAGTTGGGAGATTGATAGTAAGGCAGTTGGAAAGTCAAACTGGAGCACCAGGAGAGGGACTATTCGTTGAGTTTTAGAAACCTTTTGTATTCACAGTGTGTCCATTCTCTAGGTTTCCTGTACATGTTATAGCTGTAGTAATATTCCGTTGAACCTGGAGAGTTGGGACCCATGGAATGGGGGCCAGGCATTATTGCTTGAAAGGGTCTGCATTTGCTCACCCAATCTCACCAATCCTCTCAGTCCCAAGTGTCCAGCCTTATGCCACATCCAGCTGTCATTGTAGATAGGGTCTTTCCAGGTTTCCTCAGACACCCTGAAGGAATTGTAAAGAATTTCCCTGTTTTTTGGTTTTGCTTTTGAAATTCCTTTTTATAGTGGGTTTGAGCTGATTCTCGCTGCCATGTTTATGCCACTCTAGACACACTTGATTCCCTTATGGAGTCATATCAATACATAGGTTTTAAGATTCTTACTAGTCAGATATATTCCTCTGCGGGAAATATGGGGTTTTGAGTCTCTTTCACTGAGGAAGGTGTAGGTCTTGTCTATTCCAAAGTTGGTTTTTGGAACGGTCCCTGTGCTTATATCAAACTCTGGTTTTATGCCTCACCCCACCTCTCCTTCCCCTTTATGCAGGCATAAGAGTGTTTTCTAAATGTGAGACTCTGTTCTCTTTCCTAACTCAGTTCACGTGTAGCCAGGTTTACAGGACCTTCATAAGTGATATCTTATGATAAGTTTCTTTTTCTGTGTGACTTATTTCACTTAGAATCATCGTACCTGAATCCACTCACTTTGCTGCTACTGGTCTTATGACATTGATTTCATGGCTGAGGGATATTCCATCGTACGTAAGTACCACAATGTTTTGAACCATTTTTATATTTCCTGGGATATTTAAGGTGTACCCAAGTTGAGGTTCTTGTAGTCAGTGCAGCCCTAAATTTGGAGGTGGCTCTTTCTTATTGATTTTCAGTTTTCCCAAGGTATATTCCCTAGACTGGAAGTGGCCTTGGCTCTGTAGCTCTGTTGTTTACTTGTTTTAGGGAACACAATGCACTCCTCCAGTGAGGCAGTTGGCAGTTTACATCCCGCCCATCAGCATAACAAGGCTCCCAGTTCTCCAGGGCCTGTCTTGCCTTTCTGGTTTTTACACATTTTGTGGATATCCCTTTTGACCGGTGGGAAGTGATACTTCTTTGTAGTGCAGATTTGCATTGCCCGCTTGCTTTCTTGGCCAAAAAGGGCGTATGCGTTTTCTCCTGAATATATTCAGGAGAAAACGCATACGCCCTTTTTGGCCAAGTGCACCATTGTCCAAGTTGTGCCCCTCTTCCTGTGCTTTACAGGCGATTCCAACGTACCTCTTGAAATCTGTTTCCTGCTATTTTGCCTCACTTTCAAGTCCGCCTCGTTGACTTCCCTCAACAGATTTTTGGACGATAGTTGTCCTTTATCACTCTGCCAGTTTGTGAATTGCTGTGCCCCTGAGCTCCATTTCTCAACTCGTTTTTTGTGAGCTGAACGCAAGTCCAAAATTTTGGATCATGTCCTATACTGGTTCCCGGTGGGTGGCTGAGACTTTGGTTAATTCTTCTTCCTGCCGGGAAATTAGAGTGACATGTGCCCGTCCAAATGCCTAACAGCTACTCTCTCATGGGTTCTCCCTCGTCCCTTCCATCCTCTGCCAAATTGGGAACCTGTGCAAACCAGGAGGTTAAAGGGCCTGTCTCTCCAAGTTGGGAGATTGATAGTAAGGCAGTTGGAAAGTCAAACTGGAGCACCAGGAGAGGGACTATTCGTTGAGTTTTAGAAACCTTTCGTATTCACAGTGTGTCCATTCTCTAGGTTTCCTGTACATGTTATAGCTGTAGTAATATTCCCTTGAACCTGGAGAGTTGGGACACATGGAATGGGGGCCATGCATTATTGCTTGAAAGGGTCTGCATTTGCTCACCCAATCTCACCAATCCTCTCAGTCCCAAGTGTCCAGCCTTATGCCACATCCAGCTGTCATTGTAGATAGGGTCTTTCCAGGTTTCCTCAGACAACCTGAAGGAATTGTAAAGAATTTCCCTGTTTTTTGGTTTTGCTTTTGAAATTCCTTTTTATAGTGGGTTTGAGCTGATTCTCGCTGCCATGTTTATGCCACTCTAGACACACTTGATTCCCTTATGGAGTCATATCAATACATAGGTTTTAAGATTCTTACTAGTCAGATATATTCCTCTGTGGGAAATATGGGGTTTTGAGTCTCTTTCACTGAGGAAGGTGTAGGTCTTGTCTATTCCAAAGTTGGTTTTTGAAACGGTCCCTGTGCTTATATCAGACTCTGGTTTTATGCATCACCCCACCTCTCCTTCCCCTTTATGCAGGCATAAGAGTGTTTTCTAAATGTGAGACCCTGTTCTCTTTCCTAACTCAGTTCACGTGTAGCCATGTTTACAGGATCTTCATAAGTGATATCTTATGATAAGTTTCTTTTTCTGTGTGACTTATTTCACTTAGAATCATCGTACCTGAATCCACTCACTTTGTTGCTAATGGTCTTATGACATTGATTTCATGGCTGAGGGATATTCGATCGTACGTAAGTACCACAATGTTTTGAACCATTTTTATATTTCCTGGGATATTTAAGGTGTACCCAAGTTGAGGTTCATGTAGTCAGTGCAGCCCTAAATTTGGAGGTGGCTCTTTCTTATTGATTTTCAGTTTTCCCAAGGTATATTCCCTAGACTGGATGTGGCCTTGGCTCTGTAGCTCTGTTGTTTACTTGTTTTAGGGAACACAATGCACTCCTCCAGTGAGGCAGTTGGCAATTTACATCCCGCCCATCAGCATAACAAGCCTCCCAGTTCTCCAGGGCCTGTCTTGCCTTTCTGGTTTTTACACATTTTGTGGATGTCCCTTTTGACCGGTGGGAAGTGATACTTCTTTGTAGTGCAGATTTGCATTGCCCGCTTGCTTGCTTGGCCAAAAAGGGCGTATGCGTTTTCTCCTGAATATATTCAGGAGAAAACGCATACGCCCTTTTTGGCCAAGTGCACCATTGTCCAAGTTGTGCCCCTCTTCCTGTGCTTTACAGGCGATTCCAAGGTACCTCTTGAAATCTGTTTCCTGCTATTTTGCCTCGCTTTCAAGTCCGCCTCGTTGACTTCCCTCAACAGATTTTTGGACGATAGTTGTCCTTTATCACTCTGCCAGTTTGTGAATTGCTGTCCCCCTGAGCTCCATTTCTCAACTCGTTTTTTGTGAGCTGAACGCAAGTCCAAAATTTTGGATCATGTCCTATACTGGTTCCCGGTGGGTGGCTGAGACTTTGGTTAATTCTTCTTCCTGCCGGGAAATTAGAGTGACATGTGCCCGTCCAAATGCCTAACAGCTACTCTCTCATGGGTTCTCCCTCGTCCCTTCCATCCTCTGCCAAATTGGGAACCTGTGCAAACCAGGAGGTTAAAGGGCCTGTCTCTCCAAGTTGGGAGATTGATAGTAAGGCAGTTGGAAAGTCAAACTGGAGCACCAGGAGAGGGACTATTCGTTGAGTTTTAGAAACCTTTCGTATTCACAGTGTGTCCATTCTCTAGGTTTCCTGTACATGTTATAGCTGTAGTGATATTCCCTTGAACATGGAGAGTTGGGACCCATGGAATGGGGGCCATGCATTATTGCTTGAAAGGGTCTGCATTTGCTCACCCAATCTCACCAATCCTCTCAGTCCCAAGTGTCCAGCCTTATGCCACATCCAGCTGTCATTGTAGATAGGGTCTTTCCAGGTTTCCTCAGACACCCTGAAGGAATTGTAAAGAATTTCCCTGTTTTTTGGTTTTGCTTTTGAAATTCCTTTTTATAGTGGGTTTGAGCTGATTCTCGCTGCCATGTTTATGCCACTCTAGACACACTTGATTCCCTTATGGAGTCATATCAATACATAGGTTTTAAGATTCTTACTAGTCAGATATATTCCTCTGCGTGAAATATGGGGTTTTGAGTCTCTTTCACTGAGGAAGGTGTAGGGCTTGTCTATTCAAAAGTTGGTTTTTGGAACGGTCCCTGTGCTTATATCAAACTCTGGTTTTATGCATCACCCCACCTCTCCATCCCCTTTATGCAGGCATAAGAGTGTTTTCTAAATGTGAGACTCTGTTCTATTTCCTAACTCAGTTCACGTTTAGCCATGTTTACAGGATCTTCATAAGTGATATCTTATGATAAGTTTCTTTTTCTGTGTGACTTATTTCACTTAGAATCATCGTACCTGAATCCACTCACTTTGCTGCTACTGGTTTTATGACATTGATTGCATCGTTGAGGGATATTCCATCGTACGTAAGTACCACAATGTTTTGAACCATTTTTATATTTCCTGGGATATTTAAGGTGTACCCAAGTTGAGGTTCTTGTAGTCAGTGCAGCCCTAAATTTGGAGGTGGCTCTTTCTTATTGATTTTCAGTTTTCCCAAGGTATATTCCCTAGACTGGAAGTGGCCTTGGCTCTGTAGCTCTGTTGTTTACTTGTTTTAGGGAACACAATGCACTCCTCCAGTGAGGCATTTGGCAGTTTACATCCCGCCCATCAGCATAACAAGGCTCCCAATTCTCCAGGGCCTGTCTTGCCTTTCTGGTTTTTACACATTTTGTGGATGTCCCTTTTGACCGGTGGGAAGTGATACTTCTTTGTAGTGCAGATTTGCATTGCCCGCTTGCTTGCTTGGCCAAAAAGGGCGTATGCGTTTTCTCCTGAATATATTCAGGAGAAAACGCATACGCCCTTTTTGGCCAAGTGCACCATTGTCCAAGTTGTGCCCCTCTTCCTGTGCTTTACAGGCGATTCCAACGTACCTCTTGAAATCTGTTTCCTGCTATTTTGCCTCACTTTCAAGTCCGCCTCGTTGACTTCCCTCAACAGATTTTTGGACGATAGTTGTCCTTTATCACTCTGCCAGTTTGTGAATTGCTGTGCCCCTGAGCTCCATTTCTCAACTCGTTTTTTGTGAGCTGAACGCAAGTCCAAAATTTTGGATCATGTCCTATACTGGTTCCCGGTGGGTGGCTGAGACTTTGGTTAATTCTTCTTCCTGCCGGGAAATTAGAGTGACATGTGCCCGTCCAAATGCCTAACAGCTACTCTCTCATGGGTTCTCCCTCGTCCCTTCCATCCTCTGCCAAATTGGGAACCTGTGCAAACCAGGAGGTTAAAGGGCCTGTCTCTCCAAGTTGGGAGATTGATAGTAAGGCAGTTGGAATGTCAAACTGGAGCACCAGGAGAGGGACTATTCGTTGAGTTTTAGAAACCTTTCGTATTCACAGTGTGTCCATTCTCTAGGTTTCCTGTACATGTTATAGCTGTAGTAATATTCCCTTGAACCTGGAGAGTTGGGACCCATGGAATGGGGGCCATGCATTATTGCTTGAAAGGGTCTGCATTTGCTCACCCAATCTCACCAATCCTCTCAGTCCCAAGTGTCCAGCCTTATGCCACATCCAGCTGTCATTGTAGATAGGGTCTTTCCAGGTTTCCTCAGACACCCTGAAGGAATTGTAAAGAATTTCCCTGTTTTTTGGTTTTGCTTTTGAAATTCCTTTTTATAGTGGGTTTGAGCTGATTCTCGCTGCCATGTTTATGCCACTCTAGACACACTTGATTCCCTTATGGAGACATATCAATACATAGGTTTTAAGATTCTTACTAGTCAGATATATTCCTCTGTGGGAAATATGGGGTTTTGAGTCTCTTTCACTGAGGAAGGTGTAGGTCTTGTCTATTCCAAAGTTGGTTTTTGAAACGGTCCCTGTGCTTATATCAAACTCTGGTTTTATGCATCACCCCACCTCTCCTTCCCCTTTATGCAGGCATAAGAGTGTTTTCTAAATGTGAGACTCTGTTCTCTTTCCTAACTCAGTTCACGTGTAGCCATGTTTACAGGATCTTCATAAGTGATATCTTATGATAAGTTTCTTTTTCTGTGTGACTTATTTCACTTAGAATCATCGTACCTGAATCCACTCACTTTGCTGCTACAGGTCTTATGACATTGATTTCATGGCTGAGGGATATTCCATCGTACGTAAGTACCACAATGTTTTGAACCATTTTTATATTTCCTGGGATATTTAAGGTGTACCCAAGTTGAGGTTCTTGTAGTCAGTGCAGCCCGAAATTTGGAGGTGGCTCTTTCTTATTGATTTTCAGTTTTCCCAAGGTATATTCCCTAGACTGGAAGTGGCCTTGGCTCTGTAGCTCTGTTGTTTACTTGTTTTAGGGAACACAATACACTCCTCCAGTGAGGCAGTTGTCAATTTACATCCCGCCCATCAGCATAACAAGGCTCCCAGTTCTCCAGGGCCTGTCTTGCCTTTCTGGTTTTTACACATTTTGTGGATGTCCCTTTTGACCGGTGGGAAGTGATACTTCTTTGTAGTGCAGATTTGCATTGCCCGCTTGCTTGCTTGGCCAAAAAGGGCGTATGCGTTTTCTCCTGAATATATTCAGGAGAAAACGCATACGCCCTTTTTGGCCAAGTGCACCATTGTCCAAGTTGTGCCCCTCTTCCTGTGCTTTACAGGCGATTCCAACGTACCTCTTGAAATCTGTTTCCTGCTATTTTGCCTCGCTTTCAAGTCCGCCTCGTTGACTTCCCACAACAGATTTTTGGACGATAGTTGTCCTTTATCACTCTGCCAGTTTGTGAATTGCTGTGCCCCTGAGCTCCATTTCTCAACTCGTTTTTTGTGAGCTGAACGCAAGTCCAAAATTTTGGATCATGTCCTATACTGGTTCCCGGTGGGTGGCTGAGACTTTGGTTAATTCTTCTTCCTGCCGGGAAATTAGAGTGACATGTGCCCGTCCAAATGCCTAACAGCTACTCTCTCATGGGTTCTCCCTCGTCCCTTCCATCCTCTGCCAAATTGGGAACCTGTGCAAACCAGGAGGTTAAAGGGCCTGTCTCTCCAAGTTGGGAGATTGATAGTAAGGCAGTTGGAAAGTCAAACTGGAGCACCAGGAGAGGGACTATTCGTTGAGTTTTAGAAACCTTTCGTATTCACAGTGTGTCCATTCTCTAGGTTTCCTGTACATGTTATAGCTGTAGTAATATTCCCTTGAAACTGGAGAGTTGGGACCCATGGAATGGGGGCCATGCATTATTGCTTGAAAGGGTCTGCATTTGCTCACCCAATCTCACCAATCCTCTCAGTCCCAAGTGTCCAGCCTTATGCCACATCCAGCTGTCATTGTAGATAGGGTCTTTCCAGGTTTCCTCAGACACCCTGAAGGAATTGTAAAGAATTTCCCTGTTTTTTGGTTTTGCTTTTGAAATTCCTTTTTATAGTGGGTTTGAGCTGATTCTCGCTGCCATGTTTATGCCACTCTAGACACACTTGATTCCCTTATGGAGACATATCAATACATAGGTTTTAAGATTCTTACTAGTCAGATATATTCCTCTGCGGGAAATATGGGGTTTTGAGTCTCTTTCACTGAGGAAGGTGTATGTCTTGTCAATTCCAAAGTTGGTTTTTGGAACGGTCCCTGTGCTTATATCAAACTCTGGTTTTATGCATCACCCCACCTCTCCTTCCCCTTTATGCAGGCATAAGAGTGTTTTCTAAATGTGAGACTCTGTTCTCTTTCCTAACTCAGTTCACGTGTAGCCATGTTTACAGGACCTTCATAAGTGATATCTTATGATAAGTTTCTTTTTCTGTGTGACTTATTTCACTTAGAATCATCGTACCTGAATCCACTCACTTTGCTGCTACTGGTCTTATGACATTGATTTCATGGCTGAGGGATATTCCATCGTACGTAAGTACCACAATGTTTTGAACCATTTTTATATTTCCTGGGATATTTAAGGTGTACCCAAGTTGAGGTTCTTGTAGTCAGTGCAGCCCTAAATTTGGAGGTGGCTCTTTCTTATTGATTTTCAGTTTTCCCAAGGTATATTCCCTAGACTGGAAGTGGCCTTGGCTCTGTAGCTCTGTTGTTTACTTGTTTTAGGGAACACAATGCACTCCTCCAGTGAGGCAGTTGGCAGTTTACATCCCGCCCATCAGCATAACAAGGCTCCCAGTTCTCCAGGGCCTGTCTTGCCTTTCTGGTTTTTACACATTTTGTGGATGTCCCTTTTGACCGGTGGGAAGTGATACTTCTTTGTAGTGCAGATTTGCATTGCCCGCTTGCTTGCTTGGCCAAAAAGGGCGTATGCGTTTTCTCCTGAATATATTCAGGAGAAAACGCATACGCCCTTTTTGGCCAAGTGCACCATTGTCCAAGTTGTGCCCCTCTTCCTGTGCTTTACAGGCGATTCCAACGTACCTCTTGAAATCTGTTTCCTGCTATTTTGCCTCACTTTCAAGTCCGCCTCGTTGACTTCCCTCAACAGATTTTTGGACGATAGTTGTCCTTTATCACTCTGCCAGTTTGTGAATTGCTGTGCCCCTGAGCTCCATTTCTCAACTCGTTTTTTGTGAGCTGAACGCAAGTCCAAAATTTTGGATCATGTCCTATACTGGTTCCCGGTGGGTGGCTGAGACTTTGGTTAATTCTTCTTCCTGCCGGGAAATTAGAGTGACATGTGCCCGTCCAAATGCCTAACAGCTACTCTCTCATGGGTTCTCCCTCGTCCCTTCCATCCTCTGCCAAATTGGGAACCTGTGCAAACCAGGAGGTTAAAGGGCCTGTCTCTCCAAGTTGGGAGATTGATAGTAAGGCAGTTGGAAAGTCAAACTGGAGCACCAGGAGAGGGACTATTCGTTGAGTTTTAGAAACCTTTCGTATTCACAGTGTGTCCATTCTCTAGGTTTCTTGTACATGTTATAGCTGTAGTAATATTCCCTTGAACCTGGAGAGTTGGGACACATGGAATGGGGGCCATGCATTATTGCTTGAAAGGGTCTGCATTTGCTCACCCAATCTCACCAATCCTCTCAGTCCCAAGTGTCCAGCCTTATGCCACATCCAGCTGTCATTGTAGATAGGGTCTTTCCAGGTTTCCTCAGACACCCTGAAGGAATTGTAAAGAATTTCCCTGTTTTTTGGTTTTGCTTTTGAAATTCCTTTTTATACTGGGTTTGAGCTGATTCTCGCTGCCATGTTTATGCCACTCTAGACACACTTGATTCCCTTATGGAGACATATCAATACATAGGTTTTAAGATTCTTACTAGTCAGATATATTCCTCTGTGGGAAATATGGGGTTTTGAGTCTCTTTCACTGAGGAAGGTGTAGGTCTTGTCTATTCCAAAGTTGGTTTTTGAAACGGTCCCTGTGCTTATATCAAACTCTGTTTTTATGCATCACCCCACCTCTCCTTCCCCTTTATGCAGGCATAAGAGTGTTTTCTAAATGTGAGACCCTGTTCTCTTTCCTAACTCAGTTCACGTGTAGCCATGTTTACAGGATCTTCATAAGTGATATCTTATGATAAGTTTCTTTTTCTGTGTGACTTATTTCACTTAGAATCATCGTACCTGAATCCACTCACTTTGTTGCTACTGGTCTTATGACATTGATTTCATGGCTGAGGGATATTCCATCGTACGTAAGTACCACAATGTTTTGAACCATTTTTATATTTCCTGGGATATTTAAGGTGTACCCAAGTTGAGGTTCATGTAGTCAGTGCAGCCCTAAATTTGGAGGTGGCTCTTTCTTATTGATTTTCAGTTTTCCCAAGGTATATTCCCTAGACTGGATGTGGCCTTGGCTCTGTAGCTCTGTTGTTTACTTGTTTTAGGGAACACAATGCACTCCTCCAGTGAGGCAGTTGGCAATTTACATCCCGCCCATCAGCATAACAAGGCTCCCAGTTCTCCAGGGCCTGTCTTGCCTTTCTGGTTTTTACACATTTTGTGGATGTCCCTTTTGACCGGTGGGAAGTGATACTTCTTTGTAGTGCAGATTTGCATTGCCCGCTTGCTTGCTTGGCCAAAAAGGGCGTATGCGTTTTCTCCTGAATATATTCAGGAGAAAACGCATACCCCCTTTTTGGCCAAGTGCACCATTGTCCAAGTTGTGCCCCTCTTCCTGTGCTTTACAGGCGATTCCAAGGTACCTCTTGAAATCTGTTTCCTGCTATTTTGCCTCACTTTCAAGTCCGCCTCGTTGACTTCCCTCAACAGATTTTTGGATGATAGTTGTCCTTTATCACTCTGCCAGTTTGTGAATTGCTGTGCCCCTGAGCTCCATTTCTCAACTCGTTTTTTGTGAGCTGAACGCAAGTCCAAAATTTTGGATCATGTCCTATACTGGTTCCCGGTGGGTGGCTGAGACTTTGGTTAATTCTTCTTCCTGCCGGGAAATTAGAGTGACATGTGCCCGTCCAAATGCCTAACAGCTACTCTCTCATGGGTTCTCCCTCGTCCCTTCCATCCTCTGCCAAATTGGGAACCTGTGCAAACCAGGAGGTTAAAGGGCCTGTCTCTCCAAGTTGGGAGATTGATAGTAAGGCAGTTGGAAAGTCAAACTGGAGCACCAGGAGAGGGACTATTCGTTGAGTTTTAGAAACCTTTCGTATTCACAGTGTGTCCATTCTCTAGGTTTCCTGTACATGTTATAGCTGTAGTAATATTCCCTTGAACATGGAGAGTTGGGACCCATGGAATGGGGGCCATGCATTATTGCTTGAAAGGGTCTGCATTTGCTCACCCAATCTCACCAATCCTCTCAGTCCCAAGTGTCCAGCCTTATGCCACATCCAGCTGTCATTGTAGATAGGGTCTTTCCAGGTTTCCTCAGACACCCTGAAGGAATTGTAAAGAATTTCCCTGTTTTTTGGTTTTGCTTTTGAAATTCCTTTTTATAGTGGGTTTGAGCTGATTCTCGCTGCCATGTTTATGCCACTCTAGACACACTTGATTCCCTTATGGAGTCATATCAATACATAGGTTTTAAGATTCTTACTAGTCAGATATATTCCTCTGCGGGAAATATGGGGTTTTGAGTCTCTTTCACTGAGGAAGGTGTAGGTCTTGTCTATTCCAAAGTTGGTTTTTGGAACGGTCCATGTGCTTATATCAAACTCTGGTTTTATGCATCACCCCACCTCTCCTTCCCCTTTATGCAGGAATAAGAGTGTTTTCTAAATGTGAGACTCTGTTCTCTTTCCTAACTCAGTTCACGTGTAGCCATGTTTACAGGATCTTCATAAGTGATATCTTATGATAAGTTTCTTTTTCTGTGTGACTTATTTCACTTAGAATCATCGTACCTGAATCCACTCACTTTGCTGCTACAGGTCTTATGACATTGATTTCATGGCTGAGGGATATTCCATCGTACGTAAGTACCACAATGTTTTGAACCATTTTTATATTTCCTGGGATATTTAAGGTGTACCCAAGTTGAGGTTCTTGTAGTCAGTGCAGCCCGAAATTTGGAGGTGGCTCTTTCTTATTGATTTTCAGTTTTCCCAAGGTATATTCCCTAGACTGGAAGTGGCCTTGGCTCTGTAGCTCTGTTGTTTACTTGTTTTAGGGAACACAATACACTCCTCCAGTGAGGCAGTTGTCAATTTACATCCCGCCCATCAGCATAACAAGGCTCCCAGTTCTCCAGGGCCTGTCTTGCCTTTCTGGTTTTTACACATTTTGTGGATGTCCCTTTTGACCGGTGGGAAGTGATACTTCTTTGTAGTGCAGATTTGCATTGCCCGCTTGCTTGCTTGGCCAAAAAGGGCGTATGCGTTTTCTCCTGAATATATTCAGGAGAAAACGCATACGCCCTTTTTGGCCAAGTGCACCATTGTCCAAGTTGTGCCCCTCTTCCTGTGCTTTACAGGCGATTCCAACGTACCTCTTGAAATCTGTTTCCTGCTATTTTGCCTCGCTTTCAAGTCCGCCTCGTTGACTACCCTCAACAGATTTTTGGACGATAGTTGTCCTTTATCACTCTGCCAGTTTGTGAATTGCTGTGCCCCTGAGCTCCATTTCTCAACTCGTTTTTTGTGAGCTGAACGCAAGTCCAAAATTTTGGATCATGTCCTATACTGGTTCCCGGTGGGTGGCTGAGACTTTGGTTAATTCTTCTTCCTGCCGGGAAATTAGAGTGACATGTGCCCGTCCAAATGCCTAACAGCTACTCTCTCATGGGTTCTCCCTCGTCCCTTCCATCCTCTGCCAAATTGGGAACCTGTGCAAACCAGGAGGTTAAAGGGCCTGTCTCTCCAAGTTGGGAGATTGATAGTAAGGCAGTTGGAAAGTCAAACTGGAGCACCAGGAGAGGGACTATTCGTTGAGTTTTAGAAACCTTTCGTATTCACAGTGTGTCCATTCTCTAGGTTTCCTGTACATGTTATAGCTGTAGTAATATTCCCTTGAAACTGGAGAGTTGGGACCCATGGAATGGGGGCCATGCATTATTGCTTGAAAGGGTCTGCATTTGCTCACCCAATCTCACCAATCCTCTCAGTCCCAAGTGTCCAGCCTTATGCCACATCCAGCTGTCATTGTAGATAGGGTCTTTCCAGGTTTCCTCAGACACCCTGAAGGAATTGTAAAGAATTTCCCTGTTTTTTGGTTTTGCTTTTGAAATTCCTTTTTATAGTGGGTTTGAGCTGATTCTCGCTGCCATGTTTATGCCACTCTAGACCCACTTGATTCCCTTATGGAGTCATATCAATACATAGGTTTTAAGATTCTTACTAGTCAGATATATTCCTCTGCGGGAAATATGGGGTTTTGAGTCTCTTTCACTGAGGAAGGTGTAGGTCTTGTCTATTCCAAAGTTGGTTTTTGGAACGGTCCCTGTGCTTATAACAATCTCTGGTTTTATGCATCACCCCACCTCTCCTTCCCCTTTATGCAGGCATAAGAGTGTTTTCTAAATGTGAGACTCTGTTCTCTTTCCTAACTCAGTTCACGTGTAGCCATGTTTACAGGACCTTCATAAGTGATATCTTATGATAAGTTTCTTTTTCTGTGTGACTTATTTCACTTAGAATCATCGTACCTGAATCCACTCACTTTGCTGCTACTGGTCTTATGACATTGATTTCATGGCTGAGGGATATTCCATCGTACGTAAGTACCACAATGTTTTGAACCATTTTTATATTTCCTGGGATATTTAAGGTGTACCCAAGTTGAGGTTCTTGTAGTCAGTGCAGCCCTAAATTTGGAGGTGGCTCTTTCTTATTGATTTTCAGTTTTCCCAAGGTATATTCCCTAGACTGGAAGTGGCCTTGGCTCTGTAGCTCTGTTGTTTACTTGTTTTAGGGAACACAATGCACTCCTCCAGTGAGGCAGTTGGCAGTTTACATCCCGCCCATCAGCATAACAAGGCTCCCAGTTCTCCAGGGCCTGTCTTGCCTTTCTGGTTTTTACACATTTTGTGGATGTCCCTTTTGACCGGTGGGAAGTGATACTTCTTTGTAGTGCAGATTTGCATTGCCCGCTTGCTTGCTTGGCCAAAAAGGGCGTATGCGTTTTCTCCTGAATATATTCAGGAGAAAACGCATACGCCCTTTTTGGCCAAGTGCACCATTGTCCAAGTTGTGCCCCTCTTCCTGTGCTTTACAGGCGATTCCAAGGTACCTCTTGAAATCTGTTTCCTGCTATTTTGCCTCACTTTCAAGTCCGCCTCGTTGACTTCCCTCAACAGATTTTTGGACGATAGTTGTCCTTTATCACTCTGCCAGTTTGTGAATTGCTGTGCCCCTGAGCTCCATTTCTCAACTCGTTTTTTGTGAGCTGAACGCAAGTCCAAAATTTTGGATCATGTCCTATACTGGTTCCCGGTGGGTGGCTGAGACTTTGGTTAATTCTTCTTCCTGCCGGGAAATTAGAGTGACATGTGCCCGTCCAAATGCCTAACAGCTACTCTCTCATGGGTTCTCCCTCGTCCCTTCCATCCTCTGCCAAATTGGGAACCTGTGCAAACCAGGAGGTTAAAGGGCCTGTCTCTCCAAGTTGGGTGATTGATAGTAAGGCAGTTGGAAAGTCAAACTGGAGCACCAGGAGAGGGACTATTCGTTGAGTTTTAGAAACCTTTCGTATTCACAGTGTGTCCATTCTCTAGGTTTCCTGTACATGTTATAGCTGTAGTAATATTCCCTTGAACCTGGAGAGTTGGGACACATGGAATGGGGGCCATGCATTATTGCTTGAAAGGGTCTGCATTTGCTCACCCAATCTCACCAATCCTCTCAGTCCCAAGTGTCCAGCCTTATGCTACATCCAGCTGTCATTGTAGATAGGGTCTTTCCAGGTTTCCTCAGACACCCTGAAGGAATTGTAAAGAATTTCCCTGTTTTTTGGTTTTGCTTTTGAAATTCCTTTTTATAGTGGGTTTGAGCTGATTCTCGCTGCCATGTTTATGCCACTCTAGACACACTTGATTCCCTTATGGAGACATATCAATACATAGGTTTTAAGATTCTTACTAGTCAGATATATTCCTCTGTGGGAAATATGGGGTTTTGAGTCTCTTTCACTGAGGAAGGTGTAGGTCTTGTCTATTCCAAAGTTGGTTTTTGAAACGGTCCCTGTGCTTATATCAAACTCTGGTTTTATGCATCACCCCACCTCTCCTTCCCCTTTATGCAGGCATAAGAGTGTTTTCTAAATGTGAGACCCTGTTCTCTTTCCTAACTCAGTTCACGTGTAGCCATGTTTACAGGATCTTCATAAGTGATATCTTATGATAAGTTTCTTTTTCTGTGTGACTTATTTCACTTAGAATCATCGTACCTGAATCCACTCACTTTGTTGCTACTGGTCTTATGACATTGATTTCATGGCTGAGGGATATTCCATCGTACGTAAGTACCACAATGTTTTGAACCATTTTTATATTTCCTGGGATATTTAAGGTGTACCCAAGTTGAGGTTCATGTAGTCAGTGCAGCCCTAAATTTGGAGGTGGCTCTTTCTTATTGATTTTCAGTTTTCCCAAGGTATATTCCCTAGACTGGATGTGGCTTTGGCTCTATAGCTCTGTTGTTTACTTGTTTTAGGGAACACAATGCACTCCTCCAGTGAGGCAGTTGGCAATTTACATCCCGCCCATCAGCATAACAAGGCTCCCAGTTCTCCAGGGCCTGTCTTGCCTTTCTGGTTTTTACACATTTTGTGGATGTCCCTTTTGACCGGTGGGAAGTGATACTTCTTTGTAGTGCAGATTTGCATTGCCCGCTTGCTTGCTTGGCCAAAAAGGGCGTATGCGTTTTCTCCTGAATATATTCAGGAGAAAACGCATACGCCCTTTTTGGCCAAGTGCACCATTGTCCAAGTTGTGCCCCTCTTCCTGTGCTTTACAGGTGATTCCAAGGTACCTCTTGAAATCTGTTTCCTGCTATTTTGCCTCGCTTTCAAGTCCGCCTCGTTGACTTCCCTCAACAGATTTTTGGATGATAGTTGTCCTTTATCACTCTGCCAGTTTGTGAATTGCTGTGCCCCTGAGCTCCATTTCTCAACTCGTTTTTTGTGAGCTGAACGCAAGTCCAAAATTTTGGATCATGTCCTATACTGGTTCCCGGTGGGTGGCTGAGACTTTGGTTAATTCTTCTTCCTGCCGGGAAATTAGAGTGACATGTGCCCGTCCAAATGCCTAACAGCTACTCTCTCATGGGTTCTCCCTCGTCCCTTCCATCCTCTGCCAAATTGGGAACCTGTGCAAACCAGGAGGTTAAAGGGCCTGTCTCTCCAAGTTGGGAGATTGATAGTAAGGCAGTTGGAAAGTCAAACTGGAGCACCAGGAGAGGGACTATTCGTTGAGTTTTAGAAACCTTTCGTATTCACAGTGTGTCCATTCTCTAGGTTTCCTGTACATGTTATAGCTGTAGTAATATTCCCTTGAACCTGGAGAGTTGGGACACATGGAATGGGGGCCATGCATTATTGCTTGAAAGGGTCTGCATTTGCTCACCCAATCTCACCAATCCTCTCAGTCCCAAGTGTCCAGCCTTATGCCACATCCAGCTGTCATTGTAGATAGGGTCTTTCCAGGTTTCCTCAGACACCCTGAAGGAATTGTAAAGAATTTCCCTGTTTTTTGGTTTTGCTTTTGAAATTCCTTTTTATAGTGGGTTTGAGCTGATTCTCGCTGCCATGTTTATGCCACTCTAGACACACTTGATTCCCTTATGGAGACATATCAATACATAGGTTTTAAGATTCTTACTAGTCAGATATATTCCTCTGTGGGAAATATGGGGTTTTGAGTCTCTTTCACTGAGGAAGGTGTAGGTCTTGTCTATTCCAAAGTTGGTTTTTGAAACGGTCCCTGTGCGTATATCAGACTCTGGTTTTATGCATCACCCCACCTCTCCTTCCCCTTTATGCAGGCATAAGAGTGTTTTCTAAATGTGAGACCCTGTTCTCTTTCCTAACTCAGTTCACGTGTAGCCATGTTTACAGGATCTTCATAAGTGATATCTTATGATAAGTTTCTTTTTCTGTGTGACTTATTTCACTTAGAATCATCGTACCTGAATCCACTCACTTTGTTGCTAATGGTCTTATGACATTGATTTCATGGCTGAGGGATATTCCATCGTACGTAAGTACCACAATGTTTTGAACCATTTTTATATTTCCTGGGATATTTAAGGTGTACCCAAGTTGAGGTTCATGTAGTCAGTGCAGCCCTAAATTTGGAGGTGGCTCTTTCTTATTGATTTTCAGTTTTCCCAAGGTATATTCCCTAGACTGGATGTGGCCTTGGCTCTGTAGCTCTGTTGTTTACTTGTTTTAGGGAACACAATGCACTCCTCCAGTGAGGCAGTTGGCAATTTACATCCCGCCCATCAGCATAACAAGCCTCCCAGTTCTCCAGGGCCTGTCTTGCCTTTCTGGTTTTTACACATTTTGTGGATGTCCCTTTTGACCGGTGGGAAGTGATACTTCTTTGTAGTGCAGATTTGCATTGCCCGCTTGCTTGCTTGGCCAAAAAGGGCGTATGCGTTTTCTCCTGAATATATTCAGGAGAAAACGCATACGCCCTTTTTGGCCAAGTGCACCATTGTCCAAGTTGTGCCCCTCTTCCTGTGCTTTACAGGCGATTCCAAGGTACCTCTTGAAATCTGTTTCCTGCTATTTTGCCTCGCTTTCAAGTCCGCCTCGTTGACTTCCCTCAACAGATTTTTGGACGATAGTTGTCCTTTATCACTCTGCCAGTTTGTGAATTGCTGTGCCCCTGAGCTCCATTTCTCAACTCGTTTTTTGTGAGCTGAACGCAAGTCCAAAATTTTGGATCATGTCCTATACTGGTTCCCGGTGGGTGGCTGAGACTTTGGTTAATTCTTCTTCCTGCCGGGAAATTAGAGTGACATGTGCCCGTCCAAATGCCTAACAGCTACTCTCTCATGGGTTCTCCCTCGTCCCTTCCATCCTCTGCCAAATTGGGAACCTGTGCAAACCAGGAGGTTAAAGGGCCTGTCTCTCCAAGTTGGGAGATTGATAGTAAGGCAGTTGGAAAGTCAAACTGGAGCACCAGGAGAGGGACTATTCGTTGAGTTTTAGAAACCTTTCGTATTCACAGTGTGTCCATTCTCTAGGTTTCCTGTACATGTTATAGCTGTAGTGATATTCCCTTGAACATGGAGAGTTGGGACCCATGGAATGGGGGCCATGCATTATTGCTTGAAAGGGTCTGCATTTGCTCACCCAATCTCACCAATCCTCTCAGTCCCAAGTGTCCAGCCTTATGCCACATCCAGCTGTCATTGTAGATAGGGTCTTTCCAGGTTTCCTCAGACACCCTGAAGGAATTGTAAAGAATTTCCCTGTTTTTTGGTTTTGCTTTTGAAATTCCTTTTTATAGTGGGTTTGAGCTGATTCTCGCTGCCATGTTTATGCCACTCTAGACACACTTGATTCCCTTATGGAGTCATATCAATACATAGGTTTTAAGATTCTTACTAGTCAGATATATTCCTCTGCGTGAAATATGGGGTTTTGAGTCTCTTTCACTGAGGAAGGTGTAGGTCTTGTCTATTCCAAAGTTGGTTTTTGGAACGGTCCATGTGCTTATATCAAACTCTGGTTTTATGCATCACCCCACCTCTCCATCCCCTTTATGCAGGCATAAGAGTGTTTTCTAATTGTGAGACTCTGTTCTATTTCCTAACTCAGTTCACGTGTAGCCATGTTTACAGGATCTTCATAAGTGATATCTTATGATAAGTTTCTTTTTCTGTGTGACTTATTTCACTTAGAATCATCGTACCTGAATCCACTCACTTTGCTGCTACTGGTTTTATGACATTGATTGCATCGTTGAGGGATATTCCATCGTACGTAAGTACCACAATGTTTTGAACCATTTTTATATTTCCTGGGATATTTAAGGTGTACCCAAGTTGAGGTTCTTGTAGTCAGTGCAGCCCTAAATTTGGAGGTGGCTCTTTCTTATTGATTTTCAGTTTTCCCAAGGTATATTCCCTAGACTGGAAGTGGCCTTGGCTCTGTAGCTCTGTTGTTTACTTGTTTTAGGGAACACAATGCACTCCTCCAGTGAGGCAGTTGGCAGTTTACATCCCGCCCATCAGCATAACAAGGCTCCCAATTCTCCAGGGCCTGTCTTGCCTTTCTGGTTTTTACACATTTTGTGGATGTCCCTTTTGACCGGTGGGAAGTGATACTTCTTTGTAGTGCAGATTTGCATTGCCCGCTTGCTTGCTTGGCCAAAAAGGGCGTATGCGTTTTCTCCTGAATATATTCAGGAGAAAACGCATACGCCCTTTTTGGCCAAGTGCACCATTGTCCAAGTTGTGCCCCTCTTCCTGTGCTTTACAGGCGATTCCAACGTACCTCTTGAAATCTGTTTCCTGCTATTTTGCCTCACTTTCAAGTCCGCCTCGTTGACTTCCCTCAACAGATTTTTGGACGATAGTTGTCCTTTATCACTCTGCCAGTTTGTGAATTGCTGTGCCCCTGAGCTCCATTTCTCAACTCGTTTTTTGTGAGCTGAACGCAAGTCCAAAATTTTGGATCATGTCCTATACTGGTTCCCGGTGGGTGGCTGAGACTTTGGTTAATTCTTCTTCCTGCCGGGAAATTAGAGTGACATGTGCCCGTCCAAATGCCTAACAGCTACTCTCTCATGGGTTCTCCCTCGTCCCTTCCATCCTCTGCCAAATTGGGAACCTGTGCAAACCAGGAGGTTAAAGGGCCTGTCTCTCCAAGTTGGGAGATTGATAGTAAGGCAGTTGGAATGTCAAACTGGAGCACCAGGAGAGGGACTATTCGTTGAGTTTTAGAAACCTTTCGTATTCACAGTGTGTCCATTCTCTAGGTTTCCTGTACATGTTATAGCTGTAGTAATATTCCCTTGAACCTGGAGAGTTGGGACCCATGGAATGGGGGCCATGCATTATTGCTTGAAAGGGTCTGCATTTGCTCACCCAATCTCACCAATCCTCTCAGTCCCAAGTGTCCAGCCTTATGCCACATCCAGCTGTCATTGTAGATAGGGTCTTTCCAGGTTTCCTCAGACACCCTGAAGGAATTGTAAAGAATTTCCCTGTTTTTTGGTTTTGCTTTTGAAATTCCTTTTTATAGTGGGTTTGAGCTGATTCTCGCTGCCATGTTTATGCCACTCTAGACACACTTGATTCCCTTATGGAGACATATCAATACATAGGTTTTAAGATTCTTACTAGTCAGATATATTCCTCTGTGGGAAATATGGGGTTTTGAGTCTCTTTCACTGAGAAAGGTGTAGGTCTTGTCTATTCCAAAGTTGGTTTTTGAAACGGTCCCTGTGCTTATATCAAACTCTGGTTTTATGCATCACCCCACCTCTCCTTCCCCTTTATGCAGGCATAAGAGTGTTTTCTAAATGTGAGACTCTGTTCTCTTTCCTAACTCAGTTCACGTGTAGCCATGTTTACAGGATCTTCATAAGTGATATCTTATGATAAGTTTCTTTTTCTGTGTGACTTATTTCACTTAGAATCATCGTACCTGAATCCACTCACTTTGCTGCTACAGGTCTTATGACATTGATTTCATGGCTGAGGGATATTCCATCGTACGTAAGTACCACAATGTTTTGAACCATTTTTATATTTCCTGGGATATTTAAGGTGTACCCAAGTTGAGGTTCTTGTAGTCAGTGCAGCCCGAAATTTGGAGGTGGCTCTTTCTTATTGATTTTCAGTTTTCCCAAGGTATATTCCCTAGACTGGAAGTGGCCTTGGCTCTGTAGCTCTGTTGTTTACTTGTTTTAGGGAACACAATACACTCCTCCAGTGAGGCAGTTGTCAATTTACATCCCGCCAATCAGCATAACAAGGCTCCCAGTTCTCCAGGGCCTGTCTTGCCTTTCTGGTTTTTACACATTTTGTGGATGTCCCTTTTGACCGGTGGGAAGTGATACTTCTTTGTAGTGCAGATTTGCATTGCCCGCTTGCTTGCTTGGCCAAAAAGGGCGTATGCGTTTTCTCCTGAATATATTCAGGAGAAAACGCATACGCCCTTTTTGGCCAAGTGCACCATTGTCCAAGTTGTGCCCCTCTTCCTGTGCTTTACAGGCGATTCCAACGTACCTCTTGAAATCTGTTTCCTGCTATTTTGCCTCGCTTTCAAGTCCGCCTCGTTGACTTCCCACAACAGATTTTTGGACGATAGTTGTCCTTTATCACTCTGCCAGTTTGTGAATTGCTGTGCCCCTGAGCTCCATTTCTCAACTCGTTTTTTGTGAGCTGAACGCAAGTCCAAAATTTTGGATCATGTCCTATACTGGTTCCCGGTGGGTGGCTGAGACTTTGGTTAATTCTTCTTCCTGCCGGGAAATTAGAGTGACATGTGCCCGTCCAAATGCCTAACAGCTACTCTCTCATGGGTTCTCCCTCGTCCCTTCCATCCTCTGCCAAATTGGGAACCTGTGCAAACCAGGAGGTTAAAGGGCCTGTCTCTCCAAGTTGGGAGATTGATAGTAAGGCAGTTGGAAAGTCAAACTGGAGCACCAGGAGAGGGACTATTCGTTGAGTTTTAGAAACCTTTCGTATTCACAGTGTGTCCATTCTCTAGGTTTCCTGTACATGTTATAGCTGTAGTAATATTCCCTTGAAACTGGAGAGTTGGGACCCATGGAATGGGGGCCATGCATTATTGCTTGAAAGGGTCTGCATTTGCTCACCCAATCTCACCAATCCTCTCAGTCCCAAGTGTCCAGCATTATGCCACATCCAGCTGTCATTGTAGATAGGGTCTTTCCAGGTTTCCTCAGACACCCTGAAGGAATTGTAAAGAATTTCCCTGTTTTTTGGTTTTGCTTTTGAAATTCCTTTTTATAGTGGGTTTGAGCTGATTCTCGCTGCCATGTTTATGCCACTCTAGACACACTTGATTCCCTTATGGAGACATATCAATACATAGGTTTTAAGATTCTTACTAGTCAGATATATTCCTCTGCGGGAAATATGGGGTTTTGAGTCTCTTTCACTGAGGAAGGTGTAGGTCTTGTCAATTCCAAAGTTGGTTTTTGGAACGGTCCCTGTGCTTATATCAAACTCTGGTTTTATGCATCACCCCACCTCTCCTTCCCCTTTATGCAGGCATAAGAGTGTTTTCTAAATGTGAGACTCTGTTCTCTTTCCTAACTCAGTTCACGTGTAGCCATGTTTACAGGACCTTCATAAGTGATATCTTATGATAAGTTTCTTTTTCTGTGTGACTTATTTCACTTAGAATCATCGTACCTGAATCCACTCACTTTGCTGCTACTGGTCTTATGACATTGATTTCATGGCTGAGGGATATTCCATCGTACGTAAGTACCACAATGTTTTGAACCATTTTTATATTTCCTGGGATATTTAAGGTGTACCCAAGTTGAGGTTCTTGTAGTCAGTGCAGCCCTAAATTTGGAGGTGGCTCTTTCTTATTGATTTTCAGTTTTCCCAAGGTATATTCCCTAGACTGGAAGTGGCCTTGGCTCTGTAGCTCTGTTGTTTACTTGTTTTAGGGAACACAATGCACTCCTCCAGTGAGGCAGTTGGCAGTTTACATCCCGCCCATCAGCATAACAAGGCTCCCAGTTCTCCAGGGCCTGTCTTGCCTTTCTGGTTTTTACACATTTTGTGGATGTCCCTTTTGACCGGTGGGAAGTGATACTTCTTTGTAGTGCAGATTTGCATTGCCCGCTTGCTTGCTTGGCCAAAAAGGGCGTATGCGTTTTCTCCTGAATATATTCAGGAGAAAACGCATACGCCCTTTTTGGCCAAGTGCACCATTGTCCAAGTTGTGCCCCTCTTCCTGTGCTTTACAGGCGATTCCAACGTACCTCTTGAAATCTGTTTCCTGCTATTTTGCCTCACTTTCAAGTCCGCCTCGTTGACTTCCCTCAACAGATTTTTGGACGATAGTTGTCCTTTATCACTCTGCCAGTTTGTGAATTGCTGTGCCCCTGAGCTCCATTTCTCAACTCGTTTTTTGTGAGCTGAACGCAAGTCCAAAATTTTGGATCATGTCCTATACTGGTTCCCGGTGGGTGGCTGAGACTTTGGTTAATTCTTCTTCCTGCCGGGAAATTAGAGTGACATGTGCCCGTCCAAATGCCTAACAGCTACTCTCTCATGGGTTCTCCCTCGTCCCTTCCATCCTCTGCCAAATTGGGAACCTGTGCAAACCAGGAGGTTAAAGGGCCTGTCTCTCCAAGTTGGGAGATTGATAGTAAGGCAGTTGGAAAGTCAAACTGGAGCACCAGGAGAGGGACTATTCGTTGAGTTTTAGAAACCTTTCGTATTCACAGTGTGTCCATTCTCTAGGTTTCTTGTACATGTTATAGCTGTAGTAATATTCCCTTGAACCTGGAGAGTTGGGACACATGGAATGGGGGCCATGCATTATTGCTTGAAAGGGTCTGCATTTGCTCACCCAATCTCACCAATCCTCTCAGTCCCAAGTGTCCAGCCTTATGCCACATCCAGCTGTCATTGTAGATAGGGTCTTTCCAGGTTTCCTCAGACACCCTGAAGGAATTGTAAAGAATTTCCCTGTTTTTTGGTTTTGCTTTTGAAATTCCTTTTTATACTGGGTTTGAGCTGATTCTCGCTGCCATGTTTATGCCACTCTAGACACACTTGATTCCCTTATGGAGACATATCAATACATAGGTTTTAAGATTCTTACTAGTCAGATATATTCCTCTGTGGGAAATATGGGGTTTTGAGTCTCTTTCACTGAGGAAGGTGTAGGTCTTGTCTATTCCAAAGTTGGTTTTTGAAACGGTCCCTGTGCTTATATCAAACTCTGTTTTTATGCATCACCCCACCTCTCCTTCCCCTTTATGCAGGCATAAGAGTGTTTTCTAAATGTGAGACCCTGTTCTCTTTCCTAACTCAGTTCACGTGTAGCCATGTTTACAGGATCTTCATAAGTGATATCTTATGATAAGTTTCTTTTTCTGTGTGACTTATTTCACTTAGAATCATCGTACCTGAATCCACTCACTTTGTTGCTACTGGTCTTATGACATTGATTTCATGGCTGAGGGATATTCCATCGTACGTAAGTACCACAATGTTTTGAACCATTTTTATATTTCCTGGGATATTTAAGGTGTACCCAAGTTGAGGTTCATGTAGTCAGTGCAGCCCTAAATTTGGAGGTGGCTCTTTCTTATTGATTTTCAGTTTTCCCAAGGTATATTCCCTAGACTGGATGTGGCCTTGGCTCTGTAGCTCTGTTGTTTACTTGTTTTAGGGAACACAATGCACTCCTCCAGTGAGGCAGTTGGCAATTTACATCCCGCCC
This sequence comes from Mesoplodon densirostris, assembly GCF_025265405.1. Lineage (NCBI taxonomy): Eukaryota > Metazoa > Chordata > Mammalia > Artiodactyla > Ziphiidae > Mesoplodon > Mesoplodon densirostris. The sequence continues at coordinate 5,345,753 of NW_026778199.1, read as the reverse complement.
ATCAGCATAACAAGGCTCCCAGTTCTCCAGGGCCTGTCTTGCCTTTCTGGTTTTTACACATTTTGTGGATGTCCCTTTTGACCGGTGGGAAGTGATACTTCTTTGTAGTGCAGATTTGCATTGCCCGCTTGCTTGCTTGGCCAAAAAGGGCGTATGCGTTTTCTCCTGAATATATTCAGGAGAAAACGCATACGCCCTTTTTGGCCAAGTGCACCATTGTCCAAGTTGTGCCCCTCTTCCTGTGCTTTACAGGCGATTCCAAGGTACCTCTTGAAATCTGTTTCCTGCTATTTTGCCTCGCTTTCAAGTCCGCCTCGTTGACTTCCCTCAACAGATTTTTGGATGATAGTTGTCCTTTATCACTCTGCCAGTTTGTGAATTGCTGTGCCCCTGAGCTCCATTTCTCAACTCGTTTTTTGTGAGCTGAACGCAAGTCCAAAATTTTGGATCATGTCCTATACTGGTTCCCGGTGGGTGGCTGAGACTTTGGTTAATTCTTCTTCCTGCCGGGAAATTAGAGTGACATGTGCCCGTCCAAATGCCTAACAGCTACTCTCTCATGGGTTCTCCCTCGTCCCTTCCATCCTCTGCCAAATTGGGAACCTGTGCAAACCAGGAGGTTAAAGGGCCTGTCTCTCCAAGTTGGGAGATTGATAGTAAGGCAGTTGGAAAGTCAAACTGGAGCACCAGGAGAGGGACTATTCGTTGAGTTTTAGAAACCTTTCGTATTCACAGTGTGTCCATTCTCTAGGTTTCCTGTACATGTTATAGCTGTAGTAATATTCCCTTGAACATGGAGAGTTGGGACCCATGGAATGGGGGCCATGCATTATTGCTTGAAAGGGTCTGCATTTGCTCACCCAATCTCACCAATCCTCTCAGTCCCAAGTGTCCAGCCTTATGCCACATCCAGCTGTCATTGTAGATAGGGTCTTTCCAGGTTTCCTCAGACACCCTGAAGGAATTGTAAAGAATTTCCCTGTTTTTTGGTTTTGCTTTTGAAATTCCTTTTTATAGTGGGTTTGAGCTGATTCTCGCTGCCATGTTTATGCCACTCTAGACACACTTGATTCCCTTATGGAGTCATATCAATACATAGGTTTTAAGATTCTTACTAGTCAGATATATTCCTCTGCGGGAAATATGGGGTTTTGAGTCTCTTTCACTGAGGAAGGTGTAGGTCTTGTCTATTCCAAAGTTGGTTTTTGGAACGGTCCATGTGCTTATATCAAACTCTGGTTTTATGCATCACCCCACCTCTCCTTCCCCTTTATGCAGGAATAAGAGTGTTTTCTAAATGTGAGACTCTGTTCTCTTTCCTAACTCAGTTCACGTGTAGCCATGTTTACAGGATCTTCATAAGTGATATCTTATGATAAGTTTCTTTTTCTGTGTGACTTATTTCACTTAGAATCATCGTACCTGAATCCACTCACTTTGCTGCTACAGGTCTTATGACATTGATTTCATGGCTGAGGGATATTCCATCGTACGTAAGTACCACAATGTTTTGAACCATTTTTATATTTCCTGGGATATTTAAGGTGTACCCAAGTTGAGGTTCTTGTAGTCAGTGCAGCCAGAAATTTGGAGGTGGCTCTTTCTTATTGATTTTCAGTTTTCCCAAGGTATATTCCCTAGACTGGAAGTGGCCTTGGCTCTGTAGCTCTGTTGTTTACTTGTTTTAGGGAACACAATACACTCCTCCAGTGAGGCAGTTGTCAATTTACATCCCGCCCATCAGCATAACAAGGCTCCCAGTTCTCCAGGGCCTGTCTTGCCTTTCTGGTTTTTACACATTTTGTGGATGTCCCTTTTGACCGGTGGGAAGTGATACTTCTTTGTAGTGCAGATTTGCATTGCCCGCTTGCTTGCTTGGCCAAAAAGGGCGTATGCGTTTTCTCCTGAATATATTCAGGAGAAAACGCATACGCCCTTTTTGGCCAAGTGCACCATTGTCCAAGTTGTGCCCCTCTTCCTGTGCTTTACAGGCGATTCCAACGTACCTCTTGAAATCTGTTTCCTGCTATTTTGCCTCGCTTTCAAGTCCGCCTCGTTGACTACCCTCAACAGATTTTTGGACGATAGTTGTCCTTTATCACTCTGCCAGTTTGTGAATTGCTGTGCCCCTGAGCTCCATTTCTCAACTCGTTTTTTGTGAGCTGAACGCAAGTCCAAAATTTTGGATCATGTCCTATACTGGTTCCCGGTGGGTGGCTGAGACTTTGGTTAATTCTTCTTCCTGCCGGGAAATTAGAGTGACATGTGCCCGTCCAAATGCCTAACAGCTACTCTCTCATGGGTTCTCCCTCGTCCCTTCCATCCTCTGCCAAATTGGGAACCTGTGCAAACCAGGAGGTTAAAGGGCCTGTCTCTCCAAGTTGGGAGATTGATAGTAAGGCAGTTGGAAAGTCAAACTGGAGCACCAGGAGAGGGACTATTCGTTGAGTTTTAGAAACCTTTCGTATTCACAGTGTGTCCATTCTCTAGGTTTCCTGTACATGTTATAGCTGTAGTAATATTCCCTTGAAACTGGAGAGTTGGGACCCATGGAATGGGGGCCATGCATTATTGCTTGAAAGGGTCTGCATTTGCTCACCCAATCTCACCAATCCTCTCAGTCCCAAGTGTCCAGCCTTATGCCACATCCAGCTGTCATTGTAGATAGGGTCTTTCCAGGTTTCCTCAGACACCCTGAAGGAATTGTAAAGAATTTCCCTGTTTTTTGGTTTTGCTTTTGAAATTCCTTTTTATAGTGGGTTTGAGCTGATTCTCGCTGCCATGTTTATGCCACTCTAGACACACTTGATTCCCTTATGGAGTCATATCAATACATAGGTTTTAAGATTCTTACTAGTCAGATATATTCCTCTGCGGGAAATATGGGGTTTTGAGTCTCTTTCACTGAGGAAGGTGTAGGTCTTGTCTATTCCAAAGTTGGTTTTTGGAACGGACCCTGTGCTTATAACAAACTCTGGTTTTATGCATCACCCCACCTCTCCTTCCCCTTTATGCAGGCATAAGAGTGTTTTCTAAATGTGAGACTCTGTTCTCTTTCCTAACTCAGTTCACGTGTAGCCATGTTTACAGGACCTTCATAAGTGATATCTTATGATAAGTTTCTTTTTCTGTGTGACTTATTTCACTTAGAATCATCGTACCTGAATCCACTCACTTTGCTGCTACTGGTCTTATGACATTGATTTCATGGCTGAGGGATATTCCATCGTACGTAAGTACCACAATGTTTTGAACCATTTTTATATTTCCTGGGATATTTAAGGTGTACCCAAGTTGAGGTTCTTGTAGTCAGTGCAGCCCTAAATTTGGAGGTGGCTCTTTCTTATTGATTTTCAGTTTTCCCAAGGTATATTCCCTAGACTGGAAGTGGCCTTGGCTCTGTAGCTCTGTTGTTTACTTGTTTTAGGGAACACAATGCACTCCTCCAGTGAGGCAGTTGGCAGTTTACATCCCGCCCATCAGCATAACAAGGCTCCCAGTTCTCCAGGGCCTGTCTTGCCTTTCTGGTTTTTACACATTTTGTGGATGTCCCTTTTGACCGGTGGGAAGTGATACTTCTTTGTAGTGCAGATTTGCATTGCCCGCTTGCTTGCTTGGCCAAAAAGGGCGTATGCGTTTTCTCCTGAATATATTCAGGAGAAAACGCATACGCCCTTTTTGGCCAAGTGCACCATTGTCCAAGTTGTGCCCCTCTTCCTGTGCTTTACAGGCGATTCCAAGGTACCTCTTGAAATCTGTTTCCTGCTATTTTGCCTCACTTTCAAGTCCGCCTCGTTGACTTCCCTCAACAGATTTTTGGACGATAGTTGTCCTTTATCACTCTGCCAGTTTGTGAATTGCTGTGCCCCTGAGCTCCATTTCTCAACTCGTTTTTTGTGAGCTGAACGCAAGTCCAAAATTTTGGATCATGTCCTATACTGGTTCCCGGTGGGTGGCTGAGACTTTGGTTAATTCTTCTTCCTGCCGGGAAATTAGAGTGACATGTGCCCGTCCAAATGCCTAACAGCTACTCTCTCATGGGTTCTCCCTCGTCCCTTCCATCCTCTGCCAAATTGGGAACCTGTGCAAACCAGGAGGTTAAAGGGCCTGTCTCTCCAAGTTGGGAGATTGATAGTAAGGCAGTTGGAAAGTCAAACTGGAGCACCAGGAGAGGGACTATTCGTTGAGTTTTAGAAACCTTTCGTATTCACAGTGTGTCCATTCTCTAGGTTTCCTGTACATGTTATAGCTGTAGTAATATTCCCTTGAACATGGAGAGTTGGGACCCATGGAATGGGGGCCATGCATTATTGCTTGAAAGGGTCTGCATTTGCTCACCCAATCTCACCAATCCTCTCAGTCCCAAGTGTCCAGCCTTATGCCACATCCAGCTGTCATTGTAGATAGGGTCTTTCCAGGTTTCCTCAGACACCCTGAAGGAATTGTAAAGAATTTCCCTGTTTTTTGGTTTTGCTTTTGAAATTCCTTTTTATAGTGGGTTTGAGCTGATTCTCGCTGCCATGTTTATGCCACTCTAGACACACTTGATTCCCTTATGGAGTCATATCAATACATAGGTTTTAAGATTCTTACTAGTCAGATATATTCCTCTGCGGGAAATATGGGGTTTTGAGTCTCTTTCACTGAGGAAGGTGTAGGTCTTGTCTATTCCAAAGTTGGTTTTTGGAACGGTCCATGTGCTTATATCAAACTCTGGTTTTATGCATCACCCCACCTCTCCTTCCCCTTTATGCAGGAATAAGAGTGTTTCCTAAATGTGAGACTCTGTTCTCTTTCCTAACTCAGTTCACGTGTAGCCATGTTTACAGGATCTTCATAAGTGATATCTTATGATAAGTTTCTTTTTCTGTGTGACTTATTTCACTTAGAATCATCGTACCTGAATCCACTCACTTTGCTGCTACAGGTCTTATGACATTGATTTCATGGCTGAGGGATATTCCATCGTACGTAAGTACCACAATGTTTTGAACCATTTTTATATTTCCTGGGATATTTAAGGTGTACCCAAGTTGAGGTTCTTGTAGTCAGTGCAGCCCGAAATTTGGAGGTGGCTCTTTCTTATTGATTTTCAGTTTTCCCAAGGTATATTCCCTAGACTGGAAGTGGCCTTGGCTCTGTAGCTCTGTTGTTTACTTGTTTTAGGGAACACAATACACTCCTCCAGTGAGGCAGTTGTCAATTTACATCCCGCCCATCAGCATAACAAGGCTCCCAGTTCTCCAGGGCCTGTCTTGCCTTTCTGGTTTTTACACATTTTGTGGATGTCCCTTTTGACCGGTGGGAAGTGATACTTCTTTGTAGTGCAGATTTGCATTGCCCGCTTGCTTGCTTGGCCAAAAAGGGCGTATGCGTTTTCTCCTGAATATATTCAGGAGAAAACGCATACGCCCTTTTTGGCCAAGTGCACCATTGTCCAAGTTGTGCCCCTCTTCCTGTGCTTTACAGGCGATTCCAACGTACCTCTTGAAATCTGTTTCCTGCTATTTTGCCTCGCTTTCAAGTCCGCCTCGTTGACTACCCTCAACAGATTTTTGGACGATAGTTGTCCTTTATCACTCTGCCAGTTTGTGAATTGCTGTGCCCCTGAGCTCCATTTCTCAACTCGTTTTTTGTGAGCTGAACGCAAGTCCAAAATTTTGGATCATGTCCTATACTGGTTCCCGGTGGGTGGCTGAGACTTTGGTTAATTCTTCTTCCTGCCGGGAAATTAGAGTGACATGTGCCCGTCCAAATGCCTAACAGCTACTCTCTCATGGGTTCTCCCTCGTCCCTTCCATCCTCTGCCAAATTGGGAACCTGTGCAAACCAGGAGGTTAAAGGGCCTGTCTCTCCAAGTTGGGAGATTGATAGTAAGGCAGTTGGAAAGTCAAACTGGAGCACCAGGAGAGGGACTATTCGTTGAGTTTTAGAAACCTTTCGTATTCACAGTGTGTCCATTCTCTAGGTTTCCTGTACATGTTATAGCTGTAGTAATATTCCCTTGAAACTGGAGAGTTGGGACCCATGGAATGGGGGCCATGCATTATTGCTTGAAAGGGTCTGCATTTGCTCACCCAATCTCACCAATCCTCTCAGTCCCAAGTGTCCAGCCTTATGCCACATCCAGCTGTCATTGTAGATAGGGTCTTTCCAGGTTTCCTCAGACACCCTGAAGGAATTGTAAAGAATTTCCCTGTTTTTTGGTTTTGCTTTTGAAATTCCTTTTTATAGTGGGTTTGAGCTGACTCTCGCTGCCATGTTTATGCCACTCTAGACACACTTGATTCCCTTATGGAGTCATATCAATACATAGGTTTTAAGATTCTTACTAGTCAGATATATTCCTCTGCGGGAAATATGGGGTTTTGAGTCTCTTTCACTGAGGAAGGTGTAGGTCTTGTCTATTCCAAAGTTGGTTTTTGGAACGGTCCCTGTGCTTATAACAAACTCTGGTTTTATGCATCACCCCACCTCTCCTTCCCCTTTATGCAGGCAAAAGAGTGTTTTCTAAATGTGAGACTCTGTTCTCTTTCCTAACTCAGTTCACGTGTAGCCATGTTTACAGGACCTTCATAAGTGATATCTTATGATAAGTTTCTTTTTCTGTGTGACTTATTTCACTTAGAATCATCGTACCTGAATCCACTCACTTTGCTGCTACTGGTCTTATGACATTGATTTCATGGCTGAGGGATATTCCATCGTACGTAAGTACCACAATGTTTTGAACCATTTTTATATTTCCTGGGATATTTAAGGTGTACCCAAGTTGAGGTTCTTGTAGTCAGTGCAGCCCTAAATTTGGAGGTGGCTCTTTCTTATTGATTTTCAGTTTTCCCAAGGTATATTCCCTAGACTGGAAGTGGCCTTGGCTCTGTAGCTCTGTTGTTTACTTGTTTTAGGGAACACAATGCACTCCTCCAGTGAGGCAGTTGGCAGTTTACATCCCGCCCATCAGCATAACAAGGCTCCCAGTTCTCCAGGGCCTGTCTTGCCTTTCTGGTTTTTACACATTTTGTGGATGTCCCTTTTGACCGGTGGGAAGTGATACTTCTTTGTAGTGCAGATTTGCATTGCCCGCTTGCTTGCTTGGCCAAAAAGGGCGTATGCGTTTTCTCCTGAATATATTCAGGAGAAAACGCATACGCCCTTTTTGGCCAAGTGCACCATTGTCCAAGTTGTGCCCCTCTTCCTGTGCTTTACAGGCGATTCCAAGGTACCTCTTGAAATCTGTTTCCTGCTATTTTGCCTCACTTTCAAGTCCGCCTCGTTGACTTCCCTCAACAGATTTTTGGACGATAGTTGTCCTTTATCACTCTGCCAGTTTGTGAATTGCTGTGCCCCTGAGCTCCATTTCTCAACTCGTTTTTTGTGAGCTGAACGCAAGTCCAAAATTTTGGATCATGTCCTATACTGGTTCCCGGTGGGTGGCTGAGACTTTGGTTAATTCTTCTTCCTGCCGGGAAATTAGAGTGACATGTGCCCGTCCAAATGCCTAACAGCTACTCTCTCATGGGTTCTCCCTCGTCCCTTCCATCCTCTGCCAAATTGGGAACCTGTGCAAACCAGGAGGTTAAAGGGCCTGTCTCTCCAAGTTGGGTGATTGATAGTAAGGCAGTTGGAAAGTCAAACTGGAGCACCAGGAGAGGGACTATTCGTTGAGTTTTAGAAACCTTTCGTATTCACAGTGTGTCCATTCTCTAGGTTTCCTGTACATGTTATAGCTGTAGTAATATTCCCTTGAACCTGGAGAGTTGGGACACATGGAATGGGGGCCATGCATTATTGCTTGAAAGGGTCTGCATTTGCTCACCCAATCTCACCAATCCTCTCAGTCCCAAGTGTCCAGCCTTATGCTACATCCAGCTGTCATTGTAGATAGGGTCTTTCCAGGTTTCCTCAGACACCCTGAAGGAATTGTAAAGAATTTCCCTGTTTTTTGGTTTTGCTTTTGAAATTCCTTTTTATAGTGGGTTTGAGCTGATTCTCGCTGCCATGTTTATGCCACTCTAGACACACTTGATTCCCTTATGGAGACATATCAATACATAGGTTTTAAGATTCTTACTAGTCAGATATATTCCTCTGTGGGAAATATGGGGTTTTGAGTCTCTTTCACTGAGGAAGGTGTAGGTCTTGTCTATTCCAAAGTTGGTTTTTGAAACGGTCCCTGTGCTTATATCAAACTCTGGTTTTATGCATCACCCCACCTCTCCTTCCCCTTTATGCAGGCATAAGAGTGTTTTCTAAATGTGAGACCCTGTTCTCTTTCCTAACTCAGTTCACGTGTAGCCATGTTTACAGGATCTTCATAAGTGATATCTTATGATAAGTTTCTTTTTCTGTGTGACTTATTTCACTTAGAATCATCGTACCTGAATCCACTCACTTTGTTGCTACTGGTCTTATGACATTGATTTCATGGCTGAGGGATATTCCATCGTACGTAAGTACCACAATGTTTTGAACCATTTTTATATTTCCTGGGATATTTAAGGTGTACCCAAGTTGAGGTTCATGTAGTCAGTGCAGCCCTAAATTTGGAGGTGGCTCTTTCTTATTGATTTTCAGTTTTCCCAAGGTATATTCCCTAGACTGGATGTGGCTTTGGCTCTATAGCTCTGTTGTTTACTTGTTTTAGGGAACACAATGCACTCCTCCAGTGAGGCAGTTGGCAATTTACATCCCGCCCATCAGCATAACAAGGCTCCCAGTTCTCCAGGGCCTGTCTTGCCTTTCTGGTTTTTACACATTTTGTGGATGTCCCTTTTGACCGGTGGGAAGTGATACTTCTTTGTAGTGCAGATTTGCATTGCCCGCTTGCTTGCTTGGCCAAAAAGGGCGTATGCGTTTTCTCCTGAATATATTCAGGAGAAAACGCATACGCCCTTTTTGGCCAAGTGCACCATTGTCCAAGTTGTGCCCCTCTTCCTGTGCTTTACAGGCGATTCCAAGGTACCTCTTGAAATCTGTTTCCTGCTATTTTGCCTCGCTTTCAAGTCCGCCTCGTTGACTTCCCTCAACAGATTTTTGGATGATAGTTGTCCTTTATCACTCTGCCAGTTTGTGAATTGCTGTGCCCCTGAGCTCCATTTCTCAACTCGTTTTTTGTGAGCTGAACGCAAGTCCAAAATTTTGGATCATGTCCTATACTGGTTCCCGGTGGGTGGCTGAGACTTTGGTTAATTCTTCTTCCTGCCGGGAAATTAGAGTGACATGTGCCCGTCCAAATGCCTAACAGCTACTCTCTCATGGGTTCTCCCTCGTCCCTTCCATCCTCTGCCAAATTGGGAACCTGTGCAAACCAGGAGGTTAAAGGGCCTGTCTCTCCAAGTTGGGAGATTGATAGTAAGGCAGTTGGAAAGTCAAACTGGAGCACCAGGAGAGGGACTATTCGTTGAGTTTTAGAAACCTTTCGTATTCACAGTGTGTCCATTCTCTAGGTTTCCTGTACATGTTATAGCTGTAGTAATATTCCCTTGAACATGGAGAGTTGGGACCCATGGAATGGGGGCCATGCATTATTGCTTGAAAGGGTCTGCATTTGCTCACCCAATCTCACCAATCCTCTCAGTCCCAAGTGTCCAGCCTTATGCCACATCCAGCTGTCATTGTAGATAGGGTCTTTCCAGGTTTCCTCAGACACCCTGAAGGAATTGTAAAGAATTTCCCTGTTTTTTGGTTTTGCTTTTGAAATTCCTTTTTATAGTGGGTTTGAGCTGATTCTCGCTGCCATGTTTATGCCACTCTAGACACACTTGATTCCCTTATGGAGTCATATCAATACATAGGTTTTAAGATTCTTACTAGTCAGATATATTCCTCTGCGGGAAATATGGGGTTTTGAGTCTCTTTCACTGAGGAAGGTGTAGGTCTTGTCTATTCCAAAGTTGGTTTTTGGAACGGTCCATGTGCTTATATCAAACTCTGGTTTTATGCATCACCCCACCTCTCCATCCCCTTTATGCAGGCATAAGAGTGTTCTCTAAATGTGAGACTCTGTTCTATTTCCTAACTCAGTTCACGTGTAGCCATGTTTACAGGATCTTCATAAGTGATATCTTATGATAAGTTTCTTTTTCTGTGTGACTTATTTCACTTAGAATCATCGTACCTGAATCCACTCACTTTGCTGCTACTGGTTTTATGACATTGATTTCATCGCTGAGGGATATTCCATCGTACGTAAGTACCACAATGTTTTGAACCATTTTTATATTTCCTGGGATATTTAAGGTGTACCCAAGTTGAGGTTCTTGTAGTCAGTGCAGCCCTAAATTTGGAGGTGGCTCTTTCTTATTGATTTTCAGTTTTCCCAAGGTATATTCCCTAGACTGGAAGTGGCCTTGGCTCTGTAGCTCTGTTGTTTACTTGTTTTAGGGAACACAATGCACTCCTCCAGTGAGGCAGTTGGCAGTTTACATCCCGCCCATCAGCATAACAAGGCTCCCAGTTCTCCAGGGCCTGTCTTGCCTTTCTGGTTTTTACACATTTTGTGGATGTCCCTTTTGACCGGTGGGAAGAGATACTTCTTTGTAGTGCAGATTTGCATTGCCCGCTTGCTTGCTTGGCCAAAAAGGGCGTATGCGTTTTCTCCTGAATATATTCAGGAGAAAACGCATACGCCCTTTTTGGCCAAGTGCACCATTGTCCAAGTTGTGCCCCTCTTCCTGTGCTTTACAGGCGATTCCAACGTACCTCTTGAAATCTGTTTCCTGCTATTTTGCCTCACTTTCAAGTCCGCCTCGTTGACTTCCCTCAACAGATTTTTGGACGATAGTTGTCCTTTATCACTCTGCCAGTTTGTGAATTGCTGTGCCCCTGAGCTCCATTTCTCAACTCGTTTTTTGTGAGCTGAACGCAAGTCCAAAATTTTGGATCATGTCCTATACTGGTTCCCGGTGGGTGGCTGAGACTTTGGTTAATTCTTCTTCCTGCCGGGAAATTAGAGTGACATGTGCCCGTCCAAATGCCTAACAGCTACTCTCTCATGGGTTCTCCCTCGTCCCTTCCATCCTCTGCCAAATTGGGAACCTGTGCAAACCAGGAGGTTAAAGGGCCTGTCTCTCCAAGTTGGGAGATTGATAGTAAGGCAGTTGGAAAGTCAAACTGGAGCACCAGGAGAGGGACTATTCGTTGAGTTTTAGAAACCTTTCGTATTCACAGTGTGTCCATTCTCTAGGTTTCCTGTACATGTTATAGCTGTAGTAATATTCCCTTGAACCTGGAGAGTTGGGACCCATGGAATGGGGGCCATGCATTATTGCTTGAAAGGGTCTGCATTTGCTCACCCAATCTCACCAATCCTCTCAGTCCCAAGTGTCCAGCCTTATGCCACATCCAGCTGTCATTGTAGATAGGGTCTTTCCAGGTTTCCTCAGACACCCTGAAGGAATTGTAAAGAATTTCCCTGTTTTTTGGTTTTGCTTTTGAAATTCCTTTTTATAGTGGGTTTGAGCTGATTCTCGCTGCCATGTTTATGCCACTCTAGACACACTTGATTCCCTTATGGAGACATATCAATACATAGGTTTTAAGATTCTTACTAGTCAGATATATTCCTCTCTGGGAAATATGGGGTTTTGAGTCTCTTTCACTGAGGAAGGTGTAGGTCTTGTCTATTCCAAAGTTGGTTTTTGAAACGGTCCCTGTGCTTATATCAAACTCTGGTTTTATGCATCACCCCACCTCTCCTTCCCCTTTATGCAGGCATAAGAGTGTTTTCTAAATGTGAGACCCTGTTCTCTTTCCTAACTCAGTTCACGTGTAGCCATGTTTACAGGATCTTCATAAGTGATATCTTATGATAAGTTTCTTTTTCTGTGTGACTTATTTCACTTAGAATCATCGTACCTGAATCCACTCACTTTGTTGCTACTGGTCTTATGACATTGATTTCATGGCTGAGGGATATTCCATCGTACGTAAGTACCACAATGTTTTGAACCATTTTTATATTTCCTGGGATATTTAAGGTGTACCCAAGTTGAGGTTCATGTAGTCAGTGCAGCCCTAAATTTGGAGGTGGCTCTTTCTTATTGATTTTCAGTTTTCCCAAGGTATATTCCCTAGACTGGATGTGGCCTTGGCTCTGTAGCTCTGTTGTTTACTTGTTTTAGGGAACACAATGCACTCCTCCAGTGAGGCAGTTGGCAATTTACATCCGGCCCATCAGCATAACAAGGCTCCCAGTTCTCCAGGGCCTGTCTTGCCTTTCTGGTTTTTACACATTTTGTGGATGTCCCTTTTGACCGGTGGGAAGTGATACTTCTTTGTAGTGCAGATTTGCATTGCCCGCTTGCTTGCTTGGCCAAAAAGGGCGTATGCGTTTTCTCCTGAATATATTCAGGAGAAAACGCATACGCCCTTTTTGGCCAAGTGCACCATTGTCCAAGTTGTGCCCCTCTTCCTGTGCTTTACAGGCGATTCCAACGTACCTCTTGAAATCTGTTTCCTGCTATTTTGCCTCGCTTTCAAGTCCGCCTCGTTGACTTCCCTCAACAGATTTTTGGATGATAGTTGTCCTTTATCACTCTGCCAGTTTGTGAATTGCTGTGCCCCTGAGCTCCATTTCTCAACTCGTTTTTTGTGAGCTGAACGCAAGTCCAAAATTTTGGATCATGTCCTATACTGGTTCCCGGTGGGTGGCTGAGACTTTGGTTAATTCTTCTTCCTGCCGGGAAATTAGAGTGACATGTGCCCGTCCAAATGCCTAACAGCTACTCTCTCATGGGTTCTCCCTCGTCCCTTCCATCCTCTGCCAAATTGGGAACCTGTGCAAACCAGGAGGTTAAAGGGCCTGTCTCTCCAAGTTGGGAGATTGATAGTAAGGCAGTTGGAAAGTCAAACTGGAGCACCAGGAGAGGGACTATTCGTTGAGTTTTAGAAACCTTTCGTATTTACAGTGTGTCCATTCTCTAGGTTTCCTGTACATGTTATAGCTGTAGTAATATTCCCTTGAACATGGAGAGTTGGGACCCATGGAATGGGGGCCATGCATTATTGCTTGAAAGGGTCTGCATTTGCTCACCCAATCTCACCAATCCTCTCAGTCCCAAGTGTCCAGCCTTATGCCACATCCAGCTGTCATTGTAGATAGGGTCTTTCCAGGTTTCCTCAGACACCCTGAAGGAATTGTAAAGAATTTCCCTGTTTTTTGGTTTTGCTTTTGAAATTCCTTTTTATAGTGGGTTTGAGCTGATTCTCGCTGCCATGTTTATGCCACTCTAGACACACTTGATTCCCTTATGGAGTCATATCAATACATAGGTTTTAAGATTCTTACTAGTCAGATATATTCCTCTGCGGGAAATATGGGGTTTTGAGTCTCTTTCACTGAGGAAGGTGTAGGTCTTGTCTATTCCAAAGTTGGTTTTTGGAACGGTCCATGTGCTTATATCAAACTCTGGTTTTATGCATCACCCCACCTCTCCATCCCCTTTATGCAGGCATAAGAGTGTTTTCTAAATGTGAGACTCTGTTCTATTTCCTAACTCAGTTCACGTGTAGCCATGTTTACAGGATCTTCATAAGTGATATCTTATGATAAGTTTCTTTTTCTGTGTGACTTATTTCACTTAGAATCATCGTACCTGAATCCACTCACTTTGCTGCTACTGGTTTTATGACATTGATTTCATCGCTGAGGGATATTCCATCGTACGTAAGTACCACAATGTTTTGAACCATTTTTATATTTCCTGGGATATTTAAGGTGTACCCAAGTTGAGGTTCTTGTAGTCAGTGCAGCCCTAAATTTGGAGGTGGCTCTTTCTTATTGATTTTCAGTTTTCCCAAGGTATATTCCCTAGACTGGAAGTGGCCTTGGCTCTGTAGCTCTGTTGTTTACTTGTTTTAGGGAACACAATACACTCCTCCAGTGAGGCAGTTGTCAATTTACATCCCGCCCATCAGCATAACAAGGCTCCCAGTTCTCCAGGGCCTGTCTTGCCTTTCTGGTTTTTACACATTTTGTGGATGTCCCTTTTGACCGGTGGGAAGTGATACTTCTTTGTAGTGCAGATTTGCATTGCCCGCTTGCTTGCTTGGCCAAAAAGGGCGTATACGTTTTCTCCTGAATATATTCAGGAGAAAACGCATACGCCCTTTTTGGCCAAGTGCACCATTGTCCAAGTTGTGCCCCTCTTCCTGTGCTTTACAGGCGATTCCAACGTACCTCTTGAAATCTGTTTCGTGCTATTTTGCCTCGCTTTCAAGTCCGCCTCGTTGACTTCCCTCAACAGATTTTTGGACGATAGTTGTCCTTTATCACTCTGCCAGTTTGTGAATTGCTGTGCCCCTGAGCTCCATTTCTCAACTCGTTTTTTGTGAGCTGAACGCAAGTCCAAAATTTTGGATCATGTCCTATACTGGTTCCCAGTGGGTGGCTGAGACTTTGGTTAATTCTTCTTCCTGCCGGGAAATTAGAGTGACATGTGCCCGTCCAAATGCCTAACAGCTACTCTCTCATGGGTTCTCCCTCGTCCCTTCCATCCTCTGCCAAATTGGGAACCTGTGCAAACCAGGAGGTTAAAGGGCCTGTCTCTCCAAGTTGGGAGATTGATAGTAAGGCAGTTGGAAAGTCAAAGTGGAGCACCAGGAGAGGGACTATTCGTTGAGTTTTAGAAACCTTTCGTATTCACAGTGTGTCCATTCTCTAGGTTTCCTGTACATGTTATAGCTGTAGTAATATTCCCTTGAAACTGGAGAGTTGGGACCCATGGAATGGGGGCCATGCATTATTGCTTGAAAGGGTCTGCATTTGCTCACCCAATCTCACCAATCCTCTCAGTCCCAAGTGTCCAGCCTTATGCCACATCCAGCTGTCATTGTAGATAGGGTCTTTCCAGGTTTCCTCAGACACCCTGAAGGAATTGTAAAGAATTTCCCTGTTTTTTGGTTTTGCTTTTGAAATTCCTTTTTATAGTGGGTTTGAGCTGATTCTCGCTGCCATGTTTATGCCACTCTAGACAAACTTGATTCCCTTATGGAGTCATATCAATACATAGGTTTTAAGATTCTTACTAGTCAGATATATTCCTCTGCGGGAAATATGGGGTTTTGAGTCTCTTTCACTGAGGAAGGTGTAGGTCTTGTCTATTCCAAAGTTGGTTTTTGGAACGGTCCCTGTGCTTATATCAAACTCTGGTTTTATGCATCACCCCACCTCTCCTTCCCCTTTATGCAGGCATAAGAGTGTTTTCTAAATGTGAGACTCTGTTCTCTTTCCTAACTCAGTTCACGTGTAGCCATGTTTACAGGACCTTCATAAGTGATATCTTATGATAAGTTTCTTTTTCTGTGTGACTTATTTCACTTAGAATCATCGTACCTGAATCCACTCACTTTGCTGCTACTGGTCTTATGACATTGATTTCGTGGCTGAGGGATATTCCATCGTACGTAAGTACCACAATGTTTTGAACCATTTTTATATTTCCTGGGATATTTAAGGTGTACCCAAGTTGAGGTTCTTGTAGTCAGTGCAGCCCTAAATTTGGAGGTGGCTCTTTCTTATTGATTTTCAGTTTTCCCAAGGTATATTCCCTAGACTGGAAGTGGCCTTGGCTCTGTAGCTCTGTTGTTTACTTGTTTTAGGGAACACAATGCACTCCTCCAGTGAGGCAGTTGGCAGTTTACATCCCGCCCATCAGCATAACAAGGCTCCCAGTTCTCCAGGGCCTGTCTTGCCTTTCTGGTTTTTACACATTTTGTGGATGTCCCTTTTGACCGGTGGGAAGTGATACTTCTTTGTAGTGCAGATTTGCATTGCCCGCTTGCTTGCTTGGCCAAAAAGGGCGTATGCGTTTTCTCCTGAATATATTCAGGAGAAAACGTATACGCCCTTTTTGGCCAAGTGCACCATTGTCCAAGTTGTGCCCCTCTTCCTGTGCTTTACAGGCGATTCCAACGTACCTCTTGAAATCTGTTTCCTGCTATTTTGCCTCACTTTCAAGTCCGCCTCGGTGACTTCCCTCAACAGATTTTTGGACGATAGTTGTCCTTTATCACTCTGCCAGTTTGTGAATTGCTGTGCCCCTGAGCTCCATTTCTCAACTCGTTTTTTGTGAGCTGAACGCAAGTCCAAAATTTTGGATCATGTCCTATACTGGTTCCCGGTGGGTGGCTGAGACTTTGGTTAATTCTTCTTCCTGCCGGGAAATTAGAGTGACATGTGCCCGTCCAAATGCCTAACAGCTACTCTCTCATGGGTTCTCCCTCGTCCCTTCCATCCTCTGCCAAATTGGGAACCTGTGCAAACCAGGAGGTTAAAGGGCCTGTCTCTCCAAGTTGGGAGATTGATAGTAAGGCAGTTGGAAAGTCAAACTGGAGCACCAGGAGAGGGACTATTCGTTGAGTTTTAGAAACCTTTCGTATTCACAGTGTGTCCATTCTCTAGGTTTCCTGTACATGTTATAGCTGTAGTAATATTCCCTTGAACCTGGAGAGTTGGGACCCATGGAATGGGGGCCATACATTATTGCTTGAAAGGGTCTGCATTTGCTCACCCAATCTCACCAATCCTCTCAGTCCCAAGTGTCCAGCCTTATGCCACATCCAGCTGTCATTGTAGATAGGGTCTTTCCAGGTTTCCTCAGACACCCTGAAGGAATTGTAAAGAATTTCCCTGTTTTTTGGTTTTGCTTTTGAAATTCCTTTTTATAGTGGGTTTGAGCTGATTCTCGCTGCCATGTTTATGCCACTCTAGACACACTTGATTCCCTTATGGAGACATATCAATACATAGGTTTTAAGATTCTTACTAGTCAGATATATTCCTCTGTGGGAAATATGGGGTTTTGAGTCTCTTTCACTGAGGAAGGTGTAGGTCTTGTCTATTCCAAAGTTGGTTTTTGAAACGGTCCCTGTGCTTATATCAAACTATGGTTTTATGCATCACCCCACCTCTCCTTCCCCTTTATGCAGGCATAAGAGTGTTTTCTAAATGTGAGACTCTGTTCTCTTTCCTAACTCAGTTCACGTGTAGCCATGTTTACAGGATCTTCATAAGTGATATCTTATGATAAGTTTCTTTTTCTGTGTGACTTATTTCACTTAGAATCATCGTACCTGAATCCACTCACTTTGTTGCTACTGGTCTTATGACATTGATTTCATGGCTGAGGGATATTCCATCGTACGTAAGTACCACAATGTTTTGAACCATTTTTATATTTCCTGGGATATTTAAGGTGTACCCAAGTTGAGGTTCATGTAGTCAGTGCAGCCCTAAATTTGAAGGTGGCTCTTTCTTATTGATTTTCAGTTTTCCCAAGGTATATTCCCTAGACTGGATGTGGCCTTGGCTCTGTAGCTCTGTTGTTTACTTGTTTTAGGGAACACAATGCACTCCTCCAGTGAGGCAGTTGGCAATTTACATCCCGCCCATCAGCATAACAAGGCTCCCAGTTCTCCAGGGCCTGTCTTGCCTTTCTGGTTTTTACACATTTTGTGGATGTCCCTTTTGACCGGTGGGAAGTGATACTTCTTTGTAGTGCAGATTTGCATTGCCCGCTTGCTTGCTTGGCCAAAAAGGGCGTATGCGTTTTCTCCTGAATATATTCAGGAGAAAACGCATACGCCCTTTTTGGCCAAGAGCACCATTGTCCAAGTTGTGCCCCTCTTCCTGTGCTTTACAGGCGATTCCAAGGTACCTCTTGAAATCTGTTTCCTGCTATTTTGCCTCGCTTTCAAGTCCGCCTCGTTGACTTCCCTCAACAGATATTGGACGATAGTTGTCCTTTATCACTCTGCCAGTTTGTGAATTGCTGTGCCCCTGAGCTCCATTTCTCAACTCGTTTTTTGGGAGCTGAACGCAAGTCCAAAATTTTGGATCATGTCCTATACTGGTTCCCGGTGGGTGGCTGAGACTTTGGTTAATTCTTCTTCCTGCCGGGAAATTAGAGTGACATGTGCCCGTCCAAATGCCTAACAGCTACTCTCTCATGGGTTCTCCCTCGTCCCTTCCATCCTCTGCCAAATTGGGAACCTGTGCAAACCAGGAGGTTAAAGGGCCTGTCTCTCCAAGTTGGGAGATTGATAGTAAGGCAGTTGGAAAGTCAAACTGGAGCACCAGGAGAGGGACTATTCGTTGAGTTTTAGAAACCTTTCGTATTCACAGTGTGTCCATTCTCTAGGTTTCCTGTACATGTTATAGCTGTAGTGATATTCCCTTGAACATGGAGAGTTGGGACCCATGGAATGGGGGCCATGCATTATTGCTTGAAAGGGTCTGCATTTGCTCACCCAATCTCACCAATCCTCTCAGTCCCAAGTGTCCAGCCTTATGCCACATCCAGCTGTCATTGTAGATAGGGTCTTTCCAGGTTTCCTCAGACACCCTGAAGGAATTGTAAAGAATTTCCCTGTTTTTTGGTTTTGCTTTTGAAATTCCTTTTTATAGTGGGTTTGAGCTGATTCTCGCTGCCATGTTTATGCCACTCTAGACACACTTGATTCCCTTATGGAGTCATATCAATACATAGGTTTTAAGATTCTTACTAGTCAGATATATTCCTCTGCGGGAAATATGGGGTTTTGAGTCTCTTTCACTGAGGAAGGTGTAGGTCTTGTCTATTCCAAAGTTGGTTTTTGGAACGGTCCATGTGCTTATATCAAACTCTGGTTTTATGCATCACCCCACCTCTCCATCCCCTTTATGCAGGCATAAGAGTGTTTTCTAAATGTGAGACTCTGTTCTATTTCCTAACTCAGTTCACGTGTAGCCATGTTTACAGGATCTTCATAAGTGATATCTTATGATAAGTTTCTTTTTCTGTGTGACTTATTTCACTTAGAATCATCGTACCTGAATCCACTCACTTTGCTGCTACTGGTTTTATGACATTGATTTCATCGCTGAGGGATATTCCATCGTACGTAAGTACCACAATGTTTTGAACCATTTTTATATTTCCTGGGATATTTACGTTGTACCCAAGTTGAGGTTCTTGTAGCCAGTGCAGCCCTAAATTTGGAGGTGGCTCTTTCTTATTGATTTTCAATTTTCCCAAGGTATATTCCCTAGACTGGATGTGGCCTTGGCTCTATAGCTCTGTTGTTTACTTGTTTTAGGGAACACAATGCACTCCTCCAGTGAGGCAGTTGGCAATTTACATCCCGCCCATCAGCATAACAAGGCTCCCAGTTCTCCAGGGCCTGTCTTGCCTTTCTGTTTTTTACACATTTTGTGGATGTCCCTTTTGACCGGTGGGAAGTGATACTTCTTTGTAGTGCAGATTTGCATTGCCCGCTTGCTTGCTTGGCCAAAAAGGGCTTATGCGTTTTCTCCTGAATATATTCAGGAGAAAACGCATAAGCCCTTTTTGGCCAAGTGCACCATTGTCCAAGTTGTGCCCCTCTTCCTGTGCTTTACAGGCGATTCCAAGGTACCTCTTGAAATCTGTTTCCTGCTATTTTGCCTCGCTTTCAAGTCCGCCTCGTTGACTTCCCTCAACAGATTTTTGGACGATAGTTGTCCTTTATCACTCTGCCAGTATGTGAATTGCTGTGCCCCTGAGCTCCATTTCTCAACTCGTTTTTTGGGAGCTGAACGCAAGTCCAAAATTTTGGATCATGTCCTATACTGGTTCCCGGTGGGTGGCTGAGACTTTGGTTAATTCTTCTTCCTGCCGGGAAATTAGAGTGACATGTGCCCGTCCAAATGCCTAACAGCTACTCTCTCATGTGTTCTCCCTCGTCCCTTCCATCCTCTGCCAAATTGGGAACCTGTGAAAACCAGGAGGTTAAAGGGCCTGTCTCTCCAAGTTGGGAGATTGATAGTAAGGCAGTTGGAAAGTCAAACTGGAGCACCAGGAGAGGGACTATTCGTTGAGTTTTAGAAACCTTTCGTATTCACAGTGTGTCCATTCTCTAGGTTTCCTGTACATGTTATAGCTGTAGTAATATTCCCTTGAACATGGAGAGTTGGGACCCATGGAATGGGGGCCATGCATTATTGCTTGAAAGGGTCTGCATTTGCTCACCCAATCTCACCAATCCTCTCAGTCTCAAGTGTCCAGCCTTATGCCACATCCAGCTGTCATTGTAGATAGGGTCTTTCCAGGTTTCCTCAGACACCCTGAAGGAATTGTAAAGAATTTCCCTGTTTTTTGGTTTTGCTTTTGAAATTCCTTTTTATAGTGGGTTTGAGCTGATTCTCGCTGCCATGTTTATGCCACTCTAGACACACTTGATTCCCTTATGGAGACTTATCAATACATAGGTTTTAAGGTTCTTACTAGTCAGATATATTCCTCTGCGGGAAATATGGGGTTTTGAGTCTCTTTCACTGAGGAAGGTGTAGGTCTTGTCTATTCCAAAGTTGGTTTTTGGAACGGTCCATGTGCTTATATCAAACTCTGGTTTTATGCATCACCCCACCTCTCCATCCCCTTTATGCAGGCATAAGAGTGTTTTCTAAATGTGAGACTCTGTTCTATTTCCTAACTCAGTTCACGTGTAGCCATGTTTACAGGATCTTCATAAGTGATATCTTATGATAAGTTTCTTTTTCTGTGTGACTTATTTCACTTAGAATCATCGTACCTGAATCCACTCACTTTGCTGCTACTGGTTTTATGACATTGATTTCATCGCTGAGGGATATTCCATCGTACGTAAGTACCACAATGTTTTGAACCATTTTTATATTTCCTGGGATATTTACGTTGTACCCAAGTTGAGGTTCTTGTAGCCAGTGCAGCCCTAAATTTGGAGGTGGCTCTTTCTTATTGATTTTCAATTTTCCCAAGGTATATTCCCTAGACTGGATGTGGCCTTGGCTCTATAGCTCTGTTGTTTACTTGTTTTAGGGAACACAATGCACTCCTCCAGTGAGGCAGTTGGCAATTTACATCCCGCCCATCAGCATAACAAGGCTCCCAGTTCTCCAGGGCCTGTCTTTCCTTTCTGTTTTTTACACATTTTGTGGATGTCCCTTTTGACCGGTGGGAAGTGATACTTCTTTGTAGTGCAGATTTGCATTGCCCGCTTGCTTGCTTGGCCAAAAAGGGCTTATGCGTTTTCTCCTGAATATATTCAGGAGAAAACGCATAAGCCCTTTTTGGCCAAGTGCACCATTGTCCAAGTTTTGCCCCTCTTCCTGTGCTTTACAGGCGATTCCAAGGTACCTCTTGAAATCTGTTTCCTGCTATTTTGCCTCGCTTTCAAGTCCGCCTCGTTGACTTCCCTCAACAGATTTTTGGACGATAGTTGTCCTTTATCACTCTGCCAGTATGTGAATTGCTGTGCCCCTGAGCTCCATTTCTCAACTCGTTTTTTGGGAGCTGAACGCAAGTCCAAAATTTTGGATCATGTCCTATACTGGTTCCCGGTGGGTGGCTGAGACTTTGGTTAATTCTTCTTCCTGCCGGGAAATTAGAGTGACATGTGCCCGTCCAAATGCCTAACAGCTACTCTCTCATGTGTTCTCCCTCGTCCCTTCCATCCTCTGCCAAATTGGGAACCTGTGCAAACCAGGAGGTTAAAGGGCCTGTCTCTCCAAGTTGGGAGATTGATAGTAAGGCAGTTGGAAAGTCAAACTGGAGCACCAGGAGAGGGACTATTCGTTGAGTTTTAGAAACCTTTCGTATTCACAGTGTGTCCATTCTCTAGGTTTCCTGTACATGTTATAGCTGTAGTAATATTCCCTTGAACATGGAGAGTTGGGACCCATGGAATGGGGGCCATGCATTATTGCTTGAAAGGGTCTGCATTTGCTCACCCAATCTCACCAATCCTTTCAGTCTCAAGTGTCCAGCCTTATGCCACATCCAGCTGTCATTGTAGATAGGGTCTTTCCAGGTTTCCTCAGACACCCTGAAGGAATTGTAAAGAATTTCCCTGTTTTTTGGTTTTGCTTTTGAAATTCCTTTTTATAGTGGGTTTGAGCTGATTCTCGCTGCCATGTTTATGCCACTCTAGACACACTTGATTCCCTTATGGAGACATATCAATACATAGGTTTTAAGGTTCTTACTAGTCAGATATATTCCTCTGTGGGAAATATGGGGTTTTGAGTCTCTTTCACTGAGGAAGGTGTCGGTCTTGTCAATTCCAAAGTTGGTTTTTGAAACGGTCCCTGTGCTTATATCAAACTCTGGTTTTATGCATCACCCCACCTCTCCTTCCCCTTTATGCAGGCATAAGCGTGTTTTCTAAATGTGAGACTCTGTTCTCTTTCCTAACTCAGTTCACGTGTAGTCATGTTTACAGGATCTTCATAATTGATATCTTATGATAAGTTTCTTTTTCTGTGTGACTTATTTCACTTAGAATCATCGTACCTGAATCCACTCACTTTGCTGCTACTGGTCTTATGACATTGATTTCATGGCTGAGGGATATTCCATCGTACGTAAGTACCACAATGTTTTGAACCATTTTTATATTTCCTGGGATATTTAAGGTGTACCCAAGTTGAGGTTCTTGTAGTCAGTGCAGCCCTAAATTTGGAGGTGGCTCTTTCTTATTGATTTTCAGTTTTCCCAAGGTATATTCCCTAGACTGGAAGTGGCCTTGGCTCTGTAGCTCTGTTGTTTACTTGTTTTAGGGAACACAATGCACTCCTCCAGTGAGGCAGTTGGCAATTTACATCCCGCCCATCAGCATAACAAGGCTCCCAGTTCTCCAGGGCCTGTCTTGCCTTTCTGGTTTTTACACATTTTGTGGATGTCCCTTTTGACCGGTGGGAAGTGATACTTCTGTGTAGTGCAGATTTGCATTGCCCGCTTGCTTGCTTGGCCAAAAAGGGCGTATGCGTTTTCTCCTGAATATATTCAGGAGAAAACGCATACGCCCTTTTTGGCCAAGTGCACCATTGTCCAAGTTGTGCCCCTCTTCCTGTGCTTTACAGGCGATTCCAGGGTACCTCTTGAAATCTGTTTCCTGCTATTTTGCCTCGCTTTCAAGTCTGCCTCTTTGACTTCCCTCAACAGATTTTTGGACGATAGTTGTCCTTTATCACTCTGCCAGTTTGTGAATTGCTGTGCCCCTGAGCTCCATTTCTCAACTCGTTTTTTGTGAGCTGAACGCAAGTCCAAAATTTTGGATCATGTCCTATACTGGTTCCCGGTGGGTGGCTGAGACTTTGGTTAATTCTTCTTCCTTCCGGGAAATTAGAGTGACATGTTCCCGTCCAAATGCCTAACAGCTACTCTCTCATGGGTTCTCCCTCGTCCCTTCCATCCTCTGGCAAATTGGGAACCTGTGCAAACCAGGAGGTTAAAGGGCCTGTCTCTCCAAGTTGGGAGATTGATAGTAAGGCAGTTGGAAAGTCAAACTGGAGCACCAGGAGAGGGACTATTCGTTGAGTTTTAGAAACCTTTCGTATTCACAGTGTGTCCATTCTCTAGGTTTCCTGTACATGTTATAGCTGTAGTAATATTCCCTTGAACCTGGAGAGTTGGGACCCATGGAATGGGGGCCATGCATTATTGCTTGAAAGGGTCTGCATTTGCTCACCCAATCTCACCAATCCTCTCAGTCCCAAGTGTCCAGCCTTATGCCACATCCAGCTGTCATTGTAGATAGGGTCTTTCCAGGTTTCCTCAGACACCCTGAAGGAATTGTAAAGAATTTCCCTGTTTTTTGGTTTTGCTTTTGAAATTCCTTTTTATAGTGGGTTTGAGCTGATTCTCGCTGCCATGTTTATGCCACTCTAGACACACTTGATTCCCTTATGGAGTCATATCAATACATAGGTTTTAAGATTCTTACTAGTCAGATATATTCCTCTGCGGGAAATATGGGGTTTTGAGTCTCTTTCACTGAGGAAGGTGTCGGTCTTGTCAATTCCAAAGTTGGTTTTTGGAACGGTCCCTGTGCTTATATCAAACTCTGGTTTTATGCATCACCCCACCTCTCCTTCCCCTTTATGCAGGCATAAGAGTGTTTTCTAAATGTGAGACTCTGTTCTCTTTCCTAACTCAGTTCACGTGTAGCCATGTTTACAGGATCATCATAAGTGATATCTTATGATAAGTTTCTTTTTCTGTGTGACTTATTTCACTTAGAATCATCGTACCTGAATCCACTCACTTTGCTGCTACTGGTCTTATGACATTGATTTCATGGCTGAGGGATATTCCATCGTACGTAAGTACCACAATGTTTTGAACCATTTTTATATTTCCTGGGATATTTAAGGTGTACCCAAGTTGAGGTTCTTGTAGCCAGTGCAGCCCTAAATTTGGAGGTGGCTCTTTCTTATTGATTTTCAGTTTTCCCCAGGTATATTCCCTAGACTGGAAGTGGCCTTGGCTCTGTAGCTCTGTTGTTTACTTGTTTTAGGGAACACAATGCACTCCTCCAGTGAGGCAGTTGGCAATTTACATCCCACCCATCAGCATAACAAGGCTCCCTGTTCTCCAGGGCCTGTCTTGCCTTTCTGGTTTTTACACATTTTGTGGATGTCCCTTTTGACCGGTGGGAAGTGATACTTCTTTGTAGTGCAGATTTGCATTGCCCGCTTGCTTGCTTGGCCAAAAAGGGCGTATGCGTGTTCTCCTGAATATATTCAGGAGAATACGCATAAGCACTTTTTGGCCAAGTGCACCATTGTCCAAGTTGGCCCCTCTTCCTGTGCTTTACAGGCGATTCCAACGTACCTCTTGAAATCTGTTTCCTGCTATTTTGCCTCGCTTTCAAGTCCGCCTCGTTGACTTCCCTCAACAGATTTTTGGACGATAGTTGTCCTTTATCACTCTGCCAGTATGTGAATTGCTGTGCCCCTGAGCTCCATTTCTCAACTCGTTTTTTGGGAGCTGAACGCAAGTCCAAAATTTTGGATCATGTCCTATACTGGTTCCCGGTGGGTGGCTGAGACTTTGGTTAATTCTTCTTCCTGCCGGGAAATTAGAGTGACATGTGCCCGTCCAAATGCCTAACAGCTACTCTCTCATGGGTCCTCCCTCGTCCCTTCCATCCTCTGGCAAATTGGGAACCTGTGCAAACCAGGAGGTTAAAGGGCCTGTCTCTCCAAGTTGGGAGATTGATAGTAAGGCAGTTGGAAAGTCAAACTGGAGCACCAGGAGAGGGACTATTCGTTGAGTTTTAGAAACCTTTCGTATTCACAGTGTGTCCATTCTCTACGTTTCCTGTACATGTTATAGCTGTAGTAATATTCCCTTGAACATGGAGAGTTGGGACCCATGGAATGGGGGCCATGCATTATTGCTTGAAAGGGTCTGCATTTGCTCACCCAATCTCACCAATCCTCTCAGTCTCAAGTGTCCAGCCTTATGCCACATCCAGCTGTCATTGTAGATAGGGTCTTTCCAGGTTTCCTCAGACACCCTGAAGGAATTGTAAAGAATTTCCCTGTTTTTTGGTTTTGCATTTGAAATTCCTTTTTATAGTGGGTTTGAGCTGATTCTCGCTGCCATGTTTATGCCACTCTAGACACACTTGATTCCCTTATGGAGACATATCAATACATAGGTTTTAAGATTCTTACTAGTCAGATATATTCCTCTGTGGGAAATATGGGGTTTTGAGTCTCTTTCACTGAGGAAGGTGTCGGTCTTGTCAATTCCAAAGTTGGTTTTTGAAACGGTCCCTGTGCTTATATCAAACTCTGGTTTTATGCATCACCCCACCTCTCCTTCCCCTTTATGCAGGCATAAGCGTGTTTTCTAAATGTGAGACTCTGTTCTCTTTCCTAACTCAGTTCACGTGTAGCCATGTTTACAGGATCTTCATAAGTGATATCTTATGATAACTTTCTTTTTCTGTGTGACTTATTTCACTTAGAATCATCGTACCTGAATCCACTCACTTTGTTGCTACTGGTCTTATGACATTGATTTCATGGCTGAGGGATATTCCATCGTACGTAAGTACCACAATGTTTTGAACCATTTTTATATTTCCTGGGATATTTAAGGTGTACCCAAGTTGAGGTTCATGTAGTCAGTGCAGCCCTAAATTTGGAGGTGGCTCTTTCTTATTGATTTTCAGTTTTCCCAAGGTATATTCCCTAGACTGGATGTGGCCTTGGCTCTGTAGCTCTGTTGTTTACTTGTTTTAGGGAACACAATGCACTCCTCCAGTGAGGCAGTTTTCAATTTACATCCCGCCCATCAGCATAACAAGGCTCCCAGTTCTCCAGGGCCTGTCTTGCCTTTCTGGTTTTTACACATTTTGTGGATGTCCCTTTTGACCGGTGGGAAGTGATACTTCTTTGTAGTGCAGATTTGCATTGCCCGCTTGCTTGCTTGGCCAAAAAGGGCGTATGCGTTTTCTCCTGAATATATTCAGGAGAAAACGCATACGCCCTTTTTGGCCAAGTGCACCATTGTCCAAGTTGTGCCCCTCTTCCTGTGCTTTACAGGCGATTCCAAGGTACCTCTTGAAATCTGTTTCCTGCTATTTTGCCTCGCTTTCAAGTCCGCCTCGTTGACTTCCCTCAACAGATTTTTGGACGATAGTTGTCCTTTATCACTCTGCCAGTTTGTGAATTGCTGTGCCCCTGAGCTCCATTTCTCAACTCGTTTTTTGTGAGCTGAACGCAAGTCCAAAATTTTGGATCATGTCCTATACTGGTTCCCGTTGGGTGGCTGAGACTTTGGTTAATTCTTCTTCCTGCCGGGAAATTAGAGTGACATGTGCCCGTCCAAATACCTAACAGCTACTCTCTCATGGGTTCTCCCTCGTCCCTTCCATCCTCTGCCAAATTGGGAACCTGTGCAAACCAGGAGGTTAAAGGGCCTGTCTCTCCAAGTTGGGAGATTGATAGTAAGGCAGTTGGAAACTCAAACTGGAGCACCAGGAGAGGGACTATTCGTTGAGTTTTAGAAACCTTTCGTATTCACAGTGTGTCCATTCTCTAGGTTTCCTGTACATGTTATAGCTGTAGTGATATTCCCTTGAACATGGAGAGTTGGGACCCATGGAATGGGGGCCATGCATTATTGCTTGAAAGGGTCTGCATTTGCTCACCCAATCTCACCAATCCTCTCAGTCCCAAGTGTCCAGCCTTATGCCACATCCAGCTGTCATTGTAGATAGGGTCTTTCCAGGTTTCCTCAGACACCCTGAAGGAATTGTAAAGAATTTCCCTGTTTTTTGGTTTTGCTTTTGAAATTCCTTTTTATAGTGGGTTTGAGCTGATTCTCGCTGCCATGTTTATGCCACTCTAGACACACTTGATTCCCTTATGGAGTCATATCAATACATAGGTTTTAAGATTCTTACTAGTCAGATATATTCCTCTGCGGGAAATATGGGGTTTTGAGTCTCTTTCACTGAGGAAGGTGTTGGTCTTGTCTATTCCAAAGTTGGTTTTTGGAACGGTCCATGTGCTTATATCAAACTCTGGTTTTATGCATCACCCCACCTCTCCATCCCCTTTATGCAGGCATAAGAGTGTTTTCTAAATGTGAGACTCTGTTCTATTTCCTAACTCAGTTCACGTGTAGCCATGTTTACAGGATCTTCATAAGTGATATCTTATGATAAGTTTCTTTTTCTGTGTGACTTATTTCACTTAGAATCATCGTACCTGAATCCACTCACTTTGCTGCTACTTGTTTTATGACATTGATTTCATCGCTGAGGGATATTCCATCGTACGGAAGTACCACAATGTTTTGAACCATTTTTATATTTCCTGGGATATTTAAGGTGTACCCAAGTTGAGGTTCTTGTAGCCAGTGCAGCCCTAAATTTGGAGGTGGCTCTTTCTTATTGATTTTCAATTTTCCCAAGGTATATTCCCTAGACTGGATGTGGCCTTGGCTCTATAGCTCTGTTGTTTACTTGTTTTAGGGAACACAATGCACTCCTCCAGTGAGGCAGTTGGCAATTTACATCCCGCCCATCAGCATAACAAGGCTCCCAGTTCTCCAGGGCCTGTCTTGCCTTTCTGTTTTTTACACATTTTGTGGATGTCCCTTTTGACCGGTGGGAAGTGATACTTCTTTGTAGTGCAGATTTGCATTGCCCGCTTGCTTGCTTGCCCAAAAAGGGCTTATGCGTTTTCTCCTGAATATATTCAGGAGAAAACGCATAAGCCCTTTTTGGCCAAGTGCACCATTGTCCAAGTTGTGCCCCTCTTCCTGTGCTTTACAGGCGATTCCAACGTACCTCTTGAAATCTGTTTCCTGCTATTTTGCCTCGCTTTCAAGTCCGCCTCGTTGACTTCCCTCAACAGATTTTTGGACGATAGTTGTCCTTTATCACTCTGCCAGTATGTGAATTGCTGTGCCCCTGAGCTCCATTTCTCAACTCGTTTTTTGGGAGCTGAACGCAAGTCCAAAATTCTGGATCATGTCCTATACTGGTTCCCGGTGGGTGGCTGAGACTTTGGTTAATTCTTCTTCCTGCCGGGAAATTAGAGTGACATGTGACCGTCCAAATGCCTAACAGCTACTCTCTCATGGGTTCTCCCTCGTCCCTTCCATCCTCTGCCAAATTGGGAACCTGTGCAAACCAGGAGGTTAAAGGGCCTGTCTCTCCAAGTTGGGAGATTGATAGTAAGGCAGTTGGAAAGTCAAACTGGAGCACCAGGAGAGGGACTATTCGTTGAGTTTAGAATCCTTTCGTATTCACAGTGTGTCCATTCTCTACGTTTCCTGTACATGTTATAGCTGTAGTAATATTCCCTTGAACATGGATAGTTGGGACCCATGGAATGGGGGCCATGCATTATTGCTTGAAAGGGTCTGCATTTGCTCACCCAATCTCACCAATCCTCTCAGTCTCAAGTGTCCAGCCTTATGCCACATCCAGCTGTCATTGTAGATAGGGTCTTTCCAGGTTTCCTCAGACACCCTGAAGGAATTGTAAAGAATTTCCCTGTTTTTTGGTTTTGCTTTTGAAATTCCTTTTTATAGTGGGTTTGAGCTGATTCTCGCTGCCATGTTTATGCCACTCTAGACACACTTGATTCCCTTATGGAGACATATCAATACATAGGTTTTAAGATTCTTACTAGTCAGATATATTCCTCTGTGGGAAATATGGGGTTTTGAGTCTCTTTCACTGAGGAAGGTGTCGGTCTTGTCAATTCCAAAGTTGGTTTTTGAAACGGTCCCTGTGCTTATATCAAACTCTGGTTTTATGCATCACCCCACCTCTCCTTCCCCTTTATGCAGGCATAAGCGTGTTTTCTAAATGTGAGACTCTGTTCTCTTTCCTAACTCAGTTCACGTGTAGCCATGTTTACAGGATCTTCATAATTGATATCTTATGATAAGTTTCTTTTTCTGTGTGACTTATTTCACTTAGAATCATCGTACCTGAATCCACTCACTTTGCTGCTACTGGTCTTATGACATTGATTTCATGGCTGAGGGATATTCCATCGTACGTAAGTACCACAATGTTTTGAACCATTTTTATATTTCCTGGGATATTTAAGGTGTACCCAAGTTGAGGTTCTTGTAGTCAGTGCAGCCCTAAATTTGGAGGTGGCTCTTTCTTATTGATTTTCAGTTTTCCCAAGGTATATTCCCTAGACTGGAAGTGGCCTTGGCTCTGTAGCTCTGTTGTTTACTTGTTTTAGGGAACACAATGCACTCCTCCAGTGAGGCAGTTGGCAATTTACATCCCGCCCATCAGCATAACAAGGCTCCCAGTTCTCCAGGGCCTGTCTTGCCTTTCTGGTTTTTACACATTTTGTGGATGTCCCTTTTGACCGGTGGGAAGTGATACTTCTGTGTAGTGCAGATTTGCATTGCCCGCTTGCTTGCTTGGCCAAAAATGGCGTATGCGTTTTCTCCTGAATATATTCAGGAGAAAACGCATACGCCCTTTTTGGCCAAGTGCACCATTGTCCAAGTTGTGCCCCTCTTCCTGTGCTTTACAGGCGATTCCAGGGTACCTCTTGAAATCTGTTTCCTGCTATTTTGCCTCGCTTTCAAGTCCGCCTCTTTGACTTCCCTCAACAGATTTTTGGACGATAGTTGTCCTTTATCACTCTGCCAGTTTGTGAATTGCTGTGCCCCTGAGCTCCATTTCTCAACTCGTTTTTTGTGAGCTGAACGCAAGTCCAAAATTTTGGATCATGTCCTATACTGGTTCCCGGTGGGTGGCTGAGACTTTGGTTAATTCTTCTTCCTGCCGGGAAATTAGAGTGACATGTGCCCGTCCAAATGCCTAACAGCTACTCTCTCATGGGTTCTCCCTCGTCCCTTCCATCCTCTGGCAAATTGGGAACCTGTGCAAACCAGGAGGTTAAAGGGCCTGTCTCTCCAAGTTGGGAGATTGATAGTAAGGCAGTTGGAAAGTCAAACTGGAGCACCAGGAGAGGGACTATTCGTTGAGTTTTAGAAACCTTTCGTATTCACAGTGTGTCCATTCTCTAGGTTTCCTGTACATGTTATAGCTGTAGTAATATTCCCTTGAACCTGGAGAGTTGGGACCCATGGAATGGGGGCCATGCATTATTGCTTGAAAGGGTCTGCATTTGCTCACCCAATCTCACCAATCCTCTCAGTCCCAAGTGTCCAGCCTTATGCCACATCCAGCTGTCATTGTAGATAGGGTCTTTCCAGGTTTCCTCAGACACCCTGAAGGAATTGTAAAGAATTTCCCTGTTTTTTGGTTTTGCTTTTGAAATTCCTTTTTATAGTGGGTTTGAGCTGATTCTCGCTGCCATGTTTATGCCACTCTAGACACACTTGATTCCCTTATGGAGTCATATCAATACATAGGTTTTAAGATTCTTACTAGTCAGATATATTCCTCTGCGGGAAATATGGGGTTTTGAGTCTCTTTCACTGAGGAAGGTGTAGGTCTTGTCTATTCCAAAGTTGGTTTTTGGAACGGTCCCTGTGCTTATATCAAACTCTGGTTTTATGCATCACCCCACCTCTCCTTCCCCTTTATGCAGGCATAAGAGTGTTTTCTAAATGTGAGACTCTGTTCTCTTTCCTAACTCAGTTCACGTGTAGCCATGTTTACAGGATCTTCCTAAGTGATATCTTATGATAAGTTTCTTTTTCTGTGTGACTTATTTCACTTAGAATCATCGTACCTGAATCCACTCACTTTGCTGCTACTGGTCTTATGACATTGATTTCATGGCTGAGGGATATTCCATCGTACGTAAGTACCACAATGTTTTGAACCATTTTTATATTTCCTGGGATATTTAAGGTGTACCCAATTTGAGGTTCTTGTAGCCAGTGCAGCCCTAAATTTGGAGGTGGCTCTTTCTTATTGATTTTCAGTTTTCCCCAGGTATATTCCCTAGACTGGAAGTGGCCTTGGCTCTGTAGCTCTGTTGTTTACTTGTTTTAGGGAACACAATGCACTCCTCCAGTGAGGCAGTTGGCAATTTACATCCCGCCCATCAGCATAACAAGGCTCCCAGTTCTCCAGGGCCTGTCTTGCCTTTCTGGTTTTTACACATTTTGTGGATGTCCCTTTTGACCGGTGGGAAGTGATACTTCTTTGTAGTGCAGATTTGCATTGCCCGCTTGCTTGCTTGGCCAAAAAGGGCGTATGCGTTTTCTCCTGAATATATTCAGGAGAAAACGCATACGCCCTTTTTGGCCAAGTGCACCATTGTCCAAGTTGTGCCCCTCTTCCTGTGCTTTACAGGCAATTTCAAGGTACCTCTTGAAATCTGTTTCCTGCTATTTTGCCTCACATTCAAGTCCGCCTCGTTGACTTCCCTCAACAGATTTTTGGACGATAGTTGTCCTTTATCACTCTGCCAGTTTGTGAATTGCTGTGCCCCTGAGCTCCATTTCTCAACTCGTTTTTTGTGAGCTGAACGCAAGTCCAAAATTTTGGATCATGTCCTATACTGGTTCCCGGTGGGTGGCTGAGACTTTGGTTAATTCTTCTTCCTGCCGGGAAATTAGAGTGACATGTGCCCGTCCAAATGCCTAACAGCTACTCTCTCATGGGTTCTCCCTCGTCCCTTCCATCCTCTGCCAAATTGGGAACCTGTGCAAACCAGGAGGTTAAAGGGCCTGTCTCTCCAAGTTGGGAGATTGATAGTAAGGCAGTTGGAAAGTCAAACTGGAGCACCAGGAGAGGGACTATTCGTTGAGTTTTAGAAACCTTTCGTATTCACAGTGTGTCCATTCTCTAAGTTTCCTGTACATGTTATAGCTGTAGTAATATTCCCTTGAACCTGGAGAGTTGGGACCCATGGAATGGGGGCCATGCATTATTGCTTGAAAGGGTCTGCATTTGCTCACCCAATCTCACCAATCCTCTCAGTCCCAAGTGTCCAGCCTTATGCCACATCCAGCTGTCATTGTAGACAGGGTCTTTCCAGGTTTCCTCAGACACCCTGAAGGAATTGTAAAGAATTTCCCTGTTTTTTGGTTTTGCTTTTGAAATTCCTTTTTATAGTGGGTTTGAGCTGATTCTCGCTGCCATGTTTATGCCACTCTAGACACACTTGATTCCCTTATGGAGACATATCAATACATAGGTTTTAAGATTCTTACTAGTCAGATATATTCCTCTGTGGGAAATATGGGGTTTTGAGTCTCTTTCACTGAGGAAGGTGTCGGTCTTGTCAATTCCAAAGTTGGTTTTTGAAACGGTCCCTGTGCTTATATCAAACTCTGGTTTTATGCATCACCCCACCTCTCCTTCCCCTTTATGCAGGCATAAGAGTGTTTTCTAAATGTGAGACTCTGTTCTCTTTCCTAACTCAGTTCACGTGTAGCCATGTTTACAGGATCTTCATAAGTGATATCTTATGATAAGTTTCTTTTTCTGTGTGACTTATTTCACTTAGAATCATCGTACCTGAATCCACTCACTTTGCTGCTACTGGTCTTATGACATTGATTTCATGGCTGAGGGATATTCCATCGTACGTAAGTACCACAATGTTTTGAACCATTTTTATATTTCCTGGGATATTTAAGGTGTACCCAAGTTGAGGTTCTTGTAGCCAGTGCAGCCCTAAATTTGGAGGTGCCTCTTTCTTATTGATTTTCAGTTTTCCCAAGGTATATTCCCTAGACTGGATGTGGCCTTGGCTCTATAGCTCTGTTGTTTACTTGTTTTAGGGAACACAATGCACTCCTCCAGTGAGGCAGTTGGCAATTTACATCCCGCCCATCAGCATAACAAGGCTCCCAGTTCTCCAGGGCCTGTCTTGCCTTTCTGGTTTTTACACATTTTGTGGATGTCCCTTTTGACCGGTGGGAAGTGATACTTCTTTGTAGTGCAGATTTGCATTGCCCGCTTGCTTGCTTGGCCAAAAAGGGCGTATGCGTTTTCTCCTGAATATATTCAGGAGAAAACGCATACGCCCTTTTTGGCCAAGTGCACCATTGTCCAAGTTGTGCCCCTCTTCCTGTGCTTTACAGGCGATTCCAAGGTACCTCTTGAAATCTGTTTCCTGCTATTTTGCCTCGCTTTCAAGTCCGCCTCGTTGACTTCCCTCAACAGATTTTTGGACGATAGTTGTCCTTTCTCACTCTGCCAGTTTGTGAATTGCTGTGCCCCTGAGCTCCATTTCTCAACTCGTTTTTTGTGAGCTGAACGCAAGTCCAAAATTTTGGATCATGTCCTATACTGGTTCCCGGTGGGTGGCTGAGACTTTGGTTAATTCTTCTTCCTGCCGGGAAATTAGAGTGACATGTGCCCGTCCAAATGCCTAACAGCTACTCTCTCATGGGTTCTCTCTCGTCCCTTCCATCCTCTGCCAAATTGGGAACCTGTGCAAACCAGGAGGTTAAAGGGCCTGTCTCTCCAAGTTGGGAGATTGATAGTAAGGCAGTTGGAAAGTCAAACTGGAGCGCCAGGAGAGGGACTATTCGTTGAGTTTTAGAAACCTTTCGTATTCACAGTGTGTCCATTCTCTAGGTTTCCTGTACATGTTATAGCTGTAGTAATATTCCCTTGAACCTGGAGAGTTGGGACCCATGGAATGGGGGCCATGCATTATTGCTTGAAAGGGTCTGCATTTGCTCACCCAATCTCACCAATCCTCTCAGTCCCAAGTGTCCAGCCTTATGCCACATACAGCTGTCATTGTAGATAGGGTCTTTCCAGGTTTCCTCAGACACCCTGAAGGAATTGTAAAGAATTTCCCTGTTTTTTGGTTTTGCTTTTGAAATTCCTTTTTATAGTGGGTTTGAGCTGATTCTCGCTGCCATGTTTATGCCACTCTAGACACACTTGATTCCCTTATGGAGACATATCAATACATAGGTTTTAAGATTCTTACTAGTCAGATATATTCCTCTGTGGGAAATATGGGGTTTTGAGTCTCTTTCACTGAGGAAGGTGTCGGTCTTGTCAATTCCAAAGTTGGTTTTTGAAACGGTCCCTGTGCTTATATCCAACTCTGTTTTTATGCATCACCCCACCTCTCCTTCCCCTTTATGCAGGCATAAGAGTGTTTTCTAAATGTGAGACTCTGTTCTCTTTCCTAACTCAGTTCACGTGTAGCCATGTTTACAGGATCTTCATAAGTGATATCTTATGATAAGTTTCTATTTCTGTGTGACTTATTTCACTTAGAATCATCGTACCTGAATCCACTCACTTTGCTGCTACTGGTCTTATGACATTGATTTCATGGCTGAGGGATATTCCATCGTACGTAAGTACCAGAATGTTTTGAACCATTTTTATATTTCCTGGGATATTTAAGGTGTACCCAAGTTGAGGTTCTTGTAGTCAGTGCAGCCCTAAATTTGGAGGTGGCTCTTTCTTATTGATTTTCAGTTTTCCCAAGGTATATTCCCTAGACTGGAAGTGGCCTTGGCTCTGTAGCTCTGTTGTTTACTTGTTTTAGGGAACACAATGCACTCCTCCAGTGAGGCAGTTGGCAATTTACATCCCGCCCATCAGCATAACAAGGCTCCCAGTTCTCCAGGGCCTGTCTTGCCTTTCTGGTTTTTACACATTTTGTGGATGTCCCTTTTGACCGGTGGGAAGTGATACTTCTTTGTAGTGCAGATTTGCATTGCCCGCTTGCTTGCTTGGCCAAAAAGGGCGTATGCGTTTTCTCCTGAATATATTCAGGAGAAAACGCATACGCCCTTTTTGGCCAAGTGCACCATTGTCCAAGTTGTGCCCCTCTTCCTGTGCTTTACAGGCGATTCCAACGTACCTCTTGAAATCTGTTTCCTGCTATTTTGCCTCACTTTCAAGTCCGCCTCGTTGACTTCACTCAACAGATTTTTGGACGATAGTTGTCCTTTATCACTCTGCCAGTATGTGAATTGCTGTGCCCCTGAGCTCCATTTCTCAACTCGTTTTTTGGGAGCTGAACGCAAGTCCAAAATTTTGGATCATGTCCTATACTGGTTCCCGGTGGGTGGCTGAGACTTTGGTTAATTCTTCTTCCTGCCGGGAAATTAGAGTGACATGTGCCCGTCCAAATGCCTAACAGCTACTCTCTCATGGGTTCTCCCTCGTCCCTTCCATCCTCTGGCAAATTGGGAACCTGTGCAAACCAGGAGGTTAAAGGGCCTGTCTCTCCAAGTTGGGAGATTGATAGTAAGGCAGTTGGAAAGTCAAACTGGAGCACCAGGAGAGGGACTATTCGTTGAGTTTTAGAAACCTTTCGTATTCACAGTGTGTCTATTCTCTAGGTTTCCTGTACATGTTATAGCTGTAGTAATATTCCCTTGAACATGGAGAGTTGGGACCCATGGAATGGGGGCCATGCATTATTGCTTGAAAGGGTCTGCATTTGCTCACCCAATCTCACCAATCCTCTCAGTCCCAAGTGTCCAGCCTTATGCCACATCCAGCTGTCATTGTAGATAGGGTCTTTCCAGGTTTCCTCAGACACCCTGAAGGAATTGTAAAGAATTTCCCTGTTTTTTGGTTTTGCTTTTGAAATTCCTTTTTATAGTGGGTTTGAGCTGATTCTCGCTGCCATGTTTATGCCACTCTAGAAACACTTGATTCCCTTATGGAGACATATCAATACATAGGTTTTAAGATTCTTACTAGTCAGATATATGCCTCTGTGGGAAATATGGGGTTTTGAGTCTCTTTCACTAAGGAAGGTGTCGGTCTTGTCAATTCCAACGTTGGTTTTTGAAATGGTCCCTGTGCTTATATCAAACTCTGGTTTTATGCGTCACCCCACCTCTCCTTCCCCTTTATGCAGGCATAAGAGTGTTTTCTAAATGTGAGACTCTGTTCTCTTTCCTAACTCAGTTCACGTGTAGCCATGTTTACAGGATCTTCATAAGTGATATCTTATGATAAGTTTCTTTTTCTGTGTGACTTATTTCACTTAGAATCATCGTACCTGAATCCACTCACTTTGCTGCTACTGGTTTTATGACATTGATTTCATCGCTGAGGGATATTCCATCGTACGTAAGTACCACAATGTTTTGAACCATTTTTATATTTCCTGGGATATTTAAGGTGTACCCAAGTTGAGGTTCTTGTAGTCAGTGCAGCCCTAAATTTGGAGGTGGCTCTTTCTTATTGATTTTCAGTTTTCCCCAGGTATATTCCCTAGACTGGAAGTGGCCTTGGTTCTGTAGGTCTGTTGTTTACTTGTTTTAGGGAACACAATGCACTCCTCCAGTGAGGCAGTTGGCACTTTACATCCCGCCCATCAGCATAACAAGGCTCCCAGTTCTCCAGGGCCTGTCTTGTCTTTCTGGTTTTTACACATTTTGTGGATGTCCCTTTTGACCGGTGGGAAGTGATACTTCTTTGTAGTGCAGATTTGCATTGCCCGCTTGCTTGCTTGGCCAAAAAGTTCGTATGCGTTTTCTCCTGAATATATTCAGGAGAAAACGCATACGCCCTTTTTGGCCAAGTGCACCATTGTCCAAGTTGTGCCCCTCTTCCTGTGCTTTACAGGCGATTCCAAGGTACCTCTTGAAATCTGTTTCCTGCTATTTTGCCTCGCTTTCAAGTCCGCCTCGTTGACTTCCCTCAACAGATTTTTGGACGATAGTTGTCCTTTATCACTCTGCCAGTTTGTGAATTGCTGTGCCCCTGAGCTCCATTTCTCAACTCGTTTTTTGTGAGCTGAACGCAAGTCCAAAATTTTGGATCATGTCCTATACTGGTTCCCGGTGGGTGGCTGAGACTTTGGTTAATTCTTCTTCCTGCCGGGAAATTAGAGTGACATGTGCCCGTCCAAATGCCTAACAGCTACTCTCTCATGGGTTCTCCCTCGTCCCTTCCATCCTCTGCCAAATTGGGAACCTGTGCAAACCAGGAGGTTAAAGGGCCTGTCTCTCCAAGTTGGGAGATTGAGTGTAAGGCAGTTGGAAAGTCAAACTGGAGCACCAGGAGAGGGACTATTCGTTGAGTTTTAGAAACCTTTCGTATTCACAGTGTGTCCATTCTCTAGGTTTCCTGTACATGTTATAGCTGTAGTAATATTCCCTTGAACCTGGAGAGTTGGGACCCATGGAATGGGGGCCATGCATTATTGCTTGAAAGGGTCTGCATTTGCTCACCCAATCTCACCAATCCTCTCAGTCCCAAGTGTCCAGCCTTATGCCACATCCAGCTGTCATTGTAGATAGGGTCTTTCCAGGTTTCCTCAGACACCCTGAAGGAATTGTAAAGAATTTCCCTGTTTTTTGGTTTTGCTTTTGAAATTCCTTTTTATAGTGGGATTGAGCTGATTCTCGCTGCCATGTTTATGCCACTCTAGACACACTTGATTCCCTTATGGAGACATATCAATACATAGGTTTTAAGATTCTTACTAGTCAGATATATTCCTCTGTGGGAAATATGGGGTTTTGAGTCTCTTTCACTGAGGAAGGTGTCGGTCTTGTCAATTCCAAAGTTGGTTTTTGAAACGGTCCCTGTGCTTATATCAAACTCTGGTTTTATGCATCACCCCACCTCTCCTTCCCCTTTATGCAGGCATAAGCGTGTTTTCTAAATGTGAGACTCTGTTCTCTTTCCTAACTCAGTTCACGTGTAGCCATGTTTACAGGATCTTCATAAGTGATATCTTATGATAAGTTTCTTTTTCTGTGTGACTTATTTCACTTAGAATCATCGTACCTGAATCCACTCACTTTGCTGCTACTGGTCTTATTACATTGATTTCATGGCTGAGGGATATTCCATCGTACGTAAGTACCACAATGTTTTGAACCATTTTTATATTTCCTGGGATATTTAAGGTGTACCCAAGTTGAGGTTCTTGTAGTCAGTGCAGCCCTAAATTTGGAGGTGGCTCTTTCTTATTGATTTTCAGTTTTCCCAAGGTATATTCCCTAGACTGGAAGTGGCCTTGGCTCTGTAGCTCTGTTGTTTACTTGTTTTAGGGAACACAATGCACTCCTCCAGTGAGGCAGTTGGCAATTTACATCCCGCCCATCAGCATAACAAGGCTCCCAGTTTTCCAGGGCCTGTCTTGCCTTTCTGGTTTTTACACATTTTGTGGATGTCCCTTTTGACCGGTGGGAAGTGATACTTCTTTGTAGTGCAGATTTGCATTGCCCGCTTGCTTGCTTGGCCAAAAAGGGCGTATGCGTTTTCTCCTGAATATATTCAGGAGAAAACGCATACGCCCTTTTTGGCCAAGTGCACCATTGTCCAAGTTGTGCCCCTCTTCCTGTGCTTTACAGGCGATTCCAACGTACCTCTTGAAATCTGTTTCCTGCTATTTTGCCTCACTTTCAAGTCCGCCTCGTTGACTTCACTCAACAGATTTTTGGACGATAGTTGTCCTTTATCACTCTGCCAGTATGTGAATTGCTGTGCCCCTGAGCTCCATTTCTCAACTCGTTTTTTGGGAGCTGAACGCAAGTCCAAAATTTTGGATCATGTCCTATACTGGTTCCCGGTGGGTGGCTGAGACTTTGGTTAATTCTTCTTCCTGCCGGGAAATTAGAGTGACATGTGCCCGTCCAAATGCCTAACAGCTACTCTCTCATGGGTTCTCCCTCGTCCCTTCCATCCTCTGGCAAATTGGGAACCTGTGCAAACCAGGAGGTTAAAGGGCCTGTCTCTCCAAGTTGGGAGATTGATAGTAAGGCAGTTGGAAAGTCAAACTGGAGCACCAGGAGAGGGACTATTCGTTGAGTTTTAGAAACCTTTCGTATTCACAGTGTGTCTATTCTCTAGGTTTCCTGTACATGTTATAGCTGTAGTAATATTCCCTTGAACATGGAGAGTTGGGACCCATGGAATGGGGGCCTTGCATTATTGCTTGAAAGGGTCTGCATTTGCTCACCCAATCTCACCAATCCTCTCAGTCCCAAGTGTCCAGCCTTATGCCACATCCAGCTGTCATTGTAGATAGGGTCTTTCCAGGTTTCCTCAGACACCCTGAAGGAATTGTAAAGAATTTCCCTGTTTTTTGGTTTTGCTTTTGAAATTCCTTTTTATAGTGGGTTTGAGCTGATTCTCGCTGCCATGTTTATGCCACTCTAGAAACACTTGATTCCCTTATGGAGACATATCAATACATAGGTTTTAAGATTCTTACTAGTCAGATATATGCCTCTGTGGGAAATATGGGGTTTTGAGTCTCTTTCACTAAGGAAGGTGTCGGTCTTGTCAATTCCAACGTTGGTTTTTGAAATGGTCCCTGTGCTTATATCAAACTCTGGTTTTATGCGTCACCCCACCTCTCCTTCCCCTTTATGCAGGCATAAGAGTGTTTTCTAAATGTGAGACTCTGTTCTCTTTCCTAACTCAGTTCACGTGTAGCCATGTTTACAGGATCATCATAAGTGATATCTTATGATAAGTTTCTTTTTCTGTGTGACTTATTTCACTTAGAATCATCGTACCTGAATCCACTCACTTTGCTGCTACTGGTCTTATGACATTGATTTCATGGCTGAGGGATATTCCATCGTACGTAAGTACCACAATGTTATGAACAATTTTTATATTTCCTAGGATAATTAAAGTGTACCCAAGTTGAGGTTCTTGTAGTCAGTGCAGCCCTAAATTTGGAGGTGGCTCTTTCTTATTGATTTTCAGTTTTCCCCAGGTATATTCCCTAGACTGGAAGTGGCCTTGGTTCTGTAGCTCTGTTGTTTACTTGTTTTAGGGAACACAATGCACTCCTCCAGTGAGGCAGTTGGCAATTTACATCCCGCCCATCAGCATAACAAGGCTCCCAGTTCTCCAGGGCCTGTCTTGTCTTTCTGGTTTTTACACATTTTGTGGATGTCCCTTTTGACCGGTGGGAAGTGATACTTCTTTGTAGTGCAGATTTGCATTGCCCGCTTGCTTGCTTGGCCAAAAAGTTCGTATGCGTTTTCTCCTGAATATATTCAGGAGAAAACGCATACGCCCTTTTTGGCCAAGTGCACCATTGTCCAAGTTGTGCCCCTCTTCCTGTGCTTTACAGGCGATTCCAAGGTACCTCTTTTAATCTGTTTCCTGCTATTTTGCCTCGCTTTCAAGTCCGCCTCGTTGACTTCCCTCAACAGATTTTTGGACGATAGTTGTCCTTTATCACTCTGCCAGTTTGTGAATTGCTGTGCCCCTGAGCTCCATTTCTCAACTCGTTTTTTGTGAGCTGAACGCAAGTCCAAAATTTTGGATCATGTCCTATACTGGTTCCCGGTGGGTGGCTGAGACTTTGGTTAATTCTTCTTCCTGCCGGGAAATTAGAGTGACATGTGCCCGTCCAAATGCCTAACAGCTACTCTCTCATGGGTTCTCCCTCGTCCCTTCCATCCTCTGCCAAATTGGGAACCTGTGCAAACCAGGAGGTTAAAGGGCCTGTCTCTCCAAGTTGGGAGATTGATAGTAAGGCAGTTGGAAAGTCAAACTGGAGCACCAGGAGAGGGACTATTCGTTGAGTTTTAGAAACCTTTCGTATTCACAGTGTGTCCATTCTCTAGGTTTCCTGTACATGTTATAGCTGTAGTAATATTCCCTTGAACCTGGAGAGTTGGGACCCATGGAATGGGGGCCATGCATTATTGCTTGAAAGGGTCTGCATTTGCTCACCCAATCTCACCAATCCTCTCAGTCCCAAGTGTCCAGCCTTATGCCACATCCAGCTGTCATTGTAGATAGGGTCTTTCCAGGTTTCCTCAGACACCCTGAAGGAATTGTAAAGAATTTCCCTGTTTTTTGGTTTTGCTTTTGAAATTCCTTTTTATAGTGGGATTGAGCTGATTCTCGCTGCCATGTTTATGCCACTCTAGACACACTTGATTCCCTTATGGAGACATATCAATACATAGGTTTTAAGATTCTTACTAGTCAGATATATTCCTCTGTGGGAAATATGGGGTTTTGAGTCTCTTTCACTGAGGAAGGTGTCAGTCTTGTCAATTCCAAAGTTGGTTTTTGAAACGGTCCCTGTGCTTATATCAAACTCTGGTTTTATGCATCACCCCACCTCTCCTTCCCCTTTATGCAGGCATAAGCGTGTTTTCTAAATGTGAGACTCTGTTCTCTTTCCTAACTCAGTTCACGTGTAGCCATGTTTACAGGATCTTCATAAGTGATATCTTATGATAAGTTTCTTTTTCTGTGTGACTTATTTCACTTAGAATCATCGTACCTGAATCCACTCACTTTGCTGCTACTGGTCTTATGACATTGATTTCATGGCTGAGGGATATTCCATCGTACGTAAGTACCAGAATGTTTTGAACCATTTTTATATTTCCTGGGATATTTAAGGTGTACCCAAGTTGAGGTTCTTGTAGTCAGTGCAGCCCTAAATTTGGAGGTGGCTCTTTCTTATTGATTTTCAGTTTTCCCAAGGTATATTCCCTAGACTGGAAGTGGCCTTGGCTCTGTAGCTCTGTTGTTTACTTGTTTTAGGGAACACAATGCACTCCTCCAGTGAGGCAGTTGGCAATTTACATCCCGCCCATCAGCATAACAAGGCTCCCAGTTCTCCAGGGCCTGTCTTGCCTTTCTGGTTTTTACACATTTTGTGGATGTCCCTTTTGACCGGTGGGAAGTGATACTTCTTTGTAGTGCAGATTTGCATTGCCCGCTTGCTTGCTTGGCCAAAAAGGGCGTATGCGTTTTCTCCTGAATATATTCAGGAGAAAACGCATACGCCCTTTTTGGCCAAGTGCACCATTGTCCAAGTTGTGCCCCTCTTCCTGTGCTTTACAGGCGATTCCAACGTACCTCTTGAAATCTGTTTCCTGCTATTTTGCCTCACTTTCAAGTCCGCCTCGTTGACTTCCCTCAACAGATTTTTGGACGATAGTTGTCCTTTATCACTCTGCCAGTATGTGAATTGCTGTGCCCCTGAGCTCCATTTCTCAACTCGTTTTTTGGGAGCTGAACGCAAGTCCAAAATTTTGGATCATGTCCTATACTGGTTCCCGGTGGGTGGCTGAGACTTTGGTTAATTCTTCTTCCTGCCGGGAAATTAGAGTGACATGTGCCCGTCCAAATGCCTAACAGCTACTCTCTCATGGGTTCTCCCTCGTCCCTTCCATCCTCTGCCAAATTGGGAACCTGTGCAAACCAGGAGGTTAAAGGGCCTGTCTCTCCAAGTTGGGAGATTGATAGTAAGGCAGTTGGAAAGTCAAACTGGAGCACCAGGAGAGGGACTATTCGTTGAGTTTTAGAAACCTTTCGTATTCACAGTGTGTCCATTCTCTAGGTTTCCTGTACATGTTATAGCTGTAGTAATATTCCCTTGAACATGGAGAGTTGGGACCCATGGAATGGGGGCCATGCATTATTGCTTGAAAGGGTCTGCATTTGCTCACCCAATCTCACCAATCCTCTCAGTCCCAAGTGTCCAGCCTTATGCCACATCCAGCTGTCATTGTAGATAGGGTCTTTCCAGGTTTCCTCAGACACCCTGAAGGAATTGTAAAGAATTTCCCTGTTTTTTGGTTTTGCTTTTGAAATTCCTTTTTATAGTGGGTTTGAGCTGATTCTCGCTGCCATGTTTATGCCACTCTAGACACACTTGATTCCCTTATGGAGACATATCAATACATAGGTTTTAAGATTCTTACTAGTCAGATATATTCCTCTGTGGGAAATATGGGGTTTTGAGTCTCTTTCACTAAGGAAGGTGTCGGTCTTGTCAATTCCAAAGTTGGTTTTTGAAATGGTCCCTGTGCTTATATCAAACTCTGGTTTTATGCATCACCCCACCTCTCCTTCCCCTTTATGCAGGCATAAGAGTGTTTTCTAAATGTGAGACTCTGTTCTCTTTCCTAACTCAGTTCACGTGTAGCCATGTTTACAGGATCTTCATAAGTGATATCTTATGATAAGTTTCTTTTTCTGTGTGACTTATTTCACTTAGAATCATCGTACCTGAATCCACTCACTTTGCTGCTACTGGTCTTATGACATTGATTTCATGGCTGAGGGATATTCCATCGTACGTAAGTACCACAATGTTTTGAACCATTTTTATATTTCCTGGGATATTTAAGGTGTACCCAAGTTGAGGTTCTTGTAGTCAGTGCAGCCCTAAATTTGGAGGTGGCTCTTTCTTATTGATTTTCAGTTTTCCCCAGGTATATTCCCTAGACTGGAAGTGGCCTTGGCTCTGTAGCTCTGTTGTTTACTTGTTTTAGGGAACACAATGCACTCCTCCAGTGAGGCAGTTGGCAATTTACATCCCGCCCATCAGCATAACAAGGCTCCCAGTTCTCCAGGGCCTGTCTTGTCTTTCTGGTTTTTACACATTTTGTGGATGTCCCTTTTGACCGGTGGGAAGTGATACTTCTTTGTAGTGCAGATTTGCATTCCCCGCTTGCTTGCTTGGCCAAAAAGGGCGTATGCGTTTTCTCCTGAATATATTCAGGAGAAAACGCATACGCCCTTTTTGGCCAAGTGCACCATTGTCCAAGTTGTGCCCCTCTTCCTGTGCTTTACAGGCGATTCCAAGGTACCTCTTTTAATCTGTTTCCTGCTATTTTGCCTCGCTTTCAAGTCCGCCTCGTTGACTTCCCTCAACAGATTTTTGGACGATAGTTGTCCTTTATCACTCTGCCAGTTTGTGAATTGCTGTGCCCCTGAGCTCCATTTCTCAACTCGTTTTTTGTGAGCTGAACGCAAGTCCAAAATTTTGGATCATGTCCTATACTGGTTCCCGGTGGGTGGCTGAGACTTTGGTTAATTCTTCTTCCTGCCGGGAAATTAGAGTGACATGTGCCCGTCCAAATGCCTAACAGCTACTCTCTCATGGGTTCTCCCTCGTCCCTTCCATCCTCTGCCAAATTGGGAACCTGTGCAAACCAGGAGGTTAAAGGGCCTGTCTCT
The DNA here is from genome assembly GCF_025265405.1 of Mesoplodon densirostris. NCBI lineage: Eukaryota > Metazoa > Chordata > Mammalia > Artiodactyla > Ziphiidae > Mesoplodon > Mesoplodon densirostris. Next base: position 5,301,644 of record NW_026778199.1, on the reverse strand, counting down.
CCAAGTTGGGAGATTGATAGTAAGGCAGTTGGAAAGTCAAACTGGAGCACCAGGAGAGGGACTATTCGTTGAGTTTTAGAAACCTTTCGTATTCACAGTGTGTCCATTCTCTAGGTTTCCTGTACATGTTATAGCTGTAGTAATATTCCCTTGAACCTGGAGAGTTGGGACCCATGGAATGGGGGCCATGCATTATTGCTTGAAAGGGTCTGCATTTGCTCACCCAATCTCACCAATCCTCTCAGTCCCAAGTGTCCAGCCTTATGCCACATCCAGCTGTCATTGTAGATAGGGTCTTTCCAGGTTTCCTCAGACACCCTGAAGGAATTGTAAAGAATTTCCCTGTTTTTTGGTTTTGCTTTTGAAATTCCTTTTTATAGTGGGATTGAGCTGATTCTCGCTGCCATGTTTATGCCACTCTAGACACACTTGATTCCCTTATGGAGACATATCAATACATAGGTTTTAAGATTCTTACTAGTCAGATATATTCCTCTGTGGGAAATATGGGGTTTTGAGTCTCTTTCACTGAGGAAGGTGTCAGTCTTGTCAATTCCAAAGTTGGTTTTTGAAACGGTCCCTGTGCTTATATCAAACTCTGGTTTTATGCATCACCCCACCTCTCCTTCCCCTTTATGCAGGCATAAGCGTGTTTTCTAAATGTGAGACTCTGTTCTCTTTCCTAACTCAGTTCACGTGTAGCCATGTTTACAGGATCTTCATAAGTGATATCTTATGATAAGTTTCTTTTTCTGTGTGACTTATTTCACTTAGAATCATCGTACCTGAATCCACTCACTTTGCTGCTACTGGTCTTATGACATTGATTTCATGGCTGAGGGATATTCCATCGTACGTAAGTACCAGAATGTTTTGAACCATTTTTATATTTCCTGGGATATTTAAGGTGTACCCAAGTTGAGGTTCTTGTAGTCAGTGCAGCCCTAAATTTGGAGGTGGCTCTTTCTTATTGATTTTCAGTTTTCCCAAGGTATATTCCCTAGACTGGAAGTGGCCTTGGCTCTGTAGCTCTGTTGTTTACTTGTTTTAGGGAACACAATGCACTCCTCCAGTGAGGCAGTTGGCAATTTACATCCCACCCATCAGCATAACAAGGCTCCCTGTTCTCCAGGGCCTGTCTTGCCTTTCTGGTTTTTACACATTTTGTGGATGTCCCTTTTGACCGGTGGGAAGTGATACTTCTTTGTAGTGCAGATTTGCATTGCCCGCTTGCTTGCTTGGCCAAAAAGGGCGTATGCGTTTTCTCCTGAATATATTCAGGAGAAAACGCATACGCCCTTTTTGGCCAAGTGCACCATTGTCCAAGTTGTGCCCCTCTTCCTGTGCTTTACAGGCGATTCCAACGTACCTCTTGAAATCTGTTTCCTGCTATTTTGCCTCACTTTCAAGTCCGCCTCGTTGACTTCCCTCAACAGATTTTTGGACGATAGTTGTCCTTTATCACTCTGCCAGTTTGTGAATTGCTGTGCCCCTGAGCTCCATTTCTCAACTCGTTTTTTGGGAGCTGAACGCAAGTCCAAAATTTTGGATCATGTCCTATACTGGTTCCCGGTGGGTGGCTGAGACTTTGGTTAATTCTTCTTCCTGCCGGGAAATTAGAGTGACATGTGCCCGTCCAAATGCCTAACAGCTACTCTCTCATGGGTTCTCCCTCGTCCCTTCCATCCTCTGGCAAATTGGGAACCTGTGCAAACCAGGAGGTTAAAGGGCCTGTCTGTCCAAGTTGGGAGATTGATAGTAAGGCAGTTGGAAAGTCAAACTGGAGCACCAGGAGAGGGACTATTCGTTGAGTTTTAGAAACCTTTCGTATTCACAGTGTGTCCATTCTCTAGGTTTCCTGTACATGTTATAGCTGTAGTAATATTCCCTTGAACATGGAGAGTTGGGACCCATGGAATGGGGGCCATGCATTATTGCTTGAAAGGGTCTGCATTTGCTCACCCAATCTCACCAATCCTCTCAGTCCCAAGTGTCCAGCCTTATGCCACATCCAGCTGTCATTGTAGATAGGGTCTTTCCAGGTTTCCTCAGACACCCTGAAGGAATTGTAAAGAATTTCCCTGTTTTTTCGTTTTGCTTTTGAAATTCCTTTTTATAGTGGGTTTGAGCTGATTCTCGCTGCCATGTTTATGCCACTCTAGACACACTTGATTCCCTTATGGAGACATATCAATACATAGGTTTTAAGATTCTTACTAGTCAGATATATTCCTCTGTGGGAAATATGGGGTTTTGAGTCTCTTTCACTAAGGAAGGTGTCGGTCTTGTCAATTCCAAAGTTGGTTTTTGAAATGGTCCCTGTGCTTATATCAAACTCTGGTTTTATGCATCACCCCACCTCTCCTTCCCCTTTATGCAGGCATAAGAGTGTTTTCTAAATGTGAGACTCTGTTCTCTTTCCTAACTCAGTTCACGTGTAGCCATGTTTACAGGATCTTCATAAGTGATATCTTATGATAAGTTTCTTTTTCTGTGTGACTTATTTCACTTAGAATCATCGTACCTGAATCCACTCACTTTGCTGCTACTGGTCTTATGACATTGATTTCATGGCTGAGGGATATTCCATCGTACGTAAGTACCACAATGTTTTGAACCATTTTTATATTTCCTGGGATATTTAAGGTGTACCCAAGTTGAGGTTCTTGTAGTCAGTGCAGCCCTAAATTTGGAGGTGGCTCTTTCTTATTGATTTTCAGTTTTCCCCAGGTATATTCCCTAGACTGGAAGTGGCCTTGGCTCTGTAGCTCTGTTGTTTACTTGTTTTAGGGAACACAATGCACTCCTCCAGTGAGGCAGTTGGCAATTTACATCCCGCCCATCAGCATAACAAGGCTCCCTGTTCCCCAGGGCCTGTCTTGTCTTTCTGGTTTTTACACATTTTGTGGATGTCCCTTTTGACCGGTGGGAAGTGATACTTCTTTGTAGTGCAGATTTGCATTGCCCGCTTGCTTGCTTGGCCAAAAAGGGCGTATGCGTTTTCTCCTGAATATATTCAGGAGAAAACGCATACGCCCTTTTTGGCCAAGTGCACCATTGTCCAAGTTGTGCCCCTCTTCCTGTGCTTTACAGGCGATTCCAAGGTACCTCTTGAAATCTGTTTCCTGCTATTTTGCCTCGCTTTCAAGTCCGCCTCGTTGACTTCCCTCAACAGATTTTTGGACGATAGTTGTCCTTTATCACTCTGCCAGTTTGTGAATTGCTGTGCCCCTGAGCTCCATTTCTCAACTCGTTTTTTGTGAGCTGAACGCAAGTCCAAAATTTTGGATCATGTCCTATACTGGTACCCGGTGGGTGGCTGAGACTTTGGTTAATTCTTCTTCCTGCCGGGAAATTAGAGTGACATGTGCCCGTCCAAATGCCTAACAGCTACTCTCTCATGGGTTCTCCCTCGTCCCTTCCATCCTCTGCCAAATTGGGAACCTGTTCAAACCAGGAGGTTAAAGGGCCTGTCTCTCCAAGTTGGGAGATTGATAGTAAGGCAGTTGGAAAGTCAAACTGGAGCACCAGGAGAGGGACTATTCGTTGAGTTTTAGAAACCTTTCGTATTCACAGTGTGTCCATTCTCTAGGTTTCCTGTACATGTTATAGCTGTTGTAATATTCCCTTGAACCTGGAGAGTTGGGACCCATGGAATGGGGGCCATGCATTATTGCTTGAAAGGGTCTGCATTTGCTCACCCAATCTCACCAATCCTCTCAGTCCCAAGTGTCCAGCCTTATGCCACATCCAGCTGTCATTGTAGATAGGGTCTTTCCAGGTTTCCTCAGACACCCTGAAGGAATTGTAAAGAATTTCCCTGTTTTTTGGTTTTGCTTTTGAAATTCCTTTTTATAGTGGGTTTGAGCTGATTCTCGCTGCCATGTTTATGCCACTCTAGACACACTTGATTCCCTTATGGAGTCATATCAATACATAGGTTTTAAGATTCTTACTAGTCAGATATATTCCTCTGCGGGAAATATGGGGTTTTGAGTCTCTTTCACTGAGGAAGGTGTAGGTCTTGTCTATTCCAAAGTTGGTTTTTGGAACGGTCCCTGTGCTTATATCAAACTCTGGTTTTATGCATCACCCCACCTCTCCTTCCCCTTTATGCATGCATAAGAGTGTTTTCTAAATGTGAGACTCTGTTCTCTTTCCTAACTCAGTTCACGTGTAGCCATGTTTACAGGATCTTCATAAGTGATATCTTATGATAAGTTTCTTTTTCTGTGTGACTTATTTCACTTAGAATCATCGTACCTGAATCCACTCACTTTGCTGCTACTGGTCTTATGACATTGATTTCATCGCTGAGGGATATTCCATCGTACGTAAGTACCACAATGTTTTGAACCATTTTTATATTTCCTGGGATATTTAAGGTGTACCCAAGTTGAGGTTCTTGTAGCCAGTGCAGCCCTAAATTTGGAGGTGGCTCTTTCTTATTGATTTTCAGTTTTCCCCAGGTATATTCCCTAGACTGGAAGTGGCCTTGGCTCTGTAGCTCTGTTGTTTACTTGTTTTAGGGAACACAATGCACTCCTCCAGTGAGGCAGTTGGCAATTTACATCCCACCCATCAGCATGACAAGGCTCCCTGTTCTCCAGGGCCTGTCTTGCCTTTCTGGTTTTTACACATTTTGTGGATGTCCCTTTTGACCGGTGGGAAGTGATACTTCTTTGTAGTGCAGATTTGCATTGCCCGCTTGCTTGCTTGGCCAAAAAGGGCGTATGCGTTTTCTCCTGAATATATTCAGGAGAAAACGCATACGCCCTTTTTGGCCAAGTGCACCATTGTCCAAGTTGTGCCCCTCTTCCTGTGCTTTACAGGCGATTCCAACGTACCTCTTGAAATCTGTTTCCTGCTATTTTGCCTCACTTTAAAGTCCGCCTCCTTGACTTCCCTCAACAGATTTTTGGACGATAGTTGTCCTTTATCACTCTGCCAGTTTGTGAATTGCTGTGCCCCTGAGCTCCATTTCTCAACTCGTTTTTTGTGAGCTGAACGCAAGTCCAAAATTTTGGATCATGTCCTATACTGGTTCCCGGTGGGTGGCTGAGACTTTGGTTAATTCTTCTTCCTGCCGGGAAATTAGAGTGACATGTGCCTGTCCAAATGCCTAACAGCTACTCTCTCATGGGTTATCCCTCGTCCCTTCCATCCTCTGGCAAATTGGGAACCTGTGCAAACCAGGAGGTTAAAGGGCCTGTCTCTCCAAGTTGGGAGATTGATAGTAAGGCAGTTGGAAAGTCAAACTGGAGCACCAGGAGAGGGACTATTCGTTGAGTTTTAGAAACCTTTCGTATTCACAGTGTGTCCATTCTCTAGGTTTCCTGTACATGTTATAGCTGTAGTAATATTCCCTTGAACCTGGAGAGTTGGGACCCATGGAATGGGGGCCATGCATTATTGCTTGAAAGGGTCTGCATTTGCTCACCCAATCTCACCAATCCTCTCAGTCCCAAGTGTCCAGCCTTATGCCACATCCAGCTGTCATTGTAGATAGGGTCTTTCCAGGTTTCCTCAGACACCCTGAAGGAATTGTAAAGAATTTCCCTGTTTTTTGGTTTTGCTTTTGAAATTCCTTTTTATAGTGGGTTTGAGCTGATTCTCGCTGCCATGTTTATGCCACTCTAGACACACTTGATTCCCTCATGGAGTCATATCAATACATAGGTTTTAAGATTCTTACTAGTCAGATATATTCCTCTGCGGGAAATATGGGGTTTTTAGTCTCTTTCACTAAGGAAGGTGTCGGTCTTGTCAATTCCAAAGTTGGTTTTTGAAACGGTCCCTGTGCTTATATCAAACTCTGGTTTTATGCATCACCCCACCTCTCCATCCCCTTTATGCAGGCATAAGAGTGTTTTCTAAATGTGAGACTCTGTTCTCTTTCCTAACTCAGTTCACGTGTAGCCATGTTTACAGGATCTTCATAAGTGATATCTTATGATAAGTTTCTTTTTCTGTGTGACTTATTTCACTTAGAATCATCGTACCTGAATCCACTCACTTTGCTGCTACTGGTCTTATGACATTGATTTCATGGCTGAGGGATATTCCATCGTACGTAAGTACCACAATGTTTTGAACCATTTTTATATTTCCTGGGATATTTAAGGTGTACCCAAGTTGAGGTTCTTGTAGCCAGTGCAGCCCTAAATTTGGAGGTGGCTCTTTCTTACTGATTTTCAGTTTTCCCCAGGTATATTCCCTAGACTGGAAGTGGCCTTGGCTCTGTAGCTCTGTTGTTTACTTGTTTTAGGGAACACAATGCACTCCTCCAGTGAGGCAGTTGGCAATTTACATCCCGCCCATCAGCATAACAATGCTCCCTGTTCTCCAGGGCCTGTCTTGCCTTTCTGGTTTTTACACATTTTGTGGATGTCCCTTTTGACCAGTGGCAAGTGATACTTCTTTGTAGTGCAGATTTGCATTGCCCGCTTGCTTGCTTGGCCAAAAAGGGCGTATGCGTTTTCTCCTGAATATATTCAGGAGAAAACGCATACGCCCTTTTTGGCCAAGTGCACCACTGTCCAAGTTGTGCCCCTCTTCCTGTGCTTTACAGGCGATTCCAAGGTACCTCTTGAAATCTGTTTCCTGCTATTTTGCCTCGCTTTCAAGTCTGCCTCGTTGACTTCCCTCAACAGGTTTTTGGACGATAGTTGTCCTTTATCACTCTGCCAGTTTGTGAATTGCTGTGCCCCTGAGCTCCATTTCTCAACTCGTTTTTTGTGAGCTGAACGCAAGTCCAAAATTTTGGATCATGTCCTATACTGGTTCCCGGTGGGTGGCTGAGACTTTGGTTAATTCTTCTTCCTGCCGGGAAATTAGAGTGACATGTGCCCGTCCAAATGCCTAACAGCTACTCTCTCATGGGTTCTCCCTCGTCCCTTCCATCCTCTGCCAAATTGGGAACCTGTGCAAACCAGGAGGTTAAAGGGCCTGTCTCTCCAAGTTGGGAGATTGATAGTAAGGCAGTTGGAAAGTCAAACTGGAGCACCAGGAGAGGGACTATTCGTTGAGTTTTAGAAACCTTTCGTATTCACAGTGTGTCCATTCTCTAGGTTTCCTGTACATGTTATAGCTGTAGTAATATTCCCTTGAACCTGGAGAGTTGGGACCCATGGAATGGGGGCCTTGCATTATTGCTTGAAAGGGTCTGCATTTGCTCACCCAATCTCACCAATCCTCTCAGTCCCAAGTGTCCAGCCTTATGCCACATCCAGCTGTCATTGTAGATAGGGTCTTTCCAGGTTTCCTCAGACACCCTGAAGGAATTGTAAAGAATTTCCCTGTTTTTTGGTTTTGCTTTTGAAATTCCTTTTTATAGTGGGTTTGAGCTGATTCTCGCTGCCATGTTTATGCCACTATAGACACACTTGATTCCCTTATGAAGTCATATCAATACATAGGTTTTAAGATTCTTACTAGTCAGATATATTCCTCTGCGGGAAATATGGGGTTTTGAGTCTCTTTCACTGAGGAAGGTGTAGGTCTTGTCTATTCCAAAGTTGGTTTTTGGAACGGTCCCTGTGCTTATATCAAACTCTGGTTTTATGCATCACCCCACCTCTCCTTCCCCTTTATGCAGGCATAAGAGTGTTTTCTAAATGTGAGACTCTGTTCTCTTTCCTAACTCAGTTCACGTGTAGCCATGTTTACAGGATCTTCATAAGTGATATCTTATGACAAGTTTCTTTTTCTGTGTGACTTATTTCACTTAGAATCATCGTACCTGAATCCACTCACTTTGCTGCTACTGGTCTTATGACATTGATTTCATGGCTGAGGGATATTCCATCGTACGTAAGTACCACAATGTTTTGAACCATTTTTATATTTCCTGGGATATTTAAGGTGTACCCAAGTTGAGGTTCTTGTAGTCAGTGCAGCCCTAAATTTGGAGGTGGCTCTTTCTTATTGATTTTCAGTTTTCCCAAGGTATATTCCCTAGACTGGAAGTGGCCTTGGCTCTGTAGCTCTGTTGTTTACTTGTTTTAGGGAACACAATGCACTCCTCCAGTGAGGCAGTTGGCAATTTACATCCCGCCCATCAGCATAACAAGGCTCCCAGTTCTCCAGGGCCTGTCTTGCCTTTCTGGTTTTTACACATTTTGTGGATGTCCCTTTTGACCAGTGGCAAGTGATACTTCTTTGTAGTGCAGATTTGCATTGCCCGCTTGCTTGCTTGGCCAAAAAGGGCGTATGCGTTTTCTCCTGAATATATTCAGGAGAAAACGCATACGCCCTTTTTGGCCAAGTGCACCATTGTCCAAGTTGTGCCCCTCTTCCTGTGCTTTACAGGCGATTCCAACGTACCTCTTGAAATCTGTTTCCTGCTATTTTGCCTCACTTTCAAGTCCGCCTCGTTGACTTCCCTCAACAGACTTTTGGACGATAGTTGTCCTTTATCACTCTGCCAGTTTGTGAATTGCTGTGCCCCTGAGCTCCATTTCTCAACTCGTTTTTTGGGAGCTGAACGCAAGTCCAAAATTTTGGATCATGTCCTATACTGGTTCCCGGTGGGTGGCTGAGACTTTGGTTAATTCTTCTTCCTGCTGGGAAATTAGAGTGACATGTGCCCGTCCAAATGCCTAACAGCTACTCTCTCATGGGTTCTCCCTCGTCCCTTCCATCCTCTGCCAAATTGGGAACCTGTGCAAACCAGGAGGTTAAAGGGCCTGTCTCTCCAAGTTGGGAGATTGATAGTAAGGCAGTTGGAAAGTCAAACTGGAGCACCAGGAGAGGGACTATTCGTTGAGTTTTAGAAACCTTTCGTATTCACAGTGTGTCCATTCTCTAGGTTTCCTGTACATGTTATAGCTGTAGTAATATTCCCTTGAACCTGGAGAGTTGGGACCCATGGAATGGGGGCCATGCATTATTGCTTGAAAGGGTCTGCATTTGCTCACCCAATCTCACCAATCCTCTCAGTCCCAAGTGTCCAGCCTTATGACACATCCAGCTGTCATTGTAGATAGGGTCTTTCCAGGTTTCCTCAGACACCCTGAAGGAATTGTAAAGAATTTCCCTGTTTTTTGGTTTTGCTTTTGAAATTCCTTTTTATAGTGGGTTTGAGCTGATTCTCGCTTCCATGTTTATGCCACTCTAGACACACTTGATTCCCTTATGGAGACATATCAATACATAGGTTTTAAGATTCTTACTAGTCAGATATATTCCTCTGTGGGAAATATGGGGTTTTGAGTCTCTTTCACTAAGGAAGGTGTCGGTCTTGTCAATTCCAAAGTTGGTTTTTGAAACGGTCCCTGTGCTTATATCAAACTCTGGTTTTATGCATCACCCCACCTCTCCTTCCCCTTTATGCAGGCATAAGAGTGTTTTCTAAATGTGAGACTCTGTTCTCTTTCCTAACTCAGTTCACGTGTAGCCATGTTTACAGGATCTTCATAAGTGATATCTTATGATAAGTTTCTTTTTCTGTGTGACTTATTTCACTTACAATCATCGTACCTGAATCCACTCACTTTGCTGCTACTGGTCTTATGACATTGATTTCATGGCTGAGGGATATTCCATCGTACGTAAGTACCACAATGTTTTGAACCATTTTTATATTTCCTGGGATATTTAAGGTGTACCCAAGTTGAGGTTCTTGTAGCCAGTGCAGCCCTAAATTTGGAGGTGGCTCTTTCTTATTGATTTTCAGTTTTCCCAAGGTATATTCCCTAGACTGGAAGTGGCCTTGGCTCTGTAGCTCTGTTGTTTACTTGTTTTAGGGAACACAATGCACTCCTCCAGTGAGGCAGTTGGCAATTTACATCCCGCCCATCAGCATAACAAGGCTCCCAGTTCTCCAGGGCCTGTCTTGCCTTTCTGGTTTTTACACTTTTTGTGGATGTCCCTTTTGACCGGTGGGAAGTGATACTTCTTTGTAGTGCAGATTTGCATTGCCCGCTTGCTTGCTTGGCCAAAAAGGGCGTATGCGTTTTCTCCTGAATATATTCAGGAGAAAACGCATACGCCCTTTTTGGCCAAGTGCACCATTGTCCAAGTTGTGCCCCTCTTCCTGTGCTTTACAGGCGATTCCAACGTACCTTTTGAAATCTGTTTCCTGCTATTTTGCCTCACTTTCAAGTCCGCCTTGTTGACTTCCCTCAACAGACTTTTGGACGATAGTTGTCCTTTATCACTCTGCCAGTTTGTGAATTGCTGTGCCCCTGAGCTCCATTTCTCAACTCGTTTTTTGTGAGCTGAACGCAAGTCCAAAATTTTGGATCATGTCCTATACTGGTTCCCGGTGGGTGGCTGAGACTTTGGTTAATTCTTCTTCCTGCTGGGAAATTAGAGTGACATGTGCCCGTCCAAATGCCTAACAGCTACTCTCTCATGGGTTCTCCCTCGTCCCTTCCATCCTCTGCCAAATTGGGAACCTGTGCAAACCAGGAGGTTAAAGGGCCTGTCTCTCCAAGTTGGGAGATTGATAGTAAGGCAGTTGGAAAGTCAAACTGGAGCACCAGGAGAGGGACTATTCGTTGAGTTTTAGAAACCTTTCGTATTCACAGTGTGTCCATTCTCTAGGTTTCCTGTACATGTTATAGCTGTAGTAATATTCCCTTGAACCTGGAGAGTTGGGACCCATGGAATGGGGGCCATGCATTATTGCTTGAAAGGGTCTGCATTTGCTCACCCAATCTCACCAATCCTCTCAGTCCCAAGTGTCCAGCCTTATGCCACATCCAGCTGTCATTGTAGATAGGGTCTTTCCAGGTTTCCTCAGACACCCTGAAGGAATTGTAAAGAATTTCCCTGTTTTTTGGTTTTGCTTTTGAAATTCCTTTTTATAGTGGGTTTGAGCTGATTCTCGCTTCCATGTTTATGCCACTCTAGACACACTTGATTCCCTTATGGAGACATATCAATACATAGGTTTTAAGATTCTTACTAGTCAGATATATTCCTCTGTGGGAAATATGGGGTTTTGAGTCTCTTTCACTAAGGAAGGTGTCGGTCTTGTCAATTCCAAAGTTGGTTTTTGAAACGGTCCCTGTGCTTATATCAAACTCTGGTTTTATGCATCACCCCACCTCTCCTTCCCCTTTATGCAGGCATAAGAGTGTTTTCTAAATGTGAGACTCTGTTCTCTTTCCTAACTCAGTTCACGTGTAGCCATGTTTACAGGATCTTCATAAGTGATATCTTATGATAAGTTTCTTTTTCTGTGTGACTTATTTCACTTAGAATCATCGTACCTGAATCCACTCACTTTGCTGCTACTGGTCTTATGACATTGATTTCATGGCTGAGGGATATTCCATCGTACGTAAGTACCACAATGTTTTGAACCATTTTTATATTTCCTGGGATATTTAAGGTGTACCCAAGTTGAGGTTCTTGTAGCCAGTGCAGCCCTAAATTTGGAGGTGGCTCTTTCTTATTGATTTTCAGTTTTCCCAAGGTATATTCCCTAGACTGGAAGTGGCCTTGGCTCTGTAGCTCTGTTGTTTACTTGTTTTAGGGAACACAATGCATTCCTCCAGTGAGGCAGTTGGCAATTTACATCCCGCCCATCAGCATAACAAGGCTCCCTGTTCTCCAGGGCCTGTCTTGCCTTTCTGGTTTTTACACATTTTGTGGATGTCCCTTTTGACCGGTGGGAAGTGATACTTCTTTGTAGTGCAGATTTGCATTGCCCGCTTGCTTGCTTGGCCAAAAAGGGCGTATGCGTTTTCTCCTGAATATATTCAGGAGAAAACGAATACGCCCTTTTTGGCCAAGTGCACCATTGTCCAAGTTGTGCCCCTCTTCCTGTGCTTTACAGGTGATTCCAACGTACCTCTTGAAATCTGTTTCCTGCTATTTTGCCTCACTTTCAAGTCCGCCTCGTTGACTTCCCTCAACAGATTTTTGGACGATAGTTGTCCTTTATCAGTCTGCCAGTTTGTGAATTGCTGTGCCCCTGAGCTCCATTTCTCAACTCGTTTTTTGTGAGCTGAACGCAAGTCCAAAATTTTGGATCCTGTCCTATACTGGTTCCTGGTGGGTGGCTGAGACTTTGGTTAATTCTTCTTCCTGCCGGGAAATTAGAGTGACATGTGCCCGTCCAAATGCCTAACAGCTACTCTCTCATGGGTTCTCCCTCGTCCCTTCCATCCTCTGCCAAATTGGGAACCTGTGCAAACCAGGAGGTTAAAGGGCCTGTCTCTCCAAGTTGGGAGATTGATAGTAAGGCAGTTGGAAAGTCAAACTGGAGCACCAGGAGAGGGACTATTCGTTGAGTTTTAGAAACCTTTCGTATTCACAGTGTGTCCATTCTCTAGGTTTCCTGTACATGTTATAGCTGTAGTAATATTCCCTTGAACCTGGAGAGTTGGGACCCATGGAATGGGGGCCATGCCTTATTGCTTGAAAGGGTCTGCATTTGCTCACCCAATCTCACCAATCCTCTCAGTCCCAAGTGTCCAGCCTTATGCCACATCCAGCTGTCATTGTAGATAGGGTCTTTCCAGGTTTCCTCAGACACCCTGAAGGAATTGTAAAGAATTTCCCTGTTTTTTGGTTTTGCTTTTGAAATTCCTTTTTATAGTGGGTTTGAGCTGATTCTCGCTGCCATGTTTATGCCACTCTAGACACACTTGATTCCCTTATGGAGACATATCAATACATAGGTTTTAAGATTCTTACTAGTCAGATATATTCCTCTGTGGGAAATATGGGGTTTTGAGTCTCTTTCACTGAGGAAGGTGTCGGTCTTGTCAATTCCAAAGTTGGTGTTTGAAACGGTCCCTGTGCTTATATCAAACTCTGGTTTTATGCATCACCCCACCTCTCCTTCCCCTTTATGCAGGCATAAGAGTGTTTTCTAAATGTGAGACTCTGTTCTCTTTCCTAACTCAGTTCACGTGTAGCCATGTTTACAGGATCTTCCTAAGTGATATCTTATGATCAGTTTCTTTTTCTGTGTGACTTATTTCACTTAGAATCATCGTACCTGAATCCACTCACTTTGCTGCTTCTGGTCTTATGACATTGATTTCATGGCTGAGGCATATTCCATCGTACGTAAGTACCACAATGTTTTGAACCATTTTTATATTTCCTGGGATATTTAAGGTGTACCCAAGTTGAGGTTCTTGTAGTCAGTGCAGCCCGAAATTTGGAGGTGGCTCTTTCGTATTGATTTTCAGTTTTCCCAAGGTATATTCCCTAGACTGGAAGTGGCCTTGGCTCTGTAGCTCTGTTGTTTACTTGTTTTAGGGAACACAATGCACTCCTCCAGTGAGGCAGTTGGCAATTTACATCCCGCCCATCAGCATAACAAGGCTCCCAGTTCTCCAGGGCCTGTCTTGCCTTTCTGGTTTTTACACATTTTGTGGATGTCCCTTTTGACCGGTGGGAAGTGATACTTCTTTGTAGTGCAGATTTGCATTGCCCGCTTGCTTGCTTGGCCAAAAAGGGCGTATGTGTTTTCTCCTGAATATATTCAGGAGAAAACGCATACGCCCTTTTTGGCCAAGTGCACCATTGTACAAGTTGTGCCCCTCTTCCTGTGCTTTACAGGCGATTCCAAGGTACCTCTTGAAATCTGTTTCCTGCTATTTTGCCTCGCTTTCAAGTTCGCCTCGTTGACTTCCCTCAACAGATTTTTGGACGATAGTTGTCCTTTATCACTCTGCCAGTTTGTGAATTGCTGTGCCCCTGAGCTCCATTTCTCAACTCGTTTTTTGTGAGCTGAACGCAAGTCCAAAATTTTGGATCATGTCCTATACTGGTTCCCGGTGGGTGGCTGAGACTTTGGTTAATTCTTCTTCCTGCCGGGAAATTAGAGTGACATGTGCCCGTCCAAATGCCTAACAGCTACTCTCTCATGGGTTCTCCCTCGTCCCTTCCATCCTCTGCCAAATTGGGAACCTGTGCAAACCAGGAGGTTAAAGGGCCTGTCTGTCCAAGTTGGGAGATTGATAGTAAGGCAGTTGGAAAGTCAAACTGGAGCACCAGGAGAGGGACTATTCGTTGAGTTTTAGAAACCTTTCGTATTCACAGTGTGTCCATTCTCTAGGTTTCCTGTACATGTTATAGCTGTAGTAATATTCCCTTGAACCTGGAGAGTTGGGACCCATGGAATGGGGGCCATGCATTATTGCTTGAAAGGGTCTGCATTTGCTCACCCAATCTCACCAATCCTCTCAGTCCCAAGTGTCCAGCCTTATGCCACATCCAGCTGTCATTGTAGATAGGGTCTTTCCAGGTTTCCTCAGACACCCTGAAGGAATTGTAAAGAATTTCCCTGATTTTTGGTTTTGCATTTGAAATTCCTTTTTATAGTGGGTTTGAGCTGATTCTCGCTGCCATGTTTATGCCACTCTAGACACACTTGATTCCCTTATGGAGACATATCAATACATAGGTTTTAAGATTCTTACTAGTCAGATATATTCCTCTGTGGGAAATATGGGGTTTTGAGTCTCTTTCACGGAGGAAGGTGTCGGTCTTGTCAATTCCAAAGTTGGTGTTTGAAACGGTCCCTGTGCTTATATCAAACTCTGGTTTTATGCATCACCCCACCTCTCCTTCCCCTTTATGCAGGCATAAGAGTGTTTTCTAAATGTGAGACTCTGTTCTCTTTCCTAACTCAGTTCACGTGTAGCCATGTTTACAGGATCTTCCTAAGTGATATCTTATGATAAGTTTCTTTTTCTGTGTGACTTATTTCACTTAGAATCATCGTACCTGAATCCACTCACTTTGCTGCTACTGGTCTTATGACATTGATTTCATGGCTGAGGGATATTCCATCGTACGTAAGTACCACAATGTTTTGAACCATTTTTATATTTCCTGGGATATTTAAGGTGTACCCAAGTTGAGGTTCTTGTAGCCAGTGCAGCCCTAAATTTGGAGGTGGCTCTTTCTTATTGATTTTCAGTTTTCCCCAGGTATATTCCCTAGACTGGAAGTGGCCTTGGCTCTGTAGCTCTGTTGTTTACTTGTTTTAGGGAACACAATGCACTCCTCCAGTGAGGCAGTTGGCAATTTACATCCCACCCATCAGCAGAACAAGGCTCCCTGTTCTCCAGGGCCTGTCTTGCCTTTCTGGTTTTTACACATTTTGTGGATGTCCCTTTTGACCGGTGGGAAGTGATACTTCTTTGTAGTGCAGATTTGCATTGCCCGCTTGCTTGCTTGGCCAAAAAGGGCGTATGCGTTTTCTCCTGAATATATTCAGGAGAAAACGCATACGCCCTTTTTGGCCAAGTGCACCATTGTCCAAGTTGTGCCCCTCTTCCTGTGCTTTACAGGCGATTCCAACGTACCTCTTGAAATCTGTTTCCTGCTATTTTGCCTCGCTTTCAAGTCTGCCTCGTTGACTTCCCTCAACAGGTTTTTGGACGATAGTTGTCCTTTATCACTCTGCCAGTTTGTGAATTGCTGTGCCCCTGAGCTCCATTTCTCAACTCGTTTTTTGTGAGCTGAACGCAAGTCCAAAATTTTGGATCATGTCCTATACTGGTTCCCGGTGGGTGGCTGAGACTTTGGTTAATTCTTCTTCCTGCTGGGAAATTAGAGTGACATGTGCCCGTCCAAATGCCTAACAGCTACTCTCTCATGGGTTCTCCCTCGTCCCTTCCATCCTCTGCCAAATTGGGAACCTGTGCAAACCAGGAGGTTAAAGGGCCTGTCTCTCCAAGTTGGGAGATTGATAGTAAGGCAGTTGGAAAGTCAAACTGGAGCACCAGGAGAGGGACTATTCGTTGAGTTTTAGAAACCTTTCGTATTCACAGTGTGTCCATTCTCTAGGTTTCCTGTACATGTTATAGCTGTAGTAATATTCCCTTGAACCTGGAGAGTTGGGACCCATGGAATGGGGGCCATGCATTATTGCTTGAAAGGGTCTGCATTTGCTCACCCAATCTCACCAATCCTCTCAGTCCCAAGTGTCCAGCCTTATGCCACATCCAGCTGTCATTGTAGATAGGGTCTTTCCAGGTTTCCTCAGACACCCTGAAGGAATTGTAAAGAATTTCCCTGTTTTTTGGTTTTGCTTTTGAAATTCCTTTTTATAGTGGGTTTGAGCTGATTCTCGCTTCCATGTTTATGCCACTCTAGACACACTTGATTCCCTTATGGAGACATATCAATACATAGGTTTTAAGATTCTTACTAGTCAGATATATTCCTCTGTGGGAAATATGGGGTTTTGAGTCTCTTTCACTAAGGAAGGTGTCGGTCTTGTCAATTCCAAAGTTGGTTTTTGAAACGGTCCCTGTGCTTATATCAAACTCTGGTTTTATGCATCACCCCACCTCTCCTTCCCCTTTATGCAGGCATAAGAGTGTTTTCTAAATGTGAGACTCTGTTCTCTTTCCTAACTCAGTTCACGTGTAGCCATGTTTACAGGATCTTCATAAGTGATATCTTATGATAAGTTTCTTTTTCTGTGTGACTTATTTCACTTAGAATCATCGTACCTGAATCCACTCACTTTGCTGCTACTGGTCTTATGACATTGATTTCATGGCTGAGGGATATTCCATCGTACGTAAGTACCACAATGTTTTGAACCATTTTTATATTTCCTGGGATATTTAAGGTGTACCCAAGTTGAGGTTCTTGTAGCCAGTGCAGCCCTAAATTTGGAGGTGGCTCTTTCTTATTGATTTTCAGTTTTCCCAAGGTATATTCCCTAGACTGGAAGTGGCCTTGGCTCTGTAGCTCTGTTGTTTACTTGTTTTAGGGAACACAATGCATTCCTCCAGTGAGGCAGTTGGCAATTTACATCCCGCCCATCAGCATAACAAGGCTCCCTGTTCTCCAGGGCCTGTCTTGCCTTTCTGGTTTTTACACATTTTGTGGATGTCCCTTTTGACCGGTGGGAAGTGATACTTCTTTGTAGTGCAGATTTGCATTGCCCGCTTGCTTGCTTGGCCAAAAAGGGCGTATGCGTTTTCTCCTGAATATATTCAGGAGAAAACGAATACGCCCTTTTTGGCCAAGTGCACCATTGTCCAAGTTGTGCCCCTCTTCCTGTGCTTTACAGGTGATTCCAACGTACCTCTTGAAATCTGTTTCCTGCTATTTTGCCTCACTTTCAAGTCCGCCTCGTTGACTTCCCTCAACAGATTTTTGGACGATAGTTGTCCTTTATCAGTCTGCCAGTTTGTGAATTGCTGTGCCCCTGAGCTCCATTTCTCAACTCGTTTTTTGTGAGCTGAACGCAAGTCCAAAATTTTGGATCCTGTCCTATACTGGTTCCTGGTGGGTGGCTGAGACTTTGGTTAATTCTTCTTCCTGCCGGGAAATTAGAGTGACATGTGCCCGTCCAAATGCCTAACAGCTACTCTCTCATGGGTTCTCCCTCGTCCCTTCCATCCTCTGCCAAATTGGGAACCTGTGCAAACCAGGAGGTTAAAGGGCCTGTCTCTCCAAGTTGGGAGATTGATAGTAAGGCAGTTGGAAAGTCAAACTGGAGCACCAGGAGAGGGACTATTCGTTGAGTTTTAGAAACCTTTCGTATTCACAGTGTGTCCATTCTCTAGGTTTCCTGTACATGTTATAGCTGTAGTAATATTCCCTTGAACCTGGAGAGTTGGGACCCATGGAATGGGGGCCATGCCTTATTGCTTGAAAGGGTCTGCATTTGCTCACCCAATCTCACCAATCCTCTCAGTCCCAAGTGTCCAGCCTTATGCCACATCCAGCTGTCATTGTAGATAGGGTCTTTCCAGGTTTCCTCAGACACCCTGAAGGAATTGTAAAGAATTTCCCTGTTTTTTGGTTTTGCTTTTGAAATTCCTTTTTATAGTGGGTTTGAGCTGATTCTCGCTGCCATGTTTATGCCACTCTAGACACACTTGATTCCCTTATGGAGACATATCAATACATAGGTTTTAAGATTCTTACTAGTCAGATATATTCCTCTGTGGGAAATATGGGGTTTTGAGTCTCTTTCACTGAGGAAGGTGTCGGTCTTGTCAATTCCAAAGTTGGTGTTTGAAACGGTCCCTGTGCTTATATCAAACTCTGGTTTTATGCATCACCCCACCTCTCCTTCCCCTTTATGCAGGCATAAGAGTGTTTTCTAAATGTGAGACTCTGTTCTCTTTCCTAACTCAGTTCACGTGTAGCCATGTTTACAGGATCTTCCTAAGTGATATCTTATGATCAGTTTCTTTTTCTGTGTGACTTATTTCACTTAGAATCATCGTACCTGAATCCACTCACTTTGCTGCTTCTGGTCTTATGACATTGATTTCATGGCTGAGGCATATTCCATCGTACGTAAGTACCACAATGTTTTGAACCATTTTTATATTTCCTGGGATATTTAAGGTGTACCCAAGTTGAGGTTCTTGTAGTCAGTGCAGCCCGAAATTTGGAGGTGGCTCTTTCGTATTGATTTTCAGTTTTCCCAAGGTATATTCCCTAGACTGGAAGTGGCCTTGGCTCTGTAGCTCTGTTGTTTACTTGTTTTAGGGAACACAATGCACTCCTCCAGTGAGGCAGTTGGCAATTTACATCCCGCCCATCAGCATAACAAGGCTCCCAGTTCTCCAGGGCCTGTCTTGCCTTTCTGGTTTTTACACATTTTGTGGATGTCCCTTTTGACCGGTGGGAAGTGATACTTCTTTGTAGTGCAGATTTGCATTGCCCGCTTGCTTGCTTGGCCAAAAAGGGCGTATGTGTTTTCTCCTGAATATATTCAGGAGAAAACGCATACGCCCTTTTTGGCCAAGTGCACCATTGTACAAGTTGTGCCCCTCTTCCTGTGCTTTACAGGCGATTCCAAGGTACCTCTTGAAATCTGTTTCCTGCTATTTTGCCTCGCTTTCAAGTTCGCCTCGTTGACTTCCCTCAACAGATTTTTGGACGATAGTTGTCCTTTATCACTCTGCCAGTTTGTGAATTGCTGTGCCCCTGAGCTCCATTTCTCAACTCGTTTTTTGTGAGCTGAACGCAAGTCCAAAATTTTGGATCATGTCCTATACTGGTTCCCGGTGGGTGGCTGAGACTTTGGTTAATTCTTCTTCCTGCCGGGAAATTAGAGTGACATGTGCCCGTCCAAATGCCTAACAGCTACTCTCTCATGGGTTCTCCCTCGTCCCTTCCATCCTCTGCCAAATTGGGAACCTGTGCAAACCAGGAGGTTAAAGGGCCTGTCTGTCCAAGTTGGGAGATTGATAGTAAGGCAGTTGGAAAGTCAAACTGGAGCACCAGGAGAGGGACTATTCGTTGAGTTTTAGAAACCTTTCGTATTCACAGTGTGTCCATTCTCTAGGTTTCCTGTACATGTTATAGCTGTAGTAATATTCCCTTGAACCTGGAGAGTTGGGACCCATGGAATGGGGGCCATGCATTATTGCTTGAAAGGGTCTGCATTTGCTCACCCAATCTCACCAATCCTCTCAGTCCCAAGTGTCCAGCCTTATGCCACATCCAGCTGTCATTGTAGATAGGGTCTTTCCAGGTTTCCTCAGACACCCTGAAGGAATTGTAAAGAATTTCCCTGATTTTTGGTTTTGCATTTGAAATTCCTTTTTATAGTGGGTTTGAGCTGATTCTCGCTGCCATGTTTATGCCACTCTAGACACACTTGATTCCCTTATGGAGACATATCAATACATAGGTTTTAAGATTCTTACTAGTCAGATATATTCCTCTGTGGGAAATATGGGGTTTTGAGTCTCTTTCACGGAGGAAGGTGTCGGTCTTGTCAATTCCAAAGTTGGTGTTTGAAACGGTCCCTGTGCTTATATCAAACTCTGGTTTTATGCATCACCCCACCTCTCCTTCCCCTTTATGCAGGCATAAGAGTGTTTTCTAAATGTGAGACTCTGTTCTCTTTCCTAACTCAGTTCACGTGTAGCCATGTTTACAGGATCTTCCTAAGTGATATCTTATGATAAGTTTCTTTTTCTGTGTGACTTATTTCACTTAGAATCATCGTACCTGAATCCACTCACTTTGCTGCTACTGGTCTTATGACATTGATTTCATGGCTGAGGGATATTCCATCGTACGTAAGTACCACAATGTTTTGAACCATTTTTATATTTCCTGGGATATTTAAGGTGTACCCAAGTTGAGGTTCTTGTAGCCAGTGCAGCCCTAAATTTGGAGGTGGCTCTTTCTTATTGATTTTCAGTTTTCCCCAGGTATATTCCCTAGACTGGAAGTGGCCTTGGCTCTGTAGCTCTGTTGTTTACTTGTTTTAGGGAACACAATGCACTCCTCCAGTGAGGCAGTTGGCAATTTACATCCCACCCATCAGCAGAACAAGGCTCCCTGTTCTCCAGGGCCTGTCTTGCCTTTCTGGTTTTTACACATTTTGTGGATGTCCCTTTTGACCGGTGGGAAGTGATACTTCTTTGTAGTGCAGATTTGCATTGCCCGCTTGCTTGCTTGGCCAAAAAGGGCGTATGCGTTTTCTCCTGAATATATTCAGGAGAAAACGCATACGCCCTTTTTGGCCAAGTGCACCATTGTCCAAGTTGTGCCCCTCTTCCTGTGCTTTACAGGCGATTCCAACGTACCTCTTGAAATCTGTTTCCTGCTATTTTGCCTCGCTTTCAAGTCTGCCTCGTTGACTTCCCTCAACAGGTTTTTGGACGATAGTTGTCCTTTATCACTCTGCCAGTTTGTGAATTGCTGTGCCCCTGAGCTCCATTTCTCAACTCGTTTTTTGTGAGCTGAACGCAAGTCCAAAATTTTGGATCATGTCCTATACTGGTTCCCAGTGGGTGGCTGAGACTTTGGTTAATTCTTCTTCCTGCCGGGAAATTAGAGTGACATGTGCCTGTCCAAATCCCTAACAGCTACTCTCTCATGGGTTCTCCCTCGTCCCTTCCATCCTCTGCCAAATTGGGAACCTGTGCAAACCAGGAGGTTAAAGGGCCTGTCTCTCCAAGTTGGGAGATTGATAGTAAGGCAGTTGGAAAGTCAAACTGGAGCACCAGGAGAGGGACTATTCGTTGAGTTTTAGAAACCTTTCGTATTCACAGTGTGTCCATTCTCTAGGTTTCCTGTACATGTTATAGCTGTAGTAATATTCCCTTGAACCTGGAGAGTTGGGACCCATGGAATGGGGGCCATGCATTATTGCTTGAAAGGGTCTGCATTTGCTCACCCAATCTCACCAATCCTCTCAGTCCCAAGTGTCCAGCCTTATGCCACATCCAGCTGTCATTGTAGATAGGGTCTTTCCAGGTTTCCTCAGACACCCTGAAGGAATTGTAAAGAATTTCCCTGTTTTTTGGTTTTGCTTTTGAAATTCCTTTTTATAGTGGGTTTGAGCTGATTCTCGCTGCCATGTTTATGCCACTCTAGACACACTTGATTCCCTATTGGAGTCATATCAATACATAGGTTTTAAGATTCTTACTAGTCAGATATATTCCTCTGCGGGAAATATGGGGTTTTTAGTCTCTTTCACTAAGGAAGGTGTCGGTCTTGTCAATTCCAAAGTTGGTTTTTGAAACGGTCCCTGTGCTTATATCAAACTCTGGTTTTATGCATCACCCCACCTCTCCTTCCCCTTTATGCAGGCATAAGAGTGTTTTCTAAATGTGAGACTCTGTTCTCTTTCCTAACTCAGTTCACGTGTAGCCATGTTTACAGGATCTTCATAAGTGATATCTTATGATAAGTTTCTTTTTCTGTGTGACTTATTTCACTTAGAATCATCGTACCTGAATCCACTCACTTTGCTGCTACTGGTCTTATGACATTGATTTCATGGCTGAGGGATATTCCATCGTACGTAAGTACCACAATGTTTTGAACCATTTTTATATTTCCTGGGATATTTAAGGTGTACCCAAGTTGAGGTTCTTGTAGCCAGTGCAGCCCTAAATTTGGAGGTGGCTCTTTCTTATTGATTTTCAGTTTTCCCCAGGTATATTCCCTAGACTGGAAGTGGCCTTGGCTCTGTAGCTCTGTTGTTTACTTGTTTTAGGGAACACAATGCACTCCTCCAGTGAGGCAGTTGGCAATTTACATCCCGCCCATCAGCATAACAAGGCTCCCTGTTCTCCAGGGCCTGTCTTGCCTTTCTGGTTTTTACACATTTTGTGGATGTCCCTTTTGACCAGTGGTAAGTGATACTTCTTTGTAGTGCAGATTTGCATTGCCCGCTTGCTTGCTTGGCCAAAAAGGGCGTATGCGTTTTCTCCTGAATATATTCAGGAGAAAACGCATACGCCCTTTTTGGCCAAGTGCACCACTGTCCAAGTTGTGCCCCTCTTCCTGTGCTTTACAGGCGATTCCAAGGTACCTCTTGAAATCTGTTTCCTGCTATTTTGCCTCGCTTTCAAGTCTGCCTCGTTGACTTCCCTCAACAGGTTTTTGGACGATAGTTGTCCTTTATCACTCTGCCAGTTTGTGAATTGCTGTGCCCCTGAGCTCCATTTCTCAACTCGTTTTTTGTGAGCTGAACGCAAGTCCAAAATTTTGGATCATGTCCTATACTGGTTCCCGGTGGGTGGCTGAGACTTTGGTTAATTCTTCTTCCTGCCGGGAAATTAGAGTGACATGTGCCTGTCCAAATGCCTAACAGCTACTCTCTCATGGGTTCTCCCTCGTCCCTTCCATCC
Organism: Mesoplodon densirostris; assembly: GCF_025265405.1. Taxonomy (NCBI): domain Eukaryota; kingdom Metazoa; phylum Chordata; class Mammalia; order Artiodactyla; family Ziphiidae; genus Mesoplodon; species Mesoplodon densirostris. The sequence continues at coordinate 5,279,088 of NW_026778199.1, read as the reverse complement.
TCTGCCAAATTGGGAACCTGTGCAAACCAGGAGGTTAAAGGGCCTGTCTCTCCAAGTTGGGAGATTGATAGTAAGGCAGTTGGAAAGTCAAACTGGAGCACCAGGAGAGGGACTATTCGTTGAGTTTTAGAAACCTTTCGTATTCACAGTGTGTCCATTCTCTAGGTTTCCTGTACATGTTATAGCTGTAGTAATATTCCCTTGAACATGGAGAGTTGGGACCCATGGAATGGGGGCCATGCATTATTGCTTGAAAGGGTCTGCATTTGCTCACCCAATCTCACCAATCCTCTCAGTCCCAAGTGTCCAGCCTTATGCCACATCCAGCTGTCATTGTAGATAGGGTCTTTCCAGGTTTCCTCAGACACCCTGAAGGAATTGTAAAGAATTTCCCTGTTTTTTGGTTTTGCTTTTGAAATTCCTTTTTATAGTGGGTTTGAGCTGATTCTCGCTGCCATGTTTATGCCACTCTAGACACACTTGATTCCCTCATGGAGTCATATCAATACATAGGTTTTAAGATTCTTACTAGTCAGATATATTCCTCTGCGGGAAATATGGGGTTTTTAGTCTCTTTCACTAAGGAAGGTGTCGGTCTTGTCAATTCCAAAGTTGGTTTTTGAAACGGTCCCTGTGATTATATCAAACTCTGGTTTTATGCATCACCCCACCTCTCCTTCCCCTTTATGCAGGCATAAGAGTGTTTTCTAAATGTGAGACTCTGTTCTCTTTCCTAACTCAGTTCACGTGTAGCCATGTTTACAGGATCTTCATAAGTGATATCTTATGATAAGTTTCTTTTTCTGTGTGACTTATTTCACTTAGAATCATCGTACCTGAATCCATTCACTTTGCTGCTACTGGTCTTATGACATTGATTTCATGGCTGAGGGATATTCCATCGTACGTAAGTACCACAGTGTTTTGAACCATTTTTATATTTCCTGGGATATTTAAGGTGTACCCAAGTTGAGGTTCTTGTAGCCAGTGCAGCCCTAAATTTGGAGGTGGCTCTTTCTTATTGATTTTCAGTTTTCCCCAGGTATATTCCCTAGACTGGAAGTGGCCTTGGCTCTGTAGCTCTGTTGTTTACTTGTTTTAGGGAACACAATGCACTCCTCCAGTGAGGCAGTTGGCAATTTACATCCCGCCCATCAGCATAACAAGGCTCCCTGTTCTCCAGGGCCTGTCTTGCCTTTCTGGTTTTTACACATTTTGTGGATGTCCCTTTTGACCAGTGGCAAGTGATACTTCTTTGTAGTGCAGATTTGCATTGCCCGCTTGCTTGCTTGGCCAAAAAGGGCGTATGCGTTTTCTCCTGAATATATTCAGGAGAAAATGCATACGCCCTTTTTGGCCAAGTGCACCACTGTCCAAGTTGTGCCCCTCTTCCTGTGCTTTACAGGCGATTCCAAGGTACCTCTTGAAATCTGTTTCCTGCTATTTTGCCTCGCTTTCAAGTCTGCCTCGTTGACTTCCCTCAACAGGTTTTTGGACGATAGTTGTCCTTTATCACTCTGCCAGTTTGTGAATTGCTGTGCCCCTGAGCTCCATTTCTCAACTCGTTTTTTGTGAGCTGAACGCAAGTCCAAAATTTTGGATCATGTCCTATACTGGTTCCCGGTGGGTGGCTGAGACTTTGGTTAATTCTTCTTCCTGCCGGGAAATTAGAGTGACATGTGCCCGTCCAAATGCCTAACAGCTACTCTCTCATGGGTTCTCCCTCGTCCCTTCCATCCTCTGCCAAATTGGGAACCTGTGCAAACCAGGAGGTTAAAGGGCCTGTCTCTCCAAGTTGGGAGATTGATAGTAAGGCAGTTGGAAAGTCAAACTGGAGCACCAGGAGAGGGACTATTCGTTGAGTTTTAGAAACCTTTCGTATTCACAGTGTGTCCATTCTCTAGGTTTCCTGTACATGTTATAGCTGTAGTAATATTACCTTGAACCTGGAGAGTTGGGACCCATGGAATGGGGGCCATGCATTATTGCTTGAAAGGGTCTGCATTTGCTCACCCAATCTCACCAATCCTCTCAGTCCCAAGTGTCCAGCCTTATGCCACATCCAGCTGTCATTGTAGATAGGGTCTTTCCAGGTTTCCTCAGACACCCTGAAGGAATTGTAAAGAATTTCCCTGTTTTTTGGTTTTGCTTTTGAAATTCCTTTTTATAGTGGGTTTGAGCTGATTCTCGCTTCCATGTTTATGCCACTCTAGACACACTTGATTCCCTTATGGAGACATATCAATACATAGGTTTTAAGATTCTTACTAGTCAGATATATTCCTCTGTGGGAAATATGGGGTTTTGAGTCTCTTTCACTAAGGAAGGTGTCGGTCTTGTCAATTCCAAAGTTGGTTTTTGAAACGGTCCCTGTGCTTATATCAAATTCTGGTTTTATGCATCACCCCACCTCTCCTTCCCCTTTATGCGGGCATAAGAGTGTTTTCTAAATGTGAGACTCTGTTCTCTTTCCTAACTCAGTTCACGTGTAGCCATGTTTACAGGATCTTCATAAGTGATATCTTATGATAAGTTTCTTTTTCTGTGTGACTTATTTCACTTAGAATCATCGTACCTGAATCCACTCACTTTGCTGCTTCTGGTCTTATGACATTGATTTCATGGCTGAGGGATATTCCATCGTACGTAAGTACCACAATGTTTTGAACCATTTTTATATTTCCTGGGATATTTAAGGTGTACCCAAGTTGAGGTTCTTGTAGTCAGTGCAGCCCTAAATTTGGAGGTGGCTCTTTCTTATTGATTTTCAGTTTTCCCAAGGTATATTCCCTAGACTGGAAGTGGCCTTGGCTCTGTAGCTCTGTTGTTTACTTGTTTTAGGGAACACAATGCACTCCTCCAGTGAGGCAGTTGGCAATTTACATCCCGCCCATCAGCATAACAAGGCTCCCTGTTCTCCAGGGCCTGTCTTGCCTTTCTGGTTTTTACACATTTTGTGGATGTCCCTTTTGACCGGTGGGAAGTGATACTTCTTTGTAGTGCAGATTTGCATTACCCGCTTGCTTGCTTGGCCAAAAAGGGCGTATGCGTTTTCTCCTGAATATATTCAGGAGAAAACGCATACGCCCTTTTTGGCCAAGTGCACCATTGTACAAGTTGTGCCCCTCTTCCTGTGCTTTACAGGCGATTCCAAGGTACCTCTTGAAATCTGTTTCCTGCTATTTTGCCTCACTTTCAAGTCCGCCTCGTTGACTTCCCTCAACAGATTTTTGGACGATAGTTGTCCTTTATCACTCTGCCAGTTTGTGAATTGCTGTGCCCCTGAGCTCCATTTCTCAACTCGTTTATTGTGAGCTGAACGCAAGTCCAAAATTTTGGATCCTGTCCTATACTGGTTCCCGGTGGGTGGCTGAGACTTTGGTTAATTCTTCTTCCTGCCGGGAAATTAGAGTGACATGTGCCCGTCCAAATGCCTAACAGCTACTCTCTCATGGGTTCTCCCTCATCCCTTCCATCCTCTGCCAAATTGGGAACCTGTGCAAAGCAGGAGGTTAAAGGGCCTGTCTCTCCAAGTTGGGAGATTGATAGTAAGGCAGTTGGAAAGTCAAACTGGAGCACCAGGAGAGGGACTATTCGTTGAGTTTTAGAAACCTTTCGTATTCACAGTGTGTCCATTCTCTAGGTTTCCTGTACATGTTATAGCTGTAGTAATATTCCCTTGAACCTGGAGAGTTGAGACCCATGGCATGGGGGCCATGCCTTATTGCTTGAAAGGGTCTGCATTTGCTCACCCAATCTCACCAATCCTCTCAGTCCCAAGTGTCCAGCCTTATGCCACATCCAGCTGTCATTGTAGATAGGGTCTTTCCAGGTTTCCTCAGACACCCTGAAGGAATTGTAAAGAATTTCCCTGTTTTTTGGTTTTGCTTTTGAAATTCCTTTTTATAGTGGGTTTGAGCTGATTCTCGCTGCCATGTTTATGCCACTCTAGACACACTTGATTCCCTTATGGAGACATATCAATACATAGGTTTTAAGATTCTTACTAGTCAGATATATTCCTCTGTGGGAAATATGGGGTTTTGAGTCTCTTTCACTGAGGAAGGTGTCGGTCTTGTCAATTCCAAAGTTGGTGTTTGAAACAGTCCCTGTGCTTATATCAAACTCTGGTTTTATGCATCACCCCACCTCTCCTTCCCCTTTATGCAGGCATAAGAGTGTTTTCTAAATGTGAGACTCTGTTCTCTTTCCTAACTCAGTTCACGTGTAGCCATGTTTACAGGATCTTCCTAAGTGATATCTTATGATAAGTTTCTTTTTCTGTGTGACTTATTTCACTTAGAATCATCGTACCTGAATCCACTCACTTTGCTGCTTCTGGTCTTATGACATTGATTTCATGGCTGAGGGATATTCCATCGTACGTAAGTACCACAATGTTTTGAACCATTTTTATATTTCCTGGGATATTTAAGGTGTACCCAAGTTGAGGTTCTTGTAGTCAGTGCAGCCCTAAATTTGGAGGTGGCTCTTTCTTATTGATTTTCAGTTTTCCCAAGGTATATTCCCTAGACTGGAAGTGGCCTTGGCTCTGTAGCTCTGTTGTTTACTTGTTTTAGGGAACACAATGCACTCCTCCAGTGAGGCAGTTGGCAATTTACATCCTGCCCATCAGCATAACAAGGCTCCCTGTTCTCCAGGGCCTGTCTTGCCTTTCTGGTTTTTACACATTTTGTGGATGTCCCTTTTGACCGGTGGGAAGTGATACTTCTTTGTAGTGCAGATTTGCATTGCCCGCTTGCTTGCTTGGCCAAAAAGGGCTTATGTGTTTTCTCCTGAATATATTCAGGAGAAAACGCATACGCCCTTTTTGGCCAAGTGCACCATTGTACAAGTTGTGCCCCTCTTCCTGTGCTTTACAGGCGATTCCAAGGTACCTCTTGAAATCTGTTTCCTGCTATTTTGCCTCGCTTTCAAGTTCGCCTCGTTGACTTCCCTCAACAGATTTTTGGACGATAGTTGTCCTTTATCACTCTGCCAGTTTGTGAATTGCTGTGCCCCTGAGCTCCATTTCTCAACTCGTTTTTTGTGAGCTGAACGCAAGTCCAAAATTTTGGATCATGTCCTATACTGGTTCCCGGTGGGTGGCTGAGACTTTGGTTAATTCTTCTTCCTGCCGGGAAATTAGAGTGACATGTGCCCGTCCAAATGCCTAACAGCTACTCTCTCATGGGTTCTCCCTCGTCCCTTCCATCCTCTGCCAAATTGGGAACCTGTGCAAACCAGGAGGTTAAAGGGCCTGTCTCTCCAAGTTGGGAGATTGATAGTAAGGCAGTTGGAAAGTCAAACTGGAGCACCAGGAGAGGGACTATTCGTTGAGTTTTAGAAACCTTTCGTATTCACAGTGTGTCCATTCTCTAGGTTTCCTGTACATGTTATAGCTGTAGTAATATTCCCTTGAACCTGGAGAGTTGGGACCCATGGAATGGGGGCCATGCATTATTGCTTGAAAGGGTCTGCATTTGCTCACCCAATCTCACCAATCCTCTCAGTCCCAAGTGTCCAGCCTTATGCCACATCCAGCTGTCATTGTAGATAGGGTCTTTCCAGGTTTCCTCAGACACCCTGAAGGAATTGTAAAGAATTTCCCTGTTTTTTGGTTTTGCTTTTGAAATTCCTTTTTATAGTGGGTTTGAGCTGATTCTCGCTGCCATGTTTATGCCACTCTAGACACACTTGATTCCCTTATGGAGACATATCAATACATAGGTTTTAAGATTCTTACTAGTCAGATATATTCCTCTGTGGGAAATATGGGGTTTTGAGTCTCTTTCACGGAGGAAGGTGTCGGTCTTGTCAATTCCAAAGTTGGTGTTTGAAACGGTCCCTGTGCTTATATCAAACTCTGGTTTTATGCATCACCCCACCTCTCCTTCCCCTTTATGCAGGCATAAGAGTGTTTTCTAAATGTGAGACTCTGTTCTCTTTCCTAACTCAGTTCACGTGTAGCCATGTTTACAGGATCTTCATAAGTGATATCTTATGATAAGTTTCTTTTTCTGTGTGACTTATTTCACTTAGAATCATCGTACCTGAATCCACTCACTTTGCTGCTACTGGTCTTATGACATTGATTTCATGGCTGAGGGATATTCCATCGTACGTAAGTACCACAATGTTTTGAACCATTTTTATATTTCCTGGGATATTTAAGGTGTACCAAAGTTGAGGTTCTTGTAGCCAGTGCAGTCCTAAATTTGGAGGTGGCTCTTTCTTATTGATTTTCAGTTTTCCCCAGGTATATTCCCTAGACTGGAAGTGGCCTTGGCTCTGTAGCTCTGTTGTTTACTTGTTTTAGGGAACACAATGCACTCCTCCAGTGAGGCAGTTGGCAATTTACATCCCGCCCATCAGCATAAAAAGGCTCCCTGTTCTCCAGGGCCTGTCTTGCCTTTCTGGTTTTTACACATTTTGTGGATGTCCCTTTTGACCGGTGGGAAGTGATACTTCTTTGTAGTGCAGATTTGCATTGCCCGCTTGCTTGCTTGGCCAAAAAGGGCGTATGCGTTTTCTCCTGAATATGTTCAGGAGAAAAGGCATACGCCCTTTTTGGCCAAGTGCACCATTGTCCAAGTTGTGCCCCTCTTCCTGTGCTTTACAGGCGATTCCAAGGTACCTCTTGAAATCTGTTTCCTGCTTTTTTGCCTCACTTTCAAGTCCGCCTCGTTGACTTCCCTCAACAGATTTTTGGACGATAGTTGTCCTTTATCACTCTGCCAGTTTGTGAATTGCTGTGCCCCTGAGCTCCATTTCTCAACTCGTTTTTTGTGAGCTGAACGCAAGTCCAAAATTTTGGATCATGTCCTATACTGGTTCCCGGTGGGTGGCTGAGACTTTGGTTAATTCTTCTTCCTGCCGGGAAATTAGAGTGACATGTGCCCGTCCAAATGCCTAACAGCTACTCTCTCATGGGTTCTCCCTCGTCCCTTCCATCCTCTGGCAAATTGGGAACCTGTGCAAACCAGGAGGTTAAAGGGCCTGTCTCTCCAAGTTGGGAGATTGATAGTAAGGCAGTTGGAAAGTCAAACTGGAGCACCAGGAGAGGGACTATTCGTTGAGTTTTAGAAACCTTTCGTATTCACAGTGTGTCCATTCTCTAGGTTTCCTGTACATGTTATAGCTGTAGTAATATTCCCTTGAACATGGAGAGTTGGGACCCATGGAATGGGGGCCATGCATTATTGCTTGAAAGGGTCTGCATTTGCTCACCCAATCTCACCAATCCTCTCAGTCCCAAGTGTCCAGCCTTATGCCACATCCAGCTGTCATTGTAGATAGGGTCTTTCCAGGTTTCCTCAGACACCCTGAAGGAATTGTAAAGAATTTCCCTGTTTTTTGGTTTTGCTTTTGAAATTCCTTTTTATAGTGGGTTTGAGCTGATTCTCGCTGCCATGTTTATGCCACTCTAGACACACTTGATTCCCTTATGGAGACATATCAATACATAGGTTTTAAGATTCTTACTAGTCAGATATATTCCTCTGTGGGAAATATGGGGTTTTGAGTCTCTTTCACTGAGGAAGGTGTCGGTTTTGTCAATTCCAAAGTTGGTGTTTGAAACGGTCCCTGTGCTTATATCAAACTCTGGTTTTATGCATCACCCCACCTCTCCTTCCCCTTTATGCAGGCATAAGAATGTTTTCTAAATGTGAGACTCTGTTCTCTTTCCTAACTCAGTTCACGTGTAGCCATGTTTACAGGATCTTCCTAAGTGATATCTTATGATAAGTTTCTTTTTCTGTGTGACTTATTTCACTTACAATCATCGTACCTGAATCCACTCACTTTGCTGCTACTGGTCTTATGACATTGATTTCATGGCTGAGGGATATTCCATCGTACGTAAGTACCACAATGTTTTGAACCATTTTTATATTTCCTGGGATATTTAAGGTGTACCAAAGTTGAGGTTCTTGTAGCCAGTGCAGCCCTAAATTTGGAGGTGGCTCTTTCTTATTGATTTTCAGTTTTCCCCAGGTATATTCCCTAGACTGGAAGTGGCCTTGGCTCTGTAGCTCTGTTGTTTACTTGTTTTAGGGAACACAATGCACTCCTCCAGTGAGGCAGTTGGCAATTTACATCCCGCCCATCAGCATAACAAGGCTCCCAGTTCTCCAGGGCCTGTCTTGCCTTTCTGGTTTTTACACATTTTGTGGATGTCCCTTTTGACCGGTGGGAAGTGATACTTCTTTGTAGTGCAGATTTGCATTGCCCGTTTGCTTGCTTGGCCAAAAAGGGCGTATGCGTTTTCTCCTGAATATATTCAGGAGAAAACGCATACGCCCTTTTTGGCCAAGTACACCATTGTACAAGTTGTGCCCCTCTTCCTGTGCTTTACAGGCGATTCCAACGTACCTCTTGAAATCTATTTCCTGCTATTTTGCCTCGCTTTCAAGTCCGCCTCATTGATTTCCCTCAACAGATTTTTGGACGATAGTTGTCCTTTATCACTCTGCCAGTTTGTGAATTTCTGTGCCCCTGAGCTCCATTTCTCAACTCGTTTTTTGTGAGCTGAACGCAAGTCCAAAATTTTGGATCATGTCCTATACAGGTTCCCGGTGGGTGGCTGAGACTTTGGTTAATTCTTCTTCCTGCCGGGAAATTAGAGTGACATGTGCCCGTCCAAATGCCTAACAGCTACTCTCTCATGGGTTCTCCCTCGTCCCTTCCATCCTCTGGCAAATTGGGAACCTGTGCAAACCAGGAGGTTAAAGGGCCTGTCTCTCCAAGTTGGGAGATTGATAGTAAGGCAGTTGGAAAGTCAAACTGGAGAACCAGGAGAGGGACTATTCGTTGAGTTTTAGAAACCTTTCGTATTCACAGTGTGTCCATTCTCTAGGTTTCCTGTACATGTTATAGCTGTAGTAATATTCCCTTGAACCTGGAGAGTTGGGACCCATGGAATGGGGGCCATGCATTATTGCTTGAAAGGGTCTGCATTTGCTCACCCAATCTCACCAATCCTCTCAGTCCCAAGTGTCCAGCCTTATGCCACATCCAGCTGTCATTGTAGATAGGGTCTTTCCAGGTTTCCTCAGACACCCTGAAGGAATTGTAAAGAATTTCCCTGTTTTTTGGTTTTGCTTTTGAAATTCCTTTTTATAGTGGGTTTGAGCTGATTCTCGCTGCCATGTTTATGCCACTCTAGACACACTTGATTCCCTTATGGAGACATATCAATACATAGGTTTTAAGATTCTTACTAGTCAGATATATTCCTCTGTGGGAAATATGGGGTTTTGAGTCTCTTTCACTGAGGAAGGTGTAGGTCTTGTCTATTCCAAAGTTGGTTTTTGAAACGGTCCCTGTGCTTATATCAAACTCTGGTTTTATGCATCACCCCACCTCTCCTTCCCCTTTATGCAGGCATAAGAGTGTTTTCTAAATGTGAGACTCTGTTCTCTTTCCTAACTCAGTTCACGTGTAGCCATGTTTACAGGATCTTCATAAGTGATATCTTATGATAAGTTTCTTTTTCTGTGTGACTTATTTCACTTAGAATCATCGTACCTGAATCCACTCACTTTGCTGCTACTGGTCTTATGACATTGATTTCATGGCTGAGGGATATTCCATCGTACGTAAGTACCACAATGTTTTGAACCATTTTTATATTTCCTGGGATATTTAAGGTGTACCCAAGTTGAGGTTCTTGTGGCCAGTGCAGCCCTAAATTTGGAGGTGGCTCTTTCTTATTGATTTTCAGTTTTCCCCAGGTATATTCCCTAGACTGGAAGTGGCCTTGGCTCTGTTGCTCTGTTGTTTACTTGTTTTAGGGAACACAATGCACTCCTCCAGTGAGGCAGTTGGCAATTTATATCCCGCCCATCAGCATAACAAGGCTCCCTGTTCTCCAGGGCCTGTCTTGCCTTTCTGGTTTTTACACATTTTGTGGATGTCCCTTTTGACCGGTGGGAAGTGATACTTCTTTGTAGTGCAGATTTGCATTGCCCGCTTGCTTGCTTGGCCAAAAAGGGCGTATGCGTTTTCTCCTGAATATATTCAGGAGAAAACGCATACGCCCTTTTTGGCCAAGTGCACCATTGTCCAAGTTGTGCCCCTCTTCCTGTGCTTTACAGGCGATTCCAAGGTACCTCTTGAAATCTGTTTCCTGCTATTTTGCCTCGCTTTCAAGTCCGCCTCGTTGACTTCCCTCAACAGATTTTTGGACGATAGTTGTCCTTTATCACTCTGCCAGTTTGTGAATTGCTGTGCCCCTGAGCTCCATTTCTCAACTCGTTTTTTGTGAGCTGAACGCAAGTCCAAAATTTTGGATCCTGTCCTATACTGGTTCCCGGTGGGTGCCTGAGACTTTGGTTAATTCTTCTTCCTGCCGGGAAATTAGAGTGACATGTGCCCGTCCAAATGCCTAACAGCTACTCTCTCATGGGTTCTACCTCGTCCCTTCCATCCTCTGCCAAATTGGGAACCTGTGCAAACCAGGAGGTTAAAGGGCCTGTCTCTCCAAGTTGGGAGATTGAGTGTAAGGCAGTTGGAAAGTCAAACTGGAGCACCAGGAGAGGGACTATTCGTTGAGTTTTAGAAACCTTTCGTATTCACAGTGTGTCCATTCTCTAGGTTTCCTGTACATGTTATAGCTGTAGTAATATTCCCTTGAACCTGGAGAGTTGGGACCCATGGAATGGGGGCCATGCATTATTGCTTGAAAGGGTCTGCATTTGCTCACCCAATCTCACCAATCCTCTCAGTCGCAAGTGTCCAGCCTTATGCCACATCCAGCTGTCATTGTAGATAGGGTCTTTCCAGGTTTCCTCAGACACCCTGAAGGAATTGTAAAGAATTTCCCTGTTTTTTGGTTTTGCTTTTGAAATTCCTTTTTATAGTGGGTTTGAGCTGATTCTCGCTGCCATGTTTATGCCACTCTAGACACACTTGATTCCCTTATGGAGACATATCAATACATAGGTTTTAAGATTCTTACTAGTCAGATATATTCCTCTGTGGGAAATATGGGGTTTTGAGTCTCTTTCACTGAGGAAGGTGTAGGTCTTGTCTATTCCAAAGTTGGTTTTTGAAACGGTCCCTCTGCTTATATCAAACTCTGGTTTTATGCATCACCCCACCTCTCCTTCCCCTTTATGCAGGCATAAGAGTGTTTTCTAAATGTGAGACTCTGTTCTCTTTCCTAACTCAGTTCACGTGTAGCCATGTTTACAGGATCTTCATAAGTGATATCTTATGATAAGTTTCTTTTTCTGTGTGACTTATTTCACTTAGAATCATCGTACCTGAATCCACTCACTTTGCTGCTACTGGTCTTATGACATTGATTTCATGGCTGAGGGATATTCCATCGTACGTAAGTACCACAATGTTTTGAACCATTTTTATGTTTCCTGGGATATTTAAGGTGTACCCAAGTTGAGGTTCTTGTAGCCAGTGCAGCCCTAACTTTGGAGGTGGCTGTTTCTTATTGATTTTCAGTTTTCCCAAGGTATATTCCCTAGACTGGAAGTGGCCTTGGCTCTGTAGCTCTGTTGTTTACTTGTTTTAGGGAACACAATGCACTCCTCCAGTGAGGCAGTTGGCAATTGACATCCCGCCCATCAGCATAACAAGGCTCCCAGTTCTCCAGGGCCTGTCTTGCCTTTCTGGTTTTTACACATTTTGTGGATGTCCCTTTTGACCGGTGGGAAGTGATACTTCTTTGTAGTGCAGATTTGCATTACCCGATCTCTTGCTTGGCCAAAAAGGGCGTATGCGTTTTCTCCTGAATATATTCAGGAGAAAACGCATACGCCCTTTTTGGCCAAGTGCACCATTGTCCAAGTTGTGCCCCTCTTCCTGTGCTTTACAGGCGATTCCAACGTACCTCTTGAAATCTGTTTCCTGCTATTTTGCCTCACTTTCAAGTCCGCCTCGTTGACTTCCCTCAACAGATTTTTGGACGATAGTTGTCCTTTATCACTCTGCCAGTTTGTGAATTGCTGTGCCCCTGAGCTCCATTTCTCAACTCGTTTTTTGTGAGCTGAACGCAAGTCCAAAATTTTGGATCCTGTCCTATACTGGTTCCCGGTGGGTGGCTGAGACTTTGGTTAATTCTTCTTCCTGCCGGGAAATTAGAGTGACATGTGCCCGTCCAAATGCCTAACAGCTACTCTCTCATGGGTTCTCCCTCGTCCCTTCCATCCTCTGCCAAATTGGGAACCTGTGCAAACCAGGAGGTTAAAGGGCCTGTCTCTCCAAGTTGGGAGATTGATAGTAAGGCAGTTGGAAAGTCAAACTGGAGCACCAGGAGAGGGACTATTCGTTGAGTTTTAGAAACCTTTCGTATTCACAGTGTGTCCATTCTCTAGGTTTCCTGTACATGTTATAGCTGTAGTAATATTCCCTTAAACCTGGAGAGTTGGGACCCATGGAAAGGGGGCCATGCATTATTGCTTGAAAGGGTCTGCATTTGCTCACCCAATCTCACCAATCCTCTCAGTCCCAAGTGTCCAGCCTTATGCCACATCCAGCTGTCATTGTAGATAGGGTCTTTCCAGGTTTCCTCAGACACCCTGAAGGAATTGTAAAGAATTTCCCTGTTTTTTGGTTTTGCTTTTGAAATTCCTTTTTATAGTGGGTTTGAGCTGATTCTCGCTGCCATGTTTATGCCACTCTAGACACACTTGATTCCCTTATGGAGACATATCAATACATAGGTTTTAAGATTCTTACTAGTCAGATATATTCCTCTGTGGGAAATATGGGGTTTTGAGTCTCTTTCACTGAGGAAGGTGTCAGTCTTGTCAATTCCAAAGTTGGTTTTTGAAACGGTCCCTGTGCTTATATCAAACTCTGGTTTTATGCATCACCCCACCTCTCCTTCCCCTTTATGCGGGCATAAGAGTGTTTTCTAAATGTGAGACTCTGTTCTCTTTCCTAACTCAGTTCACGTGTAGCCATGTTTACAGGATCTTCATAAGTGATATCTTATGATAAGTTTCTTTTTCTGTGTGACTTATTTCACTTAGAATCATCGTACATGAATCCACTCACTTTGCTGCTTCTGGTCTTATGACATTGATTTCATGGCTGAGGGATATTCCATCGTACGTAAGTACCACGATGTTTTGAACCATTTTTATATTTCCTGGGATATTTAAGGTGTACCCAAGTTGAGGTTCTTGTAGTCAGTGCAGCCCTAAATTTGGAGGTGGCTCTTTCTTATTGATTTTCAGTTTTCCCAAGGTATATTCCCTAGACTGGAAGTGGCCTTGGCTCTGTAGCTCTGTTGTTTACTTGTTTTAGGGAACACAATGCACTCCTCCAGTGAGGCAGTTGGCAATTTACATCCCGCCCATCAGCATAACAAGGCTCCCAGTTCTCCAGGGCCTGTCTTGCCTTTCTGGTTTTTACACATTTTGTGGATGTCCCTTTTGACCGGTGGGAAGTGATACTTCTTTGTAGTGCAGATTTGCATTGCCCGCTTGCTTGCTTGGCCAAAAAGGGCGTATGTGTTTTCTCCTGAATATATTCAGGAGAAAACGCATACGCCCTTTTTAGCCAAGTGCACCATTGTCCAAGTTGTGCCCCTCTTCCTGTGCTTTACAGGCGATTCCAAGGTACCTCTTGAAATCTGTTTCCTGCTATTTTGCCTCACTTTCAAGTCCGCCTCGTTGACTTCCCTCAACAGATTTTTGGACGATAGTTGTCCTTTATCACTCTGCCAGTTTGTGAATTGCTGTGCCCCTGAGCTCCATTTCTCAACTCGTTTTTTGTGAGCTGAACGCAAGTCCAAAATTTTGGATCATGTCCTATACTGGTTCCCGGTGGGTGGCTGAGACTTTGGTTAATTCTTCTTCCTGCCGGGAAATTAGAGTGACATGTGCCCGTCCAAATGCCTAACAGCTACTCTCTCATGGGTTCTCCCTCGTCCCTTCCATCCTCTGCCAAATTGGGAACCTGTGCAAACCAGGAGGTTAAAGGGCCTGTCTCTCCAAGTTGGGAGATTGATAGTAAGGCAGTTGGAAAGTCAAACTGGAGCACCAGGAGAGGGACTATTCGTTGAGTTTTAGAAACCTTTCGTATTCACAGTGTGTCCATTCTCTAAGTTTCCTGTACATGTTATAGCTGTAGTAATATTCCCTTGAACCTGGAGAGTTGGGACCCATGGAATGGGGGCCATGCATTATTGCTTGAAAGGGTCTGCATTTGCTCACCCAATCTCACCAATCCTCTCAGTCCCAAGTGTCCAGCCTTATGCCACATCCAGCTGTCATTGTAGATAGGGTCTTTCCAGGTTTCCTCAGACACCCTGAAGCAATTGTAAAGAATTTCCCTGTTTTTTGGTTTTGCTTTTGAAATTCCTTTTTATAGTGGGTTTGAGCTGATTCTCGCTGCCATGTTTATGCCACTCTAGACACACTTGATTCCCTTATGGAGACATATCAATACATAGGTTTTAAGATTCTTACTAGTCAGATATATTCCTCTGTGGGAAATATGGGGTTTTGAGTCTCTTTCACTGAGGAAGGTGTCGGTTTTGTCAATTCCAAAGTTGGTGTTTGAAACGGTCCCTGTGCTTATATCAAACTCTGGTTTTATGCATCACCCCACCTCTCCTTCCCCTTTATGCAGGCATAAGAGTGTTTTCTAAATGTGAGACTCTGTTCTCTTTCCTAACTCAGTTCACGTGTAGCCATGTTTACAGGATCTTCCTAAGTGATATCTTATGATAAGTTTCTTTTTCTGTGTGACTTATTTCACTTAGAATCATCGTACCTGAATCCACTCACTTTGTTGCTACTGGTCTTATGACATTGATTTCATGGCTGAGGGATATTCCATCGTACGTAAGTACCACAATGTTTTGAACCATTTTTATATTTCCTGGGATATTTAAGGTGTACCCAAGTTGAGGTTCTTGTAGTCAGGGCAGCCCTAAATTTGGAGGTGGCTCTTTCTTATTGATTTTCAGTTTTCCCAAGGTATATTCCCTAGACTGGAAGTGGCCTTGGCTCTGTAGCTCTGTTGTTTACTTGTTTTAGGGAACACAATGCACTCCTCCAGTGAGGCAGTTGGCAATTTACATCCCGCCCATCAGCATAACAAGGCTCCCAGTTCTCCAGGGCCTGTCTTGCCTTTCTGGTTTTTACACATTTTGTGGATGTCCCTTTTGACCGGTGGGAAGTGATACTTCTTTGTAGTGCAGATTTGCATTGCCCGCTTGCTTGCTTGGCCAAAAAGGGCGTATGCGTTTTCTCCTGAATATATTCAGGAGAAAACGCATACGCCCTTTTTGGCCAAGTGCACCATTGTACAAGTTGTGCCCCTCTTCCTGTGCTTTACAGGCGATTCCAACGTACCTCTTGAAATCTATTTCCTGCTATTTTGCCTCGCTTTCAAGTCCCCCTCATTGACTTCCCTCAACAGATTTTTGGACGATAGTTGTCCTTTATCACTCTGCCAGTTTGTGAATTGCTGTGCCCCTGAGCTCCATTTCTCCTTTATCACTCTGCCAGTTTGTGAATTGCTGTGCCCCTGAGCTCCATTTCTCAACTCGTTTTTTGTGAGCTGAACGCAAGTCCAAAATTTTGGATCATGTCCTATACTGGTTCCCGGTGGGTGGCTGAGACTTTGGTTAATTCTTCTTCCTGCCGGGAAATTAGAGTGACATGTGCCCGTCCAAATGCCTAACAGCTACTCTCTCATGGGTTCTCCCTCGTCCCTTCCATCCTCTGCCAAATTGGGAACCTGTGCAAACCAGGAGGTTAAAGGGCCTGTCTGTCCAAGTTGGGAGATTGATAGTAAGGCAGTTGGAAAGTCAAACTGGAGCACCAGGAGAGGGACTATTCGTTGAGTTTTAGAAACCTTTCGTATTCACAGTGTGTCCATTCTCTAGGTTTCCTGTACATGTTATAGCTGTAGTAATATTCCCTTGAACATGGAGAGTTGGGACCCATGGAATGGGGGCCATGCATTATTGCTTGAAAGGGTCTGCATTCGCTCACCCAATCTCACCAATCCTCTCAGTCCCAAGTGTCCAGCCTTATGCCACATCCAGCTGTCATTGTAGATAGGGTCTTTCCAGGTTTCCTCAGACACCCTGAAGGAATTGTAAAGAATTTCCCTGTTTTTTGGTTTTGCTTCTGAAATTCCTTTTTATAGTGGGTTTGAGCTGATACTCGCTGCCATGTTTATGCCACTCTAGACACACTTGATTCCCTTATGGAGACATATCAATACATAGGTTTTAAGATTCTTACTAGTCAGATATATTCCTCTGTGGGAAATATGGGGTTTTGAGTCTCTTTCACTGAGGAAGGTGTCGGTCTTGTCAATTCCAAAGTTGGTTTTTGAAACGGTCCCTGTGCTTATATCAAACTCTGGTTTTATGCATCACCCCACCTCTCCTTCCCCTTTATGCAGGCATAAGAGTGTTTTCTAAATGTGAGACTCTGTTCTCTTTCCTAACTCAGTTCACGTGTAGCCATGTTTACAGGATCTTCATAAGTGATATCTTATGATAAGTTTCTTTTTCTGTGTGACTTATTTCACTTAGAATCATCGTACCTGAATCCACTCACTTTGCTGCTACTGGTCTTATGACATTGATTTCATGGCTGAGGGATATTCCATCGTACGTAAGTACCACAATGTTTTGAACCATTTTTATATTTCCTGGGATATTTAAGGTGTACCCAAGTTGAGGTTCTTGTAGCCAGTGCAGCCGTAAATTTGGAGGTGGCTCTTTCTTATTGATTTTCAGTTTTCCCCAGGTATATTCCCTAGACTGGAAGTGGCCTTGGCTCTGTAGCTCTGTTCTTTACTTGTTTTAGGGAACACAATGCACTCCTCCAGTGAGGCAGTTGGCAATTTACATCCCGCCCATCAGCATAACAAGGCTCCCTGTTCTCCAGGGCCTGTCTTGCCTTTCTGGTTTTTACACATTTTGTGGATGTCCCTTTTGACCGGTGGGAAGTGATACTTCTTTGTAGTGCAGATTTGCATTGCCCGATTGCTTGCTTGGCCAAAAAGGGCGTATGCGTTTTCTCCTGAATATATTCAGGAGAAAACGCATACGCCCTTTTTGGCCAAGTGCACCATTGTACAAGTTGTGCCCCTCTTCCTGTGCTTTACAGGCGATTCCAACGTACCTCTTGAAATCTGTTTCCTGCTATTTTGCCTCACTTTCAAGTCCGCCTCGTTGACTTCCATCAACAGATTTTTGGACGATAGTTGTCCTTTATCACTCTGCCAGTTTGTGAATTGCTGTGCCCCTGAGCTCCATTACTCCTTTATCACTCTGCCAGTTTGTGAATTGCTGTGCCCCTGAGCTCCATTTCTCAACTCGTTTTTTGTGAGCTGAACGCAAGTCCAAAATTTTGGATCATGTCCTATACTGGTTCCGGGTGGGTGGCTGAGACTTTGGTTAATTCTTCTTCCTGCCGGGAAATTAGAGTGACATGTGCCCGTCCAAATGCCTAACAGCTACTCTCTCATGGGTTCTCCCTCGTCCCTTCCATCCTCTGCCAAATTGGGAACCTGTGCAAACCAGGAGGTTAAAGGGCCTGTCTCTCCAAGTTGGGAGATTGATAGTAAGGCAGTTGGAAAGTCAAACTGGAGCACCAGGAGAGGGACTATTCGTTGAGTTTTAGAAACCTTTCGTATTCACAGTGTGTCCATTCTCTAGGTTTCCTGTACATGTTATAGCTGTAGTAATATTCCCTTGAACATGGAGAGTTGGGACCCATGGAATGGGGGCCATGCATTATTGCTTGAAAGGGTCTGCATTCGCTCACCCAATCTCACCAATCCTCTCAGTCCCAAGTGTCCAGCCTTATGCCACATCCAGCTGTCATTGTAGATAGGGTCTTTCCAGGTTTCCTCAGACACCCTGAAGGAATTGTAAAGAATTTCCCTGTTTTTTGGTTTTGCTTCTGAATTTCCTTTTTATAGTGGGTTTGAGCTGATACTCGCTGCCATGTTTATGCCACTCTAGACACACTTGATTCCCTTATGGAGACATATCAATACATAGGTTTTAAGATTCTTACTAGTCAGATATATTCCTCTGTGGGAAATATGGGGTTTTGAGTCTCTTTCACTGAGGAAGGTGTCGGTCTTGTCAATTCCAAAGTTGGTTTTTGAAACGGTCCCTGTGCTTATATCAAACTCTGGTTTTATGCATCACCCCACCTCTCCTTCCCCTTTATGCAGGCATAAGAGTGTTTTCTAAATGTGAGACTCTGTTCTCTTTCCTAACTCAGTTCACGTGTAGCCATGTTTACAGGATCTTCATAAGTGATATCTTATGATAAGTTTCTTTTTCTGTGTGACTTATTTCACTTACAATCATCGTACCTGAATCCACTCACTTTGCTGCTACTGGTCTTATGACATTGATTTCATGGCTGAGGGATATTCCATCGTACGTAAGTACCACAATGTTTTGAACCATTTTTATATTTCCTGGGATATTTAATGTGTACCCAAGTTGAGGTTCTAGTAGTCAGTGCAGCCCTAAATTTGGAGGTGGCTCTTTCTTATTGATTTTCAGTTTTCGCAAGGTATATTCCCTAGACTGGAAGTGGCCTTGGCTCTGTAGCTCTGTTGTTTACTTGTTTTAGGGAACACAATGCACTCCTCCAGTGAGGCAGTTGGCAATTTACATCCCGCCCATCAGCATAACAAGGCTCCCAGTTCTCCAGGGCCTGTCTTGCCTTTCTGGTTTTTACACATTTTGTGGATGTCCCTTTTGACCGGTGGGAAGTGACACTTCTTTGTAGTGCAGATTTGCATTGCCCGCTTGCTTGCTTGGCCAAAAAGGGCGTATGCGTTTTCTCCTGAATATATTCAGGAGAAAACGCATACGCCCTTTTTGGCCAAGTGCACCATTGTACAAGTTGTGCCCCTCTTCCTGTGCTTTACAGGCGATTCCAACGTACCTCTTGAAATCTATTTCCTGCTATTTTGCCTCGCTTTCAAGTTCGCCTCAGTGACTTCCCTCAACAGATTTTTGGATTATAGTTGTCCTTTATCACTCTGCCAGTTTGTGAATTGCTGTGCCCCTGAGCTCCATTTCTCAACTCGTTTTTTGTGAGCTGAACGCAAGTCCAAAATTTTGGATCATGTCCTATACTGGTTCCCGGTGGGTGGCTGAGATTTTGGTTAATTCTTCTTCCTGCCGGGAAATTAGAGTGACATGTGCCCGTCCAAATGCCTAACAGCTACTCTCTCATGGGTTCTCCCTCGTCCCTTCCATCCTCTGCCAAATTGGGAACCTGTGCAAACCAGGAGGTTAAAGGGCCTGTCTCTCCAAGTTGGGAGATTGATAGTAAGGCAGTTGGAAAGTCAAACTGGAGCACCAGGAGAGGGACTATTCGTTGAGTTTTAGAAACCTTTCGTATTCACAGTGTGTCCATTCTCTAGGTTTCCTGTACATGTTATAGCTGTAGTAATATTCCCTTGAACATGGAGAGTTGGGACCCATGGAATGGGGGCCATGCATTATTGCTTGAAAGGGTCTGCATTCGCTCACCCAATCTCACCAATCCTCTCAGTCCCAAGTGTCCAGCCTTATGCCACATCCAGCTGTCATTGTAGATAGGGTCTTTCCAGGTTTCCTCAGACACCCTGAAGGAATTGTAAAGAATTTCCCTGTTTTTTGGTTTTGCTTCTGAAATTCCTTTTTATAGTGGGTTTGAGCTGATACTCGCTGCCATGTTTATGCCACTCTAGACACACTTGATTCCCTTATGGAGACATATCAATACATAGGTTTTAAGATTCTTACTAGTCAGATATATTCCTCTGTGGGAAATATGGGGTTTTGAGTCTCTTTCACTGAGGAAGGTGTCGGTCTTGTCAATTCCAAAGTTGGTTTTTGAAACGGTCCCTGTGCTTATATCAAACTCTGGTTTTATGCATCACCCCACCTCTCCTTCCCCTTTATGCAGGCATAAGTGTGTTTTCTAAATGTGAGACTCTGTTCTCTTTCCTAACTCAGTTCACGTGTAGCCATGTTTACAGGATCTTCATAAGTGATATCTTATGATAAGTTTCTTTTTCTGTGTGACTTATTTCACTTACAATCATCGTACCTGAATCCACTCACTTTGCTGCTACTGGTCTTATGACATTGATTTCATGGCTGAGGGATATTCCATCGTACGTAAGTACCACAATGTTTTGAACCATTTTTATATTTCCTGGGATATTTAATGTGTACCCAAGTTGAGGTTCTAGTAGTCAGTGCAGCCCTAAATTTGGAGGTGGCTCTTTCTTATTGATTTTCAGTTTTCCCAAGGTATATTCCCTAGACTGGAAGTGGCCTTGGCTCTGTAGCTCTGTTGTTTACTTGTTTTAGGGAACACAATGCACTCCTCCAGTGAGGCAGTTGGCAATTTACATCCCGCCCATCAGCATAACAAGGCTCCCAGTTCTCCAGGGCCTGTCTTGCCTTTCTGGTTTTTACACATTTTGTGGATGTCCCTTTTGACCGGTGGGAAGTGACACTTCTTTGTAGTGCAGATTTGCATTGCCCGCTTGCTTGCTTGGCCAAAAAGGGCGTATGCGTTTTCTCCTGAATATATTCAGGAGAAAACGCATACGCCCTTTTTGGCCAAGTGCACCATTGTACAAGTTGTGCCCCTCTTCCTGTGCTTTACAGGCGATTCCAACGTACCTCTTGAAATCTATTTCCTGCTATTTTGCCTCGCTTTCAAGTTCGCCTCAGTGACTTCCCTCAACAGATTTTTGGATTATAGTTGTCCTTTATCACTCTGCCAGTTTGTGAATTGCTGTGCCCCTGAGCTCCATTTCTCAACTCGTTTTTTGTGAGCTGAACGCAAGTCCAAAATTTTGGATCATGTCCTATACTGGTTCCCGGTGGGTGGCTGAGATTTTGGTTAATTCTTCTTCCTGCCGGGAAATTAGAGTGACATGTGCCCGTCCAAATGCCTAACAGCTACTCTCTCATGGGTTCTCCCTCGTCCCTTCCATCCTCTGCCAAATTGGGAACCTGTGCAAACCAGGAGGTTAAAGGGCCTGTCTCTCCAAGTTGGGAGATTGATAGTAAGGCAGTTGGAAAGTCAAACTGGAGCACCAGGAGAGGGACTATTCGTTGAGTTTTAGAAACCTTTCGTATTCACAGTGTGTCCATTCTCTAGGTTTCCTGTACATGTTATAGCTGTAGTAATATTCCCTTGAACATGGAGAGTTGGGACCCATGGAATGGGGGCCATGCATTATTGCTTGAAAGGGTCTGCATTCGCTCACCCAATCTCACCAATCCTCTCAGTCCCAAGTGTCCAGCATTATGCCACATCCAGCTGTCATTGTAGATAGGGTCTTTCCAGGTTTCCTCAGACACCCTGAAGGAATTGTAAAGAATTTCCCTGTTTTTTGGTTTTGCTTTTGAAATTCCTTTTTATAGTGGGTTTGAGCTGATACTCGCTGCCATGTTTATGCCACTCTAGACACACTTGATTCCCTTATGGAGACATATCAATACATAGGTTTTAAGATTCTTACTAGTCAGATATATTCCTCTGTGGGAAATATGGGGTTTTGAGTCTCTTTCACTGAGGAAGGTGTCGGTCTTGTCAGTTCCAAAGTTGGTTTTTGAAACGGTCCCTGTGCTTATATCAAACTCTGGTTTTATGCATCACCCCACCTCTCCTTCCCGTTTATGCAGGCATAAGAGTGTTTTCTAAATGTGAGACTCTGTTCTCTTTCCTAACTCAGTTCACGTGTAGCCATGTTTACAGGATCTTCATAAGTGATATCTTATGATAAGTTTCTTTTTCTGTGTGACTTATTTCACTTAGAATCATCGTACCTGAATCCACTCACTTTGTTGCTACTGGTCTTATGACATTGATTTCATGGCTGAGGGATATTCCATCGTACGTAAGTACCACAATGTTTTGAACCATTTTTATATTTCCTGGGATATTTAAGGTGTACCCAAGTTGAGGTTCTTGTAGCCAGTGCAGCCCTAAATTTGGAGGTGGCTCTTTCTTATTGATTTTCAGTTTTCCCCAGGTATATTCCCTAGACTGGAAGTGGCCTTGGCTCTGTTGCTCTGTTGTTTACTTGTTTTAGGGAACACAATGCACTCCTCCAGTGAGGCAGTTGGCAATTTACATCCCGCCCATCAGCATAACAAGGCTCCCTGTTCTCCAGGGCCTGTCTTGCCTTTCTGGTTTTTACACATTTTGTGGATGTCCCTTTTGACCGGTGGGAAGTGATACTTCTTTGTAGTGCAGATTTGCATTGCCCGCTTGCTTGCTTGGCCAATAAGGGCGTATGCGTTTTCTCCTGAATATATTCAGGAGAAAACGCATACGCCCTTTTTGGCCAAGTGCACCATTGTCCAAGTTTTGCCCCTCTTCCTGTGCTTTACAGGCGATTCCAAGGTACCTCTTGAAATCTGTTTCCTGCTATTTTGCCTCACTTTCAAGTCCGCCTCGTTGACTTCCCTCAACAGATTTTTGGACGATAGTTGTCCTTTATCACTCTGCCAGTTTGTGAATTGCTGTGCCCCTGAGCTCCATTTCTCAACTCGTTTTTTGTGAGCTGAACGCAAGTCCAAAATTTTGGATCCTGTCCTATACTGGTTCCCGGTGGGTGGCTGAGACTTTGGTTAATTCTTCTTCCTGCCGGGAAATTAGAGTGACATGTGCCCGTCCAAATGCCTAACAGCTACTCTCTCATGGGTTCTCCCTCGTCCCTTCCATCCTCTGCCAAATTGGGAACCTGTGCAAACCAGGAGGTTAAAGGGCCTGTCTCTCCAAGTTGGGAGATTGATAGTAAGGCAGTTGGAAAGTCAAACTGGAGCACCAGGAGAGGGACTATTCGTTGAGTTTTAGAAACCTTTCGTATTCACAGTGTGTCCATTCTCTAGGTTTCCTGTACATGTTATAGCTGTAGTAATATTCCCTTGAACATGGAGAGTTGGGACCCATGGAATGGGGGCCATGCATTATTGCTTGAAAGGGTCTGCATTCGCTCACCCAATCTCACCAATCCTCTCAGTCCCAAGTGTCCAGCCTTATACCACATCCAGCTGTCATTGTAGATAGGGTCTTTCCAGGTTTCCTCAGACACCCTGAAGGAATTGTAAAGAATTTCCCTGTTTTTTGGTTTTGCTTCTGAAATTCCTTTTTATAGTGGGTTTGAGCTGATACTCGCTGCCATGTTTATGCCACTCTAGACACACTTGATTCCCTTATGGAGACATATCAATACATAGGTTTTAAGATTCTTACTAGTCAGATATATTCCTCTGTGGGAAATATGGGGTTTTGAGTCTCTTTCACTGAGGAAGGTGTCGGTCTTGTCAATTCCAAAGTTGGTTTTTGAAACGGTCCCTGTGCTTATATCAAACTCTGGTTTTATGCATCACCCCACCTCTCCTTCCCCTTTATGCAGGCATAAGTGTGTTTTCTAAATGTGAGACTCTGTTCTCTTTCCTAACTCAGTTCACGTGTAGCCATGTTTACAGGATCTTCATAAGTGATATCTTATGATAAGTTTCTTTTTCTGTGTGACTTATTTCACTTACAATCATCGTACCTGAATCCACTCACTTTGCTGCTACTGGTCTTATGACATTGATTTCATGGCTGAGGGATATTCCATCGTACGTAAGTACCACAATGTTTTGAACCATTTTTATATTTCCTGGGATATTTAATGTGTACCCAAGTTGAGGTTCTAGTAGTCAGTGCAGCCCTAAATTTGGAGGTGGCTCTTTCTTATTGATTTTCAGTTTTCCCAAGGTATATTCCCTAGACTGGAAGTGGCCTTGGCTCTGTAGCTCTGTTGTTTACTTGTTTTAGGGAACACAATGCACTCCTCCAGTGAGGCAGTTGGCAATTTACATCCCGCCCATCAGCATAACAAGGCTCCCAGTTCTCCAGGGCCTGTCTTGCCTTTCTGGTTTTTACACATTTTGTGGATGTCCCTTTTGACCGGTGGGAAGTGACACTTCTTTGTAGTGCAGATTTGCATTGCCCGCTTGCTTGCTTGGCCAAAAAGGGCGTATGCGTTTTCTCCTGAATATATTCAGGAGAAAACGCATAAGCCCTTTTTGGCCAAGTGCACCATTGTACAAGTTGTGCCCCTCTTCCTGTGCTTTACAGGCGATTCCAACGTACCTCTTGAAATCTATTTCCTGCTATTTTGCCTCGCTTTCAAGTTCGCCTCAGTGACTTCCCTCAACAGATTTTTGGATTATAGTTGTCCTTTATCACTCTGCCAGTTTGTGAATTGCTGTGCCCCTGAGCTCCATTTCTCAACTCGTTTTTTGTGAGCTGAACGCAAGTCCAAAATTTTGGATCATGTCCTATACTGGTTCCCGGTGGGTGGCTGAGATTTTGGTTAATTCTTCTTCCTGCCGGGAAATTAGAGTGACATGTGCCCGTCCAAATGCCTAACAGCTACTCTCTCATGGGTTCTCCCTCGTCCCTTCCATCCTCTGCCAAATTGGGAACCTGTGCAAACCAGGAGGTTAAAGGGCCTGTCTCTCCAAGTTGGGAGATTGATAGTAAGGCAGTTGGAAAGTCAAACTGGAGCACCAGGAGAGGGACTATTCGTTGAGTTTTAGAAACCTTTCGTATTCACAGTGTGTCCATTCTCTAGGTTTCCTGTACATGTTATAGCTGTAGTAATATTCCCTTGAACATGGAGAGTTGGGACCCATGGAATGGGGGCCATGCATTATTGCTTGAAAGGGTCTGCATTCGCTCACCCAATCTCACCAATCCTCTCAGTCCCAAGTGTCCAGCATTATGCCACATCCAGCTGTCATTGTAGATAGGGTCTTTCCAGGTTTCCTCAGACACCCTGAAGGAATTGTAAAGAATTTCCCTGTTTTTTGGTTTTGCTTTTGAAATTCCTTTTTATAGTGGGTTTGAGCTGATACTCGCTGCCATGTTTATGCCACTCTAGACACACTTGATTCCCTTATGGAGACATATCAATACATAGGTTTTAAGATTCTTACTAGTCAGATATATTCCTCTGTGGGAAATATGGGGTTTTGAGTCTCTTTCACTGAGGAAGGTGTCGGTCTTGTCAGTTCCAAAGTTGGTTTTTGAAACGGTCCCTGTGCTTATATCAAACTCTGGTTTTATGCATCACCCCACCTCTCCTTCCCGTTTATGCAGGCATAAGAGTGTTTTCTAAATGTGAGACTCTGTTCTCTTTCCTAACTCAGTTCACGTGTAGCCATGTTTACAGGATCTTCATAAGTGATATCTTATGATAAGTTTCTTTTTCTGTGTGACTTATTTCACTTAGAATCATCGTACCTGAATCCACTCACTTTGTTGCTACTGGTCTTATGACATTGATTTCATGGCTGAGGGATATTCCATCGTACGTAAGTACCACAATGTTTTGAACCATTTTTATATTTCCTGGGATATTTAAGGTGTACCCAAGTTGAGGTTCTTGTAGCCAGTGCAGCCCTAAATTTGGAGGTGGCTCTTTCTTATTGATTTTCAGTTTTCCCCAGGTATATTCCCTAGACTGGAAGTGGCCTTGGCTCTGTTGCTCTGTTGTTTACTTGTTTTAGGGAACACAATGCACTCCTCCAGTGAGGCAGTTGGCAATTTACATCCCGCCCATCAGCATAACAAGGCTCCCTGTTCTCCAGGGCCTGTCTTGCCTTTCTGGTTTTTACACATTTTGTGGATGTCCCTTTTGACCGGTGGGAAGTGATACTTCTTTGTAGTGCAGATTTGCATTGCCCGCTTGCTTGCTTGGCCAATAAGGGCGTATGCGTTTTCTCCTGAATATATTCAGGAGAAAACGCATACGCCCTTTTTGGCCAAGTGCACCATTGTCCAAGTTTTGCCCCTCTTCCTGTGCTTTACAGGCGATTCCAAGGTACCTCTTGAAATCTGTTTCCTGCTATTTTGCCTCACTTTCAAGTCCGCCTCGTTGACTTCCCTCAACAGATTTTTGGACGATAGTTGTCCTTTATCACTCTGCCAGTTTGTGAATTGCTGTGCCCCTGAGCTCCATTTCTCAACTCGTTTTTTGTGAGCTGAACGCAAGTCCAAAATTTTGGATCCTGTCCTATACTGGTTCCCGGTGGGTGGCTGAGACTTTGGTTAATTCTTCTTCCTGCCGGGAAATTAGAGTGACATGTGCCCGTCCAAATGCCTAACAGCTACTCTCTCATGGGTTCTCCCTCGTCCCTTCCATCCTCTGCCAAATTGGGAACCTGTGCAAACCAGGAGGTTAAAGGGCCTGTCTCTCCAAGTTGGGAGATTGATAGTAAGGCAGTTGGAAAGTCAAACTGGAGCACCAGGAGAGGGACTATTCGTTGAGTTTTAGAAACCTTTCGTATTCACAGTGTGTCCATTCTCTAGGTTTCCTGTACATGTTATAGCTGTAGTAATATTCCCTTGAACATGGAGAGTTGGGACCCATGGAATGGGGGCCATGCATTATTGCTTGAAAGGGTCTGCATTCGCTCACCCAATCTCACCAATCCTCTCAGTCCCAAGTGTCCAGCCTTATACCACATCCAGCTGTCATTGTAGATAGGGTCTTTCCAGGTTTCCTCAGACACCCTGAAGGAATTGTAAAGAATTTCCCTGTTTTTTGGTTTTGCTTTTGAAATTCCTTTTTATAGTGGGTTTGAGCTGATACTCGCTGCCATGTTTATGCCACTCTAGACACACTTGATTCCCTTATGGAGACATATCAATACATAGGTTTTAAGATTCTTACTAGTCAGATATATTCCTCTGTGGGAAATATGGGGTTTTGAGTCTCTTTCACTGAGGAAGGTGTCGGTCTTGTCAGTTCCAAAGTTGGTTTTTGAAACGGTCCCTGTGCTTATATCAAACTCTGGTTTTATGCATCACCCCACCTCTCCTTCCCCTTTATGCAGGCATAAGAGTGTTTTCTAAATGTGAGACTCTGTTCTCTTTCCTAACTCAGTTCACGTGTAGCCATGTTTACAGGATCTTCATAAGTGATATCTTATGATAAGTTTCTTTTTCTGTGTGACTTATTTCACTTAGAATCATCGTACCTGAATCCACTCACTTTGCTGCTACTGGTCTTATGACATTGATTTCATGGCTGAGGGATATTCCATCGTACGTAAGTACCACAATGTTTTGAACCATTTTTATATTTCCTGGGATATTTAAGGTGTACCCAAGTTGAGGTTCTTGTAGCCAGTGCAGCCCTAAATTTGGAGGTGGCTCTTTCTTATTGATTTTCAGTTTTCCCCAGGTATATTCCCTAGACTGGAAGTGGCCTTGGCTCTGTATCTCTGTTGTTTACTTGTTTTAGGGAACACAATGCACTCCTCCAGTGAGGCAGTTGGCAATTTACATCCCGCCCATCAGCATAACAAGGCTCCCTGTTCTCCAGGGCCTGTCTTGCCTTTCTGGTTTTTACACATTTTGTGGACGTCCCTTTTGACCGGTGGGAAGTGATACTTCTTTGTAGTGCAGATTTGCATTGCCCGCTTGCTTGCTTGGCCAAAAAGGGCGTATGCGTTTTCTCCTGAATATATTCAGGAGAAAACGCATACGCCCTTTTTGGCCAAGTGCACCATTGTCCAAGTTGTGCCCCTCTTCCTGTGCTTTACAGGCGATTCCAAGGTACCTCTTGAAATCTGTTTCCTGCTATTTTGCCTCACTTTCAAGTACGCCTCGTTGACTTCCCTCAACAGACTTTTGGACGATAGTTGTCCTTTATCACTCTGCCAGTTTGTGAATTGCTGTGCCCCTGAGCTCCATTTCTCAACTCGTTTTTTGTGAGCTGAACGCAAGTCCAAAATTTTGGATCATGTCCTATACTGGTTCCCGGTGGGTGGCTGAGACTTTGGTTAATTCTTCTTCCTGCCGGGAAATTAGAGTGACATGTGCCCGTCCAAATGCCTAACAGCTACTCTCTCATGGGTTCTCCCTCGTCCCTTCCATCCTCTGCCAAATTGGGAACCTGTGCAAACCAGGAGGTTAAAGGGCCTGTCTCTCCAAGTTGGGAGATTGATAGTAAGGCAGTTGGAAAGTCAAACTGGAGCACCAGGAGAGGGACTATTCGTTGAGTTTTAGAAACCTTTCGTATTCACAGTGTGTCCATTCTCTAGGTTTCCTGTACATGTCATAGCTGTAGTAATATTCCCTTGAACATGGAGAGTTGGGACCCATGGAATGGGGGCCATGCATTATTGCTTGAAAGGGTCTGCATTTGCTCACCCAATCTCACCAATCCTCTCAGTCCCAAGTGTCCAGCCTTATGCCACATCCAGCTGTCATTGTAGATAGGGTCTTTCCAGGTTTCCTCAGACACCCTGAAGGAATTGTAAAGAATTTCCCTGTTTTTTGGTTTTGCTTTTGAAATTCCTTTTTATAGTGGGTTTGAGCTGATTCTCGCTGCCATGTTTATGCCACTCTAGACACACTTGATTCCCTTATGGAGACATATCAATACATAGGTTTTAAGATTCTTACTAGTCAGATATATTCCTCTGTGGGAAATATGGGGTTTTGAGTCTCTTTCACTGAGGAAGGTGTCGGTCTTGTCAATTCCAAAGTTGGTTTTTGAAACGGTCCCTGTGCTTATATCAAACTCTGGTTTTATGCATCACCCCACCTCTCCTTCCCCTTTATGCAGGCATAAGAGTGTTTTCTAAATGTGAGACTCTGTTCTCTTTCCTAACTCAGTTCACGTGTAGCCATGTTTACAGGATCTTCATAAGTGATATCTTATGATAAGTTTCTTTTTCTGTGTGACTTATTTCACTTAGAATCATCGTACCTGAATCCACTCACTTTGCTGCTACTGGTCTTATGACATTGATTTCATGGCTGAGGGATATTCCATCGTACGTAAGTACCACAATGTTTTGAACCATTTTTATATTTCCTGGGATATTTAAGGTGTACCCAAGTTGAGGTTCTTGTAGCCAGTGCAGCCCTAAATTTGGAGGTGGCTCTTTCTTATTGATTTTCAGTTTTCCCAAGGTATATTCCCTAGACTGGAAGTGGCCTTGGTTCTGTAGCTCTGTTGTTTACTTGTTTTAGGGAACACAATGCACTCCTCCAGTGAGGCAGTTGGCAATTTACATCCCGCCCATCAGCATAACAAGGCTCCCTGTTCTCCAGGGCCTGTCTTGCCTTTCTGGTTTTTACACATTTTGTGGATGTACCTTTTGACCGGTGGGAAGTGATACTTCTGTGTAGTGCAGATTTGCATTGCCCGCTTGCTTGCTTGGCCAAAAAGGTCGTATGCGTTTTCTCCTGAATATATTCAGGAGAAAACGCATACGCCCTTTTTGGCCAAGTGCACCATTGTCCAAGTTGTGCCCCTCTTCCTGTGCTTTACAGGCGATTCCAACGTACCTCTTGAAATCTGTTTCCTGCTATTTTGCCTCACTTTCAAGTCCGCCTCGTTGACTTCCCTCAACAGACTTTTGGACGATAGTTGTCCTTTATCACTCTGCCAGTTTGTGAATTGCTGTGCCCCTGAGCTCCATTTCTCAACTCGTTTTTTGTGAGCTGAACGCAAGTCCAAAATTTTGGATCATGTCCTATACTGGTTCCCGGTGGGTGGCTGAGACTTTGCTTAATTCTTCTTCCTGCCGGGAAATTAGAGTGACATGTGCCCGTCCAAATGCCTAACAGCTACTCTCTCATGGGTTCTCCCTCGTCCCTTCCATCCTCTGCCAAATTGGGAACCTGTGCAAACCAGGAGGTTAAAGGGCCTGTCTCTCCAAGTTGGGAGATTGATAGTAAGGCAGTTGGAAAGTCAAACTGGAGCACCAGGAGAGGGACTATTCGTTGAGTTTTAGAAACCTTTCGTATTCACAGTGTGTCCATTCTCTAGGTTTCCTGTACATGTTATAGCTGTAGTAATATTCCCTTGAACCTGGAGAGTTGGGACCCATGGAATGGGGGCCATGCATTATTGCTTGAAAGGGTCTGCATTTGCTCACCCAATCTCACCAATCCTCTCAGTCCCAAGTGTCCAGCCTTATGCCACATCCAGCTGTCATTGTACATAGGGTATTCCCAGGTTTCCTCAGACACCCTGAAGGAATTGTAAAGAATTTCCCTGTTTTTTGGTTTTGCTTTTGAAATTCCTTTTTATAGTGGGTTTCAGCTGATTCTCGCTGCCATGTTTATGCCACTCTAAACACACTTGATTCCCTTATGGAGACATATCAATACATAGGTTTTAAGATTCTAACTAGTCAGATATATTCCTCTGTGGGAAATATGCGGTTTTGAGTCTCTTTCACTCAGGAAGGTGTAGGTCTTGTCTATTCCAAAGTTGATTTTTGAAACGGTCCCTGTGCTTATATCAAACTCTGGTTTTATGCATCACCCCACCTCTCCTTCCCCTTTATGCAGGCATAAGAGTGTTTTCTAAATGTGAGACTCTGTTCTCTTTCCTAACTCAGTTCACGTGTAGCCATGTTTACAGGATCTTCATAAGTGATATCTTATGATAAGTTTCTTTTTCTGTGTGACTTATTTCACTTAGAATCATCGTACCTGAATCCACTCACTTTGCTGCTACTGGTCTTATGACATTGATTTCATGGCTGAGGGATATTCCATCGTACGTAAGTACCACAATGTTTTGAACCATTTTTATATTTCCTGGGATATTTAAGGTGTACCCAAGTTGAGGTTCTTGTAGCCAGTGCAGCCCTAAATTTGGAGGTGGCTCTTTCTTATTGATTTTCAGTTTTCCCCAGGTATATTCCCTAGACTGGAAGTGGCCTTGGCTCTGTTGCTCTGTTGTTTACTTGTTTTAGGGAACACAATGCACTCCTCCAGTGAGGCAGTTGGCAATTTACATCCCGCCCATCAGCATAACAAGGCTCCCTGTTCTCCAGGGCCTGTCTTGCCTTTCTGGTTTTTACACATTTTGTGGATGTCCCTTTTGACCGGTGGGAAGTGATACTTCTTTGTAGTGCAGATTTGCATTGCCCGCTTGCTTGCTTGGCCAAAAAGGGCGTATGCGTTTTCTCCTGAATATATTCAGGAGAAAACGCATACGCCCTTTTTGGCCAAGTGCACCATTGTCCAAGTTGTGCCCCTCTTCCTGTGCTTTACAGGCGATTCCAAGGTACCTCTTGAAATCTGTTTCCTGCTATTTTGCCTCGCTTTCAAGTCCGCCTCGTTGACTTCCCTCAACAGATTTTTGGACGATAGTTGTCCTTTATCACTCTGCCAGTTTGTGAATTGCTGTGCCCCTGAGCTCCATTTCTCAACTCGTTTTTTGTGAGCTGAACGCAAGTCCAAAATTTTGGATCCTGTCCTATACTGGTTCCCGGTGGGTGGCTGAGACTTTGGTTAATTCTTCTTCCTGCCGGGAAATTAGAGTGACATGTGCCCGTCCAATTGCCTAACAGCTACTCTCTCATGGGTTCTCCCTTGTCCCTTCCATCCTCTGCCAAATTGGGAACCTGTGCAAACCAGGAGGTTAAAGGGCCTGTCTCTCCAAGTTGGGAGATTGATAGTAAGGCAGTTGGAAAGTCAAACTGGAGCACCAGGAGAGGGACTATTCGTTGAGTTTTAGAAACCTTTCGTATTCACAGTGTGTCCATTCTCTAGGTTTCCTGTACATGTTATAGCTGTAATAATATTCCCTTGAACTTGGAGAGTTGGGACCCATGGAATGGGGGCCATGCATTATTGCTTGAAAGGGTCTGCATTTGCTCACCCAATCTCACCAATCCTCTCAGTCCCAAGTGTCCAGCCTTATGCCACATCCAGCTGTCATTGTAGATAGGGTCTTTCCAGGTTTCCTCAGACACCCTGAAGGAATTGTAAAGAATTTCCCTGTTTTTTGGTTTTGCTTTTGAAATTCCTTTTTATAGTGGGTTTGAGCTGATTCTCGCTGCCATGTTTATGCCACTCTAGACACACTTGATTCCCTTATGGAGACATATCAATACATAGGTTTTAAGGTTCTTACTAGTCAGATATATTCCTCTGTGGGAAATATGGGGTTTTGAGTCTCTTTCACTGAGGAAGGTGTCGGTCTTGTCAATTCCAAAGTTGGTTTTTGAAACGGTCCCTGTGCTTATATCAAACTCTGGTTTTATGCATCACCCCACCTCTCCTTCCCCTTTATGCGGGCATAAGAGTGTTTTCTAAATGTGAGACTCTGTTCTCTTTCCTAACTCAGTTCACGTGTAGCCATGTTTACAGGATCTTCATAAGTGATATCTTATGATAAGTTTCTTTTTCTGTGTGACTTATTTCACTTAGAATCATCGTACCTGAATCCACTCACTTTGCTGCTACTGGTCTTATGACATTGATTTCATGGCTGAGGGATATTCCATCGTACGTAAGTACCACAATGTTTTGAACCATTTTTATATTTCCTGGGATATTTAAGGTGTACCCAAGTTGAGGTTCTTGTAGTCAGTGCAGCCCTAAATTTGGAGGTGGTTCTTTCTTATTGATTTGCAGTTTTCCCAAGGTATATTCCCTAGACTGGAAGTGGCCTTGGCTCTGTAGCTCTGTTGTTTACTTGTTTTAGGGAACACAATGCACTCCTCCAGTGAGGCAGTTGGCAGTTTACATCCCGCCCATCAGCATAACAAGGCTCCCAGTTCTCCAGGGCCTGTCTTGCCTTCCTGGTTTTTACACTTTTTGTGGATGTCCCTTTTGACCGGTGGGAAGTGATACTTCTTTGTAGTGCAGATTTGCATTGCCCGCTTGCTTGCTTGGCCAAAAAGGGCGTATGCGTTTTCTCCTGAATATATTCAGGAGAAAACGCATACGCCCTTTTTGGCAAAGTGCACCATTGTCCAAGTTGTGCCCCTCTTCCTGTGCTTTACAGGCGATTCCAAGGTACCTCTTGAAATCTGTTTCCTGCTATTTTGCCTCACTTTCAAGTCCGCCTCGTTGACTTCCCTCAACAGATTTTTGGACGATAGTTGTCCTTTATCACTCTGCCAGTTTGTGAATTGCTGTGCCCCTGAGCTCCATTTCTCAACTCGTTTTTTGTGAGCTGAACGCAAGTCCAAAATTTTGGATCATGTCCTATACTGGTTCCCGGTGGGTGGCTGAGACTTTGGTTAATTCTTCTTCCTGCCGGGAAATTAGAGTGACATGTGCCCGTCCAAATGCCTAACAGCTACTCTCTCATGGGTTCTCCCTCGTCCCTTCCATCCTCTGCCAAATTGGGAACCTGTGCAAACCAGGAGGTTAAAGGGCCTGTCTCTCCAAGTTGGGAGATTGATAGTAAGGCAGTTGGAAAGTGAAACTGGAGCACCAGGAGAGGGACTATTCGTTGAGTTTTAGAAACCTTTCGTATTCACAGTGTGTCCATTCTCTAGGTTTCCTGTACATGTTATAGCTGTAGTAATATTCCCTTGAACATGGAGAGTTGGGACCCATGGAATGGGGGCCATGCATTATTGCTTGAAAGGGTCTGCATTCGCTCACCCAATCTCACCAATCCTCTCAGTCCCAAGTGTCCAGCCTTATGCCACATCCAGCTGTCATTGTAGATAGGGTCTTTCCAGGTTTCCTCAGACACCCTGAAGGAATTGTAAAGAATTTCCCTGTTTTTTGGTTTGCTTTTGAAATTCCTTTTTATAGTGGGTTTGAGCTGATTCTCGCTGCCATGTTTATGCCACTCTAGACACACTTGATTCCCTTATGGAGTCATATCAATACATAGGTTTTAAGATTCTTACTAGTCAGATATATTCCTCTGTGGGAAATATGGGGTTTTGAGTCTCTTTCACTGAGGAAGGTGTCGGTCTTGTCAATTCCAAAGTTGGTTTTTGAAACGGTCCCTGTGCTTATATCAAACTCTGGTTTTATGCATCACCCCACCTCTCCTTCCCCTTTATGCAGGCATAAGCGTGTTTTCTAAATGTGAGACTCTGTTCTCTTTCCTAACTCAGTTCACGTGTAGTCATGTTTACAGGATCTTCATAATTGATATCTTATGATAAGTTTCTTTTTCTGTGTGACTTATTTCACTTAGAATCATCGTACCTGAATCCACTCACTTTGCTGCTACTGGTCTTATGACATTGATTTCATGGCTGAGGGATATTCCATCGTACGTAAGTACCACAATGTTTTGAACCATTTTTATATTTCCTGGGATATTTAAGGTGTACCCAAGTTGAGGTTCTTGTAGTCAGTGCAGCCCTAAATTTGGAGGTGGCTCTTTCTTATTGATTTTCAGTTTTCCCAAGGTATATTCCCTAGACTGGAAGTGGCCTTGGCTCTGTAGCTCTGTTGTTTACTTGTTTTAGGGAACACAATGCACTCCTCCAGTGAGGCAGTTGGCAGTTTACATCCCGCCCATCAGCATAACAAGGCTCCCAGTTCTCCAGGGCCTGTCTTGCCTTCCTGGTTTTTACACTTTTTGTGGATGTCCCTTTTGACCGGTGGGAAGTGATACTTCTTTGTAGTGCAGATTTGCATTGCCCGCTTGCTTGCTTGGCCAAAAAGGGCGTATGCGTTTTCTCCTGAATATATTCAGGAGAAAACGCATACGCCCTTTTTGGCAAAGTGCACCATTGTCCAAGTTGTGCCCCTCTTCCTGTGCTTTACAGGCGATTCCAAGGTACCTCTTGAAATCTGTTTCCTGCTATTTTGCCTCACTTTCAAGTCCGCCTCGTTGACTTCCCTCAACAGATTTTTGGACGATAGTTGTCCTTTATCACTCTGCCAGTTTGTGAATTGCTGTGCCCCTGAGCTCCATTTCTCAACTCGTTTTTTGTGAGCTGAACGCAAGTCCAAAATTTTGGATCATGTCCTATACTGGTTCCCGGTGGGTGGCTGAGACTTTGGTTAATTCTTCTTCCTGCCGGGAAATTAGAGTGACATGTGCCCGTCCAAATGCCTAACAGCTACTCTCTCATGGGTTCTCCCTCGTCCCTTCCATCCTCTGCCAAATTGGGAACCTGTGCAAACCAGGAGGTTAAAGGGCCTGTCTCTCCAAGTTGGGAGATTGATAGTAAGGCAGTTGGAAAGTGAAACTGGAGCACCAGGAGAGGGACTATTCGTTGAGTTTTAGAAACCTTTCGTATTCACAGTGTGTCCATTCTCTAGGTTTCCTGTACATGTTATAGCTGTAGTAATATTCCCTTGAACATGGAGAGTTGGGACCCATGGAATGGGGGCCATGCATTATTGCTTGAAAGGGTCTGCAATCGCTCACCCAATCTCACCAATCCTCTCAGTCCCAAGTGTCCAGCCTTATGCCACATCCAGCTGTCATTGTAGATAGGGTCTTTCCAGGTTTCCTCAGACACCCTGAAGGAATTGTAAAGAATTTCCCTGTTTTTTGGTTTGCTTTTGAAATTCCTTTTTATAGTGGGTTTGAGCTGATTCTCGCTGCCATGTTTATGCCACTCTAGACACACTTGATTCCCTTATGGAGTCATATCAATACATAGGTTTTAAGATTCTTACTAGTCAGATATATTCCTCTGTGGGAAATATGGGGTTTTGAGTCTCTTTCACTGAGGAAGGTGTCGGTCTTGTCAATTCCAAAGTTGGTTTTTGAAACGGTCCCTGTGCTTATATCAAACTCTGGTTTTATGCATCACCCCACCTCTCCTTCCCCTTTATGCAGGCATAAGAGTGTTTTCTAAATGTGAGACTCTGTTCTCTTTCCTAACTCAGCTCACGTGTAGCCATGTTTACAGGATCTTCATAAGTGATATCTTATGATAAGTTTCTTTTTCTGTGTGACTTATTTCACTTAGAATCATCATACCTGAATCCACTCACTTTGTTGCTACTGGTCTTATGACATTGATTTCATGGCTGAGGGATATTCCATCGTACGTAAGTACCACAATGTTTTGAACCATTTTTATATTTCCTGGGATATTTAAGGTGTACCCAAGTTGAGGTTCTTGTAGTCAGTGCAGCCCTAAATTTGGAGGTGGCTCTTTCTTATTGATTTTCAGTTTTCCCAAGGTATATTCCCTAGACTGGAAGTGGCCTTGGCTCTGTAGCTCTGTTGTTTACTTGTTTTAGGGAACACAATGCACTCCTCCTGTGAGGCAGTTGGCAATTTACATCCCACCCATCTGCATAACAAGGCTCCCTGTTCCTCAGGGCCTGTCTTGCCTTTCTGGTTTTTACACATTTTGTGGATGTCCCTTTTGACCGGTGGGAAATGATACTTCTTTGTAGTGCAGATTTGCATTGCCCGCTTGCTTGCTTGGCCAAAAAGGGCGTATGCATTTTCTCCTGAATATATTCAAGAGAAAACACATACG
Source organism: Mesoplodon densirostris (assembly GCF_025265405.1). Classification (NCBI taxonomy): domain Eukaryota; kingdom Metazoa; phylum Chordata; class Mammalia; order Artiodactyla; family Ziphiidae; genus Mesoplodon; species Mesoplodon densirostris. The sequence goes on along the minus strand of NW_026778199.1, from coordinate 5,242,859 downwards.
CCCTTTTTGGCCAAGTGCACCATTGTCCAAGTTGTGCCCCTCTTCCTGTGCTTTACAGGCGATTCCAAGGTACCTCTTGAAATCTGTTTCCTGCTATTTTGCCTCACTTTCAAGTCCGCCTCGTTGACTTCCCTCAACAGATTTTTGGACGATAGTTGTCCTTTTATCACTCTGCCAGTTTGTGAATTGCTGTGCCCCTGAGCTCCATTTCTCAACTCGTTTTTTGTGAGCTGAACGCAAGTCCAAAATTTTGGATCATGTCCTCTACTGGTTCCCGGTGGGTGGCTGAGACTTTGGTTAATTCTTCTTCCTGCCGGGAAATTAGAGTGACATGTGCCCGTCCAAATGCCTAACAGCTACTCTCTCATGGGTTCTCTCTCGTCCCTTCCATCCTCTGCCAAATTGGGAACCTGTGCAAACCAGGAGGTTAAAGGGCCTGTCTCTCCAAGTTGGGAGATTGATAGTAAGGCAGTTGGAAAGTCAAACTGGAGCACCAGGAGAGGGACTATTCGTTGAGTTTTAGAAACCTTTCGTATTCACAGTGTGTCCATTCTATAGGTTTCCTGTACATGTTATAGCTGTAGTAATATTCCCTTGAACATGGAGAGTTGGGACCCATGGAATGGGGGCCATGCATTATTGCTTGAAAGGGTCTGCATTCGCTCACCCAATCTCACCAATCCTCTCAGTCCCAAGTGTCCAGCCTTATGCCACATCCAGCTGTCATTGTAGATAGGGTCTTTCCAGGTTTCCTCAGACACCCTGAAGGAATTGTAAAGAATTTCCCTGTTTTTGGGTTTTGCTTTTGAAATTCCTTTTTGTAGTGGGTTTGAGCTGATTCTCGCTGCCATGTTTATGCCACTCTAGACACACTTGATTCCCTTATGGAGTCATATCAATACATAGGTTTTAAGATTCTTACTAGTCAGATATATTCCTCTGTGGGAAATATGGGGTTTTGAGTCTCTTTCACTGAGGAAGGTGTCGGTCTTGTCAATTCCAAAGTTGGTTTTTGAAACGGTCCCTGTGCTTATATCAAACTCTGGTTTTATGCATCACCCCACCTCTCCTTCCCCTTTATGCAGGCATAAGAGTGTTTTCTAAATGTGAGACTCTGTTCTCTTTCCTAACTCAGCTCACGTGTAGCCATGTTTACAGGATCTTCATAAGTGATATCTTATGATAAGTTTCTTTTTCTGTGTGACTTATTTCACTTAGAATCATCATACCTGAATCCACTCACTTTGTTGCTACTGGTCTTATGACATTGATTTCATGGCTGAGGGATATTCCATCGTACGTAAGTACCACAATGTTTTGAACCATTTTTATATTTCCTGGGATATTTAAGGTGTACCCAAGTTGAGGTTCTTGTAGTCAGTGCAGCCCTAAATTTGGAGGTGGCTCTTTCTTATTGATTTTCAGTTTTCCCAAGGTATATTCCCTAGACTGGAAGTGGCCTTGGCTCTGTAGCTCTGTTGTTTACTTGTTTTAGGGAACACAATGCACTCCTCCTGTGAGGCAGTTGGCAATTTACATCCCACCCATCTGCATAACAAGGCTCCCAGTTCCTCAGGGCCTGTCTTGCCTTTCTGGTTTTTACACATTTTGTGGATGTCCCTTTTGACCAGTGGGAAATGATACTTCTTTGTAGTGCAGATTTGCATTGCCCGCTTGCTTGCTTGGCCAAAAAGGGCGTATGCATTTTCTCCTGAATATATTCAAGAGAAAACGCATACGCCCTTTTTGGCCAAGTGCACCATTGTCCAAGTTGTGCCCCTCTTCCTGTGCTTTACAGGCGATTCCAAGGTACCTCTTGAAATCTGTTTCCTGCTATTTTGCCTCACTTTCAAGTCCGCCTCGTTGACTTCCCTCAACAGATTTTTGGACGATAGTTGTCCTTTATCACTCTGCCAGTTTGTGAATTGCTGTGCCCCTGAGCTCCATTCTCAACTCGTTTTTTGTGAGCTGAACGCAAGTCCAAAATTTTGGATCATGTCCTATACTGGTTCCCGGTGGGTGGCTGAGACTTTGGTTAATTCTTCTTCCTGCCGGGAAATTAGAGTGACATGTGCCCGTCCAAATGCCTAACAGCTACTCTCTCATGGGTTCTCCCTCGTCCCTTCCATCCTCTGCCAAATTGGGAACCTGTGCAAACCAGGAGGTTAAAGGGCCTGTCTCTCCAAGTTGGGAGATTGATAGTAAGGCAGTTGGAAAGTCAAACTGGAGCACCAGGAGAGGGACTATTCGTTGAGTTTTAGAAACCTTTCGTATTCACAGTGTGTCTATTCTCTAGGTTTCCTGTACATGTTATAGCTGTAGTAATATTCCCTTGAACATGGAGAGTTGGGACCCATGGAATGTGGGCCATGCATTATTGCTTGAAAGGGTGTGCATTTGCTCACCCAATCTCACCAATCCTCTCAGTCCCAAGTGTCCAGCCTTATGCCACATCCAGCTGTCATTGTAGATAGGGTCTTTCCAGGTTTCCTCAGACACCCTGAAGGAATTGTAAAGAATTTCCCTGTTTTTTGCTTTTGCTTTTGAAATTCCTTTTTATAGTGGGTTTGAGCTGATTCTCGCTGCCATGTTTATGCCACTCTAGACACACTTGATTCCCTTATGGAGACATATCAATACATAGGTTTTAAGATTCTTACTAGTCAGATATATTCCTCTGCGGGAAATATGGGGTTTTGAGTCTCTTTCACTGAGGAAGGTGTAGGTCTTGTCTATTCCAAAGTTGGTTTTTGGAACGGTCCCTCTGCTTATATCAAACTCTGGTTTTATGCATCACCCCACCTCTCCATCCCCTTTATGCAGGCATAAGAGTGTTTTCTAAATGTGAGACTCTGTTCTCTTTCCTAACTCAGTTCACGTGTAGCCATGTTTACAGGATCTTCATAAGTGATATCTTATGATAAGTTTCTATTTCTGTGTGACTTATTTCACTTAGAATCATCGTACCTGAATCCACTCACTTTGCTGCTACTGGTCTTATGACATTGATTTCATGGCTGAGGGATATTCCATCGTACGTAAGTACCACAATGTTTTGAACCATTTTTATATTTCCTGGGATATTTAAGGTGTACCCAAGTTGAGGTTCTTGTAGTCAGTGCAGCCCTAAATTTGGAGGTGGCTCTTTCTTATTGATTTTCAGTTTTCCCAAGGTATATTACCTAGACTGGAAGTGGCCTTGGCTCTGTAGCTCTGTTGTTTACTTGTTTTAGGGAACACAATGCACTCCTCCAGTGAGGCAGTTGGCAGTTTACATCCCGCCCATCAGCATAACAAGGCTCCCAGTTCTCCAGGGCCTGTCTTGCCTTTCTGGTTTTTACACATTTTGTGGATGTCCCTTTTGACCGGTGGGAAGTGATACTTCTTTGTAGTGCAGATTTGCATTGCCCGCTTGCTTGCTTGGCCAAAAAGGGCGTATGCGTTTTCTCCTGAATATATTCAGGAGAAAACGCATACGCCCTTTTTGGCCAAGTGCACCATTGTCCAAGTTGTGCCCCTCTTCCTGTGCTTTACAGGCGATTCCAAGGTACCTCTTGAAATCTGTTTCCTGCTATTTTTCCTCGCTTTCAAGTCCGCCTCGTTGACTTCCCTCAACAGATTTTTGGACGATAGTTGTCCTTTATCACTCTGCCAGTTTGTGAATTGCTGTGCCCCTGAGCTCCATTTCTCAACTCGTTTTTTGGGAGCTGAACACAAGTCCAAAATTTTGGATCATGTCCTATACTGGTTCCCGGTGGGTGGCTGAGACTTTGGTTAATTCTTCTTCCTGCCGGGAAATTAGAGTGACATGTGCCCGTCCAAATGCCTAACAGCTACTCTCTCATGGGTTCTCTATCGTCCCTTCCATCCTCTGCCAAATTGGGAACCTGTGCAAACCAGGAGGTTAAAGGGCCTGTCTCTCCAAGTTGGGAGATTGATAGTAAGGCAGTTGGAAAGTCAAACTGGAGCACCAGGAGAGGGACTATTCGTTGAGTTTTAGAAACCTTTCGTATTCACAGTGTGTCCATTCTCTAGGTTTCCTGTACATGTTATAGCTGTAGTAATATTCCCTTGAACATGGAGAGTTGGGACCCATGGAATGGGGGCCATGCATTATTGCTTGAAAGGGTCTGCATTCGCTCACCCAATCTCACCAATCCTCTCAGTCCCAAGTGTCCAGCCTTATGCCACATCCAGCTGTCATTGTAGATAGGGTCTTTCCAGGTTTCCTCAGACACCCTGAAGGAATTGTAAAGAATTTCCCTGTTTTTTGGTTTTGCTTTTGAAATTCCTTTTTATAGTGGGTTTGAGCTGATTCTCGCTGCCATGTTTATGCCACTCTAGACACACTTGATTCCCTTATGGAGTCATATCAATACATAGGTTTTAAGATTCTTACTAGTCAGATATATTCCTCTGTGGGAAATATGGGGTTTTGAGTCTCTTTCACTGAGGAAGGTGTCGGTCTTGTCAATTCCAAAGTTGGTTTTTAAACGGTCCCTGTGCTTATATCAAACTCTGGTTTTATGCATCACCCCACCTCTCCTTCCCCTTTATGCAGGCATAAGAGTGTTTTCTAAATGTGAGACTCTGTTCTCTTTCCTAACTCAGCCCACGTGTAGCCATGTTTACAGGATCTTCATAAGTGATATCTTATGATAAGTTTCTTTTTCTGTGTGACTTATTTCACTTAGAATCATCATACCTGAATCCACTCACTTTGTTGCTACTGGTCTTATGACATTGATTTCATGGCTGAGGGATATTCCATCGTACGTAAGTACCACAATGTTTTGAACCATTTTTATATTTCCTGGGATATTTAAGGTGTACCCAAGTTGAGGTTCTTGTAGTCAGTGCAGCCCTAAATTTGGAGGTGGCTCTTTCTTATTGATTTTCAGTTTTCCCAAGGTATATTCCCTAGACTGGAAGTGGCCTTGGCTCTGTAGCTCTGTTGTTTACTTGTTTTAGGGAACACAATGCACTCCTCCAGTGGGGCAGTTGGCAATTTACATCCCACCCATCAGCATAACAAGGCTCCCAGTTCCTCAGGGCCTGTCTTGCCTCTCTGGTTTTTACACATTTTGTGGATGTCCCTTTTGACCGGTGGGAAATGATACTTCTTTGTAGTGCAGATTTGCATTGCCCGCTTGCTTGCTTGGCCAAAAAGGGCGTATGCATTTTCTCCTGAATATATTCAAGAGAAAACGCATACGCCCTTTTTGGCCAAGTGCACCATTGTCCAAGTTGTGCCCCTCTTCCTGTGCTTTACAGGCGATTCCAAGGTACCTCTTGAAATCTGTTTCCTGCTATTTTGCCTCGCTTTCAAGTCCGCCTCGTTGACTTCCCTCAACAGATTTTTGGACGATAGTTGTCCTTTATCACTCTGCCAGTTTGTGAATTGCTGTGCCCCTGAGCTCCATTTCTCAACTCGTTTTTTGTGAGCTGAACGCAAGTCCAAAATTTTGGATCCTGTCCTATACTGGTTCCCGGTGGGTGGCTGAGACTTTGGTTAATTCTTCTTCCTGCCGGGAAATTAGAGTGACATGTGCCCGTCCAAATGCCTAACAACTACTCTCTCATGGGTTCTCCCTCGTCCCTTCCATCCTCTGCCAAATTGGGAACCTGTGCAAACCAGGAGGTTAAAGGGCCTGTCTCTCCAAGTTGGGAGATTGATAGTAAGGCAGTTGGAAAGTCAAACTGGAGCACCAGGAGAGGGACTATTCGTTGAGTTTTAGAAACCTTTCGTATTCACAGTGTGTCTATTCTCTAGGTTTCCTGTACATGTTATAGCTGTAGTAATATTCCCTTGAACCTGGAGAGTTGGGACCCATGGAATGGGGGCCATGCATTATTGCTTGAAAGGGTCTGCATTTGCTCACCCAATCTCACCAATCCTCTCAGTCCCAAGTGTCGAGCCTTATGCCACATCCAGCTGTCATTGTAGATAGGGTCTTTCCAGGTTTCCTCAGACACCCTGAAGGAATTGTAAAGAATTTCCCTGTTTTTTGGTTTTGCTTTTGAAATTCCTTTTTATAGTGGGTTTGAGCTGATTCTCGCTGCCATGTTTATGCCACTCTAGACACACTTGATTCCCTTATGGAGACATATCAATACATAGGTTTTAAGATTCTTACTAGTCAGATATATTCCTCTGCGGGAAATATGGGGTTTTGAGTCTCTTTCACTGAGGAAGGTGTAGGTCTTGTCTATTCCAAAGTTGCTTTTGGAACGGTCCCTGTGCTTATATCAAACTCTGGTTTTATGCATCACCCCACCTCTCCATCCCCTTTATGCAGGCATAAGAGTGTTTTCTAAATGTGAGACTCTGTTCTCTTTCCTAACTCAGTTCATGTGTAGCCATGTTTACAGGATGTTCATAAGTGATATCTTATGATAAGTTTCTTTTTCTGTGTGACTTATTTCACTTAGAATCATCGTACCTGAATCCACTCACTTTGCTGCTACTGGTCTTATGACATTGATTTCATGGCTGAGGGATATTCCATCGTACGTAAGTACCACAATGTTTTGAACCATTTTTATATTTCCTGGGATATTTAAGGTGTACCCAAGTTGAGGTTCTTGTAGTCAGTGCAGCCCTAAATTTGGAGGTGGCTCTTTCTTATTGATTTTCAGTTTTCCCAAGGTATATTCCCTAGACTGGAAGTGGCCTTGGCTCTGTAGCTCTGTTGTTTACTTGTTTTAGGGAACACAATGCACTCCTCCAGTGAGGCAGTTGGCAGTTTACATCCCGCCCATCAGCATAACAAGGCTCCCAGTTCTCCAGGGCCTGTCTTGCCTTTCTGGTTTTTACACATTTTGTGGATGTCCCTTTTGACCGGTGGGAAGTGATACTTCTTTGTAGTGCAGATTTGCATTGCCCGCTTGCTTGCTTGGCCAAAAAGGGCGTATGTGTTTTCTCCTGAATATATTCAGGAGAAAACGCATACGCTCTTTTTGGCCAAGTGCACCATTGTCCAAGTTGTGCCCCTCTTCCTGTGCTTTACAGGCGATTCCAACGTACCTCTTGAAATCTGTTTCCTGCTATTTTGCCTCACTTTCAAGTCCGCCTCGTTGACTTCCCTCAACAGATTTTTGGACGATAGTTGTCCTTTATCACTCTGCCAGTTTGTGAATTGCTGTGCCCCTGAGCTCCATTTCTCAAGTCGTTTTTTGAGAGCTGAACGCAAGTCCAAAATTTTGGATCATGTCCTATACTGGTTCCCGGTGGGTGGCTGAGACTTTGGTTAATTCTTCTTCCTGCCGGGAAATTAGAGTGACATGTGCCCGTCCAAATGCCTAACAGCTACTCTCTCATGGGTTCTCCCTCGTCCCTTCCATCCTCTGCCAAATTGGGAACCTGTGCAAACCAGGAGGTTAAAGGGCCTGTCTCTCCAAGTTGGGAGATTGATAGTAAGGCAGTTGGAAAGTCAAACTGGAGCACCAGGAGAGGGACTATTCGTTGAGTTTTAGAAACCTTTCGTATTCACAGTGTGTCCATTCTCTAGGTTTCCTGTACATGTTATAGCTGTAGTAATATTCCCTTGAACCTGGAGAGTTGGGACCCATGGAATGGGGGCCATGCATTATTGCTTGAAAGGGTCTGCATTTGCTCACCCAATCTCACCAATCCTCTCAGTCCCAAGTGTCCAGCCTTATGCCACATACAGCTGTCATTGTAGATAGGGTCTTTCCAGGTTTCCTCAGACACCCTGAAGGAATTGTAAAGAATTTCCCTGTTTTTTGGTTTTGCTTTTGAAATGCCTTTTTATAGTGGGTTTGAGCTGATTCTCGCTGCCATGTTTATGCCACTCTAGACACACTTGATTCCCTTATGGAGACATATCAATACATAGGTTTTAAGATTCTTACTAGTCAGATATATTCCTCTGTGGGAAATATGGGGTTTTGAGTCTCTTTCACTAAGGAAGGTGTCGGTCTTGTCAATTCCAAAGTTGGTTTTTGAAACGGACCCTGTGCTTATCTCAAACTCTGGTTTTATGCATCACCCCACCTCTCCTTCCCCTTTATGCAGGCATAAGAGTGTTTTCTAAATGTGAGACTCTGTTCTCTTTCCTAACTCAGTTCACGTGTAGCCATGTTTACAGGATCTTCATAAGTGATATCTTATGATAAGTTTCTTTTTCTGTGTGACTTATTTCACTTAGAATCATCGTACCTGAATCCACTCACTTTGCTGCTACTGGTCTTATGACATTGATTTCATGGCTGAGGGATATTCCATCGTACGTAAGTACCACAATATTTTGAACCATTTTTATATTTCCTGGGATATTTAAGGTGTACCCAAGTTGAGGTTCTTGTAGTCAGTGCAGCCCTAAATTTGGAGGTGGCTCTTTCTTATTGATTTTCATTTTTCCCAAGGTATATTCCCTAGACTGGAAGTGGCCTTGGCTCTGTAGCTCTGTTGTTTACTTGTTTTAGGGAACACAATGCACTCCTCCAGTGAGGCAGTTGGCAATTTACATCCCGCCCATCAGCATAACAAGGCTCCCAGTTCTCCAGGGCCTGTCTTGCCTTTCTGGTTTTTACACATTTTGTGGATGTCCCTTTTGACCGGTGGGAAATGATACTTCTTTGTAGTGCAGATTTGCATTGCCCGCTTACTTGCTTGGCCAAAAAAGGGCGTATGCGTTTTCTCCTGAATATATTCAGGAGAAAACGCATACGCCCTTTTTGGCCAAGTGCACCATTGTCCAAGTTGTGCCCCTCTTCCTGTGCTTTACAGGCGATTCCAACGTACCTCTTGAAATCTGTTTCCTGCTATTTTGCCTCGCTTTCAAGTCCGCCTCATTGACTTCCCTCAACAGATTTTTGGACGATAGTTGTCCTTTATCACTCTGCCAGTTTGTGAATTGCTGTGCCCCTGAGCTCCATTTCTCAACTCATTTTTTGTGAGCTGAACGCAAGTCCAAAATTTTGGATCATGTCCTATACTGGTTCCCGGTGGGTGGCTGAGACTTTGGTTAATTCTTCTTCCTGCCGGGAAATTAGAGTGACATGTGCCCGTCCAAATGCCTAACAGCTACTCTCTCATGGGTTCTCCCTCGTCCCTTCCATCCTCTGGCAAATTGGGAACCTGTGCAAACCAGGAGGTTAAAGGGCCTGTCTCTCCAAGTTGGGAGATTGATAGTAAGGCAGTTGGAAAGTCAAACTGGAGCACCAGGAGAGGGACTATTCGTTGAGTTTTAGAAACCTTTCGTATTCACAGTGTGTCCATTCTCTAGGTTTCCTGTACATGTTATAGCTGTAGTAATATTCCCTTGAACATGGAGAGTTGGGACCCATGGAATGGGGGCCATGCATTATTGCTTGAAAGGGTCTGCATTCGCTCACCCAATCTCACCAATCCTCTCAGTCCCAAGTGTCCAGCCTTATGCCACATCCAGCTGTCATTGCAGATAGGGTCTTTCCAGGTTTCCTCAGACACCCTGAAGGAATTGTAAAGAATTTCCCTGTTTTTTGGTTTTGCTTTTGAAATTCCTTTTTATAGTGGGTTTGAGCTGATACTCGCTGCCATGTTTATGCCACTCTAGACACACTTGATTCCCTTATGGAGACATATCAATACATAGGTTTTAAGATTCTTACTAGTCAGATATATTCCTCTGTGGGAAATATGGGGTTTTGAGTCTCTTTCACTGAGGAAGGTGTTGGTCTTGTCAGTTCCAAAGTTGGTTTTTGAAACGGTCCCTGTGCTTATATCAAACTCTGGTTTTATGCATCACCCCACCTCTCCTTCCCCTTTATGCAGGAATAAGAGTGTTTTCTAAATGTGAGACTCTGTTCTCTTTCCTAACTCAGTTCACGTGTAGCCATGTTTACAGGATCTTCATAAGTGATATCTTATGATAAGTTTCTTTTTCTGTGTGACTTATTTCACTTAGAATCATCGTACCTGAATCCACTCACTTTGCTGCTACTGGTCTTATGACATTGATTTCATCGCTGAGGGATATTCCATCATACGTAAGTACCACAATGTTTTGAACCATTTTTATATTTCCTGGGATATTTAAGGTGTACCCAAGTTGAGGTTCTTGTAGTCAGTGCAGCCCTAAATTTGGAGGTGGCTCTTTCTTATTGATTTTCAGTTTTCCCAAGGTATATTCCCTAGACTGGAAGTGGCCTTGGCTCTGTAGCTCTGTTGTTTACTTGTTTTATGGAACACAATGCACTCCTCCAGTGAGGCAGTTGGCAGTTTACATCCCGCCCATCAGCATAACAAGGCTCCCAGTTCTCCAGGTCCTGTCTTGCCTTTCTGTTTTTTACACATTTTGTGGATGTCCCTTTTGACCGGTGGGAAGTGATACTTCTTTGTAGTGCAGATTTGCATTGCCCGCTTGCTTGCTTGGCCAAAAAGGGCGTATGCGTTTTCTCCTAAATATATTCAGGAGAAAACGCATACGCCCTTTTTGGCCAAGTGCACCATTGTCCAAGTTGTGCCCCTCTTCCTGTGCTTTACATGCGATTCCAAGGTACCTCTTGAAATCTGTTTCCTGCTATTTTGCCTCACTTTCAAGTCCGCCTCGTTGACTTCCCTCAACAGATTTTTGGACGATAGTTGTCCTTTATCACTCTGCCAGTTTCTGCATTGCTGTGCCCCTGAGCTCCATTTCTCAACTCGTTTTTTGTGAGCTGAACGCAAGTCCAAAATTTTGGATCATGTCCTATACTGGTTCCCGGTGGGTGGCTGAGACTTTGGTTAATTCTTCTTCCTGCCGGGAAATTAGAGTGACATGTGCCCGTCCAAATGCCTAACAGCTACTCTCTCATGGGTTCTCCCTCGTCCCTTCCATCCTCTGGCAAATTGGGAACCTGTGCAAACCAGGAGGTTAAAGGGCCTGTCTCTCCAAGTTGGGAGATTGATAGTAAGGCAGTTGGAAAGTCAAACTGGAGCACCAGGAGAGGGACTATTCGTTGAGTTTTAGAAACCTTTCGTATTCACAGTGTGTCCATTCTCTAGGTTTCCTGTACATGTTATAGCTGTAGTAATATTCCCTTGAACCTGGAGAGTTGGGACCCATGGAATGGGGGCCATGCATTATTGCTTGAAAGGGTCTGCATTTGCTCACCCAATCTCACCAATCCTCTCAGTCCCAAGAGTCCAGCCTTATGCCACATCCAGCTGTCATTGTACATAGGGTATTTCCAGGTTTCCTCAGACACCCTGAAGGAATTGTAAAGAATTTCCCTGTTTTTTGGTTTTGCTTTTGAAATTCCTTTTTATAGTGGGTTTCAGCTGATTCTCGCTGCCATGTTTATGCCACTCTAGACACACTTGATTCCCTTATGGAGACATATCAATACATAGGTTTTAAGATTCTTACTAGTCAGATATATTCCTCTGTGGGAAATATGGGGTTTTGAGTCTCTTTCACTGAGGAAGGTGTAGGTCTTGTCTATTCCAAAGTTGGTTTTTGAAACGGTCCCTCTGCTTATATCAAACTCTGGTTTTATGCATCACCCCACCTCTCCTTCCCCTTTATGCAGGCATAAGAGTGTTTTCTAAATGTGAGACTCTGTTCTCTTTCCTAACTCAGTTCACGTGTAGCAATGTTTACAGGATCTTCATAAGTGATATCTTATGATAAGTTTCTTTTTCTGTGTGACTTATTTCATTTAGAATCATCGTACCTGAATCCACTCACTTTGCTGCTACTGGTCTTATGACATTGATTTCATGGCTGAGGGATATTCCATCGTACGTAAGTACCACATTGTTTTGAACCATTTTTATATTTCCTGGGATATTTAAGGTGTACCCAAGTTGAGGTTCTTGTAGTCAGTGCAGCCCTAAATTTGGAGGTGGCTCTTTTTATTGATTTTCAGTTTTCCCAAGGTATATTCCCTAGACTGGAAGTGGCCTTGGCTCTGTAGCTCTGTTGTTTACTTGTTTTAGGGAACACAATGCACTCCTCCAGTGAGGCAGTTGGCAATTTACATCCCGCCCATCAGCATAACAAGGCTCCCAGTTCTCCAGGGCCTGTCTTGCCTTTCTGGTTTTTACACATTTTGTGGATGTCCCTTTTGACCGGTGGGAAGTGATACTTCTTTGTAGTGCAGATTTGCATTGCCCGCTTGCTTGCTTGGCCAAAAAGGGCGTATGCGTTTTCTCCTGAATATATTCAGGAGAAAACGCATACGCCCTTTTTGGCCAAGTGCACCATTGTCCAAGTTGTGCCCCTCTTCCTGTGCTTTACAGGCGATTCCAAGGTACCTCTTGAAATCTGTTTCCTGCTATTTTGCCTCGCTTTCAAGTCCGCCTCGTTGACTTCCCTCAACAGATTTTTGGACGATAGTTGTCCTTTATCACTCTGCCAGTTTGTGAATTGCTGTGCCCCTGAGCTCCATTTCTCAACTCGTTTTTTGTGAGCTGAACGCAAGTCCAAAATTTTGGATCATGTCCTATACTGGTTCCCGGTGGGTGGCTGAGACTTTGGTTAATTCTTCTTCCTGCCGGGAAATTAGAGTGACATGTGCCCGTCCAAATGCCTAACAGCTACTCTCTCATGGGTTCTCTCTCGTCCCTTCCATCCTCTGCCAAATTGGGAACCTGTGCAAACCAGGAGGTTAAAGGGCCTGTCTCTCCAAGTTGGGAGATTGATAGTAAGGCAGTTGGAAGTCAAACTGGAGCACCAGGAGAGGGACTATTCGTTGAGTTTTAGAAACCTTTTGTATTCACAGTGTGTCCATTCTCTAGGTTTCCTGTACATGTTATAGCTGTAGTAATATTCCCTTGAACATGGAGAGTTCGGACCCATGGAATGGGGGCCATGCATTATTGCTTGAAAGGGTCTGCATTTGCTCACCCAATCTCACCAATCCTCTCAGTCCCAAGTGTCCAGCCTTATGCCACATCCAGCTGTCATTGTAGATAGGGTCTTTCCAGGTTTCCTCAGACACCCTGAAGGAATTGTAAAGAATTTCCCTGTTTTTTCGTTTTGCTTTTGAAATTCCTTTTTATAGTGGGTTTGAGCTGATTCTCGCTGCCATGTTTATGCCACTCTAGACACACTTGATTCCCTTATGGAGTCATATCAATACATAGGTTTTAAGATTCTTACTAGTCAGATATATTCCTCTGCGGGAAATATGGGGTTTTGAGTCTCTTTCACTGAGGAAGGTGTAGGTCTTGTCTATTCCAAAGTTGGTTTTTGGAACGGTCCCTGTGCTTATATCAAACTCTGGTTTTATGCATCACCCCACCTCTCCATCCCCTTTATGCAGGCATAAGAGTGTTTTCTAAATGTGAGACTCTGTTCTCTTTCCTAACTCAGTTCACGTGTAGCCATGTTTACAGGATCTTCATAAGTGATATCTTATGATAAGTTTCTTTTTCTGGGTGACTTATTTCACTTAGAATCATCGTACCTGAATCCACTCACTTTGCTGCTACTGGTCTTATGACATTGATTTCATGGCTGAGGGATATTCCATCGTACGTAAGTACCACAATGTTTTGAACCATTTTTATATTTCCTGGGATATTTAAGGTGTACCCAAGTTGAGGTTCTTGTAGTCAGTGCAGCCCTAAATTTGGAGGTGGCTCTTTCTTATTGATTTTCAGTTTTCCCAAGGTATATTCCCTAGACTGGAAGTGGCCTTGGCTCTGTAGCTCTGTTGTTTACTTGTTTTAGGGAACACAATGCACTCCTCCAGTGAGGCAGTTGGCAATTTACATCCCGCCCATCAGCATAACAAGGCTCCCAGTTCTCCAGGGCCTGTCTTGCCTTTCTGGTTTTTACACATTTTGTGGATGTCCCTTTTGACCGGTGGGAAATGATACTTCTTTGTAGTGCAGATTTGCATTGCCCGCTTGCTTGCTTGGCCAAAAAGGGCGTATGCGTTTTCTCCTGAATATATTCAGGAGAAAACGCATACGCCCTTTTTGGCCAAGTGCACCATTGTCCAAGTTGTGCCCCTCTTCCTGTGCTTTACAGGCGATTCCAACGTACCTCTTGAAATCTGTTTCCTGCTATTTTGCCTCACTTTCAAGTCCGCCTCGTTGACTTCCCTCAACAGATTTTTGGACGATAGTTGTCCTTTATCACTCTGCCAGTTTGTGAATTGCTGTGCCCCTGAGCTCCATTTCTCAACTCGTTTTTTGTGAGCTGAACGCAAGTCCAAAATTTTGGATCATGTCCTATAGTGGTTCCCGGTGGGTGGCTGAGACTTTGGTTAATTCTTCTTCCTGCCGGGAAATTAGAGTGACATGTGCCCGTCCAAATGCCTAACAGCTACTCTCTCATGGGTTCTCCCTCGTCCCTTCCATCCTCTGGCAAATTGGGAACCTGTGCAAACCAGGAGGTTAAAGGGCCTGTCTCTCCAAGTTGGGAGATTGATAGTAAGGCAGTTGGAAAGTCAAACTGGAGCACCAGGAGAGGGACTATTCGTTGAGTTTTAGAAACCTTTTGTATTCACAGTGTGTCCATTCTCTAGGTTTCCTGTACATGTTATAGCTGTAGTAATATTCCCTTGAACATGGAGAGTTCGGACCCATGGAATGGGGGCCATGCATTATTGCTTGAAAGGGTCTGCATTTGCTCACCCAATCTCACCAATCCTCTCAGTCCCAAGTGTCCAGCCTTATGCCACATCCAGCTGTCATTGTAGATAGGGTCTTTCCAGGTTTCCTCAGACACCCTGAAGGAATTGTACAGAATTTCCCTGTTTTTTCGTTTTGCTTTTGAAATTCCTTTTTATAGTGGGTTTGAGCTGATTCTCGCTGCCATGTTTATGCCACTCTAGACACACTTGATTCCCTTATGGAGTCATATCAATACATAGGTTTTAAGATTCTTACTAGTCAGATATATTCCTCTGCGGGAAATATGGGGTTTTGAGTCTCTTTCACTGAGGAAGGTGTAGGTCTTGTCTATTCCAAAGTTGATTTTTGGAACGGTCCCTGTGCTTATATCAAACTCTGGTTTTATGCATCACCCCACCTCTCCATCCCCTTTATGCAGGCATAAGAGTGTTTTCTAAATGTGAGACTCTGTTCTCTTTCCTAACTCAGTTCACGTGTAGCCATGTTTACAGGATCTTCATAAGTGATATCTTATGATAAGTTTCTTTTTCTGGGTGACTTATTTCACTTAGAATCATCGTACCTGAATCCACTCACTTTGCTGCTACTGGTCTTATGACATTGATTTCATGGCTGAGGGATATTCCATCGTACGTAAGTACCACAATATTTTGAACCATTTTTATATTTCCTGGGATATTTAAGGTGTACCCAAGTTGAGGTTCTTGTAGTCAGTGCAGCCCTAAATTTGGAGGTGGCTCTTTCTTATTGATTTTCAGTTTTCCCAAGGTATATTCCCTAGACTGGAAGTGGCCTTGGCTCTGTAGCTCTGTTGTTTACTTGTTTTAGGGAACACAATGCACTCCTCCAGTGAGGCAGTTGGCAGTTTACATCCCGCCCATCAGCATAACAAGGCTCCCTGTTCTCCAGGGCCTGTCTTGCCTTTCTGGTTTTTACACTTTTTGTGGATGTACCTTTTGACCGGTGGGAAGTGATACTTCTTTGTAGTGCAGATTTGCATTGCCAGCTTGCTTGCTTGGCCAAAAAGGGCGTATGCGTTTTCTCCTGAATATATTCAGGAGAAAACGCATATGCCCTTTTTGGCCAAGTGCACCATTGTCCAAGTTGTGCCCCTCTTCCTGTGCTTTACAGGCGATTCCAAGGTACCTCTTGAAATCTGTTTCCTGCTATTTTGCCTCACTTTCAAGTCCGCCTCGTTGACTTCCCTCAACAGATTTTTGGACGATAGTTGTCCTTTATCACTCTGCCAGTTTGTGAATTGCTGTGCCCCTGAGCTCCATTTCTCAACTCGTTTTTTGTGAGCTGAACGCAAGTCCAAAATTTTGGATCATGTCCTATACTGGTTCCCGGTGGGTGGCTGAGACTTTGGTTAATTCTTCTTCCTGCCGGGAAATTAGAGTGACATGTGCCCGTCCAAATGCCTAACAGCTACTCTCTCATGGGTTCTCCCTCGTCCCTTCCATCCTCTGGCAAATTGGGAACCTGTGCAAACCAGGAGGTTAAAGGGCCTGTCTCTCCAAGTTGGGAGATTGATAGTAAGGCAGTTGGAAAGTCAAACTGGAGCACCAGGAGAGGGACTATTCGTTGAGTTTTAGAAACCTTTCGTATTCACAGTGTGTCCATTCTCTAGGTTTCCTGTACATGTTATAGCTGTAGTAATATTCCCTTGAACCTGGAGAGTTGGGACCCATGGAATGGGGGCCATGCATTATTGCTTGAAAGGGTCTGCATTTGCTCACCCAATCTCACCAATCCTCTCAGTCCCAAGTGTCCAGCCTTATGCCACATCCAGCTGTCATTGTAGATAGGGTCTTTCCAGGTTTCCTCAGACACCCTGAAGGAATTGTAAAGAATTTCCCTGTTTTTTCGTTTTGCTTTTGAAATTCCTTTTTATAGTGGGTTTGAGCTGATTCTCGCTGCCATGTTTATGCCACTCTAGACACACTTGATTCCCTTATGGAGACATATCAATACATAGGTTTTAAGATTCTTACTAGTCAGATATATTCCTCTGTGGGAAATATGGGGTTTTGAGTCTCTTTCACTGAGGTAGGTGTCGGTTTTGTCAATTCCAAAGTTGGTGTTTGAAACGGTCCCTGTGCTTATATCAAACTCTGGTTTTATGCATCACCCCACCTCTCCTTCCCCTTTATGCAGGCATAAGAGTGTTTTCTAAATGTGAGACTCTGTTCTCTTTCCTAACTCAGTTCACGTGTAGCCATGTTTACAGGATCTTCATAAGTGATATCTTATGATAAGTTTCTTTTTCTGTGTGACTTATTTCACTTAGAATCATCGTACCTGAATCCACTCACTTTGCTGCTACTGGTCTTATGACATTGATTTCATGGCTGAGGGCTATTCCATCGTACGTAAGTACCACAATGTTTTGAACCATTTTTATATTTCCTGGGATATTTAAGGTGTACCCAAGTTGAGGTTCTTGTAGTCAGTGCAGCCCTAAATTTGGAGGTGGCTCTTTCTTATTGATTTTCAGTTTTCCCAAGGTATATTCCCTAGACTGGAAGTGGCCTTGGCTCTGTAGCTCTGTTGTTTACTTGTTTTAGGGAACACAATGCACTCCTCCAGTGAGGCAGTTGGCAATTTACATCCCGCCCATCAGCATAACAAGGCTCCCAGTTCTCCAGGGCCTGTCTTGCCTTTCTGGTTTTTACACATTTTGTGGATGTCCCTTTTGACAGGTGGGAAGTGATACTTCTTTGTAGTGCAGATTTGCATTGCCCGCTTGCTTGCTTGGCCAAAAAGGGCGTATGCGTTTTCTCCTGAATATATTCAGGAGAAAACGCATACGCCCTTTTTGGCCAAGTGCACCATTGTCGAACTTGTGCCCCTCTTCCTGTGCTTTACAGGCAATTCCAAGGTACCTCTTGAAATCTGTTTCCTGCTATTTTGCCTCGCTTTCAAGTCCGCCTCGTTGACTTCCCTCAACAGATTTTTGGGTGATAGTTGTCCTTTATCACTCTGCCAGTTTGTGAATTGCTGTGCCCCTGAGCTCCATTTCTCAACTCGTTTTTTGTGAGCTGAACGCAAGTCCAAAATTTTGGATCATGTCCTATACTGGTTCCCGGTGGGTGGCTGAGACATTGGTTAATTTTTCTTCCTGCCGGGAAATTAGAGTGACATGTGCCCGTCCAAATGCCTAACAGCTACTCTCTCATGGGTTCTCCCTCGTCCCTTCCATCCTCTGCCAAATTGGGAACCTGTGCAAACCAGGAGGTTAAAGGGCCTGTCTCTCCAAGTTGGGAGATTGATAGTAAGGCAGTTGGAAAGTCAAACTGGAGCACCAGGAGAGGGACTATTCGTTGAGTTTTAGAAACCTTTCGTATTCACAGTGTGTCCATTCTCTAGGTTTCCTGTACATGTTATAGCTGTAGTAATATTCCCTTGAACCTGGAGAGTTGGGACCCATGGAATGGGGGCCATGCATTATTGCTTGAAAGGGTCTGCATTTGCTCACCCAATCTCACCAATCCTCTCAGTCCCAAGTGTCCAGCCTTATGCCACATCCAGCTGTCATTGTAGATAGGGTCTTTCCAGGTTTCCTCAGACACCCTGAAGGAATTGTAAAGAATTTCCCTGTTTTTTCGTTTTGCTTTTGAAATTCCTTTTTATAGTGGGTTTGAGCTGATACTCGCTGCCATGTTTATGCCACTCTAGACACACTTGATTCCCTTATGGAGTCATATCAATACATAGGTTTTAAGATTCTTACTAGTCAGATATATTCCTCTGTGGGAAATATGGGGTTTTGAGTCTCTTTCACTGAGGAAGGTGTCGGTCTTGTCAATTCCAAAGTTGGTTTTTGAAACGGTCCCTGTGCTTATATCAAACTCTGGTTTTATGCATCACCCCACCTCTCCATCCCCTTTATGCAGGCATAAGAGTGTTTTCTAAATGTGAGACTCTGTTCTCTTTCCTAACTCAGTTCACGTGTAGCCATGTTTACAGGATCTTCCTAAGTGATATCTTATGATAAGTTTCTTTTTCTGTGTGACTTATTTCACTTAGAATCATCGTACCTGAATCCACTCACTTTGCTGCTACTGGTCTTATGACATTGATTTCATCGCTGAGGGATATTCCATCATACGTAAGTACCACAATGTTTTGAACCATTTTTATATTTCCTGGGATATTTAAGGTGTACCAAAGTTGAGGTTCTTGTAGTCAGTGCAGCCCTAAATTTGGAGGTGGCTCTTTCTTATTGATTTTCAGTTTTCCCAAGGTATATTCCCTAGACTGGAAGTGGCCTTGGCTCTGTAGCTCTGTTGTTTACTTGTTTTAGGGAACACAATGCACTCCTCCAGTGAGGCAGTTGGCAATTTACATCCCGCCCATCAGCATAACAAGGCTCCCAGTTCTCCAGGGCCTGTCTTGCCTTTCTGGTTTTTACACATTTTGTGGATGTCCCTTTTGACCGGTGGGAAGTGATACTTCTTTGTAGTGCAGATTTGCATTGCCCGCTTGCTTGCTTGGCCAAAAAGGGCGTATGCGTTTTCTCCTGAATATATTCAGGAGAAAACGCATACGCCCTTTTTGGCCAAGTGCACCATTGTCCAAGTTGTGCCCCTCTTCATGTGCTTTACAGGCGATTCCAAGGTACCTCTTGAAATCTGTTTCCTGCTATTTTGCCTCGCTTTCAAGTCCGCCTCGTTGACTTCCCTCAACAGATTTTTGGACGATAGTTGTCCTTTATCACTCTGCCAGTTTGTGAATTGTTGTGCCCCTGAGCTCCATTTCTCAACTCGTTTTTTTGTGAGCTGAACGCAAGTCCAAAATTTTGGATCATGTCCTATACTGGTTCCCGGTGGGTGGCTGAGACTTTGGTTAATTCTTCTTCCTGCCGGGAAATTAGAGTGACATGTGCCCGTCCAAATGCCTAACAGCTACTCTCTCATGGGTTCTCTCTCGTCCCTTCCATCCTCTGCCAAATTGGGAACCTGTGCAAACCAGGAGGTTAAAGGGCCTGTCTCTCCAAGTTGGGAGATTGATAGTAAGGCAGTTGGAAAGTCAAACTGGAGCACCAGGAGAGGGACTATTCGTTGAGTTTTAGAAACCTTTTGTATTCACAGTGTGTCCATTCTCTAGGTTTCCTGTACATGTTATAGCTGTAGTAATATTCCCTTGAACCTGGAGAGTTGGGACCCATGGAATGGGGGCCATGCATTATTGCTTGAAAGGGTCTGCATTTGCTCACCCAATCTCACCAATCCTCTCAGTCCCAAGTGTCCAGCCTTATGCCACATCCAGCTGTCATTGTAGATAGGGTCTTTCCAGGTTTCCTCAGACACCCTGAAGGAATTGTAAAGAATTTCCCTGTTTTTTCGTTTTGCTTTTGAAATTCCTTTTTATAGTGGGTTTGAGCTGATTCTCGCTGCCATGTTTATGCCACTCTAGACACACTTGATTCCCTTATGGAGTCATATCAATACATAGGTTTTAAGATTCTTACTAGTCAGATATATTCCTCTGCGGGAAATATGGGGTTTTGAGTCTCTTTCACTGAGGAAGGTGTAGGTCTTGTCTATTCCAAAGTTGGTTTTTGGAACGGTCCCTGTGCTTATATCAAACTCTGGTTTTATGCATCACCCCACCTCTCCATCCCCTTTATGCAGGCATAAGAGTGTTTTCTAAATGTGAGACTCTGTTCTCTTTCCTAACTCAGTTCACGTGTAGCCATGTTTACAGGACCTTCATAAGTGATATCTTATGATAAGTTTCTTTTTCTGGGTGACTTATTTCACTTAGAATCATCGTACCTGAATCCACTCACTTTGCTGCTACTGGTCTTATGACATTGATTTCATGGCTGAGGGATATTCCATCGTACGTAAGTACCACAATGTTTTGAACCATTTTTATATTTCCTGGGATATTTAAGGTGTACCCAAGTTGAGGTTCTTGTAGTCAGTGCAGCCCTAAATTTGGAGGTGGCTCTTTCTTATTGATTTTCAGTTTTCCCAAGGTATATTCCCTAGACTGGAAGTGGCCTTGGCTCTGTAGCTCTGTTGTTTACTTGTTTTAGGGAACACAATGCACTCCTCCAGTGAGGCAGTTGGCAGTTTACATCCCGCCCATCAGCATAACAAGGCTCCCTGTTCTCCAGGGCCTGTCTTGCCTTTCTGGTTTTTACACTTTTTGTGGATGTACCTTTTGACCGGTGGGAAGTGATACTTCTTTGTAGTGCAGATTTGCATTGCCAGCTTGCTTGCTTGGCCAAAAAGGGCGTATGCGTTTTCTCCTGAATATATTCAGGAGAAAACGCATACGCCCTTTTTGGCCAAGTGCACCATTGTCCAAGTTGTGCCCCTCTTCCTGTGCTTTACAGGCGATTCCAAGGTACCTCTTGAAATCTGTTTCCTGCTATTTTGCCTCACTTTCAAGTCTGCCTCGTTGACTTCCCTCAACAGATTTTTGGACGATAGTTGTCCTTTATCACTCTGCCAGTTTGTGAATTGCTGTGCCCCTGAGCTCCATTTCTCAACTCGTTTTTTGTGAACTGAACGCAAGTCCAAAATTTTGGATCATGTCCTATACAGGTTCCCGGTGGGTGGCTGAGACTTTGGTTAATTCTTCTTCCTGCCGGGAAATTAGAGTGACATGTGCCCGTCCAAATGCCTAACAGCTACTCTCTCATGGGTTCTCCCTCGTCCCTTCCATCCTCTGGCAAATTGGGAACCTGTGCAAACCAGGAGGTTAAAGGGCCTGTCTCTCCAAGTTGGGAGATTGATAGTAAGGCAGTTGGAAAGTCAAACTGGAGAACCAGGAGAGGGACTATTCGTTGAGTTTTAGAAACCTTTCGTATTCACAGTGTGTCCATTCTCTAGGTTTCCTGTACATGTTATAGCTGTAGTAATATTCCCTTGAACCTGGAGAGTTGGGACCCATGGAATGGGGGCCATGCATTATTGCTTGAAAGGGTCTGCATTTGCTCACCCAATCTCACCAATCCTCTCAGTCCCAAGTGTCCAGCCTTATGCCACATCCAGCTGTCATTGTAGATAGGGTCTTTCCAGGTTTCCTCAGACACCCTGAAGGAATTGTAAAGAATTTCCCTGTTTTTTGGTTTTGCTTTTGAAATTCCTTTTTATAGTGGGTTTGAGCTGATTCTCGCTGCCATGTTTATGCCACTCTAGACACACTTGATTCCCTTATGGAGACATATCAATACATAGGTTTTAAGATTCTTACTAGTCAGATATATTCCTCTGTGGGAAATATGGGGTTTTGAGTCTCTTTCACTGAGGTAGGTGTCGGTTTTGTCAATTCCAAAGTTGGTGTTTGAAACGGTCCCTGTGCTTATATCAAACTCTGGTTTTATGCATCACCCCACCTCTCCTTCCCCTTTATGCAGGCATAAGAGTGTTTTCTAAATGTGAGACTCTGTTCTCTTTCCTAACTCAGTTCACGTGTAGCCATGTTTACAGGATCTTCATAAGTGATATCTTATGATAAGTTTCTTTTTCTGTGTGACTTATTTCACTTAGAATCATCGTACCTGAATCCACTCACTTTGCTGCTACTGGTCTTATGACATTGATTTCATGGCTGAGGGATATTCCATCGTACGTGAGTACCACAATGTTTTGAACCATTTTTATATTTCCTGGGATATTTAAGGTGTACCCAAGTTGAGGTTCTTGTAGTCAGTGCAGCCCTAAATTTGGAGGTGGCTCTTTCTTATTGATTTTCAGTTTTCCCAAGGTATATTCCCTAGACTGGAAGTGGCCTTGGCTCTGTAGCTCTGTTGTTTACTTGTTTTAGGGAACACAATGCACTCCTCCAGTGAGGCAGTTGGCAATTTACATCCCGCCCATCAGCATAACAAGGCTCCCAGTTCTCCAGGGCCTGTCTTGCCTTTCTGGTTTTTACACATTTTGTGGATGTCCCTTTTGACAGGTGGGAAGTGATACTTCTTTGTAGTGCAGATTTGCATTGCCCGCTTGCTTGCTTGGCCAAAAAGGGCGTATGCGTTTTCTCCTGAATATATTCAGGAGAAAACGCATACGCCCTTTTTGGCCAAGTGCACCATTGTCGAACTTGTGCCCCTCTTCCTGTGCTTTACAGGCAATTCCAAGGTACCTCTTGAAATCTGTTTCCTGCTATTTTGCCTCGCTTTCAAGTCCGCCTCGTTGACTTCCCTCAACAGATTTTTGGGTGATAGTTGTCCTTTATCACTCTGCCAGTTTGTGAATTGCTGTGCCCCTGAGCTCCATTTCTCAACTCGTTTTTTGTGAGCTGAACGCAAGTCCAAAATTTTGGATCATGTCCTATACTGGTTCCCGGTGGGTGGCTGAGACATTGGTTAATTTTTCTTCCTGCCGGGAAATTAGAGTGACATGTGCCCGTCCAAATGCCTAACAGCTACTCTCTCATGGGTTCTCCCTCGTCCCTTCCATCCTCTGCCAAATTGGGAACCTGTGCAAACCAGGAGGTTAAAGGGCCTGTCTCTCCAAGTTGGGAGATTGATAGTAAGGCAGTTGGAAAGTCAAACTGGAGCACCAGGAGAGGGACTATTCGTTGAGTTTTAGAAACCTTTCGTATTCACAGTGTGTCCATTCTCTAGGTTTCCTGTACATGTTATAGCTGTAGTAATATTCCCTTGAACCTGGAGAGTTGGGACCCATGGAATGGGGGCCATGCATTATTGCTTGAAAGGGTCTGCATTTGCTCACCCAATCTCACCAATCCTCTCAGTCCCAAGTGTCCAGCCTTATGCCACATCCAGCTGTCATTGTAGATAGGGTCTTTCCAGGTTTCCTCAGACACCCTGAAGGAATTGTAAAGAATTTCCCTGTTTTTTCGTTTTGCTTTTGAAATTCCTTTTTATAGTGGGTTTGAGCTGATTCTCGCTGCCATGTTTATGCCACTCTAGACACACTTGAATCCCTTATGGAGTCATATCAATACATAGGTTTTAAGATTCTTACTAGTCAGATATATTCCTCTGCGGGAAATATGGGGTTTTGAGTCTCTTTCACTGAGGAAGGTGTAGGTCTTGTCTATTCCAAAGTTGGTTTTTGGAACGGTCCCTGTGCTTATATCAAACTCTGGTTTTATGCATCACCCCACCTCTCCTTCCCCTTTATGCAGGCATAAGAGTGTTTTCTAAATGTGAGACTCTGTTCTCTTTCCTAACTCAGTTCACGTGTAGCCATGTTTACAGGATCTTCATAAGTGATATCTTATGATAAGTTCCTTTTTCTGTGTGACTTATTTCACTTAGAATCATCGTACCTGAATCCACTCACTTTGCTGCTACTGGTCTTATGACATTGATTTCATGGCTGAGGGATATTCCATCGTACGTAAGTACAACAATGTTTTGAACCATTTTTATGTTTCCTGGGATATTTAACGTGTACCCAAGTTGAGGTTCTTGTAGCCAGTGCAGCCCTAAATTTGGAGGTGGCTCTTTCTTATTGATTTTCAGTTTTCCCAAGGTATATTCCCTAGACTGGAAGTGGCCTTGGCTCTGTAGCTCTGTTGTTTACTTGTTTTAGGGAACACAATGCACTCCTCCAGTGAGGCAGTTGGCAATTGACATCCCGCCCATCAGCATAACAAGGCTCCCTGTTCTCAAGGGCCTGTCTTGCCTTTCTGGTTTTTACACATTTTGTGGATGTCCCTTTTGACCGGTGGGAAATGATACTTCTTTGTAGTGCAGATTTGCATTACCCGCTTGCTTGCTTGGCCAAAAAGTGCGTATGCGTTTTCTCCTGAATATATTCAGGGGAAAACGCATACGCCCTTTTTGGCCAAGTGCATCATTGTCCAAGTTGTGCCCCTCTTCCTGTGCTTTACAGGTGATTCCAACGTACCTCTTGAAATCTGTTTCCTGCTATTTTGCCTTGCTTTCAAGTCCGCCTCGTTGACTTCCCTCAACAGATTTTTGGACGATAGTTGTCCTTTATCACTCTGCCAGTTTGTGAATTGCTGTGGCCCTGAGCTCCATTTCTCAACTCGTTTTTTGTGAGCTGAACGCAAGTCCAAAATTTTGGATCATGTCCTATACTGGTTCCCGGTGGGTGGCTGAGACTTTGGTTAATTCTTCTTCCTGCCGGGAAATTAGAGTGACATGTGCCCGTCCAAATGCCTAACAGCTACTCTCTCATGGGTTCTACCTCGTCCCTTCCATCCTCTGCCAAATTGGGAACCTGTGCAAACCAGGAGGTTAAAGGGCCTGTCTCTCCAAGTTGGGAGATTGATAGTAAGGCAGTTGGAAAGTCAAACTGGAGCACCAGGAGAGGGACTATTCGTTGAGTTTTAGAAACCTTTCGTATTCACAGTGTGTCCATTCTCTAGGTTTCCTGTACATGTTATAGCTGTAGTAATATTCCCTTGAACCTGGAGAGTTGGGACCAATGGAATGGGGGCCATGCATTATTGCTTGAAAGGGTCTGCATTTGCTCACCCAATCTCACCAATCCTCTCAGTCCCAAGTGTCCAGCCTTATACCATATCCAGCTGTCATTGTAGATAGGGTCTTTCCAGGTTTCCTCAGACACCCTGAAGGAATTGTAAAGAATTTCCCTGTTTTTTGGTTTTGCTTTTGAAATTCCTTTTTATAGTGGGTTTGAGCTGATACTCGCTGCCATGTTTATGCCACTCTAGACACACTTGATTCCCTTATGGAGACATATCAATACATAGGTTTTAAGATTCTTACTAGTCAGATATATTCCTCTGTGGGAAATATGGGGTTTTGAGTCTCTTTCACTGAGGAAGGTGTCGGTCTTGTCAGTTCCAAAGTTGGTTTTTGGAACGGTCCCTGTGCTTATATCAAACTCTGGTTTTATGCATCACCCCACCTCTCCTTCCCCTTTATGCAGGCATAAGAGTGTTTTCTAAATGTGAGACTCTGTTCTCTTTCCTAACTCAGTTCACGTGTAGCCATGTTTACAGGATCTTTCTAAGTGATATCTTATGATAAGTTTCTTTTTCTGTGTGACTTATTTCACTTAGAATCATCGTACCGGAATCCACTCACTTTGCTGCTACTGGTCTTATGACATTGATTTCATCGCTGAGGGATATTCCATCATACGTAAGTACCACAATGTTTTGAACCATTTTTATATTTCCTGGGATATTTAAGGTGTACCCAAGTTGAGGTTCTTGTAGTCAGTGCAGCCCTAAATTTGGAGGTGGCTCTTTCTTATTGATTTTCAGTTTTCCCAAGGTATATTCCCTAGACTGGAAGTGGCCTTGGCTCTGTAGCTCTGTTGTTTACTTGTTTTAGGGAACACAATGCACTCCTCCAGTGAGGCAGTTGGCAATTTACATCCCGCCCATCAGCATAACAAGGCTCCCAGTTCTCCAGGGCCTGTCTTGCCTTTCTGGTTTTTACACATTTTGTGGATGTCCCTTTTGACCGGTGGGAAGTGATACTTCTTTGTAGTGCAGATTTGCATTGCCCGCTTGCTTGCTTGGCCAAAAAGGGCGTATGCGTTTTCTCCTGAATATATTCAGGAGAAAACGCATACGCCCTTTTTGGCCAAGTGCACCATTGTCCAAGTTGTGCCCCTCTTCATGTGCTTTACAGGCGATTCCAAGGTACCTCTTGAAATCTGTTTCCTGCTATTTTGCCTCGCTTTCATGTCCGCCTCGTTGACTTCCCTCAACAGATTTTTGGACGATAGTTGTCCTTTATCACTCTGCCAGGTTGTGAATTGTTGTGCCCCTGAGCTCCATTTCTCAACTCGTTTTTTTGTGAGCTGAACGCAAGTCCAAAATTTTGGATCATGTCCTATACTGGTTCCCGGTCGGTGGCTGAGACTTTGGTTAATTCTTCTTCCTGCCGGGAAATTAGAGTGACATGTGCCCGTCCAAATGCCTAACAGCTACTCTCTCATGGGTTCTCTCTCGTCCCTTCCATCCTCTGCCAAATTGGGAACCTGTGCAAACCAGGAGGTTAAAGGGCCTGTCTCTCCAAGTTGGGAGATTGATAGTAAGGCAGTTGGAAAGTCAAACTGGAGCACCAGGAGAGGGACTATTCGTTGAGTTTTAGAAACCTTTCGTATTCACAGTGTGTCCATTCTCTAGGTTTCCTGTACATGTTATAGCTGTAGTGATATTCCCTTGAACATGGAGAGTTGGGACCCATGGAATGGGGGCCATGCATTATTGCTTGAAAGGGTCTGCATTCGCTCACCCAATCTCACCAATCCTCTCAGTCCCAAGTGTCCAGCCTTATGCCACATCCAGCTGTCATTGTAGATAGGGTCTTTCCAGGTTTCCTCAGACACCCTGAAGGAATTGTAAAGAATTTCCCTGTTTTTTGGTTTTGCTTTTGAAATTCCTTTTTATAGTGGGTTTGAGCTGATTCTCGCTGCCATGTTTATGCCACTCTAGACACACTTGATTCCCTTATGGAGTCATATCAATACATAGGTTTTAAGATTCTTACTAGTCAGATATATTCCTCTGTGGGAAATATGGGGTTTTGAGTCTCTTTCACTGAGGAAGGTGTCGGTCTTGTCAATTCCAAAGTTGGTTTTTGAAACGGTCCCTGTGCTTATATCAAACTCTGGTTTTATGCATCACCCCACCTCTCCTTCCCCTTTATGCAGGCATAAGAGTGTTTTCTAAATGTGAGACTCTGTTCTCTTTCCTAACTCAGTTCACGTGTAGCCATGTTTACAGGATCTTCATAAGTGATATCTTATGATAAGTTTCTTTTTCTGTGTGACTTATTTCACTTAGAATCATCGTACCTGAATCCACTCACTTTGTTGCTACTGGTCTTATGACATTGATTTCATGGCTGAGGGATATTCCATCGTACGTAAGTACCACAATGTTTTGAACCATTTTTATATTTCCTGGGATATTTAAGGTGTACCCAAGTTGAGGTTCTTGTAGTCAGTGCAGCCCTAAATTTGGAGGTGGCTCTTTCTTATTGATTTTCAGTTTTCCCAAGGTATATTCCCTAGACTGGAAGTGGCCTTGGCTCTGTAGCTCTGTTGTTTACTTGTTTTAGGGAACACAATGCACTCCTCCAGTGAGGCAGTTGGCAATTTACATCCCACCCATCAGCATAACAAGGCTCCCAGTTCCTCAGGGCCTGTCTTGCCTTTCTGGTTTTTACACATTTTGTGGATGTCCCTTTTGACCGGTGGGAAGTGATACTTCTTTGTAGTGCAGATTTGCATTGCCCGCTTGCTTGCTTGGCCAAAAAGGGCGTATGCATTTTCTCCTGAATATATTCAGGAGAAAACGCATACGCCCTTTTTGGCCAAGTGCACCATTGTCCAAGTTGTGCCCCTCTTCCTGTGCTTTACAGGCGATTCCAAGGTACCTCTTGAAATCTGTTTCCTGCTATTTTGCCTCGCTTTCAAGTCCGCCTCGTTGACTTCCCTCAACAGATTTTTGGACGATAGTTGTCCTTTATCACTCTGCCAGTTTGTGAATTGCTGTGCCCCTGAGCTCCATTTCTCAACTCGTTTTTTGTGAGCTGAACGCAAGTCCAAAATTTTGGATCATGTCCTATACTGGTTCCCGGTGGGTGGCTGAGACTTTGGTTAATTCTTCTTCCTGCCGGGAAATTAGAGTGACATGTGCCCGTCCAAATGCCTAACAGCTACTCTCTCATGGGTTCTCCCTCGTCCCTTCCATCCTCTGCCAAATTGGGAACCTGTGCAAACCAGGAGGTTAAAGGGCCTGTCTCTCCAAGTTGGGAGATTGATAGTAAGGCAGTTGGAAAGTCAAACTGGAGCACCAGGAGAGGGACTATTCGTTGAGTTTTAGAAACCATTCGTATTCACAGTGTGTCTATTATCTAGGTTTCCTGTACATGTTATAGCTGTAGTAATATTCCCTTGAACCTGGAGAGTTGGGACCCATGAAATGGGGGCCATGCATTATTGCTTGAAAGGGTCTGCATTTGCTCACCCAATCTCACCAATCCTCTCAGTCCCAAGTGTCCAGCCTTATGCCACATCCAGCTGTCATTGTAGATAGGGTCTTTCCAGGTTTCCTCAGACACCCTGAAGGAATTGTAAAGAATTTCCCTGTTTTTTGGTTTTGCTTTTGAAATTCCTTTTTATAGTGGGTTTGAGCTGATTCTCGCTGCCATGTTTATGCCACTCTAGACACACTTGATTCCCTTATGGAGTCATATCAATACATAGGTTTTAAGATTCTGACTAGTCAGATATATTCCTCTGCGGGAAATATGGGGTTTTGAGTCTCTTTCACTGAGGAAGGTGTAGGTCTTGTCTATTCCAAAGTTGGTTTTTGGAACGGTCCCTGTGCTTATATCAAACTCTGGTTTTATGCATCACCCCACCTCTCCATCCCCTTTATGCAGGCATAAGAGTGTTTTCTAAATGTGAGACTCTGTTCTCTTTCCTAACTCAGTTCACGTGTAGCCATGTTTACAGGATCTTCATAAGTGATATCTTATGATAAGTTTCTTTTTCTGTGTGACTTATTTCACTTAGAATCACCGTACCTGAATCCACTCACTTTGCTGCTACTGGTCTTATGACATTGATTTCATGGCTGAGGGATATTCCATCGTACGTAAGTACCACAATGTTTTGAACCATTTTTATATTTCCTGGGATATTTAAGGTGTACCCAAGTTGAGGTTCTTGTAGTCAGTGCAGCCCTAAATTTGGAGGTGGCTCTTTCTTATTGATTTTCAGTTTTCCCAAGGTATATTCCCTAGACTGGAAGTGGCCTTGGCTCTGTAGCTCTGTTGTTTACTTGTTTTAGGGAACACAATGCACTCCTCCAGTGAGGCAGTTGGCAGTTTACATCCCGCCCATCAGCATAACAAGGCTCCCAGTTCTCCAGGGCCTGTCTTGCCTTTCTGGTTTTTACACTTTTTGTGGATGTCCCTTTTGACCGGTGGGAAGTGATACTTCTTTGTAGTGCAGATTTGCATTGCCCGCTTGCTTGCTTGGCCAAAAAGGGCGTATGCGTTTTCTCCTGAATATATTCAGGAGAAAACGCATACGCCCTTTTTGGCCAAGTGCACCATTGTCCAAGTTGTGCCCCTCTTCCTGTGCTTTACAGGCGATTCCAAGGTACCTCTTGAAATCTGTTTCCTGCTATTTTGCCTCGCTTTCAAGTCCGCCTCGTTGACTTCCCTCAACAGATTTTTGGACGATAGTTGTCCTTTATCACTCTGCCAGTTTGTGAATTGCTGTGCCCCTGAGCTCCATTTCTCAACTCGTTTTTTGTGAGCTGAACACAAGTCCAAAATTTTGGATCATGTCCTATACTGGTTCCCGGTGGGTGGCTGAGACTTTGGTTAATTCTTCTTCCTGCCGGGAAATTAGAGTGACATGTGCCCATCCAAATGCCTAACAGCTACTCTCTCATGGGTTCTCCCTCGTCCCTTCAATCCTCTGGCAAATTGGGAACCTGTGCAAACCAGGAGGTTAAAGGGCCTGTCTCTCCAAGTTGGGAGATTGATAGTAAGGCAGTTGGAAAGTCAAACTGGAGCACCAGGAGAGGGACTATTCATTGAGTTTTAGAAACCTTTCGTATTCACAGTGTGTACATTCTCTAGGTTTCCTGTACATGTTATAGCTGTAGTAATATTCCCTTGAACCTGGAGAGTTGGGACCCATGGAATGGGGGCCATGCATTATTGCTTGAAAGGGTCTGCATTTGCTCACCCAATCTCACCAATCCTCTCAGTCCCAAGTGTCCAGCCTTATGCCACATCCAGCTGTCATTGTAGATAGGGTCTTTCCAGGTTTCCTCAGACACCCTGAAGGAATTGTAAAGAATTTCCCTGTTTTTTGGATTTGCTTTTGAAATTCCTTTTTATAGTGGGTTTGAGCTGATTCTCGCTGCCATGTTTATGCCACTCTAGACACACTTGATTCCCTTATGGAGTCATATCAATACATAGGTTTTAAGATTCTTACTAGTCAGATATATTCCTCTGCGGGAAATATGGGGTTTTGAGTCTCTTTCACTGAGGAAGGTGTAGGTCTTGTCTATTCCAAAGTTGGTTTTTGGAACGGTCCCTGTGCTTATATCAAACTCTGGTTTTATGCATCACCCGACCTCTCCATCCCCTTTATGCAGGCATAAGAGTGTTTTCTAAATGTGAGACTCTGTTCTCTTTCCTAACTCAGTTCACGTGTAGCCATGTTTACAGGATCTTCCTAAGTGATATCTTATGATAAGTTTCTTTTTCTGTGTGACTTATTTCACTTAGAATCATCGTACCTGAATCCACTCACTTTGCTGCTACTGGTCTTATGACATTGATTTCATGGCTGAGGGATATTCCATCATACGTAAGTACCACAATGTTTTGAACCATTTTTATATTTCCTGGGATATTTAAGGTGTACCCAAGTTGAGGTTCTTGTAGTCAGTGCAGCCCTAAATTTGGAGGTGGCTCTTTCTTATTGATTTTCAGTTTTCCCAAGGTATATTCCCTAGACTGGAAGTGGCCTTGGCTCTGTAGCTCTGTTGTTTACTTGTTTTAGGGAACACAATGCACTCCTCCAGTGAGGCAGTTGGTAATTTACATCCCGCCCATCAGCATAACAAGGCTCCCAGTTCTCCAGGGCCTGTCTTGCCTTTCTGGTTTTTACACATTTTGTGGATGTCCCTTTTGACCGGTGGGAAGTGATACTTCTTTGTAGTGCAGATTTGCATTGCCCGCTTGCTTGCTTGGCCAAAATGGGCGTATGCGTTTTCTCCTGAATATATTCAGGAGAAAACGCATACGCCCTTTTTGGCCAAGTGCACCATTGTCCAAGTTGTGCCCCTCTTCCTGTGCTTTACAGGCGATTCCAAGGTACCTCTTGAAATCTGTTTCCTGCTATTTTGCCTCACTTTCAAGTCCGCCTCGTTGACTTCCCTCAACAGATTTTTGGACGATAGTTGTCCTTTATCACTCTGCCAGTTTGTGAATTGCTGTGCCCCTGAGCTCCATTTCTCAACTCGTTTTTTTGTGAGCTGAACGCAAGTCCAAAATTTTGGATCATGTCCTATACTGGTTCCCGGTGGGTGGCTGAGACTTTGGTTAATTCTTCTTCCTGCCGGGAAATTAGAGTGACATGTGCCCGTCCAAATGCCTAACAGCTACTCTCTCATGGGTTCTCCCTCGTCCCTTCCATCCTCTGCCAAATTTGGAACCTGTGCAAACCAGGAGGTTAAAGGGCCTGTCTCTCCAAGTTGGGAGATTGATAGTAAGGCAGTTGGAAAGTCAAACTGGAGCACCAGGAGAGGGACTATTCGTTGAGTTTTAGAAACCTTTCTTATTCACAGTGTGTCCATTCTCTAGGTTTCCTGTACATGTTATAGCTGTAGTAATATTCCCTTGAACCTGGAGAGTTGGGACCCATGGAATGGGGGCCATGCATTATTGCTTGAAAGGGTCTGCATTTGCTCACCCAATCTCACCAATCCTCTCAGTCCCAAGTGTCCAGCCTTATGCCACATCCAGCTGTCATTGTAGATAGGGTCTTTCCAGGTTTCCTCAGACACCCTGAAGGAATTGTAAAGAATTTCCCTGTTTTTTGGTTTTGCTTTTGAAATTCCTTTTTATAGTGGGTTTGAGCTGATTCTCGCTGCCATGTTTATGCCACTCTAGACACACTTGATTCCCTTATGGAGTCATATCAATACATAGGTTTTAAGATTCTTACTAGTCAGATATATTCCTCTGCGGGAAATATGGGGTTTTGAGTCTCTTTCACTGAGGAAGGTGTAGGTCTTGTCTATTCCAAAGTTGGTTTTTGGAACGGTCCCTGTGCTTATATCAAACTCTGGGTTTATGCATCACCCCACCTCTCCATCCCCTTTATGCAGGCATAAGAGTGTTTTCTAAATGTGAGACTCTGTTCTCTTTCCTAACTCAGTTCACGTGTAGCCATGTTTACAGGATCTTCATAAGTGATATCTTATGATAAGTTTCTTTTTCTGTGTGACTTATTTCACTTAGAATCACCGTACCTGAATCCACTCACTTTGCTGCTACTGGTCTTATGACATTGATTTCATGGCTGAGGGATATTCCATCGTACGTAAGTACCACAATGTTTTGAACCATTTTTATATTTCCTGGGATATTTAAGGTGTACCCAAGTTGAGGTTCTTGTAGTCAGTGCAGCCCTAAATTTGGAGGTGGCGCTTTCTTATTGATTTTCAGTTTTCCCAAGGTATATTCCCTAGACTGGAAGTGGCCTTGGCTCTGTAGCTCTGTTGTTTACTTGTTTTAGGGAACACAATGCACTCCTCCAGTGAGGCAGTTGGCAGTTTACATCCCGCCCATCAGCATAACAAGGCTCCCAGTTCTCCAGGGCCTGTCTTGCCTTTCTGGTTTTTACACATTTTGTGGATGTCCCTTTTGACCGGTGGGAAGTGATACTTCTTTGTAGTGCAGATTTGCATTGCCCGCTTGCTTGCTTGGCCAAAAAGGGCGTATGCGTTTTCTCCTGAATATATTCAGGAGAAAACGCATACGCCCTTTTTGGCCAAGTGCACCATTGTCCAAGTTGTGCCCCTCTTCCTGTGCTTTACAGGCGATTCCAAGGTACCTCTTGAAATCTGTTTCCTGCTATTTTGCCTCACTTTCAAGTCCGCCTCGTTGACTTCCCTCAACAGATTTTTGGACGATAGTTGTCCTTTATCACTCTGCCAGTTTGTGAATTGCTGTGCCCCTGAGCTCCATTTCTCAACTCGTTTTTTTGTGAGCTGAACGCAAGTCCAAAATTTTGGATCATGTCCTATACTGGTTCCCGGTGGGTGGCTGAGACTTTGGTCAATTTTTCTTCCTGCCGGGAAATTAGAGTGACTTGTGCCCGTCCAAATGCCTAACAGCTACTCTCTCATGGGTTCTCCCTCGTCCCTTCCATCCTCTGCCAAATTGGGAACCTGTGCAAACCAGGAGGTTAAAGGGCCTGTCTCTCCAAGTTGGGAGATTGATAGTAAGGCAGTTGGAAAGTCAAACTGGAGCACCAGGAGAGGGACTATTCGTTGAGTTTTAGAAACCTTTCTTATTCACAGTGTGTCCATTCTCTAGGTTTCCTGTACATGTTATAGCTGTAGTAATATTCCCTTGAACCTGGAGAGTTGGGACCCATGGAATGGGGGCCATGCATTATTGCTTGAAAGGGTCTGCATTTGCTCACCCAATCTCACCAATCCTCTCAGTCCCAAGTGTCCAGCCTTATGCCACATCCAGCTGTCATTGTAGATAGGGTCTTTCCAGGTTTCCTCAGACACCCTGAAGGAATTGTAAAGAATTTCCCTGTTTTTTGGTTTTGCTTTTGAAATTCCTTTTTATAGTGGGTTTGAGCTGATTCTCGCTGCCATGTTTATGCCACTCTAGACACACTTGATTCCCTTATGGAGTCATATCAATACATAGGTTTTAAGATTCTTACTAGTCAGATATATTCCTCTGCGGGAAATATGGGGTTTTGAGTCTCTTTCACTGAGGAAGGTGTAGGTCTTGTCTATTCCAAAGTTGGTTTTTGGAACGGTCCCTGTGCTTATATCAAACTCTGGGTTTATGCATCACCCCACCTCTCCATCCCCTTTATGCAGGCATAAGAGTGTTTTCTAAATGTGAGACTCTGTTCTCTTTCCTAACTCAGTTCACGTGTAGCCATGTTTACAGGATCTTCATAAGTGATATCTTATGATAAGTTTCTTTTTCTGTGTGACTTATTTCACTTAGAATCACCGTACCTGAATCCACTCACTTTGCTGCTACTGGTCTTATGACATTGATTTCATGGCTGAGGGATATTCCATCGTACGTAAGTACCACAATGTTTTGAACCATTTTTATATTTCCTGGGATATTTAAGGTGTACCCAAGTTGAGGTTCTTGTAGTCAGTGCAGCCCTAAATTTGGAGGTGGCGCTTTCTTATTGATTTTCAGTTTTCCCAAGGTATATTCCCTAGACTGGAAGTGGCCTTGGCTCTGTAGCTCTGTTGTTTACTTGTTTTAGGGAACACAATGCACTCCTCCAGTGAGGCAGTTGGCAGTTTACATCCCGCCCATCAGCATAACAAGGCTCCCAGTTCTCCAGGGCCTGTCTTGCCTTTCTGGTTTTTACACTTTTTGTGGATGTCCCTTTTGACCGGTGGGAAGTGATACTTCTTTGTAGTGCAGATTTGCATTGCCCGCTTGCTTGCTTGGCCAAAAAGGGCGTATGCGTTTTCTCCTGAATATATTCAGGAGAAAACGCATACGCCCTTTTTGGCCAAGTGCACCATTGTCCAAGTTGTGCCCCTCTTCCTGTGCTTTACAGGCGATTCCAACGTACCTCTTGAAATCTGTTTCCTGCTATTTTGCCTCACTTTCAAGTCCGCCTCGTTGACTTCCCTCAACAGATTTTTGGACGATAGTTGTCCTTTATCACTCTGCCAGTTTGTGAATTGCTGTGCCCCTGAGCTCCATTTCTCAACTCGTTTTTTGTGAGCTGAACGCAAGTCCAAAATTTTGGATCATGTCCTATACTGGTTCCCGGTGGGTGGCTGAGACTTTGGTTAATTCTTCTTCCTGCCGGGAAATTAGAGTGACATGTGCCCGTCCAGATGCCTAACAGCTACTCTCTCATGGGTTCTCCCTCGTCCCTTCCATCCTCTGCCAAATTGGGAACCTGTGCAAACCAGGAGGTTAAAGGGCCTGTCTCTCCAAGTTGGGAGATTGATAGTAAGGCAGTTGGAAAGTCAAACTGGAGCACCAGGAGAGGGACTATTCGTTGAGTTTTAGAAACCTTTCGTATTCACAGTGTGTCCATTCTCTAGGTT
This sequence comes from Mesoplodon densirostris, assembly GCF_025265405.1. Classification (NCBI taxonomy): domain Eukaryota; kingdom Metazoa; phylum Chordata; class Mammalia; order Artiodactyla; family Ziphiidae; genus Mesoplodon; species Mesoplodon densirostris. The sequence continues at coordinate 5,207,518 of NW_026778199.1, read as the reverse complement.
TCCTGTACATGTTATAGCTGTAGTAATATTCCCTTGAACATGGAGAGTTGGGACCCATGGAATGGGGGCCATGCATTATTGCTTGAAAGGGTCTGCATTTGCTCACCCAATCTCAACAATCCTCTCAGTCCCAAGTGTCCAGCCTTATGCCACATCCAGCTGTCATTGTAGATAGGGTCTTTCCAGGTTTCCTCAGACACCCTGAAGGAATTGTAAAGAATTTCCCTGTTTTTTGGTTTTGCTTTTGAAATTCCTTTTTATAGTGGGTTTGAGCTGATTCTCGCTGCCATGTTTATGCCACTCTAGACACACTTGATTCCCTTATGGAGACATATCAATACATAGGTTTTAAGATTCTTACTAGTCAGATATATTCCTCTGTGGGAAATATGGGGTTTTGAGTCTCTTTCACTAAGGAAGGTGTCGGTCTTGTCAATTCCAAAGTTGGTTTTTGAAACGGTCCCTGTGCTTATATCAAACTCTGGTTTTATGCATCACCCCACCTCTCCTTCCCCTTTATGCAGGCATAAGAGTGTTTTCTAAATGTGAGACTCTGTTCTCTTTCCTAACTCAATTCACGTGTAGCCATGTTTACAGGATCTTCATAAGTGATATCTTATGATAAGTTTCTTTTTCTGTGTGACTTATTTCACTTAGAATCATCGTACCTGAATCCACTCACTTTGCTGCTACTGGTCTTATGACATTGATTTCATGGCTGAGGGATATTCCATCGTACGTAAGTACCACAATGTTTTGAACCATTTTTATATTTCCTGGGATATTTAAGGTGTACCCAAGTTGAGGTTCTTGTAGTCAGTGCAGCCCTAAATTTGGAGGTGGCTCTTTCTTATTGATTTTCAGTTTTCCCAAGGTATATTCCCTAGACTGGAAGTGGCCTTGGCTCTGTAGCTCTGTTGTTTACTTGTTTTAGGGAACACAATGCACACCTCCAGTGAGGCAGTTGGCAATTTACATCCCGCCCATCAGCATAACAAGGCTCCCAGTTCTCCAGGGCCTGTCTTGCCTTTCTGGTTTTTACACATTTTGTGGATGTCCCTTTTGACCGGTGGGAAGTGATACTTCTTTGTAGTGCAGATTTGCATTGCCCGCTTGCTTGCTTGGCCAAAAAGGGCGTATGCGTTTTCTCCTGAATATATTCAGGAGAAAACGCATACGCCCTTTTTGGCCAAGTGCACCATTGTCCAAGTTGTGCCCCTCTTCCTGTGCTTTACAGGCGATTCCAAGGTACCTCTTGAAATCTGTTTCCTGCTATTTTGCCTCGCTTTCAAGTCCGCCACGTTGACTTCCCTCAACAGATTTTTGGACGATAGTTGTCCTTTATCACTCTGCCAGTTTGTGAATTGCTGTGCCCCTGAGCTCCATTTCTCAACTCGTTTTTTGTGAGCTGAACACAAGTCCAAAATTTTGGATCATGTCCTATACTGGTTCCCGGTGGGTGGCTGAGACTTTGGTTAATTCTTCTTCCTGCCGGGAAATTAGAGTGACATGTGCCCATCCAAATGCCTAACAGCTACTCTCTCATGGGTTCTCCCTCGTCCCTTCCATCCTCTGGCAAATTGGGAACCTGTGCAAACCAGGAGGTTAAAGGGCCTGTCTCTCCAAGTTGGGAGATTGATAGTAAGGCAGTTGGAAAGTCAAACTGGAGCACCAGGAGAGGGACTATTCATTGAGTTTTAGAAACCTTTCGTATTCACAGTGTGTACATTCTCTAGTTTTCCTGTACATGTTATAGCTGTAGTAATATTCCCTTGAACCTGGAGAGTTGGGACCCATGGAATGGGGGCCATGCATTATTGCTTGAAAGGGTCTGCATTTGCTCACCCAATCTCACCAATCCTCTCAGTCCCAAGTGTCCAGCCTTATGCCACATCCAGCTGTCATTGTAGATAGGGTCTTTCCAGGTTTCCTCAGACACCCTGAAGGAATTGTAAAGAATTTCCCTGTTTTTTGGTTTTGCTTTTGAAATTCCTTTTTATAGTGGGTTTGAGCTGATTCTCGCTGCCATCTTTATGCCACTCTAGACACACTTGATTCCCTTATGGAGTCATATCAATACATAGGTTTTAAGATTCTTACTAGTCAGATATATTCCTCTGCGGGAAATATGGGGTTTTGAGTCTCTTTCACTGAGGAAGGTGTAGGTCTTGTCTATTCCAAAGTTGGTTTTTGGAACGGTCCCTGTGCTTATATCAAACTCTGGTTTTATGCATCACCCGACCTCTCCATCCCCTTTATGCAGGCATAAGAGTGTTTTCTAAATGTGAGACTCTGTTCTCTTTCCTAAATCAGTTCACGTGTAGCCATGTTTACAGGATCTTCCTAAGTGATATCTTATGATAAGTTTCTTTTTCTGTGTGACTTATTTCACTTAGAATCATCGTACCTGAATCCACTCACTTTGCTGCTACTGGTCTTATGACATTGATTTCATGGCTGAGGGATATTCCATCATACGTAAGTACCACAATGTTTTGAACCATTTTTATATTCCCTGGGATATTTAAGGTGTACCCAAGTTGAGGTTCTTGTAGTCAGTGCAGCCCTAAATTTGGAGGTGGCTCTTTCTTATTGATTTTCAGTTTTCCCAAGGTATATTCCCTAGACTGGAAGTGGCCTTGGCTCTGTAGCTCTGTTGTTTACTTGTTTTAGGGAACACAATGCACTCCTCCAGTGAGGCAGTTGGCAGTTTACATCCCGCCCATCAGCATAACAAGGCTCCCAGTTCTCCAGGGCCTGTCTTGCCTTTCTGGTTTTTACACTTTTTGTGGATGTCCCTTTTGACCGGTGGGAAGTGATACTTCTTTGTAGTGCAGATTTGCATTGCCCGCTTGCTTGCTTGGCCAAAAAGGGCGTATGTGTTTTCTCCTGAATATATTCAGGTGAAAACGCATACGCCCTTTTTGGCCAAGTGCACCATTGTCCAAGTTGTGCCCCTCTTCCTGTGCTTTACAGGCGATTCCAATGTACCTCTTGAAATCTGTTTCCTGCTATTTTGCCTCACTTTCAAGTCCGCCTCGTTGACTTCCCTCAACAGATTTTTGGACGATAGTTGTCCTTTATCACTCTGCCAGTTTGTGAATTGCTGTGCCCCTGAGCTCCATTTCTCAACTCGTTTTTTGTGAGCTGAACGCAAGTCCAAAATTTTGGATCATGTCCTATACTGGTTCCCGGTGGGTGGCTGAGACTTTGGTTAATTCTTCTTCCTGCCGGGAAATTAGAGTGACATGTGCCCGTCCAAATGCCTAACAGCTACTCTCTCATGGGTTCTCCCTCGTCCCTTCCATCCTCTGCCAAATTGGGAACCTGTGCAAACCAGGAGGTTAAAGGGCCTGTCTCTCCAAGTTGGGAGATTGATAGTAAGGCAGTTGGAAAGTCAAACTGGAGCACCAGGAGAGGGACTATTCGTTGAGTTTTAGAAACCTTTCGTATTCACAGTGTGTCCATTCTCTAGGTTTCCTGTACATGTTATAGCTGTAGTAATATTCCCTTGAACATGGAGAGTTGGGACCCATGGAATGGGGGCCATGCATTATTGCTTGAAAGGGTCTGCATTTGCTCACCCAATCTCAACAATCCTCTCAGTCCCAAGTGTCCAGCCTTATGCCACATCCAGCTGTCATTGTAGATAGGGTCTTTCCAGGTTTCCTCAGACACCCTGAAGGAATTGTAAAGAATTTCCCTGTTTTTTGGTTTTGCTTTTGAAATTCCTTTTTATAGTGGGTTTGAGCTGATTCTCGCTGCCATGTTTATGCCACTCTAGACACACTTGATTCCCTTATGGAGACATATCAATACATAGGTTTTAAGATTCTTACTAGTCAGATATATTCCTCTGTGGGAAATATGGGGTTTTGAGTCTCTTTCACTAAGGAAGGTGTCGGTCTTGTCAATTCCAAAGTTGGTTTTTGAAACGGTCCCTGTGCTTATATCAAACTCTGGTTTTATGCATCACCCCACCTCTCCTTCCCCTTTATGCAGGCATAAGAGTGTTTTCTAAATGTGAGACTCTGTTCTCTTTCCTAACTCAATTCACGTGTAGCCATGTTTACAGGATCTTCATAAGTGATATCTTATGATAAGTTTCTTTTTCTGTGTGACTTATTTCACTTAGAATCATCGTACCTGAATCCACTCACTTTGCTGCTACTGGTCTTATGACATTGATTTCATGGCTGAGGGATATTCCATCGTACGTAAGTACCACAATGTTTTGAACCATTTTTATATTTCCTGGGATATTTAAGGTGTACCCAAGTTGAGGTTCTTGTAGTCAGTGCAGCCCTAAATTTGGAGGTGGCTCTTTCTTATTGATTTTCAGTTTTCCCAAGGTATATTCCCTAGACTGGAAGTGGCCTTGGCTCTGTAGCTCTGTTGTTTACTTGTTTTAGGGAACACAATGCACACCTCCAGTGAGGCAGTTGGCAATTTACATCCCGCCCATCAGCATAACAAGGCTCCCAGTTCTCCAGGGCCTGTCTTGCCTTTCTGGTTTTTACACATTTTGTGGATGTCCCTTTTGACCGGTGGGAAGTGATACTTCTTTGTAGTGCAGATTTGCATTGCCCGCTTGCTTGCTTGGCCAAAAAGGGCGTATGCGTTTTCTCCTGAATATATTCAGGAGAAAACGCATACGCCCTTTTTGGCCAAGTGCACCATTGTCCAAGTTGTGCCCCTCTTCCTGTGCTTTACAGGCGATTCCAAGGTACCTCTTGAAATCTGTTTCCTGCTATTTTGCCTCGCTTTCAAGTCCGCCACGTTGACTTCCCTCAACAGATTTTTGGACGATAGTTGTCCTTTATCACTCTGCCAGTTTGTGAATTGCTGTGCCCCTGAGCTCCATTTCTCAACTCGTTTTTTGTGAGCTGAACACAAGTCCAAAATTTTGGATCATGTCCTATACTGGTTCCCGGTGGGTGGCTGAGACTTTGGTTAATTCTTCTTCCTGCCGGGAAATTAGAGTGACATGTGCCCATCCAAATGCCTAACAGCTACTCTCTCATGGGTTCTCCCTCGTCCCTTCCATCCTCTGGCAAATTGGGAACCTGTGCAAACCAGGAGGTTAAAGGGCCTGTCTCTCCAAGTTGGGAGATTGATAGTAAGGCAGTTGGAAAGTCAAACTGGAGCACCAGGAGAGGGACTATTCATTGAGTTTTAGAAACCTTTCGTATTCACAGTGTGTACATTCTCTAGTTTTCCTGTACATGTTATAGCTGTAGTAATATTCCCTTGAACCTGGAGAGTTGGGACCCATGGAATGGGGGCCATGCATTATTGCTTGAAAGGGTCTGCATTTGCTCACCCAATCTCACCAATCCTCTCAGTCCCAAGTGTCCAGCCTTATGCCACATCCAGCTGTCATTGTAGATAGGGTCTTTCCAGGTTTCCTCAGACACCCTGAAGGAATTGTAAAGAATTTCCCTGTTTTTTGGTTTTGCTTTTGAAATTCCTTTTTATAGTGGGTTTGAGCTGATTCTCGCTGCCATGTTTATGCCACTCTAGACACACTTGATTCCCTTATGGAGTCATATCAATACATAGGTTTTAAGATTCTTACTAGTCAGATATATTCCTCTGCGGGAAATATGGGGTTTTGAGTCTCTTTCACTGAGGAAGGTGTAGGTCTTGTCTATTCCAAAGTTGGTTTTTGGAACGGTCCCTGTGTTTATATCAAACTCTGGTTTTATGCATCACCCGACCTCTCCATCCCCTTTATGCAGGCATAAGAGTGTTTTCTAAATGTGAGACTCTGTTCTCTTTCCTAACTCAGTTCACGTGTAGCCATGTTTACAGGATCTTCCTAAGTGATATCTTATGATAAGTTTCTTTTTCTGTGTGACTTATTTCACTTAGAATCATCGTACCTGAATCCACTCACTTTGCTGCTACTGGTCTTATGACATTGATTTCATGGCTGAGGGATATTCCATCATACGTAAGTACCACAATGTTTTGAACCATTTTTATATTCCCTGGGATATTTAAGGTGTACCCAAGTTGAGGTTCTTGTAGTCAGTGCAGCCCTAAATTTGGAGGTGGCTCTTTCTTATTGATTTTCAGTTTTCCCAAGGTATATTCCCTAGACTGGAAGTGGCCTTGCCTCTGTAGCTCTGTTGTTTACTTGTTTTAGGGAACACAATGCACTCCTCCAGTGAGGCAGTTGGCAATTTACATCCCGCCCATCAGCATAACAAGGCTGCCAGTTCTCCAGGGCCTGTCTTGCCTTTCTGGTTTTTACACATTTTGTGGATGTCCCTTTTGACCGGTGGGAAGTGATACTTCTTTGTAGTGCAGATTTGCATTGCCCGCTTGCTTGCTTGGCCAAAAAGGGCGTATGCGTTTTCTCCTGAATATATTCAGGAGAAAACGCATACGCCCTTTTTGGCCAAGTGCACCATTGTCCAAGTTGTGCCCCTCTTCCTGTGCTTTACAGGCGATTCCAAGGTACCTCTTGAAATCTGTTTCCTGCTATTTTGCCTCACTTTCAAGTCCGCCTCGTTGACTTCCCTCAACAGATTTTTGGACGATAGTTGTCCTTTATCACTCTGCCAGTTTGTGAATTGCTGTGCCCCTGAGCTCCATTTCTCAATTCGTTTTTTTGTGAGCTGAACGCAAGTCCAAAATTTTGGATCATGTCCTATACTGGTTCCCGGTGGGTGGCTGAGACTTTGGTTAATTCTTCTTCCTGCCGGGAAATTAGAGTGACATGTGCCCGTCCAAATGCCTAACAGCTACTCTCTCATGGGTTCTCCCTCGTCCCTTCCATCCTCTGCCAAATTGGGAACCTGTGCAAACCAGGAGGTTAAAGGGCCTGTCTCTCCAAGTTGGGAGATTGATAGTAAGGCAGTTGGAAAGTCAAACTGGAGCACCAGGAGAGGGACTATTCGTTGAGTTTTAGAAACCTTTCGTATTCACAGTGTGTCCATTCTCTAGGTTTCCTGTACATGTTATAGCTGTAGTAATATTCCCTTGAACCTGGAGAGTTGGGACCCATGGAATGGGGGCCATGCATTATTGCTTGAAAGGGTCTGCATTTGCTCACCCAATCTCACCAATCCTCTCAGTCCCAAGTGTCCAGCCTTATGCCACATCCAGCTGTCATTGTAGATAGGGTCTTTCCAGGTTTCCTCAGACACCCTGAAGGAATTGTAAAGAATTTCCCTGTTTTTTGGTTTTCTTTTGAAATTCCTTTTTATAGTGGGTTTGAGCTGATTCTCGCTGCCATGTTTATGCCACTCTAGACACACTTGATTCCCTTATGGAGACATATCAATACATAGGTTTTAAGATTCTTACTAGTCAGTAATATTCCTCTGTGGGAAATATGGGGTTTTGAGTCTCTTTCACTGAGGAAGGTGAAGGTCTTGTCTATTCCAAAGTTTGTTTTTGAAACGGTCCCTGTGCTTATATCAAACTCTGGTTTTATGCATCACCCCACCTCTCCTTCCCCTTTATGCAGGCATAAGAGTGTTTTCTAAATGTGAGACTCTGTTCTCTTTCCTAACTCAGTTCACGTGTAGCCATGTTTACAGGATCTTCCTAAGTGATATCTTATGATAAGTTTCTTTTTCTGTGTGACTTATTTCACTTAGAATCATCGTACCTGAATCCACTCACTTTGCTGCTACTGGTCTTATGACATTGATTTCATGGCTGAGGGATATTCCATCGTACGTAAGTACCACAATGTTTTGAACCATTTTTATATTTCCTGGGATATTTAAGGTGTACCCAAGTTGAGGTTCTTGTAGTCAGTGCAGCCCTAAATTTGGAGGTGGCTCTTTCTTATTGATTTTCAGTTTTCCCAAGGTATATTCCCTAGACTGGAAGTGGCCTTGGCTCTGTAGCTCTGTTGTTTACTTGTTTTAGGGAACACAATGCACTCCTCCAGTGAGGCAGTTGGCAATTTACATCCCGCCCATCAGCATAACAAGGCTCCCAGTTCTCCAGGGCCTGTCTTGCCTTTCTGGTTTTTACACATTTTGTGGATGTCCCTTTTGACCGGTGGGAAGTGATACTTCTTTGTAGTGCAGATTTGCATTGCCCGCTTGCTTGCTTGGCCAAAAAGGGCGTATGCGTTTTCTCCTGAATATATTCAGGAGAAAACGCATACGCCCTTTTTGGCCAAGTGCACCATTGTCCAAGTTGTGCCCCTCTTCCTGTGCTTTACAGGCGATTCCAAGGTACCTCTTGAAATCTGTTTCCTGCTATTTTGCCTCACTTTCAAGTCCGCCTCGTTGACTTCCCTCAACAGATTTTTGGACGATAGTTGTCCTTTATCACTCTGCCAGTTTGTGAATTGCTGTGCCCCTGAGCTCCATTTCTCAACTCGTTTTTTTGTGAGCTGAACGCAAGTCCAAAATTTTGGATCATGTCCTATACTGGTTCCCGGTGGGTGGCTGAGACTTTGGTTAATTCTTCTTCCTGCCGGGAAATTAGAGTGACATGTGCCCGTCCAAATGCCTAACAGCTACTCTCTCATGGGTTCTCCCTCGTCCCTTCCATCCTCTGCCAAATTGGGAACCTGTGCAAACCAGGAGGTTAAAGGGCCTGTCTCTCCAAGTTGGGAGATTGATAGTAAGGCAGTTGGAAAGTCAAACTGGAGAACCAGGAGAGGGACTATTCGTTGAGTTTTAGAAACCTTTCGTATTCACAGTGTGTCCATTCTGTAGGTTTCCTGTACATGTTATAGCTGTAGTAATATTCCCTTGAACCTGGAGAGTTGGGACCCATGGAATGGGGGCCATGCATTATTGCTTGAAAGGGTCTGCATTTGCTCACCCAATCTCACCAATCCTCTCAGTCCCAAGTGTCCAGCCTTATGCCACATCCAGCTGTCATTGTAGATAGGGTCTTTCCAGGTTTCCTCAGACACCCTGAAGGAATTGTAAAGAATTTCCCTGTTTTTTGGTTTTGCTTTTGAAATTCCTTTTTATAGTGGGTTTGAGCTGATTCTCGCTGCCATGTTTATGCCACTCTAGACACACTTGATTCCCTTATGGAGACATATCAATACATAGGTTTTAAGATTCTTACTAGTCAGTAATATTCCTCTGTGGGAAATATGGGGTTTTGAGTCTCTTTCACTGAGGAAGGTGTAGGTCTTGTCTATTCCAAAGTTGGTTTTTGAAACGGTCCCTGTGCTTATATCAAACTCTGGTTTTATGCATCACCCCACCTCTCCTTCCCCTTTATGCAGGCATAAGAGTGTTTTCTAAATGTGAGACTCTGTTCTCTTTCCTAACTCAGTTCACGTGTAGCCATGTTTACAGGATCTTCATAAGTGATATCTTATGATAAGTTTCTTTTTCTGTGTGACTTATTTCCCTTAGAATCATCGTACCTGAATCCACTCACTTTGCTGCTACTGGTCTTATGACATTGATTTCATCTCTGAGGGATATTCCATCGTACGTAAGTACCACAATGTTTTGAAACATTTTTATATTTCCTGGGATATTTAAGGTGTACCCAAGTTGAGGTTCTTGTAGTCAGTGCAGCCCTAAACTTGGAGGTGGCTCTTTCTTATTGATTTTCAGTTTTCCCAAGGTATATTCCCTAGACTGGAAGTGGCCTTGGCTCTGTAGCTCTGTTGTTTACTTGTTTTAGGGAACACAATGCACTCCTCCAGTGAGGCAGTTGGCAATTTACATCCCGCCCATCAGCATAACAAGGCTCCCAGTTCTCCAGGGCCTGTCTTGCCTTTCTGTTTTTTACACATTTTGTGGATGTCCCTTTTGACCGGTGGGAAGTGATACTTCTTTGTAGTGCAGATTTGCATTGCCCGCTTGCTTGCTTGGCCAAAAAGGGCGTATGCGTTTTCTCCTGAATATATTCAGGAGAAAACGCATATGCCCTTTTTGGCCAAGTGCACCATTGTCCAAGTTGTGCCCCTCTTCCTGTGCTTTACAGGCGATTCCAAGGTACCTCTTGAAATCTGTTTCCTGCTATTTTGCCTCACTTTCAAGTCCGCCTCGTTGACTTCCCTCAACAGATTTTTGGACGATAGTTGTCCTTTATCACTCTGCCAGTTTGTGAATTGCTGTGCCCCTGAGCTCCATTTCTCAACTCGTTTTTTTGTGAGCTGAACGCAAGTCCAAAATTTTGGATCATGTCCTATACTGGTTCCCGGTGGGTGGCTGAGACTTTGGTTAATTCTTCTTCCTGCCGGGAAATTAGAGTGACATGTGCCCGTCCAAATGCCTAACAGCTACTCTCTCATGGGTTCTCCCTCGTCCCTTCCATTCTCTGCCAAATTGGGAACCTGTGCAAACCAGGAGGTTAAAGGGCCTGTCTCTCCAAGTTGGGAGATTGATAGTAAGGCAGTTGGAAAGTCAAACTGGAGCACCAGGAGAGGTTCTATTCGTTGAGTTTTAGAAACCTTTCGTATTCACAGTGTGTCCATTCTCTGGGTTTCCTGTACATGTTATAGCTGTAGTAATATTCCCTTGAACCTGGAGAGTTGGGACCCATGGAATGGGGGCCATGCATTATTGCTTGAAAGGGTCTGCATTTGCTCACCCAATCTCACCAATCCTCTCAGTCCCAAGTGTCCAGCCTTATGCCACATCCAGCTGTCATTGTAGATAGGGTCTTTCCAGGTTTCCTCAGACACCCTGAAGGAATTGTAAAGAATTTCCCTGTTTTTTGGTTTTGCTTTTGAAATTCCTTTTTATAGTGGGTTTGAGCTGATTCTCGCTGCCATGTTTATGCCACTCTAGACACACTTGATTCCCTTATGGAGACATATCAATACATAGGTTTTAAGATTCTTACTAGTCAGTAATATTCCTCTGTGGGAAATATGGGGTTTTGAGTCTCTTTCACTGAGGAAGGTGTAGGTCTTGTCTATTCCAAAGTTGGTTTTTGAAACGGTCCCTGTGCTTATATCAAACTCTGGTTTTATGCATCACCCCACCTCTCCTTCCCCTTTATGCAGGCATAAGAGTGTTTTCTAAATGTGAGACTCTGTTCTCTTTCCTAACTCAGTTCACGTGTAGCCATGTTTACAGGATCTTCATAAGTGATATCTTATGATAAGTTTCTTTTTCTGTGTGACTTATTTCCCTTAGAATCATCGTACCTGAATCCACTCACTTTGCTGCTACTGGTCTTATGACATTGATTTCATCTCTGAGGGATATTCCATCGTACGTAAGTACCACAATGTTTTGAAACATTTTTATATTTCCTGGGATATTTAAGGTGTACCCAAGTTGAGGTTCTTGTAGTCAGTGCAGCCCTAAACTTGGAGGTGGCTCTTTCTTATTGATTTTCAGTTTTCCCAAGGTATATTCCCTAGACTGGAAGTGGCCTTGGCTCTGTAGCTCTGTTGTTTACTTGTTTTAGGGAACACAATGCACTCCTCCAGTGAGGCAGTTGGCAATTTACATCCCGCCCATCAGCATAACAAGGCTCCCAGTTCTCCAGGGCCTGTCTTGCCTTTCTGTTTTTTACACATTTTGTGGATGTCCCTTTTGACCGGTGGGAAGTGATACTTCTTTGTAGTGCAGATTTGCATTGCCCGCTTGCTTGCTTGGCCAAAAAGGGCGTATGCGTTTTCTCCTGAATATATTCAGGAGAAAACGCATATGCCCTTTTTGGCCAAGTGCACCATTGTCCAAGTTGTGCCCCTCTTCCTGTGCTTTACAGGCGATTCCAAGGTACCTCTTGAAATCTGTTTCCTGCTATTTTGCCTCACTTTCAAGTCCGCCTCGTTGACTTCCCTCAACAGATTTTTGGACGATAGTTGTCCTTTATCACTCTGCCAGTTTGTGAATTGCTGTGCCCCTGAGCTCCATTTCTCAACTCGTTTTTTTGTGAGCTGAACGCAAGTCCAAAATTTTGGATCATGTCCTATACTGGTTCCCGGTGGGTGGCTGAGACTTTGGTTAATTCTTCTTCCTGCCGGGAAATTAGAGTGACATGTGCCCGTCCAAATGCCTAACAGCTACTCTCTCATGGGTTCTCCCTCGTCCCTTCCATTCTCTGCCAAATTGGGAACCTGTGCAAACCAGGAGGTTAAAGGGCCTGTCTCTCCAAGTTGGGAGATTGATAGTAAGGCAGTTGGAAAGTCAAACTGGAGCACCAGGAGAGGTTCTATTCGTTGAGTTTTAGAAACCTTTCGTATTCACAGTGTGTCCATTCTCTGGGTTTCCTGTACATGTTATAGCTGTAGTAATATTCCCTTGAACCTGGAGAGTTGGGACCCATGGAATGGGGGCCATGCATTATTGCTTGAAAGGGTCTGCATTTGCTCACCCAATCTCACCAATCCTCTCAGTCCCAAGTGTCCAGCCTTATGCCACATCCAGCTGTCATTGTAGATAGGGTCTTTCCAGGTTTCCTCAGACACCCTGAAGGAATTGTAAAGAATTTCCCTGTTTTTTGGTTTTGCTTTTGAAATTCCTTTTTATAGTGGGTTTGAGCTGATTCTCGCTGCCATGTTTATGCCACTCTAGACACACTTGATTCCCTTATGGAGACATATCAATACATAGGTTTTAAGATTCTTACTAGTCAGTAATATTCCTCTGTGGGAAATATGGGGTTTTGAGTCTCTTTCACTGAGGAAGGTGTAGGTCTTGTCTATTCCAAAGTTGGTTTTTGAAACGGTCCCTGTGCTTATATCAAACTCTGGTTTTATGCATCACCCCACCTCTCCTTCCCCTTTATGCAGGCATAAGAGTGTTTTCTAAATGTGAGACTCTGTTCTCTTTCCTAACTCAGTTCACGTGTAGCCATGTTTACAGGATCTTCATAAGTGATATCTTATGATAAGTTTCTTTTTCTGTGTGACTTATTTCACTTAGAATCATCGTACCTGAATCCACTCACTTTGCTGCTACTGGTCTTATGACATTGATTTCATCTCTGAGGGATATTCCATCGTACGTAAGTACCACAATGTTTTGAAACATTTTTATATTTCCTGGGATATTTAAGGTGTACCCAAGTTGAGGTTCTTGTAGTCAGTGCAGCCCTAAACTTGGAGGTGGCTCTTTCTTATTGATTTTCAGTTTTCCCAAGGTATATTCCCTAGACTGGAAGTGGCCTTGGCTCTGTAGCTCTGTTGTTTACTTGTTTTAGGGAACACAATGCACTCCTCCAGTGAGGCAGTTGGCAATTTACATCCCGCCCATCAGCATAACAAGGCTCCCAGTTCTCCAGGGCCTTTCTTGCCTTTCTGTTTTTTACACATTTTGTGGATGTCCCTTTTGACCGGTGGGAAGTGATACTTCTTTGTAGTGCAGATTTGCATTGCCCGCTTGCTTGCTTGGCCAAAAAGGGCGTATGCGTTTTCTCCTGAATATATTCAGGAGAAAACGCATATGCCCTTTTTGGCCAAGTGCACCATTGTCCAAGTTGTGCCCCTCTTCCTGTGCTTTACAGGCGATTCCAAGGTACCTCTTGAAATCTGTTTCCTGCTATTTTGCCTCACTTTCAAGTCCGCCTCGTTGACTTCCCTCAACAGATTTTTGGACGATAGTTGTCCTTTATCACTCTGCCAGTTTGTGAATTGCTGTGCCCCTGAGCTCCATTTCTCAACTCGTTTTTTTGTGAGCTGAACGCAAGTCCAAAATTTTGGATCATGTCCTATACTGGTTCCCGGTGGGTGGCCGAGACTTTGGTTAATTCTTCTTCCTGCCGGGAAATTAGAGTGACATGTGCCCGTCCAAATGCCTAACAGCTACTCTCTCATGTGTTCTCCCTCGTCCCTTCCATTCTCTGCCAAATTGGGAACCTGTGCAAACCAGGAGGTTAAAGGGCCTGTCTCTCCAAGTTGGGAGATTGATAGTAAGGCAGTTGGAAAGTCAAACTGGAGCACCAGGAGAGGTTCTATTCGTTGAGTTTTAGAAACCTTTCTTATTCACAGTGTGTCCATTCTCTGGGTTTCCTGTACATGTTATAGCTGTAGTAATATTCCCTTGAACCTGGAGAGTTGGGACCCATGGAATGGGGGCCATGCATTATTGCTTGAAAGGGTCTGCATTTGCTCACCCAATCTCACCAATCCTCTCAGTCCCAAGTGTCCAGCCTTATGCCACATCCAGCTGTCATTGTAGATAGGGTCTTTCCAGGTTTCCTCAGACACCCTGAAGGAATTGTAAAGAATTTCCCTGTTTTTTGGTTTTGCTTTTGAAATTCCTTTTTATAGTGGGTTTGAGCTGATTCTCGCTGCCATGTTTATGCCACTCTAGACACACTTGATTCCCTTATGGAGACATATCAATACATAGGTTTTAAGATTCTTACTAGTCAGATATATTCCTCTGTGGGAAATATGGGGTTTTGAGTCTCTTTCACTGAGGAAGGTGTAGGTCTTGTCTATTCCAAAGTTGGTTTTTGAAACGGTCCCTGTGCTTATATCAAACTCTGGTTTTATGCATCACCCCACCTCTCCTTCCCCTTTATGCAGGCATAAGAGTGTTTTCTAAATGTGAGACTCTGTTCTCTTTCCTAACTCAGTTCACGTGTAGCCATGTTTACAGGATCTTCATAAGTGATATCTTATGATAAGTTTCTTTTTCTGTGTGACTTATTTCACTTAGAATCATCGTACCTGAATCCACTCACTTTGCTGCTACTGGTCTTATGACATTGATTTCATGGCTGAGGGATATTCCATCGTACGTAAGTACCACAATGTTTTGAACCAGTTTTATATTTCCTGGGATATTTAAGGTGTACCCAAGTTGAGGTTCTTGTAGTCAGTGCAGCCCTAAATTTGGAGGTGGCTCTTTCTTATTGATTTTCAGTTTTCCCAAGGTATATTCCCTAGACTGGAAGTGGCCTTGGCTCTGTAGCTCTGTTGTTTACTTGTTTTAGGGAACACAATGCACTCCTCCAGTGAGGCAGTTGGCAGTTTACATCCCGCCCATCAGCATAACAAGGCTCCCAGTTCTCCAGGGCCTGTCTTGCCTTTCTGGTTTTTACACATTTTGTGGATGTCCCTTTTGACCGGTGGGAAGTGATACTTCTTTGTAGTGCAGATTTGCATTGCCCGCTTGCTTGCTTGGCCAAAAAGGGCGTATGCGTTTTCTCCTGAATATATTCAGGAGAAAACGCATACGCCCTTTTTGGCCAAGTGCACCATTGTCCAAGTTGTGCCCCTCTTCCTGTGCTTTACAGGCGATTCCAAGGTACCTCTTGAAATCTGTTTCCTGCTATTTTGCCTCGCTTTCAAGTCCGCCTCGTTGACTTCCCTCAACAGATTTTTGGACGATAGTTGTCCTTTATCACTCTGCCAGTTTGTGAATTGCTGGGCCCCTGAGCTCCATTTCTCATCTCGTTTTTTGTGAGCTGAACACAAGTCCAAAATTTTGGATCATGTCCTATACTGGTTCCCGGTGGGTGGCTGAGACTTTGGTTAATTCTTCTTCCTGCCGGGAAATAAGAGTGACATGTGCCCGTCCAAATGCCTAACAGCTACTCTCTCATGGGTTCTCCCTCGTCCCTTCCATCCTCTGCCAAATTGGGAACCTGTGCAAACCAGGAGGTTAAAGGGCCTGTCTCTCCAAGTTGGGAGATTGATAGTAAGGCAGTTGGAAAGTCAAACTGGAGCACCAGGAGAGGGACTATTCATTGAGTTTTAGAAACCTTTCGTATTCACAGTGTGTCCATTCTCTAGGTTTCCTGTACATGTTATAGCTGTAGTAATATTCCCTTGAACCTGGAGAGTTGGGACCCATGGAATGGGGGCCATGAATTATTGCTTGAAAGGGTCTGCATTTGCTCACCCAATCTCACCAGTCCTCTCATTCCCAAGTGTCCAGCCTTATGCCACATCCAGCTGTCATTATAGATAGGGTCTTTCCAGGTTTCCTCAGACACCCTGAAGGAATTGTAAAGAATTTCCCTGTTTTTTGGTTTTGCTTTTGAAATTCCTTTTTATAGTGGGTTTGAGCTGATTCTCGCTGCCATGTTTATGCCACTCTAGACACACTTGATTCCCTTATGGAGTCATATCAATACATAGGTTTTAAGATTCTTACTAGTCAGATATATTCCTCTGCGGGAAATATGGGGTTTTGAGTCTCTTTCAATGAGGAAGGTGTCGGTCTTGTCTATTCCAAAGTTGGTTTTTTGAACGGTCCCTGTGCTTATATCAAACTCTGGTTTTATGCATCACCCGACCTCTTCATCCCCTTTATGCCGGCATAAGAGTGTTTTCTAAATGTGAGACTCTGTT
Organism: Mesoplodon densirostris; assembly: GCF_025265405.1. NCBI lineage: Eukaryota > Metazoa > Chordata > Mammalia > Artiodactyla > Ziphiidae > Mesoplodon > Mesoplodon densirostris. The sequence continues at coordinate 5,191,305 of NW_026778199.1, read as the reverse complement.
CTCTTTCCTAACTCAGTTCACGTGTAGCCATGTTTACAGGATCTTCATAAGTGATATCTTATGATAAGTTTCTTTTTCTGTGTGACTTATTTCACTTAGAATCATCGTACCTGAATCCACTCACTTTGCTGCTACTGGTCTTATGACATTGATTTCATGGCTGAGGGATATTCCATCGTACGTAAGTACCACAATGTTTTGAACCATTTTTATATTTCCTGGGATATTTAAGGTGTACCCAAGTTGAGGTTCTTGTAGTCAGTGCAGCCCTAAATTTGGAGGTGGCTCTTTCTTATTGATTTTCAGTTTTCCCAAGGTATATTCCCTAGACTGGAAGTGGCCTTGGCTCTGTAGCTCTGTTGTTTACTTGTTTTAGGGAACACAATGCACTCCTCCAGTGAGGCAGTTGGCAATTTACATCCCGCCCATCAGCATAACAAGGCTCCCAGTTCTCCAGGGCCTGTCTTGCCTTTCTGGTTTTTACACATTTTGTGGATGTCCCTTTTGACCGGTGGGAAGTGATACTTCTTTGTAGTGCAGATTTGCATTGCCCGCTTGCTTGCTTGGCCAAAAAGGGCGTATGCGTTTTCTCCTGAATATATTCAGGAGAAAACGCATACGCCCTTTTTGGCCAAGTGCACCATTGTCCAAGTTGTGCCCCTCTTCCTGTGCTTTACAGGCGATTCCAAGGTACCTCTTGAAATCTGTTTCCTGCTATTTTGCCTTGCTTTCAAGTCCGCCTCGTTGACTTCCCTCAACAGATTTTTGGACGATAGTTGTCCTTTATCACTCTGCCAGTTTGTGAATTGCTGTGCCCCTGAGCTCCATTTCTCAACTCGCTTTTTGTGAGCTGAACGCAAGTCCAAAATTTTGGATCATGTCCTATACTGGTTCCCGGTGGGTGGCTGAGACTTTGGTTAATTCTTCTTCCTGCCGGGAAATTAGAGTGACATGTGCCCGTCCAAATGCCTAACTGCTACTCTCTCATGGGTTCTCCCTCGTCCCTTCCATCCTCTGCCAAATTGGGAACCTGTGCAAACCAGGAGGTTAAAGGGCCTGTCTCTCCAAGTTGGGAGATTGATAGTAAGGCAGTTGGAAAGTCAAACTGGAGCACCAGGAGAGGGACTATTCGTTGAGTTTTAGAAACCTTTCGTATTCACAGTGTGTCCATTCTCTAGGTTTCCTGTACATGTTATAGCTGTAGTAATATTCCCTTGAACCTGGAGAGTTGGGACCCATGGAATGGGGGCCATGCATTATTGCTTGAAAGGGTCTGCATTTGCTCACCCAATCTCACCAATCCTCTCAGTCCCAAGTGTCCAGCCTTATGCCACATCCAGCTGTCATTGTAGATAGGGTCTTTCCAGGTTTCCTCAGATACCCTGAAGGAATTGTAAAGAATTTCCCTGTTTTTTGGTTTTGCTTTTGAAATTCCTTTTTATAGTGGGTTTGAGCTGATTCTCGCTGCCATGTTTATGCCACTCTAGACACACTTGATTCCCTTATGGAGTCATATCAATACATAGGTTTTAAGATTCTTACTAGTCAGATATATTCCTCTGTGGGAAATATGGGGTTTTGAGTCTCTTTCACTGAGGAAGGTGTAGGTCTTGTCTATTCCAAAGTTGGTTTTTGGAACGGTTCCTGTGCTCATATCAAACTCTGGTTTTATGCATCACCCCACCTCTCCTTCCCCTTTATGCAGGCATAAGAGTGTTTTCTAAATGTGAGACTCTGTTCTCTTTCCTAACTCAGTTCACGTGTAGCCATGTTTACAGGATCTTCATAAGTGATATCTTATGATAAGTTTCTTTTTCTGTGTGACTTATTTCACTTAGAATCATCGTACCTGAATCCACTCACTTTGCTGCTACTGGTCTTATGACATTGATTTCATCGCTGAGGCATATTCCATCATACGTAAGTACCACAATGTTTTGAACCATTTTTATATTTCCTGGGATATTTAAGGTGTACCCAAGTTGAGGTTCTTGTAGTCAGTGCAGCCCTAAATTTGGAGGTGGCTCTTTCTTATTGATTTTCAGTTTTCCCAAGGTATATTCCCTAGACTGGAAGTGGCCTTGGCTCTGTAGCTCTGTTGTTTACTTGTTTTAGGGAACACAATGCACTCCTCCAGTGAGGCAGTTGGCAGTTTACATCCCGCCCATCAGCATAACAAGGCTCCCAGTTCTCCAGGGCCTGTCTTGCCTTTCTGGTTTTTACACATTTTGTGGATGTCCCTTTTGACCGGTGGGAAGTGATACTCCTTTGTAGTGCACATTTGCATTGCCCGCTTGCTTGCTTGGCCAAAAAGGGCGTATGCGTTTTCTCCTGAATATATTCAAGAGAAAACGCATACGCCTTTTTTGGCCAAGTGCACCATTGTCCAAGTTGTGCCCCTCTTCCTGTGCTTTACAGGCGATTCCAAGGTACCTCTTGAAATCTGTTTCCTGCTATTTTGCCTCACTTTCAAGTCCGCCTCGTTGACTTCCCTCAACAGATTTTTGGACGATAGTTGTCCTTTATCACTCTGCCAGTTTGTGAATTGCTGTGCCCCTGAGCTCCATTTCTCAACTCGTTTTTTGTGAGCTGAACGCAAGTCCAAAATTTTGGATCATGTCCTATACTGGTTCCCGGTGGGTGGCTGAGACTTTGGTTAATTCTTCTTCCTGCCGGGAAATTAGAGTGACATGTGCCCGTCCAAATGCCTAACAGCTACTCTCTCATGGGTTCTCCCTCGTCCCTTCCATCCTCTGCCAAATTGGGAACCTGTGCAAACCAGGAGGTTAAAGGGCCTGTCTCTCCAAGTTGGGAGATTGATAGTAAGGCAGTTGGAAAGTCAAACTGGAGCACCAGGAGAGGGACTATTCGTTGAGTTTTAGAAACCTTTCGTATTCACAGTGTGTCCATTCTCTAGGTTTCCTGTACATGTTATAGCTGTAGTAATATTCCCTTGAACCTGGAGAGTTGGGACCCATGGAATGGGGGCCATGCATTATTGCTTGAAAGGGTCTGCATTTGCTCACCCAATCTCACCAATCCTCTCAGTCCCAAGTGTCCAGCCTTATGCCACATCCAGCTGTCATTGTAGATAGGGTCTTTCCAGGTTTCCTCAGACACCCTGAAGGAATTGTAAAGAATTTCCCTGTTTTTTGGTTTTGCTTTTGAAATTCCTTTTTATAGTGGGTTTGAGCTGATTCTCGCTGCCATGTTTATGCCACTCTAGACACACTTGATTCCCTTATGGAGACATATCAATACATAGGTTTTAAGATTCTTACTAGTCAGATATATTCCTCTGTGGGAAATATGGGGTTTTGAGTCTCTTTCACTGAGGAAGGTGTCGGTCTTGTCAATTCCAAAGTTGGTTTTTGAAACGGTCCGTGTGCTTATATCAAACTCTGGTTTTATGCATCACCCCACCTCTCCTTCCCCTTTATGCAGGCATAAGAGTGTTTTCTAAATGTGAGACTCTGTTCTCTTTCCTAACTCAGTTCACGTGTAGCCATGTTTACAGGATCTTCATAAGTGATATCTTATGATAAGTTTCTTTTTCTGTGTGACTTATTTCACTTAGAATCATCGTACCTGAATCCACTCACTTTGTTGCTATTGGTCTTATGACATTGATTTCATGGCTGAGGGATATTCCATCGTACGTAAGTACCACAATGTTTTGAACCATTTTTATATTTCCTGGGATATTTAAGGTGTACCCAAGTTGAGGTTCTTGTAGTCAGTGCAGCCCTAAATTTGGAGGTGGCTCTTTCTTATTGATTTTCAGTTTTCCCAAGGTATATTCCCTAGACTGGAAGTGGCCTTGGCTCTGTAGCTCTGTTGTTTACTTGTTTTAGGGAACACAATACACTCCTCCAGTGAGGCAGTTGGCAGTTTACATCCCGCCCATCAGCATAACAAGGCTCCCAGTTCTCCAGGGCATGTCTTGCCTTTCTGGTTTTTACACATTTTGTGGATGTCCCTTTTGACCGGTGGGAAGTGATACTTCTTTGTAGTGCAGATTTGCATTGCCCGCTTGCTTGCTTGGCCAAAAAGGGCGTATGCGTTTTCTCCTGAATATATTCAGGAGAAAACACATACGCCCTTTTTGGCCAAGTGCACCATTGTCCAAGTTGTGCCCCTCTTCCTGTGCTTTACAGGCGATTCCAACGTACCTCTTGAAATCTGTTTCCTGCTATTTTGCCTCACTTTCAAGTCCGCCTCGTTGACTTCCCTCAACAGATTTTTGGACGATAGTTGTCCTTTATCACTCTGCCAGTTTGTGAATTGCTGTGCCCCTGAGCTCCATTTCTCAACTCGTTTTTTGTGAGCAGAACACAAGTCCAAAATTTTGGATCATGTCCTATACTGGTTCCAGGTGGGTGGCTGAGACTTTGGTTAATTCTTCTTCCTGCCGGGAAATTAGAGTGACATGTGCCCGTCCAAATGCCTAACAGCTACTCTCTCATGGGTTCTCCCTCGTCCCTTCCATCCTCTGCCAAATTGGGAACCTGTGCAAACCAGGAGGTTAAAGGGCCTGTCTCTCCAAGTTGGGAGATTGATAGTAAGGCAGTTGGAAAGTCAAACTGGAGCACCAGGAGAGGGACTATTCATTGAGTTTTAGAAACCTTTCGTATTCACAGTGTGTACATTCTCTAGGTTTCCTGTACATGTTATAGCTGTAGTAATATTCCCTTGAACCTGGAGAGTTGGGACCCATGGAATGGGGGCCATGCATTATTGCTTGAAAGGGTCTGCATTTGCTCACCCAATCTCACCAATCCTCTCAGTCCCAAGTGTCCAGCCTTATGCCACATCCAGCTGTCATTGTAGATAGGGTCTTTCCAGGTTTCCTCAGACACCCTGAAGGAATTGTAAAGGATTTCCCTGTTTTTTGGTTTTGCTTTTGAAATTCCTTTTTATAGTGGGTTTGAGCTGATTCTCACTGCCATGTTTATGCCACTCTAGACACACTTGATTCCCTTATGGAGTCATATCAATACATAGGTTTTAAGATTCTTACTAGTCAGATATATTCCTCTGCGGGAAATATGGGGTTTTGAGTCTCTTTCACTGAGGAAGGTGTCGGTCTTGTCTATTCCAAAGTTGGTTTTTGGAACGGTCCCTGTGCTTATATCAAAATCTGGTTTTATGCATCACCCGACCTCTCCATCCCCTTTATGCAGGCATAAGAGTGTTTTCTAAATGTGAGACTCTGTTCTCTTTCCTAACTCAGTTCACGTGTAGCCATGTTTACAGGATCTTCATAAGTGATATCTTATGATAAGTTTCTTTTTCTGTGTGACTTATTTCACTTAGAATCATCGTACCTGAATCCACTCACTTTGCTGCTACTGGTCTTATGACATTGATTTCATGGCTGAGGGATATTCCATCGTACGTAAGTACCACAATGTTTTGAACCATTTTTATATTTCCTGGGATATTTAAGGTGTACCCAAGTTGAGGTTCTTGTAGTCAGTGCAGCCCTAAATTTGGAGGTGGCTCTTTCTTATTGATTTTCAGTTTTCCCAAGGTATATTCCCTAGACTGGAAGTGGCCTTGGCTCTGTAGCTCTGTTGTTTACTTGTTTTAGGGAACACAATGCACTGCTCCAGTGAGGCAGTTGGCAATTTACATCCCGCCCATCAGCATAACAAGGCTCCCAGTTCTCCAGGGCCTGTCTTGCCTTTCTGGTTTTTACACATTTTGTGGATGTCCCTTTTGACCGGTGGGAAGTGATACTTCTTTGTAGTGCAGATTTGCATTGCCCGCTTGCTTGCTTGGCCAAAAAGGGCGTATGCGTTTTCTCCTGAATATATTCAGGAGAAAACGCATACGCCCTTTTTGGCCAAGTGCACCATTGTCCAAGTTGTGCCCCTCTTCCTGTGCTTTACAGGCGATTCCAAGGTACCTCTTGAAATCTGTTTCCTGCTATTTTGCCTCGCTTTCAAGTCCGCCTCGTTGACTTCCCTCAACAGATTTTTGGACGATAGTTGTCCTTTATCACTCTGCCAGTTTGTGAATTGCTGTGCCCCTGAGCTCCATTTCTCAACTCGCTTTTTGTGAGCTGAACGCAAGTCCAAAATTTTGGATCATGTCCTATACTGGTTCCCGGTGGGTGGCTGAGACTTTGGTTAATTCTTCTTCCTGCCGGGAAATTAGAGTGACATGTGCCCGTCCAAATGCCTAACAGCTACTCTCTCATGGGTTCTCCCTCGTCCCTTCCATCCTCTGCCAAATTGGGAACCTGTGCAAACCAGGAGGTTAAAGGGCCTGTCTCTCCAAGTTGGGAGATTGATAGTAAGGCAGTTGGAAAGTCAAACTGGAGCACCAGGAGAGGGACTATTCGTTGAGTTTTAGAAACCTTTCATATTCACAGTGTGTCCATTCTCTAGGTTTCCTGTACATGTTATAGCTGTAGTAATATTCCCTTGAACCTGGAGAGTTGGGACCCATGGAATGGGGGCCATGCATTATTGCTTGGAAGGGTCTGCATTTGCTCACCCAATCTCACCAATCCTCTCAGTCCCAAGGGTCCAGCCTTATGCCACATCTAGCTGTCATTGTAGATAGGGTCTTTCCAGGTTTCCTCAGACACCCTGAAGGAATTGTAAAGAATTTCCCTGTTTTTTGGTTTTGCTTTTGAAATTCCTTTTTATAGTGGGTTTGAGCTGATTCTCGCTGCCATGTTTATGCCACTCTAGACACACTTGATTCCCTTATGGAGTCATATCAATACATAGGTTTTAAGATTCTTACTAGTCAGATATATTCCTCTGTGGGAAATATGGGGTTTTGAGTCTCTTTCACTGAGGAAGGTGTAGGTCTTGTCTATTCCAAAGTTGGTTTTTGGAACGGTCCCTGTGCTCATATCAAACTCTGGTTTTATGCATCACCCCACCTCTCCTTCCCCTTTATGCAGGCATAAGAGTGTTTTCTAAATGTGAGACTCTGTTCTCTTTCCTAACTCAGTTCACGTGTAGCCATGTTTACAGGATCTTCATAAGTGATATCTTATGATAAGTTTCTTTTTCTGTGTGACTTATTTCACTTAGAATCATCGTACCTGAATCCACTCACTTTGCTGCTACTGGTCTTATGACATTGATTTCATCGCTGAGGCATATTCCATCATACGTAAGTACCACAATGTTTTGAACCATTTTTATATTTCCTGGGATATTTAAGGTGTACCCAAGTTGAGGTTCTTGTAGTCAGTGCAGCCCTAAATTTGGTGGTGGCTCTTTCTTATTGATTTTCAGTTTTCCCAAGGTATATTCCCTAGACTGGAAGTGGCCTTGGCTCTGTAGCTCTGTTGTTTACTTGTTTTAGGGAACACAATGCACTCCTCCAGTGAGGCAGTTGGCAGTTTACATCCCGCCCATCAGCATAACAAGGCTCCCAGTTCTCCAGGGCCTGTCTTGCCTTTCTGGTTTTTACACATTTTGTGGATGTCCCTTTTGACCGGTGGGAAGTGATACTCCTTTGTAGTGCACATTTGCATTGCCCGCTTGCTTGCTTGGCCAAAAAGGGCGTATGCGTTTTCTCCTGAATATATTCAAGAGAAAACGCATACGCCCTTTTTGGCCAAGTGCACCATTGTCCAAGTTTTGCCCCTCTTCCTGTGCTTTACAGGCGATTCCAAGGTACCTCTTGAAATCTGTTTCCTGCTATTTTGCCTCGCTTTCAAGTCCGCCTCGTTGACTTCCCTCAACAGATTTTTGGACGATAGTTGTCCTTTATCACTCTGCCAGTTTGTGAATTGCTGGGCCCCTGAGCTCCATTTCTCAACTCGTTTTTTGTGAGCTGAACGCAAGTCCAAAATTTTGGATCATGTCCTATACTGGTTCCCGGTGGGTGGCTGAGACTTTGGTTAATTCTTCTTCCTGCCGGGAAATTAGAGTGACATGTGCCCGTCCAAATGCCTAACAGCTACTCTCTCATGGGTTCTCCCTCGTCCCTTCCATCCTCTGCCAAATTGGGAACCTGTGCAAACCAGGAGGTTAAAGGGCCTGTCTCTCCAAGTTGGGAGATTGATAGTAAGGCAGTTGGAAAGTCAAACTGGAGCACCAGGAGAGGGACTATTCGTTGAGTTTTAGAAACCTTTCGTATTCACAGTGTGTCCATTCTCTAGGTTTCCTGTACATGTTATAGCTGTAGTAATATTCCCTTGAACCTGGAGAGTTGGGACCCATGGAATGGGGGCCATGCATTATTGCTTGAAAGGGTCTGCATTTGCTCACCCAATCTCACCAATCCTCTCAGTCCCAAGTGTCCAGCCTTATGCCACATCCAGCTGTCATTGTAGATAGGGTCTTTCCAGGTTTCCTCAGACACCCTGAAGGAATTGTAAAGAATTTCCCTGTTTTTTGGTTTTGCTTTTGAAATTCCTTTTTATAGTGGGTTTGAGCTGATTCTCGCTGCCATGTTTATGCCACTCTAGACACACTTGATTCCCTTATGGAGACATATCAATACATAGGTTTTAAGATTCTTACTAGTCAGATATATTCCTCTGTGGGAAATATGGGGTTTTGAGTCTCTTTCACTGAGGAAGGTGTCGGTCTTGTCAATTCCAAAGTTGGTTTTTGAAACGGTCCGTGTGCTTATATCAAACTCTGGTTTTATGCATCACCCCACCTCTCCTTCCCCTTTATGCAGGCATAAGAGTGTTTTCTAAATGTGAGACTCTGTTCTCTTTCCTAACTCAGTTCACGTGTAGCCATGTTTACAGGATCTTCATAAGTGATATCTTATGATAAGTTTCTTTTTCTGTGTGACTTATTTCACTTAGAATCATCGTACCTGAATCCACTCACTTTGCTGCTACTGGTCTTATGACATTGATTTCATCGCTGAGGCATATTCCATCATACGTAAGTACCACAATGTTTTGAACCATTTTTATATTTCCTGGGATATTTAAGGTGTACCCAAGTTGAGGTTCTTGTAGTCAGTGCAGCCCTAAATTTGGTGGTGGCTCTTTCTTATTGATTTTCAGTTTTCCCAAGGTATATTCCCTAGACTGGAAGTGGCCTTGGCTCTGTAGCTCTGTTGTTTACTTGTTTTAGGGAACACAATGCACTCCTCCAGTGAGGCAGTTGGCAGTTTACATCCCGCCCATCAGCATAACAAGGCTCCCAGTTCTCCAGGGCCTGTCTTGCCTTTCTGGTTTTTACACATTTTGTGGATGTCCCTTTTGACCGGTGGGAAGTGATACTCCTTTGTAGTGCACATTTGCATTGCCCGCTTGCTTGCTTGGCCAAAAAGGGCGTATGCGTTTTCTCCTGAATATATTCAAGAGAAAACGCATACGCCCTTTTTGGCCAAGTGCACCATTGTCCAAGTTTTGCCCCTCTTCCTGTGCTTTACAGGCGATTCCAAGGTACCTCTTGAAATCTGTTTCCTGCTATTTTGCCTCGCTTTCAAGTCCGCCTCGTTGACTTCCCTCAACAGATTTTTGGACGATAGTTGTCCTTTATCACTCTGCCAGTTTGTGAATTGCTGTGCCCCTGAGCTCCATTTCTCAACTCGTTTTTTGTGAGCTGAACGCAAGTCCAAAATTTTGGATCATGTCCTATACTGGTTCCCGGTGGGTGGCTGAGACTTTGGTTAATTCTTCTTCCTGCCGGGAAATTAGAGTGACATGTGCCCGTCCAAATGCCTAACAGCTACTCTCTCATGGGTTCTCCCTCGTCCCTTCCATCCTCTGCCAAATTGGGAACCTGTGCAAACCAGGAGGTTAAAGGGCCTGTCTCTCCAAGTTGGGAGATTGATAGTAAGGCAGTTGGAAAGTCAAACTGGAGCACCAGGAGAGGGACTATTCGTTGAGTTTTAGAAACCTTTCGTATTCACAGTGTGTCCATTCTCTAGGTTTCCTGTACATGTTATAGCTGTAGTAATATTCCCTTGAACCTGGAGAGTTGGGACCCATGGAATGGGGGCCATGCATTATTGCTTGAAAGGGTCTGCATTTGCTCACCCAATCTCACCAATCCTCTCAGTCCCAAGTGTCCAGCCTTATGCCACATCCAGCTGTCATTGTAGATAGGGTCTTTCCAGGTTTCCTCAGACACCCTGAAGGAATTGTAAAGAATTTCCCTGTTTTTTGGTTTTGCTTTTGAAATTCCTTTTTATAGTGGGTTTGAGCTGATTCTCGCTGCCATGTTTATGCCACTCTAGACACACTTGATTCCCTTATGGAGACATATCAATACATAGGTTTTAAGATTCTTACTAGTCAGATATATTCCTCTGTGGGAAATATGGGGTTTTGAGTCTCTTTCACTGAGGAAGGTGTCGGTCTTGTCAATTCCAAAGTTGGTTTTTGAAACGGTCCGTGTGCTTATATCAAACTCTGGTTTTATGCATCACCCCACCTCTCCTTCCCCTTTATGCAGGCATAAGAGTGTTTTCTAAATGTGAGACTCTGTTCTCTTTCCTAACTCAGTTCACGTGTAGCCATGTTTACAGGATCTTCATAAGTGATATCTTATGATAAGTTTCTTTTTCTGTGTGACTTATTTCACTTAGAATCATCGTACCTGAATCCACTCACTTTGTTGCTACTGGTCTTATGACATTGATTTCATGGCTGAGGGATATTCCATCGTACGTAAGTACCACAATGTTTTGAACCATTTTTATATTTCCTGGGATATTTAAGGTGTACCCAAGTTGAGGTTCTTGTAGTCAGTGCAGCCCTAAATTTGGAGGTGGCTCTTTCTTATTGATTTTCAGTTTTCCCAAGGTATATTCCCTAGACTGGAAGTGGCCTTGGCTCTGTAGCTCTGTTGTTTACTTGTTTTAGGGAACACAATGCACTCCTCCAGTGAGGCAGTTGGCAGTTTACATCCCGCCCATCAGCATAACAAGGCTCCCAGTTCTCCAGGGCATGTCTTGCCTTTCTGGTTTTTACACATTTTGTGGATGTCCCTTTTGACCGGTGGGAAGTGATACTTCTTTGTAGTGCAGATTTGCATTGCCCGCTTGCTTGCTTGGCCAAAAAGGGCGTATGCGTTTTCTCCTGAATATATTCAGGAGAAAACACATACGCCCTTTTTGGCCAAGTGCACCATTGTCCAAGTTGTGCCCCGCTTCCTGTGCTTTACAGGCGATTCCAACGTACCTCTTGAAATCTGTTTCCTGCTATTTTGCCTCACTTTCAAGTCCGCCTCGTTGACTTCCCTCAACAGATTTTTGGACGATAGTTGTCCTTTATCACTCTGCCAGTTTGTGAATTGCTGTGCCCCTGAGCTCCATTTCTCAACTCGTTTTTTGTGAGCTGAACACAAGTCCAAAATTTTGGATCATGTCCTATACTGGTTCCAGGTGGGTGGCTGAGACTTTGGTTAATTCTTCTTCCTGCCGGGAAATTAGAGTGACATGTGCCCGTCCAAATGCCTAACAGCTACTCTCTCATGGGTTCTCCCTCGTCCCTTCCATCCTCTGCCAAATTGGGAACCTGTGCAAACCAGGAGGTTAAAGGGCCTGTCTCTCCAAGTTGGGAGATTGATAGTAAGGCAGTTGGAAAGTCAAACTGGAGCACCAGGAGAGGGACTATTCATTGAGTTTTAGAAACCTTTCGTATTCACAGTGTGTACATTCTCTAGGTTTCCTGTACATGTTATAGCTGTAGTAATATTCCCTTGAACCTGGAGAGTTGGGACCCATGGAATGGGGGCCATGCATTATTGCTTGAAAGGGTCTGCATTTGCTCACCCAATCTCACCAATCCTCTCAGTCCCAAGTGTCCAGCCTTATGCCACATCCAGCTGTCATTGTAGATAGGGTCTTTCCAGGTTTCCTCAGACACCCTGAAGGAATTGTAAAGGATTTCCCTGTTTTTTGGTTTTGCTTTTGAAATTCCTTTTTATAGTGGGTTTGAGCTGATTCTCGCTGCCATGTTTATGCCACTCTAGACACACTTGATTCCCTTATGGAGTCATATCAATACATAGGTTTTAAGATTCTTACTAGTCAGATATATTCCTCTGCGGGAAATATGGGGTTTTGAGTCTCTTTCACTGAGGAAGGTGTCGGTCTTGTCTATTCCAAAGTTGGTTTTTGGAACGGTCCCTGTGCTTATATCAAAATCTGGTTTTATGCATCACCCGACCTCTCCATCCCCTTTATGCAGGCATAAGAGTGTTTTCTAAATGTGAGACTCTGTTCTCTTTCCTAACTCAGTTCACGTGTAGCCATGTTTACAGGATCTTCATAAGTGATATCTTATGATAAGTTTCTTTTTCTGTGTGACTTATTTCACTTAGAATCATCGTACCTGAATCCACTCACTTTGCTGCTACTGGTCTTATGACATTGATTTCATGGCTGAGGGATATTCCATCGTACGTAAGTACCACAATGTTTTGAACCATTTTTATATTTCCTGGGATATTTAAGGTGTACCCAAGTTGAGGTTCTTGTAGTCAGTGCAGCCCTAAATTTGGAGGTGGCTCTTTCTTATTGATTTTCAGTTTTCCCAAGGTATATTCCCTAGACTGGAAGTGGCCTTGGCTCTGTAGCTCTGTTGTTTACTTGTTTTAGGGAACACAATGCACTGCTCCAGTGAGGCAGTTGGCAATTTACATCCCGCCCATCAGCATAACAAGGCTCCCAGTTCTCCAGGGCCTGTCTTGCCTTTCTGGTTTTTACACATTTTGTGGATGTCCCTTTTGACCGGTGGGAAGTGATACTTCTTTGTAGTGCAGATTTGCATTGCCCGCTTGCTTGCTTGGCCAAAAAGGGCGTATGCGTTTTCTCCTGAATATATTCAGGAGAAAACGCATACGCCCTTTTTGGCCAAGTGCACCATTGTCCAAGTTGTGCCCCTCTTCCTGTGCTTTACAGGCGATTCCAAGGTACCTCTTGAAATCTGTTTCCTGCTATTTTGCCTCGCTTTCAAGTCCGCCTCGTTGACTTCCCTCAACAGATTTTTGGACGATAGTTGTCCTTTATCACTCTGCCAGTTTGTGAATTGCTGTGCCCCTGAGCTCCATTTCTCAACTCGCTTTTTGTGAGCTGAACGCAAGTCCAAAATTTTGGATCATGTCCTATACTGGTTCCCGGTGGGTGGCTGAGACTTTGGTTAATTCTTCTTCCTGCCGGGAAATTAGAGTGACATGTGCTCGTCCAAATGCCTAACAGCTACTCTCTCATGGGTTCTCCCTCGTCCCTTCCATCCTCTGCCAAATTGGGAACCTGTGCAAACCAGGAGGTTAAAGGGCCTGTCTCTCCAAGTTGGGAGATTGATAGTAAGGCAGTTGGAAAGTCAAACTGGAGCACCAGGAGAGGGACTATTCGTTGAGTTTTAGAAACCTTTCGTATTCACAGTGTGTCCATTCTCTAGGTTTCCTGTACATGTTATAGCTGTAGTAATATTCCCTTGAACCTGGAGAGTTGGGACCCATGGAATGGGGGCCATGCATTATTGCTTGAAAGGGTCTGCATTTGCTCACCCAATCTCACCAATCCTCTCAGTCCCAAGTGTCCAGCCTTATGCCACATCTAGCTGTCATTGTAGATAGGGTCTTTCCAGGTTTCCTCAGACACCCTGAAGGAATTGTAAAGAATTTCCCTGTTTTTTGGTTTTGCTTTTGAAATTCCTTTTTATAGTGGGTTTGAGCTGATTCTCGCTGCCATGTTTATGCCACTCTAGACACACTTGATTCCCTTATGGAGACATATCAATACATAGGTTTTAAGATTCTTACTAGTCAGATATATTCCTCTGTGGGAAATATGGGGTTTTGAGTCTCTTTCACTGAGGAAGGTGTCGGTCTTGTCAATTCCAAAGTTGGTTTTTGAAACGGTCCCTGTGCTTATATCAAACTCTGGTTTTATGCATCACCCCACCTCTCCTTCCCCTTTATGCAGGCATAAGAGTGTTTTCTAAATGTGAGACTCTGTTCTCTTTCCTAACTCAGTTCACGTGTAGCCATGTTTACAGGATCTTCATAAGTGATATCTTATGATAAGTTTCTTTTTCTGTGTGACTTATTTCACTTAGAATCATCGTACCTGAATCCACTCACTTTGTTGCTACTGGTCTTATGACATTGATTTCATGGCTGAGGGATATTCCATCGTACGTAAGTACCACAATGTTTTGAACCATTTTTATATTTCCTGGTATATTTAAGGTGTACCCAAGTTGAGGTTCTTGTAGTCAGTGCAGCCCTAAATTTGGAGGTGGCTCTTTCTTATTGATTTTCAGTTTTCCCAAGGTATATTCCCTAGACTGGAAGTGGCCTTGGCTCTGTAGCTCTGTTGTTTACTTGTTTTAGGGAACACAATGCACTCCTCCAGTGAGGCAGTTGGCAATTTACATCCCACCCATCAGCATAACAAGGCTCCCAGTTCCTCAGGGCCTGTCTTGCCTTTCTGGTTTTTACACATTTTGTGGATGTCCCTTTTGACCGGTGGAAAATGATACTTCTTTGTAGTGCAGATTTGCATTGCCCGCTTGCTTGCTTGGCCAAAAAGGGCGTATGCGTTTTCTCCTGAATATATTCAGGAGAAAACGCATACGCCCTTTTTGGCCAAGTGCACCATTGTCCAAGTTGTGCCCCTCTTCCTGTGCTTTACAGGCGATTCCAAGGTACCTCTTGAAATCTGTTTCCTGCTATTTTGCCTCGCTTTCAAGTCCGCCTCGTTGACTTCCCTCAACAGATTTTTGGACGATAGTTGTCCTTTATCACTCTGCCAGTTTGTGAGTTGCTGTGCCCCTGAGCTCCATTTCTCAACTCGTTTTTTGTGAGCTGAACGCAAGTCCAAAATTTTGGATCATGTCCTATACTGGTTCCCGGTGGGTGGCTGAGACTTTGGTTAATTCTTCTTCCTGCCGGGAAATTAGAGTGACATGTGCCCGTCCAAATGCCTAACAGCTACTCTCTCATGGGTTCTCCCTCGTCCCTTCCATCCTCTGGCAAATTGGGAACCTGTGCAAACCAGGAGGTTAAAGGGCCTGTCTCTCCAAGTTGGGAGATTGATAGTAAGGCAGTTGGAAAGTCAAACTGGAGCACCAGGAGAGGGACTATTCGTTGAGTTTTAGAAACCTTTCGTATTCACAGTGTGTCCATTCTCTAGGTTTCCTGTACATGTTATAGCTGTAGTAATATTCCCTTGAACCTGGAGAGTTGGGACCCATGGAATGGGGGCCATGCATTATTGCTCGAAAGGGTCTGCATTTGCTCACCCAATCTCACCAATCCTCTCAGTCCCAAGTGTCCAGCCTTATGCCACATCCAGCTGTCATTGTAGATAGGGTCTTTCCAGGTTTCCTCAGACACCCTGAAGGAATTGTAAAGAATTTCCCTGTTTTTTGGTTTTGCTTTTGAAATTCATTTTTATAGTGGGTTTGAGCTGATTCTCGCTGCCATGTTTATGCCACTCTAGACACACTTGATTCCCTTATGGAGTCATATCAATACATAGGTTTTAAGATTCTTACTAGTCAGATATATTCCTCTGCGGGAAATATGGGGTTTTGAGTCTCTTTCACTGAGGAAGGTGTCGGTCTTGTCTATTCCAAAGTTGGTTTTTGGAACGGTCCCTGTGCTTATATCAAAATCTGGTTTTATGCATCACCCGACCTCTCCATCCCCTTTATGCAGGCATAAGAGTGTTTTCTAAATGTGAGACTCTGTTCTCTTTCCTAACTCAGTTCACGTGTAGCCATGTTTACAGGATCTTCATAAGTGATATCTTATGATAAGTTTCTTTTTCTGTGTGACTTATTTCACTTAGAATCATCGTACCTGAATCCACTCACTTTGCTGCTACTGGTCTTATGACATTGATTTCATGGCTGAGGGATATTCCATCGTACGTAAGTACCACAATGTTTTGAACCATTTTTATATTTCCTGGGATATTTAAGGTGTACCCAAGTTGAGGTTCTTGTAGTCAGTGCAGCCCTAAATTTGGAGGTGGCTCTTTCTTATTGATTTTCAGTTTTCCCAAGGTATATTCCCTAGACTGGAAGTGGCCTTGGCTCTGTAGCTCTGTTGTTTACTTGTTTTAGGGAACACAATGCACTCCTCCAGTGAGGCAGTTGGCAATTTACATCCCGCCCATCAGCATAACAAGGCTCCCAGTTCTCCAGGGCCTGTCTTGCCTTTCTGGTTTTTACACATTTTGTGGATGTCCCTTTTGACCGGTGGGAAGTGATACTTCTTTGTAGTGCAGATTTGCATTGCCCGCTTGCTTGCTTGGCCAAAAAGGGCGTATGCGTTTTCTCCTGAATATATTCAGGAGAAAACGCATACGCCCTTTTTGGCCAAGTGCACCATTGTCCAAGTTGTGCCCGTCTTCCTGTGCTTTACAGGCGATTCCAACGTACCTCTTGAAATCTGTTTCCTGCTATTTTGCCTCGCTTTCAAGTCCGCCTCGTTGACTTCCCTCAACAGATTTTTGGACGATAGTTGTCCTTTATCACTCTGCCAGTTTGTGAATTGCTGTGCCCCTGAGCTCCATTTCTCAACTCGTTTTTTGTGAGCTGAACGCAAGTCCAAAATTTTGGATCATGTCCTATACTGGTTCCCGGTGGGTGGCTGAGACTTTGGTTAATTCTTCTTCCTGCCGGGAAATTAGAGTGACATGTGCCCGTCCAAATGCCTAACAGCTACTCTCTCATGGGTTCTCCCTCGTCCCTTCCATCCTCTGCCAAATTGGGAACCTGTGCAAACCAGGAGGTTAAAGGGCCTGTCTCTCCAAGTTGGGAGATTGATAGTAAGGCAGTTGGAAAGTCAAACTGGAGCACCAGGAGAGGGACTATTCGTTGAGTTTTAGAAACCTTTCGTATTCACAGTGTGTCCATTCTCTAGGTTTCCTGTACATGTTATAGCTGTAGTAATATTCCCTTGAACCTGGAGAGTTGGGACCCATGGAATGGGGGCCATGCATTATTGCTTGAAAGGGTCTGCATTCGCTCACCCAATCTCACCAATCCTCTCAGTCCCAAGTGTCCAGCCTTATGCCACATCCAGCTGTCATTGTAGATAGGGTCTTTCCAGGTTTCCTCAGACACCCTGAAGGAATTGTAAAGAATTTCCCTGTTTTTTGGTTTTGCTTTTGAAATTCCTTTTTATAGTGGGTTTGAGCTGATTCTCGCTGCCATGTTTATGCCACTCTAGACACACTTGATTCCCTTATGGAGACATATCAATACATAGGTTTTAAGATTCTTACTAGTCAGATATATTCCTCTGTGGGAAATATGGGGTTTTGAGTCTCTTTCACTAAGGAAGGTGTCGGTCTTGTCAATTCCAAAGTTGGTTTTTGAAACGGTCCGTGTGCTTATATCAAACTCTGGTTTTATGCATCACCCCACGTCTCCTTCCCCTTTATGCAGGCATAAGAGTGTTTTCTAAATGTGAGACTCTGTTCTCTTTCCTAACTCAATTCACGTGTAGCCATGTTTACAGGATCTTCCTAAGTGATATCTTATGATAAGTTTCTTTTTCTGTGTGACTTATTTCACTTAGAATCATCGTACCTGAATCCACTCACTTTGCTGCTACTGGTCTTATGACATTGATTTCATGGCTGAGGGATATTCCATCGTACGTAAGTACCACAATGTTTTGAACCATTTTTATATTTCCTGGGATATTTAAGGTGTACCCAAGTTGAGGTTCTTGTAGTCAGTGCAGCCCTAAATTTGGAGGTGGCTCTTTCTTATTGATTTTCAGTTTTCCCAAGGTATATTCCCTAGACTGGAAGTGGCCTTGGCTCTGTAGCTCTGTTGTTTACTTGTTTTAGGGAACACAATGCACTCCTCCAGTGAGGCAGTTGGCAATTTACATCCCACCCATCAGCATAACAAGGTTCCCAGTTCCTCAGGGCCTGTCTTGCCTTTCTGGATTTTACACATTTTGTGGATGTCCCTTTTGACCGGTGGAAAATGATACTTCTTTGTAGTGCAGATTTGCATTGCCCGCTTGCTTGCTTGGCCAAAAAGGGCGTATGCGTTTTCTCCTGAATATATTCAGGAGAAAACGCATACGCCCTTTTTGGCCAAGTGCACCATTGTCCAAGTTGTGCCCCTCTTCCTGTGCTTTACAGGCGATTCCAAGGTACCTCTTGAAATCTGTTTCCTGCTATTTTGCCTCGCTTTCAAGTCCGCCTCGTTGACTTCCCTCAACAGATTTTTGGACGATAGTTGTCCTTTATCACTCTGCCAGTTTGTGAGTTGCTGTGCCCCTGAGCTCCATTTCTCAACTCGTTTTTTGTGAGCTGAACGCAAGTCCAAAATTTTGGATCATGTCCTATACTGGTTCCCGGTGGGTGGCTGAGACTTTGGTTAATTCTTCTTCCTGCCGGGAAATTAGAGTGACATGTGCCCGTCCAAATGCCTAACAGCTACTCTCTCATGGGTTCTCCCTCGTCCCTTCCATCCTCTGGCAAATTGGGAACCTGTGCAAACCAGGAGGTTAAAGGGCCTGTCTCTCCAAGTTGGGAGATTGATAGTAAGGCAGTTGGAAAGTCAAACTGGAGCACCAGGAGAGGGACTATTCGTTGAGTTTTAGAAACCTTTCGTATTCACAGTGTGTCCATTCTCTAGGTTTCCTGTACATGTTATAGCTGTAGTAATATTCCCTTGAACCTGGAGAGTTGGGACCCATGGAATGGGGGCCATGCATTATTGCTCGAAAGGGTCTGCATTTGCTCACCCAATCTCACCAATCCTCTCAGTCCCAAGTGTCCAGCCTTATGCCACATCCAGCTGTCATTGTAGATAGGGTCTTTCCAGGTTTCCTCAGACACCCTGAAGGAATTGTAAAGAATTTCCCTGTTTTTTGGTTTTGCTTTTGAAATTCCTTTTTATAGTGGGTTTGAGCTGATTCTCGCTGCCATGTTTATGCCACTCTAGACACACTTGATTCCCTTATGGAATCATATCAATACATAGGTTTTAAGATTCTTACTAATCAGATATATTCCTCTGCGGGAAATATGGGGTTTTGAGTCTCTTTCACTGAGGAAGGTGTAGGTCTTGTCTATTCCAAAGTTGGTTTTTGGAACGGTCCCTGTGCTTATATCAAACTCTGGTTTTATGCATCACCCCACCTCTCCATCCCCTTTATGCAGGCATAAGAGTGTTTTCTAAATGTGAGACTCTGTTCTCTTTCCTAACTCAGTTCACGTGTAGCCATGTTTACAGGATCTTCATAAGTGATATCTTATGATAAGTTTCTTTTTCTGTGTGACTTATTTCACTTAGAATCATCGTACCTGAATCCACTCACTTTGCTGCTACTGGTCTTATGACATTGATTTCATGGCTGAGGGATATTCCATCGTACGTAAGTACCACAATGTTTTGAACCATTTTTATATTTCCTGGGATATTTAAGGTGTACCCAAGTTGAGGTTCTTGTAGTCAGTGCAGCCCTAAATTTGGAGGTGGCTCTTTCTTATTGATTTTCAGTTTTCCCAAGGTATATTCCCTAGACTGGAAGTGGCCTTGGCTCTGTAGCTCTGTTGTTTACTTGTTTTAGGGAACACAATGCACTCCTCCAGTGAGGCAGTTGGCAATTTACATCCCGCCCATCAGCATAACAAGGCTCCCAGTTCTCCAGGGCCTGTCTTGCCTTTCTGGTTTTTACACATTTTGTGGATGTCCCTTTTGACCGGTGGGAAGTGATACTTCTTTGTAGTGCAGATTTGCATTGCCCGCTTGCTTGCTTGGCCAAAAAGGGCGTATGCGTTTTCTCCTGAATATATTCAGGAGAAAACGCATACGCCCTTTTTGGCCAAGTGCACCATTGTCCAAGTTGTGCCCGTCTTCCTGTGCTTTACAGGCGATTCCAACGTACCTCTTGAAATCTGTTTCCTGCTATTTTGCCTCGCTTTCAAGTCCGCCTCGTTGACTTCCCTCAACAGATTTTTGGACGATAGTTGTCCTTTATCACTCTGCCAGTTTGTGAATTGCTGTGCCCCTGAGCTCCATTTCTCAACTCGTTTTTTGTGAGCTGAACGCAAGTCCAAAATTTTGGATCATGTCCTATACTGGTTCCCGGTGGGTGGCTGAGACTTTGGTTAATTCTTCTTCCTGCAGGGAAATTAGAGTGACATGTGCCCGTCCAAATGCCTAACAGCTACTCTCTCATGGGTTCTCCCTCGTCCCTTCCATCCTCTGCCAAATTGGGAACCTGTGCAAACCAGGAGGTTAAAGGGCCTGTCTCTCCAAGTTGGGAGATTGATAGTAAGGCAGTTGGAAAGTCAAACTGGAGCACCAGGAGAGGGACTATTCGTTGAGTTTTAGAAACCTTTCGTATTCACAGTGTGTCCATTCTCTAGGTTTCCTGTACATGTTATAGCTGTAGTAATATTCCCTTGAACCTGGAGAGTTGGGACCCATGGAATGGGGGCCATGCATTATTGCTTGAAAGGGTCTGCATTTGCTCACCCAATCTCACCAATCCTCTCAGTCCCAAGTGTCCAGCCTTATGCCACATCCAGCTGTCATTGTAGATAGGGTCTTTCCAGGTTTCCTCAGACACCCTGAAGGAATTGTAAAGAATTTCCCTGTTTTTTGGTTTTGCTTTTGAAATTCCTTTTTATAGTGGGTTTGAGCTGATTCTCGCTGCCATGTTTATGCCACTCTAGACACACTTGATTCCCTTATGGAGACATATCAATACATAGGTTTTAAGATTCTTACTAGTCAGATATATTCCTCTGTGGGAAATATGGGGTTTTGAGTCTCTTTCACTAAGGAAGGTGTCGGTCTTGTCAATTCCAAAGTTGGTTTTTGAAACGGTCCCTGTGCTTATATCAAACTCTGGTTTTATGCATCACCCCACCTCTCCTTCCCCTTTATGCAGGCATAAGAGTGTTTTCTAAATGTGAGACTCTGTTCTCTTTCCTAACTCAATTCACGTGTAGCCATGTTTACAGGATCTTCATAAGTGATATCTTATGATAATTTTCTTTTTCTGTGTGACTTATTTCACTTAGAATCATCGTACCTGAATCCACTCACTTTGCTGCTACTGGTCTTATGACATTGATTTCATGGCTGAGGGATATTCCATCGTACGTAAGTACCACAATGTTTTGAACCATTTTTATATTTCCTGGGATATTTAAGGTGTACCCAAGTTGAGGTTCTTGTAGTCAGTGCAGCCCTAAATTTGGAGGTGGCTCTTTCTTATTGATTTTCAGTTTTCCCAAGGTATATTCCCTAGACTGGAAGTGGCCTTGGCTCTGTAGCTCTGTTGTTTACTTGTTTTAGGGAACACAATGCACTCCTCCAGTGAGGCAGTTGGCAATTTACATCCCGCCCATCAGCATAACAAGGCTCCCAGTTCTCCAGGGCCTGTCTTGCCTTTCTGGTTTTTACACATTTTGTGGATGTCCCTTTTGACCGGTGGGAAGTGATACTTCTTTGTAGTGCAGATTTGCATTGCCCGCTTGCTTGCTTGGCCAAAAAGGGCGTATGCGTTTTCTCCTGAATATATTCAGGAGAAAACGCATACGCCCTTTTTGGCCAAGTGCACCATTGTCCAAGTTGTGCCCCTCTTCCTGTGCTTTACAGGCGATTCCAACGTACCTCTTGAAATCTGTTTCCTGCTATTTTGCCTCGCTTTCAAGTCCGCCTCGTTGACTTCCCTCAACAGATTTTTGGACGATAGTTGTCCTTTATCACTCTGCCAGTTTGTGAATTGCTGTGCCCCTGAGCTCCATTTCTCAACGCGTTTTTTGTGAGCTGAACGCAAGTCCAAAATTTTGGATCATGTCCTATACTGGTTCCCGGTGGGTGGCTGAGACTTTGGTTAATTCTTCTTCCTGCCGGGAAATTAGAGTGACATGTGCCCGTCCAAATGCCTAACAGCTACTCTCTCATAGGTTCTCCCTCGTCCCTTCCATCCTCTGCCAAATTGGGAACCTGTGCAAACCAGGAGGTTAAAGGGCCTGTCTCTCCAAGTTGGGAGATTGATAGTAAGGCAGTTGGAAAGTCAAACTGGAGCACCAGGAGAGGGACTATTCGTTGAGTTTTAGAAACCTTTCGTATTCACAGTGTGTCCATTCTCTAGGTTTCCTGTACATGTTATAGCTGTAGTAATATTCCCTTGAACCTGGAGAGTTGGGACCCATGGAATGGGGGCCATGCATTATTGCTTGAAAGGGTCTGCATTCGCTCACCCAATCTCACCAATCCTCTCAGTCCCAAGTGTCCAGCCTTATGCCACATCCAGCTGTCATTGTAGATAGGGTCTTTCCAGGTTTCCTCAGACACCCTGAAGGAATTGTAAAGAATTTCCCTGTTTTTTGGTTTTGCTTTTGAAATTCCTTTTTATAGTGGGTTTGAGCTGATTCTCGCTGCCATGTTTATGCCACTCTAGACACACTTGATTCCCTTATGGAGACATATTAATACATAGGTTTTAAGATTCTTACTAGTCAGATATATTCCTCTGTGGGAAATATGGGGTTTTGAGTCTCTTTCACTAAGGAAGGTGTCGGTCTTGTCAATTCCAAAGTTGGTTTTTGAAACGGTCCGTGTGCTTATATCAAACTCTGGTTTTATGCATCACCCCACGTCTCCTTCCCCTTTATGCAGGCATAAGAGTGTTTTCTAAATGTGAGACTCTGTTCTCTTTCCTAACTCAATTCACGTGTAGCCATGTTTACAGGATCTTCATAAGTGATATCTTATGATAAGTTTCTTTTTCTGTGTGACTTATTTCACTTAGAATCATCGTACCTGAATCCACTCACTTTGCTGCTACTGGTCTTATGACATTGATTTCATGGCTGAGGGATATTCCATCGTACGTAAGTACCACAATGTTTTGAACCATTTTTATATTTCCTGGGATATTTAAGGTGTACCCAAGTTGAGGTTCTTGTAGTCAGTGCAGCCCTAAATTTGGAGGTGGCTCTTTCTTATTGATTTTCAGTTTTCCCAAGGTATATTCCCTAGACTGGAAGTGGCCTTGGCTCTGTAGCTCTGTTGTTTACTTGTTTTAGGGAACACAATGCACTCCTCCAGTGAGGCAGTTGGCAATTTACATCCCGCCCATCAGCATAACAAGGCTCCCAGTTCTCCAGGGCCTGTCTTGCCTTTCTGGTTTTTACACATTTTGTGGATGTCCCTTTTGACCGGTGGGAAGTGATACTTCTTTGTAGTGCAGATTTGCATTGCCCGCTTGCTTGCTTGGCCAAAAAGGGCGTATGCGTTTTCTCCTGAATATATTCAGGAGAAAACGCATACGCCCTTTTTGGCCAAGTGCACCATTGTCCAAGTTGTGCCCCTCTTCCTGTGCTTTACAGGCGATTCCAACGTACCTCTTGAAATCTGTTTCCTGCTATTTTGCCTCGCTTTCAAGTCCGCCTCGTTGACTTCCCTCAACAGATTTTTGGACGATAGTTGTCCTTTATCACTCTGCCAGTTTGTGAATTGCTGTGCCCCTGAGCTCCATTTCTCAACTCGTTTTTTGTGAGCTGAACGCAAGTCCAAAATTTTGGATCATGTCCTATACTGGTTCCCGGTGGGTGGCTGAGACTTTGGTTAATTCTTCTTCCTGCCGGGAAATTAGAGTGACATGTGCCCGTCCAAATGCCTAACAGCTACTCTCTCATGGGTTCTCCCTCGTCCCTTCCATCCTCTGCCAAATTGGGAACCTGTGCAAACCAGGAGGTTAAAGGGCCTGTCTCTCCAAGTTGGGAGATTGATAGTAAGGCAGTTGGAAAGTCAAACTGGAGCACCAGGAGAGGGACTATTCGTTGAGTTTTAGAAACCTTTCGTATTCACAGTGTGTCCATTCTCTAGGTTTCCTGTACATGTTATAGCTGTAGTAATATTCCCTTGAACCTGGAGAGTTGGGACCCATGGAATGGGGGCCATGCATTATTGCTTGAAAGGGTCTGCATTCGCTCACCCAATCTCACCAATCCTCTCAGTCCCAAGTGTCCAGCCTTATGCCACATCCAGCTGTCATTGTAGATAGGGTCTTTCCAGGTTTCCTCAGACACCCTGAAGGAATTGTAAAGAAATTCCCTGTTTTTTGGTTTTGCTTTTGAAATTCCTTTTTATAGTGGGTTTGAGCTGATTCTCGCTGCCATGTTTATGCCACTCTAGACACACTTGATTCCCTTATGGAGACATATTAATACATAGGTTTTAAGATTCTTACTAGTCAGATATATTCCTCTGTGGGAAATATGGGGTTTTGAGTCTCTTTCACTAAGGAAGGTGTCGGTCTTGTCAATTCCAAAGTTGGTTTTTGAAACGGTCCGTGTGCTTATATCAAACTCTGGTTTTATGCATCACCCCACGTCTCCTTCCCCTTTATGCAGGCATAAGAGTGTTTTCTAAATGTGAGACTCTGTTCTCTTTCCTAACTCAATTCACGTGTAGCCATGTTTACAGGATCTTCATAAGTGATATCTTATGATAAGTTTCTTTTTCTGTGTGACTTATTTCACTTAGAATCATCGTACCTGAATCCACTCACTTTGCTGCTACTGGTCTTATGACATTGATTTCATGGCTGAGGGATATTCCATCGTACGTAAGTACCACAATGTTTTGAACCATTTTTATATTTCCTGGGATATTTAAGGTGTACCCAAGTTGAGGTTCTTGTAGTCAGTGCAGCCCTAAATTTGGAGGTGGCTCTTTCTTATTGATTTTCAGTTTTCCCAAGGTATATTCCCTAGACTGGAAGTGGCCTTGGCTCTGTAGCTCTGTTGTTTACTTGTTTTAGGGAACACAATGCACTCCTCCAGTGAGGCAGTTGGCAATTTACATCCCGCCCATCAGCATAACAAGGCTCCCAGTTCTCCAGGGCCTGTCTTGTCTTTCTGGTTTTTACACATTTTGTGGATGTCCCTTTTGACCGGTGGGAAGTGATACTTCTTTGTAGTGCAGATTTGCATTGCCCGCTTGCTTGCTTGGCCAAAAAGGGCGTATGCGTTTTCTCCTGAATATATTCAGGAGAAAACGCATACGCCCTTTTTGGCCAAGTGCACCATTGTCCAAGTTGTGCCCCTCTTCCTGTGCTTTACAGGCGATTCCAAGGTACCTCTTGAAATCTGTTTCCTGCTATTTTGCCTCGCTTTCAAGTCCGCCTCGTTGACTTCCCTCAACAGATTTTTGGACGATAGTTGTCCTTTATCACTCTGCCAGTTTGTGAATTGCTGTGCCCCTGAGCTCCATTTCTCAACTCGTTTTTTGTGAGCTGAACACAAGTCCAAAATTTTGGATCATGTCCTATACTGGTTCCCGGTGGGTGGCTGAGACTTTGGTTAATTCTTCTTCCTGCCGGGAAATTAGAGTGACATGTGCCCGTCCAAATGCCTAACAGCTACTCTCTCATGGGTTCTCCCTCATCCCTTCCATCCTCTGCCAAATTGGGAACCTGTGCAAACCAGGAGGTTAAAGGGCCTGTCTCTCCAAGTTGGGAGATTGATAGTAAGGCAGTTGGAAAGTCAAACTGGAGCACCAGGAGAGGGACTATTCGTTGAGTTTTAGAAACCTTTCGTATTCACAGTGTGTCCATTCTCTAGGTTTCCTGTACATGTTATAGCTGTAGTAATATTCCCTTGAACCTGGAGAGTTGGGACCCATGGAATGGGGGCCATGCATTATTGCTTGAAAGGGTCTGCATTTGCTCACCCAATCTCACCAATCCTCTCATTCCCAAGTGTCCAGCCTTATGCCACATCCAGCTGTCATTGTAGATAGGGTCTTTCCAGGTTTCCTCAGACACCCTGAAGGAATTGTAAAGAATTTCCCTGTTTTTTGGTTTTGCTTTTGAAATTCCTTTTTATAGTGGGTTTGAGCTGATTCTCGCTGCCATGTTTATGCCACTCTAGACACACTTGATTCCCTTATGGAGTCATATCAATACATAGGTTTTAAGATTCTTACTAGTCAGATATATTCCTCTGCGGGAAATATGGGGTTTTGAGTCTCTTTCACTGAGGAAGGTGTCGGTCTTGTCTATTCCAAAGTTGGTTTTTGGAACGGTCCCTGTGCTTATATCAAAATCTGGTTTTATGCATCACCCGACCTCTCCATCCCCTTTATGCAGGCATAAGAGTGTTTTCTAAATGTGAGACTCTGTTCTCTTTCCTAACTCAGTTCACGTGTAGCCATGTTTACAGGATCTTCATAAGTGATATCTTATGATAAGTTTCTTTTTCTGTGTGACTTATTTCACTTAGAATCATCGTACCTGAATCCACTCACTTTGCTGCTACTGGTCTTATGACATTGATTTCATGGCTGAGGGATATTCCATCGTACATAAGTACCACAATGTTTTGAACCATTTTTATATTTCCTGGGATATTTAAGGTGTACCCAAGTTGAGGTTCTTGTAGTCAGTGCAGCCCTAAATTTGGAGGTGGCTCTTTCTTATTGATTTTCAGTTTTCCCAAGGTATATTCCCTAGACTGGAAGTGGCCTTGGCTCTGTAGCTCTGTTGTTTACTTGTTTTAGGGAACACAATGCACTGCTCCAGTGAGGCAGTTGGCAATTTACATCCCGCCCATCAGCATAACAAGGCTCCCAGTTCTCCAGGGCCTGTCTTGCCTTTCTGGTTTTTACACATTTTGTGGATGTCCCTTTTGACCGGTGGGAAGTGATACTTCTTTGTAGTGCAGATTTGCATTGCCCGCTTGCTTGCTTGGCCAAAAAGGGCGTATGCATTTTCTCCTGAATATATTCAGGAGAAAACGCATACGCCCTTTTTGGCCAAGTGCACCATTGTCCAAGTTGTGCCCCTCTTCCTGTGCTTTACAGGCGATTCCAAGGTACCTCTTGAAATCTGTTTCCTGCTATTTTGCCTCGCTTTCAAGTCCGCCTCGTTGACTTCCCTCAACAGATTTTTGGACGATAGTTGTCCTTTATCACTCTGCCAGTTTGTGAATTGCTGTGCCCCTGAGCTCCATTTCTCAACTCGCTTTTTGTGAGCTGAACGCAAGTCCAAAATTTTGGATCATGTCCTATACTGGTTCCCGGTGGGTGGCTGAGACTTTGGTTAATTCTTCTTCCTGCCGGGAAATTAGAGTGACATGTGCCCGTCCAAATGCCTAACAGCTACTCTCTCATGGGTTCTCCCTCGTCCCTTCCATCCTCTGCCAAATTGGGAACCTGTGCAAACCAGGAGGTTAAAGGGCCTGTCTCTCCAAGTTGGGAGATTGATAGTAAGGCAGTTGGAAAGTCAAACTGGAGCACCAGGAGAGGGACTATTCGTTGAGTTTTAGAAACCTTTCGTATTCACAGTGTGTCCATTCTCTAGGTTTCCTGTACATGTTATAGCTGTAGTAATATTCCCTTGAACCTGGAGAGTTGGGACCCATGGAATGGGGGCCATGCATTATTGCTTGAAAGGGTCTGCATTTGCTCACCCAATCTCACCAATCCTCTCAGTCCCAAGTGTCCAGCCTTATGCCACATCCAGCTGTCATTGTAGATAGGGTCTTTCCAGGTTTCCTCAGATACCCTGAAGGAATTGTAAAGAATTTCCCTGTTTTTTGGTTTTGCTTTTGAAATTCCTTTTTATAGTGGGTTTGAGCTGATTCTCGCTGCCATGTTTATGCCACTCTAGACACACTTGATTCCCTTATGGAGTCATATCAATACATAGGTTTTAAGATTCTTACTAGTCAGATATATTCCTCTGTGGGAAATATGGGGTTTTGAGTCTCTTTCACTGAGGAAGGTGTAGGTCTTGTCTATTCCAAAGTTGGTTTTTGGAACGGTCCCTGTGCTCATATCAAACTCTGGTTTTATGCATCACCCCACCTCTCCTTCCCCTTTATGCAGGCATAAGAGTGTTTTCTAAATGTGAGACTCTGTTCTCTTTCCTAACTCAGTTCACGTGTAGCCATGTTTACAGGATCTTCATAAGTGATATCTTATGATAAGTTTCTTTTTCTGTGTGACTTATTTCACTTAGAATCATCGTACCTGAATCCACTCACTTTGCTGCTACTGGTCTTATGACATTGATTTCATGGCTGAGGGATATTCCATCGTACGTAAGTACCACAATGTTTTGAACCATTTTTATATTTCCTGGGATATTTAAGGTGTACCCAAGTTGAGGTTCTTGTAGTCAGTGCAGCCCTAAATTTGGAGGTGGCTCTTTCTTATTGATTTTCAGTTTTCCCAAGGTATATTCCCTAGACTGGAAGTGGCCTTGGCTCTGTAGCTCTGTTGTTTACTTGTTTTAGGGAACACAATGCACTCCTCCAGTGAGGCAGTTGGCAGTTTACATCCCGCCCATCAGCATAACAAGGCTCCCAGTTCTCCAGGGCCTGTCTTGCCTTTCTGGTTTTTACACATTTTGTGGATGTCCCTTTTGACCGGTGGGAAGTGATACTCCTTTGTAGTGCACATTTGCATTGCCCGCTTGCTTGCTTGGCCAGAAAGGGCATATGCGTTTTCTCCTGAATATATTCAAGAGAAAACGCATACGCCCTTTTTGGCCAAGTGCACCATTGTCCAAGTTGTGCCCCTCTTCCTGTGCTTTACAGGCGATTCCAAGGTACCTCTTGAAATCTGTTTCCTGCTATTTTGCCTCGCTTTCAAGTCCGCCTCGTTGACTTCCCTCAACAGATTTTTGGACGATAGTTGTCCTTTATCACTGTGCCAGTTTGTGAATTGCTGTGCCCCTGAGCTCCATTTCTCAACTCGTTTTTTGTGAGCTGAACGCAAGTCCAAAATTTTGGATCATGTCCTATACTGGTTCCCGGTGGGTGGCTGAGACTTTGGTTAATTCTTCTTCCTGCCGGGAAATTAGAGTGACATGTGCCCGTCCAAATGCCTAACAGCTACTCTCTCATGGGTTCTCTCTCGTCCCTTCCATCCTCTGCCAAATTGGGAACCTGTGCAAACCAGGAGGTTAAAGGGCCTGTCTCTCCAAGTTGTGAGATTGATAGTAAGGCAGTTGGAAAGTCAAACTGGAGCACCAGGAGAGGGACTATTCGTTGAGTTTTAGAAACCTTTCGTATTCACAGTGTGTCCATTCTCTAGGTTTCCTGTACATGTTATAGCTGTAGTAATATTCCCTTGAACCTGGAGAGTTGGGACCCATGGAATGGGGGCCATGCATTATTGCTTGAAAGGGTCTGCATTTGCTCACCCAATCTCACCAATCCTCTCAGTCCCAAGTGTCCAGCCTTATGCCACATCCAGCTGTCATTGTAGATAGGGTCTTTCCAGGTTTCCTCAGACACCCTGAAGGAATTGTAAAGAATTTCCCTGTTTTTTGGTTTTGCTTTTGAAATTCCTTTTTATAGTGGGTTTGAGCTGATTCTCGCTGCCATGTTTATGCCACTCTAGACACACTTGATTCCCTTATGGAGACATATCAATACATAGGTTTTAAGATTCTTACTAGTCAGATATATTCCTCTGTGGGAAATATGGGGTTTTGAGTCTCTTTCACTGAGGAAGGTGTCGGTCTTGTCAATTCCAAAGTTGGTTTTTGAAACGGTCCCTGTGCTTATATCAAACTCTGGTTTTATGCATCACCCCACCTCTCCATCCCCTTTATGCAGGCATAAGAGTGTTTTCTAAATGTGAGACTCTGTTCTCTTTCCTAACTCAGTTCACGTGTAGCCATGTTTACAGGATCTTCATAAGTGATATCTTATGATAAGTTTCTTTTTCTGTGTGACTTATTTCACTTAGAATCATCGTACCTGAATCCACTCACTTTGCTGCTACTGGTCTTATGACATTGATTTCATGGCTGAGGGATATTCCATCGTACGTAAGTACCACAATGTTTTGAACCATTTTTATATTTCCTGGGATATTTAAGGTGTACCCAAGTTGAGGTTCTTGTAGTCAGTGCAGCCCTAAATTTGGAGGTGGCTCTTTCTTATTGATTTTCAGTTTTCCCAAGGTATATTCCCTAGACTGGAAGTGGCCTTGGCTCTGTAGCTCTGTTGTTTACTTGTTTTAGGGAACACAATGCACTCCTCCAGTGAGGCAGTTGGCAATTTACATCCCGCCCATCAGCATGACAAGGCTCCCAGTTCTCCAGGGCCTGTCTTGCCTTTCTGGTTTTTACACATTTTGTGGATGTCCCTTTTGACCGGTGGGAAGTGATACTTCTTTGTAGTGCAGATTTGCATTGCCCGCTTGCTTGCTTGGCCAAAAAGGGCGTATGCGTTTTCTCCTGAATATATTCAGGAGAAAACGCATACGCCCTTTTTGGCCAAGTGCACCATTGTCCAAGTTGTGCCCCTCTTCCTGTGCTTTACAGGCGATTCCAAGGTACCTCTTGAAATCTGTTTCCTGCTATTTTGCCTCACTTTCAAGTCCGCCTCGTTGACTTCCCTCAACAGATTTTTGGACGATAGTTGTCCTTTATCACTGTGCCAGTTTGTGAATTGCTGTGCCCCTGAGCTCCATTTCTCAACTCGTTCTTTGTGAGCTGAACGCAAGTCCAAAATTTTGGATCATGTCCTATACTGGTTCCCGGTGGGTGGCTGAGACTTTGGTTAATTCTTCTTCCTGCCGGGAAATTAGAGTGACATGTGCCCGTCCAAATGCCTAACAGCTACTCTCTCATGGGTTCTCCCTCGTCCCTTCCATCCTCTGCCAAATTGGGAACCTGTGCAAACCAGGAGGTTAAAGGGCCTGTCTCTCCAAGTTGGGAGATTGATAGTAAGGCAGTTGGAAAGTCAAACTGGAGCACCAGGAGAGGGACTATTCGTTGAGTTTTAGAAACCTTTCGTATTCACAGTGTGTCCATTCTCTAGGTTTCCTGTACATGTTATAGCTGTAGTAATATTCCCTTGAACCTGGAGAGTTGGGACCCATGGAATGGGGGCCATGCATTATTGCTTGAAAGGGTCTGCATTTGCTCACCCAATCTCACCAATCCTCTCAGTCCCAAGTGTCCAGCCTTATGCCACATCCAGCTGTCATTGTAGATAGGGTCTTTCCAGGTTTCCTCAGACACCCTGAAGGAATTGTAAAGAATTTCCCTGTTTTTTGGTTTTGCTTTTGAAATTCCTTTTTATAGTGGGTTTGAGCTGATTCTCGCTGCCATGTTTATGCCACTCTAGACACACTTGATTCCCTTATGGAGACATATCAATACATAGGTTTTAAGATTATTACTAGTCAGATATATTCCTCTGCGGGAAATATGGGGTTTTGAGTCTCTTTCACTGAGGAAGGTGTAGGTCTTGTCAATTCCAAAGTTGGTTTTTGAAACGGTCCCTGTGCTTATATCAAACTCTGGTTTTATGCATCACCCCACCTCTCCTTCCCCTTTATGCAGGCATAAGAGTGTTTTCTAAATGTGAGACTCTGTTCTCTTTCCTAACTCAGTTCACGTGTAGCCATGTTTACAGGATCTTCATAAGTGATATCTTATGATAAGTTTCTTTTTCTGTGTGACTTATTTCACTTAGAATCATCGTACCTGAATCCACTCACTTTGTTGCTACTGGTCTTATGACATTGATTTCATGGCTGAGGGATATTCCATCGTACGTAAGTACCACAATGTTTTGAACCATTTTTATATTGCCTGGGATATTTAAGGTGTACCCAAGTTGAGGTTCTTGTAGTCAGTGCAGCCCTAAATTTGGAGGTGGCTCTTTCTTATTGATTTTCAGTTTTCCCAAGGTATATTCCCTAGACTGGAAGTGGCCTTGGCTCTGTAGCTCTGTTGTTTACTTGTTTTAGGGAACACAATGCACTCCTCCAGTGAGGCAGTTGGCAATTTACATCCCGCCCATCAGCATAACAAGGCTCCCAGTTCTCCAGGGCCTGTCTTGCCTTTCTGGTTTTTACACATTTTGTGGATGTCCCTTTTGACCGGTGGGAAGTGATACTTCTTTGTAGTGCAGATTTGCATTGCCCGCTTGCTTGCTTGGCCAAAAAGGGCGTATGCGTTTTCTCCTGAATATATTCAGGAGAAAACGCATACGCCCTTTTTGGCCAAGTGCACCATTGTCCAAGTTGTGCCCCTCTTCCTGTGCTTTACAGGCGATTCCAAGGTACCTCTTGAAATCTGTTTCCTGCTATTTTGCCTCGCTTTCAAGTCCGCCTCGTTGACTTCCCTCAACAGATTTTTGGACGATAGTTGTCCTTTATCACTCTGCCAGTTTGTGAATTGCTGTGCCCCTGAGCTCCATTTCTCAACTCGTTTTTTGTGAGCTGAACGCAAGTCCAAAATTTTGGATCATGTCCTATACTGGTTCCCGGTGGGTGGCTGAGACTTTGGTTAATTCTTCTTCCTGCCGGGAAATTAGAGTGACATGTGCCCGTCCAAATGCCTAACAGCTACTCTCTCATGGGTTCTCCCTCGTCCCTTCCATCCTCTGCCAAATTGGGAACCTGTGAAAACCAGGAGGTTAAAGGGCCTGTCTCTCCAAGTTGGGAGATTGATAGTAAGGCAGTTGGAAAGTCAAACTGGAGCACCAGGAGAGGGACTATTCGTTGAGTTTTAGAAACCTTTCATATTCACAGTGTGTCCATTCTCTAGGTTTCCTGTACATGTTATAGCTGTAGTAATATTCCCTTGAACCTGGAGAGTTGGGACCCATGGAATGGGGGCCATGCATTATTGCTTGAAAGGGTCTGCATTTGCTCACCCAATCTCACCAATCCTCTCAGTCCCAAGTGTCCAGCCTTATGCCACATCCAGCTGTCATTGTAGATAGGGTCTTTCCAGGTTTCCTCAGACACCCTGAAGGAATTGTAAAGAATTTCCCTGTTTTTTGGTTTTGCTTTTGAAATTCCTTTTTATAGTGGGTTTGAGCTGATTCTCGCTGCCATGTTTATGCCACTCTAGACACACTTGATTCCCTTATGGAGTCATATCAATACATAGGTTTTAAGATTCTTACTAGTCAGATATATTCCTCTGCGGGAAATATGGGGTTTTGAGTCTCTTTCACTGAGGAAGGTGTAGGTCTTGTCTATTCCAAAGTTGGTTTTTGGAACGGTCCCTGTGCTTATATCAAACTCTGGTTTTATGCATCACCCCACCTCTCCATCCCCTTTATGCAGGCATAAGAGTGTTTTCTAAATGTGAGACTCTGTTCTCTTTCCTAACTCAGTTCACGTGTAGCCATGTTTACAGGATCTTCATAAGTGATATCTTATGATAAGTTTCTTTTTCTGTGTGACTTATTTCACTTAGAATCATCGTACCTGAATCCACTCACTTTGCTGCTACTGGTCTTATGACATTGATTTCATGGCTGAGGGATATTCCATCGTACGTAAGTACCACAATGTTTTGAACCATTTTTATATTTCCTGGGATATTTAAGGTGTACCCAAGTTGAGGTTCTTGTAGTCAGTGCAGCCCTAAATTTGGAGGTGGCTCTTTCTTATTGATTTTCAGTTTTCCCAAGGTATATTCCCTAGACTGGAAGTGGCCTTGGCTCTGTATCTCTGTTGTTTACTTGTTTTAGGGAACACAATGCACTCCTCCAGTTAGGCAGTTGGCAGTTTACATCCCACCCATCAGCATAACAAGGCTCCCAGTTCTCCAGGGCCTGTCTTGCCTTTCTGGTTTTTACACTTTTTGTGGATGTCACTTTTGACCGGTGGGAAGTGATACTTCTTTGTAGTGCAGATTTGCATTGCCCGCTTGCTTGCTTGGCCAAAAAGGGCGTATGCGTTTTCTCCTGAATATATTCAGGAGAAAACGCATACGCCCTTTTTGGCCAAGTGCACCATTGTCCAAGTTGTGCCCCTCTTCCTGTGCTTTACAGGCGATTCCAAGGTACCTCTTGAAATCTGTTTCCTGCTATTTTGCCTCACTTTCAAGTCCGCCTCGTTGACTTCCCTCAACAGATTTTTGGACGATAGTTGTCCTTTATCACTGTGCCAGTTTGTGAATTGCTGTGCCCCTGAGCTCCATTTCTCAACTCGTTTTTTGTGAGCTGAACGCAAGTCCAAAATTTTGGATCATGTCCTATACTGGTTCCCGGTGGGTGGCTGAGACTTTGGTTAATTCTTCTTCCTGCCGGGAAATTAGAGTGACATGTGCCCGTCCAAATGCCTAACAGCTACTCTCTCATGGGTTCTCCCTCGTCCCTTCCATCCTCTGCCAAATTGGGAACCTGTGAAAACCAGGAGGTTAAAGGGCCTGTCTCTCCAAGTTGGGAGATTGATAGTAAGGCAGTTGGAAAGTCAAACTGGAGCACCAGGAGAGGGACTATTCGTTGAGTTTTAGAAACCTTTCGTATTCACAGTGTGTCCATTCTCTAGGTTTCCTGTACATGTTATAGCTGTAGTAATATTCCCTTGAACCTGGAGAGTTGGGACCCATGGAATGGGGGCCATGCATTATTGCTTGAAAGGGTCTGCATTTGCTCACCCAATCTCACCAATCCTCTCAGTCCCAAGTGTCCAGCCTTATGCCACATCCAGCTGTCATTGTAGATAGGGTCTTTCCAGGTTTCCTCAGACACCCTGAAGGAATTGTAAAGAATTTCCCTGTTTTTTGGTTTTGCTTTTGAAATTCCTTTTTATAGTGGGTTTGAGCTGATTCTCGCTGCCATGTTTATGCCACTCTAGACACACTTGATTCCCTTATGGAGACATATCGATACATAGGTTTTAAGATTCTTACTAGTCAGATATATTCCTCTGTGGGAAATATGGGGTTTTGAGTCTCTTTCACTAAGGAAGGTGTCGGTCTTGTCAATTCCAAAGTTGGTTTTTGAAACGGTCCCTGTGCTTATATCAAACTCTGGTTTTATGCATCACCCCACCTCTCCTTCCCCTTTATGCAGGCATAAGAGTGTTTTCTAAATGTGAGACTCTGTTCTCTTTCCTAACTCAATTCACGTGTAGCCATGTTTACAGGATCTTCATAAGTGATATCTTATGATAAGTTTCTTTTTCTGTGTGACTTATTTCACTTAGAATCATCGTACCTGAATCCACTCACTTTGCTGCTACTGGTCTTATGACATTGATTACATGGCTGAGGGATATTCCATCGTACGTAAGTACCACAATGTTTTGAACCATTTTTATATTTCCTGGGATATTTAAGGTGTACCCAAGTTGAGGTTCTTGTAGTCAGTGCAGCCCTAAATTTGGAGGTGGCTCTTTCTTATTGATTTTCAGTTTTCCCAAGGTATATTCCCTAGACTGGAAGTGGCCTTGGCTCTGTAGCTCTGTTGTTTACTTGTTTTAGGGAACACAATGCACTCCTCCAGTGAGGCAGTTGGCAGTTTACATCCCGCCCATCAGCATAACAAGGCTCCCAGTTCTCCAGGGCCTGTCTTGCCTTTCTGGTTTTTACACATTTTGTGGATGTCCCTTTTGA
The DNA here is from genome assembly GCF_025265405.1 of Mesoplodon densirostris. Lineage (NCBI taxonomy): Eukaryota > Metazoa > Chordata > Mammalia > Artiodactyla > Ziphiidae > Mesoplodon > Mesoplodon densirostris. The sequence goes on along the minus strand of NW_026778199.1, from coordinate 5,156,017 downwards.
CCGGTGGGAAGTGATACTTCTTTGTAGTGCAGATTTGCATTGCCCGCTTGCTTGCTTGGCCAAAAAGGGCGTATGCGTTTTCTCCTGAATATATTCAGGAGAAAACGCATACGCCCTTTTTGGCCAAGTGCACCATTGTCCAAGTTGTGCCCCTCTTCCTGTGCTTTACAGGCGATTCCAAGGTACCTCTTGAAATCTGTTTCCTGCTATTTTGCCTCACTTTCAAGTCCGCCTCGTTGACTTCCCTCAACAGATTTTTGGACGATAGTTGTCCTTTATCACTGTGCCAGTTTGTGAATTGCTGTGCCCCTGAGCTCCATTTCTCAACTCGTTTTTTGTGAGCTGAACGCAAGTCCAAAATTTTGGATCATGTCCTATACTGGTTCCCGGTGGGTGGCTGAGACTTTGGTTAATTCTTCTTCCTGCCGGGAAATTAGAGTGACATGTGCCCGTCCAAATGCCTAACAGCTACTCTCTCATGGGTTCTCCCTCGTCCCTTCCATCCTCTGCCAAATTGGGAACCTGTGCAAACCAGGAGGTTAAAGGGCCTGTCTCTCCAAGTTGGGAGATTGATAGTAAGGCAGTTGGAAAGTCAAACTGGAGCACCAGGAGAGGGACTATTCGTTGAGTTTTAGAAACCTTTCGTATTCACAGTGTGTCCATTCTCTAGGTTTCCTGTACATGTTATAGCTGTAGTAATATTCCCTTGAACCTGGAGAGTTGGGACCCATGGAATGGGGGCCATGCATTATTGCTTGAAAGGGTCTGCATTTGCTCACCCAATCTCACCAATCCTCTCAGTCCCAAGTGTCCAGCCTTATGCCACATCCAGCTGTCATTGTAGATAGGGTCTTTCCAGGTTTCCTCAGACACCCTGAAGGAATTGTAAAGAATTTCCCTGTTTTTTGGTTTTGCTTTTGAAATTCCTTTTTATAGTGGGTTTGAGCTGATTCTCGCTGCCATGTTTATGCCACTCTAGACACACTTGATTCCCTTATGGAGACATATCAATACATAGGTTTTAAGATTCTTACTAGTCAGATATATTCCTCTGTGGGAAATATGGGGTTTTCAGTCTCTTTCACTGAGGAAGGTGTAGGTCTTGTCTATTCCAAAGTTGGTTTTTGAAACGGTCCCTGTGCTTATATCAAACTCTGGTTTTATGCATCACCCCACCTCTCCTTCCCCTTTATGCAGGCATAAGAGTGTTTTCTAAATGTGAGACTCTGTTCTCTTTCCTAACTCAGTTCACGTGTAGCCATGTTTACAGGATCTTCATAAGTGATATCTTATGATAAGTTTCTTTTTCTGTGTGACTTATTTCACTTAGAATCATCGTACCTGAATCCACTCACTTTGTTGCTACTGGTCTTATGACATTGATTTCATGGCTGAGGGATATTCCATCGTACGTAAGTACCACAATGTTTTGAACCATTTTTATATTGCCTGGGATATTTAAGGTGTACCCAAGTTGAGGTTCTTGTAGTCAGTGCAGCCCTAAATTTGGAGGTGGCTCTTTCTTATTGATTTTCAGTTTTCCCAAGGTATATTCCCTAGACTGGAAGTGGCCTTGGCTCTGTAGCTCTGTTGTTTACTTGTTTTAGGGAACACAATGCACTCCTCCAGTGAGGCAGTTGGCAATTTACATCCCGCCCATCAGCATAACAAGGCTCCCAGTTCTCCAGGGCCTGTCTTGCCTTTCTGGTTTTTACACATTTTGTGGATGTCCCTTTTGACCGGTGGGAAGTGATACTTCTTTGTAGTGCAGATTTGCATTGCCCGCTTGCTTGCTTGGCCAAAATGGGCGTATGCGTTTTCTCCTGAATATATTCAGGAGAAAACGCATACGCCCTTTTTGGCCAAGTGCACCATTGTCCAAGTTGTGCCCCTCTTCCTGTGCTTTACAGGCGATTCCAAGGTACCTCTTGAAATCTGTTTCCTGCTATTTTGCCTCGCTTTCAAGTCCGCCACGTTGACTTCCCTCAACAGATTTTTGGACGATAGTTGTCCTTTATCACTCTGCCAGTTTGTGAATTGCTGTGCCCCTGAGCTCCATTTCTCAACTCGTTTTTTGTGAGCTGAACGCAAGTCCAAAATTTTGGATCATGTCCTATACTGGTTCCCGGTGGGTGGCTGAGACTTTGGTTAATTCTTCTTCCTGCCGGGAAATTAGAGTGACATGTGCCCGTCCAAATGCCTAACAGCTACTCTCTCATGGGTTCTCCCTCGTCCCTTCCATCCTCTGGCAAATTGGGAACCTGTGCAAACCAGGAGGTTAAAGGGCCTGTCTGTCCAAGTTGGGAGATTGATAGTAAGGCAGTTGGAAAGTCAAACTGGAGCACCAGGAGAGGGACTATTCGTTGAGTTTTAGAAACCTTTCGTATTCACAGTGTGTCCATTCTCTAGGTTTCCTGTACATGTTATAGCTGTAGTAATATTCCCTTGAACCTGGAGAGTAGGGACCCATGGAATGGGGGCCATGCATTATTACTTGAAAGGGTCTGCATTTGCTCACCCAATCTCACCAATCCTCTCAGTCCCAAGTGTCCAGCCTTATGCCACATCCAGCTGTCATTGTAGATAGGGTCTTTCCAGGTTTCCTCAGACACCCTGAAGGAATTGTAAAGAATTTCCCTGTTTTTTGGTTTTGCTTTTGAAATTCCTTTTTATAGTGGGTTTGAGCTGATTCTCGCTGCCATGTTTATGCCACTCTAGACACACTTGATTCCCTTATGGAGTCATATCAATACATAGGTTTTAAGATTCTTACTAGTCAGATATATTCCTCTGCGGGAAATATGGGGTTTTGAGTCTCTTTCACTGAGGAAGGTGTAGGTCTTGTCTATTCCAAAGTTGGTTTTTGGAACGGTCCCTGTGCTTATATCAAACTCTGGTTTTATGCATCACCCCACCTCTCCATCCCCTTTATGCAGGCATAAGAGTGTTTTCTAAATGTGAGACTCTGTTCTCTTTCCTAACTCAGTTCACGTGTAGCCATGTTTACAGGATCTTCATAAGTGATATCTTATGATAAGTTTCTTTTTCTGTGTGACTTATTTCACTTAGAATCATCGTACCTGAATCCACTCACTTTGCTGCTACTGGTCTTATGACATTGATTTCATGGCTGAGGGATATTCCATCGTACGTAAGTACCACAATGTTTTGAACCATTTTTATATTTCCTGGGATATTTAAGGTGTACCCAAGTTGAGGTTCTTGTAGTCAGTGCAGCCCTAAATTTGGAGGTGGCTCTTTCTTTTTGATTTTCAGTTTTCCCAAGGTATATTCCCTAGACTGGAAGTGGCCTTGGCTCTGTAGCTCTGTTGTTTACTTGTTTTAGGGAACACAATGCACTCCTCCAGTTAGGCAGTTGGCAGTTTACATCCCGCCCATCAGCATAACAAGGCTCCCAGTTCTCCAGGGCCTGTCTTGCCTTTCTGGTTTTTACACTTTTTGTGGATGTCCCTTTTGACTGGTGGGAAGTGATACTTCTTTGTAGTGCAGATTTGCATTGCCCGCTTGCTTGCTTGGCCAAAAAGGGCGTATGCGTTTTCTCCTGAATATATTCAGGAGAAAACGCATACGCCCTTTTTGGCCAAGTGCACCATTGTCCAAGTTGTGCCCCTCTTCCTGTGCTTTACAGGCGATTCCAAGGTACCTCTTGAAATATGTTTCCTGCTATTTTGCCTCACTTTCAAGTCCGCCTCGTTGACTTCCCTCAACAGATTTTTGGACGATAGTTGTCCTTTATCACTCTGCCAGTTTGTGAATTGCTGTGCCCCTGAGCTCCATTTCTCAACTCGTTTTTTGTGAGCTGAACGCAAGTCCAAAATTTTGGATCATGTCCTATACTGGTTCCCGGTGGGTGGCTGAGACTTTGGTTAATTCTTCTTCCTGCCGGGAAATTAGAGTGACATGTGCCCGTCCAAATGCCTAACAGCTACACTCTCATGGGTTCTCCCTCGTCCCTTCCATCCTCTGCCAAATTGGGAACCTGTGCAAACCAGGAGGTTAAAGGGCCTGTCTCTCCAAGTTGGGAGATTGATAGTAAGGCAGTTGGAAAGTCAAACTGGAGCACCAGGAGAGGGACTATTCGTTGAGTTTTAGAAACCTTTCGTATTCACAGTGTGTCCATTCTCTAGGTTTCCTGTACATGTTATAGCTGTAGTAATATTCCCTTGAACCTGGAGAGTTGGGACCCATGGAATGGGGGCCATGCATTATTGCTTGAAAGGGTCTGCATTTGCTCACCCAATCTCACCAATCCTCTCAGTCCCAAGTGTCCAGCCTTATGCCACATCCAGCTGTCATTGTAGATAGGGTCTTTCCAGGTTTCCTCAGACACCCTGAAGGAATTGTAAAGAATTTCCCTGTTTTTTGGTTTTGCTTTTGAAATTCCTTTTTATAGTGGGTTTGAGCTGATTCTCGCTGCCATGTTTATGCCACTCTAGACACACTTGATTCCCTTATGGAGACATATCAATACATAGGTTTTAAGATTCTTACTAGTCAGATATATTCCTCTGTGGGAAATATGGGGTTTTGAGTCTCTTTCACTGAGGAAGGTGTCGGTCTTGTCAATTCCAAAGTTGGTTTTTGAAACGGTCCCTGTGCTTATATCAAACTCTGGTTTTATGCATCACCCCACCTCTCCTTCCCCTTTATGCAGGCATAAGAGTGTTTTCTAAATGTGAGACTCTGTTCTCTTTCCTAACTCAGTTCACGTGTAGCCATGTTTACAGGATCTTCATAAGTGATATCTTATGATAAGTTTCTTTTTCTGTGTGACTTATTTCACTTAGAATCATCGTACCTGAATCCACTCACTTTGCTGCTACTGGTCTTATGACATTGATTTCATGGCTGAGGGATATTCCATCGTACGTAAGTACCACAATGTTTTGAACCATTTTTATATTTCCTGGGATATTTAAGGTGTACCCAAGTTGAGGTTCTTGTAGTCAGTGCAGCCCTAAATTTGGAGGTGGCTCTTTCTTATTGATTTTCAGTTTTCCCAAGGTATATTCCCTAGACTGGAAGTGGCCTTGGCTCTGTAGCTCTGTTGTTTACTTGTTTTAGGGAACACAATGCACTCCTCCAGTGAGGCAGTTGGCAATTTACATCCCACCCATCAGCATAACAAGGCTCCCAGTTCTCCAGGGCCTGTCTTGCCTTTCTGGTTTTTACACATTTTGTGGATGTCCCTTTTGACCGGTGGGAAGTGATACTTCTTTGTAGTGCAGATTTGCATTGCCCGCTTGCTTGCTTGGCCAAAAAGGGCGTATGCGTTTTCTCCTGAATATATTCAGGAGAAAACGCATACGCCCTTTTTGGCCAAGTGCACCATTGTCCAAGTTGTGCCCCTCTTCCTGTGCTTTACAGGCGATTCCAAGGTACCTCTTGAAATCTGTTTCCTGCTATTTTGCCTCGCTTTCAAGTCCTCCTCGTTGACTTCCCTCAACAGATTTTTGGACGATAGTTGTCCTTTATCACTCTGCCAGTTTGTGAATTGCTGTGCCCCTGAGCTCCATTTCTCAACTCGTTTTTTGTGAGCTGAACGCAAGTCCAAAATTTTGGATCATGTCCTATACTGGTTCCCGGTGGGTGGCTGAGACTTTGGTTAATTCTTCTTCCTGCCGGGAAATTAGAGTGACATGTGCCCGTCCAAATGCCTAACAGCTACTCTCTCATGGGTTCTCCCTCGTCCCTTCCATCCTCTGCCAAATTGGGAACCTGTGCAAACCAGGAGGTTAAAGGGCCTGTCTCTCCAATTTGGGAGATTGATAGTAAGGCAGTTGGAAAGTCAAACTGGAGCACCAGGAGAGGGACTATTCGTTGAGTTTTAGAAACCTTTCGTATTCACAGTGTGTCCATTCTCTAGGTTTCCTGTACATGTTATAGCTGTAGTAATATTCCCTTGAACCTGGAGAGTTGGGACCCATGGAATGGGGGCCATGCATTATTGCTTGAAAGGGTCTGCATTTGCTCACCCAATCTCACCAATCCTCTCAGTCCCAAGTGTCCAGCCTTATGCCACATCCAGCTGTCATTGTAGATAGGGTCTTTCCAGGTTTCCTCAGACACCCTGAAGGAATTGTAAAGAATTTCCCTGTTTTTTGGTTTTGCTTTTGAAATTCCTTTTTATAGTGGGTTTGAGCTGATTCTCGCTGCCATGTTTATGCCACTCTAGACACACTTGATTCCCTTATGGAGACATATCAATACATAGGTTTTAAGATTCTTACTAGTCAGATATATTCCTCTGTGGGAAATATGGGGTTTTGAGTCTCTTTCACTGAGGAAGGTGTAGGTCTTGTCTATTCCAAAGTTGGTTTTTGAAACGGTCCCTGTGCTTATATCAAACTCTGGTTTTATGCATCACCCCACCTCTCCATCCCCTTTATGCAGGCATAAGAGTGTTTTCTAAATGTGAGACTCTGTTCTCTTTCCTAACTCAGTTCACGTGTAGCCATGTTTACAGGATCTTCATAAGTGATATCTTATGATAAGTTTCTTTTTCTGTGTGACTTATTTCACTTAGAATCATCGTACCTGAATCCACTCACTTTGCTGCTACTGGTCTTATGACATTGATTTCATGGCTGAGGGATATTCCATCGTACGTAAGTACCACAATGTTTTGAACCATTTTTATATTTCCTGGGATATTTAAGGTGTACCCAAGTTGAGGTTCTTGTAGTCAGTGCAGCCCTAAATTTGGAGGTGGCTCTTTCTTATTGATTTTCAGTTTTCCCAAGGTATATACCCTAGACTGGAAGTGGCCTTGGCTCTGTAGCTCTGTTGTTTACTTGTTTTAGGGAACACAATGCACTCCTCCAGTGAGGCAGTTGGCAATTTACATCCCGCCCATTAGCATAACAAGGCTCCCAGTTCTCCAGGGCCTGTCTTGCCTTTCTGGTTTTTACACATTTTGTGGATGTCCCTTTTGACCGGTGGGAAGTGATACTTCTTTGTAGTGCAGATTTGCATTGCCCGCTTGCTTGCTTGGCCAAAAAGGGCGTATGCGTTTTCTCCTGAATATATTCAGGAGAAAACGCATACGCCCTTTTTGGCCAACTGCACCATTGTCCAAGTTGTGCCCCTCTTCCTGTGCTTTACAGGCGATTCCAAGGTACCTCTTGAAATCTGTTTCCTGCTATTTTGCCTCGCTTTCAAGTCCGCCTCGTTGACTTCCCTCAACAGATTTTTGGACGATAGTTGTCCTTTATCACTCTGCCAGTTTGTGAATTGCTGTGCCCCTGAGCTCCATTTATCAACTCGTTTTTTGTGAGCTGAACGCAAGTCCAAAATTTTGGATCATGTCCTATACTGGTTCCCGGTGGGTGGCTGAGACTTTGGTTAATTCTTCTTCCTGCCGGGAAATTAGAGTGACATGTGCCCGTCCAAATGCCTAACAGCTACTCTCTCATGGGTTCTCCCTCGTCCCTTCCATCCTCTGCCAAATTGGGAACCTGTGCAAACCAGGAGGTTAAAGGGCCTGTCTCTCCAAGTTGGGAGATTGATAGTAAGGCAGTTGGAAAGTCAAACTGGAGCACCAGGAGAGGGACTATTCGTTGAGTTTTAGAAAACTTTCGTATTCACAGTGTGTCCATTCTCTAGGTTTCCTGTACATGTTATAGCTGTAGTAATATTCCCTTGAACCTGGAGAGTTGGGACCCATGGAATGGGGGCCATGCATTATTGCTTGAAAGGGTCTGCATTTGCTCACCCAATCTCACCAATCCTCTCAGTCCCAAGTGTCCAGCCTTATGCCACATCCAGCTGTCATTGCAGACAGGGTCTTTCCAGGTTTCCTCAGACACCCTGAAGGAATTGTAAAGAATTTCCCTGTTTTTTGGTTTTGCTTTTGAAATTCCTTTTTATAGTGGGTTTGAGCTGATTCTCGCTGCCATGTTTATGCCACTCTAGACACACTTGATTCCCTTATGGAGTCATATCAATACATAGGTTTTAAGATTCTTACTAGTCAGATATATTCCTCTGCGGGAAATATGGGGTTTTGAGTCTCTTTCACTGAGGAAGGTGTAGGTCTTGTCTATTCCAAAGTTGGTTTTTGGAACGGTCCCTGTGCTTATATCAAACTCTGGTTTTATGCATCACCCCACCTCTCCTTCCCCTTTATGCAGGCATAAGAGTGTTTTCTAAATGTGAGACTCTGTTCTCTTTCCTAACTCAGTTCACGTGTAGCCATGTTTACAGGATCTTCCTAAGTGATATCTTATGATAAGTTTCTTTTTCTGTGTGACTTATTTCACTTAGAATCATCGTACCTGAATCCACTCACTTTGCTGCTACTGGTCTTATGACATTGATTTCATCGCTGAGGGATATTCCATCGTACGTAAGTACCACAATGTTTTGAACCATTTTTATATTTCCTGGGATATTTAAGGTGTACCCAAGTTGAGGTTCTTGTAGTCAGTGCAGCCCTAAATTTGGAGGTGGCTCTTTCTTATTGATTTTCAGTTTTCCCAAGGTATATTCCCTAGACTGGAAGTGGCCTTGGCTCTGTAGCTCTGTTGTTTACTTGTTTTAGGGAACACAATGAACTCCTCCAGTGAGGCAGTTGGCAATTTACATCCCGCCCATCATCATAACAAGGCTCCCTGTTCTCCAGGGCCTGTCTTGCCTTTCTGGTTTTTACACATTTTGTGGATGTCCCTTTTGACCGGTGGGAAGTGATACTTCTTTGTAGTGCAGATTTGCATTGCCCGCTTGCTTGCTTGGCCAAAAAGGGCGTATGCGTTTTCTCCTGAATATATTCAGGAGAAAACGCATACGCCCTTTTTGGCCAAGTGCACCATTGTCCAAGTTGTGCCCCTCTTCCTGTGCTTTACAGGCGATTCCAAGGTACCTCTTGAAATCTGTTTCCTGCTATTTTGCCTCGCTTTCAAGTCTGCCTCGTTGACTACCCTCAACAGATTTTTGGACGATAGTTGTCCTTTATCACTCTGCCAGTTTGTGAATTGCTGTGCCCCTGAGCTCCATTTCTCAACTCGCTTTTTGTGAGCTGAACGCAAGTCCAAAATTTTGGATCATGTCCTATACTGGTTCCCGGTGGGTGGCTGAGACTTTGGTTAATTCTTCTTCCTGCCGGGAAATTAGAGTGACATGTGCCCGTCCAAATGCCTAACAGCTACTCTCTCATGGGTTCTCCCTCGTCCCTTCCATCCTCTGCCAAATTGGGAACCTGTGCAAACCAGGAGGTTAAAGGGCCTGTCTCTCCAAGTTGGGAGATTGATAGTAAGGCAGTTGGAAAGTCAAACTGGAGCACCAGGAGAGGGACTATTCGTTGAGTTTTAGAAACCTTTCGTATTCACAGTGTGTCCATTCTCTAGGTTTCCTGTACATGTTATAGCTGTAGTAATATTCCCTTGAACCTGGAGAGTTGGGACCCATGGAATGGGGGCCATGCATTATTGCTTGAAAGGGTCTGCATTTGCTCACCCAATCTCACCAATCCTCTCAGTCCCAAGTGTCCAGCCTTATGCCACATCCAGCTGTCATTGTAGATAGGGTCTTTCCAGGTTTCCTCAGACACCCTGAAGGAATTGTAAAGAATTTCCCTGTTTTTGGTTTTGCTTTTGAAATTCCTTTTTATAGTGGGTTTGAGCTGATTCTCGCTGCCATGTTTATGCCACTCTAGACACACTTGATTCCCTTATGGAGTCATATCAATACATAGGTTTTAAGATTCTTACTAGTCAGATATATTCCTCTGCGGGAAATATGGGGTTTTGAGTCTCTTTCACTGAGGAAGGTGTAGGTCTTGTCTATTCCAAAGTTGGTTTTTGGAACGGTCCCTGTGCTTATATCAAACTCTGGTTTTATGCATCACCCCACCTCTCCTTCCCCTTTATGCAGGCATAAGAGTGTTTTCTAAATGTGAGACTCTGTTCTCTTTCCTAACTCAGTTCACGTGTAGCCATGTTTACAGGATCTTCATAAGTGATATCTTATGATAAGTTTCTTTTTCTGTGTGACTTATTTCACTTAGAATCATCGTACCTGAATCCACTCACTTTGCTGCTACTGGTCTTATGATATTGATTTCATCGCTGAGGGATATTCCATCATACGTAAGTACCACAATGTTTTGAACCATTTTTATATTTCTTGGGATATTTAAGGTGTACCCAATTTGAGGTTCTTGTAGTCAGTGCAGCCCTAAATTTGGAGGTGGCTCTTTCTTATTGATTTTCAGTTTTCCCAAGGTATATTCCCTAGACTGGAAGTGGCCTTGGCTCTGTAGCTCTGTTGTTTACTTTTTTTAGGGAACACAATGCACTCCTCCAGTGAGGCAGTTGGCAGTTTACATCCCGCCCATCAGCATAACAAGGCTCCCAGTTCCTCAGGTCCTGTCTTACCTTTCTGGTTTTTACACATTTTGTGGATGTCCCTTTTGACCGGTGGGAAGTGATACTTCTTTGTAGTGCAGATTTGCATTGCCCGCTTGCTTGCTTGGCCAAAAAGGGCGTATGCGTTTTCTCCTGAATATATTCAGGAGAAAACGCATACGCCCTTTTTGGCCAAGTGCACCATTGTCCAAGTTGTGCCCCTCTTCCTGTGCTTTACAGGCGATTCCAAGGTACCTCTTGAAATCTGTTTCCTGCTATTTTGCCTCACATTCAAGTCCGCCTCGTTGACTTCCCTCAACAGATTTTTGGACGATAGTTGTCCTTTATCACTCTGCCAGTTTGTGAATTGCTGTGCCCCTGAGCTCCATTTCTCAACTCGTTTTTTGTGAGCTGAACGCAAGTCCAAAATTTTGGATCATGTCCTATACTGGTTCCCGGTGGGTGGCTGAGACTTTGGTTAATTCTTCTTCCTGCCGGGAAATTAGAGTGACATGTGCCCGTCCAAATGCCTAACAGCTACTCTCTCATGGGTTCTCCCTCGTCCCTTCCATCCTCTGCCAAATTGGGAACCTGTGCAAACCAGGAGGTTAAAGGGCCTGTCTCTCCAAGTTGGGAGATTGATAGTAAGGCAGTTGGAAAGTCAAACTGGAGGACCAGGAGAGGGACTATTCGTTGAGTTTTAGAAAACTTTCGTATTCACAGTGTGTCCATTCTCTAGGTTTCCTGTACATGTTATAGCTGTAGTAATATTCCCTTGAACCTGGAGAGTTGGGACCCATGGAATGGGGGCCATGCATTATTGCTTGAAAGGGTCTGCATTTGCTCACCCAATCTCACCAATCCTCTCAGTCCCAAGTGTCCAGCCTTATGCCACATCCAGCTGTCATTGCAGACAGGGTCTTTCCAGGTTTCCTCAGACACCCTGAAGGAATTGTAAAGAATTTCCCTGTTTTTTGGTTTTGCTTTTGAAATTCCTTTTTATAGTGGGTTTGAGCTGATTCTCGCTGCCATGTTTATGCCACTCTAGACACACTTGATTCCCTTATGGAGTCATATCAATACATAGGTTTTAAGATTCTTACTAGTCAGATATATTCCTCTGCGGGAAATATGGGGTTTTGAGTCTCTTTCACTGAGGAAGGTGTAGGTCTTGTCTATTCCAAAGTTGGTTTTTGGAACGGTCCCTGTGCTTATATCAAACTCTGGTTTTATGCATCACCCCACCTCTCCTTCCCCTTTATGCAGGCATAAGAGTGTTTTCTAAATGTGAGACTCTGTTCTCTTTCCTAACTCAGTTCACGTGTAGCCATGTTTACAGGATCTTCATAAGTGATATCTTATGATAAGTTTCTTTTTCTGTGTGACTTATTTCACTTAGAATCATCGTACCTGAATCCACTCACTTTGCTGCTACTGGTCTTATGACATTGATTTCATGGCTGAGGGATATTCCATCGTACGTAAGTACCACAATGTTTTGAACCATTTTTATATTGCCTGGGATATTTAAGGTGTACCCAAGTTGAGGTTCTTGTAGTCAGTGCAGCCCTAAATTTGGAGGTGGCTCTTTCTTATTGATTTTCAGTTTTCCCAAGGTATATTCCCTAGACTGGAAGTGGCCTTGGCTCTGTAGCTCTGTTGTTTACTTGTTTTAGGGAACACAATGCACTCCTCCAGTGAGGCAGTTGGCAATTTACATCCCGCCCATCATCATAACAAGGCTCCCTGTTCTCCAGGGCCTGTCTTGCCTTTCTGGTTTTTACACATTTTGTGGATGTCCCTTTTGACCGGTGGGAAGTGATACTTCTTTGTAGTGCAGATTTGCATTGCCCGCTTGCTTGCTTGGCCAAAAAGGGCGTATGCGTTTTCTCCTGAATATATTCAGGAGAAAACGCATACGCCCTTTTTGGCCAAGTGCACCATTGTCCAAGTTGTGCCCCTCTTCCTGTGCTTTACAGGCGATTCCAAGGTACCTCTTGAAATCTGTTTCCTGCTATTTTGCCTCGCTTTCAAGTCTGCCTCGTTGACTTCCCTCAACAGATTTTTGGACGATAGTTGTCCTTTATCACTCTGCCAGTTTGTGAATTGCTGTGCCCCTGAGCTCCATTTCTCAACTCGCTTTTTTGTGAGCTGAACGCAAGTCCAAAATTTTGGATCATGTCCTATACTGGTTCCCGGTGGGTGGCTGAGACTTTGGTTAATTCTTCTTCCTGCCGGGAAATTAGAGTGACATGTGCCCGTCCAAATGCCTAACAGCTACTCTCTCATGGGTTCTCCCTCGTCCCTTCCATCCTCTGCCAAATTGGGAACCTGTGCAAACCAGGAGGTTAAAGGGCCTGTCTCTCCAAGTTGGGAGATTGATAGTAAGGCAGTTGGAAAGTCAAACTGGAGCACCAGGAGAGGGACTATTCGTTGAGTTTTAGAAACCTTTCGTATTCACAGTGTGTCCATTCTCTAGGTTTCCTGTACATGTTATAGCTGTAGTAATATTCCCTTGAACCTGGAGAGTTGGGACCCATGGAATGGGGGCCATGCATTATTGCTTGAAAGGGTCTGCATTTGCTCACCCAATCTCACCAATCCTCTCAGTCCCAAGTGTCCAGCCTTATGCCACATCCAGCTGTCATTGTAGACAGGGTCTTTCCAGGTTTCCTCAGACACCCTGAAGGAATTGTAAAGAATTTCCCTGTTTTTTGGTTTTGCTTTTGAAATTCCTTTTTATAGTGGGTTTGAGCTGATTCTCGCTGCCATGTTTATGCCACTCTAGACACACTTGATTCCCTTATGGAGTCATATTAATACATAGGTTTTAAGATTCTTACTAGTCAGATATATTCCTCTGCGGGAAATATGGGGTTTTGAGTCTCTTTCACTGAGGAAGGTGTAGGTCTTGTCTATTCCAAAGTTGGTTTTTGGAACGGTCCCTGTGCTTATATCAAACTCTGGTTTTATGCATCACCCCACCTCTCCTTCCCCTTTATGCAGGCATAAGAGTGTTTTCTAAATGTGAGACTCTGTTCTCTTTCCTAACTCAGTTCACGTGTAGCCATGTTTACAGGATCTTCATAAGTGATATCTTATGATAAGTTTCTTTTTCTGTGTGACTTATTTCACTTAGAATCATCGTACCTGAATCCACTCACTTTGCTGCTACTGGTCTTATGACATTGATTTCATGGCTGAGGGATATTCCATCGTACGTAAGTACCACAATGTTTTGAACCATTTTTATATTTCCTGGGATATTTAAGGTGTACCCAAGTTGAGGTTCTTGTAGTCAGTGCAGCCCTAAATTTGGAGGTGGCTCTTTCTTATTGATTTTCAGTTTTCCCAAGGTATATTCCCTAGACTGGAAGTGGCCTTGGCTCTGTAGCTCTGTTGTTTACTTGTTTTAGGGAACACAATGCACTCCTCCAGTGAGGCAGTTGGCAATTTACATCCCGCCCATCATCATAACAAGGCTCCCTGTTCTCCAGGGCCTGTCTTGCCTTTCTGGTTTTTACACATTTTGTGGATGTCCCTTTTGACCGGTGGGAAGTGATACTTCTTTGTAGTGCAGATTTGCATTGCCCGCTTGCTTGCTTGGCCAAAAAGGGCGTATGCGTTTTCTCCTGAATATATTCAGGAGAAAATGCATACGCCCTTTTTGGCCAAGTGCACCATTGTCCAAGTTGTGCCCGTCTTCCTGTGCTTTACAGGCGATTCCAACGTACCTCTTGTAATCTGTTTCCTGCTATTTTGCCTCACTTTCAAGTCCGCCTCGTTGACTTCCCTCAACAGATTTTTGGATGATAGTTGTCCTTTATCACTCTGCCAGTTTGTGAATTGCTGTGCCCCTGAGCTCCATTTCTCAACTCGTTTTTTGGGAGCTGAACGCAAGTCCAAAATTTTGGATCATGTCCTATACTGGTTCCCGGTGGGTGGCTGAGACTTTGGTTAATTCTTCTTCCTGCCGGGAAATTAGAGTGACATGTGCCCGTCCAAATGCCTAACAGCTACTCTCTCATGGGTTCTCCCTCGTCCCTTCCATCCTCTGCCAAATTGGGAACCTGTGCAAACCAGGAGGTTAAAGGGCCTGTCTCTCCAAGTTGGGAGATTGATAGTAAGGCAGTTGGAAAGTCAAACTGGAGCACCAGGAGAGGGACTATTCGTTGAGTTTTAGAAACCTTTCGTATTCACAGTGTGTCCATTCTCTAGGTTTCCTGTACATGTTATAGCTGTAGTGATATTCCCTTGAACATGGAGAGTTGGGACCCATGGAATGGGGGCCATGCATTATTGCTTGAAAGGGTCTGCATTTGCTCACCCAATCTCACCAATCCTCTCAGTCCCAAGTGTCCAGCCTTATGCCACATCCAGCTGTCATTGTAGACAGGGTCTTTCCAGGTTTCCTCAGACACCCTGAAGGAATTGTAAAGAATTTCCCTGTTTTTTGGTTTTGCTTTTGAAATTCCTTTTTATAGTGGGTTTGAGCTGATTCTCGCTGCCATGTTTATGCCACTCTAGACACACTTGATTCCCTTATGGAGTCATATCAATACATAGGTTTTAAGATTCTTACTAGTCAGACATATTCCTCTGCGGGAAATATGGGGTTTTGAGTCTCTTTCACTGAGGAAGGTGTAGGTCTTGTCTATTCCAAAGTTGGTTTTTGGAACGGTCCCTGTGCTTATATCAAACTCTGGTTTTATGCATCACCCCACCTCTCCTTCCCCTTTAAGCAGGCATAAGAGTGTTTTCTAAATGTGAGACTCTGTTCTATTTCCTAACTCAGTTCACGTGTAGCCATGTTTACAGGATCTTCATAAGTGATATCTTATGATAAGTTCCTTTTTCTGTGTGACTTATTTCACTTAGAATCATCGTACCTGAATCCACTCACTTTGCTGCTACTGGTTTTATGACAGTGATTTCATCGCTGAGGGATATTCCATCGTACGTAAGTACCACAATGTTTTGAACCATTTTTATATTTCCTGGGATATTTAAGGTGTACCCAAGTTGAGGTTCTTGTAGCCAGTGCAGCCCTAAATTTGGAGGTGGCTCTTTCTTATTGATTTTCAGTTTTCCCAAGGTATATTCCCTAGACTGGATGTGGCCTTGGCTCTGTAGCTCTGTTGTTTACTTGTTTTAAGGAACACAATGCACTCCTCCAGTGAGGCAGTTGGCAATTTACATCCCGCCCATCAGCATAACAAGGCTCCCAGTTCTCCAGGGCCTGTCTTGCCTTTCTGGTTTTTACACATTTTGTGGATGTCCCTTTTGACCGGTGGGAAGTGATACTTCTTTGTAGTGCAGATTTGCATTGCCCGCTTGCTTGCTTGGCCAAAAAGGGCGTATGCGTTTTCTCCTGAATATATTCAGGAGAAAACGCATACGCCCTTTTTGGCCAAGTGCACCATTGTCCAAGTTGTGCCCCTCTTCCTGTGCTTTACAGGCGATTCCAACGTACCTCTTGCAATCTGTTTCCTGCTATTTTGCCTCACTTTCAAGTCCGCCTCGTTGACTTCCCTCAACAGATTTTTGGACGATAGTTGTCCTTTATCACTCTGGCAGTATGTGAATTGCTGTGCCCCTGAGCTCCATTTCTCAACTCGTTTTTTGGGAGCTGAACGCAAGTCCAAAATTTTGGATCATGTCCTATACTGGTTCCCGGTGGGTGGCTGAGACTTTGGTTAATTCTTCTTCCTGCCGGGATATTAGAGTGACATGTGCCCGTCCAAGTGCCTAACAGCTACTCTCTCATGGGTTCTCCCTCGTCCCTTCCATCCTCTGCCAAATTGGGAACCTGTGCAAACCAGGAGGTTAAAGGGCCGGTCTCTCCAAGTTGGGAGATTGATAGTAAGGCAGTTGGAAAGTCAAACTGGAGCACCAGGAGAGGGACTATTCGTTGAGTTTTAGAAACCTTTCGTATTCACAGTGTGTCCATTCTCTAGGTTTCCTGTACATGTTATAGCTGTAGTAATATTCCCTTGAACCTGGAGAGTTGGGACCCATGGAATGGGGGCCATGCATTATTGCTTGAAAGGGTCTGCATTTGCTCACCCAATCTCACCAATCCTCTCAGTCCCAAGGGTCCAGCCTTATGCCACATCCAGCTGTCATTGTAGATAGGGTCTTTCCAGGTTTCCTCAGACACCCTGAAGGAATTGTAAAGAATTTCCCTGTTTTTTGGTTTTGCTTTTGAAATTCCTTTTTATAGTGGGTTTGAGCTGATTCTCGCTGCCATGTTTATGCCACTCTAGACACACTTGATTCCCTTATGGAGTCATATCAATACATAGGTTTTAAGATTCTTACCAGTCAGATATATTCCTCTGTGGGAAATATTGGGTTTTGAGTCTCTTTCACTGAGGAAGGTGTAGGTCTTGTCTATTCCAAAGTTGGTTTTTGGAACGGTCCCTGTGCTTATATCAAACTCTGGTTTTATGCATCACCCCACCTCTCCTTCCCCTTTATGCAGGCATAAGAGTGTTTTCTAAATGTGAGACTCTGTTCTCTTTCCTAACTCAGTTCACGTGTAGCCATGTTTACAGGATCTTCATAAGTGATATCTTATGATAAGTTTCTTTTTCTGTGTGACTTATTTCACTTAGAATCATCGTACCTGAATCCACTCACTTTGCTGCTACTGGTCTTATGACATTGATTTCATGGCTGAGGGATATTCCATCGTACGTAAGTACCACAATGTTTTGAACCATTTTTATATTTCCTGGGATATTTAAGGTGTACCCAAGTTGAGGTTCTTGTAGTCAGTGCAGCCCTAAATTTGGAGGTGGCTCTTTCTTATTGATTTTCAGTTTTCCCAAGGTATATTCCCTAGACTGGAAGTGGCCTTGGCTCTGTAGCTCTGTTGTTTACTTGTTTTAGGGAACACAATGCACTCCTCCAGTGAGGCAGTTGGCAATTTACATCCCGATCATCAGCATAACAAGGCTCCCTGTTCTCCAGGGCCTGTCTTGCCTTTCTGGTTTTTACACATTTTGTGGATGTCCCTTTTGACCGGTGGGAAGTGATACTTCTTTGTAGTGCAGATTTGCATTGCCCGCTTGCTTGCTTGGCCAAAAAGGGCGTATGCGTTTTCTCCTGAATATATTCAGGAGAAAACGCATACGCCCTTTTTGGCCAAGTGCACCATTGTCCAAGTTGTGCCCCTCTTCCTGTGCTTTACAGGCGATTCCAAGGTACCTCTTGAAATCTGTTTCCTGCTATTTTGCCTCGCTTTCAAGTCTGCCTCGTTGACTTCCCTCAACAGATTTTTGGACGATAGTTGTCCTTTATCACTCTGCCAGTTTGTGAATTGCTGTGCCCCTGAGCTCCATTTCTCAACTCGTTTTTTGTGAGCTGAACGCAAGTCCAAAATTTTGGATCATGTCCTATACTGGTTCCCGGTGGGTGGCTGAGACTTTGGTTAATTCTTCTTCCTGCCGGGAAATTAGAGTGACATGTGCCCGTCCAAATGCCTAACAGCTACTCTCTCATGGGTTCTCCCTCGTCCCTTCCATCCTCTGCCAAATTGGGAACCTGTGCAAACCAGGAGGTTAAAGGTCCTGTCTCTCCAAGTTGGGAGATTGATAGTAAGGCAGTTGGAAAGTCAAACTGGAGCACCAGGAGAGGGACTATTCGTTGAGTTTTAGAAACCTTTCGTATTCACAGTGTGTCCATTCTCTAGGTTTCCTGTACATGTTATAGCTGTAGTAATATTCCCTTGAACCTGGAGAGTTGGGACCCATGGAATGGGGCCATGCATTATTGATTTAAAGGGTCTGCATTTGCTCACCCAATCTCACCAATCCTCTCAGTCCCAAGTGTCCAGCCTTATGCCACATCCAGCTGTCATTGTAGATAGGGTCATTCCAGGTTTCATCAGAGACCCCGAAGGAATTTTAAAGAATTTCCCGTTTTTTTTGTTTTGTTTTTGTAATTCCTTTTTATTGTGTGTTTGAGCTGATTCTCGCTGCCATGTTTATGCCGTTCTAGACTCAGTAGATTCCCTTATGGATACATATCAATAAATAAGTTTTATGATTCTTACTCGTGAGAAATATTCATCTGTGTGAAATATGGGGTTTTGAGTCCCTTTCACTGAGGAAGGTGTAGGTCTTGTCTATTCCATAGTTGGTTTTTGGAATGGTACCTGTGCTTATATCAAACTCTGGTTTTATGTATCACCAAACCTCTCCTTCCCCCTTAAGAAGGCATAAGAGTGTTTTCTAAATGTGAGACTCTGTTCTCTTTCCTAACTCAGTTCATGTGTAGCCATGTTTACAGGATCTTCATAAGTGATATCTTATGATAAGTTTCATTTTCTGTGTGACATATTTCACTTAGAATCATCGTACCTGAATCCACTCATTTTTGTGCAACTGATCT
Source organism: Mesoplodon densirostris (assembly GCF_025265405.1). Taxonomy (NCBI): domain Eukaryota; kingdom Metazoa; phylum Chordata; class Mammalia; order Artiodactyla; family Ziphiidae; genus Mesoplodon; species Mesoplodon densirostris. The sequence continues at coordinate 5,137,256 of NW_026778199.1, read as the reverse complement.
TATGACATTGATTTCATGGCTAAGGGATATTCCATCGTACGTAAGTACCACAGTTTTTTGAACCAATTTTATAGTTCCTAGGATATTTAAGGTGTACCCATGTTGAGGTTCTTGTAAGCAGTGCAGCCCTAAATTTTGGGGTGGCTCTGCCTTATTGATTTTCAGTTTTCCCAAGGTATATTCCCTAGACTGGAAGCGCCCTTGGCTCTGTAGCTCTGTTGTTTACTTGTTTTAGGGAACACAATGCACTCTTCCAGAGAGGCAGTTGGCAATTTACATCCCGCCCATCAGCATAACAAGGCTCCTTGTTCTCCAGGGTCTGTCTTGCCTTTCAGGTTTTTACACATTTTGTGGATGTCCCTTTTGACCGTTGGGAAGTGATACTTCTTTGTAGTGCAGATTTGCATTGCCCGCTTGCTTGCTTGGCCAAAAAGGGCGTATGCGTTTTCTCCTGAATATATTCAGGAGAAAACGCATACGCCCTTTTTGGCCAAGTGCATCATTGTCCAAGTTGTGCCCCTCTTCCTGTGCTTTAAAGGTGATTCCTACGTACCTCTTGAAATCTGTTTCCTGCCATTCTGCCTCACATTCAAGTCCGCCTCGTTGCCTTCCCTCAACAGATTTTTGGACGATAGTTGTCCTTTATTACTCTGCCAGTTTGTGAATTGCTGTGCCCCTGAGCTCAATTTTTCAACTCGTTTTTTGTGAGCTGAACGCAAGTCCAAAATTTTGGTTCAGGACTTATACTGGTTCCCGGTGGGTGGGAGAGATTTTGGTTAATTCTTCTTCCTGCCGGGAAATTAGAGTGACATGTGCCCGTCCAAATGCCTAACAGCTACTCTCTCATTGGATCTCCCTCTTCCCATTCCTCCTCAGCCAAATTGGCAACCTGTGCAAACCAGGAGGTAAAAGGGGCTGTCTCTCCATGTTGGGAGATTGATAGTAAATCAGTTGGAAAGTCAAACCAGAGCACCAGGAGAGGGACAATTCATTGAGTTTTAGTAACCTTTCGTATTCCCAGTGTGTCCATTCTCTAGGTTTCCCGTACATTTTATAGCTGTCGTAATATTCACTTCAATCTGAAGAGTTGGGACCCATGGAATGGGTCCATGCATTATTGCTTTAAAGGGTCTGCTTTTGCTCACCCAATCTCACCAGTCCTCTCAGTCACAAGTGTCCAGCCTTATGCCACATCCAGCTGTCATTGGAGATAGAGTCATTTCAGGTTTCATCAGAGACCCTGAGGGAATTATAAAGAATTTCCCTGTTTTTTTCTTTTTTTTTGAAATTACTTTTTATAGTGGGTTTGAGCTAATTCTCGCTGCCATGTTTATGCCACTCTAGACACACTTGATTCCCTTATGGAGTCATATCAATACATAGGTTTTAAGATTCTTACTAGTCAGATATATTCCTCTGTGGGAAATATGGGGTTTTGAGTCTCTTTCACTGAGGAAGGTGTAGGTCTTGTCTATTCCAAAGTTGGTTTTTGGAACGGTCCCTGTGCTCATATCAAACTCTGGTTTTATGCATCACCCCACCTCTCCTTCCCCTTTATGCAGGCATAAGAGTGTTTTCTAAATGTGAGACTCTGTTCTCTTTCCTAACTCAGTTCACGTGTAGCCATGTTTACAGGATCTTCATAAGTGATATCTTATGATAAGTTTCTTTTTCTGTGTGACTTATTTCACTTAGAATCATCGTACCTGAATCCACTCACTTTGTTGCTACTGGTCTTATGACATTGATTTCATGGCTGAGGGATATTCCATCGTACGTAAGTACCACAATGTTTTGAACCATTTTTATATTTCCTGGGATATTTAAGGTGTACCCAAGTTGAGGTTCTTGTAGTCAGTGCAGCCCTAAATTTGGAGGTGGCTCTTTCTTATTGATTTTCAGTTTTCCCAAGGTATATTCCCTAGACAGGAAGCGCGCTTGGCTCTGTAGCTCTGTTGTTTACTTGTTTTAGGTAACACAATGCACTCCTCCAGAGAGGCAGTTGGCAATTTACATCCCGCCCATCAGCATAACATGGCTCCGTGTTCTCCAGGGCATGTCTTGCCTTTCAGGTTTTTACACATTTTGTGGATGTCCCTTTTGACCGTTTGGAGTGATACTTCTTTGTAGTGCAGATTTGAATTGCCCGCTTGCTTGCTTGGCCAAAAAGGGCGTATGCGTTTTCTCCTGAATATATTCAGGAGAAAACGCATACGCCCTTTTTGTCCAATTCCATCAGTGTCAAAGTTGTGCCCCTCTTCCTGTGCTTTAAAGGCGATTCCAACGTACCTCTTGAAATCTGTTTCCTTCTCTTCTGCCTCACTTTCAAGTCTGGCTCGCTGCATTCCCTCAACAGATTTTTGGACGGTAGTTGTCCTTTATCACTCTGCCAGTTTGTGAATTGCTGTGCTCCTGAGCTCCATTTCTCAACTCTTTTTTTGTGAGCTGAACACAAGTCCAAAATTTTGGATCATGTCCTATACTGGTTCCCGGTGGGTGGCTGAGACTTTGGTTAATTCTTCTTCCTGCCGGGAAATTAGAGTGACATGTGCCCGTCCAAATGCCTAACAGCTACTCTCTCATGGGTTCTCCCTCGTCCCTTCAATCCTCTGCCAAATTGGGAACCTGTGCAAACCAGGAGGTTAAAGGGCCTGTCTCTCCAAGTTGGGAGATTGATAGTAAGGCAGTTGGAAAGTCAAACTGGAGCACCAGGAGAGGGACTAATCGTTGAGTTTTAGAAACCTTTCGTATTCACAGTGTGTCCATTCTCTAGGTTTCCTGTACATGTTATAGCTGTAGTAATATTCCCTTGAACCTGGAGAGTTGGGACCCATGGAATGGGGGCTATGCATTACTGCTTGAAAGGGTCTGCATTTGCTCACCCAATCTCACCAATCCTCTCAGTCCCAAGTGTCCAGCCTTATGCCACATCCAGCTGTCATTGTAGATAGGGTCTTTCCAGGTTTCCTCAGACACCCTGAAGGAATTGTAAAGAATTTCCCTGTTTTTTGGTTTTGCTTTTGAAATTCCTTTTTATAGTGGGTTTGAGCTGATTCTCGCTGCCATGTTTATGCCACTCTAGACACACTTGATTCCCTTATGGAGACATATCAATACATAGGTTTTAAGATTCTTACTAGTCAGATATATTCCTCTGCCGGAAATATGGGTATTTGAGTCTCTTTCCCTGAGGAAGGTGTAGGTCTTGTCTATTCCAAAGTTGGTTTTTGGAACGGTCCCTGTGCTTATATCAAACTCTGGTTTTATGCATCACCCCACCTCTCCTTCCCCTTCATGCAGGCATAAGAGTGTTTTCTAAATGTGAGACTGTGTTCTCTTTCCTAACTCAGTTCATGTGTAGCCATGTTTACAGGATCTTCATAAGTGATATCTTATGATAAGTTTCTTTTTCTGTGTGAGTTATTTCACTTAGAATCATCGTACCTGAATCCACTCACTTTGCTGCTTCTGGCCTTATGACATTGATTTCATGGCTGAGGGATATTCCATCGTACGTAAGTACCACAATGTTTTGAACCATTTTTATATTTCCTGGGATATTTAAGGTGTACCCAAGTTGAGGTTCTTGTAGTCAGTGCAGCCCTAAATTCGGAGGTTGCTCTTTCTTATTGATTTTCAGTTTTCCCAAGGTATATTCCCTAGACTGGAAGTGGCCTTGGCTCTGTAGCTCTGTTGTTTCCTTGTTTTAGGGAACACAATGCACTCCTCCAGTGAGGCAGTTGGCAATTTACATCCCGCCCATCAGCATAACAAGGCTCCCTGTTCTCCAGGGCCTGTCTTGCCTTTCTGGTTTTTACACATTTTGTGGATGTCCCTTTTGACCGGTGGGAAGTGATACTTCTTTGTAGTGCAGATTTGCATTGCCCGCTTGCTTGCTTGGCCAAAAAGGGCGTATGCGTTTTCTCCTGAATATATTCAGGAGAAAACGCATACGCCCTTTTTGGCCAAGTGCACCATTGTCCAAGTTGTGCCCCTCTTCCTGTGCTTTACAGGCGATTCCAACGTACCTCTTTAAATCTGTTTCCTGCTATTCTGCCTCGCATTCAAGTCCGCCTCGTTGCCTTCCCTCAACAGATTTTTGGACGATAGTTGTGCTTTATTACTCTGCCAGTTTGTGAATTGCTGTGCCCCTGAGCTCCATTTTTCAACTCGTTTTTAGTGAGCTGAACGCAAGCCCAAAATTTTGGATCATGTCCTATACTGGTTCCCGGTGGGTGGCTGAGACTTTGGTTAATTCTTCTTCCTACCGGTATATTAGAGTGACACCTGCCCGTCCAAATGCCTAACAGCTACTCTCTCATTGGTTCTCCCTCTTCCCTTTCATCCTTTGCCAAATTGGCAACCTGTTCGAACCAGGAGGTAAATGGCGCTGTGTCTCCAAGTTTGGAGATTGATAGTAAAGCAGTTGGAAAGTCAAACCAGAGCACAAGGAGAGGGACTATTCGTTGAGATTTAGAAACATTTCATATTCACAGTGTGTCCATTCTCTAGGTTTCCTGTACATGTTATAGCTGTAGTAATATTCCCTTCAAGCTCGAGAGTTGGGACCCATGGTATGGGGGCCATGCATTATTGCTTGAAAGGGTCTGCATTTGCTCACCCAATCTCACCAATCCTCTCAGTCCCAAGTGTCCAGCCTTATGCCACATACAGCTGTCATTGTAGATAGGGTCTTTCCAGGTTTCCTCAGACACCCTGAAGGAATTGTAAAGAATTTCCCTGTTTTTTGGTTTTGCTTTTGAAATTCCTTTTTATAGTGGGTTTGAGCTGATTCTCGCTGCCATGTTTTTGCCACTCTAGACACACTTGATTCCCTTATGGAGACATATCAATACATAGGTTTTAAGATTCTTACTAGTCAGATATATTCCTCTGTGGGAAATATGGGGTTTTGAATCTCTTTCACTAAGGAAGGTGTCTGTCTTGTCAATTCCAAAGTTGGTTTTTGAAACGGTCCGTGTGCTTATATCAAACTCTGGTTTTATGCATCTCCCCACCTCTCCTTCCCCTTTATGCAGGCATAAGAGTGTTTTCTAAATGTGAGACTCTGTTCTCTTTCCTAACTCAATTCACGTGTAGCCATGTTTACAGGATCTTCATAAGTGATATCTTATGATAAGTTTCTTTTTCTGTGTGACTTATTTCACTTAGAATCATCGTACCTGAATCCACTCACTTTGCTGCTACTGGTCTTATGACATTGATTTCATGGCTGAGGGATATTCCATCGTACGTAAGTACCACAATATTTTGAACCATTTTTATATTTCCTGGGATAATTAAGGTGTACCCAAGTTGAGGTTCTTGTAGTCAGTGCAGCCCTAAATTTGGAGGTGGCTCTTTCTTATTGATTTTCAGTTTTCCCAAGGTATATTCCCTAGACTGGAAGTGGCCTTGGCTCTGTAGCTCTGTTGTTTAATTGTTTTAGGGAACACAATGCACTCCTCCAGTGAGGCAGTTGGCAATTTACATCCCGCCCATCAGCATAACACGGCTCCCAGTTCTCCAGGGCCTGTCTTGCCTTTCTGGTTTTTACACATTTTGTGGATGTCCCTTTTGACCGGTGGGAAATGATACTTCTTTGTAGTGCAGATTTGCATTGCCCGCTTACTTGCTTGGCCAAAAAAGGGCGTATGCGTTTTCTCCTGAATATATTCAGGAGAAAACGCATACGCCCTTTTTTGGCCAAGTGCACCATTGTCCAAGTTGTGCCCCTCTTCCTGTGCTTTACAGGCGATTCCAACGTACCTCTTGAAATCTATTTCCTGCTATTTTGCCTCGCTTTCAAGTCCGCCTCGTTGACTTCCCTCAACAGATTTTTGGACGATAGTTGTCCTTTATCACTCTGCCAGTTTGTGAATTGCTGTGCCCCTGAGCTCCATTTCTCAACTCGTTTTTTGTGAGCTGAACGCAAGTCCAAAATTTTGGATCATGTCCTATACTGGTTCCCGGTGGGTGGCTGAGACTTTGGTTAATTCTTCTTCCTGCCGGGAAATTAGAGAAACATGTGCCCGTCCAAATGCCTAACAGCTACTCTCTCATGGGTTCTCCCTCGTCCCTTCCATCCTCTGGCAAATTGGGAACCTGTGCAAACCAGGAGGTTAAAGGGCCTGTCTCTCCAAGTTGGGAGATTGATAGTAAGGCAGTTGGAAAGTCAAACTGGAGCACCAGGAGAGGGACTATTCGTTGAGTTTTAGAAACCTTTCGTATTCACAGTGTGTCCATTCTCTAGGTTTCCTGTACATGTTATAGCTGTAGTAATATTCCCTTGAACATGGAGAGTTGGGACCCATGGAATGGGGGCCATGCATTATTGCTTGAAAGGGTCTGCATTTGCTCACCCAATCTCACCAATCCTCTCAGTCCCAAGTGTCCAGCCTTATGCCACATCCAGCTGTCATTTTAGATAGGGTCTTTCCAGGTTTCCTCAGAAACCCTGAAGGAATTGTAAAGAATTTCCCTGTTTTTTGGTTTTGCTTTTGAAATTCCTTTTTATAGTGGGTTTGAGCTGATACTCGCTGCAATGTTTATGCCACTCTAGACACACTTGATTCCCTTATGGAGACATATCAATACATAGGTTTTAAGATTCTTACTAGTCCGATATATTCCTCTGTGGGAAATATGGGGTTTTGAGTCTCTTTCACTGAGGAAGGTGTCGGTCTTGTCAGTTCCAAAGTTGGTTTTTGAAACGGTCCCTGTGCTTATATCAAACTCTGGTTTTATGCATCACCCCACCTCTCCTTCCCCTTTATGCAGGCATAAGAGTGTTTTCTAAATGTGAGACTCTGTTCTCTTTCCTAACTCAGTTCACGTGTAGCCATGTTTACCGGATCTTCATAAGTGATATCTTATGATAAGTTTCTTTTTCTGTGTGACTTATTTCACTTAGAATCATCGTACCTGAATCCACTCACTTTGCTGCTACTGGTCTTATGACATTGATTTCATGGCTGAGGGATATTCCATCGTACGTAAGTACCACAATGTTTTGAACCATTTTTATATTTCCTGGGATATTTAAGGTGTACCCAAGTTGAGGTTCTTGTAGTCAGTGCAGCCCTAAATTTGGAGGTGGCTCTTTCTTATTGATTTTCAGTTTTCCCAAGGTATATTCCCTAGACTGGAAGTGGCCTTGGCTCTGTAGCTCTGTTGTTTACTTGTTTTAGGGAACACAATGCACTCCTCCAGTGAGGCAGTTGGCAGTTTACATCCCGCCCATCAGCATAACAAGGCTCCCAGTTCTCCAGGGCCTGTCTTGCCTTTCTGGTTTTTACACATTTTGTGGATGTCCCTTTTGACTGGTGGGAAGTGATACTTCTTTGTAGTGCAGATTTGCATTGCCCGCTTGCTTGCTTGGCCAAAAAGGGCGTATGCGTTTTCTCCTGAATATATTCAGGAGAAAACGCATACGCCCTTTTTGGCCAAGTGCACCATTGTCCAAGTTGTGCCCCTCTTCCTGTGCTTTACAGGTGATTCCAACGTACCTCTTGAAATCTGTTTCCTGCTATTTTGCCTCACTTTCAAGTCCGCCTCGTTGACTTCCCTCAACAGATTTTTGGACGATAGTTGTCCTTTATCACTCTGCCAGTTTGTGAATTGCTGTGCCCCTGAGCTCCATTTCTCAACTCGTTTTTTGTGAGCTGAACGCAAGTCCAAAATTTTGGATCATGTCCTATACTGGTTCCCGGTGGGTGGCTGAGACTTTGGTTAATTCTTCTTCCTGCCGGGAAATTAGAGTGACATGTGCCCGTCCAAATGCCTAACAGCTACTCTCTCATGGGTTCTCCCTCGTCCCTTCCATCCTCTGCCAAATTGGGAACCTGTGCAAACCAGGAGGTTAAAGGGCCTGTCTCTCCAAGTTGGGAGATTGATAGTAAGGCAGTTGGAAAGTCAAACTGGAGCACCAGGAGAGGGACTATTCGTTGAGTTTTAGAAACCTTTCGTATTCACAGTGTGTCCATTCTCTAGGGTTCCTGTACATGTTATAGCTGTAGTAATATTCCCTTGAACCTGGAGAGTTGGGACACATGGAATGGGGGCCATGCATTATTGCTTGAAAGGGTCTGCATTTGCTCACCCAATCTCACCAATCCTCTCAGTCCCAAGTGTCCAGCCTTATGCCACATCCAGCTGTCATTGTAGATAGGGTCTTTCCAGGTTTCCTCAGACACCCTGAAGGAATTGTAAAGAATTTCCCTGTTTTTTGGTTTTGCTTTTGAAATTCCTTTTTATAGTGGGTTTGAGCTGATTCTCGCTGCCATGTTTATGCCACTCTAGACACACTTGATTCCCTTATGGAGACATATCAATACATAGGTTTTAAGATTCTTACTAGTCAGATATATTCCTCTGTGGGAAATATGGGGTTTTGAGTCTCTTTCACTGAGGAAGGTGTAGGTCTTGTCTATTCCAAAGTTGGTTTTTGAAACGGTCCCTGTGCTTATATCAAACTCTGGTTTTATGCATCACCCCACCTCTCCTTCCCCTTTATGCAGGCATAAGAGTGTTTTCTAAATGTGAGACTCTGTTCTCTTTCCTAACTCAGTTCACGTGTAGCCATGTTTACAGGATCTTCATAAGTGATATCTTATGATAAGTTTCTTTTTCTGTGTGACTTATTTCACTTAGAATCATCGTACCTGAATCCACTCACTTTGCTGCTACTGGTCTTATGACATTGATTTCATGGCTGAGGGATATTCCATCATACGTAAGTACCACAATGTTTTGAACCATTTTTATATTTCCTGGGATATTTAAGGTGTACCCAAGTTGAGGTTCTTGTAGTCAGTGCAGCCCTAAATTTGGAGGTGGCTCTTTCTTATTGATTTTCAGTTTTCCCAAGGTATATTCCCTAGACTGGAAGTGGCCTTGGCTCTGTAGCTCTGTTGTTTACTTGTTTTAGGGAACACAATGCACTCCTCCAGTGAGGCAGTTGGCAGTTTACATCCCGCCCATCAGCATTACAAGGCTCCGAGTTCTCCAGGGCCTGTCTTGCCTTTCTGGTTTTTACACATTTTGTGGATGTCCCTTTTGACCGGTGGGAAGTGATACTTCTTTGTAGTGCAGATTTGCATTGCCCGCTTGCTTGCTTGGCCAAAAAGGGCGTATGCGTTTTCTCCTGAATATATTCAGGAGAAAACGCATACGCCCTTTTTGGCCAAGTGCACCATTGTCCAAGTTGTGCCCCTCTTCCTGTGCTTTACAGGCGATTCCAAGGTACCTCTTGAAATCTGTTTCCTGCTATTTTGCCTCGCTTTCAAGTCCGCCTCGTTGACTTCCCTCAACAGATTTTTGGACGATAGTTGTCCTTTATCACTCTGCCAGTTTGTGAATTGCTGTGCCCCTGAGCTCCATTTCTCAACTCGTTTTTTGTGAGCTGAACGCAAGTCCAAAATTTTGGATCATGTCCTATACTGGTTCCCGGTGGGTGGCTGAGACTTTGGTTAATTCTTCTTCCTGCCGGGAAATTAGAGTGATATGTGCCCGTCCAAATGCCTAACAGCTACTCTCTCATGGGTTCTCCCTCGTCCCTTCCATCCTCTGGCAAATTGGGAACCTGTGCAAACCAGGAGGTTAAAGGGCCTGTCTCTCCAAGTTGGGAGATTGATAGTAAGGCAGTTGGAAAGTCAAACTGGAGCACCAGGAGAGGGACTATTCGTTGAGTTTTAGAAACCTTTCGTATTCACAGTGTGTCCATTCTCTAGGTTTCCTGTACATGTTATAGCTGTAGTAATATTCCCTTGAACCTGGAGAGTTGGGACCCATGGAATGGGGGCCATGCATTATTGCTTGAAAGGGTCTGCATTTGCTCACCCAATCTCACCAATCCTCTCAGTCCCAAGTGTCCAGCCTTATGCCACATCCAGCTGTCATTGTAGATAGGGTCTTTCCAGGTTTCCTCAGACACCCTGAAGGAATTGTAAAGAATTTCCCTGTTTTTTGGTTTTGCTTTTGAAATTCCTTTTTATAGTGGGTTTGAGCTGATACTCGCTGCCATGTTTATGCCACTCTAGACACACTTGATTCCCTTATGGAGACATATCAATACATAGGTTTTAAGATTCTTACTTGTCAGATATATTCCTCTGTGGGAAATATGGGGTTTTGAGTCTCTTTCACGGAGGAAGGTGTCGGTTTTGTCAGTTCCAAAGTTGGTTTTTGAAACGGTCCCTGTGCTTATATCAAACACTGGTTTTATGCATCACCCCACCTCTCCTTCCCCTTTATGCAGGCATAAGAGTGTTTTCTAAATGTGAGACTCTGTTCTCTTTCCTAACTCAGTTCACGTGTAGCCATGTTTACAGGATCTTCATAAGTGATATCTTATGATAAGTTTCTCTTTCTGTGTGACTTATTTCACTTAGAATCATCGTACCTGAATCCACTCACTTTGCTGCTACTGGTCTTATGACATTGATTTCATGGCTGAGGGATATTCCATCGTACGTAAGTACCACAATGTTTTGAACCATTTTTATATTTCCTGGGATATTTAAGGTGTACCCAAGTTGAGGTTCTTGTAGTCAGTGCAGCCCTAAATTTGGAGGTGGCTCTTTCTTATTGATTTTCAGTTTTCCCAAGGTATATTCCCTAGACTGGAAGTGGCCTTGGCTCTGTAGCTCTGTTGTTTACTTGTTTTAGGGAACACAATGCACTCCTCCAGTGAGGCAGTTGGCAATTTACATCCCGCCCATCAGCATAACAAGGCTCCCAGTTCTCCAGGGCCTGTCTTGCCTTTCTGGTTTTTACACATTTTGTGGATGTCCCTTTTGACCGGTGGGAAATGATACTTCTTTGTAGTGCAGATTTGCATTGCCCGCTTGCTTGCTTGGCCAAAAAGGGCGTATGCGTTTTCTCCTGAATATATTCAGGAGAAAACGCATACGCCCTTTTTGGCCAAGTGCACCATTGTCCAAGTTGTGCCCCTCTTCCTGTGCTTTACAGGCGATTCCAAGGTACCTCTTGAAATCTGTTTCCTGCTATTTTGCCTCGCTTTCAAGTCCGCCTCGTTGACTTCCCTCAACAGATTTTTGGACGATAGTTGTCCTTTATCACTCTGCCAGTTTGTGAATTGCTGTGCCCCTGCGCTCCATTTCTCAACTCGTTTTTTGTGAGCTGAACGCAAGTCCAAAATTTTGGATCATGTCCTATACTGGTTCCCGGTGGGTGGCTGAGACTTTGGTTAATTCTTCTTCCTGCCGGGAAATTAGAGTGACATGTGCCCGTCCAAATGCCTAACAGCTACTCTCTCATGGGTTCTCCCTCGTCCCTTCCATCCTCTGGCAAATTGGGAACCTGTGCAAACCAGGAGGTTAAAGGGCCTGTCTCTCCAAGTTGGGAGATTGATAGTAAGGCAGTTGGAAAGTCAAACTGGAGCACCAGGAGAGGGACTATTCGTTGAGTTTTAGAAACCTTTCGTATTCACAGTGTGTCCATTCTCTAGGTTTCCTGTACATGTTATAGCTGTAGTAATATTCCCTTGAACCTGGAGAGTTGGGACCCATGGAATGGGGGCCATGCATTATTGCTTGAAAGGGTCTGCATTTGCTCACCCAATCTCACCAATCCTCTCAGTCCCAAGTGTCCAGCCTTATGCCACATCCAGCTGTCATTGTAGATAGGGTCTTTCCAGGTTTCCTCAGACACCCTGAAGGAATTGGAAAGAATTTCCCTGTTTTTTGGTTTTGCTTTTGAAATTCATTTTTATAGTGGGTTTGAGCTGATTCTCACTGCCATGTTTATGCCACTCTAGACACACTTGATTCCCTTATGGAGACATATCAATACATAGGTTTTAAGATTCTTACTAGTCAGATATATTCCTCTGTGGGAAATATGGGGTGTTGAGTCTCTTTCACTAAGGAAGGTGTCTGTCTTGTCAATTCCAAAGTTGGTTTTTGAAACGGTCCCTGTGCTTATATCAAACTCTGGTTTTATGCATCACCCCACCTCTCCTTCCCCTTTATGCAGGCATAAGAGTGTTTTCTAAATGTGAGACTCTGTTCTCTTTCCTAACTCAGTTCACGTGTAGCCATGTTTACAGGATCTTCCTAAGTGATATCTTATGATAAGTTTCTTTTTCTGTGTGACTTATTTCACTTAGAATCATCGTACCTGAATCCACTCACTTTGCTGCTACTGGTCTTATGACATTGATTTCATGGCTGAGGGATATTCCATCGTACGTAAGTACCACAATGTTTTGAACCATTTTTATATTTCCTGGGATATTTAAGGTGTACCCAAGTTGAGGTTCTTGTAGTCAGTGCAGCCCTAAATTTGGAGGTGGCTCTTTCTTATTGATTTTCAGTTTTCCCAAGGTATATTCCCTAGACTGGAAGTGGCCTTGGCTCTGTAGCTCTGTTGTTTACTTGTTTTAGGGAACACAATGCACTCCTCCAGTGAGGCAGTTGGCAGTTTACATCCCGCCCATCAGCATAACAAGGCTCCCAGTTCTCCAGGGCCTGTCTTGCCTTTCTGGTTTTTACACATTTTGTGGATGTCCCTTTTGACCGGTGGGAAGTGATACTTCTTTGTAGTGCAGATTTGCATTGCCCGCTTGCTTGCTTGGCCAAAAAGGGCGTATGCGTTTTCTCCTGAATATATTCAGGAGAAAACGCATACGCCCTTTTTTGGCCAAGTGCACCATTGTCCAAGTTGTGCCCCTCTTCCTGTGCTTTACAGGCGATTCCAACGTACCTCTTGAAATCTATTTCCTGCTATGTTGCCTCGCTTTCAAGTCCGCCTCGTTGACTTCCCTCAACAGATTTTTGGACGATAGTTGTCCTTTATCACTCTGCCAGTTTGTGAATTGCTGTGCCCCTGAGCTTCATTTCTCAACTCGTTTTTTGTGAGCTGAACGCAAGTCCAAAATTTTGGATCATGTCCTATACTGGTTCCCGGTGGGTGGCTGAGACTTTGGTTAATTCTTCTTCCTGCCGGGAAATTAGAGTGACATGTGCCCGTCCAAATGCCTAACAGCTACTCTCTCATGGGTTCTCCCTCGTCCCTTCCATCCTCTGGCAAATTGGGAACCTGTGCAAACCAGGAGGTTAAAGGGCCTGTCTCTCCAAGTTGGGAGATTGATAGTAAGGCAGTTGGAAAGTCAAACTGGAGCACCAGGAGAGGGACTATTCGTTGAGTTTTAGAAACCTTTCGTATTCACAGTGTGTCCATTCTCTAGGTTTCCTGTACATGTTATAGCTGTAGTAATATTCCCTTGAACATGGAGAGTTGGGACCCATGGAATGGGGGCCATGCATTATTGCTTGAAAGGGTCTGCATTTGCTCACCCAATCTCACCAATCCTCTCAGTCCCAAGTGTCCAGCCTTATGCCACATCCAGCTGTCATTGTAGATAGGGTCTTTCCAGGTTTCCTCAGACATCCTGAAGGAATTGTAAAGAATTTCCCTGTTTTTTGGTTTTGCTTTTGAAATTCCTTTTTATAGTGGGTTTGAGCTGATACTCGCTGCCATGTTTATGCCACTCTAGACACACTTGATTCCCTTATGGAGACATATCAATACATAGGTTTTAAGATTCTTACTAGTCAGATATATTCCTCTGTGGGAAATATGGGGTTTTGAGTCTCTTTCACGGAGGAAGGTGTCGGTTTTGTCAGTTCCAAAGTTGGTTTTTGAAACGGTCCCTGTGCTTATATCAAACACTGGTTTTATGCATCACCCCACCTCTCCTTCCCCTTTATGCAGGCATAAGAGTGTTTTCTAAATGTGAGACTCTGTTCTCTTTCCTAACTCAGTTCACGTGTAGCCATGTTTACAGGATCTTCATAAGTGATATCTTATGATAAGTTTCTCTTTCTGTGTGACTTATTTCACTTAGAATCATCGTACCTGAATCCACTCACTTTGCTGCTACTGGTCTTATGACATTGATTTCATGGCTGAGGGATATTCCATCGTACGTAAGTACCACAATGTTTTGAACCATTTTTATATTTCCTGGGATATTTAAGGTGTACCCAAGTTGAGGTTCTTGTAGTCAGTGCAGCCCTAAATTTGGAGGTGGCTCTTTCTTATTGATTTTCAGTTTTCCCAAGGTATATTCCCTAGACTGGAAGTGGCCTTGGCTCTGTAGCTCTGTTGTTTACTTGTTTTAGGGAACACAATGCACTCCTCCAGTGAGGCAGTTGGCAATTTACATCCCGCCCATCAGCATAACAAGGCTCCCAGTTCTCCAGGGCCTGTCTTGCCTTTCTGGTTTTTACACATTTTGTGGATGTCCCTTTTGACCGGTGGGAAATGATACTTCTTTGTAGTGCAGATTTGCATTGCCCGCTTGCTTGCTTGGCCAAAAAGGGCGTATGCGTTTTCTCCTGAATATATTCAGGAGAAAACGCATACGCCCTTTTTGGCCAAGTGCACCATTGTCCAAGTTGTGCCCCTCTTCCTGTGCTTTACAGGCGATTCCAAGGTACCTCTTGAAATCTGTTTCCTGCTATTTTGCCTCGCTTTCAAGTCCGCCTCGTTGACTTCCCTCAACAGATTTTTGGACGATAGTTGTCCTTTATCACTCTGCCAGTTTGTGAATTGCTGTGCCCCTGCGCTCCATTTCTCAACTCGTTTTTTGTGAGCTGAACGCAAGTCCAAAATTTTGGATCATGTCCTATACTGGTTCCCGGTGGGTGGCTGAGACTTTGGTTAATTCTTCTTCCTGCCGGGAAATTAGAGTGACATGTGCCCGTCCAAATGCCTAACAGCTACTCTCTCATGGGTTCTCCCTCGTCCCTTCCATCCTCTGCCAAATTGGGAACCTGTGCAAACCAGGAGGTTAAAGGGCCTGTCTCTCCAAGTTGGGAGATTGATAGTAAGGCAGTTGGAAAGTCAAACTGGAGCACCAGGAGAGGGACTATTCGTTGAGTTTTAGAAACCTTTCGTATTCACAGTGTGTCCATTCTCTAGGTTTCCTGTACATGTTATAGCTGTAGTAATATTCCCTTGAACCTGGAGAGTTGGGACCCATGGAATGGGGGCCATGCATTATTGCTTGAAAGGGTCTGCATTTGCTCACCCAATCTCACCAATCCTCTCAGTCCCAAGTGTCCAGCCTTATGCCACATCCAGCTGTCATTGTAGATAGGGTCTTTCCAGGTTTCCTCAGACACCCTGAAGGAATTGTAAAGAATTTCCCTGTTTTTTGGTTTTGCTTTTGAAATTCCTTTTTATAGTGGGTTTGAGCTGATTCTCGCTGCCATGTTTATGCCACTCTAGACACACTTGATTCCCTTATGGAGACATATCAATACATAGGTTTTAAGATTCTTACTAGTCAGATATATTCCTCTGTGGGAAATATGGGGTTTTGAGTCTCTTTCACGGAGGAAGGTGTCGGTTTTGTCAGTTCCAAAGTTGGTTTTTGAAACGGTCCCTGTGCTTATATCAAACACTGGTTTTATGCATCACCCCACCTCTCCTTCCCCTTTATGCAGGCATAAGAGTGTTTTCTAAATGTGAGACTCTGTTCTCTTTCCTAACTCAGTTCACGTGTAGCCATGTTTACAGGATCTTCATAAGTGATATCTTATGATAAGTTTCTCTTTCTGTGTGACTTATTTCACTTAGAATCATCGTACCTGAATCCACTCACTTTGCTGCTACTGGTCTTATGACATTGATTTCATGGCTGAGGGATATTCCATCGTACGTAAGTACCACAATGTTTTGAACCATTTTTATATTTCCTGGGATATTTAAGGTGTACCCAAGTTGAGGTTCTTGTAGTCAGTGCAGCCCTAAATTTGGAGGTGGCTCTTTCTTATTGATTTTCAGTTTTCCCAAGGTATATTCCCTAGACTGGAAGTGGCCTTGGCTCTGTAGCTCTGTTGTTTACTTGTTTTAGGGAACACAATGCACTCCTCCAGTGAGGCAGTTGGCAATTTACATCCCGCCCATCAGCATAACAAGGCTCCCAGTTCTCCAGGGCCTGTCTTGCCTTTCTGGTTTTTACACATTTTGTGGATGTCCCTTTTGACCGGTGGGAAATGATACTTCTTTGTAGTGCAGATTTGCATTGCCCGCTTGCTTGCTTGGCCAAAAAGGGCGTATGCGTTTTCTCCTGAATATATTCAGGAGAAAACGCATACGCCCTTTTTGGCCAAGTGCACCATTGTCCAAGTTGTGCCCCTCTTCCTGTGCTTTACAGGCGATTCCAAGGTACCTCTTGAAATCTGTTTCCTGCTATTTTGCCTCGCTTTCAAGTCCGCCTCGTTGACTTCCCTCAACAGATTTTTGGACGATAGTTGTCCTTTATCACTCTGCCAGTTTGTGAATTGCTGTGCCCCTGCGCTCCATTTCTCAACTCGTTTTTTGTGAGCTGAACGCAAGTCCAAAATTTTGGATCATGTCCTATACTGGTTCCCGGTGGGTGGCTGAGACTTTGGTTAATTCTTCTTCCTGCCGGGAAATTAGAGTGACATGTGCCCGTCCAAATGCCTAACAGCTACTCTCTCATGGGTTCTCCCTCGTCCCTTCCATCCTCTGCCAAATTGGGAACCTGTGCAAACCAGGAGGTTAAAGGGCCTGTCTCTCCAAGTTGGGAGATTGATAGTAAGGCAGTTGGAAAGTCAAACTGGAGCACCAGGAGAGGGACTATTCGTTGAGTTTTAGAAACCTTTCGTATTCACAGTGTGTCCATTCTCTAGGTTTCCTGTACATGTTATAGCTGTAGTAATATTCCCTTGAACCTGGAGAGTTGGGACCCATGGAATGGGGGCCATGCATTATTGCTTGAAAGGGTCTGCATTTGCTCACCCAATCTCACCAATCCTCTCAGTCCCAAGTGTCCAGCCTTATGCCACATCCAGCTGTCATTGTAGATAGGGTCTTTCCAGGTTTCCTCAGACACCCTGAAGGAATTGTAAAGAATTTCCCTGTTTTTTGGTTTTGCTTTTGAAATTCCTTTTTATAGTGGGTTTGAGCTGATTCTCGCTGCCATGTTTATGCCACTCTAGACACACTTGATTCCCTTATGGAGACATATCAATACATAGGTTTTAAGATTCTTACTAGTCAGATATATTCCTCTGTGGGAAATATGGGGTTTTGAGTCTCTTTCACTAAGGAAGGTGTCGGTCTTGTCAATTCCAAAGTTGGTTTTTGAAACGGTCCCTGTGCTTATATCAAACTCTGGTTTTATGCATCACCCCACCTCTCCTTCCCCTTTATGCAGGCATAAGAGTGTTTTCTAAATGTGAGACTCTGTTCTCTTTCCTAACTCAGTTCACGTGTAGCCATGTTTACAGGATCTTCCTAAGTGATATCTTATGATAAGTTTCTTTTTCTGTGTGACTTATTTCACTTAGAATCATCGTACCTGAATCCACTCACTTTGCTGCTACTGGTCTTATGACATTGATTTCATGGCTGAGGGATATTCCATCGTACGTAAGTACCACAATGTTTTGAACCATTTTCATATTTCCTGGGATATTTAAGGTGTACCCAAGTTGAGGTTCTTGTAGTCAGTGCAGCCCTAAATTTGGAGGTGGCTCTTTCTTATTGATTTTCAGTTTTCCCAAGGTATATTCCCTAGACTGGAAGTGGCCTTGGCTCTGTAGCTCTGTTGTTTACTTGTTTTAGGGAACACAATGCACTCCTCCAGTGAGGCAGTTGGCAGTTTACATCCCGCCCATCAGCATAACAAGGCTCCCAGTTCTCCAGGGCCTGTCTTGCCTTTCTGGTTTTTACACATTTTGTGGATGTCCCTTTTGACCGGTGGGAAGTGATACTTCTTTGTAGTGCAGATTTGCATTGCCCGCTTGCTTGCTTGGCCAAAAAAGGGCGTATGCGTTTTCTCCTGAATATATTCAGGAGAAAACGCATACGCCCTTTTTTGGCCAAGTGCACCATTGTCCAAGTTGTGCCCCTCTTCCTGTGCTTTACAGGCGATTCCAACGTACCTCTTGAAATCTATTTCCTGCTATGTTGCCTCGCTTTCAAGTCCGCCTCGTTGACTTCCCTCAACAGATTTTTGGACGATAGTTGTCCTTTATCACTCTGCCAGTTTGTGAATTGCTGTGCCCCTGAGCTCCATTTCTCAACTCGTTTTTTGTGAGCTGAACGCAAGTCCAAAATTTTGGATCATGTCCTATACTGGTTCCCGGTGGGTGGCTGAGACTTTGGTTAATTCTTCTTCCTGCCGGGAAATTAGAGTGACATGTGCCCGTCCAAATGCCTAACAGCTACTCTCTCATGGGTTCTCCCTCGTCCCTTCCATCCTCTGGCAAATTGGGAACCTGTGCAAACCAGGAGGTTAAAGGGCCTGTCTCTCCAAGTTGGGAGATTGATAGTAAGGCAGTTGGAAAGTCAAACTGGAGCACCAGGAGAGGGACTATTCGTTGAGTTTTAGAAACCTTTCGTATTCACAGTGTGTCCATTCTCTAGGTTTCCTGTACATGTTATAGCTGTAGTAATATTCCCTTGAACATGGAGAGTTGGGACCCATGGAATGGGGGCCATGCATTATTGCTTGAAAGGGTCTGCATTTGCTCACCCAATCTCACCAATCCTCTCAGTCCCAAGTGTCCAGCCTTATGCCACATCCAGCTGTCATTGTAGATAGGGTCTTTCCAGGTTTCCTCAGACATCCTGAAGGAATTGTAAAGAATTTCCCTGTTTTTTGGTTTTGCTTTTGAAATTCCTTTTTATAGTTGGTTTGAGCTGATACTCGCTGCCATGTTTATGCCACTCTAGACACACTTGATTCCCTTATGGAGACATATCAATACATAGGTTTTAAGATTCTTACTAGTCAGATATATTCCTCTGTGGGAAATATGGGGTTTTGAGTCTCTTTCACGGAGGAAGGTGTCGGTTTTGTCAGTTCCAAAGTTGGTTTTTGAAACGGTCCCTGTGCTTATATCAAACACTGGTTTTATGCATCACCCCACCTCTCCTTCCCCTTTATGCAGGCATAAGAGTGTTTTCTAAATGTGAGACTCTGTTCTCTTTCCTAACTCAGTTCACGTGTAGCCATGTTTACAGGATCTTCATAAGTGATATCTTATGATAAGTTTCTATTTCTGTGTGACTTATTTCACTTAGAATCATCGTACCTGAATCCACTCACTTTGCTGCTACTGGTCTTATGACATTGATTTCATGGCTGAGGGATATTCCATCGTACGTAAGTACCACAATGTTTTGAACCATTTTTATATTTCCTGGGATATTTAAGGTGTACCCAAGTTGAGGTTCTTGTAGTCAGTGCAGCCCTAAATTTGGAGGTGGCTCTTTCTTATTGATTTTCAGTTTTCCCAAGGTATATTCCCTAGACTGGAAGTGGCCTTGGCTCTGTAGCTCTGTTGTTTACTTGTTTTAGGGAACACAATGCACTCCTCCAGTGAGGCAGTTGGCAATTTACATCCCGCCCATCAGCATAACAAGGCTCCCTGTTCTCCAGGGCCTGTCTTGCCTTTCTGGTTTTTACACATTTTGTGGATGTCCCTTTTGACCGGTGGGAAATGATACTTCTTTGTAGTGCAGATTTGCATTGCCCGCTTGCTTGCTTGGCCAAAAAGGGCGTATGCGTTTTCTCCTGAATATATTCAGGAGAAAACGCATACGCCCTTTTTGGCCAAGTGCACCATTGTCCAAGTTGTGCCCCTCTTCCTGTGCTTTACAGGCGATTCCAAGGTACCTCTTGAAATCTGTTTCCTGCTATTTTGCCTCGCTTTCAAGTCCGCCTCGTTGACTTCCCTCAACAGATTTTTGGACGATAGTTGTCCTTTATCACTCTGCCAGTTTGTGAATTGCTGTGCCCCTGCGCTCCATTTCTCAACTCGTTTTTTGTGAGCTGAACGCAAGTCCAAAATTTTGGATCATGTCCTATACTGGTTCCCGGTGGGTGGCTGAGACTTTGGTTAATTCTTCTTCCTGCCGGGAAATTAGAGTGACATGTGCCCGTCCAAATGCCTAACAGCTACTCTCTCATGGGTTCTCCCTCGTCCCTTCCATCCTCTGGCAAATTGGGAACCTGTGCAAACCAGGAGGTTAAAGGGCCTGTCTCTCCAAGTTGGGAGATTGATAGTAAGGCAGTTGGAAAGTCAAACTGGAGCACCAGGAGAGGGACTATTCGTTGAGTTTTAGAAACCTTTCGTATTCACAGTGTGTCCATTCTCTAGGTTTCCTGTACATGTTATAGCTGTAGTAATATTCCCTTGAACCTGGAGAGTTGGGACCCATGGAATGGGGGCCATGCATTATTGCTTGAAAGGGTCTGCATTTGCTCACCCAATCTCACCAATCCTCTCAGTCCCAAGTGTCCAGCCTTATGCCACATCCAGCTGTCATTGTAGATAGGGTCTTTCCAGGTTTCCTCAGACACCCTGAAGGAATTGTAAAGAATTTCCCTGTTTTTTGGTTTTGCTTTTGAAATTCCTTTTTATAGTGGGTTTGAGCTGATTCTCGCTGCCATGTTTATGCCACTCTAGACACACTTGATTCCCTTATGGAGACATATCAATACATAGGTTTTAAGATTCTTACTAGTCAGATATATTCCTCTGTGGGAAATATGGGGTTTTGAGTCTCTTTCACTAAGGAAGGTGTCTGTCTTGTCAATTCCAAAGTTGGTTTTTGAAACGGTCCCTGTGCTTATATCAAACTCTGGTTTTATGCATCACCCCACCTCTCCTTCCCCTTTATGCAGGCATAAGAGTGTTTTCTAAATGTGAGACTCTGTTCTCTTTCCTAACTCAGTTCACGTGTAGCCATGTTTACAGGATCTTCCTAAGTGATATCTTATGATAAGTTTCTTTTTCTGTGTGACTTATTTCACTTAGAATCATCGTACCTGAATCCACTCACTTTGGTGCTACTGGTCTTATGACATTGATTTCATGGCTGAGGGATATTCCATCGTACGTAAGTACCACAATGTTTTGAACCATTTTTATATTTCCTGGGATATTTAAGGTGTACCCAAGTTGAGGTTCTTGTAGTCAGTGCAGCCCTAAATTTGGAGGTGGCTCTTTCTTATTGATTTTCAGTTTTCCCAAGGTATATTCCCTAGACTGGAAGTGGCCTTGGCTCTGTAGCTCTGTTGTTTACTTGTTTTAGGGAACACAATGCACTCCTCCAGTGAGGCAGTTGGCAGTTTACATCCCGCCCATCAGCATAACAAGGCTCCCAGTTCTCCAGGGCCTGTCTTGCCTTTCTGGTTTTTACACATTTTGTGGATGTCCCTTTTGACCGGTGGGAAGTGATACTTCTTTGTAGTGCAGATTTGCATTGCCCGCTTGCTTGCTTGGCCAAAAAAGGGCGTATGCGTTTTCTCCTGAATATATTCAGGAGAAAACGCATACGCCCTTTTTTGGCCAAGTGCACCATTGTCCAAGTTGTGCCCCTCTTCCTGTGCTTTACAGGCGATTCCAACGTACCTCTTGAAATCTATTTCCTGCTATGTTGCCTCGCTTTCAAGTCCGCCTCGTTGACTTCCCTCAACAGATTTTTGGACGATAGTTGTCCTTTATCACTCTGCCAGTTTGTGAATTGCTGTGCCCCTGAGCTTCATTTCTCAACTCGTTTTTTGTGAGCTGAACGCAAGTCCAAAATTTTGGATCATGTCCTATACTGGTTCCCGGTGGGTGGCTGAGACTTTGGTTAATTCTTCTTCCTGCCGGGAAATTAGAGTGACATGTGCCCGTCCAAATGCCTAACAGCTACTCTCTCATGGGTTCTCCCTCGTCCCTTCCATCCTCTGCCAAATTGGGAACCTGTGCAAACCAGGAGGTTAAAGGGCCTGTCTCTCCAAGTTGGGAGATTGATAGTAAGGCAGTTGGAAAGTCAAACTGGAGCACCAGGAGAGGGACTATTCGTTGAGTTTTAGAAACCTTTCGTATTCACAGTGTGTCCATTCTCTAGGTTTCCTGTACATGTTATAGCTGTAGTAATATTCCCTTGAACATGGAGAGTTGGGACCCATGGAATGGGGGCCATGCATTATTGCTTGAAAGGGTCTGCATTTGCTCACCCAATCTCACCAATCCTCTCAGTCCCAAGTGTCCAGCCTTATGCCACATCCAGCTGTCATTGTAGATAGGGTCTTTCCAGGTTTCCTCAGACATCCTGAAGGAATTGTAAAGAATTTCCCTGTTTTTTGGTTTTGCTTTTGAAATTCCTTTTTATAGTGGGTTTGAGCTGATACTCGCTGCCATGTTTATGCCACTCTAGACACACTTGATTCCCTTATGGAGACATATCAATACATAGGCTTTAAGATTCTTACTAGTCAGATATATTCCTCTGTGGGAAATATGGGGTTTTGAGTCTCTTTCACGGAGGAAGGTGTCGGTTTTGTCAGTTCCAAAGTTGGTTTTTGAAACGGTCCCTGTGCTTATATCAAACACTGGTTTTATGCATCACCCCACCTCTCCTTCCCCTTTATGCAGGCATAAGAGTGTTTTCTAAATGTGAGACTCTGTTCTCTTTCCTAACTCAGTTCACGTGTAGCCATGTTTACAGGATCTTCATAAGTGATATCTTATGATAAGTTTCTCTTTCTGTGTGACTTATTTCACTTAGAATCATCGTACCTGAATCCACTCACTTTGCTGCTACTGGTCTTATGACATTGATTTCATGGCTGAGGGATATTCCATCGTACGTAAGTACCACAATGTTTTGAACCATTTTTATATTTCCTGGGATATTTAAGGTGTACCCAAGTTGAGGTTCTTGTAGTCAGTGCAGCCCTAAATTTGGAGGTGGCTCTTTCTTATTGATTTTCAGTTTTCCCAAGGTATATTCCCTAGACTGGAAGTGGCCTTGGCTCTGTAGCTCTGTTGTTTACTTGTTTTAGGGAACACAATGCACTCCTCCAGTGAGGCAGTTGGCAATTTACATCCCGCCCATCAGCATAACAAGGCTCCCAGTTCTCCAGGGCCTGTCTTGCCTTTCTGGTTTTTACACATTTTGTGGATGTCCCTTTTGACCGGTGGGAAATGATACTTCTTTGTAGTGCAGATTTGCATTGCCCGCTTGCTTGCTTGGCCAAAAAGGGCGTATGCGTTTTCTCCTGAATATATTCAGGAGAAAACGCATACGCCCTTTTTGGCCAAGTGCACCATTGTCCAAGTTGTGCCCCTCTTCCTGTGCTTTACAGGCGATTCCAAGGTACCTCTTGAAATCTGTTTCCTGCTATTTTGCCTCGCTTTCAAGTCCGCCTCGTTGACTTCCCTCAACAGATTTTTGGACGATAGTTGTCCTTTATCACTCTGCCAGTTTGTGAATTGCTGTGCCCCTGCGCTCCATTTCTCAACTCGTTTTTTGTGAGCTGAACGCAAGTCCAAAGTTTTGGATCATGTCCTATACTGGTTCCCGGTGGGTGGCTGAGACTTTGGTTAATTCTTCTTCCTGCCGGGAAATTAGAGTGACATGTGCCCGTCCAAATGCCTAACAGCTACTCTCTCATGGGTTCTCCCTCGTCCCTTCCATCCTCTGCCAAATTGGGAACCTGTGCAAACCAGGAGGTTAAAGGGCCTGTCTCTCCAAGTTGGGAGATTGATAGTAAGGCAGTTGGAAAGTCAAACTGGAGCACCAGGAGAGGGACTATTCGTTGAGTTTTAGAAACCTTTCGTATTCACAGTGTGTCCATTCTCTAGGTTTCCTGTACATGTTATAGCTGTAGTAATATTCCCTTGAACCTGGAGAGTTGGGACCCATGGAATGGGGGCCATGCATTATTGCTTGAAAGGGTCTGCATTTGCTCACCCAATCTCACCAATCCTCTCAGTCCCAAGTGTCCAGCCTTATGCCACATCCAGCTGTCATTGTAGATAGGGTCTTTCCAGGTTTCCTCAGACACCCTGAAGGAATTGTAAAGAATTTCCCTGTTTTTTGGTTTTGCTTTTGAAATTCCTTTTTATAGTGGGTTTGAGCTGATTCTCGCTGCCATGTTTATGCCACTCTAGACACACTTGATTCCCTTATGGAGACATATCAATACATAGGTTTTAAGATTCTTACTAGTCAGATATATTCCTCTGTGGGAAATATGGGGTTTTGAGTCTCTTTCACTAAGGAAGGTGTCGGTCTTGTCAATTCCAAAGTTGGTTTTTGAAACGGTCCCTGTGCTTATATCAAACTCTGGTTTTATGCATCACCCCACCTCTCCTTCCCCTTTATGCAGGCATAAGAGTGTTTTCTAAATGTGAGACTCTGTTCTCTTTCCTAACTCAGTTCACGTGTAGCCATGTTTACAGGATCTTCCTAAGTGATATCTTATGATAAGTTTCTTTTTCTGTGTGACTTATTTCACTTAGAATCATCGTACCTGAATCCACTCACTTTGCTGCTACTGGTCTTATGACATTGATTTCATGGCTGAGGGATATTCCATCGTACGTAAGTACCACAATGTTTTGAACCATTTTCATATTTCCTGGGATATTTAAGGTGTACCCAAGTTGAGGTTCTTGTAGTCAGTGCAGCCCTAAATTTGGAGGTGGCTCTTTCTTATTGATTTTCAGTTTTCCCAAGGTATATTCCCTAGACTGGAAGTGGCCTTGGCTCTGTAGCTCTGTTGTTTACTTGTTTTAGGGAACACAATGCACTCCTCCAGTGAGGCAGTTGGCAGTTTACATCCCGCCCATCAGCATAACAAGGCTCCCAGTTCTCCAGGGCCTGTCTTGCCTTTCTGGTTTTTACACATTTTGTGGATGTCCCTTTTGACCGGTGGGAAGTGATACTTCTTTGTAGTGCAGATTTGCATTGCCCGCTTGCTTGCTTGGCCAAAAAGGGCGTATGCGTTTTCTCCTGAATATATTCAGGAGAAAACGCATACGCCCTTTTTTGGCCAAGTGCACCATTGTCCAAGTTGTGCCCCTCTTCCTGTGCTTTACAGGCGATTCCAACGTACCTCTTGAAATCTATTTCCTGCTATGTTGCCTCGCTTTCAAGTCCGCCTCGTTGACTTCCCTCAACAGATTTTTGGACGATAGTTGTCCTTTATCACTCTGCCAGTTTGTGAATTGCTGTGCCCCTGAGCTCCATTTCTCAACTCGTTTTTTGTGAGCTGAACGCAAGTCCAAAATTTTGGATCATGTCCTATACTGGTTCCCGGTGGGTGGCTGAGACTTTGGTTAATTCTTCTTCCTGCCGGGAAATTAGAGTGACATGTGCCCGTCCAAATGCCTAACAGCTACTCTCTCATGGGTTCTCCCTCGTCCCTTCCATCCTCTGGCAAATTGGGAACCTGTGCAAACCAGGAGGTTAAAGGGCCTGTCTCTCCAAGTTGGGAGATTGATAGTAAGGCAGTTGGAAAGTCAAACTGGAGCACCAGGAGAGGGACTATTCGTTGAGTTTTAGAAACCTTTCGTATTCACAGTGTGTCCATTCTCTAGGTTTCCTGTACATGTTATAGCTGTAGTAATATTCCCTTGAACCTGGAGAGTTGGGACCCATGGAATGGGGGCCATGCATTATTGCTTGAAAGGGTCTGCATTTGCTCACCCAATCTCACCAATCCTCTCAGTCCCAAGTGTCCAGCCTTATGCCACATCCAGCTGTCATTGTAGATAGGGTCTTTCCAGGTTTCCTCAGACACCCTGAAGGAATTGTAAAGAATTTCCCTGTTTTTTGGTTTTGCTTTTGAAATTCCTTTTTATAGTGGGTTTGAGCTGATTCTCGCTGCCATGTTTATGCCACTCTAGACACACTTGATTCCCTTATGGAGACATATCAATACATAGGTTTTAAGATTCTTACTAGTCAGATATATTCCTCTGTGGGAAATATGGGGTTTTGAGTCTCTTTCACTAAGGAAGGTGTCTGTCTTGTCAATTCCAAAGTTGGTTTTTGAAACGGTCCCTGTGCTTATATCAAACTCTGGTTTTATGCATCACGCCACCTCTCCTTCCCCTTTATGCAGGCATAAGAGTGTTTTCTAAATGTGAGACTCTGTTCTCTTTCCTAACTCAGTTCACGTGTAGCCATGTTTACAGGATCTTCCTAAGTGATATCTTATGATAAGTTTCTTTTTCTGTGTGACTTATTTCACTTAGAATCATCGTACCTGAATCCACTCACTTTGGTGCTACTGGTCTTATGACATTGATTTCATGGCTGAGGGATATTCCATCGTACGTAAGTACCACAATGTTTTGAACCATTTTTATATTTCCTGGGATATTTAAGGTGTACCCAAGTTGAGGTTCTTGTAGTCAGTGCAGCCCTAAATTTGGAGGTGGCTCTTTCTTATTGATTTTCAGTTTTCCCAAGGTATATTCCCTAGACTGGAAGTGGCCTTGGCTCTGTAGCTCTGTTGTTTACTTGTTTTAGGGAACACAATGCACTCCTCCAGTGAGGCAGTTGGCAGTTTACATCCCGCCCATCAGCATAACAAGGCTCCCAGTTCTCCAGGGCCTGTCTTGCCTTTCTGGTTTTTACACATTTTGTGGATGTCCCTTTTGACCGGTGGGAAGTGATACTTCTTTGTAGTGCAGATTTGCATTGCCCGCTTGCTTGCTTGGCCAAAAAGGGCGTATGCGTTTTCTCCTGAATATATTCAGGAGAAAACGCATACGCCCTTTTTTGGCCAAGTGCACCATTGTCCAAGTTGTGCCCCTCTTCCTGTGCTTTACAGGCGATTCCAACGTACCTCTTGAAATCTATTTCCTGCTATGTTGCCTCGCTTTCAAGTCCGCCTCGTTGACTTCCCTCAACAGATTTTTGGACGATAGTTGTCCTTTATCACTCTGCCAGTTTGTGAATTGCTGTGCCCCTGAGCTCCATTTCTCAACTCGTTTTTTGTGAGCTGAACGCAAGTCCAAAATTTTGGATCATGTCCTATACTGGTTCCCGGTGGGTGGCTGAGACTTTGGTTAATTCTTCTTCCTGCCGGGAAATTAGAGTGACATGTGCCCGTCCAAATGCCTAACAGCTACTCTCTCATGGGTTCTCCCTCGTCCCTTCCATCCTCTGCCAAATTGGGAACCTGTGCAAACCAGGAGGTTAAAGGGCCTGTCTCTCCAAGTTGGGAGATTGATAGTAAGGCAGTTGGAAAGTCAAACTGGAGCACCAGGAGAGGGACTATTCGTTGAGTTTTAGAAACCTTTCGTATTCACAGTGTGTCCATTCTCTAGGTTTCCTGTACATGTTATAGCTGTAGTAATATTCCCTTGAACATGGAGAGTTGGGACCCATGGAATGGGGGCCATGCATTATTGCTTGAAAGGGTCTGCATTTGCTCACCCAATCTCACCAATCCTCTCAGTCCCAAGTGTCCAGCCTTATGCCACATCCAGCTGTCATTGTAGATAGGGTCTTTCCAGGTTTCCTCAGACATCCTGAAGGAATTGTAAAGAATTTCCCTGTTTTTTGGTTTTGCTTTTGAAATTCCTTTTTATAGTTGGTTTGAGCTGATACTCGCTGCCATGTTTATGCCACTCTAGACACACTTGATTCCCTTATGGAGACATATCAATACATAGGTTTTAAGATTCTTACTAGTCAGATATATTCCTCTGTGGGAAATATGGGGTTTTGAGTCTCTTTCACGGAGGAAGGTGTCGGTTTTGTCAGTTCCAAAGTTGGTTTTTGAAACGGTCCCTGTGCTTATATCAAACACTGGTTTTATGCATCACCCCACCTCTCCTTCCCCTTTATGCAGGCATAAGAGTGTTTTCTAAATGTGAGACTCTGTTCTCTTTCCTAACTCAGTTCACGTGTAGCCATGTTTACAGGATCTTCATAAGTGATATCTTATGATAAGTTTCTATTTCTGTGTGACTTATTTCACTTAGAATCATCGTACCTGAATCCACTCACTTTGCTGCTACTGGTCTTATGACATTGATTTCATGGCTGAGGGATATTCCATCGTACGTAAGTACCACAATGTTTTGAACCATTTTTATATTTCCTGGGATATTTAAGGTGTACCCAAGTTGAGGTTCTTGTAGTCAGTGCAGCCCTAAATTTGGAGGTGGCTCTTTCTTATTGATTTTCAGTTTTCCCAAGGTATATTCCCTAGACTGGAAGTGGCCTTGGCTCTGTAGCTCTGTTGTTTACTTGTTTTAGGGAACACAATGCACTCCTCCAGTGAGGCAGTTGGCAATTTACATCCCGCCCATCAGCATAACAAGGCTCCCTGTTCTCCAGGGCCTGTCTTGCCTTTCTGGTTTTTACACATTTTGTGGATGTCCCTTTTGACCGGTGGGAAATGATACTTCTTTGTAGTGCAGATTTGCATTGCCCGCTTGCTTGCTTGGCCAAAAAGGGCGTATGCGTTTTCTCCTGAATATATTCAGGAGAAAACGCATACGCCCTTTTTGGCCAAGTGCACCATTGTCCAAGTTGTGCCCCTCTTCCTGTGCTTTACAGGCGATTCCAAGGTACCTCTTGAAATCTGTTTCCTGCTATTTTGCCTCGCTTTCAAGTCCGCCTCGTTGACTTCCCTCAACAGATTTTTGGACGATAGTTGTCCTTTATCACTCTGCCAGTTTGTGAATTGCTGTGCCCCTGAGCTCCATTTCTCAACTCGTTTTTTGTGAGCTGAACGCAAGTCCAAAATTTTGGACCATGTCCTATACTGGTTCCCGGTGGGTGGCTGAGACTTTGGTTAATTCTTCTTCCTGCCGGGAAATTAGAGTGACATGTGCCCGTCCAAATGCCTAACAGCTACTCTCTCATGGGTTCTCCCTCGTCCCTTCCATCCTTTGGCAAATTGGGAACCTGTGCAAACCAGGAGGTTAAAGGGCCTGTCTCTCCAAGTTGGGAGATTGATAGTAAGGCAGTTGGAAAGTCAAACTGGAGCACCAGGAGAGGGACTATTCGTTGAGTTTTAGAAACCTTTCGTATTCACAGTGTGTCCATTCTCTAGGTTTCCTGTACATGTTATAGCTGTAGTAATATTCCCTTGAACCTGGAGAGTTGGGACCCATGGAATGGGGGCCATGCATTATTGCTTGAAAGGGTCTGCATTTGCTCACCCAATCTCACCAATCCTCTCAGTCCCAAGTGTCCAGCCTTATGCCACATCCAGCTGTCATTGTAGATAGGGTCTTTCCAGGTTTCCTCAGACACCCTGAAGGAATTGTAAAGAATTTCCCTGTTTTTTGGTTTTGCTTTTGAAATTCCTTTTTATAGTGGGTTTGAGCTGATTCTCGCTGCCATGTTTATGCCACTCTAGACACACTTGATTCCCTTATGGAGTCATATCAATACATAGGTTTTAAGATTCTTACTAGTCAGATATATTCCTCTGCGGGAAATATGGGGTTTTGAGTCTCTTTCACTGAGGAAGGTGTAGGTCTTGTCTATTCCAAAGTTGGTTTTTGGAACGGTCCCTGTGCTTATATCAAACTCTGGTTTTATGCATCACCCCACCTCTCCTTCCCCTTTATGCAGGCATAAGAGTGTTTTCTAAATGTGAGACTCTGTTCTCTTTCCTAACTCAGTTCACGTGTAGCCATGTTTACAGGATCTTCATAAGTGATATCTTATGATAAGTTTCTTTTTCTGTGTGACTTATTTCACTTAGAATCATCGTACCTGAATCCACTCACTTTGCTGCTACTGGTCTTATGACATTGATTTCATCGCTGAGGGATATTCCATCATACGTAAGTACCACAATGTTTTGAACCATTTTTATATTTCCTGGGATATTTAAGGTGTACCCAAGTTGAGGTTCTTGTAGTCAGTGCAGCCCTAAATTTGGAGGTGGCGCTTTCTTATTGATTTTCAGTTTTCCCAGGGTATATTCCCTAGACTGGAAGTGGCCTTGGCTCTGTAGCTCTGTTGTTTACTTGTTTTAGGGAACACAATGCACTCCTCCAGTGAGGCAGTTGGCAGTTTACATCCCGCCCATCAGCATAACAAGGCTCCCAGTTCTCCAGGGCCTGTCTTGCCTTTCTGGTTTTTACACATTTTGTGGATGTCCCTTATGACCGGTGGGAAGTGATACTTCTTTGTAGTGCAGATTTGCATTGCCCGCTTGCTTGCTTGGCCACAAAGGGCGTATGCGTTTTCTCCTGAATATATTCAGGAGAAAACGCATACGCCCTTTTTGGCCAAGTGCACCATTGTCCAAGTTGTGCCCCTCTTCCTGTGCTTTACAGGCGATTCCAAGGTACCTCTTGAAATCTGTTTCCTGCTATTTTGCCTCGCTTTCAAGTCCGCCTCATTGACTTCCCTCAACAGATTTTTGGACGATAGTTGTCCTTTATCACTCTGCCAGTTTGTGAATTGCTGTGCCCCTGAGCTCCATTTCTCAACTCGTTTTTTGTGAGCTGAACGCAAGTCCAAAATTTTGGATCATGTCCTATACTGGTTCCCGGTGGGTGGCTGAGACTTTGGTTAATTCTTCTTCCTGCCGGGAAATTAGAGTGACATGTGCCCGTCCAAATGCCTAACAGCTACTCTCTCATGGGTTCTCCCTCGTCCCTTCCATCTTCTGCCAAATTGGGAACCTGTGCAAACCAGGAGGTTAAAGGGCCTGTCTCTCCAAGTTGGGAGATTGATAGTAAGGCAGTTGGAAAGTCAAACTGGAGCACCAGGAGAGGGACTATTCGTTGAGTTTTAGAAACCTTTCGTATTCACAGTGTGTCCATTCTCTAGGTTTCCTGTACATGTTATAGCTGTAGTAATATTCCCTTGAACCTGGAGAGTTGGGACCCATGGAATGGGGGCCATGCATTATTGCTTGAAAGGGTCTGCATTTGCTCACCCAATCTCACCAATCCTCTCAGTCCCAAGTGTCCAGCCTTATGCCACATCCAGCTGTCATTGTAGATAGGGTCTTTCCAGGTTTCCTCAGACACCCTGAAGGAATTGTAAAGAATTTCCCTGTTTTTTGGTTTTGCTTTTGAAATTCCTTTTTATAGTGGGTTTGAGCTGATTCTCGCTGCCATGTTTATGCCACTCTAGACACACTTGATTCCCTTATGGAGACATATCAATACATAGGTTTTAAGATTCTTACTAGTCAGATATATTCCGCTGTGGGAAATATGGGGTTTTGAGTCTCTTTCACTGAGGAAGGTGTAGGTCTTGTCTATTCCAAAGTTGGTTTTTGAAACGGTCCCTGTGCTTATATCAAACTCTGGTTTTATGCATCACTCCACCTCTCCTTCCCCTTTATGCAGGCATAAGAGTGTTTTCTAAATGTGAGACTCTGTTCTCTTTCCTAACTCAGTTCACGTGTAGCCATGTTTACAGGATCTTCATAAGTGATATCTTATGATAAGTTTCTTTTTCTGTGTGACTTATTTCACTTAGAATCATCGTACCTGAATCCACTCACTTTGCTGCTACTGGTCTTATGACATTGATTTCATGGCTGAGGGATATTCCATCGTACGTAAGTACCACAATGTTTTGAACCATTTTTATATTTCCTGGGATATTTAAGGTGTACCCAAGTTGAGGTTCTTGTAGTCAGTGCAGCCCTAAATTTGGAGGTGGCTCTTTCTTATTGATTTTCAGTTTTCCCAAGGTATATTCCCTAGACTGGAAGTGGCCTTGGCTCTGTAGCTCTGTTGTTTACTTGTTTTAGGGAACACAATGCACTCCTCCAGTGAGGCAGTTGGCAATTTACATCCCGCCCATCAGCATAACAAGGCTCCCAGTTCTCCAGGGCCTGTCTTGCCTTTCTGGTTTTTACACATTTTGTGGATGTCCCTTATGACCGGTGGGAAGTGATACTTCTTTGTAGTGCAGATTTGCATTGCCCGCTTGCTTGCTTGGCCACAAAGGGCGTATGCGTTTTCTCCTGAATATATTCAGGAGAAAACGCATACGCCCTTTTTGGCCAAGTGCACCATTGTCCAAGTTGTGCCCCTCTTCCTGTGCTTTACAGGCGATTCCAAGGTACCTCTTGAAATCTGTTTCCTGCTATTTTGCCTCGCTTTCAAGTCCGCCTCGTTGACTTCCCTCAACAGATTTTTGGACGATAGTTGTCCTTTATCACTCTGCCAGTTTGTGAATTGCTGTGCCCCTGAGCTCCATTTCTCAACTCGTTTTTTGTGAGCTGAACGCAAGTCCAAAATTTTGGATCATGTCCTATACTGGTTCCCGGTGGGTGGCTGAGACTTTGGTTAATTCTTCTTCCTGCCGGGAAATTAGAGTGACATGTGCCCGTCCAAATGCCTAACAGCTACTCTCTCATGGGTTCTCCCTCGTCCCTTCCATCTTCTGCCAAATTGGGAACCTGTGCAAACCAGGAGGTTAAAGGGCCTGTCTCTCCAAGTTGGGAGATTGATAGTAAGGCAGTTGGAAAGTCAAACTGGAGCACCAGGAGAGGGACTATTCGTTGAGTTTTAGAAACCTTTCGTATTCACAGTGTGTCCATTCTCTAGGTTTCCTGTACATGTTATAGCTGTAGTAATATTCCCTTGAACCTGGAGAGTTGGGACCCATGGAATGGGGGCCATGCATTATTGCTTGAAAGGGTCTGCATTTGCTCACCCAATCTCACCAATCCTCTCAGTCCCAAGTGTCCAGCCTTATGCCACATCCAGCTGTCATTGTAGATAGGGTCTTTCCAGGTTTCCTCAGACACCCTGAAGGAATTGTAAAGAATTTCCCTGTTTTTTGGTTTTGCTTTTGAAATTCCTTTTTATAGTGGGTTTGAGCTGATTCTCGCTGCCATGTTTATGCCACTCTAGACACACTTGATTCCCTTATGGAGACATATCAATACATAGGTTTTAAGATTCTTACTAGTCAGATATATTCCTCTGTGGGAAATATGGGGTTTTGAGTCTCTTTCACTGAGGAAGGTGTAGGTCTTGTCTATTCCAAAGTTGGTTTTTGAAACGGTCCCTGTGCTTATATCAAACTCTGGTTTTATGCATCACTCCACCTCTCCTTCCCCTTTATGCAGGCATAAGAGTGTTTTCTAAATGTGAGACTCTGTTCTCTTTCCTAACTCAGTTCACGTGTAGCCATGTTTACAGGATCTTCATAAGTGATATCTTATGATAAGTTTCTTTTTCTGTGTGACTTATTTCACTTAGAATCATCGTACCTGAATCCACTCACTTTGCTGCTACTGGTCTTATGACATTGATTTCATGGCTGAGGGATATTCCATCGTACGTAAGTACCACAATGTTTTGAACCATTTTTATATTTCCTGGGATATTTAAGGTGTACCCAAGTTGAGGTTCTTGTAGTCAGTGCAGCCCTAAATTTGGAGGTGGCTCTTTCTTATTGATTTTCAGTTTTCCCAAGGTATATTCCCTAGACTGGAAGTGGCCTTGGCTCTGTAGCTCTGTTGTTTACTTGTTTTAGGGAACACAATGCACTCCTCCAGTGAGGCAGTTGGCAATTTACATCCCGCCCATCAGCATAACAAGGCTCCCAGTTCTCCAGGGCCTGTCTTGCCTTTCTGGTTTTTACACATTTTGTGGATGTCCCTTATGACCGGTGGGAAGTGATACTTCTTTGTAGTGCAGATTTGCATTGCCCGCTTGCTTGCTTGGCCAAAAAGGGCGTATGCGTTTTCTCCTGAATATATTCAGGAGAAAACGCATACGCCCTTTTTGGCCAAGTGCACCATTGTCCAAGTTGTGCCCCTCTTCCTGTGCTTTACAGGCGATTCCAAGGTACCTCTTGAAATCTGTTTCCTGCTATTTTGCCTCGCTTTCAAGTCCGCCTCGTTGACTTCCCTCAACAGATTTTTGGACGATAGTTGTCCTTTATCACTCTGCCAGTTTGTGAATTGCTGTGCCCCTGAGCTCCATTTCTCAACTCGTTTTTTGTGAGCTGAACGCAAGTCCAAAATTTTGGATCATGTCCTAAACTGGTTCCCGGTGGGTGACTGAGACTTTGGTTAATTCTTCTTCCTGCCGGGAAATTAGAGTGACATGTGCCCGTCCAAATGCCTAACAGCTACTCTCTCATGGGTTCTCCCTCGTCCCTTCCATCTTCTGCCAAATTGGGAAGCTGTGCAAACCAGGAGGTTAAAGGGCCTGTCTCTCCAAGTTGGGAGATTGATAGTAAGGCAGTTGGAAAGTCAAACTGGAGCACCAGGAGAGGGACTATTCGTTGAGTTTTAGAAACCTTTCGTATTCACAGTGTGTCCATTCTCTAGGTTTCCTGTACATGTTATAGCTGTAGTAATATTCCCTTGAACCTGGAGAGTTGGGACCCATGGAATGGGGGCCATGCATTATTGCTTGAAAGGGTCTGCATTTGCTCACCCAATCTCACCAATCCTCTCAGTCCCAAGTGTCAGGCCTTATGCCACATCCAGCTGTCATTGTAGATAGGGTCTTTCCAGGTTTCCTCAGACACCCTGAAGGAAGTGTAAAGAATTTCCCTGTTTTTTGGTTTTGCTTTTGAAATTCCTTTTTATAGTGGGTTTGAGCTGATTCTCGCTGCCATGTTTATGCCACTCTAGACACACTTGATTCCCTTATGGAGACATATCAATACATAGGTTTTAAGATTCTTACTAGTCAGATATATTCCTCTGTGGGAAATATGGGGTTTTGAGTCTCTTTCACTGAGGAAGGTGTAGGTCTTGTCTATTCCAAAGTTGGTTTTTGAAACGGTCCCTGTGCTTATATCAAACTCTGGTTTTATGCATCACCCCACCTCTCCTTCCCCTTTATGCAGGCATAAGAGTGTTTTCTAAATGTGAGACTCTGTTCTCTTTCCTAACTCAGTTCACGTGTAGCCATGTTTACAGGATCTTCATAAGTGATATCTTATGATAAGTTTCTTTTTCTGTGTGACTTATTTCACTTAGAATCATCGTACCTGAATCCACTCACTTTGCTGCTACTGGTCTTATGACATTGATTTCATGGCTGAGGGATATTCCATCGTACGTAAGTACCACAATGTTTTGAACCATTTTTATATTTCCTGGGATATTTAAGGTGTACCCAAGTTGAGGTTCTTGTAGTCAGTGCAGCCCTAAATTTGGAGGTGGCTCTTTCTTATTGATTTTCAGTTTTCCCAAGGTATATTCCCTAGACTGGAAGTGGCCTTGGCTCTGTAGCTCTGTTGTTTACTTGTTTTAGGGAACACAATGCACTCCTCCAGTGAGGCAGTTGGCAATTTACATCCCGCCCATCAGCATAACAAGGCTCCCAGTTCTCCAGGGCCTGTCTTGCCTTTCTGATTTTTACACATTTTGTGGATGTCCCTTTTGACCGGTGGGAAGTGATACTTCTTTGTAGTGCAGATTTGCATTGCCCGCTTGCTTGCTTGGCCAAAAAGGGCGTATGCGTTTTCTCCTGAATATATTCAGGAGAAAACGCATACGCCCTTTTTGGCCAAGTGCACCATTGTCCAAGTTGTGCCCCTCTTCCTGTGCTTTACAGGCGATTCCAAGGTACCTCTTGAAATCTGTTTCCTGCTATTTTGCCTCGCTTTCAAGTCCGCCTCGTTGACTTCCCTCAACAGATTTTTGGACGATAGTTGTCCTTAATCACTCTGCCAGTTTGTGAATTGCTGTGCCCCTGAGCTCCATTTCTCAACTCGTTTTTTGTGAGCTGAACGCAAGTCCAAAATTTTGGATCATGTCCTATACTGGTTCCCGGTGGGTGGCTGAGACTTTGGTTAATTCTTCTTCCTGCCGGGAAATTAGAGTGACATGTGCCCGTCCAAATGCCTAACAGCTACTCTCTCATGGGTTCTCTCTCGTCCCTTCCATCCTCTGCCAAATTGGGAACCTGTGCAAACCAGGAGGTTAAAGGGCCTGTCTCTCCAAGTTGGGAGATTGATAGTAAGGCAGTTGGAAAGTCAAATTGGAGCACCAGGAGAGGGACTATTCGTTGAGTTTTAGAAACCTTTCGTATTCACAGTGTGTCCATTCTCCAGGTTTCCTGTACATGTTATAGCTGTAGTAATATTCCCTTGAACCTGGAGAGTTGGGACCCATGGAATGGGGGCCATGCATTATTGCTTGAAAGGGTCTGCATTTGCTCACCCAATCTCACCAATCCTCTCAGTCCCAAGTGTCCAGCCTTATGCCACATCCAGCTGTCATTGTAGATAGGGTCTTTCCAGGTTTCCTCAGACACCCTGAAGGAATTGTAAAGAATTTCCCTGTTTTTTGGTTTTGCTTTTGAAATTCCTTTTTATAGTGGGTTTGAGCTGATTCTCGCTGCCATGTTTATGCCACTCTAGACACACTTGATTCCCTTATGGAGACATATCAATACATAGGTTTTAAGATTCTTACTAGTCAGATATATTCCTCTGTGGGAAATATGGGGTTTTGAGTCTCTTTCACTGAGGAAGGTGTAGGTCTTGTCTATTCCAAAGTTGGTTTTTGAAACGGTCCCTGTGCTTATATCAAACTCTGGTTTTATGCATCACCCCACCTCTCCTTCCCCTTTATGCAGGCATAAGAGTGTTTTCTAAATGTGAGACTCTGTTCTCTTTCCTAACTCAGTTCACGTGTAGCCATGTTTACAGGATCTTCATAAGTGATATCTTATGATAAGTTTCTTTTTCTGTGTGACTTATTTCACTTAGAATCATCGTACCTGAATCCACTCACTTTGTTGCTACTGGTCTTATGACATTGATTTCATGGCTGAGGGATATTCCATCGTACGTAAGTACCACAATGTTTTGAACCATTTTTATATTTCCTGGGATATTTAAGGTGTACCCAATTTGAGGTTCTTGTAGTCAGTGCAGCCCTAAATTTGGAGGTGGCTCTTTCTTATTGATTTTCAGTTTTCCCAAGGTATATTCCCTAGACTGGAAGTGGCCTTGGCTCTGTAGCTCTGTTGTTTACTTGTTTTAGGGAACACAATGCACTCCTCCAGTGAGGCAGTTGGCAATTTACATCCCGCCCATCAGCATAACAAGGCTCCCAGTTCTCCAGGGCCTGTCTTGCCTTTCTGGTTTTTACACATTTTGTGGATGTCCCTTTTGACCGGTGGGAAGTGATACTTCTTTGTAGTGCAGATTTGCATTGCCCGCTTGCTTGCTTGGCCAAAATGGGCGTATGCGTTTTCTCCTGAATATATTCAGGAGAAAACGCATACGCCCTTTTTGGCCAAGTGCACCATTGTCCAAGTTGTGCCCCTCTTCCTGTGCTTTACAGGCGATTCCAAGGTACCTCTTGAAATCTGTTTCCTGCTATTTTGCCTCACTTTCAAGTCCGCCTCGTTGACTTCCCTCAACAGATTTTTGGACGATAGTTGTCCTTTATCACTCTGCCAGTTTGTGAATTGCTGTGCCCCTGAGCTCCATTTCTCAACTCGTTTTTTGTGAGCTGAACGCAAGTCCAAAATTTTGGATCATGTCCTATACTGGTTCCCGGTGGGTGGCTGAGACTTTGGTTAATTCTTCTTCCTGCCGGGAAATTAGAGTGACATGTGCCCGTCCAAATGCCTAACAGCTACTCTCTCATGGGTTCTCCCTCGTCCCTTCCATCCTCTGCCAAATTGGGAACCTGTGCAAACCAGGAGGTTAAAGGGCCTGTCTCTCCAAGTTGGGAGATTGATAGTAAGGCAGTTGGAAAGTGAAACTGGAGCACCAGGAGAGGGACTATTCGTTGAGTTTTAGAAACCTTTCGTATTCACAGTGTGTCCATTCTCTAGGTTTCCTGTACATGTTATAGCTGTAGTAATATTCCCTTGAACATGGAGAGTTGGGACCCATGGAATGGGGGCCATGCATTATTGCTTGAAAGGGTCTGCATTCGCTCACCCAATCTCACCAATCCTCTCAGTCCCAAGTGTCCAGCCTTATGCCACATCCAGCTGTCATTGTAGATAGGGCCTTTCCAGGTTTCCTCAGACACCCTGAAGGAATTGTAAAGAATTTCCCTGTTTTTTGGTTTTGCTTTTGAAATTCCTTTTTATAGTGGGTTTGAGCTGATTCTCGCTGCCATGTTTATGCCACTCTAGACACACTTGATTCCCTTATGGAGACATATCAATACATAGGTTTTAAGATTCTTACTAGTCAGATATATTCCTCTGCGGGAAATATGGGGTTTTGAGTCTCTTTCACTGAAGAAGTTGTAGGTCTTGTCTATTCCAAAGTTGGTTTTTGGAATGGTCCCTGTGCTTATATCAAACTCTGGTTTTATGCATCACCCCACCTCTCCATCCCCTTTATGCAGGCATAAGAGTGTTTTCTAAATGTGAGACTCTGTTCTCTTTCCTAACTCAGTTCACGTGTAGCCATGTTTACAGGATCTTCCTAAGTGATATCTTATGATAAGTTTCTTTTTCTGTGTGACTTATTTCACTTAGAATCATCGTACCTGAATCCACTCACTTTGCTGCTACTGGTCTTATGACATTGATTTCATGGCTGAGGGATATTCCATCGTACGTAAGTACCACAATGTTTTGAACCATTTTTATATTTCCTGGGATATTTAAGGTGTACCCAAGTTGAGGTTCTTGTAGTCAGTGCAGCCCTAAATTTGGAGGTGGCTCTTTCTTATTGATTTTCAGTTTTCCCAAGGTATATTCCCTAGACTGGAAGTGGCCTTGGCTCTGTAGCTCTGTTGTTTACTTGTTTTAGGGAACACAATGCACTCCTCCAGTGAGGCAGTTGGCAATTTACATCCCACCCATCAGCATAACAAGGCTCCCAGTTCCTCAGGGCCTGTCTTGCCTTTCTGGTTTTTACACATTTTGTGGATGTCCCTTTTGACCGGTGGGAAGTGATACTTCTTTGTAGTGCAGATTTGCATTGCCCGCTTGCTTGCTTGGCCAAAAAGGGCGTATGCGTTTTCTCCTGAATATATTCAGGAGAAAACGCATACGCCCTTTTTGGCCAAGTGCACCATTGTCCAAGTTGTGCCCCTCTTCCTGTGCTTTACAGGCGATTCCAAGGTACCTCTTGAAATCTGTTTCCTGCTATTTTGCCTCGCTTTCAAGTCCGCCTCGTTGACTTCCCTCAACAGATTTTTGGACGATAGTTGTCCTTTATCACTCTGCCAGTTTGTGAATTGCTGTGCCGCTGAGCTCCATTTCTCAACTCGTTTTTTGTGAGCTGAACACAAGTCCAAAATTTTGGATCATGTCCTATACTGGTTCCCGGTGGGTGGCTGAGACTTTGGTTAATTCTTCTTCCTGCCGGGAAATTAGAGTGACATGTGCCCGTCCAAATGCCTAACAGCTACTCTCTCATGGGTTCTCCCTCGTCCCTTCCATCTTCTGCCAAATTGGGAACCTGTGCAAACCAGGAGGTTAAAGGGCCTGTCTCTCCAAGTTGGGAGATTGATAGTAAGGCAGTTGGAAAGTCAAACTGGAGCACCAGGAGAGGGACTATTCGTTGAGTTTTAGAAACCTTTCGTATTCACAGTGTGTCCATTCTCTAGGTTTCCTGTACATGTTATAGCTGTAGTAATATTCCCTTGAACCTGGAGAGTTGGGACTCATGGAATGGGGGCCATGCATTATTGCTTGAAAGGGTCTGCATTTGCTCACCCAATCTCACCAATCCTCTCAGTCCCAAGTGTCCAGCCTTATGCCACATCCAGCTGTCATTGTAGATAGGGTCTTTCCAGGTTTCCTCAGACACCCTGAAGGAATTGCAAAGAATTTCCCTGTTTTTTGGTTTTGCTTTTGAAACTCCTTTTTATAGTGGGTTTGAGCTGATTCTCACTGCCATGTTTATGCCACTCTAGACACACTTGATTCCCTTATGGAGTCATATCAATACATAGGTTTTAAGATTCTTACTAGTCAGATATATTCCTCTGCGGGAAATATGGGGTTTTGAGTCTCTTTCACTGAGGAAGGTGTAGGTCTTGTCTATTCCAAAGTTGGTTTTTGGAACGGTCCCTGTGCTTATATCAAACTCTGGTTTTATGCATCACCCCACCTCTCCATCCCCTTTATGCAGGCATAAGAGTGTTTTCTAAATGTGAGATTCTGTTCTCTTTCCTAACTCAGTTCACGTGTAGCCATGTTTACAGGATCTTCATAAGTGATATCTTATGATAAGTTTCTTTTTCTGTGTGACTTATTTCACTTAGAATCATCGTACCTGAATCCACTCACTTTGCTGCTACTGGTCTTATGACATTGATTTCATGGCGGAGGGATATTCCATCGTACGTAAGTACCACAATGTTTTGAACCATTTTTATATTGCCTGGGATATTTAAGGTGTACCCAAGTTGAGGTTCTTGTAGTCAGTGCAGCCCTAAATTTGGAGGTGGCTCTTTCTTATTGATTTTCAGTTTTCCCAAGGTATATTCCCTAGACTGGAAGTGGCCTTGGCTCTGTAGCTCTGTTGTTTACTTGTTTTAGGGAACACAATGCACTCCTCCAGTGAGGCAGTTGGCAGTTTACATCCCGCCCATCAGCATAACAAGGCTCCCAGTTCTCCAGGGCCTGTCTTGCCTTTCTGGTTTTTACACATTTTGTGGATGTCCCTTTTGACCGGTGGGAAGTGATACTTCTTTGTAGTGCAGATTTGCATTGCCCGCTTGCTTGCTTGGCCAAAAAGGGCGTATGCGTTTTCTCCTGAATATATTCAGGAGAAAACGCATACGCCCTTTTTGGCCAAGTGCACCATTGTCCAAGTTGTGCCCCTCTTCCTGTGCTTTACAGGTGATTCCAAGGTACCTCTTGAAATCTGTTTCCTGCTATTTTGCCTCGCTTTCAAGTCCGCCTCGTTGACTTCCCTCAACAGATTTTTGGACGATAGTTGTCCTTTATCACTCTGCCAGTTTTTGAATTGCTGTGCCCCTGAGCTCCATTTCTCAACTCGTTTTTTGTGAGCTGAACGCAAGTCCAAAATTTTGGATCATGTCCTATACTGGTTCCCGGTGGGTGGCTGAGACTTTGGTTAATTCTTCTTCCTGCCGGGAAATTAGAGTGACATGTGCCCGTCCAAATGGCTAACAGCTACTCTCTCATGGGTTCTCCCTCGTCCCTTCCATCCTCTGCCAAATTGGGAACCTGTGCAAACCAGGAGGTTAAAGGGCCTGTCTCTCCAAGTTGGGAGATTGATAGTAAGGCAGTTGGAAAGTCAAACTGGAGCACCAGGAGAGGGACTATTCGTTGAGTTTTAGAAACCTTTCGTATTCACAGTGTGTCCATTCTCTAGGTTTCCTGTACATGTTATAGCTGTAGTAATATTCCCTTGAACCTGGAGAGTTGGGACCCATGGAATGGGGGCCATGCATTATTGCTTGAAAGGGTCTGCATTTGCTCACCCAATCTCACCAATCCTCTCAGTCCCAAGTGTCCAGCCTTATGCCACATCCAGCTGTCATTGTAGATAGGGTCTTTCCAGGTTTCCTCAGACACCCTGAAGGAATTGTAAAGAATTTCCCTGTTTTTTGGTTTTGCTTTTGAAATTCCTTTTTATAGTGGGTTTGAGCTGATTCTCGCTGCCATGTTTATGCCACTCTAGACACACTTGATTCCCTTATGGAGACATATCAATACATAGGTTTTAAGATTCTTACTAGTCAGATATATTCCTCTGTGGGAAATATGGGGTTTTGAGTCTCTTTCACTAAGGAAGGTGTCGGTCTTGTCTATTCCAAAGTTGGTTTTTGAAACGGTCCGTGTGCTTATATCAAACTCTGGTTTTATGCATCACCCCACCTCTCCTTCCCCTTTATGCAGGCATAAGGGTGTTTTCTAAATGTGAGACTCTGTTCTCTTTCCTAACTCAATTCACGTGTAGCCATGTTTACAGGATCTTCATAAGTGATATCTTATGATAAGTTTCTTTTTCTGTGTGACTTATTTCACTTAGAATCATCGTACCTGAATCCACTCACTTTGCTGCTACTGGTCTTATGACATTGATTTCATGGCTGAGGGATATTCCATCGTACGTAAGTACCACAATGTTTTGAACCATTTTTATATTTCCTGGGATATTTAAGGTGTACCCAAGTTGAGGTTCTTGTAATCAGTGCAGCCCTAAATTTGGAGGTGGCTCTTTCTTATTGATTTTCAGTTTTCCCAAGGTATATTCCCTAGACTGGAAGTGGCCTTGGCTCTGTAGCTCTGTTGTTTACTTGTTTTAGGGAACACAATGCACTCCTCCAGTGAGGCAGTTGGCAATTTACATCCCGCCCATCAGCATAACAAGGCTCCCAGTTCTCCAGGGCCTGTCTTGCCTTTCTGGTTTTTACACATTTTGTGGATGTTCCTTTTGACCGGTGGGAAGTGATACTTCTTTGTAGTGCAGA
This sequence comes from Mesoplodon densirostris, assembly GCF_025265405.1. Lineage (NCBI taxonomy): Eukaryota > Metazoa > Chordata > Mammalia > Artiodactyla > Ziphiidae > Mesoplodon > Mesoplodon densirostris. Next base: position 5,095,114 of record NW_026778199.1, on the reverse strand, counting down.
TTTGCATTGCCCGCTTGCTTGCTTGGCCAAAAAGGGCGTATGCGTTTTCTCCTGAATATATTCAGGAGAAAATGCATACGCCCTTTTTGGCCAAGTGCACCATTGTCCAAGTTGTGCCCCTCTTCCTGTGCTTTACAGGCGATTCCAAGGTACCTCTTGAAATCTGTTTTCTGCTATTTTGCCTCGCTTTCAAGTCCGCCTCGTTGACTTCCCTCAACAGATTTTTGGACGATAGTTGTCCTTTATCACTCTGCCAGTTTGTGAATTGCTGTGCCCCTGAGCTCCATTTCTCAACTCGTTTTTTGTGAGCTGAACACAAGTCCAAAATTTTGGATCATGTCCTATACTGGTTCCCGGTGGGTGGCTGAGACTTTGGTTAATTCTTCTTCCTGCCGGGAAATTAGAGTGACATGTGCCCGTCCAAATGCCTAACAGCTACTCTCTCATGGGTTCTCCCTCGTCCCTTCCATCCTCTGCCAAATTGGGAACCTGTGCAAACCAGGAGGTTAAAGGGCCTGTCTCTCCAAGTTGGGAGATTGATAGTAAGGCAGTTGGAAAGTCAAACTGGAGCACCAGGAGAGGGACTATTCGTTGAGTTTTAGAAACCTTTCGTATTCACAGTGTGTCCATTCTCTAGGTTTCCTGTACATGTTATAGCTGTAGTAATATTCCCTTGAACCTGGAGAGTTGGGACCCATGGAATGGGGGCCATGCATTATTGCTTGAAAGGGTCTGCATTTGCTCACCCAATCTCACCAATCCTCTCAGTCCCAAGTGTCCAGCCTTATGCCACATCCAGCTGTCATTGTAGATAGGGTCTTTCCAGGTTTCCTCAGACACCCTGAAGGAATTGTAAAGAATTTCCCTGTTTTTTGGTTTTGCTTTTGAAATTCCTTTTTATAGTGGGTTTGAGCTGATTCTCGCTGCCATGTTTATGCCACTCTAGACACACTTGATTCCCTTATGGAGACATATCAATACATAGGTTTTAAGATTCTTACTAGTCAGATATATTCCTCTGTGGGAAATATGGGGTTTTGAGTCTCTTTCACTAAGGAAGGTGTCGGTCTTGTCAATTCCAAAGTTGGTTTTTGAAACGGTCCGTGTGCTTATATCAAACTCTGGTTTTATGCATCACCCCACCTCTCCTTCCCCTTTATGCAAGCATAAGAGTGTTTTCTAAATGTGAGACTCTGTTCTCTTTCCTAACTCAGTTCACGTGTAGCCATGTTTACAGGATCTTCATAAGTGATATCTTATGATAAATTTCTTTTTCTGTGTGACTTATTTCACTTAGAATCATCGTACCTGAATCCACTCACTTTGCTGCCACTGCTCTTATGACATTGATTTCATCACTGAGGGATATTCCATCATACGTAAGTACCACAAGGTTTTGAACCATTTTTATATTTCCTGGGATATTTAAGGTGTACCCAAGTTGAGGTTCTTGTAGTCTGTGCAGCCCTAAATTTGGAGGTGGCTCTTTCTTATTGATTTTCAGTTTTCCCAAGGTATATTCCCTAGACTGGAAGTGGCCTTGGCTCTGTAGCTCTGTTGTTTACTTGTTTTAGGGAACACAATGCACTCCTCCAGTGAGGCAGTTGGCAATTTACATCCCACCCATCAGCATAACAAGGCTCCCAGTTCCTCAGGGCCTGTCTTGCCTTTCTGGTTTTTACACATTTTGTGGATGTCCCTTTTGACCAGTGGGAAGTGATACTTCTTTGTAGTGCAGATTTGCATTGCCCGCTTGCTTGCTTGGCCAAAAAGGGCGTATGCGTTTTCTCCTGAATATATTCAGGAGAAAACGCATACGCCCTTTTTGGCCAAGTGCACCATTGTCCAAGTTGTGCCCCTCTTCCTGTGCTTTACAGGCGATTCCAAGGTACCTCTTGAAATCTGTTTCATGCTATTTTGCCTCGCTTTCAAGTCCGCCTCGTTGACTTCCCTCAACAGATTTTTGGACGATAGTTGTCCTTTATCACTCTGCCAGTTTGTGAATTGCTGTGCCCCTGAGCTCCATTTCTCAACTCGCTTTTTGTGAGCTGAACGCAAGTCCAAAATTTTGGATCATGTCCTATACTGGTTCCCGGTGGGTGGCTGAGACTTTGGTTAATTCTTCTTCCTGCCGGGAAATTAGAGTGACATGTGCCCGTCCAAATGCCTAACAGCTACTCTCTCATGGGTTCTCCCTCGTCCCTTCCATCCTCTGGCAAATTGGGAACCTGTGCAAACCAGGAGGTTAAAGGGCCTGTCTCTCCAAGTTGGGAGATTGATAGTAAGGCAGTTGGAAAGTCAAACTGGAGCACCAGGAGAGGGACTATTCGTTGAGTTTTAGAAACCTTTCATATTCACAGTGTGTCCATTCTCTAGGTTTCCTGTACATGTTATAGCTGTAGTAATATTCCCTTGAACCTGGAGTGTTGGGACCCATGGAATGGGGGCCATGCATTATTGCTTGAAAGGGTCTGCATTTGCTCACCCAATCTCACCAATCCTCTCAGTCCCAAGTGTCCAGCCTTATGCCACATCCAGCTGTCATTGTAGATAGGGTCTTTCCAGGTTTCCTCAGACACCCTGAAGGAATTGTAAAGAATTTCCCTGTTTTTTGGTTTTGCTTTTGAAATTCCTTTTTATAGTGGGTTTGAGCTGATTCTCGCTGCCATGTTTATGCCACTCTCGACACACTTGATTCCCTTATGGAGACATATCAATACATAGGTTTTAAGATTCTTACTAGTCAGATATATTCCTCTGTGGGAAATATGTGGTTTTGAGTCTCTTTCACTAAGGAAGGTGTCGGTCTTGTCAATTCCAAAGTTGGTTTTTGAAACGGTCCGTGTGCTTATATCAAACTCTGGTTTTATGCATCACCCCACCTCTCCTTCCCCTTTATGCAGGCATAAGAGTGTTTTCTAAATGTGAGACTCTGTTCTCTTTCCTAACTCAGTTCACGTGTAGCCATGTTTACAGGATCTTCATAAGTGATATCTTATGATAAGTTTCTTTTTCTGTGTGACTTATTTCACTTTCAATCATCGTACCTGAATCCACTCACTTTGCTGCTACTCGTCTTATGACATTGATTTCATCGCTGAGGGATATTCCATCATACGTAAGTACCACAATGTTTTCAACCATTTTTATATTTCCTGGGATATTTAAGGTGTACCCAAGTTGAGGTTCTTGTAGTCAGTGCAGCCCTAAATTTGGAGGTGGCTCTTTCTTATTGATTTTCAGTTTTCCCAAGGTATATTCCCTAGACTGGAAGTGGCCTTGGCTCTGTAGCTCTGTTGTTTACTTGTTTTAGGGAACACAATGCACTCCTCCAGTGAGGCAGTTGGCAGTTTACATCCCGCCCATCAGCATAACAAGGCTCCCAGTTCTCCAGGGCCTGTCTTGCCTTTCTGGTTTTTACACATTTTGTGGATGTCCCTTTTGACCGGTGGGAAGTGATACTTCTTTGTAGTGCAGATTTGCATTGCCCGCTTGCTTGCTTGGCCAAAAAGGGCGTATGCGTTTTCTCCTGAATATATTCAGGAGAAAACGCATACGCCCTTTTTGGCCAAGTGCACCATTGTCCAAGTTGTGCCCCTCTTCCTGTGCTTTACAGGCGATTCCAAGGTACCTCTTGAAATCTGTTTCCTGCTATTTTGCCTCGCTTTCAAGTCCGCCTCGTTGACTTCCCTCAACAGATTTTTGGACGATAGTTGTCCTTTATCACTCTGCCAGTTTGTGAATTGCTGTGCCCCTGAGCTCCATTTCTCAACTCGTTTTTTGTGAGCTGAACGCAAGTCCAAAATTTTGGATCATGTCCTATACTGGTTCCCGGTGGGTGGCTGAGACTTTGGTTATTTCTTCTTCCTGCCGGGAAATTAGAGTGACATGTGCCCGTCCAAATGCCTAACAGCTACTCTCTCATGGGTTCTCTCTCGTCCCTTCCATCCTCTGCCAAATTGGGAACCTGTGCAAACCAGGAGGTTAAAGGGCCTGTCTCTCCAAGTTGGGAGATTGATAGTAAGGCAGTTGGAAAGTCAAACTGGAGCACCAGGAGAGGGACTATTCGTTGAGTTTTAGAAACCTTTCGTATTCACAGTGTGTCCATTCTCTAGGTTTCCTGTACATGTTATAGCTGTAGTAATATTCCCTTGAACATGGAGAGTTGGGACCCATGGAATGGGGGCCATGCATTATTGCTTGAAAGGGTCTGCATTCGCTCACCCAATCTCACCAATCCTCTCAGTCCCAAGTGTCCAGCCTTATGCCACATCCAGCTGTCATTGTAGATAGGGTCTTTCCAGGTTTCCTCAGACACCCTGAAGGAATTGTAAAGAATTTCCCTGTTTTTTGGTTTTGCTTTTGAAATTCCTTTTTATAGTGGGTTTGAGCTGATTCTCGCTGCCATGTTTATGCCACTCTAGACACACTTGATTCCCTTATGGAGACATATCAATACATAGGTTTTAAGATTCTTACTAGTCAGATATATTCCTCTGTGGGAAATATGGGGTTTTGAGTCTCTTTCACTGAGGAAGGTGTCGGTCTTGTCAATTCCAAAGTTGGTTTTTGAAACGGTCCCTGTGCTTATATCAAACTCTGGTTTTATGCATCACCCCACCTCTCCTTCCCCTTTATGCAGGCATAAGAGTGTTTTCTAAATGTGAGACTCTGTTCTCTTTCCTAACTCAGTTCACGTGTAGCCATGTTTACAGGATCTTCATAAGTGATATCTTATGATAAGTTTCTTTTTCTGTGTGACTTATTTCACTTAGAATCATCGTACCTGAATCCACTCACTTTGTTGCTACTGGTCTTATGACATTGATTTCATGGCTGAGGGATATTCCATCGTACGTAAGTACCACAATGTTTTGAACCATTTTTATATTTCCTGGGATATTTAAGGTGTACCCAAGTTGAGGTTCTTGTAGTCAGTGCAGCCCTAAATTTGGAGGTGGCTCTTTCTTATTGATTTTCAGTTTTCCCAAGGTATATTCCCTAGACTGGAAGTGGCCTTGGCTCTGTAGCTCTGTTGTTTACTTGTTTTAGGGAACACAATGCACTCCTCCAGTGAGGCAGTTGGCAGTTTACATCCCGCCCATCAGCATAACAAGGCTCCCAGTTCTCCAGGGCCTGTCTTGCCTTTCTGGTTTTTACACATTTTGTGGATGTCCCTTTTGACCGGTGGGAAGTGATACTTCTTTGTAGTGCAGATTTGCATTGCCCGCTTGCTTGCTTGGCCAAAAAGGGCGTATGCGTTTTCTCCTGAATATATTCAGGAGAAAATGCATACGCCCTTTTTGGCCAAGTGCACCATTGTCCAAGTTGTGCCCCTCTTCCTGTGCTTTACAGGCGATTCCAAGGTACCTCTTGAAATCTGTTTTCTGCTATTTTGCCTCGCTTTCAAGTCCGCCTCGTTGACTTCCCTCAACAGATTTTTGGACGATAGTTGTCCTTTATCACTCTGCCAGTTTGTGAATTGCTGTGCCCCTGAGCTCCATTTCTCAACTCGTTTTTTGTGAGCTGAACACAAGTCCAAAATTTTGGATCATGTCCTATACTGGTTCCCGGTGGGTGGCTGAGACTTTGGTTAATTCTTCTTCCTGCCGGGAAATTAGAGTGACATGTGCCCGTCCAAATGCCTAACAGCTACTCTCTCATGGGTTCTCCCTCGTCCCTTCCATCCTCTGCCAAATTGGGAACCTGTGCAAACCAGGAGGTTAAAGGGCCTGTCTCTCCAAGTTGGGAGATTGATAGTAAGGCAGTTGGAAAGTCAAACTGGAGCACCAGGAGAGGGACTATTCGTTGAGTTTTAGAAACCTTTCGTATTCACAGTGTGTCCATTCTCTAGGTTTCCTGTACATGTTATAGCTGTAGTAATATTCCCTTGAACCTGGAGAGTTGGGACCCATGGAATGGGGGCCATGCATTATTGCTTGAAAGGGTCTGCATTTGCTCACCCAATCTCACCAATCCTCTCAGTCCCAAGTGTCCAGCCTTATGCCACATCCAGCTGTCATTGTAGATAGGGTCTTTCCAGGTTTCCTCAGACACCCTGAAGGAATTGTAAAGAATTTCCCTGTTTTTTGGTTTTGCTTTTGAAATTCCTTTTTATAGTGGGTTTGAGCTGATTCTCGCTGCCATGTTTATGCCACTCTAGACACACTTGATTCCCTTATGGAGACATATCAATACATAGGTTTTAAGATTCTTACTAGTCAGATATATTCCTCTGTGGGAAATATGGGGTTTTGAGTCTCTTTCACTAAGGAAGGTGTCGGTCTTGTCAATTCCAAAGTTGGTTTTTGAAACGGTCCGTGTGCTTATATCAAACTCTGGTTTTATGCATCACCCCACCTCTCCTTCCCCTTTATGCAGGCATAAGAGTGTTTTCTAAATGTGAGACTCTGTTCTCTTTCCTAACTCAGTTCACGTGTAGCCATGTTTACAGGATCTTCATAAGTGATATCTTATGATAAATTTCTTTTTCTGTGTGACTTATTTCACTTAGAATCATCGTACCTGAATCCACTCACTTTGCTGCCACTGCTCTTATGACATTGATTTCATCACTGAGGGATATTCCATCATACGTAAGTACCACAAGGTTTTGAACCATTTTTATATTTCCTGGGATATTTAAGGTGTACCCAAGTTGAGGTTCTTGTAGTCTGTGCAGCCCTAAATTTGGAGGTGGCTCTTTCTTATTGATTTTCAGTTTTCCCAAGGTATATTCCCTAGACTGGAAGTGGCCTTGGCTCTGTAGCTCTGTTGTTTACTTGTTTTAGGGAACACAATGCACTCCTCCAGTGAGGCAGTTGGCAATTTACATCCCACCCATCAGCATAACAAGGCTCCCAGTTCCTCAGGGCCTGTCTTGCCTTTCTGGTTTTTACACATTTTGTGGATGTCCCTTTTGACCAGTGGGAAGTGATACTTCTTTGTAGTGCAGATTTGCATTGCCCGCTTGCTTGCTTGGCCAAAAAGGGCGTATGCGTTTTCTCCTGAATATATTCAGGAGAAAACGCATACGCCCTTTTTGGCCAAGTGCACCATTGTCCAAGTTGTGCCCCTCTTCCTGTGCTTTACAGGCGATTCCAAGGTACCTCTTGAAATCTGTTTCATGCTATTTTGCCTCGCTTTCAAGTCCGCCTCGTTGACTTCCCTCAACAGATTTTTGGACGATAGTTGTCCTTTATCACTCTGCCAGTTTGTGAATTGCTGTGCCCCTGAGCTCCATTTCTCAACTCGCTTTTTGTGAGCTGAACGCAAGTCCAAAATTTTGGATCATGTCCTATACTGGTTCCCGGTGGGTGGCTGAGACTTTGGTTAATTCTTCTTCCTGCCGGGAAATTAGAGTGACATGTGCCCGTCCAAATGCCTAACAGCTACTCTCTCATGGGTTCTCCCTCGTCCCTTCCATCCTCTGGCAAATTGGGAACCTGTGCAAACCAGGAGGTTAAAGGGCCTGTCTCTCCAAGTTGGGAGATTGATAGTAAGGCAGTTGGAAAGTCAAACTGGAGCACCAGGAGAGGGACTATTCGTTGAGTTTTAGAAACCTTTCATATTCACAGTGTGTCCATTCTCTAGGTTTCCTGTACATGTTATAGCTGTAGTAATATTCCCTTGAACCTGGAGTGTTGGGACCCATGGAATGGGGGCCATGCATTATTGCTTGAAAGGGTCTGCATTTGCTCACCCAATCTCACCAATCCTCTCAGTCCCAAGTGTCCAGCCTTATGCCACATCCAGCTGTCATTGTAGATAGGGTCTTTCCAGGTTTCCTCAGACACCCTGAAGGAATTGTAAAGAATTTCCCTGTTTTTTGGTTTTGCTTTTGAAATTCCTTTTTATAGTGGGTTTGAGCTGATTCTCGCTGCCATGTTTATGCCACTCTAGACACACTTGATTCCCTTATGGAGACATATCAATACATAGGTTTTAAGATTCTTACTAGTCAGATATATTCCTCTGTGGGAAATATGTGGTTTTGAGTCTCTTTCACTAAGGAAGGTGTCGGTCTTGTCAATTCCAAAGTTGGTTTTTGAAACGGTCCGTGTGCTTATATCAAACTCTGGTTTTATGCATCACCCCACCTCTCCTTCCCCTTTATGCAGGCATAAGAGTGTTTTCTAAATGTGAGACTCTGTTCTCTTTCCTAACTCAGTTCACGTGTAGCCATGTTTACAGGATCTTCATAAGTGATATCTTATGATAAGTTTCTTTTTCTGTGTGACTTATTTCACTTTCAATCATCGTACCTGAATCCACTCACTTTGCTGCTACTCGTCTTATGACATTGATTTCATCGCTGAGGGATATTCCATCATACGTAAGTACCACAATGTTTTCAACCATTTTTATATTTCCTGGGATATTTAAGGTGTACCCAAGTTGAGGTTCTTGTAGTCAGTGCAGCCCTAAATATGGAGGTGGCTCTTTCTTATTGATTTTCAGTTTTCCCAAGGTATATTCCCTAGACTGGAAGTGGCCTTGGCTCTGTAGCTCTGTTGTTTACTTGTTTTAGGGAACACAATGCACTCCTCCAGTGAGGCAGTTGGCAGTTTACATCCCGCCCATCAGCATAACAAGGCTCCCAGTTCTCCAGGGCCTGTCTTGCCTTTCTGGTTTTTACACATTTTGTGGATGTCCCTTTTGACCGGTGGGAAGTGATACTTCTTTGTAGTGCAGATTTGCATTGCCCGCTTGCTTGCTTGGCCAAAAAGGGCGTATGCGTTTTCTCCTGAATATATTCAGGAGAAAACGCATACGCCCTTTTTGGCCAAGTGCACCATTGTCCAAGTTGTGCCCCTCTTCCTGTGCTTTACAGGCGATTCCAAGGTACCTCTTGAAATCTGTTTCCTGCTATTTTGCCTCGCTTTCAAGTCCGCCTCGTTGACTTCCCTCAACAGATTTTTGGACGATAGTTGTCCTTTATCACTCTGCCAGTTTGTGAATTGCTGTGCCCCTGAGCTCCATTTCTCAACTCGTTTTTTGTGAGCTGAACGCAAGTCCAAAATTTTGGATCATGTCCTATACTGGTTCCCGGTGGGTGGCTGAGACTTTGGTTATTTCTTCTTCCTGCCGGGAAATTAGAGTGACATGTGCCCGTCCAAATGCCTAACAGCTACTCTCTCATGGGTTCTCTCTCGTCCCTTCCATCCTCTGCCAAATTGGGAACCTGTGCAAACCAGGAGGTTAAAGGGCCTGTCTCTCCAAGTTGGGAGATTGATAGTAAGGCAGTTGGAAAGTCAAACTGGAGCACCAGGAGAGGGACTATTCGTTGAGTTTTAGAAACCTTTCGTATTCACAGTGTGTCCATTCTCTAGGTTTCCTGTACATGTTATAGCTGTAGTAATATTCCCTTGAACATGGAGAGTTGGGACCCATGGAATGGGGGCCATGCATTATTGCTTGAAAGGGTCTGCATTCGCTCACCCAATCTCACCAATCCTCTCAGTCCCAAGTGTCCAGCCTTATGCCACATCCAGCTGTCATTGTAGATAGGGTCTTTCCAGGTTTCCTCAGACACCCTGAAGGAATTGTAAAGAATTTCCCTGTTTTTTGGTTTTGCTTTTGAAATTCCTTTTTATAGTGGGTTTGAGCTGATTCTCGCTGCCATGTTTATGCCACTCTAGACACACTTGATTCCCTTATGGAGACATATCAATACATAGGTTTTAAGATTCTTACTAGTCAGATATATTCCTCTGTGGGAAATATGGGGTTTTGAGTCTCTTTCACTGAGGAAGGTGTCGGTCTTGTCAATTCCAAAGTTGGTTTTTGAAACGGTCCCTGTGCTTATATCAAACTCTGGTTTTATGCATCACCCCACCTCTCCTTCCCCTTTATGCAGGCATAAGAGTGTTTTCTAAATGTGAGACTCTGTTCTCTTTCCTAACTCAGTTCACGTGTAGCCATGTTTACAGGATCTTCATAAGTGATATCTTATGATAAGTTTCTTTTTCTGTGTGACTTATTTCACTTAGAATCATCGTACCTGAATCCACTCACTTTGTTGCTACTGGTCTTATGACATTGATTTCATGGCTGAGGGATATTCCATCGTACGTAAGTACCACAATGTTTTGAACCATTTTTATATTTCCTGGGATATTTAAGGTGTACCCAAGTTGAGGTTCTTGTAGTCAGTGCAGCCCTAAATTTGGAGGTGGCTCTTTCTTATTGATTTTCAGTTTTCCCAAGGTATATTCCCTAGACTGGAAGTGGCCTTGGCTCTGTAGCTCTGTTGTTTACTTGTTTTAGGGAACACAATGCACTCCTCCAGTGAGGCAGTTGGCAGTTTACATCCCGCCCATCAGCATAACAAGGCTCCCAGTTCTCCAGGGCCTGTCTTGCCTTTCTGGTTTTTACACATTTTGTGGATGTCCCTTTTGACCGGTGGGAAGTGATACTTCTTTGTAGTGCAGATTTGCATTGCCCGCTTGCTTGCTTGGCCAAAAAGGGCGTATGCGTTTTCTCCTGAATATATTCAGGAGAAAACGCATACGCCCTTTTTGGCCAAGTGCACCATTGTCCAAGTTGTGCCCCTCTTCCTGTGCTTTACAGGCGATTCCAAGGTACCTCTTGAAATCTGTTTCCTGCTATTTTGCCTCGCTTTCAAGTCCGCCTCGTTGACTTCCCTCAACAGATTTTTGGACGATAGTTGTCCTTTATCACTCTGCCAGTTTGTGAATTGCTGTGCCCCTGAGCTCCATTTCTCAACTCGTTTTTTGTGAGCTGAACGCAAGTCCAAAATTTTGGATCATGTCCTATACTGGTTCCCGGTGGGTGGCTGAGACTTTGGTTATTTCTTCTTCCTGCCGGGAAATTAGAGTGACATGTGCCCGTCCAAATGCCTAACAGCTACTCTCTCATGGGTTCTCTCTCGTCCCTTCCATCCTCTGCCAAATTGGGAACCTGTGCAAACCAGGAGGTTAAAGGGCCTGTCTCTCCAAGTTGGGAGATTGATAGTAAGGCAGTTGGAAAGTCAAACTGGAGCACCAGGAGAGGGACTATTCGTTGAGTTTTAGAAACCTTTCGTATTCACAGTGTGTCCATTCTCTAGGTTTCCTGTACATGTTATAGCTGTAGTAATATTCCCTTGAACATGGAGAGTTGGGACCCATGGAATGGGGGCCATGCATTATTGCTTGAAAGGGTCTGCATTCGCTCACCCAATCTCACCAATCCTCTCAGTCCCAAGTGTCCAGCCTTATGCCACATCCAGCTGTCATTGTAGATAGGGTCTTTCCAGGTTTCCTCAGACACCCTGAAGGAATTGTAAAGAATTTCCCTGTTTTTTGGTTTTGCTTTTGAAATTCCTTTTTATAGTGGGTTTGAGCTGATTCTCGCTGCCATGTTTATGCCACTCTAGACACACTTGATTCCCTTATGGAGACATATCAATACATAGGTTTTAAGATTCTTACTAGTCAGATATATTCCTCTGTGGGAAATATGGGGTTTTGAGTCTCTTTCACTGAGGAAGGTGTCGGTCTTGTCAATTCCAAAGTTGGTTTTTGAAACGGTCCCAGTGCTTATATCAAACTCTGGTTTTATGCATCACCCCACCTCTCCTTCCCCTTTATGCAGGCATAAGAGTGTTTTCTAAATGTGAGACTCTGTTCTCTTTCCTAACTCAGTTCACGTGTAGCCATGTTTACAGGATCTTCATAAGTGATATCTTATGATAAGTTTCTTTTTCTGTGTGACTTATTTCACTTAGAATCATCGTACCTGAATCCACTCACTTTGTTGCTACTGGTCTTATGACATTGATTTCATGGCTGAGGGATATTCCATCGTACGTAAGTACCACAATGTTTTGAACCATTTTTATATTTCCTGGGATATTTAAGGTGTACCCAAGTTGAGGTTCTTGTAGTCAGTGCAGCCCTAAATTTGGAGGTGGCTCTTTCTTATTGATTTTCAGTTTTCCCAAGGTATATTCCCTAGACTGGAAGTGGCCTTGGCTCTGTAGCTCTGTTGTTTACTTGTTTTAGGGAACACAATGCACTCCTCCAGTGAGGCAGTTGGCAGTTTACATCCCGCCCATCAGCATAACAAGGCTCCCAGTTCTCCAGGGCCTGTCTTGCCTTTCTGGTTTTTACACATTTTGTGGATGTCCCTTTTGACCGGTGGGAAGTGATACTTCTTTGTAGTGCAGATTTGCATTGCCCGCTTGCTTGCTTGGCCAAAAAGGGCGTATGCGTTTTCTCCTGAATATATTCAGGAGAAAACGCATACGCCCTTTTTGGCCAAGTGCACCATTGTCCAAGTTGTGCCCCTCTTCCTGTGCTTTACAGGCGATTCCAAGGTACCTCTTGAAATCTGTTTCCTGCTATTTTGCCTCGCTTTCAAGTCCGCCTCGTTGACTTCCCTCAACAGATTTTTGGACGATAGTTGTCCTTTATCACTCTGCCAGTTTGTGAATTGCTGTGCCCCTGAGCTCCATTTCTCAACTCGTTTTTTGTGAGCTGAACGCAAGTCCAAAATTTTGGATCATGTCCTATACTGGTTCCCGGTGGGTGGCTGAGACTTTGGTTATTTCTTCTTCCTGCCGGGAAATTAGAGTGACATGTGCCCGTCCAAATGCCTAACAGCTACTCTCTCATGGGTTCTCTCTCGTCCCTTCCATCCTCTGCCAAATTGGGAACCTGTGCAAACCAGGAGGTTAAAGGGCCTGTCTCTCCAAGTTGGGAGATTGATAGTAAGGCAGTTGGAAAGTCAAACTGGAGCACCAGGAGAGGGACTATTCGTTGAGTTTTAGAAACCTTTCGTATTCACAGTGTGTCCATTCTCTAGGTTTCCTGTACATGTTATAGCTGTAGTAATATTCCCTTGAACATGGAGAGTTGGGACCCATGGAATGGGGGCCATGCATTATTGCTTGAAAGGGTCTGCATTCGCTCACCCAATCTCACCAATCCTCTCAGTCCCAAGTGTCCAGCCTTATGCCACATCCAGCTGTCATTGTAGATAGGGTCTTTCCAGGTTTCCTCAGACACCCTGAAGGAATTGTAAAGAATTTCCCTGTTTTTTGGTTTTGCTTTTGAAATTCCTTTTTATAGTGGGTTTGAGCTGATTCTCGCTGCCATGTTTATGCCACTCTAGACACACTTGATTCCCTTATGGAGACATATCAATACATAGGTTTTAAGATTCTTACTAGTCAGATATATTCCTCTGTGGGAAATATGGGGTTTTGAGTCTCTTTCACTGAGGAAGGTGTCGGTCTTGTCAATTCCAAAGTTGGTTTTTGAAACGGTCCCTGTGCTTATATCAAACTCTGGTTTTATGCATCACCCCACCTCTCCTTCCCCTTTATGCAGGCATAAGAGTGTTTTCTAAATGTGAGACTCTGTTCTCTTTCCTAACTCAGTTCACGTGTAGCCATGTTTACAGGATCTTCATAAGTGATATCTTATGATAAGTTTCTTTTTCTGTGTGACTTATTTCACTTAGAATCATCGTACCTGAATCCACTCACTTTGTTGCTACTGGTCTTATGACATTGATTTCATGGCTGAGGGATATTCCATCGTACGTAAGTACCACAATGTTTTGAACCATTTTTATATTTCCTGGGATATTTAAGGTGTACCCAAGTTGAGGTTCTTGTAGTCAGTGCAGCCCTAAATTTGGAGGTGGCTCTTTCTTATTGATTTTCAGTTTTCCCAAGGTATATTCCCTAGACTGGAAGTGGCCTTGGCTCTGTAGCTCTGTTGTTTACTTGTTTTAGGGAACACAATGCACTCCTCCAGTGAGGCAGTTGGCAGTTTACATCCCGCCCATCAGCATAACAAGGCTCCCAGTTCTCCAGGGCCTGTCTTGCCTTTCTGGTTTTTACACATTTTGTGGATGTCCCTTTTGACCGGTGGGAAGTGATACTTCTTTGTAGTGCAGATTTGCATTGCCCGCTTGCTTGCTTGGCCAAAAAGGGCGTATGCGTTTTCTCCTGAATATATTCAGGAGAAAACGCATACGCCCTTTTTGGCCAAGTGCACCATTGTCCAAGTTGTGCCCCTCTTCCTGTGCTTTACAGGCGATTCCAAGGTACCTCTTGAAATCTGTTTCCTGCTATTTTGCCTCGCTTTCAAGTCCGCCTCGTTGACTTCCCTCAACAGATTTTTGGACGATAGTTGTCCTTTATCACTCTGCCAGTTTGTGAATTGCTGTGCCCCTGAGCTCCATTTCTCAACTCGTTTTTTGTGAGCTGAACGCAAGTCCAAAATTTTGGATCATGTCCTATACTGGTTCCCGGTGGGTGGCTGAGACTTTGGTTATTTCTTCTTCCTGCCGGGAAATTAGAGTGACATGTGCCCGTCCAAATGCCTAACAGCTACTCTCTCATGGGTTCTCTCTCGTCCCTTCCATCCTCTGCCAAATTGGGAACCTGTGCAAACCAGGAGGTTAAAGGGCCTGTCTCTCCAAGTTGGGAGATTGATAGTAAGGCAGTTGGAAAGTCAAACTGGAGCACCAGGAGAGGGACTATTCGTTGAGTTTTAGAAACCTTTCGTATTCACAGTGTGTCCATTCTCTAGGTTTCCTGTACATGTTATAGCTGTAGTAATATTCCCTTGAACATGGAGAGTTGGGACCCATGGAATGGGGGCCATGCATTATTGCTTGAAAGGGTCTGCATTCGCTCACCCAATCTCACCAATCCTCTCAGTCCCAAGTGTCCAGCCTTATGCCACATCCAGCTGTCATTGTAGATAGGGTCTTTCCAGGTTTCCTCAGACACCCTGAAGGAATTGTAAAGAATTTCCCTGTTTTTTGGTTTTGCTTTTGAAATTCCTTTTTATAGTGGGTTTGAGCTGATTCTCGCTGCCATGTTTATGCCACTCTAGACACACTTGATTCCCTTATGGAGACATATCAATACATAGGTTTTAAGATTCTTACTAGTCAGATATATTCCTCTGTGGGAAATATGGGGTTTTGAGTCTCTTTCACTGAGGAAGGTGTCGGTCTTGTCAATTCCAAAGTTGGTTTTTGAAACGGTCCGTGTGCTTATATCAAACTCTGGTTTTATGCATCACCCCACCTCTCCTTCCCCTTTATGCAGGCATAAGAGTGTTTTCTAAATGTGAGACTCTGTTCTCTTTCCTAACTCAGTTCACGTGTAGCCATGTTTACAGGATCTTCATAAGTGATATCTTATGATAAGTTTCTTTTTCTGTGTGACTTATTTCACTTAGAATCATCGTACCTGAATCCACTCACTTTGTTGCTACTGGTCTTATGACATTGATTTCATGGCTGAGGGATATTCCATCGTACGTAAGTACCACAATGTTTTGAACCATTTTTATATTTCCTGGGATATTTAAGGTGTACCCAAGTTGAGGTTCTTGTAGTCAGTGCAGCCCTAAATTTGGAGGTGGCTCTTTCTTATTGATTTTCAGTTTTCCCAAGGTATATTCCCTAGACTGGAAGTGGCCTTGGCTCTGTAGCTCTGTTGTTTACTTGTTTTAGGGAACACAATGCACTCCTCCAGTGAGGCAGTTGGCAGTTTACATCCCGCCCATCAGCATAACAAGGCTCCCAGTTCTCCAGGGCCTGTCTTGCCTTTCTGGTTTTTACACATTTTGTGGATGTCCCTTTTGACCGGTGGGAAGTGATACTTCTTTGTAGTGCAGATTTGCATTGCCCGCTTGCTTGCTTGGCCAAAAAGGGCGTATGCGTTTTCTCCTGAATATATTCAGGAGAAAACGCATACGCCCTTTTTGGCCAAGTGCACCATTGTCCAAGTTGTGCCCCTCTTCCTGTGCTTTACAGGCGATTCCAAGGTACCTCTTGAAATCTGTTTCCTGCTATTTTGCCTCGCTTTCAAGTCCGCCTCGTTGACTTCCCTCAACAGATTTTTGGACGATAGTTGTCCTTTATCACTCTGCCAGTTTGTGAATTGCTGTGCCCCTGAGCTCCATTTCTCAACTCGTTTTTTGTGAGCTGAACGCAAGTCCAAAATTTTGGATCATGTCCTATACTGGTTCCCGGTGGGTGGCTGAGACTTTGGTTATTTCTTCTTCCTGCCGGGAAATTAGAGTGACATGTGCCCGTCCAAATGCCTAACAGCTACTCTCTCATGGGTTCTCTCTCGTCCCTTCCATCCTCTGCCAAATTGGGAACCTGTGCAAACCAGGAGGTTAAAGGGCCTGTCTCTCCAAGTTGGGAGATTGATAGTAAGGCAGTTGGAAAGTCAAACTGGAGCACCAGGAGAGGGACTATTCGTTGAGTTTTAGAAACCTTTCGTATTCACAGTGTGTCCATTCTCTAGGTTTCCTGTACATGTTATAGCTGTAGTAATATTCCCTTGAACATGGAGAGTTGGGACCCATGGAATGGGGGCCATGCATTATTGCTTGAAAGGGTCTGCATTCGCTCACCCAATCTCACCAATCCTCTCAGTCCCAAGTGTCCAGCCTTATGCCACATCCAGCTGTCATTGTAGATAGGGTCTTTCCAGGTTTCCTCAGACACCCTGAAGGAATTGTAAAGAATTTCCCTGTTTTTTGGTTTTGCTTTTGAAATTCCTTTTTATAGTGGGTTTGAGCTGATTCTCGCTGCCATGTTTATGCCACTCTAGACACACTTGATTCCCTTATGGAGACATATCAATACATAGGTTTTAAGATTCTTACTAGTCAGATATATTCCTCTGTGGGAAATATGGGGTTTTGAGTCTCTTTCACTGAGGAAGGTGTCGGTCTTGTCAATTCCAAAGTTGGTTTTTGAAACGGTCCCAGTGCTTATATCAAACTCTGGTTTTATGCATCACCCCACCTCTCCTTCCCCTTTATGCAGGCATAAGAGTGTTTTCTAAATGTGAGACTCTGTTCTCTTTCCTAACTCAGTTCACGTGTAGCCATGTTTACAGGATCTTCATAAGTGATATCTTATGATAAGTTTCTTTTTCTGTGTGACTTATTTCACTTAGAATCATCGTACCTGAATCCACTCACTTTGTTGCTACTGGTCTTATGACATTGATTTCATGGCTGAGGGATATTCCATCGTACGTAAGTACCACAATGTTTTGAACCATTTTTATATTTCCTGGGATATTTAAGGTGTACCCAAGTTGAGGTTCTTGTAGTCAGTGCAGCCCTAAATTTGGAGGTGGCTCTTTCTTATTGATTTTCAGTTTTCCCAAGGTATATTCCCTAGACTGGAAGTGGCCTTGGCTCTGTAGCTCTGTTGTTTACTTGTTTTAGGGAACACAATGCACTCCTCCAGTGAGGCAGTTGGCAATTTACATCCCACCCATCAGCATAACAAGGCTCCCAGTTCCTCAGGGCCTGTCTTGCCTTTCTGGTTTTTACACATTTTGTGGATGTCCCTTTGACCGGTGGAAAGTGATACTTCTTTGTAGTGCAGATTTGCATTGCCCGCTTGCTTGCTTGGCCAAAAAGGGCGTATGCGTTTTCTCCTGAATATATTCAGGAGAAAACGCATACGCCCTTTTTGGCCAAGTGCACCATTGTCCAAGTTGTGCCCCTCTTCCTGTGCTTTACAGGCGATTCCAAGGTACCTCTTGAAATCTGTTTCCTGCTATTTTGCCTCGCTTTCAAGTCCGCCTCGTTGACTTCCCTCAACAGATTTTTGGACGATAGTTGTCCTTTATCACTCTGCCAGTTTGTGAATTGCTGTGCCCCTGAGCTCCATTTCTCAACTCATTTTTTGTGAGCTGAACACAAGTCCAAAATTTTGGATCATGTCCTATACTGGTTCCCGGTGGGTGGCTGAGACTTTGGTTAATTCTTCTTCCTGCCGGGAAATTAGAGTGACATGTGCCCGTCCAAATGCCTAACAGCTACTCTCTCATGGGTTCTCCCTCGTCCCTTCCATCCTCTGCCAAATTGGGAACCTGTGCAAACCAGGAGGTTAAAGGGCCTCTCTCTCCAAGTTGGGAGATTGATAGTAAGGCAGTTGGAAAGTCAAACTGGAGCACCAGGAGAGGGACTATTCGTTGAGTTTTAGAAACCTTTCGTATTCACAGTGTGTCCATTCTCTAGGTTTCCTGTACATGTTATAGCTGTAGTAATATTCCCTTGAACCTGGAGAGTTGGGACCCATGGAATGGGGGCCATGCATTATTGCTTGAAAGGGTCTGCATTTGCTCACCCAATCTCACCAATCCTCTCAGTCCCAAGTGTCCAGCCTTATGCCACATCCAGCTGTCATTGTAGATAGGGTCTTTCCAGGTTTCCTCACACACCCTGAAGGAATTGTAAAGAATTTCCCTGTTTTTTGGTTTTGCTTTTGAAATTCCTTTTTATAGTGGGTTTGAGCTGATTCTCGCTGCCATGTTTATGCCACTCTAGACACACTTGATTCCCTTATGGAGACATATCAATACATAGGTTTTAAGATTCTTACTAGTCAGATATATTCCTCTGTGGGAAATATGGGGTTTTGAGTCTCTTTCACTAAGGAAGGTGTCTGTCTTGTCAATTCCAAAGTTGGTTTTTGAAACGGTCCGTGTGCTTATATCAAACTCTGGTTTTATGCATCACCCCACCTCTCCTTCCCCTTTATGCAGGCATAAGAGTGTTTTCTAAATGTGAGACTCTGTTCTCTTTCCTAACTCAATTCACGTGTAGCCATGTTTACAGGATCTTCATAAGTGATATCTTATGATAAGTTTCTTTTTCTGTGTGACTTATTTCACTTAGAATCATCGTACCTGAATCCACTCACTTTGCTGCTACTGGTCTTATGACATTGATTTCATGGCTGAGGGATATTCCATCGTACGTAAGTACCACAATGTTTTGAACCATTTTTATATTTCCTGGGATATTTAAGGTGTACCCAAGTTGAGGTTCTTGTAGTCAGTGCAGCCCTAAATTTGGGGGTGGCTCTTTCTTATTGATTTTCAGTTTTCCCAAGGTATATTCCCTAGACTGGAAGTGGCCTTGGCTCTGTAGCTCTGTTGTTTACTTGTTTTAGGGAACACAATGCACTCCTCCAGTGAGGCAGTTGGCAATTTACATCCCGCCCATCAGCATAACAAGGCTCCCAGTTCTCCAGGGCCTGTCTTGCCTTTCTGGTTTTTACACATTTTGTGGATGTCCCTTTTGACTGGTGGGAAGTGATACTTCTTTGTAGTGCAGATTTGCATTGCCCGCTTGCTTGCTTGGCCAAAAAGGGCGTATGCGTTTTCTCCTGAATATATTCAGGAGAAAACGCATACGCCCTTTTTGGCCAAGTGCACCATTGTCCAAGTTGTGCCCCTCTTCCTGTGCTTTACAGGCGATTCCAAGGTACCTCTTGAAATCTGTTTCCTGCTATTTTGCCTCGCTTTCAAGTCCGCCTCGTTGACTTCCCTCAACAGATTTTTGGACGATAGTTGTCCTTTATCACTCTGCCAGTTTGTGAATTGCTGTGCCCCTGAGCTCCATTTCTCAACTCGTTTTTTGTGAGCTGAACACAAGTCCAAAATTTTGGATCATGTCCTATACTGGTTCCCGGTGGGTGGCTGAGACTTTGGTTAATTCTTCTTCCTGCCGGGAAATTAGAGTGCCATGTGCCCGTCCAAATGCCTAACAGCTACTCTCTCATGGGTTCTCCCTCGTCCCTTCCATCCTCTGCCAAATTGGGAACCTGTGCAAACCAGGAGGTTAAAGGGCCTGTCTCTCCAAGTTGGGAGATTGATAGTAAGGCAGTTGGAAAGTCAAACTGGAGCACCAGGAGAGGGACTATTCATTGAGTTTTAGAAACCTTTCCTATTCACAGTGTGTACATTCTCTAGGTTTCCTGTACGTGTTATAGCTGTAGTAATATTCCCTTGAACCTGGAGAGTTGGGACCCATGGAATGGGGGCCTTGCATTATTGCTTGAAAGGGTCTGCATTTGCTCACCCAATCTCACCAATCCTCTCAGTCCCAAGTGTCCAGCCTTATGCCACATCCAGCTGTCATTGTAGATAGGGTCTTTCCAGGTTTCCTCAGACACCCTGAAGGAATTGTAAATAATTTCCCTGTTTTTTGGTTTTGCTTTTGAAATTCCTTTTTATAGTGGGTTTGAGCTGATTCTCGCTGCCATGTTTATGCCACTCTAGACACACTTGTTTCCCTTATGGAGTCATATCAATACATAGGTTTTAAGATTCTTACTAGTCAGATATATTCCTCTGCGGGAAATATGGGGTTTTGAGTCTCTTTCACTGAGGAAGGTGTAGGTCTTGTCTATTCCAAAGTTGGTTTTTGGAACGGTCCCTGTGCTTATATAAAACTCTGGTTTTATGCATCACCCCACCTCTCCTTCCCCTTTATGCAGGCATAAGAGTGTTTTCTAAATGTGAGACTCTGTTCTCTTTCCTAACTCAGTTCACGTGTAGCCATGTTTACAGGATCTTCATAAGTGATATCTTATGATAAGTTTCTTTTTCTGTGTGACTTATTTCACTTAGAATCATCGTACCTGAATCCACTCACTTTGCTGCTACTGGTCTTATGACATTGATTTCATCGCTGAGGGATATTCCATCATACGTAAGTACCACAATGTTTTGAACCATTTTTATATTTCCTGGGATATTTAAGGTGTACCCAAGTTGAGGTTCTTGTAATCAGTGCAGCCCTAAATTTGGAGGTGGCTCTTTCTTATTGATTTTCAGTTTTCCCAAGGTATATTCCCTAGACTGGAAGTGGCCTTGGCTCTGTAGCTCTGTTGTTTACTTGTTTTAGGGAACACAATGCACTACTCCAGTGAGGCAGTTGGCAGTTTACATCCCGCCCATCAGCATAACAAGGCTCCCAGTTCTCCAGGGCCTGTCTTGCCTTTCTGGTTTTTACACATTTTGTGGATGTCCCTTTTGACCGGTGGGAAGTGATACTTCTTTGTAGTGCAGATTTGCATTGCCTGCTTGCTTGCTTGGCCAAAAAGGGCGTATGCGTTTTCTCCTGAATATATTCAGGAGAAAACGCATACGCCCTTTTTGGCCAAGTGCACCATTGTCCAAGTTGTGCCCCTCTTCCTGTGCTTTACAGGCGATTCCAAGGTACCTCTTGAAATCTGTTTCCTGCTATTTTGCCTCGCTTTCAAGTCCGCCTCGTTGACTTCCCTCAACAGATTTTTGGACGATAGTTGTCCTTTATCACTCTGCCAGTTTGTGAATTGCTGTGCCCCTGAGCTCCATTTCTCAACTCGTTTTTTGTGAGCTGAACGCAAGTCCAAAATTTTGGATCCTGTCCTATACTGGTTCCCGGTGGGTGGCTGAGACTTTGGTTAATTCTTCTTCCTGCCGGGAAATTAGAGTGACATGTGCCCGTCCAAATGCCTAACAGCTACTCTCTCATGGGTTCTCTCTCGTCCCTTCCATCCTCTGCCAAATTGGGAACCTGTGCAAACCAGGAGGTTAAAGGGCCTGTCTCTCCAAGTTGGGAGATTGATAGTAAGGCAGTTGGAAAGTCAAACTGGAGCACCAGGAGAGGGACTATTCGTTGAGTTTTAGAAACCTTTCGTATTCACAGTGTGTCCATTCTCTAGGTTTCCTGTACATGTTATAGCTGTAGTAATATTCCCTTGAACATGGAGAGTTGGGACCCATGGAATGGGGGCCATGCATTATTGCTTGAAAGGGTCTGCATTCGCTCACCCAATCTCACCAATCCTCTCAGTCCCAAGTGTCCAGCCTTATGCCACATCCAGCTGTCATTGTAGATAGGGTCTTTCCAGGTTTCCTCAGACACCCTGAAGGAATTGTAAAGAATTTCCCTGTTTTTTGGTTTTGCTTTTGAAATTCCTTTTTATAGTGGGTTTGAGCTGATTCTCGCTGCCATGTTTATGCCACTCTAGACACACTTGATTCCCTTATGGAGACATATCAATACATAGGTTTTAAGATTCTTACTAGTCAGATATATTCCTCTGTGGGAAATATGGGGTTTTGAGTCTCTTTCACTGAGGAAGGTGTCGGTCTTGTCAATTCCAAAGTTGGTTTTTGAAACGGTCCCTGTGCTTATATCAAACTCTGGTTTTATGCATCACCCCACCTCTCCTTCCCCTTTATGCAGGCATAAGAGTGTTTTCTAAATGTGAGACTCTGTTCTCTTTCCTAACTCAGTTCACATGTAGCCATGTTTACAGGATCTTCATAAGTGATATCTTATGATAAGTTTCTTTTTCTGTGTGACTTATTTCACTTAGAATCATCGTACCTGAATCCACTCACTTTGTTGCTACTGGTCTTATGACATTGATTTCATGGCTGAGGGATATTCCATCGTACGTAAGTACCACAATGTTTTGAACCATTTTTATATTTCCTGGGATGTTTAAGGTATACCCAAGTTGAGGTTCTTGTAGTCAGTGCAGCCCTAAATTTGGAGGTGGCTCTTTCTTATTGATTTTCAGTTTTCCCAAGGTATATTCCCTAGACTGGAAGTGGCCTTGGCTCTGTAGCTCTGTTGTTTACTTGTTTTAGGGAACACAATGCACTCCTCCAGTGAGGCAGTTGGCAATTTACATCCCACCCATCAGCATAACAAGGCTCCCAGTTCCTCAGGGCCTGTCTTTCCTTTCTGGTTTTTACACATTTTGTGGATGTCCCTTTGACTGGTGGAAAGTGATACTTCTTTGTAGTGCAGATTTGCATTGCCCGCTTGCTTGCTTGGCCAAAAAGGGCGTATGCGTTTTCTCCTGAATATATTCAGGAGAAAACGCATATGCCCTTTTTGGCCAAGTGCACCATTGTTCAAGTTGTGCCCCTCTTCCTGTGCTTTACAGGCGATTCCAAGGTACCTCTTGAAATCTGTTTCCTGCTATTTTGCCTCGCTTTCAAGTCCGCCTCGTTGACTTCCCTCAACAGATTTTTGGACGATAGTTGTCCTTTATCACTCTGCCAGTTTGTGAATTGCTGTGCCCCTGAGCTCCATTTCTCAACTCATTTTTTGTGAGCTGAACACAAGTCCAAAATTTTGGATCATGTCCTATACTGGTTCCCGGTGGGTGGCTGAGACTTTGGTTAATTCTTCTTCCTGCCGGGAAATTAGAGTGACATGTGCCCGTCCAAATGCCTAACAGCTACTCTCTCATGGGTTCTCCCTCGTCCCTTCCATCCTCTGCCAAATTGGGAACCTGTGCAAACCAGGAGGTTAAAGGGCCTGTCTCTCCAAGTTGGGAGATTGATAGTAAGGCAGTTGGAAAGTCAAACTGGAGCACCAGGAGAGGGACTATTCGTTGAGTTTTAGAAACCTTTCGTATTCACAGTGTGTCCATTCTCTAGGTTTCCTGTACATGTTATAGCTGTAGTAATATTCCCTTGAACCTGGAGAGTTGGGACCCATGGAATGGGGGCCATGCATTATTGCTTGAAAGGGTCTGCATTTGCTCACCCAATCTCACCAATCCTCTCAGTCCCAAGTGTCCAGCCTTATGCCACATCCAGCTGTCATTGTAGATAGGGTCTTTCCAGGTTTCCTCAGACACCCTGAAGGAATTGTAAAGAATTTCCCTGTTTTTTGGTTTTGCTTTTGAAATTCCTTTTTATAGTGGGTTTGAGCTGATTCTCGCTGCCATGTTTATGCCACTCTAGACACACTTGATTCCCTTATGGAGACATATCCATACATAGGTTTTAAGATTCTTACTAGTCAGATATATTCCTCTGTGGGAAATATGGGGTTTTGAGTCTCTTTCACTAAGGAAGGTGTCGGTCTTGTCAATTCCAAAGTTGGTTTTTGAAACGGTCCGTGTGCTTATATCAAACTCTGGTTTTATGCATCACCCCACCTCTCCTTCCCCTTTATGCAGGCATAAGAGTGTTTTCTAAATGTGAGACTCTGTTCTCTTTCCTAACTCAATTCACGTGTAGCCATGTTTACAGGATCTTCATAAGTGATATCTTATGATAAGTTTCTTTTTCTGTGTGACTTATTTCACTTAGAATCATCGTACCTGAATCCACTCACTTTGCTGCTACTGGTCTTATGACATTGATTTCATGGCTGAGGGATATTCCATCGTACGTAAGTACCACAATGTTTTGAACCATTTTTATATTTCCTGGGATATTTAAGGTGTACCCAAGTTGAGGTTCTTGTAGTCAGTGCAGCCCTAAATTTGGAGGTGGCTCTTTCTTATTGATTTTCAGTTTTCCCAAGGTATATTCCCTAGACTGGAAGTGGCCTTGGCTCTGTAGCTCTGTTGTTTACTTGTTTTAGGGAACACAATGCACTCCTCCAGTGAGGCAGTTGGCAATTTACATCCCGCCCATCAGCATAACAAGGCTCCCAGTTCTCCAGGGCCTGTCTTGCCTTTCTGGTTTTTACACATTTTGTGGATGTCCCTTTTGACCGGTGGGAAGAGATACTTCTTTGTAGTGCAGATTTGCATTGCCCGCTTGCTTGCTTGGCCAAAAAGGGCGTATGCGTTTTCTCCTGAATATATTCAGGAGAAAACGCATACGCCCTTTTTGGCCAAGTGCACCATTGTCCAAGTTGTGCCCCTCTTCCTGTGCTTTACAGGCGATTCCAAGGTACCTCTTGAAATCTGTTTCCTGCTATTTTGCCTCGCTTTCAAGTCCGCCTCGTTGACTTCCCTCAACAGATTTTTGGACGATAGTTGTCCTTTATCACTCTGCCAGTTTGTGAATTGCTGTGCCCCTGAGCTCCATTTCTCAACTCGTTTTTTGTGAGCTGAACGCAAGTCCAAAATTTTGGATCATGTCCTATACTGGTTCCCGGTGGGTGGCTGAGACTTTGGTTAATTCTTCTTCCTGCCGGGAAATTAGAGTGACATGTGCCCGTCCAAGTGCCTAACAGCTACTCTCTCATGGGTTCTCCCTCGTCCCTTCCATCCTCTGCCAAATTGGGAACCTGTGCAAACCAGGAGGTTAAAGGGCCTGTCTCTCCAAGTTGGGAGATTGATAGTAAGGCAGTTGGAAAGTCAAACTGGAGCACCAGGAGAGGGACTATTCGTTGAGTTTTAGAAACCTTTCGTATTCACAGTGTGTCCATTCTCTAGGTTTCCTGTACATGTTATAGCTGTAGTAATATTCCCTTGAACCTGGAGAGTTGGGACCAATGGAATGGGGGCCATGCATTATTGCTTGAAAGGGTCTGCATTTGCTCACCCAATCTCACCAATCCTCTCAGTCCCAAGTGTCCAGCCTTATGCCACATCCAGCTGTCATTGTAGATAGGGTCTTTCCAGGTTTCCTCAGACACCCTGAAGGAATTGTAAAGAATTTCCCTGTTTTTTGGTTTTGCTTTTGAAATTCCTTTTTATAGTGGGTTTGAGCTGATTCTCGCTGCCATGTTTATGCCACTCTAGACACACTTGATTCCCTTATGGAGTCATATCAATACATAGGTTTTAAGATTCTTACTAGTCAGATATATTCCTCTGCGGGAAATATGGGGTTTTGAGTCTCTTTCACTGAGGAAGGTGTAGGTCTTGTCTATTCCAAAGTTGGTTTTTGGAACGGTCCCTGTGCTTATATCAAACTCTGGTTTTATGCATCACCCGACCTCTCCATCCCCTTTATGCAGGCATAAGAGTGTTTTCTAAATGTGAGACTCTGTTCTCTTTCCTAAATCAGTTCACGTGTAGCCATGTTTACAGGATCTTCCTAAGTGATATCTTATGATAAGTTTCTTTTTCTGTGTGACTTATTTCACTTAGAATCATCGTACCTGAATCCACTCACTTTGCTGCTACTGGTCTTATGACATTGATTTCATGGCTGAGGGATATTCCATCGTACGTAAGTACCACAATGTTTTGAACCATTTTTATATTTCCTGGGATATTTAAGGTGTACCCAAGTTGAGGTTCTTGTAGTCAGTGCAGCCCTAAATTTGGAGGTGGCTCTTTCTTATTGATTTTCAGTTTTCCCAAGGTATATTCCCTAGACTGGAAGTGGCCTTGGCTCTGTAGCTCTGTTGTTTACTTGTTTTAGGGAACACAATGCACTCCTCCAGTGAGGCAGTTGGCAATTTACATCCCGCCCATCAGCATAACAAGGCTCCCAGTTCTCCAGGGCCTGTCTTGCCTTTCTGGTTTTTACACATTTTGTGGATGTCCCTTTTGACCGGTGGGAAGTGATACTTCTTTGTAGTGCAGATTTGCATTGCCCGCTTGCTTGCTTGGCCAAAAAGGGCGTATGCGTTTTCTCCTGAATATATTCAGGAGAAAACGCATACGCCCTTTTTGGCCAAGTGCACCATTGTCCAAGTTGTGCCCCTCTTCCTGTGCTTTACAGGCGATTCCAAGGTACCTCTTGAAATCTGTTTCCTGCTATTTTGCCTCACTTTCAAGTCCGCCTCGTTGACTTCCCTCAACAGATTTTTGGACGATAGTTGTCCTTTATCACTCTGCCAGTTTGTGAATTGCTGTGCCCCTGAGCTCCATTTCTCAATTCGTTTTTTTGTGAGCTGAACGCAAGTCCAAAATTTTGGATCATGTCCTATACTGGTTCCCGGTGGGTGGCTGAGACTTTGGTTAATTCTTCTTCCTGCCGGGAAATTAGAGTGACATGTGCCCGTCCAAATGCCTAACAGCTACTCTCTCATGGGTTCTCCCTCGTCCCTTCCATCCTCTGCCAAATTGGGAACCTGTGCAAACCAGGAGGTTAAAGGGCCTGTCTCTCCAAGTTGGGAGATTGATAGTAAGGCAGTTGGAAAGTCAAACTGGAGCACCAGGAGAGGGACTATTCGTTGAGTTTTAGAAACCTTTCGTATTCACAGTGTGTCCATTCTCTAGGTTTCCTGTACATGTTATAGCTGTAGTAATATTCCCTTGAACCTGGAGAGTTGGGACCCATGGAATGGGGGCCATGCATTATTGCTTGAAAGGGTCTGCATTTGCTCACCCAATCTCACCAATCCTCTCAGTCCCAAGTGTCCAGCCTTATGCCACATCCAGCTGTCATTGTAGATAGGGTCTTTCCAGGTTTCCTCAGACACCCTGAAGGAATTGTAAAGAATTTCCCTGTTTTTTGGTTTTCTTTTGAAATTCCTTTTTATAGTGGGTTTGAGCTGATTCTCGCTGCCATGTTTATGCCACTCTAGACACACTTGATTCCCTTATGGAGACATATCAATACATAGGTTTTAAGATTCTTACTAGTCAGTAATATTCCTCTGTGGGAAATATGGGGTTTTGAGTCTCTTTCACTGAGGAAGGTGTAGGTCTTGTCTATTCCAAAGTTGGTTTTTGAAACGGTCCCTGTGCTTATATCAAACTCTGGTTTTATGCATCACCCCACCTCTCCTTCCCCTTTATGCGGGCATAAGAGTGTTTTCTAAATGTGAGACTCTGTTCTCTTTCCTAACTCAGTTCACGTGTAGCCATGTTTACAGGATCTTCCTAAGTGATATCTTATGATAAGTTTCTTTTTCTGTGTGACTTATTTCACTTAGAATCATCGTACCTGAATCCACTCACTTTGCTGCTACTGGTCTTATGACATTGATTTCATGGCTGAGGGATATTCCATCGTACGTAAGTACCACAATGTTTTGAACCATTTTTATATTTCCTGGGATATTTAAGGTGTACCCAAGTTGAGGTTCTTGTAGTCAGTGCAGCCCTAAATTTGGAGGTGGCTCTTTCTTATTGATTTTCAGTTTTCCCAAGGTATATTCCCTAGACTGGAAGTGGCCTTGGCTCTGTAGCTCTGTTGTTTACTTGTTTTAGGGAACACAATGCACTCCTCCAGTGAGGCAGTTGGCAATTTACATCCCGCCCATCAGCATAACAAGGCTCCCAGTTCTCCAGGGCCTGTCTTGCCTTTCTGGTTTTTACACATTTTGTGGATGTCCCTTTTGACCGGTGGGAAGTGATACTTCTTTGTAGTGCAGATTTGCATTGCCCGCTTGCTTGCTTGGCCAAAAAGGGCGTATGCGTTTTCTCCTGAATATATTCAGGAGAAAACGCATACGCCCTTTTTGGCCAAGTGCACCATTGTCCAAGTTGTGCCCCTCTTCCTGTGCTTTACAGGCGATTCCAAGGTACCTCTTGAAATCTGTTTCCTGCTATTTTGCCTCACTTTCAAGTCCGCCTCGTTGACTTCCCTCAACAGATTTTTGGACGATAGTTGTCCTTTATCACTCTGCCAGTTTGTGAATTGCTGTGCCCCTGAGCTCCATTTCTCAATTCGTTTTTTTGTGAGCTGAACGCAAGTCCAAAATTTTGGATCATGTCCTATACTGGTTCCCGGTGGGTGGCTGAGACTTTGGTTAATTCTTCTTCCTGCCGGGAAATTAGAGTGACATGTGCCCGTCCAAATGCCTAACAGCTACTCTCTCATGGGTTCTCCCTCGTCCCTTCCATCCTCTGCCAAATTGGGAACCTGTGCAAACCAGGAGGTTAAAGGGCCTGTCTCTCCAAGTTGGGAGATTGATAGTAAGGCAGTTGGAAAGTCAAACTGGAGCACCAGGAGAGGGACTATTCGTTGAGTTTTAGAAACCTTTCGTATTCACAGTGTGTCCATTCTCTAGGTTTCCTGTACATGTTATAGCTGTAGTAATATTCCCTTGAACCTGGAGAGTTGGGACCCATGGAATGGGGGCCATGCATTATTGCTTGAAAGGGTCTGCATTTGCTCACCCAATCTCACCAATCCTCTCAGTCCCAAGTGTCCAGCCTTATGCCACATCCAGCTGTCATTGTAGATAGGGTCTTTCCAGGTTTCCTCAGACACCCTGAAGGAATTGTAAAGAATTTCCCTGTTTTTTCGTTTTCTTTTGAAATTCCTTTTTATAGTGGGTTTGAGCTGATTCTCGCTGCCATGTTTATGCCACTCTAGACACACTTGATTCCCTTATGGAGACATATCAATACATAGGTTTTAAGATTCTTACTAGTCAGTAATATTCCTCTGTGGGAAATATGGGGTTTTGAGTCTCTTTCACTGAGGAAGGTGTAGGTCTTGTCTATTCCAAAGTTGGTTTTTGAAACGGTCCCTGTGCTTATATCAAACTCTGGTTTTATGCATCACCCCACCTCTCCTTCCCCTTTATGCAGGCATAAGAGTGTTTTCTAAATGTGAGACTCTGTTCTCTTTCCTAACTCAGTTCACGTGTAGCCATGTTTACAGGATCTTCCTAAGTGATATCTTATGATAAGTTTCTTTTTCTGTGTGACTTATTTCACTTAGAATCATCGTACCTGAATCCACTCACTTTGCTGCTACTGGTCTTATGACATTGATTTCATGGCTGAGGGATATTCCATCGTACGTAAGTACCACAATGTTTTGAACCATTTTTATATTTCCTGGGATATTTAAGGTGTACCCAAGTTGAGGTTCTTGTAGTCAGTGCAGCCCTAAATTTGGAGGTGGCTCTTTCTTATTGATTTTCAGTTTTCCCAAGGTATATACCCTAGACTGGAAGTGGCCTTGGCTCTGTAGCTCTGTTGTTTACTTGTTTTAGGGAACACAATGCACTCCTCCAGTGAGGCAGTTGGCAATTTACATCCCGCCCATCAGCATAACAAGGCTCCCAGTTCTCCAGGGCCTGTCTTGCCTTTCTGGTTTTTACACATTTTGTGGATGTCCCTTTTGACCGGTGGGAAGTGATACTTCTTTGTAGTGCAGATTTGCATTGCCCGCTTGCTTGCTTGGCCAAAAAGGGCGTATGCGTTTTCTCCTGAATATATTCAGGAGAAAACGCATACGCCCTTTTTGGCCAAGTGCACCATTGTCCAAGTTGTGCCCCTCTTCCTGTGCTTTACAGGCGATTCCAAGGTACCTCTTGAAATCTGTTTCCTGCTATTTTGCCTCACTTTCAAGTCCGCCTCGTTGACTTCCCTCAACAGATTTTTGGACGATAGTTGTCCTTTATCACTCTGCCAGTTTGTGAATTGCTGTGCCCCTGAGCTCCATTTCTCAACTCGTTTTTTTGTGAGCTGAACGCAAGTCCAAAATTTTGGATCATGTCCTATACTGGTTCCCGGTGGGTGGCTGAGACTTTGGTTAATTCTTCTTCCTGCCGGGAAATTAGAGTGACATGTGCCCGTCCAAATGCCTAACAGCTACTCTCTCATGGGTTCTCCCTCGTCCCTTCCATCCTCTGCCAAATTGGGAACCTGTGCAAACCAGGAGGTTAAAGGGCCTGTCTCTCCAAGTTGGGAGATTGATAGTAAGGCAGTTGGAAAGTCAAACTGGAGCACCAGGAGAGGGACTATTCGTTGAGTTTTAGAAACCTTTCGTATTCACAGTGTGTCCATTCTCTAGGTTTCCTGTACATGTTATAGCTGTAGTAATATTCCCTTGAACCTGGAGAGTTGGGACCCATGGAATGGGGGCCATGCATTATTGCTTGAAAGGGTCTGCATTTGCTCACCCAATCTCACCAATCCTCTCAGTCCCAAGTGTCCAGCCTTATGCCACATCCAGCTGTCATTGTAGATAGGGTCTTTCCAGGTTTCCTCAGACACCCTGAAGGAATTGTAAAGAATTTCCCTGTTTTTTGGTTTTGCTTTTGAAATTCCTTTTTATAGTGGGTTTGAGCTGATTCTCGCTGCCATGTTTATGCCACTCTAGACACACTTGATTCCCTTATGGAGACATATCAATACATAGGTTTTAAGATTCTTACTAGTCAGTAATATTCCTCTGTGGGAAATATGGGGTTTTGAGTCTCTTTCACTGAGGAAGGTGTAGGTCTTGTCTATTCCAAAGTTGGTTTTTGAAACGGTCCCTGTGCTTATATCAAACTCTGGTTTTATGCATCACCCCACCTCTCCTTCCCCTTTATGCAGGCATAAGAGTGTTTTCTAAATGTGAGACTCTGTTCTCTTTCCTAACTCAGTTCACGTGTAGCCATGTTTACAGGATCTTCCTAAGTGATATCTTATGATAAGTTTCTTTTTCTGTGTGACTTATTTCACTTAGAATCATCGTACCTGAATCCACTCACTTTGCTGCTACTGGTCTTATGACATTGATTTCATGGCTGAGGGATATTCCATCGTAC
Organism: Mesoplodon densirostris; assembly: GCF_025265405.1. Taxonomy (NCBI): domain Eukaryota; kingdom Metazoa; phylum Chordata; class Mammalia; order Artiodactyla; family Ziphiidae; genus Mesoplodon; species Mesoplodon densirostris. Next base: position 5,064,173 of record NW_026778199.1, on the reverse strand, counting down.
GTAAGTACCACAATGTTTTGAACCATTTTTATATTTCCTGGGATATTTAAGGTGTACCCAAGTTGAGGTTCTTGTAGTCAGTGCAGCCCTAAATTTGGAGGTGGCTCTTTCTTATTGATTTTCAGTTTTCCCAAGGTATATTCCCTAGACTGGAAGTGGCCTTGGCTCTGTAGCTCTGTTGTTTACTTGTTTTAGGGAACACAATGCACTCCTCCAGTGAGGCAGTTGGCAATTTACATCCCGCCCATCAGCATAACAAGGCTCCCAGTTCTCCAGGGCCTGTCTTGCCTTTCTGGTTTTTACACATTTTGTGGATGTCCCTTTTGACCGGTGGGAAGTGATACTTCTTTGTAGTGCAGATTTGCATTGCCCGCTTGCTTGCTTGGCCAAAAAGGGCGTATGCGTTTTCTCCTGAATATATTCAGGAGAAAACGCATACGCCCTTTTTGGCCAAGTGCACCATTGTCCAAGTTGTGCCCCTCTTCCTGTGCTTTACAGGCGATTCCAAGGTACCTCTTGAAATCTGTTTCCTGCTATTTTGCCTCACTTTCAAGTCCGCCTCGTTGACTTCCCTCAACAGATTTTTGGACGATAGTTGTCCTTTAACACTCTGCCAGTTTGTGAATTGCTGTGCCCCTGAGCTCCATTTCTCAATTCGTTTTTTTGTGAGCTGAACGCAAGTCCAAAATTTTGGATCATGTCCTATACTGGTTCCCGGTGGGTGGCTGAGACTTTGGTTAATTCTTCTTCCTGCCGGGAAATTAGAGTGACATGTGCCCGTCCAAATGCCTAACAGCTACTCTCTCATGGGTTCTCCCTCGTCCCTTCCATCCTCTGCCAAATTGGGAACCTGTGCAAACCAGGAGGTTAAAGGGCCTGTCTCTCCAAGTTGGGAGATTGATAGTAAGGCAGTTGGAAAGTCAAACTGGAGCACCAGGAGAGGGACTATTCGTTGAGTTTTAGAAACCTTTCGTATTCACAGTGTGTCCATTCTCTAGGTTTCCTGTACATGTTATAGCTGTAGTAATATTCCCTTGAACCTGGAGAGTTGGGACCCATGGAATGGGGGCCATGCATTATTGCTTGAAAGGGTCTGCATTTGCTCACCCAATCTCACCAATCCTCTCAGTCCCAAGTGTCCAGCCTTATGCCACATCCAGCTGTCATTGTAGATAGGGTCTTTCCAGGTTTCCTCAGACACCCTGAAGGAATTGTAAAGAATTTCCCTGTTTTTTGGTTTTCTTTTGAAATTCCTTTTTATAGTGGGTTTGAGCTGATTCTCGCTGCCATGTTTATGCCACTCTAGACACACTTGATTCCCTTATGGAGACATATCAATACATAGGTTTTAAGATTCTTACTAGTCAGTAATATTCCTCTGTGGGAAATATGGGGTTTTGAGTCTCTTTCACTGAGGAAGGTGTAGGTCTTGTCTATTCCAAAGTTGGTTTTTGAAACGGTCCCTGTGCTTATATCAAACTCTGGTTTTATGCATCACCCCACCTCTCCTTCCCCTTTATGCAGGCATAAGAGTGTTTTCTAAATGTGAGACTCTGTTCTCTTTCCTAACTCAGTTCACGTGTAGCCATGTTTACAGGATCTTCCTAAGTGATATCTTATGATAAGTTTCTTTTTCTGTGTGACTTATTTCACTTAGAATCATCGTACCTGAATCCACTCACTTTGCTGCTACTGGTCTTATGACATTGATTTCATGGCTGAGGGATATTCCATCGTACGTAAGTACCACAATGTTTTGAACCATTTTTATATTTCCTGGGATATTTAAGGTGTACCCAAGTTGAGGTTCTTGTAGTCAGTGCAGCCCTAAATTTGGAGGTGGCTCTTTCTTATTGATTTTCAGTTTTCCCAAGGTATATTCCCTAGACTGGAAGTGGCCTTGGCTCTGTAGCTCTGTTGTTTACTTGTTTTAGGGAACACAATGCACTCCTCCAGTGAGGCAGTTGGCAATTTACATCCCGCCCATCAGCATAACAAGGCTCCCAGTTCTCCAGGGCCTGTCTTGCCTTTCTGGTTTTTACACATTTTGTGGATGTCCCTTTTGACCGGTGGGAAGTGATACTTCTTTGTAGTGCAGATTTGCATTGCCCGCTTGCTTGCTTGGCCAAAAAGGGCGTATGCGTTTTCTCCTGAATATATTCAGGAGAAAACGCATACGCCCTTTTTGGCCAAGTGCACCATTGTCCAAGTTGTGCCCCTCTTCCTGTGCTTTACAGGCGATTCCAAGGTACCTCTTGAAATCTGTTTCCTGCTATTTTGCCTCACTTTCAAGTCCGCCTCGTTGACTTCCCTCAACAGATTTTTGGACGATAGTTGTCCTTTATCACTCTGCCAGTTTGTGAATTGCTGTGCCCCTGAACTCCATTTCTCAACTCGTTTTTTTGTGAGCTGAACGCAAGTCCAAAATTTTGGATCATGTCCTATACTGGTTCCCGGTGGGTGGCTGAGACTTTGGTTAATTCTTCTTCCTGCCGGGAAATTAGAGTGACATGTGCCCGTCCAAATGCCTAACAGCTACTCTCTCATGGGTTCTCCCTCGTCCCTTCCATCCTCTGCCAAATTGGGAACCTGTGCAAACCAGGAGGTTAAAGGGCCTGTCTCTCCAAGTTGGGAGATTGATAGTAAGGCAGTTGGAAAGTCAAACTGGAGAACCAGGAGAGGGACTATTCGTTGAGTTTTAGAAACCTTTCGTATTCACAGTGTGTCCATTCTCTAGGTTTCCTGTACATGTTATAGCTGTAGTAATATTCCCTTGAACCTGGAGAGTTGGGACCCATGGAATGGGGGCCATGCATTATTGCTTGAAAGGGTCTGCATTTGCTCACCCAATCTCACCAATCCTCTCAGTCCCAAGTGTCCAGCCTTATGCCACATCCAGCTGTCATTGTAGATAGGGTCTTTCCAGGTTTCCTCAGACACCCTGAAGGAATTGTAAAGAATTTCCCTGTTTTTTGGTTTTGCTTTTGAAATTCCTTTTTATAGTGGGTTTGAGCTGATTCTCGCTGCCATGTTTATGCCACTCTAGACACACTTGATTCCCTTATGGAGACATATCAATACATAGGTTTTAAGATTCTTACTAGTCAGTAATATTCCTCTGTGGGAAATATGGGGTTTTGAGTCTCTTTCACTGAGGAAGGTGTAGGTCTTGTCTATTCCAAAGTTGGTTTTTGAAACGGTCCCTGTGCTTATATCAAACTCTGGTTTTATGCATCACCCCACCTCTCCTTCCCCTTTATGCAGGCATAAGAGTGTTTTCTAAATGTGAGACTCTGTTCTCTTTCCTAACTCAGTTCACGTGTAGCCATGTTTACAGGATCTTCATAAGTGATATCTTATGATAAGTTTCTTTTTCTGTGTGACTTATTTCACTTAGAATCATCGTACCTGAATCCACTCACTTTGCTGCTACTGGTCTTATGACATTGATTTCATGGCTGAGGGATATTCCATCGTACGTAAGTACCACAATGTTTTGAACCATTTTTATATTTCCTGGGATATTTAATGTGTACCCAAGTTGAGGTTCTTGTAGTCAGTGCAGCCCTAAATTTGGAGGTGGCTCTTTCTTATTGATTTTCAGTTTTCCCAAGGTATATTCCCTAGACTGGAAGTGGCCTTGGCTCTGTAGCTCTGTTGTTTACTTGTTTTAGGGAACACAATGCACTCCTCCAGTGAGGCAGTTGGCAATTTACATCCCGCCCATCAGCATAACAAGGCTCCCAGTTCTCCAGGGCCTGTCTTGCCTTTCTGGTTTTTACACATTTTGTGGATGTCCCTTTTGACCGGTGGGAAGTGATACTTCTTTGTAGTGCAGATTTGCATTGCCCGCTTGCTTGCTTGGCCAAAAAGGGCGTATGCGTTTTCTCCTGAATATATTCAGGAGAAAACGCATACGCCCTTTTTGGCCAAGTGCACCATTGTCCAAGTTGTGCCCCTCTTCCTGTGCTTTACAGGCGATTCCAAGGTACCTCTTGAAATCTGTTTCCTGCTATTTTGCCTCGCTTTCAAGTCCGCCTCGTTGACTTCCCTCAACAGATTTTTTGGACGATAGTTGTCCTTTATCACTCTGCCAGTTTGTGAATTGCTGTGCCCCTGAGCTCCATTTCTCAACTCGTTTTTTGTGAGCTGAACAGAAGTCCAAAATTTTGGATCATGTCCTATACTGGTTCCCTTTGGGTGGCTGAGACTTTGGTTAATTCTTCTTCCTGCCGGGAAATTAGAGTGACATGTGCCCGTCCAAATGCCTAACAGCTACTCTCTCATGGGTTCTCCCTCGTCCCTTCCATCCTCTGCCAAATTGGGAACCTGTGCAAACCAGGAGGTTAAAGGGCCTGTCTCTCCAAGTTGGGAGATTGATAGTAAGGCAGTTGGAAAGTCAACCTGGAGCACCAGGAGAGGGACTATTCATTGAGTTTTAGAAACCTTTCGTATTCACAGTGTGTCCATTCTCTAGGTTTCCTGTACATGTTATAGCTGTAGTAATATTCCCTTGAACCTGGAGAGTTGGGACCCATGGAATGGGGGCCATGCATTATTGCTTGAAAGGGTCTGCATTTGCTCACCCAATCTCACCAATCCTCTCAGTCCCACGTGTCCAGCCTTATGCCACATCCAGCTGTCATTGTAGATAGGGTCTTTCCAGGTTTCCTCAGACACCCTGAAGGAATTGTAAAGAATTTCCCTGTTTTTTGGTTTTGCTTTTGAAATTCCTTTTTATAGTGGGTTTGAGCTGATTCTCGCTGCCATGTTTATGCCACTCTAGACACACTTGATTCCCTTATGGAGTCATATCAATACATAGGTTTTAAGATTCTTACTAGTCAGATATATTCCTCTGCAGGAAATATGGGGTTTTGAGTCTCTTTCACTGAGGAAGGTGTCGGTCTTGTCTATTTCAAAGTTGGTTTTTGGAACGGTCCCTGTGCTTATATCAAACTCTGGTTTTATGCATCACCCGACCTCTTCATCCCCTTTATGCAGGCATAAGAGTGTTTTCTAAATGTGAGACTCTGTTCTCTTTCCTAACTCAGTTCACGTGTAGCCATGTTTACAGGATCTTCATAAGTGATATCTTATGATAAGTTTCTTTTTCTGTGTGACTTATTTCACTTAGAATCATCGTACCTGAATCCACTCACTTTGCTGCTACTGGTCTTATGACATTGATTTCATGGCTGAGGGATATTCCATCGTACGTAAGTACCACAATGTTTTGAACCAGTTTTATATTTCCTGGGATATTTAAGGTGTACCCAAGTTGAGGTTCTTGTAGTCAGTGCAGCCCTAAATTTGGAGGTGGCTCTTTCTTATTGATTTTCAGTTTTCCCAAGGTATATTCCCTAGACTGGAAGTGGCCTTGGCTCTGTAGCTCTGTTGTTTACTTGTTTTAGGGAACACAATGCACTCCTCCAGTGAGGCAGTTGGCAATTTACATCCCGCCCATCAGCATAACAAGGCTCCCAGTTCTCCAGGGCCTGTCTTGCCTTTCTGGTTTTTACACATTTTGTGGATGTCCCTTTTGACCGGTGGGAAGTGATACTTCTTTGTAGTGCAGATTTGCATTGCCCGCTTGCTTGCTTGGCCAAAAAGGGCGTATGCGTTTTCTCCTGAATATATTCAGGAGAAAACGCATACGCCCTTTTTGGCCAAGTGCACCATTGTCCAAGTTGTGCCCCTCTTCCTGTGCTTTACAGGCGATTCCAAGGTACCTCTTGAAATCTGTTTCCTGCTATTTTGCCTCGCTTTCAAGTCCGCCTCGTTGACTTCCCTCAACAGATTTTTGGACGATAGTTGTCCTTTATCACTCTGCCAGTTTGTGAATTGCTGTGCCCCTGAGCTCCATTTCTCATCTCGTTTTTTGTGAGCTGAACACAAGTCCAAAATTTTGGATCATGTCCTATACTGGTTCCCGGTGGGTGGCTGAGACTTTGGTTAATTCTTCTTCCTGCCGGGAAATTAGAGTGACATGTGCCCGTCCAAATGCCTAACAGCTACTCTCTCATGGGTTCTCCCTCGTCCCTTCCATCCTCTGGCAAATTGGGAACCTGTGCAAACCAGGAGGTTAAAGGGCCTGTCTCTCCAAGTTGGGAGATTGATAGTAAGGCAGTTGGAAAGTCAAACTGGAGCACCAGGAGAGGGACTATTCATTGAGTTTTAGAAACCTTTCGTATTCACAGTGTGTCCATTCTCTAGGTTTCCTGTACATGTTATAGCTGTAGTAATATTCCCTTGAACCTGGAGAGTTGGGACCCATGGAATGTGGGCCATGCATTATTGCTTGAAAGGGTCTGCATTTGCTCACCCAATCTCACCAATCCTCTCATTCCCAAGTGTCCAGCCTTATGCCACATCCAGCTGTCATTATAGATAGGGTCTTTCCAGGTTTCCTCAGACACCCTGAAGGAATTGTAAAGAATTTCCCTGTTTTTTGGTTTTGCTTTTGAAATTCCTTTTTATAGTGGGTTTGAGCTGATTCTCGCTGCCATGTTTATGCCACTCTAGACACACTTGATTCCCTTATGGAGTCATATCAATACATAGGTTTTAAGATTCTTACTAGTCAGATATATTCCTCTGCGGGAAATATGGGGTTTTGAGTCTCTTTCAATGAGGAAGGTGTCGGTCTTGTCTATTCCAAAGTTGGTTTTTGGAACGGTCCCTGTGCTCATATCAAACTCTGGTTTTATGCATCACCCCACCTCTCCTTCCCCTTTATGCAGGCATAAGAGTGTTTTCTAAATGTGAGACTCTGTTCTCTTTCCTAACTCAGTTCACGTGTAGCCATGTTTACAGGATCTTCATAAGTGATATCTTATGATAAGTTTCTTTTTCTGTGTGACTTATTTCACTTAGAATCATCGTACCTGAATCCACTCACTTTGCTGCTACTGGTCTTATGACATTGATTTCATCGCTGAGGCATATTCCATCATACGTAAGTACCACAATGTTTTGAACCATTTTTATATTTCCTGGGATATTTAAGGTGTACCCAAGTTGAGGTTCTTGTAGTCAGTGCAGCCCTAAATTTGGAGGTGGCTCTTTCTTATTGATTTTCAGGTTTCCCAAGGTATATTCCCTAGACTGGAAGTGGCCTTGGCTCTGTAGCTCTGTTGTTTACTTGTTTTAGGGAACACAATGCACTCCTCCAGTGAGGCAGTTGGCAGTTTACATCCCGCCCATCAGCATAACAAGGCTCCCAGTTCTCCAGGGCCTGTCTTGCCTTTCTGGTTTTTACACATTTTGTGGATGTCCCTTTTGACCGGTGGGAAGTGATACTCCTTTGTAGTGCACATTTGCATTGCCCGCTTGCTTGCTTGGCCAAAAAGGGCGTATGCGTTTTCTCCTGAATATATTCAAGAGAAAACGCATACGCCCTTTTTGGCCAAGTGCACCATTGTCCAAGTTGTGCCCCTCTTCCTGTGCTTTACAGGCGATTCCAAGGTACCTCTTGAAATCTGTTTCCTGCTATTTTGCCTCGCTTTCAAGTCCGCCTCGTTGACTTCCCTCAACAGATTTTTGGACGATAGTTGTCCTTTATCACTCTGCCAGTTTGTGAATTGCTGTGCCCCTGAGCTCCATTTCTCAACTCGTTTTTTGTGAGCTGAACGCAAGTCCAAAATTTTGGATCATGTCCTATACTGGTTCCCGGTGGGTGGCTGAGACTTTGGTTAATTATTCTTCCTGCCGGGAAATTAGAGTGACATGTGCCCGTCCAAATGCCTAACAGCTACTCTCTCATGGGTTCTCCCTCGTCCCTTCCATCCTCTGCCAAATTGGGAACCTGTGCAAACCAGGAGGTTAAAGGGCCTGTCTCTCCAAGTTGGGAGATTGATAGTAAGGCAGTTGGAAAGTCAAACTGGAGCACCAGGAGAGGGACTATTCGTTGAGTTTTAGAAACCTTTCGTATTCACAGTGTGTCCATTCTCTAGGTTTCCTGTACATGTTATAGCTGTAGTAATATTCCCTTGAACCTGGAGAGTTGGGACCCATGGAATGGGGGCCATGCATTATTGCTTGAAAGGGTCTGCATTTGCTCACCCAATCTCACCAATCCTCTCAGTCCCAAGTGTCCAGCCTTATGCCACATCCAGCTGTCATTGTAGATAGGGTCTTTCCAGGTTTCCTCAGACACCCTGAAGGAATTGTAAAGAATTTCCCTGTTTTTTGGTTTTGCTTTTGAAATTCCTTTTTATAGTGGGTTTGAGCTGATTCTCGCTGCCATGATTATGCCACTCTAGACACACTTGATTCCCTTATGGAGACATATCAATACATAGGTTTTAAGATTCTTACTAGTCAGATATATTCCTCTGTGGGAAATATGGGGTTTTGAGTCTCTTTCACTGAGGAAGGTGTCGGTCTTGTCAATTCCAAAGTTGGTTTTTGAAACGGTCCGTGTGCTTATATCAAACTCTGGTTTTATGCATCACCCCACCTCTCCTTCCCCTTTATGCAGGCATAAGAGTGTTTTCTAAATGTGAGACTCTGTTCTCTTTCCTAACTCAGTTCACGTGTAGCCATGTTTACAGGATCTTCATAAGTGATATCTTATGATAAGTTTCTTTTTCTGTGTGACTTATTTCACTTAGAATCATCGTACCTGAATCCACTCACTTTGCTGCTACTGGTCTTATGACATTGATTTCATGGCTGAGGGATATTCCATCGTACGTAAGTACCACAATGTTTTGAACCAGTTTTATATTTCCTGGGATATTTAAGGTGTACCCAAGTTGAGGTTCTTGTAGTCAGTGCAGCCCTAAATTTGGAGGTGGCTCTTTCTTATTGATTTTCAGTTTTCCCAAGGTATATTCCCTAGACTGGAAGTGGCCTTGGCTCTGTAGCTCTGTTGTTTACTTGTTTTAGGGAACACAATGCACTCCTCCAGTGAGGCAGTTGGCAATTTACATCCCGCCCATCAGCATAACAAGGCTCCCAGTTCTCCAGGGCCTGTCTTGCCTTTCTGGTTTTTACACATTTTGTGGATGTCCCTTTTGACCGGTGGGAAGTGATACTTCTTTGTAGTGCAGATTTGCATTGCCCGCTTGCTTGCTTGGCCAAAAAGGGCGTATGCGTTTTCTCCTGAATATATTCAGGAGAAAACGCATACGCCCTTTTTGGCCAAGTGCACCATTGTCCAAGTTGTGCCCCTCTTCCTGTGCTTTACAGGCGATTCCAAGGTACCTCTTGAAATCTGTTTCCTGCTATTTTGCCTCGCTTTCAAGTCCGCCTCGTTGACTTCCCTCAACAGATTTTTGGACGATAGTTGTCCTTTATCACTCTGCCAGTTTGTGAATTGCTGTGCCCCTGAGCTCCATTTCTCATCTCGTTCTTTGTGAGCTGAACACAAGTCCAAAATTTTGGATCATGTCCTATACTGGTTCCCGGTGGGTGGCTGAGACTTTGGTTAATTCTTCTTCCTGCCGGGAAATTAGAGTGACATGTGCCCGTCCAAATGCCTAACAGCTACTCTCTCATGGGTTCTCCCTCGTCCCTTCCATCCTCTGCCAAATTGGGAACCTGTGCAAACCAGGAGGTTAAAGGGCCTGTCTCTCCAAGTTGGGAGATTGATAGTAAGGCAGTTGGAAAGTCAAACTGGAGCACCAGGAGAGGGACTATTCATTGAGTTTTAGAAACCTTTCGTATTCACAGTGTGTCCATTCTCTAGGTTTCCTGTACATGTTATAGCTGTAGTAATATTCCCTTGAACCTGGAGAGTTGGGACCCAAGGAATGTGGGCCATGCATTATTGCTTGAAAGGGTCTGCATTTGCTCACCCAATCTCACCAATCCTCTCATTCCCAAGTGTCCAGCCTTATGCCACATCCAGCTGTCATTATAGATAGGGTCTTTCCAGGTTTCCTCAGACACCCTGAAGGAATTGTAAAGAATTTCCCTGTTTTTTGGTTTTGCTTTTGAAATTCCTTTTTATAGTGGGTTTGAGCTGATTCTCGCTGCCATGTTTATGCCACTCTAGACACACTTGATTCCCTTATGGAGTCATATCAATACATAGGTTTTAAGATTCTTACTAGTCAGATATATTCCTCTGCGGGAAATATGGGGTTTTGAGTCTCTTTCAATGAGGAAGGTGTCGGTCTTGTCTATTCCAAAGTTGGTTTTTGGAACGGTCCCTGTGCTCATATCAAACTCTGGTTTTATGCATCACCCCACCTCTCCTTCCCCTTTATGCAGGCATAAGAGTGTTTTCTAAATGTGAGACTCTGTTCTCTTTCCTAACTCAGTTCACGTGTAGCCATGTTTACAGGATCTTCATAAGTGATATCTTATGATAAGTTTCTTTTTCTGTGTGACTTATTTCACTTAGAATCATCGTACCTGAATCCACTCACTTTGCTGCTACTGGTCTTATGACATTGATTTCATCGCTGAGGCATATTCCATCATACGTAAGTACCACAATGTTTTGAACCATTTTTATATTTCCTGGGATATTTAAGGTGTACCCAAGTTGAGGTTCTTGTAGTCAGTGCAGCCCTAAATTTGGAGGTGGCTCTTTCTTATTGATTTTCAGGTTTCCCAAGGTATATTCCCTAGACTGGAAGTGGCCTTGGCTCTGTAGCTCTGTTGTTTACTTGTTTTAGGGAACACAATGCACTCCTCCAGTGAGGCAGTTGGCAGTTTACATCCCGCCCATCAGCATAACAAGGCTCCCAGTTCTCCAGGGCCTGTCTTGCCTTTCTGGTTTTTACACATTTTGTGGATGTCCCTTTTGACCGGTGGGAAGTGATACTCCTTTGTAGTGCACATTTGCATTGCCCGCTTGCTTGCTTGGCCAAAAAGGGCGTATGCGTTTTCTCCTGAATATATTCAAGAGAAAACGCATACGCCCTTTTTGGCCAAGTGCACCATTGTCCAAGTTGTGCCCCTCTTCCTGTGCTTTACAGGCGATTCCAAGGTACCTCTTGAAATCTGTTTCCTGCTATTTTGCCTCGCTTTCAAGTCCGCCTCGTTGACTTCCCTCAACAGATTTTTGGACGATAGTTGTCCTTTATCACTCTGCCAGTTTGTGAATTGCTGTGCCCCTGAGCTCCATTTCTCAACTCGTTTTTTGTGAGCTGAACGCAAGTCCAAAATTTTGGATCATGTCCTATACTGGTTCCCGGTGGGTGGCTGAGACTTTGGTTAATTCTTCTTCCTGCCGGGAAATTAGAGTGACATGTGCCCGTCCAAATGCCTAACAGCTACTCTCTCATGGGTTCTCCCTCGTCCCTTCCATCCTCTGCCAAATTGGGAACCTGTGCAAACCAGGAGGTTAAAGGGCCTGTCTCTCCAAGTTGGGAGATTGATAGTAAGGCAGTTGGAAAGTCAAACTGGAGCACCAGGAGAGGGACTATTCGTTGAGTTTTAGAAACCTTTCGTATTCACAGTGTGTCCATTCTCTAGGTTTCCTGTACATGTTATAGCTGTAGTAATATTCCCTTGAACCTGGAGAGTTGGGACCCATGGAATGGGGGCCATGCATTATTGCTTGAAAGGGTCTGCATTTGCTCACCCAATCTCACCAATCCTCTCAGTCCCAAGTGTCCAGCCTTATGCCACATCCAGCTGTCATTGTAGATAGGGTCTTTCCAGGTTTCCTCAGACACCCTGAAGGAATTGTAAAGAATTTCCCTGTTTTTTGGTTTTGCTTTTGAAATTCCTTTTTATAGTGGGTTTGAGCTGATTCTCGCTGCCATGATTATGCCACTCTAGACACACTTGATTCCCTTATGGAGACATATCAATACATAGGTTTTAAGATTCTTACTAGTCAGATATATTCCTCTGTGGGAAATATGGGGTTTTGAGTCTCTTTCACTGAGGAAGGTGTCGGTCTTGTCAATTCCAAAGTTGGTTTTTGAAACGGTCCGTGTGCTTATATCAAACTCTGGTTTTATGCATCACCCCACCTCTCCTTCCCCTTTATGCAGGCATAAGAGTGTTTTCTAAATGTGAGACTCTGTTCTCTTTCCTAACTCAGTTCACGTGTAGCCATGTTTACAGGATCTTCATAAGTGATATCTTATGATAAGTTTCTTTTTCTGTGTGACTTATTTCACTTAGAATCATCGTACCTGAATCCACTCACTTTGTTGCTACTGGTCTTATGACATTGATTTCATGGCTGAGGGATATTCCATCGTACGTAAGTACCACAATGTTTTGAACCATTTTTATATTTCCTGGGATATTTAAGGTGTACCCAAGTTGAGGTTCTTGTAGTCAGTGCAGCCCTAAATTTGGAGGTGGCTCTTTCTTATTGATTTTCAGTTTTCCCAAGGTATATTCCCTAGACTGGAAGTGGCCTTGGCTCTGTAGCTCTGTTGTTTACTTGTTTTAGGGAACACAATGCACTCCTCCAGTGAGGCAGTTGGCAGTTTACATCCCGCCCATCAGCACGACAAGGCTCCCAGTTCTCCAGGGCATGTCTTGCCTTTCTGGTTTTTACACATTTTGTGGATGTCCCTTTTGACCGGTGGGAAGTGATACTTCTTTGTAGTGCAGATTTGCATTGCCCGCTTGCTTGCTTGGCCAAAAAGGGCGTATGCGTTTTCTCCTGAATATATTCAGGAGAAAACACATACGCCCTTTTTGGCCAAGTGCACCATTGTCCAAGTTGTGCCCCTCTTCCTGTGCTTTACAGGCGATTCCAACGTACCTCTTGAAATCTGTTTCCTGCTATTTTGCCTCACTTTCAAGTCCGCCTCGTTGACTTCCCTCAACAGATTTTTGGACGATAGTTGTCCTTTATCACTCTGCCAGTTTGTGAATTGCTGTGCCCCTGAGCTCCATTTCTCAACTCGTTTTTTGTGAGCTGAACACAAGTCCAAAATTTTGGATCATGTCCTATACTGGTTCCAGGTGGGTGGCTGAGACTTTGGTTAATTCTTCTTCCTGCCGGGAAATTAGAGTGACATGTGCCCGTCCAAATGCCTAACAGCTACTCTCTCATGGGTTCTCCCTCGTCCCTTCCATCCTCTGCCAAATTGGGAACCTGTGCAAACCAGGAGGTTAAAGGGCCTGTCTCTCCAAGTTGGGAGATTGATAGTAAGGCAGTTGGAAAGTCAAACTGGAGCACCAGGAGAGGGACTATTCATTGAGTTTTAGAAACCTTTCGTATTCACAGTGTGTACATTCTCTAGGTTTCCTGTACATGTTATAGCTGTAGTAATATTCCCTTGAACCTGGAGAGTTGGGACCCATGGAATGGGGGCCATGCATTATTGCTTGAAAGGGTCTGCATTTGCTCACCCAATCTCACCAATCCTCTCAGTCCCAAGTGTCCAGCCTTATGCCACATCCAGCTGTCATTGTAGATAGGGTCTTTCCAGGTTTCCTCAGACACCCTGAAGGAATTGTAAAGGATTTCCCTGTTTTTTGGTTTTGCATTTGAAATTCCTTTTTATAGTGGGTTTGAGCTGATTCTCGCTGCCATGTTTATGCCACTCTAGACACACTTGATTCCCTTATGGAGTCATATCAATACATAGGTTTTAAGATTCTTACTAGTCAGATATATTCCTCTGTGGGAAATATGGGGTTTTGAGTCTCTTTCACTGAGGAAGGTGTCGGTCTTGTCAATTCCAAAGTTGGTTTTTGAAACGGTCCGTGTGCTTATATCAAACTCTGGTTTTATGCATCACCCCACCTCTCCTTCCCCTTTATGCAGGCATAAGAGTGTTTTCTAAATGTGAGACTCTGTTCTCTTTCCTAACTCAGTTCACGTGTAGCCATGTTTACAGGATCTTCATAAGTGATATCTTATGATAAGTTTCTTTTTCTGTGTGACTTATTTCACTTAGAATCATCGTACCTGAATCCACTCACTTTGCTGCTACTGGTCTTATGACATTGATTTCATGGCTGAGGGATATTCCATCGTACGTAAGTACCACAATGTTTTGAACCATTTTTATATTTCCTGGGATATTTAAGGTGTACCCAAGTTGAGGTTCTTGTAGTCAGTGCAGCCCTAAATTTGGAGGTGGCTCTTTCTTATTGATTTTCAGTTTTCCCAAGGTATATTCCCTAGACTGGAAGTGGCCTTGGCTCTGTAGCTCTGTTGTTTACTTGTTTTAGGGAACACAATGCACTCCTCCAGTGAGGCAGTTGGCAATTTACATCCCGCCCATCAGCATAACAAGGCTCCCAGTTCTCCAGGGCCTGTCTTGCCTTTCTGGTTTTTACACATTTTGTGGATGTCCCTTTTGACTGGTGGGAAGTGATACTTCTTTGTAGTGCAGATTTGCATTGCCCGCTTGCTTGCTTGGCCAAAAAGGGCGTATGCGTTTTCTCCTGAATATATTCAGGAGAAAACGCATACGCCCTTTTTGGCCAAGTGCACCATTGTCCAAGTTGTGCCCCTCTTCCTGTGCTTTACAGGCGATTCCAACGTACCTCTTGAAATCTGTTTCCTGCTATTTTGCCTCGCTTTCAAGTCCGCCTCGTTGACTTCCCTCAACAGATTTTTGGACGATAGTTGTCCTTTATCACTCTGCCAGTTTGTGAATTGCTGTGCCCCTGAGCTCCATTTCTCAACTCGCTTTTTGTGAGCTGAACGCAAGTCCAAAATTTTGGATCATGTCCTATACTGGTTCCCGGTGGGTGGCTGAGACTTTGGTTAATTCTTCTTCCTGCCGGGAAATTAGAGTGACATGTGCCCGTCCAAATGCCTAACAGCTACTCTCTCATGGGTTCTCCCTCGTCCCTTCCATCCTCTGCCAAATTGGGAACCTGTGCAAACCAGGAGGTTAAAGGGCCTGTCTCTCCAAGTTGGGAGATTGATAGTAAGGCAGTTGGAAAGTCAAACTGGAGCACCAGGAGAGGGACTATTCGTTGAGTTTTAGAAACCTTTCGTATTCACAGTGTGTCCATTCTCTAGGTTTCCTGTACATGTTATAGCTGTAGTAATATTCCCTTGAACCTGGAGAGTTGGGACCCATGGAATGGGGGCCATGCATTATTGCTTGAAAGGGTCTGCATTTGCTCACCCAATCTCACCAATCCTCTCAGTCCCAAGGGTCCAGCCTTATGCCACATCTAGCTGTCATTGTAGATAGGGTCTTTCCAGGTTTCCTCAGACACCCTGAAGGAATTGTAAAGAATTTCCCTGTTTTTTGGTTTTGCTTTTGAAATTCCTTTTTATAGTGGGTTTGAGCTGATTCTCACTGCCATGTTTATGCCACTCTAGACACACTTGATTCCCTTATGGAGTCATATCAATACATAGGTTTTAAGATTCTTACTAGTCAGATATATTCCTCTGTGGGAAATATGGGGTTTTGAGTCTCTTTCACTGAGGAAGGTGTAGGTCTTGTCTATTCCAAAGTTGGTTTTTGGAACGGTCCCTGTGCTCATATCAAACTCTGGTTTTATGCATCACCCCACCTCTCCTTCCCCTTTATGCAGGCATAAGAGTGTTTTCTAAATGTGAGACTCTGTTCTCTTTCCTAACTCAGTTCACGTGTAGCCATGTTTACAGGATCTTCATAAGTGATATCTTATGATAAGTTTCTTTTTCTGTGTGACTTATTTCACTTAGAATCATCGTACCTGAATCCACTCACTTTGCTGCTACTGGTCTTATGACATTGATTTCATCGCTGAGGCATATTCCATCATACGTAAGTACCACAATGTTTTGAACCATTTTTATATTTCCTGGGATATTTAAGGTGTACCCAAGTTGAGGTTCTTGTAGTCAGTGCAGCCCTAAATTTGGAGGTGGCTCTTTCTTATTGATTTTCAGTTTTCCCAAGGTATATTCCCTAGACTGGAAGTGGCCTTGGCTCTGTAGCTCTGTTGTTTACTTGTTTTAGGGAACACAATGCACTCCTCCAGTGAGGCAGTTGGCAGTTTACATCCCGCCCATCAGCATAACAAGGCTCCCAGTTCTCCAGGGCCTGTCTTGCCTTTCTGGTTTTTACACATTTTGTGGATGTCCCTTTTGACCGGTGGGAAGTGATACTCCTTTGTAGTGCACATTTGCATTGCCCGCTTGCTTGCTTGGCCAAAAAGGGCGTATGCGTTTTCTCCTGAATATATTCAAGAGAAAACGCATACGCCCTTTTTGGCCAAGTGCACCATTGTCCAAGTTTTGCCCCTCTTCCTGTGCTTTACAGGCGATTCCAACGTACCTCTTGAAATCTGTTTCCTGCTATTTTGCCTCGCTTTCAAGTCCGCCTCGTTGACTTCCCTCAACAGATTTTTGGACGATAGTTGTCCTTTATCACTCTGCCAGTTTGTGAATTGCTGTGCCCCTGAGCTCCATTTCTCAACTCGTTTTTTGTGAGCTGAACGCAAGTCCAAAATTTTGGATCATGTCCTATACTGGTTCCCGGTGGGTGGCTGAGACTTTGGTTAATTCTTCTTCCTGCCGGGAAATTAGAGTGACATGTGCCCGTCCAAATGCCTAACAGCTACTCTCTCATGGGTTCTCCCTCGTCCCTTCCATCCTCTGGCAAATTGGGAACCTGTGCAAACCAGGAGGTTAAAGGGCCTGTCTCTCCAAGTTGGGAGATTGATAGTAAGGCAGTTGGAAAGTCAAACTGGAGCACCAGGAGAGGGACTATTCGTTGAGTTTTAGAAACCTTTCGTATTCACAGTGTGTCCATTCTCTAGGTTTCCTGTACATGTTATAGCTGTAGTAATATTCCCTTGAACCTGGAGAGTTGGGACCCATGGAATGGGGGCCATGCATTATTGCTTGAAAGGGTCTGCATTTGCTCACCCAATCTCACCAATCCTCTCAGTCCCAAGTGTCCAGCCTTATGCCACATCCAGCTGTCATTGTAGATAGGGTCTTTCCAGGTTTCCTCAGACACCCTGAAGGAATTGTAAAGAATTTCCCTGTTTTTTGGTTTTGCTTTTGAAATTCCTTTTTATAGTGGGTTTGAGCTGATTCTCGCTGCCATGTTTATGCCACTCTAGACACACTTGATTCCCTTATGGAGACATATCAATACATAGGTTTTAAGATTCTTACTAGTCAGATATATTCCTCTGTGGGAAATATGGGGTTTTGAGTCTCTTTCACTGAGGAAGGTGTCGGTCTTGTCAATTCCAAAGTTGGTTTTTGAAACGGTCCGTGTGCTTATATCAAACTCTGGTTTTATGCATCACCCCACCTCTCCTTCCCCTTTATGCAGGCATAAGAGTGTTTTCTAAATGTGAGACTCTGTTCTCTTTCCTAACTCAGTTCACGTGTAGCCATGTTTACAGGATCTTCATAAGTGATATCTTATGATAAGTTTCTTTTTCTGTGTGACTTATTTCACTTAGAATCATCGTACCTGAATCCACTCACTTTGTTGCTACTGGTCTTATGACATTGATTTCATGGCTGAGGGATATTCCATCGTACGTAAGTACCACAATGTTTTGAACCATTTTTATATTTCCTGGGATATTTAAGGTGTACCCAAGTTGAGGTTCTTGTAGTCAGTGCAGCCCTAAATTTGGAGGTGGCTCTTTCTTATTGATTTTCAGTTTTCCCAAGGTATATTCCCTAGACTGGAAGTGGCCTTGGCTCTGTAGCTCTGTTGTTTACTTGTTTTAGGGAACACAATGCACTCCTCCAGTGAGGCAGTTGGCAGTTTACATCCCGCCCATCAGCATAACAAGGCTCCCAGTTCTCCAGGGCATGTCTTGCCTTTCTGGTTTTTACACATTTTGTGGATGTCCCTTTTGACCGGTGGGAAGTGATACTTCTTTGTAGTGCAGATTTGCATTGCCCGCTTGCTTGCTTGGCCAAAAAGGGCGTATGTGTTTTCTCCTGAATATATTCAGGAGAAAACACATACGCCCTTTTTGGCCAAGTGCACCATTGTCCAAGTTGTGCCCCTCTTCCTGTGCTTTACAGGCGATTCCAACGTACCTCTTGAAATCTGTTTCCTGCTATTTTGCCTCACTTTCAAGTCCGCCTCGTTGACTTCCCTCAACAGATTTTTGGACGATAGTTGTCCTTTATCACTCTGCCAGTTTGTGAATTGCTGTGCCCCTGAGCTCCATTTCTCAACTCGTTTTTTGTGAGCTGAACACAAGTCCAAAATTTTGGATCATGTCCTATACTGGTTCCAGGTGGGTGGCTGAGACTTTGGTTAATTCTTCTTCCTGCCGGGAAATTAGAGTGACATGTGCCCGTCCAAATGCCTAACAGCTACTCTCTCATGGGTTCTCCCTCGTCCCTTCCATCCTCTGCCAAATTGGGAACCTGTGCAAACCAGGAGGTTAAAGGGCCTGTCTCTCCAAGTTGGGAGATTGATAGTAAGGCAGTTGGAAAGTCAAACTGGAGCACCAGGAGAGGGACTATTCATTGAGTTTTAGAAACCTTTCGTATTCACAGTGTGTACATTCTCTAGGTTTCCTGTACATGTTATAGCTGTAGTAATATTCCCTTGAACCTGGAGAGTTGGGACCCATGGAATGGGGGCCATGCATTATTGCTTGAAAGGGTCTGCATTTGCTCACCCAATCTCACCAATCCTCTCAGTCCCAAGTGTCCAGCCTTATGCCACATCCAGCTGTCATTGTAGATAGGGTCTTTCCAGGTTTCCTCAGACACCCTGAAGGAATTGTAAAGGATTTCCCTGTTTTTTGGTTTTGCTTTTGAAATTCCTTTTTATAGTGGGTTTGAGCTGATTCTCGCTGCCATGTTTATGCCACTCTAGACACACTTGATTCCCTTATGGAGTCATATCAATACATAGGTTTTAAGATTCTTACTAGTCAGATATATTCCTCTGTGGGAAATATGGGGTTTTGAGTCTCTTTCACTGAGGAAGGTGTCGGTCTTGTCAATTCCAAAGTTGGTTTTTGAAACGGTCCGTGTGCTTATATCAAACTCTGGTTTTATGCATCACCCCACCTCTCCTTCCCCTTTATGCAGGCATAAGAGTGTTTTCTAAATGTGAGACTCTGTTCTCTTTCCTAACTCAGTTCACGTGTAGCCATGTTTACAGGATCTTCATAAGTGATATCTTATGATAAGTTTCTTTTTCTGTGTGACTTATTTCACTTAGAATCATCGTACCTGAATCCACTCACTTTGTTGCTACTGGTCTTATGACATTGATTTCATGGCTGAGGGATATTCCATCGTACGTAAGTACCACAATGTTTTGAACCATTTTTATATTTCCTGGGATATTTAAGGTGTACCCAAGTTGAGGTTCTTGTAGTCAGTGCAGCCCTAAATTTGGAGGTGGCTCTTTCTTATTGATTTTCAGTTTTCCCAAGGTATATTCCCTAGACTGGAAGTGGCCTTGGCTCTGTAGCTCTGTTGTTTACTTGTTTTAGGGAACACAATGCACTCCTCCAGTGAGGCAGTTGGCAGTTTACATCCCGCCCATCAGCATAACAAGGCTCCCAGTTCTCCAGGGCATGTCTTGCCTTTCTGGTTTTTACACATTTTGTGGATGTCCCTTTTGACCGGTGGGAAGTGATACTTCTTTGTAGTGCAGATTTGCATTGCCCGCTTGCTTGCTTGGCCAAAAAGGGCGTATGTGTTTTCTCCTGAATATATTCAGGAGAAAACACATACGCCCTTTTTGGCCAAGTGCACCATTGTCCAAGTTGTGCCCCTCTTCCTGTGCTTTACAGGCGATTCCAACGTACCTCTTGAAATCTGTTTCCTGCTATTTTGCCTCACTTTCAAGTCCGCCTCGTTGACTTCCCTCAACAGATTTTTGGACGATAGTTGTCCTTTATCACTCTGCCAGTTTGTGAATTGCTGTGCCCCTGAGCTCCATTTCTCAACTCGTTTTTTGTGAGCTGAACACAAGTCCAAAATTTTGGATCATGTCCTATACTGGTTCCAGGTGGGTGGCTGAGACTTTGGTTAATTCTTCTTCCTGCCGGGAAATTAGAGTGACATGTGCCCGTCCAAATGCCTAACAGCTACTCTCTCATGGGTTCTCCCTCGTCCCTTCCATCCTCTGCCAAATTGGGAACCTGTGCAAACCAGGAGGTTAAAGGGCCTGTCTCTCCAAGTTGGGAGATTGATAGTAAGGCAGTTGGAAAGTCAAACTGGAGCACCAGGAGAGGGACTATTCATTGAGTTTTAGAAACCTTTCGTATTCACAGTGTGTCCATTCTCTAGGTTTCCTGTACATGTTATAGCTGTAGTAATATTCCCTTGAACCTGGAGAGTTGGGACCCATGGAATGGGGGCCATGCATTATTGCTTGAAAGGGTCTGCATTTGCTCAACCAATCTCACCAATCCTCTCAGTCCCAAGTGTCCAGCCTTATGCCACATCCAGCTGTCATTGTAGATAGGGTCTTTCCAGGTTTCCTCAGACACCCTGAAGGAATTGTAAAGGATTTCCCTGTTTTTTGGTTTTGCTTTTGAAATTCCTTTTTATAGTGGGTTTGAGCTGATTCTCGCTGCCATGTTTATGCCACTCTAGACACACTTGATTCCCTTATGGAGTCATATCAATACATAGGTTTTAAGATTCTTACTAGTCAGATATATTCCTCTGTGGGAAATATGGGGTTTTGAGTCTCTTTCACTGAGGAAGGTGTCGGTCTTGTCAATTCCAAAGTTGGTTTTTGAAACGGTCCGTGTGCTTATAACAAACTCTGGTTTTATGCATCACCCCACCTCTCCTTCCCCTTTATGCAGGCATAAGAGTGTTTTCTAAATGTGAGACTCTGTTCTCTTTCCTAACTCAGTTCACGTGTAGCCAGGTTTACAGGATCTTCATAAGTGATATCTTATGATAAGTTTCTTTTTCTGTGTGACTTATTTCACTTAGAATCATCGTACCTGAATCCACTCACTTTGTTGCTACTGGTCTTATGACATTGATTTCATGGCTGAGGGATATTCCATCGTACGTAAGTACCACAATGTTTTGAACCATTTTTATATTTCCTGGGATATTTAAGGTGTACCCAAGTTGAGGTTCTTGTAGTCAGTGCAGCCCTAAATTTGGAGGTGGCTCTTTCTTATTGATTTTCAGTTTTCCCAAGGTATATTCCCTAGACTGGAAGTGGCCTTGGCTCTGTAGCTCTGTTGTTTACTTGTTTTAGGGAACACAATGCACTCCTCCAGTGAGGCAGTTGGCAGTTTACATCCCGCCCATCAGCATAACAAGGCTCCCAGTTCTCCAGGGCATGTCTTGCCTTTCTGGTTTTTACACATTTTGTGGATATCCCTTTTGACCGGTGGGAAGTGATACTTCTTTGTAGTGCAGATTTGCATTGCCCGCTTGCTTGCTTGGCCAAAAAGGGCGTATGCGTTTTCTCCTGAATATATTCAGGAGAAAACACATACGCCCTTTTTGGCCAAGTGCACCATTGTCCAAGTTGTGCCCCTCTTCCTGTGCTTTACAGGCGATTCCAACGTACCTCTTGAAATCTGTTTCCTGCTATTTTGCCTCACTTTCAAGTCCGCCTCGTTGACTTCCCTCAACAGATTTTTGGACGATAGTTGTCCTTTATCACTCTGCCAGTTTGTGAATTGCTGTGCCCCTGAGCTCCATTTCTCAACTCGTTTTTTGTGAGCAGAACACAAGTCCAAAATTTTGGATCATGTCCTATACTGGTTCCAGGTGGGTGGCTGAGACTTTGGTTAATTCTTCTTCCTGCCGGGAAATTAGAGTGACATGTGCCCGTCCAAATGCCTAACAGCTACTCTCTCATGGGTTCTCCCTCGTCCCTTCCATCCTCTGCCAAATTGGGAACCTGTGCAAACCAGGAGGTTAAAGGGCCTGTCTCTCCAAGTTGGGAGATTGATAGTAAGGCAGTTGGAAAGTCAAACTGGAGCACCAGGAGAGGGACTATTCATTGAGTTTTAGAAACCTTTCGTATTCACAGTGTGTACATTCTCTAGGTTTCCTGTACATGTTATAGCTGTAGTAATATTCCCTTGAACCTGGAGAGTTGGGACCCATGGAATGGGGGCCATGCATTATTGCTTGAAAGGGTCTGCATTTGCTCACCCAATCTCACCAATCCTCTCAGTCCCAAGTGTCCAGCCTTATGCCACATCCAGCTGTCATTGTAGATAGGGTCTTTCCAGGTTTCCTCAGACACCCTGAAGGAATTGTAAAGGATTTCCCTGTTTTTTGGTTTTGCTTTTGAAATTCCTTTTTATAGTGGGTTTGAGCTGATTCTCGCTGCCATGTTTATGCCACTCTAGACACACTTGATTCCCTTATGGAGTCATATCAATACATAGGTTTTAAGATTCTTACTAGTCAGATATATTCCTCTGCGGGAAATATGGGGTTTTGAGTCTCTTTCACTGAGGAAGGTGTCGGTCTTGTCTATTCCAAAGTTGGTTTTTGGAACGGTCCCTGTGCTTATATCAAAATCTGGTTTTATGCATCACCCGACCTCTCCATCCCCTTTATGCAGGCATAAGAGTGTTTTCTAAATGTGAGACTCTGTTCTCTTTCCTAACTCAGTTCACGTGTAGCCATGTTTACAGGATCTTCATAAGTGATATCTTATGATAAGTTTCTTTTTCTGTGTGACTTATTTCACTTAGAATCATCGTACCTGAATCCACTCACTTTGCTGCTACTGGTCTTATGACATTGATTTCATGGCTGAGGGATATTCCATCGTACGTAAGTACCACAATGTTTTGAACCATTTTTATATTTCCTGGGATATTTAAGGTGTACCCAAGTTGAGGTTCTTGTAGTCAGTGCAGCCCTAAATTTGGAGGTGGCTCTTTCTTATTGATTTTCAGTTTTCCCAAGGTATATTCCCTAGACTGGAAGTGGCCTTGGCTCTGTAGCTCTGTTGTTTACTTGTTTTAGGGAACACAATGCACTGCTCCAGTGAGGCAGTTGGCAATTTACATCCCGCCCATCAGCATAACAAGGCTCCCAGTTCTCCAGGGCCTGTCTTGCCTTTCTGGTTTTTACACATTTTGTGGATGTCCCTTTTGACCGGTGGGAAGTGATACTTCTTTGTAGTGCAGATTTGCATTGCCCGCTTGCTTGCTTGGCCAAAAAGGGCGTATGCGTTTTCTCCTGAATATATTCAGGAGAAAACGCATACGCCCTTTTTGGCCAAGTGCACCATTGTCCAAGTTGTGCCCCTCTTCCTGTGCTTTACAGGCGATTCCAAGGTACCTCTTGAAATCTGTTTCCTGCTATTTTGCCTCGCTTTCAAGTCCGCCTCGTTGACTTCCCTCAACAGATTTTTGGACGATAGTTGTCCTTTATCACTCTGCCAGTTTGTGAATTGCTGTGCCCCTGAGCTCCATTTCTCAACTCGCTTTTTGTGAGCTGAACGCAAGTCCAAAATTTTGGATCATGTCCTATACTGGTTCCCGGTGGGTGGCTGAGACTTTGGTTAATTCTTCTTCCTGCCAGGAAATTAGAGTGACATGTGCCCGTCCAAATGCCTAACAGCTACTCTCTCATGGGTTCTCCCTCGTCCCTTCCATCCTCTGCCAAATTGGGAACCTGTGCAAACCAGGAGGTTAAAGGGCCTGTCTCTCCAAGTTGGGAGATTGATAGTAAGGCAGTTGGAAAGTCAAACTGGAGCACCAGGAGAGGGACTATTCGTTGAGTTTTAGAAACCTTTCGTATTCACAGTGTGTCCATTCTCTAGGTTTCCTGTACATGTTATAGCTGTAGTAATATTCCCTTGAACCTGGAGAGTTGGGACCCATGGAATGGGGGCCATGCATTATTGCTTGAAAGGGTCTGCATTTGCTCACCCAATCTCACCAATCCTCTCAGTCCCAAGTGTCCAGCCTTATGCCACATCTAGCTGTCATTGTAGATAGGGTCTTTCCAGGTTTCCTCAGACACCCTGAAGGAATTGTAAAGAATTTCCCTGTTTTTTGGTTTTGCTTTTGAAATTCCTTTTTATAGTGGGTTTGAGCTGATTCTCGCTGCCATGTTTATGCCACTCTAGACACACTTGATTCCCTTATGGAGACATATCAATACATAGGTTTTAAGATTCTTACTAGTCAGATATATTCCTCTGTGGGAAATATGGGGTTTTGAGTCTCTTTCACTGAGGAAGGTGTCGGTCTTGTCAATTCCAAAGTTGGTTTTTGAAACGGTCCCTGTGCTTATATCAAACTCTGGTTTTATGCATCACCCCACCTCTCCTTCCCCTTTATGCAGGCATAAGAGTGTTTTCTAAATGTGAGACTCTGTTCTCTTTCCTAACTCAGTTCACGTGTAGCCATGTTTACAGGATCTTCATAAGTGATATCTTATGATAAGTTTCTTTTTCTGTGTGACTTATTTCACTTAGAATCATCGTACCTGAATCCACTCACTTTGTTGCTACTGGTCTTATGACATTGATTTCATGGCTGAGGGATATTCCATCGTACGTAAGTACCACAATGTTTTGAACCATTTTTATATTTCCTGGTATATTTAAGGTGTACCCAAGTTGAGGTTCTTGTAGTCAGTGCAGCCCTAAATTTGGAGGTGGCTCTTTCTTATTGATTTTCAGTTTTCCCAAGGTATATTCCCTAGACTGGAAGTGGCCTTGGCTCTGTAGCTCTGTTGTTTACTTGTTTTAGGGAACACAATGCACTCCTCCAGTGAGGCAGTTGGCAATTTACATCCCACCCATCAGCATAACAAGGCTCCCAGTTCCTCAGGGCCTGTCTTGCCTTTCTGGTTTTTACACATTTTGTGGATGTCCCTTTTGACCGGTGGAAAATGATACTTCTTTGTAGTGCAGATTTGCATTGCCCGCTTGCTTGCTTGGCCAAAAAGGGCGTATGCGTTTTCTCCTGAATATATTCAGGAGAAAACGCATACGCCCTTTTTGGCCAAGTGCACCATTGTCCAAGTTGTGCCCCTCTTCCTGTGCTTTACAGGCGATTCCAAGGTACCTCTTGAAATCTGTTTCCTGCTATTTTGCCTCGCTTTCAAGTCCGCCTCGTTGACTTCCCTCAACAGATTTTTGGACGATAGTTGTCCTTTATCACTCTGCCAGTTTGTGAGTTGCTGTGCCCCTGAGCTCCATTTCTCAACTCGTTTTTTGTGAGCTGAACGCAAGTCCAAAATTTTGGATCATGTCCTATACTGGTTCCCGGTGGGTGGCTGAGACTTTGGTTAATTCTTCTTCCTGCCGGGAAATTAGAGTGACATGTGCCCGTCCAAATGCCTAACAGCTACTCTCTCATGGGTTCTCCCTCGTCCCTTCCATCCTCTGGCAAATTGGGAACCTGTGCAAACCAGGAGGTTAAAGGGCCTGTCTCTCCAAGTTGGGAGATTGATAGTAAGGCAGTTGGAAAGTCAAACTGGAGCACCAGGAGAGGGACTATTCGTTGAGTTTTAGAAACCTTTCGTATTCACAGTGTGTCCATTCTCTAGGTTTCCTGTACATGTTATAGCTGTAGTAATATTCCCTTGAACCTGGAGAGTTGGGACCCATGGAATGGGGGTCATGCATTATTGCTCGAAAGGGTCTGCATTTGCTCACCCAATCTCACCAATCCTCTCAGTCCCAAGTGTCCAGCCTTATGCCACATCCAGCTGTCATTGTAGATAGGGTCTTTCCAGGTTTCCTCAGACACCCTGAAGGAATTGTAAAGAATTTCCCTGTTTTTTGGTTTTGCTTTTGAAATTCCTTTTTATAGTGGGTTTGAGCTGATTCTCGCTGCCATGTTTATGCCACTCTAGACACACTTGATTCCCTTATGGAGTCATATCAATACATAGGTTTTAAGATTCTTACTAGTCAGATATATTCCTCTGTGGGAAATATGGGGTTTTGAGTCTCTTTCACTGAGGAAGGTGTAGGTCTTGTCTATTCCAAAGTTGGTTTTTGGAACGGTCCCTGTGCTTATATCAAACTCTGGTTTTATGCATCACCCCACCTCTCCATCCCCTTTATGCAGGCATAAGAGTGTTTTCTAAATGTGAGACTCTGTTCTCTTTCCTAACTCAGTTCACGTGTAGCCATGTTTACAGGATCTTCATAAGTGATATCTTATGATAAGTTTCTTTTTCTGTGTGACTTATTTCACTTAGAATCATCGTACCTGAATCCACTCACTTTGCTGCTACTGGTCTTATGACATTGATTTCATGGCTGAGGGATATTCCATCGTACGTAAGTACCACAATGTTTTGAACCATTTTTATATTTCCTGGGATATTTAAGGTGTACCCAAGTTGAGGTTCTTGTAGTCAGTGCAGCCCTAAATTTGGAGGTGGCTCTTTCTTATTGATTTTCAGTTTTCCCAAGGTATATTCCCTAGACTGGAAGTGGCCTTGGCTCTGTAGCTCTGTTGTTTACTTGTTTTAGGGAACACAATGCACTCCTCCAGTGAGGCAGTTGGCAATTTACATCCCGCCCATCAGCATAACAAGGCTCCCAGTTCTCCAGGGCCTGTCTTGCCTTTCTGGTTTTTACACATTTTGTGGATGTCCCTTTTGACCGGTGGGAAGTGATACTTCTTTGTAGTGCAGATTTGCATTGCCCGCTTGCTTGCTTGGCCAAAAAGGGCGTATGCGTTTTCTCCTGAATATATTCAGGAGAAAACGCATACGCCCTTTTTGGCCAAGTGCACCATTGTCCAAGTTGTGCCCGTCTTCCTGTGCTTTACAGGCGATTCCAAAGTACCTCTTGAAATCTGTTTCCTGCTATTTTGCCTCGCTTTCAAGTCCGCCTCGTTGACTTCCCTCAACAGATTTTTGGACGATAGTTGTCCTTTATCACTCTGCCAGTTTGTGAATTGCTGTGCCCCTGAGCTCCATTTCTCAACTCGTTTTTTGTGAGCTGAACGCAAGTCCAAAATTTTGGATCATGTCCTATACTGGTTCCCGGTGGGTGGCTGAGACTTTGGTTAATTCTTCTTCCTGCAGGGAAATTAGAGTGACATGTGCCCGTCCAAATGCCTAACAGCTACTCTCTCATGGGTTCTCCCTCGTCCCTTCCATCCTCTGCCAAATTGGGAACCTGTGCAAACCAGGAGGTTAAAGGGCCTGTCTCTCCAAGTTGGGAGATTGATAGTAAGGCAGTTGGAAAGTCAAACTGGAGCACCAGGAGAGGGACTATTCGTTGAGTTTTAGAAACCTTTCGTATTCACAGTGTGTCCATTCTCTAGGTTTCCTGTACATGTTATAGCTGTAGTAATATTCCCTTGAACCTGGAGAGTTGGGACCCATGGAATGGGGGCCATGCATTATTGCTTGAAAGGGTCTGCATTTGCTCACCCAATCTCACCAATCCTCTCAGTCCCAAGTGTCCAGCCTTATGCCACATCCAGCTGTCATTGTAGATAGGGTCTTTCCAGGTTTCCTCAGACACCCTGAAGGAATTGTAAAGAATTTCCCTGTTTTTTGGTTTTGCTTTTGAAATTCCTTTTTATAGTGGGTTTGAGCTGATTCTCGCTGCCATGTTTATGCCACTCTAGACACACTTGATTCCCTTATGGAGACATATCAATACATAGGTTTTAAGATTCTTACTAGTCAGATATATTCCTCTGTGGGAAATATGGGGTTTTGAGTCTCTTTCACTAAGGAAGGTGTCGGTCTTGTCAATTCCAAAGTTGGTTTTTGAAACGGTCCCTGTGCTTATATCAAACTCTGGTTTTATGCATCACCCCACCTCTCCTTCCCCTTTATGCAGGCATAAGAGTGTTTTCTAAATGTGAGACTCTGTTCTCTTTCCTAACTCAATTCACGTGTAGCCATGTTTACAGGATCTTCATAAGTGATATCTTATGATAAGTTTCTTTTTCTGTGTGACTTATTTCACTTAGAATCATCGTACCTGAATCCACTCACTTTGCTGCTACTGGTCTTATGACATTGATTTCATGGCTGAGGGATATTCCATCGTACGTAAGTACCACAATGTTTTGAACCATTTTTATATTTCCTGGGATATTTAAGGTGTACCCAAGTTGAGGTTCTTGTAGTCAGTGCAGCCCTAAATTTGGAGGTGGCTCTTTCTTATTGATTTTCAGTTTTCCCAAGGTATATTCCCTAGACTGGAAGTGGCCTTGGCTCTGTAGCTCTGTTGTTTACTTGTTTTAGGGAACACAATGCACTCCTCCAGTGAGGCAGTTGGCAATTTACATCCCGCCCATCAGCATAACAAGGCTCCCAGTTCTCCAGGGCCTGTCTTGCCTTTCTGGTTTTTACACATTTTGTGGATGTCCCTTTTGACCGGTGGGAAGTGATACTTCTTTGTAGTGCAGATTTGCATTGCCCGCTTGCTTGCTTGGCCAAAAAGGGCGTATGCGTTTTCTCCTGAATATATTCAGGAGAAAACGCATACGCCCTTTTTGGCCAAGTGCACCATTGTCCAAGTTGTGCCCCTCTTCCTGTGCTTTACAGGCGATTCCAACGTACCTCTTGAAATCTGTTTCCTGCTATTTTGCCTCGCTTTCAAGTCCGCCTCGTTGACTTCCCTCAACAGATTTTTGGACGATAGTTGTCCTTTATCACTCTGCCAGTTTGTGAATTGCTGTGCCCCTGAGCTCCATTTCTCAACTCGTTTTTTGTGAGCTGAACGCAAGTCCAAAATTTTGGATCATGTCCTATACTGGTTCCCGGTGGGTGGCTGAGACTTTGGTTAATTCTTCTTCCTGCCGGGAAATTAGAGTGACATGTGCCCGTCCAAATGCCTAACAGCTACTCTCTCATGGGTTCTCCCTCGTCCCTTCCATCCTCTGCCAAATTGGGAACCTGTGCAAACCAGGAGGTTAAAGGGCCTGTCTCTCCAAGTTGGGAGATTGATAGTAAGGCAGTTGGAAAGTCAAACTGGAGCACCAGGAGAGGGACTATTCGTTGAGTTTTAGAAACCTTTCGTATTCACAGTGTGTCCATTCTCTAGGTTTCCTGTACATGTTATAGCTGTAGTAATATTCCCTTGAACCTGGAGAGTTGGGACCCATGGAATGGGGGCCATGCATTATTGCTTGAAAGGGTCTGCATTCGCTCACCCAATCTCACCAATCCTCTCAGTCCCAAGTGTCCAGCCTTATGCCACATCCAGCTGTCATTGTAGATAGGGTCTTTCCAGGTTTCCTCAGACACCCTGAAGGAATTGTAAAGAATTTCCCTGTTTTTTGGTTTTGCTTTTGAAATTCCTTTTTATAGTGGGTTTGAGCTGATTCTCGCTGCCATGTTTATGCCACTCTAGACACACTTGATTCCCTTATGGAGACATATTAATACATAGGTTTTAAGATTCTTACTAGTCAGATATATTCCTCTGTGGGAAATATGGGGTTTTGAGTCTCTTTCACTAAGGAAGGTGTCGGTCTTGTCAATTCCAAAGTTGGTTTTTGAAACGGTCCGTGTGCTTATATCAAACTCTGGGTTTATGCATCACCCCACGTCTCCTTCCCCTTTATGCAGGCATAAGAGTGTTTTCTAAATGTGAGACTCTGTTCTCTTTCCTAACTCAATTCACGTGTAGCCATGTTTACAGGATCTTCATAAGTGATATCTTATGATAAGTTTCTTTTTCTGTGTGACTTATTTCACTTAGAATCATCGTACCTGAATCCACTCACTTTGCTGCTACTGGTCTTATGACATTGATTTCATGGCTGAGGGATATTCCATCGTACGTAAGTACCACAATGTTTTGAACCATTTTTATATTTCCTGGGATATTTAAGGTGTACCCAAGTTGAGGTTCTTGTAGTCAGTGCAGCCCTAAATTTGGAGGTGGCTCTTTCTTATTGATTTTCAGTTTTCCCAAGGTATATTCCCTAGACTGGAAGTGGCCTTGGCTCTGTAGCTCTGTTGTTTACTTGTTTTAGGGAACACAATGCACTCCTCCAGTGAGGCAGTTGGCAGTTTACATCCCGCCCATCAGCATAACAAGGCTCCCAGTTCTCCAGGGCATGTCTTGCCTTTCTGGTTTTTACACATTTTGTGGATGTCCCTTTTGACCGGTGGGAAGTGATACTTCTTTGTAGTGCAGATTTGCATTGCCCGCTTGCTTGCTTGGCCAAAAAGGGCGTATGCGTTTTCTCCTGAATATATTCAGGAGAAAACACATACGCCCTTTTTGGCCAAGTGCACCATTGTCCAAGTTGTGCCCCTCTTCCTGTGCTTTACAGGCGATTCCAACGTACCTCTTGAAATCTGTTTCCTGCTATTTTGCCTCACTTTCAAGTCCGCCTCGTTGACTTCCCTCAACAGATTTTTGGACGATAGTTGTCCTTTATCACTCTGCCAGTTTGTGAATTGCTGTGCCCCTGAGCTCCATTTCTCAACTCGTTTTTTGTGAGCTGAACACAAGTCCAAAATTTTGGATCATGTCCTATACTGGTTCCAGGTGGGTGGCTGAGACTTTGGTTAATTCTTCTTCCTGCAGGGAAATTAGAGTGACATGTGCCCGTCCAAATGCCTAACAGCTACTCTCTCATGGGTTCTCCCTCGTCCCTTCCATCCTCTGCCAAATTGGGAACCTGTGCAAACCAGGAGGTTAAAGGGCCTGTCTCTCCAAGTTGGGAGATTGATAGTAAGGCAGTTGGAAAGTCAAACTGGAGCACCAGGAGAGGGACTATTCATTGAGTTTTAGAAACCTTTCGTATTCACAGTGTGTACATTCTCTAGGTTTCCTGTACATGTTATAGCTGTAGTAATATTCCCTTGAACCTGGAGAGTTGGGACCCATGGAATGGGGGCCATGCATTATTGCTTGAAAGGGTCTGCATTTGCTCACCCAATCTCACCAATCCTCTCAGTCCCAAGTGTCCAGCCTTATGCCACATCCAGCTGTCATTGTAGATAGGGTATTTCCAGGTTTCCTCAGACACCCTGAAGGAATTGTAAAGGATTTCCCTGTTTTTTGGTTTTGCTTTTGAAATTCCTTTTTATAGTGGGTTTGAGCTGATTCTCGCTGCCATGTTTATGCCACTCTAGACACACTTGATTCCCTTATGGAGTCATATCAATACATAGGTTTTAAGATTCTTACTAGTCAGATATATTCCTCTGCGGGAAATATGGGGTTTTGAGTCTCTTTCACTGAGGAAGGTGTCGGTCTTGTCTATTCCAAAGTTGGTTTTTGGAACGGTCCCTGTGCTTATATCAAAATCTGGTTTTATGCATCCCCTTTATGCAGGCATAAGAGTGTTTTCTAAATGTGAGACTCTGTTCTCTTTCCTAACTCAGTTCACGTGTAGCCATGTTTACAGGATCTTCATAAGTGATATCTTATGATAAGTTTCTTTTTCTGTGTGACTTATTTCACTTAGAATCATCGTACCTGAATCCACTCACTTTGCTGCTACTGGTCTTATGACATTGATTTCATGGCTGAGGGATATTCCATCGTACGTAAGTACCACAATGTTTTGAACCATTTTTATATTTCCTGGGATATTTAAGGTGTACCCAGTTGAGGTTCTTGTAGTCAGTGCAGCCCTAAATTTGGAGGTGGCTCTTTCTTATTGATTTTCAGTTTTCCCAAGGTATATTCCCTAGACTGGAAGTGGCCTTGGCTCTGTAGCTCTGTTGTTTACTTGTTTTAGGGAACACAATGCACTGCTCCAGTGAGGCAGTTGGCAATTTACATCCCGCCCATCAGCATAACAAGGCTCCCAGTTCTCCAGGGCCTGTCTTGCCTTTCTGGTTTTTACACATTTTGTGGATGTCCCTTTTGACCGGTGGGAAGTGATACTTCTTTGTAGTGCAGATTTGCATTGCCCGCTTGCTTGCTTGGCCAAAAAGGGCGTATGCGTTTTCTCCTGAATATATTCAGGAGAAAACGCATACGCCCTTTTTGGCCAAGTGCACCATTGTCCAAGTTGTGCCCCTCTTCCTGTGCTTTACAGGCGATTCCAAGGTACCTCTTGAAATCTGTTTCCTGCTATTTTGCCTCGCTTTCAAGTCCGCCTCGTTGACTTCCCTCAACAGATTTTTGGACGATAGTTGTCCTTTATCACTCTGCCAGTTTGTGAATTGCTGTGCCCCTGAGCTCCATTTCTCAACTCGCTTTTTGTGAGCTGAACGCAAGTCCAAATTTTGGATCATGTCCTATACTGGTTCCCGGTGGGTGGCTGAGACTTTGGTTAATTCTTCTTCCTGCCGGGAAATTAGAGTGACATGTGCCCGTCCAAATGCCTAACAGCTACTCTCTCATGGGTTCTCCCTCGTCCCTTCCATCCTCTGCCAAATTGGGAACCTGTGCAAACCAGGAGGTTAAAGGGCCTGTCTCTCCAAGTTGGGAGATTGATAGTAAGGCAGTTGGAAAGTCAAACTGGAGCACCAGGAGAGGGACTATTCGTTGAGTTTTAGAAACCTTTCGTATTCACAGTGTGTCCATTCTCTAGGTTTCCTGTACATGTTATAGCTGTAGTAATATTCCCTTGAACCTGGAGAGTTGGGACCCATGGAATGGGGGCCATGCATTATTGCTTGAAAGGGTCTGCATTTGCTCACCCAATCTCACCAATCCTCTCAGTCCCAAGTGTCCAGCCTTATGCCACATCTAGCTGTCATTGTAGATAGGGTCTTTCCAGGTTTCCTCAGACACCCTGAAGGAATTGTAAAGAATTTCCCTGTTTTTTGGTTTTGCTTTTGAAATTCCTTTTTATAGTGGGTTTGAGCTGATTCTCGCTGCCATGTTTATGCCACTCTAGACACACTTGATTCCCTTATGGAGACATATCAATACATAGGTTTTAAGATTCTTACTAGTCAGATATATTCCTCTGTGGAAATATGGGGTTTTGAGTCTCTTTCACTGAGGAAGGTGTCGGTCTTGTCAATTCCAAAGTTGGTTTTTGAAACGGTCCCTGTGCTTATATCAAACTCTGGTTTTATGCATCACCCCACCTCTCCTTCCCCTTTATGCAGGCATAAGAGTGTTTTCTAAATGTGAGACTCTGTTCTCTTTCCTAACTCAGTTCACGTGTAGCCATGTTTACAGGATCTTCATAAGTGATATCTTATGATAAGTTTCTTTTTCTGTGTGACTTATTTCACTTAGAATCATCGTACCTGAATCCACTCACTTTGTTGCTACTCGTCTTATGACATTGATTTCATGGCTGAGGGATATTCCATCGTACGTAAGTACCACAATGTTTTGAACCATTTTTATATTTCCTGGTATATTTAAGGTGTACCCAAGTTGAGGTTCTTGTAGTCAGTGCTGCCCTAAATTTGGAGGTGGCTCTTTCTTATTGATTTTCAGTTTTCCCAAGGTATATTCCCTAGACTGGAAGTGGCCTTGGCTCTGTAGCTCTGTTGTTTACTTGTTTTAGGGAACACAATGCACTCCTCCAGTGAGGCAGTTGGCAATTTACATCCCACCCATCAGCATAACAAGGCTCCCAGTTCCTCAGGGCCTGTCTTGCCTTTCTGGTTTTTACACATTTTGTGGATGTCCCTTTTGACCGGTGGAAAATGATACTTCTTTGTAGTGCAGATTTGCATTGCCCGCTTGCTTGCTTGGCCAAAAAGGGCGTATGCGTTTTCTCCTGAATATATTCAGGAGAAAACGCATACGCCCTTTTTGGCCAAGTGCACCATTGTCCAAGTTGTGCCCCTCTTCCTGTGCTTTACAGGCGATTCCAAGGTACCTCTTGAAATCTGTTTCCTGCTATTTTGCCTCGCTTTCAAGTCCGCCTCGTTGACTTCCCTCAACAGATTTTTGGACGATAGTTGTCCTTTATCACTCTGCCAGTTTGTGAATTGCTGTGCCCCTGAGCTCCATTTCTCAACTCGTTTTTTGTGAGCTGAACGCAAGTCCAAAATTTTGGATCATGTCCTATACTGGTTCCCGGTGGGTGGCTGAGACTTTGGTTAATTCTTCTTCCTGCCGGGAAATTAGAGTGACATGTGCCCGTCCAAATGCCTAACAGCTACTCTCTCATGGGTTCTCCCTCGTCCCTTCCATCCTCTGGCAAATTGGGAACCTGTGCAAACCAGGAGGTTAAAGGGCCTGTCTCTCCAAGTTGGGAGATTGATAGTAAGGCAGTTGGAAAGTCAAACTGGAGCACCAGGAGAGGGACTATTCATTGAGTTTTAGAAACCTTTCGTATTCACAGTGTGTACATTCTCTAGGTTTCCTGTACATGTTATAGCTGTAGTAATATTCCCTTGAACCTGGAGAGTTGGGACCCATGGAATGGGGGCCATGCATTATTGCTTGAAAGGGTCTGCATTTGCTCACCCAATCTCACCAATCCTCTCAGTCCCAAGTGTCCAGCCTTATGCCACATCCAGCTGTCATTGTAGATAGGGTATTTCCAGGTTTCCTCAGACACCCTGAAGGAATTGTAAAGGATTTCCCTGTTTTTTGGTTTTGCTTTTGAAATTCCTTTTTATAGTGGGTTTGAGCTGATTCTCGCTGCCATGTTTATGCCACTCTAGACACACTTGATTCCCTTATGGAGTCATATCAATACATAGGTTTTAAGATTCTTACTAGTCAGATATATTCCTCTGCGGGAAATATGGGGTTTTGAGTCTCTTTCACTGAGGAAGGTGTCGGTCTTGTCTATTCCAAAGTTGGTTTTTGGAACGGTCCCTGTGCTTATATCAAAATCTGGTTTTATGCATCCCCTTTATGCAGGCATAAGAGTGTTTTCTAAATGTGAGACTCTGTTCTCTTTCCTAACTCAGTTCACGTGTAGCCATGTTTACAGGATCTTCATAAGTGATATCTTATGATAAGTTTCTTTTTCTGTGTGACTTATTTCACTTAGAATCATCGTACCTGAATCCACTCACTTTGCTGCTACTGGTCTTATGACATTGATTTCATGGCTGAGGGATATTCCATCGTACGTAAGTACCACAATGTTTTGAACCATTTTTATATTTCCTGGGATATTTAAGGTGTACCCAAGTTGAGGTTCTTGTAGTCAGTGCAGCCCTAAATTTGGAGGTGGCTCTTTCTTATTGATTTTCAGTTTTCCCAAGGTATATTCCCTAGACTGGAAGTGGCCTTGGCTCTGTAGCTCTGTTGTTTACTTGTTTTAGGGAACACAATGCACTGCTCCAGTGAGGCAGTTGGCAATTTACATCCCGCCCATCAGCATAACAAGGCTCCCAGTTCTCCAGGGCCTGTCTTGCCTTTCTGGTTTTTACACATTTTGTGGATGTCCCTTTTGACCGGTGGGAAGTGATACTTCTTTGTAGTGCAGATTTGCATTGCCCGCTTGCTTGCTTGGCCAAAAAGGGCGTATGCGTTTTCTCCTGAATATATTCAGGAGAAAACGCATACGCCCTTTTTGGCCAAGTGCACCATTGTCCAAGTTGTGCCCCTCTTCCTGTGCTTTACAGGCGATTCCAAGGTACCTCTTGAAATCTGTTTCCTGCTATTTTGCCTCGCTTTCAAGTCCGCCTCGTTGACTTCCCTCAACAGATTTTTGGACGATAGTTGTCCTTTATCACTCTGCCAGTTTGTGAATTGCTGTGCCCCTGAGCTCCATTTCTCAACTCGCTTTTTGTGAGCTGAACGCAAGTCCAAATTTTGGATCATGTCCTATACTGGTTCCCGGTGGGTGGCTGAGACTTTGGTTAATTCTTCTTCCTGCCGGGAAATTAGAGTGACATGTGCCCGTCCAAATGCCTAACAGCTACTCTCTCATGGGTTCTCCCTCGTCCCTTCCATCCTCTGCCAAATTGGGAACCTGTGCAAACCAGGAGGTTAAAGGGCCTGTCTCTCCAAGTTGGGAGATTGATAGTAAGGCAGTTGGAAAGTCAAACTGGAGCACCAGGAGAGGGACTATTCGTTGAGTTTTAGAAACCTTTCGTATTCACAGTGTGTCCATTCTCTAGGTTTCCTGTACATGTTATAGCTGTAGTAATATTCCCTTGAACCTGGAGAGTTGGGACCCATGGAATGGGGGCCATGCATTATTGCTTGAAAGGGTCTGCATTTGCTCACCCAATCTCACCAATCCTCTCAGTCCCAAGTGTCCAGCCTTATGCCACATCTAGCTGTCATTGTAGATAGGGTCTTTCCAGGTTTCCTCAGACACCCTGAAGGAATTGTAAAGAATTTCCCTGTTTTTTGGTTTTGCTTTTGAAATTCCTTTTTATAGTGGGTTTGAGCTGATTCTCGCTGCCATGTTTATGCCACTCTAGACACACTTGATTCCCTTATGGAGACATATCAATACATAGGTTTTAAGATTCTTACTAGTCAGATATATTCCTCTGTGGAAATATGGGGTTTTGAGTCTCTTTCACTGAGGAAGGTGTCGGTCTTGTCAATTCCAAAGTTGGTTTTTGAAACGGTCCCTGTGCTTATATCAAACTCTGGTTTTATGCATCACCCCACCTCTCCTTCCCCTTTATGCAGGCATAAGAGTGTTTTCTAAATGTGAGACTCTGTTCTCTTTCCTAACTC
Source organism: Mesoplodon densirostris (assembly GCF_025265405.1). Lineage (NCBI taxonomy): Eukaryota > Metazoa > Chordata > Mammalia > Artiodactyla > Ziphiidae > Mesoplodon > Mesoplodon densirostris. Next base: position 5,027,856 of record NW_026778199.1, on the reverse strand, counting down.
AGTTCACGTGTAGCCATGTTTACAGGATCTTCATAAGTGATATCTTATGATAAGTTTCTTTTTCTGTGTGACTTATTTCACTTAGAATCATCGTACCTGAATCCACTCACTTTGTTGCTACTCGTCTTATGACATTGATTTCATGGCTGAGGGATATTCCATCGTACGTAAGTACCACAATGTTTTGAACCATTTTTATATTTCCTGGTATATTTAAGGTGTACCCAAGTTGAGGTTCTTGTAGTCAGTGCTGCCCTAAATTTGGAGGTGGCTCTTTCTTATTGATTTTCAGTTTTCCCAAGGTATATTCCCTAGACTGGAAGTGGCCTTGGCTCTGTAGCTCTGTTGTTTACTTGTTTTAGGGAACACAATGCACTCCTCCAGTGAGGCAGTTGGCAATTTACATCCCACCCATCAGCATAACAAGGCTCCCAGTTCCTCAGGGCCTGTCTTGCCTTTCTGGTTTTTACACATTTTGTGGATGTCCCTTTTGACCGGTGGAAAATGATACTTCTTTGTAGTGCAGATTTGCATTGCCCGCTTGCTTGCTTGGCCAAAAAGGGCGTATGCGTTTTCTCCTGAATATATTCAGGAGAAAACGCATACGCCCTTTTTGGCCAAGTGCACCATTGTCCAAGTTGTGCCCCTCTTCCTGTGCTTTACAGGCGATTCCAAGGTACCTCTTGAAATCTGTTTCCTGCTATTTTGCCTCGCTTTCAAGTCCGCCTCGTTGACTTCCCTCAACAGATTTTTGGACGATAGTTGTCCTTTATCACTCTGCCAGTTTGTGAATTGCTGTGCCCCTGAGCTCCATTTCTCAACTCGTTTTTTGTGAGCTGAACGCAAGTCCAAAATTTTGGATCATGTCCTATACTGGTTCCCGGTGGGTGGCTGAGACTTTGGTTAATTCTTCTTCCTGCCGGGAAATTAGAGTGACATGTGCCCGTCCAAATGCCTAACAGCTACTCTCTCATGGGTTCTCCCTCGTCCCTTCCATCCTCTGGCAAATTGGGAACCTGTGCAAACCAGGAGGTTAAAGGGCCTGTCTCTCCAAGTTGGGAGATTGATAGTAAGGCAGTTGGAAAGTCAAACTGGAGCACCAGGAGAGGGACTATTCGTTGAGTTTTAGAAACCTTTCGTATTCACAGTGTGTCCATTCTCTAGGTTTCCTGTACATGTTATAGCTGTAGTAATATTCCCTTGAACCTGGAGAGTTGGGACCCATGGAATGGGGGCCATGCATTATTGCTTGAAAGGGTCTGCATTTGCTCACCCAATCTCACCAATCCTCTCAGTCCCAAGTGTCCAGCCTTATGCCACATCCAGCTGTCATTGTAGATAGGGTCTTTCCAGGTTTCCTCAGACACCCTGAAGGAATTGTAAAGAATTTCCCTGTTTTTTGGTTTTGCTTTTGAAATTCCTTTTTATAGTGGGTTTGAGCTGATTCTCGCTGCCATGTTTATGCCACTCTAGACACACTTGATTCCCTTATGGAGACATATCAATACATAGGTTTTAAGATTCTTACTAGTCAGATATATTCCTCTGTGGGAAATATGGGGTTTTGAGTCTCTTTCACTAAGGAAGGTGTCGGTCTTGTCAATTCCAAAGTTGGTTTTTGAAACGGTCCCTGTGCTTATATCAAACTCTGGTTTTATGCATCACCCCACCTCTCCTTCCCCTTTATGCAGGCATAAGAGTGTTTTCTAAATGTGAGACTCTGTTCTCTTTCCTAACTCAATTCACGTGTAGCCATGTTTACAGGATCTTCATAAGTGATATCTTATGATAAGTTTCTTTTTCTGTGTGACTTATTTCACTTAGAATCATCGTACCTGAATCCACTCACTTTGCTGCTACTGGTCTTATGACATTGATTTCATGGCTGAGGGATATTCCATCGTACGTAAGTACCACAATGTTTTGAACCATTTTTATATTTCCTGGGATATTTAAGGTGTACCCAAGTTGAGGTTCTTGTAGTCAGTGCAGCCCTAAATTTGGAGGTGGCTCTTTCTTATTGATTTTCAGTTTTCCCAAGGTATATTCCCTAGACTGGAAGTGGCCTTGGCTCTGTAGCTCTGTTGTTTACTTGTTTTAGGGAACACAATGCACTCCTCCAGTGAGGCAGTTGGCAATTTACATCCCGCCCATCAGCATAACAAGGCTCCCAGTTCTCCAGGGCCTGTCTTGCCTTTCTGGTTTTTACACATTTTGTGGATGTCCCTTTTGACCGGTGGGAAGTGATACTTCTTTGTAGTGCAGATTTGCATTGCCCGCTTGCTTGCTTGGCCAAAAAGGGCGTATGCGTTTTCTCCTGAATATATTCAGGAGAAAACGCATACGCCCTTTTTGGCCAAGTGCACCATTGTCCAAGTTGTGCCCCTCTTCCTGTGCTTTACAGGCGATTCCAAGGTACCTCTTGAAATCTGTTTCCTGCTATTTTGCCTCGCTTTCAAGTCCGCCTCGTTGACTTCCCTCAACAGATTTTTGGACGATAGTTGTCCTTTATCACTCTGCCAGTTTGTGAATTGCTGTGCCCCTGAGCTCCATTTCTCAACTCGTTTTTTGTGAGCTGAACGCAAGTCCAAAATTTTGGATCATGTCCTATACTGGTTCCCGGTGGGTGGCTGAGACTTTGGTTAATTCTTCTTCCTGCCGGGAAATTAGAGTGACATGTGCCCGTCCAAATGCCTAACAGCTACTCTCTCATGGGTTCTCCCTCGTCCCTTCCATCCTCTGCCAAATTGGGAACCTGTGCAAACCAGGAGGTTAAAGGGCCTGTCTCTCCAAGTTGGGAGATTGATAGTAAGGCAGTTGGAAAGTCAAACTGGAGCACCAGGAGAGGGACTATTCGTTGAGTTTTAGAAACATTTCGTATTCACAGTGTGTCCATTCTCTAGGTTTCCTGTACATGTTATAGCTGTAGTAATATTCCCTTGAACCTGGAGAGTTGGGACCCATGGAATGGGGGCCATGCATTATTGCTTGAAAGGGTCTGCATTCGCTCACCCAATCTCACCAATCCTCTCAGTCCCAAGTGTCCAGCCTTATGCCACATCCAGCTGTCATTGTAGATAGGGTCTTTCCAGGTTTCCTCAGACACCCTGAAGGAATTGTAAAGAATTTCCCTGTTTTTTGGTTTTGCTTTTGAAATTCCTTTTTATAGTGGGTTTGAGCTGATTCTCGCTGCCATGTTTATGCCACTCTAGACACACTTGATTCCCTTATGGAGACATATTAATACATAGGTTTTAAGATTCTTACTAGTCAGATATATTCCTCTGTGGGAAATATGGGGTTTTGAGTCTCTTTCACTAAGGAAGGTGTCGGTCTTGTCAATTCCAAAGTTGGTTTTTGAAACGGTCCGTGTGCTTATATCAAACTCTGGTTTTATGCATCACCCCACGTCTCCTTCCCCTTTATGCAGGCATAAGAGTGTTTTCTAAATGTGAGACTCTGTTCTCTTTCCTAACTCAATTCACGTGTAGCCATGTTTACAGGATCTTCATAAGTGATATCTTATGATAAGTTTCTTTTTCTGTGTGACTTATTTCACTTAGAATCATCGTACCTGAATCCACTCACTTTGCTGCTACTGGTCTTATGACATTGATTTCATGGCTGAGGGATATTCCATCGTACGTAAGTACCACAATGTTTTGAACCATTTTTATATTTCCTGGGATATTTAAGGTGTACCCAAGTTGAGGTTCTTGTAGTCAGTGCAGCCCTAAATTTGGAGGTGGCTCTTTCTTATTGATTTTCAGTTTTCCCAAGGTATATTCCCTAGACTGGAAGTGGCCTTGGCTCTGTAGCTCTGTTGTTTACTTGTTTTAGGGAACACAATGCACTCCTCCAGTGAGGCAGTTGGCAATTTACATCCCGCCCATCAGCATAACAAGGCTCCCAGTTCTCCAGGGCCTGTCTTGTCTTTCTGGTTTTTACACATTTTGTGGATGTCCCTTTTGACCGGTGGGAAGTGATACTTCTTTGTAGTGCAGATTTGCATTGCCCGCTTGCTTGCTTGGCCAAAAAGGGCGTATGCGTTTTCTCCTGAATATATTCAGGAGAAAACGCATACGCCCTTTTTGGCCAAGTGCACCATTGTCCAAGTTGTGCCCCTCTTCCTGTGCTTTACAGGCGATTCCAAGGTACCTCTTGAAATCTGTTTCCTGCTATTTTGCCTCGCTTTCAAGTCCGCCTCGTTGACTTCCCTCAACAGATTTTTGGACGATAGTTGTCCTTTATCACTCTGCCAGTTTGTGAATTGCTGTGCCCCTGAGCTCCATTTCTCAACTCGTTTTTTGTGAGCTGAACACAAGTCCAAAATTTTGGATCATGTCCTATACTGGTTCCCGGTGGGTGGCTGAGACTTTGGTTAATTCTTCTTCCTGCCGGGAAATTAGAGTGACATGTGCCCGTCCAAATGCCTAACAGCTACTCTCTCATGGGTTCTCCCTCATCCCTTCCATCCTCTGCCAAATTGGGAACCTGTGCAAACCAGGAGGTTAAAGGGCCTGTCTCTCCAAGTTGGGAGATTGATAGTAAGGCAGTTGAAAAGTCAAACTGGAGCACCAGGAGAGGGACTATTCGTTGAGTTTTAGAAACCTTTCGTATTCACAGTGTGTCCATTCTCTAGGTTTCCTGTACATGTTATAGCTGTAGTAATATTCCCTTGAACCTGGAGAGTTGGGACCCATGGAATGGGGGCCATGCATTATTGCTTGAAAGGGTCTGCATTTGCTCACCCAATCTCACCAATCCTCTCATTCCCAAGTGTCCAGCCTTATGCCACATCCAGCTGTCATTGTAGATAGGGTCTTTCCAGGTTTCCTCAGACACCCTGAAGGAATTGTAAAGAATTTCCCTGTTTTTTGGTTTTGCTTTTGAAATTCCTTTTTATAGTGGGTTTGAGCTGATTCTCGCTGCCATGTTTATGCCACTCTAGACACACTTGATTCCCTTATGGAGTCATATCAATACATAGGTTTTAAGATTCTTACTAGTCAGATATATTCCTCTGCGGGAAATATGGGGTTTTGAGTCTCTTTCACTGAGGAAGGTGTCGGTCTTGTCTATTCCAAAGTTGGTTTTTGGAACGGTCCCTGTGCTTATATCAAAATATGGTTTTATGCATCACCCGACCTCTCCATCCCCTTTATGCAGGCATAAGAGTGTTTTCTAAATGTGAGACTCTGTTCTCTTTCCTAACTCAGTTCACGTGTAGCCATGTTTACAGGATCTTCATAAGTGATATCTTATGATAAGTTTCTTTTTCTGTGTGACTTATTTCACTTAGAATCATCGTACCTGAATCCACTCACTTTGCTGCTACTGGTCTTATGACATTGATTTCATGGCTGAGGGATATTCCATCGTACATAAGTACCACAATGTTTTGAACCATTTTTATATTTCCTGGGATATTTAAGGTGTACCCAAGTTGAGGTTCTTGTAGTCAGTGCAGCCCTAAATTTGGAGGTGGCTCTTTCTTATTGATTTTCAGTTTTCCCAAGGTATATTCCCTAGACTGGAAGTGGCCTTGGCTCTGTAGCTCTGTTGTTTACTTGTTTTAGGGAACACAATGCACTGCTCCAGTGAGGCAGTTGGCAATTTACATCCCGCCCATCAGCATAACAAGGCTCCCAGTTCTCCAGGGCCTGTCTTGCCTTTCTGGTTTTTACACATTTTGTGGATGTCCCTTTTGACCGGTGGGAAGTGATACTTCTTTGTAGTGCAGATTTGCATTGCCCGCTTGCTTGCTTGGCCAAAAAGGGCGTATGCGTTTTCTCCTGAATATATTCAGGAGAAAACGCATACGCTCTTTTTGGCCAAGTGCACCATTGTCCAAGTTGTGCCCCTCTTCCTGTGCTTTACAGGCGATTCCAAGGTACCTCTTTAAATCTGTTTCCTGCTATTTTGCCTCGCTTTCAAGTCTGCCTCGTTGACTTCCCTCAACAGATTTTTGGACGATAGTTGTCCTTTATCACTCTGCCAGTTTGTGAATTGCTGTGCCCCTGAGCTCCATTTCTCAACTCGCTTTTTGTGAGCTGAACGCAAGTCCAAAATTTTGGATCATGTCCTATACTGGTTCCCGGTGGGTGGCTGAGACTTTGGTTAATTCTTCTTCCTGCCGGGAAATTAGAGTGACATGTGCCCGTCCAAATGCCTAACAGCTACTCTCTCATGGGTTCTCCCTCGTCCCTTCCATCCTCTGCCAAATTGGGAACCTGTGCAAACCAGGAGGTTAAAGGGCCTGTCTCTCCAAGTTGGGAGATTGATAGTAAGGCAGTTGGAAAGTCAAACTGGAGCACCAGGAGAGGGACTATTCGTTGAGTTTTAGAAACCTTTCGTATTCACAGTGTGTCCATTCTCTAGGTTTCCTGTACATGTTATAGCTGTAGTAATATTCCCTTGAACCTGGAGAGTTGGGACCCATGGAATGGGGGCCATGCATTATTGCTTGAAAGGGTCTGCATTTGCTCACCCAATCTCACCAATCCTCTCAGTCCCAAGTGTCCAGCCTTATGCCACATCCAGCTGTCATTGTAGATAGGGTCTTTCCAGGTTTCCTCAGATACCCTGAAGGAATTGTAAAGAATTTCCCTGTTTTTTGGTTTTGCTTTTGAAATTCCTTTTTATAGTGGGTTTGAGCTGATTCTCGCTGCCATGTTTATGCCACTCTAGACACACTTGATTCCCTTATGGAGTCATATCAATACATAGGTTTTAAGATTCTTACTAGTCAGATATATTCCTCTGTGGGAAATATGGGGTTTTGAGTCTCTTTCACTGAGGAAGGTGTAGGTCTTGTCTATTCCAAAGTTGGTTTTTGGAACGGTCCCTGTGCTCATATCAAACTCTGCTTTTATGCATCACCCCACCTCTCCTTCCCCTTTATGCAGGCATAAGAGTGTTTTCTAAATGTGAGACTCTGTTCTCTTTCCTAACTCAGTTCACGTGTAGCCATGTTTACAGGATCTTCATAAGTGATATCTTATGATAAGTTTCTTTTTCTGTGTGACTTATTTCACTTAGAATCATCGTACCTGAATCCACTCACTTTGCTGCTACTGGTCTTATGACATTGATTTCATGGCTGAGTGATATTCCATCGTACGTAAGTACCACAATGTTTTGAACCATTTTTATATTTCCTGGGATATTTAAGGTGTACCCAAGTTGAGGTTCTTGTAGTCAGTGCAGCCCTAAATTTGGAGGTGGCTCTTTCTTATTGATTTTCAGTTTTCCCAAGGTATATTCCCTAGACTGGAAGTGGCCTTGGCTCTGTAGCTCTGTTGTTTACTTGTTTTAGGGAACACAATGCACTCCTCCAGTGAGGCAGTTGGCAGTTTACATCCCGCCCATCAGCATAACAAGGCTCCCAGTTCTCCAGGGCCTGTCTTGCCTTTCTGGTTTTTACACATTTTGTGGATGTCCCTTTTGACCGGTGGGAAGTGATACTCCTTTGTAGTGCACATTTGCATTGCCCGCTTGCTTGCTTGGCCAGAAAGGGCATATGCGTTTTCTCCTGAATATATTCAAGAGAAAATGCATACGCCCTTTTTGGCCAAGTGCACCATTGTCCAAGTTGTGCCCCTCTTCCTGTGCTTTACAGGCGATTCCAAGGTACCTCTTGAAATCTGTTTCCTGCTATTTTGCCTCGCTTTCAAGTCCGCCTCGTTGACTTCCCTCAACAGATTTTTGGACGATAGTTGTCCTTTATCACTCTGCCAGTTTGTGAGTTGCTGTGCCCCTGAGCTCCATTTCTCAACTCGTTTTTTGTGAGCTGAACGCAAGTCCAAAATTTTGGATCATGTCCTATACTGGTTCCCGGTGGGTGGCTGAGACTTTGGTTAATTCTTCTTCCTGCCGGGAAATTAGAGTGACATGTGCCCGTCCAAATGCCTAACAGCTACTCTCTCATGGGTTCTCCCTCGTCCCTTCCATCCTCTGCCAAATTGGGAACCTGTGCAAACCAGGAGGTTAAAGGGCCTGTCTCTCCAAGTTGGGAGATTGATAGTAAGGCAGTTGGAAAGTCAAACTGGAGCACCAGGAGAGGGACTATTCGTTGAGTTTTAGAAACCTTTCGTATTCACAGTGTGTCCATTCTCTAGGTTTCCTGTACATGTTATAGCTGTAGTAATATTCCCTTGAACCTGGAGAGTTGGGACCCATGGAATGGGGGCCATGCATTATTGCTCGAAAGGGTCTGCATTTGCTCACCCAATCTCACCAATCCTCTCAGTCCCAAGTGTCCAGCCTTATGCCACATCCAGCTGTCATTGTAGATAGGGTCTTTCCAGGTTTCCTCAGACACCCTGAAGGAATTGTAAAGAATTTCCCTGTTTTTTGGTTTTGCTTTTGAAATTCCTTTTTATAGTGGGTTTGAGCTGATTCTCGCTGCCATGTTTATGCCACTCTAGACACACTTGATTCCCTTATGGAGTCATATCAATACATAGGTTTTAAGATTCTTACTAATCAGATATATTCCTCTGCGGGAAATATGGGGTTTTGAGTCTCTTTCACTGAGGAAGGTGTAGGTCTTGTCTATTCCAAAGTTGGTTTTTGGAACGGTCCCTGTGCTTATATCAAACTCTGGTTTTATGCATCACCCCACCTCTCCATCCCCTTTATGCAGGCATAAGAGTGTTTTCTAAATGTGAGACTCTGTTCTCTTTCCTAACTCAGTTCACGTGTAGCCATGTTTACAGGATCTTCATAAGTGATATCTTATGATAAGTTTCTTTTTCTGTGTGACTTATTTCACTTAGAATCATCGTACCTGAATCCACTCACTTTGCTGCTACTGGTCTTATGACATTGATTTCATGGCTGAGGGATATTCCATCGTACGTAAGTACCACAATGTTTTGAACCATTTTTATATTTCCTGGGATATTTAAGTTGTACCCAAGTTGAGGTTCTTGTAGTCAGTGCAGCCCTAAATTTGGAGGTGGCTCTTTCTTATTGATTTTCAGTTTTCCCAAGGTATATTCCCTAGACTGGAAGTGGCCTTGGCTCTGTAGCTCTGTTGTTTACTTGTTTTAGGGAACACAATGCACTCCTCCAGTGAGGCAGTTGGCAATTTACATCCCGCCCATCAGCATGACAAGGCTCCCAGTTCTCCAGGGCCTGTCTTGCCTTTCTGGTTTTTACACATTTTGTGGATGTCCCTTTTGACCGGTGGGAAGTGATACTTCTTTGTAGTGCAGATTTGCATTGCCCGCTTGCTTGCTTGGCCAAAAAGGGCGTATGCGTTTTCTCCTGAATATATTCAGGAGAAAACGCATACGCCCTTTTTGGCCAAGTGCACCATTGTCCAAGTTGTGCCCCTCTTCCTGTGCTTTACAGGCGATTCCAAGGTACCTCTTGAAATCTGTTTCCTGCTATTTTGCCTCACTTTCAAGTCCGCCTCGTTGACTTCCCTCAACAGATTTTTGGACGATAGTTGTCCTTTATCACTGTGCCAGTTTGTGAATTGCTGTGCCCCTGAGCTCCATTTCTCAACTCGCTTTTTGTGAGCTGAACGCAAGTCCAAAATTTTGGATCATGTCCTATACTGGTTCCCGGTGGGTGGCTGAGACTTTGGTTAATTCTTCTTCCTGCCGGGAAATTAGAGTGACATGTGCCCGTCCAAATGCCTAACAGCTACTCTCTCATGGGTTCTCCCTCGTCCCTTCCATCCTCTGCCAAATTGGGAACCTGTGCAAACCAGGAGGTTAAAGGGCCTGTCTCTCCAAGTTGGGAGATTGATAGTAAGGCAGTTGGAAAGTCAAACTGGAGCACCAGGAGAGGGACTATTCGTTGAGTTTTAGAAACCTTTCGTATTCACAGTGTGTCCATTCTCTAGGTTTCCTGTACATGTTATAGCTGTAGTAATATTCCCTTGAACCTGGAGAGTTGGGACCCATGGAATGGGGGCCATGCATTATTGCTTGAAAGGGTCTGCATTTGCTCACCCAATCTCACCAATCCTCTCAGTCCCAAGTGTCCAGCCTTATGCCACATCCAGCTGTCATTGTAGATAGGGTCTTTCCAGGTTTCCTCAGACACCCTGAAGGAATTGTAAAGAATTTCCCTGTTTTTTGGTTTTGCTTTTGAAATTCCTTTTTATAGTGGGTTTGAGCTGATTCTCGCTGCCATGTTTATGCCACTCTAGACACAATTGATTCCCTTATGGAGTCATATCAATACATAGGTTTTAAGATTCTTACTAATCAGATATATTCCTCTGCGGGAAATATGGGGTTTTGAGTCTCTTTCACTGAGGAAGGTGTAGGTCTTGTCTATTCCAAAGTTGGTTTTTGGAACGGTCCCTGTGCTTATATCAAACTCTGGTTTTATGCATCACCCCACCTCTCCATCCCCTTTATGCAGGCATAAGAGTGTTTTCTAAATGTGAGACTCTGTTCTCTTTCCTAACTCAGTTCACGTGTAGCCATGTTTACAGGATCTTCATAAGTGATATCTTATGATAAGTTTCTTTTTCTGTGTGACTTATTTCACTTAGAATCATTGTACCTGAATCCACTCACTTTGCTGCTACTGGTCTTATGACATTGATTTCATGGCTGAGGGATATTCCATCGTACGTAAGTACCACAATGTTTTGAACCATTTTTATATTTCCTGGGATATTTAAGGTGTACCCAAGTTGAGGTTCTTGTAGTCAGTGCAGCCCTAAATTTGGAGGTGGCTCTTTCTTATTGATTTTCAGTTTTCCCAAGGTATATTCCCTAGACTGGAAGTGGCCTTGGCTCTGTAGCTCTGTTGTTTACTTGTTTTAGGGAACACAATGCACTCCTCCAGTGAGGCAGTTGGCAGTTTACATCCCGCCCATCAGCATAACAAGGCTCCCAGTTCTCCAGGGCATGTCTTGCCTTTCTGGTTTTTACACATTTTGTGGATGTCCCTTTTGACCGGTGGGAAGTGATACTTCTTTGTAGTGCAGATTTGCATTGCCCGCTTGCTTGCTTGGCCAAAAAGGGCGTATGCGTTTTCTCCTGAATATATTCAGGAGAAAACACATACGCCCTTTTTGGCCAAGTGCACCATTGTCCAAGTTGTGCCCCTCTTCCTGTGCTTTACAGGCGATTCCAACGTACCTCTTGAAATCTGTTTCCTGCTATTTTGCCTCACTTTCAAGTCCGCCTCGTTGACTTCCCTCAACAGATTTTTGGACGATAGTTGTCCTTTATCACTCTGCCAGTTTGTGAATTGCTGTGCCCCTGAGCTCCATTTCTCAACTCGTTTTTTGTGAGCTGAACGCAAGTCCAAAATTTTGGATCATGTCCTATACTGGTTCCCGGTGGGTGGCTGAGACTTTGCTTAATTCTTCTTCCTGCCATGAAATTAGAGTGACATGTGCCCGTCCAAATGCCTAACAGCTACTCTCTCATGGGTTCTCCCTCGTCCCTTCCATCCTCTGCCAAATTGGGAACCTGTGCAAACCAGGAGGTTAAAGGGCCTGTCTCTCCAAGTTGGGAGATTGATAGTAAGGCAGTTGGAAAGTCAAACTGGAGCACCAGGAGAGGGACTATTCGTTGAGTTTTAGAAACCTTTCGTATTCACAGTGTGTCCATTCTCTAGGTTTCCTGTACATGTTATAGCTGTAGTAATATTCCCTTGAACCTGGAGAGTTGGGACCCATGGAATGGGGGCCATGCATTATTGCTTGAAAGGGTCTGCATTTGCTCACCCAATCTCACCAATCCTCTCAGTCCCAAGTGTCCAGCCTTATGCCACATCCAGCTGTCATTGTAGATAGGGTCTTTCCAGGTTTCCTCAGACACCCTGAAGGAATTGTAAAGAATTTCCCTGTTTTTTGGTTTTGCTTTTGAAATTCCTTTTTATAGTGGGTTTGAGCTGATTCTCGCTGCCATGTTTATGCCACTCTAGACACACTTGATTCCCTTATGGAGTCATATCAATACATAGGTTTTAAGATTCTTACTAGTCAGATATATTCCTCTGCGGGAAATATGGGGTTTTGAGTCTCTTTCACTGAGGAAGGTGTAGGTCTTGTCTATTCCAAAGTTGGTTTTTGGAACGGTCCCTGTGCTTATATCAAACTCTGGTTTTATGCATCACCCCACCTCTCCATCCCCTTTATGCAGGCATAAGAGTGTTTTCTAAATGTGAGACTCTGTTCTCTTTCCTAACTCAGTTCACGTGTAGCCATGTTTACAGGATCTTCATAAGTGATATCTTATGATAAGTTTCTTTTTCTGTGTGACTTATTTCACTTAGAATCATCGTACCTGAATCCACTCACTTTGCTGCTACTGGTCTTATGACATTGATTTCATGGCTGAGGGATATTCCATCGTACGTAAGTACCACAATGTTTTGAACCATTTTTATATTTCCTGGGATATTTAAGGTGTACCCAAGTTGAGGTTCTTGTAGTCAGTGCAGCCCTAAATTTGGAGGTGGCTCTTTCTTATTGATTTTCAGTTTTCCCAAGGTATATTCCCTAGACTGGAAGTGGCCTTGGCTCTGTAGCTCTGTTGTTTACTTGTTTTAGGGAACACAATGCACTCCTCCAGTTAGGCAGTTGGCAGTTTACATCCCGCCCATCAGCATAACAAGGCTCCCAGTTCTCCAGGGCCTGTCTTGCCTTTCTGGTTTTTACACTTTTTGTGGATGTCACTTTTGACTGGTGGGAAGTGATACTTCTTTGTAGTGCAGATTTGCATTGCCCGCTTGCTTGCTTGGCCAAAAAGGGCGTATGCGTTTTCTCCTGAATATATTCAGGAGAAAACGCATACGCCCTTTTTGGCCAAGTGCACCATTGTCCAAGTTGTGCCCCTCTTCCTGTGCTTTACAGGCGATTCCAAGGTACCTCTTGAAATCTGTTTCCTGCTATTTTGCCTCACTTTCAAGTCCGCCTCGTTGACTTCCCTCAACAGATTTTTGGACGATAGTTGTCCTTTATCACTGTGCCAGTTTGTGAATTGCTGTGCCCCTGAGCTCCATTTCTCAACTCGTTTTTTGTGAGCTGAACGCAAGTCCAAAATTTTGGATCATGTCCTATACTGGTTCCCGGTGGGTGGCTGAGACTTTGGTTAATTCTTCTTCCTGCCGGGAAATTAGAGTGACATGTGCCCGTCCAAATGCCTAACAGCTACTCTCTCATGGGTTCTCCCTCGTCCCTTCCATCCTCTGCCAAATTGGGAACCTGTGCAAACCAGGAGGTTAAAGGGCCTGTCTCTCCAAGTTGGGAGATTGATAGTAAGGCAGTTGGAAAGTCAAACTGGAGCACCAGGAGAGGGACTATTCGTTGAGTTTTAGAAACCTTTCGTATTCACAGTGTGTCCATTCTCTAGGTTTCCTGTACATGTTATAGCTGTAGTAATATTCCCTTGAACCTGGAGAGTTGGGACCCATGGAATGGGGGCCATGCATTATTGCTTGAAAGGGTCTGCATTTGCTCACCCAATCTCACCAATCCTCTCAGTCCCAAGTGTCCAGCCTTATGCCACATCCAGCTGTCATTGTAGATAGGGTCTTTCCAGGTTTCCTCAGACACCCTGAAGGAATTGTAAAGAATTTCCCTGTTTTTTGGTTTTGCTTTTGAAATTCCTTTTTATAGTGGGTTTGAGCTGATTCTCGCTGCCATGTTTATGCCACTCTAGACACACTTGATTCCCTTATGGAGACATATCGATACATAGGTTTTAAGATTCTTACTAGTCAGATATATTGCTCTGTGGGAAATATGGGGTTTTGAGTCTCTTTCACTAAGGAAGGTGTCGGTCTTGTCAATTCCAAAGTTGGTTTTTGAAACGGTCCCTGTGCTTATATCAAACTCTGGTTTTATGCATCACCCCACCTCTCCTTCCCCTTTATGCAGGCATAAGAGTGTTTTCTAAATGTGAGACTCTGTTCTCTTTCCTAACTCAATTCACGTGTAGCCATGTTTACAGGATCTTCATAAGTGATATCTTATGATAAGTTTCTTTTTCTGTGTGACTTATTTCACTTAGAATCATCGTACCTGAATCCACTCACTTTGCTGCTACTGGTCTTATGACATTGATTTCATGGCTGAGGGATATTCCATCGTACGTAAGTACCACAATGTTTTGAACCATTTTTATATTTCCTGGGATATTTAAGGTGTACCCAAGTTGAGGTTCTTGTAGTCAGTGCAGCCCTAAATTTGGAGGTGGCTCTTTCTTATTGATTTTCAGTTTTCCCAAGGTATATTCCCTAGACTGGAAGTGGCCTTGGCTCTGTAGCTCTGTTGTTTACTTGTTTTAGGGAACACAATGCACTCCTCCAGTGAGGCAGTTGGCAATTTACATCCCGCCCATCAGCATAACAAGGCTCCCAGTTCTCCAGGGCCTGTCTTGCCTTTCTGGTTTTTACACATTTTGTGGATGTCCCTTTTGACCGGTGGGAAGTGATACTTCTTTGTAGTGCAGATTTGCATTGCCCGCTTGCTTGCTTGGCCAAAAAGGGCGTATGCGTTTTCTCCTGAATATATTCAGGAGAAAACGCATACGCCCTTTTTGGCCAAGTGCACCATTGTCCAAGTTGTGCCCCTCTTCCTGTGCTTTACAGGCGATTCCAAGGTACCTCTTGAAATCTGTTTCCTGCTATTTTGCCTCACTTTCAAGTCCGCCTCGTTGACTTCCCTCAACAGATTTTTGGACGATAGTTGTCCTTTATCACTCTGCCAGTTTGTGAATTGCTGTGCCCCTGAGCTCCATTTCTCAACTCGTTTTTTGTGAGCTGAACGCAAGTCCAAAATTTTGGATCATGTCCTATACTGGTTCCCAGTGGGTGGCTGAGACTTTGGTTAATTCTTCTTCCTGCCGGGAAATTAGAGTGACATGTGCCCGTCCAAATGCCTAACAGCTACTCTCTCATGGGTTCTCCCTCGTCCCTTCCATCCTCTGCCAAATTGGGAACCTGTGCAAACCAGGAGGTTAAAGGGCCTGTCTCTCCAAGTTGGGAGATTGATAGTAAGGCAGTTGGAAAGTCAAACTGGAGCACCAGGAGAGGGACTATTCGTTGAGTTTTAGAAACCTTTCGTATTCACAGTGTGTCCATTCTCTAGGTTTCCTGTACATGTTATAGCTGTAGTAATATTCCCTTGAACCTGGAGAGTTGGGACCCATGGAATGGGGGCCATGCATTATTGCTTGAAAGGGTCTGCATTTGCTCACCCAATCTCACCAATCCTCTCAGTCCCAAGTGTCCAGCCTTATGCCACATCCAGCTGTCATTGTAGATAGGGTCTTTCCAGGTTTCCTCAGACACCCTGAAGGAATTGTAAAGAATTTCCCTGTTTTTTGGTTTTGCTTTTGAAATTCCTTTTTATAGTGGGTTTGAGCTGATTCTCGCTGCCATGTTTATGCCACTCTAGACACACTTGATTCCCTTATGGAGACATATCGATACATAGGTTTTAAGATTCTTACTAGTCAGATATATTCCTCTGTGGGAAATATGGGGTTTTGAGTCTCTTTCACTAAGGAAGGTGTCGGTCTTGTCAATTCCAAAGTTGGTTTTTGAAACGGTCCCTGTGCTTATATCAAACTCTGGTTTTATGCATCACCCCACCTCTCCTTCCCCTTTATGCAGGCATAAGAGTGTTTTCTAAATGTGAGACTCTGTTCTCTTTCCTAACTCAATTCACGTGTAGCCATGTTTACAGGATCTTCATAAGTGATATCTTATGATAAGTTTCTTTTTCTGTGTGACTTATTTCACTTAGAATCATCGTACCTGAATCCACTCACTTTGCTGCTACTGGTCTTATGACATTGATTACATGGCTGAGGGATATTCCATCGTACGTAAGTACCACAATGTTTTGAACCATTTTTATATTTCCTGGGATATTTAAGGTGTACCCAAGTTGAGGTTCTTGTAGTCAGTGCAGCCCTAAATTTGGAGGTGGCTCTTTCTTATTGATTTTCAGTTTTCCCAAGGTATATTCCCTAGACTGGAAGTGGCCTTGGCTCTGTAGCTCTGTTGTTTACTTGTTTTAGGGAACACAATGCACTCCTCCAGTGAGGCAGTTGGCAATTTACATCCCGCCCATCAGCATAACAAGGCTCCCAGTTCTCCAGGGCCTGTCTTGCCTTTCTGGTTTTTACACATTTTGTGGATGTCCCTTTTGACCGGTGGGAAGTGATACTTCTTTGTAGTGCAGATTTGCATTGCCCGCTTGCTTGCTTGGCCAAAAAGGGCGTATGCGTTTTCTCCTGAATATATTCAGGAGAAAACGCATACGCCCTTTTTGGCCAAGTGCACCATTGTCCAAGTTGTGCCCCTCTTCCTGTGCTTTACAGGCGATTCCAACGTACCTCTTGAAATCTGTTTCCTGCTATTTTGCCTCGCTTTCAAGTCCGCCTCGTTGACTTCCCTCAACAGATTTTTGGACGATAGTTGTCCTTTATCACTCTGCCAGTTTGTGAATTGCTGTGCCCCTGAGCTCCATTTCTCAACTCGTTTTTTGTGAGCTGAACGCAAGTCCAAAATTTTGGATCATGTCCTATACTGGTTCCCGGTGGGTGGCTGAGACTTTGGTTAATTCTTCTTCCTGCCGGGAAATTAGAGTGACATGTGCCCGTCCAAATGCCTAACAGCTACTCTCTCATGGGTTCTCCCTCGTCCCTTCCATCCTCTGCCAAATTGGGAACCTGTGCAAACCAGGAGGTTAAAGGGCCTGTCTCTCCAAGTTGGGAGATTGATAGTAAGGCAGTTGGAAAGTCAAACTGGAGCACCAGGAGAGGGACTATTCGTTGAGTTTTAGAAACCTTTCATATTCACAGTGTGTCCATTCTCTAGGTTTCCTGTACATGTTATAGCTGTAGTAATATTCCCTTGAACCTGGAGAGTTGGGACCCATGGAATGGGGGCCATGCATTATTGCTTGAAAGGGTCTGCATTTGCTCACGCAATCTCACCAATCCTCTCAGTCCCAAGTGTCCAGCCTTATGCCACATCCAGCTGTCATTGTAGATAGGGTCTTTCCAGGTTTCCTCAGACACCCTGAAGGAATTGTAAAGAATTTCCCTGTTTTTTGGTTTTGCTTTTGAAATTCCTTTTTATAGTGGGTTTGAGCTGATTCTCGCTGCCATGTTTATGCCACTCTAGACACACTTGATTCCCTTATGGAGACATATCAATACATAGGTTTTAAGATTCTTACTAGTCAGATATATTCCTCTGTGGGAAATATGGGGTTTTGAGTCTCTTTCACTGAGGAAGGTGTAGGTCTTGTCTATTCCAAAGTTGGTTTTTGAAACGGTCCCTGTGCTTATATCAAACTCTGGTTTTATGCATCACCCCACCTCTCCTTCCCCTTTATGCAGGCATAAGAGTGTTTTCTAAATGTGAGACTCTGTTCTCTTTCCTAACTCAGTTCACGTGTAGCCATGTTTACAGGATCTTCATAAGTGATATCTTATGATAAGTTTCTTTTTCTGTGTGACTTATTTCACTTAGAATCATCGTACCTGAATCCACTCACTTTGCTGCTACTGGTCTTATGACATTGATTTCATGGCTGAGGGATATTCCATCGTACGTAAGTACCACAATGTTTTGAACCATTTTTATATTGCCTGGGATATTTAAGGTGTACCCAAGTTGAGGTTCTTGTAGTCAGTGCAGCCCTAAATTTGGAGGTGGCTCTTTCTTATTGATTTTCAGTTTTCCCAAGGTATATTCCCTAGACTGGAAGTGGCCTTGGCTCTGTAGCTCTGTTGTTTACTTGTTTTAGGGAACACAATGCACTCCTCCAGTGAGGCAGTTGGCAATTTACATCCCGCCCATCAGCATAACAAGGCTCCCAGTTCTCCAGGGCCTGTCTTGCCTTTCTGGTTTTTACACATTTTGTGGATGTCCCTTTTGACCGGTGGGAAGTGATACTTCTTTGTAGTGCAGATTTGCATTGCCCGCTTGCTTGCTTGGCCAAAAAGGGCGTATGCGTTTTCTCCTGAATATATTCAGGAGAAAACGCATACGCCCTTTTTGGCCAAGTGCACCATTGTCCAAGTTGTGCCCCTCTTCCTGTGCTTTACAGGCGATTCCAAGGTACCTCTTGAAATCTGTTTCCTGCTATTTTGCCTCGCTTTCAAGTCCGCCACGTTGACTTCCCTCAACAGATTTTTGGACGATAGTTGTCCTTTATCACTCTGCCAGTTTGTGAATTGCTGTGCCCCTGAGCTCCATTTCTCAACTCGTTTTTTGTGAGCTGAACGCAAGTCCAAAATTTTGGATCATGTCCTATACTGGTTCCCGGTGGGTGGCTGAGACTTTGGTTAATTCTTCTTCCTGCCGGGAAATTAGAGTGACATGTGCCCGTCCAAATGCCTAACAGCTACTCTCTCATGGGTTCTCCCTCGTCCCTTCCATCCTCTGCCAAATTGGGAACCTGTGCAAACCAGGAGGTTAAAGGGCCTGTCTGTCCAAGTTGGGAGATTGATAGTAAGGCAGTTGGAAAGTCAAACTGGAGCACCAGGAGAGGGACTATTCGTTGAGTTTTAGAAACCTTTCGTATTCACAGTGTGTCCATTCTCTAGGTTTCCTGTACATGTTATAGCTGTAGTAATATTCCCTTGAACCTGGAGAGTTGGGACCCATGGAATGGGGGCCATGCATTATTACTTGAAAGGGTCTGCATTTGCTCACCCAATCTCACCAATCCTCTCAGTCCCAAGTGTCCAGCCTTATGCCACATCCAGCTGTCATTGTAGATAGGGTCTTTCCAGGTTTCCTCAGACACCCTGAAGGAATTGTAAAGAATTTCCCTGTTTTTTGGTTTTGCTTTTGAAATTCCTTTTTATAGTGGGTTTGAGCTGATTCTCGCTGCCATGTTTATGCCACTCTAGACACACTTGATTCCCTTATGGAGTCATATCAATACATAGGTTTTAAGATTCTTACTAGTCAGATATATTCCTCTGCGGGAAATATGGGGTTTTGAGTCTCTTTCACTGAGGAAGGTGTAGGTCTTGTCTATTCCAAAGTTGGTTTTTGGAACGGTCCCTGTGCTTATATCAAACTCTGGTTTTATGCATCACCCCACCTCTCCATCCCCTTTATGCAGGCATAAGAGTGTTTTCTAAATGTGAGACTCTGTTCTCTTTCCTAACTCAGTTCACGTGTAGCCATGTTTACAGGATCTTCATAAGTGATATCTTATGATAAGTTTCTTTTTCTGTGTGACTTATTTCACTTAGAATCATCGTACCTGAATCCACTCACTTTGCTGCTACTGGTCTTATGACATTGATTTCATGGCTGAGGGATATTCCATCGTACGTAAGTACCACAATGCTTTGAACCATTTTTATATTTCCTGGGATATTTAAGGTGTACCCAAGTTGAGGTTCTTGTAGTCAGTGCAGCCCTAAATTTGGAGGTGGCTCTTTCTTATTGATTTTCAGTTTTCCCAAGGTATATTCCCTAGACTGGAAGTGGCCTTGGCTCTGTAGCTCTGTTGTTTACTTGTTTTAGGGAACACAATGCACTCCTCCAGTTAGGCAGTTGGCAGTTTACATCCCGCCCATCAGCATAACAAGGCTCCCAGTTCTCCAGGGCCTGTCTTGCCTTTCTGGTTTTTACACTTTTTGTGGATGTCCCTTTTGACTGGTGGGAAGTGATACTTCTTTGTAGTGCAGATTTGCATTGCCCGCTTGCTTGCTTGGCCAAAAAGGGCGTATGCGTTTTCTCCTGAATATATTCAGGAGAAAACGCATACGCCCTTTTTGGCCAAGTGCACCATTGTCCAAGTTGTGCCCCTCTTCCTGTGCTTTACAGGCGATTCCAAGGTACCTCTTGAAATCTGTTTCCTGCTATTTTGCCTCACTTTCAAGTCCGCCTCGTTGACTTCCCTCAACAGATTTTTGGACGATAGTTGTCCTTTATCACTGTGCCTGTTTGTGAATTGCTGTGCCCCTGAGCTCCATTTCTCAACTCGTTTTTTGTGAGCTGAACGCAAGTCCAAAATTTTGGATCATGTCCTATACTGGTTCCCGGTGGGTGGCTGAGACTTTGGTTAATTCTTCTTCCTGCCGGGAAATTAGAGTGACATGTGCCCGTCCAAGTGCCTAACAGCTACTCTCTCATGGGTTCTCCCTCGTCCCTTCCATCCTCTGCCAAATTGGGAACCTGTGCAAACCAGGAGGTTAAAGGGCCTGTCTCTCCAAGTTGGGAGATTGATAGTAAGGCAGTTGGAAAGTCAAACTGGAGCACCAGGAGAGGGACTATTCGTTGAGTTTTAGAAACCTTTCGTATTCACAGTGTGTCCATTCTCTAGGTTTCCTGTACATGTTATAGCTGTAGTAATATTCCCTTGAACCTGGAGAGTTGGGACCCATGGAATGGGGGCCATGCATTATTGCTTGAAAGGGTCTGCATTTGCTCACCCAATCTCACCAATCCTCTCAGTCCCAAGTGTCCAGCCTTATGCCACATCCAGCTGTCATTGTAGATAGGGTCTTTCCAGGTTTCCTCAGACACCCTGAAGGAATTGTAAAGAATTTCCCTGTTTTTTGGTTTTGCTTTTGAAATTCCTTTTTATAGTGGGTTTGAGCTGATTCTCGCTGCCATGTTTATGCCACTCTAGACACACTTGATTCCCTTATGGAGTCATATCAATACATAGGTTTTAAGATTCTTACTAGTCAGATATATTCCTCTGCGGGAAATATGGGGTTTTGAGTCTCTTTCACTGAGGAAGGTGTCGGTCTTGTCAATTCCAAAGTTGGTTTTTGGAACGGTCCCTGTGCTTATATCAAACTCTGGTTTTATGCATCACCCCACCTCTCCTTCCCCTTTATGCAGGCATAAGAGTGTTTTCTAAATGTGAGACTCTGTTCTCTTTCCTAACTCAGTTCACGTGTAGCCATGTTTACAGGATCTTCATAAGTGATATCTTATGATAAGTTTCTTTTTCTGTGTGACTTATTTCACTTAGAATCATCGTACCTGAATCCACTCACTTTGCTGCTACTGGTCTTATGATATTGATTTCATCGCTGAGGGATATTCCATCATACGTAAGTACCACAATGTTTTGAACCATTTTTATATTTCTTGGGATATTTAAGGTGTACCCAAGTTGAGGTTCTTGTAGTCAGTGCAGCCCTAAATTTGGAGGTGGCTCTTTCTTATTGATTTTCAGTTTTCCCAAGGTATATTCCCTAGACTGGAAGTGGCCTTGGCTCTGTAGCTCTGTTGTTTACTTGTTTTAGGGAACACAATGCACTCCTCCAGTGAGGCAGTTGGCAGTTTACATCCCGCCCATCAGCATAACAAGGCTCCCAGTTCCTCAGGGCCTGTCTTGCCTTTCTGGTTTTTACACATTTTGTGGATGTCCCTTTTGACCGGTGGGAAGTGATACTTCTTTGTAGTGCAGATTTGCATTGCCCGCTTGCTTGCTTGGCCAAAAAGGGCGTATGCGTTTTCTCCTGAATATATTCAGGAGAAAACGCATACGCCCTTTTTGGCCAAGTGCACCATTGTCCAAGTTGTGCCCCTCTTCCTGTGCTTTACAGGCGATTCCAAGGTACCTCTTGAAATCTGTTTCCTGCTATTTTGCCTCACTTTCAAGTCCGCCTCGTTGACTTCCCTCAACAGATTTTTGGACGATAGTTGTCCTTTATCACTCTGCCAGTTTGTGAATTGCTGTGCCCCTGAGCTCCATTTCTCAACTCGTTTTTTGTGAGCTGAACGCAAGTCCAAAATTTTGGATCATGTCCTATACTGGTTCCCGGTGGGTGGCTGAGACTTTGGTTAATTCTTCTTCCTGCCGGGAAATTAGAGTGACATGTGCCCGTCCAAATGCCTAACAGCTACTCTCTCATGGGTTCTCCCTCGTCCCTTCCATCCTCTGCCAAATTGGGAACCTGTGCAAACCAGGAGGTTAAAGGGCCTGTCTCTCCAATTTGGGAGATTGATAGTAAGGCAGTTGGAAAGTCAAACTGGAGCACCAGGAGAGGGACTATTCGTTGAGTTTTAGAAACCTTTCGTATTCACAGTGTGTCCATTCTCTAGGTTTCCTGTACATGTTATAGCTGTAGTAATATTCCCTTGAACCTGGAGAGTTGGGACCCATGGAATGGGGGCCATGCATTATTGCTTGAAAGAGTCTGCATTTGCTCACCCAATCTCACCAATCCTCTCAGTCCCAAGTGTCCAGCCTTATGCCACATCCAGCTGTCATTGTAGATAGGGTCTTTCCAGGTTTCCTCAGACACCCTGAAGGAATTGTAAAGAATTTCCCTGTTTTTTGGTTTTGCTTTTGAAATTCCTTTTTATAGTGGGTTTGAGCTGATTCTCGCTGCCATGTTTATGCCACTCTAGACACACTTGATTCCCTTATGGAGACATATCAATACATAGGTTTTAAGATTCTTACTAGTCAGATATATTCCTCTGTGGGAAATATGGGGTTTTGAGTCTCTTTCACTGAGGAAGGTGTAGGTCTTGTCTATTCCAAAGTTGGTTTTTGAAACGGTCCCTGTGCTTATATCAAACTCTGGTTTTATGCATCACCCCACCTCTCCTTCCCCTTTATGCAGGCATAAGAGTGTTTTCTAAATGTGAGACTCTGTTCTCTTTCCTAACTCAGTTCACGTGTAGCCATGTTTACAGGATCTTCATAAGTGATATCTTATGATAAGTTTCTTTTTCTGTGTGACTTATTTCACTTAGAATCATCGTACCTGAATCCACTCACTTTGCTGCTACTGGTCTTATGACATTGATTTCATGGCTGAGGGATATTCCATCGTACGTAAGTACCACAATGTTTTGAACCATTTTTATATTTCCTGGGATATTTAAGGTGTACCCAAGTTGAGGTTCTTGTAGTCAGTGCAGCCCTAAATTTGGAGGTGGCTCTTTCTTATTGATTTTCAGTTTTCCCAAGGTATATTCCCTAGACTGGAAGTGGCCTTGGCTCTGTAGCTCTGTTGTTTACTTGTTTTAGGGAACACAATGCACTCCTCCAGTGAGGCAGTTGGCAATTTACATCCCGCCCATTAGCATAACAAGGCTCCCAGTTCTCCAGGGCCTGTCTTGCCTTTCTGGTTTTTACACATTTTGTGGATGTCCCTTTTGACCGGTGGGAAGTGATACTTCTTTGTAGTGCAGATTTGCATTGCCCGCTTGCTTGCTTGGCCAAAAAGGGCGTATGCGTTTTCTCCTCAATATATTCAGGAGAAAACGCATACGCCCTTTTTGGCCAACTGCACCATTGTCCAAGTTGTGCCCCTGTTCCTGTGCTTTACAGGCGATTCCAAGGTACCTCTTGAAATCTGTTTCCTGCTATTTTGCCTCGCTTTCAAGTCCGCCTCGTTGACTTCCCTCAACAGATTTTTGGACGATAGTTGTCCTTTATCACTCTGCCAGTTTGTGAATTGCTGTGCCCCTGAGCTCCATTTCTCAACTCGTTTTTTGTGAGCTGAACGCAAGTCCAAAATTTTGGATCATGTCCTATACTGGTTCCCGGTGGGTGGCTGAGACTTTGGTTAATTCTTCTTCCTGCCGGGAAATTAGAGTGACATGTGCCCGTCCAAATGCCTAACAGCTACTCTCTCATGGGTTCTCCCTCGTCCCTTCCATCCTCTGCCAAATTGGGAACCTGTGCAAACCAGGAGGTTAAAGGGCCTGTCTCTCCAAGTTGGGAGATTGATAGTAAGGCAGTTGGAAAGTCAAACTGGAGCACCAGGAGAGGGACTATTCGTTGAGTTTTAGAAACCTTTCGTATTCACAGTGTGTCCATTCTCTAGGTTTCCTGTACATGTTATAGCTGTAGTAATATTCCCTTGAACCTGGAGAGTTGGGACCCATGGAATGGGGGCCATGCATTATTGCTTGAAAGGGTCTGCATTTGCTCACCCAATCTCACCAATCCTCTCAGTCCCAAGTGTCCAGCCTTATGCCACATCCAGCTGTCATTGTAGATAGGGTCTTTCCAGGTTTCCTCAGACACCCTGAAGGAATTGTAAAGAATTTCCCTGTTTTTTGGTTTTGCTTTTGAAATTCCTTTTTATAGTGGGTTTGAGCTGATTCTCGCTGCCATGTTTATGCCACTCTAGACACACTTGATTCCCTTATGGAGTCATATCAATACATAGGTTTTAAGATTCTTACTAGTCAGATATATTCCTCTGCGGGAAATATGGGGTTTTGAGTCTCTTTCACTGAGGAAGGTGTAGGTCTTGTCTATTCCAAAGTTGGTTTTTGGAACGGTCCCTGTGCTTATATCAAACTCTGGTTTTATGCATCACCCCACCTCTCCTTCCCCTTTATGCAGGCATAAGAGTGTTTTCTAAATGTGAGACTCTGTTCTCTTTCCTAACTCAGTTCACGTGTAGCCATGTTTACAGGATTTTCATAAGTGATATCTTATGATAAGTTTCTTTTTCTGTGTGACTTATTTCACTTAGAATCATCGTACCTGAATCCACTCACTTTGCTGCTACTGGTCTTATGACATTGATTTCATGGCTGAGGGATATTCCATCGTACGTAAGTACCACAATGTTTTGAACCATTTTTATATTTCCTGGGATATTTAAGGTGTACCCAAGTTGAGGTTCTTGTAGTCAGTGCAGCCCTAAATTTGGAGGTGGCTCTTTCTTATTGATTTTCAGTTTTCCCAAGGTATATTCCCTAGACTGGAAGTGGCCTTGGCTCTGTAGCTCTGTTGTTTACTTGTTTTAGGGAACACAATGCACTCCTCCAGTGAGGCAGTTGGCAATTTACATCCCGCCCATCATCATAACAAGGCTCCCTGTTCTCCAGGGCCTGTCTTGCCTTTCTGGTTTTTACACATTTTGTGGATGTCCCTTTTGACCGGTGGGAAGTGATACTTCTTTGTAGTGCAGATTTGCATTGCCCGCTTGCTTGCTTGGCCAAAAAGGGCGTATGCGTTTTGTCCTGAATATATTCAGGAGAAAACGCATACGCCCTTTTTGGCCAAGTGCACCATTGTCCAAGTTGTGCCCCTCTTCCTGTGCTTTACAGGCGATTCCAAGGTACCTCTTGAAATCTGTTTCCTGCTATTTTGCCTCGCTTTCAAGTCCGCCTCGTTGACTTCCCTCAACAGATTTTTGGACGATAGTTGTCCTTTATCACTCTGCCAGTTTGTGAATTGCTGTGCCCCTGAGCTCCATTTCTCAACTCGCTTTTTGTGAGCTGAACGCAAGTCCAAAATTTTGGATCATGTCCTATACTGGTTCCCGGTGGGTGGCTGAGACTTTGGTTAATTCTTCTTCCTGCCGGGAAATTAGAGTGACATGTGCCCGTCCAAATGCCTAACAGCTACTCTCTCATGGGTTCTCCCTCGTCCCTTCCATCCTCTGCCAAATTGGGAACCTGTGCAAACCAGGAGGTTAAAGGGCCTGTCTCTCCAAGTTGGGAGATTGATAGTAAGGCAGTTGGAAAGTCAAACTGGAGCACCAGGAGAGGGACTATTCGTTGAGTTTTAGAAACCTTTCGTATTCACAGTGTGTCCATTCTCTAGGTTTCCTGTACATGTTATAGCTGTAGTAATATTCCCTTGAACCTGGAGAGTTGGGACCCATGGAATGGGGGCCATGCATTATTGCTTGAAAGGGTCTGCATTTGCTCACCCAATCTCACCAATCCTCTCAGTCCCAAGTGTCCAGCCTTATGCCACATCCAGCTGTCATTGTAGACAGGGTCTTTCCAGGTTTCCTCAGACACCCTGAAGGAATTGTAAAGAATTTCCCTGTTTTTTGGTTTTGCTTTTGAAATTCCTTTTTATAGTGGGTTTGAGCTGATTCTCGCTGCCATGTTTATGCCACTCTAGACACACTTGATTCCCTTATGGAGTCATATTAATACATAGGTTTTAAGATTCTTACTAGTCAGATATATTCCTCTGCGGGAAATATGGGGTTTTGAGTCTCTTTCACTGAGGAAGGTGTAGGTCTTGTCTATTCCAAAGTTGGTTTTTGGAACGGTCCCTGTGCTTATATCAAACTCTGGTTTTATGCATCACCCCACCTCTCCTTCCCCTTTATGCAGGCATAAGAGTGTTTTCTAAATGTGAGACTCTGTTCTCTTTCCTAACTCAGTTCACGTGTAGCCATGTTTACAGGATCTTCATAAGTGATATCTTATGATAAGTTTCTTTTTCTGTGTGACTTATTTCACTTAGAATCATCGTGCCTGAATCCACTCACTTTGCTGCTACTGGTCTTATGACATTGATTTCATGGCTGAGGGATATTCCATCGTACGTAAGTACCACAATGTTTTGAACCATTTTTATATTTCCTGGGATATTTAAGGTGTACCCAAGTTGAGGTTCTTGTAGTCAGTGCAGCCCTAAATTTGGAGGTGGCTCTTTCTTATTGATTTTCAGTTTTCCCAAGGTATATTCCCTAGACTGGAAGTGGCCTTGTCTCTGTAGCTCTGTTGTTTACTTGTTTTAGGGAACACAATGCACTCCTCCAGTGAGGCAGTTGGCAATTTACATCCCGCCCATCATCATAACAAGGCTCCCTGTTCTCCAGGGCCTGTCTTGCCTTTCTGGTTTTTACACATTTTGTGGATGTCCCTTTTGACCGGTGGGAAGTGATACTTCTTTGTAGTGCAGATTTGCATTGCCCGCTTGCTTGCTTGGCCAAAAAGGGCGTATGCGTTTTCTCCTGAATATATTCAGGAGAAAATGCATACGCCCATTTTGGCCAAGTGCACCAATGTCCAAGTTGTGCCCGTCTTCCTGTGCTTTACAGGCGATTCCAACGTACCTCTTGAAATCTGTTTCCTGCTATTTTGCCTCACTTTCAAGTCCGCCTCGTTGACTTCCCTCAACAGATTTTTGGATGATAGTTGTCCTTTATCACTCTGCCAGTTTGTGAATTGCTGTGCCCCTGAGCTCCATTTCTCAACTCGTTTTTTGGGAGCTGAACGCAAGTCCAAAATTTTGGATCATGTCCTATACTGGTTCCCGGTGGGTGGCTGAGACTTTGGTTAATTCTTCTTCCTGCCGGGAAATTAGAGTGACATGTGCCCGTCCAAATGCCTAACAGCTACTCTCTCATGGGTTCTCCCTCGTCCCTTCCATCCTCTGCCAAATTGGGAACCTGTGCAAACCAGGAGGTTAAAGGGCCTGTCTCTCCAAGTTGGGAGATTGATAGTAAGGCAGTTGGAAAGTCAAACTGGAGCACCAGGAGAGGGACTATTCGTTGAGTTTTAGAAACCTTTCGTATTCACAGTGTGTCCATTCTCTAGGTTTCCTGTACATGTTATAGCTGTAGTGATATTCCCTTGAACATGGAGAGTTGGGACCCATGGAATGGGGGCCATGCATTATTGCTTGAAAGGGTCTGCATTTGCTCACCCAATCTCACCAATCCTCTCAGTCCCAAGTGTCCAGCCTTATGCCACATCCAGCTGTCATTGTAGACAGGGTCTTTCCAGGTTTCCTCAGACACCCTGAAGGAATTGTAAAGAATTTCCCTGTTTTTTGGTTTTGCTTTTGAAATTCCTTTTTATAGTGGGTTTGAGCTGATTCTCTCTGCCATGTTTATGCCACTCTAGACACACTTGATTCCCTTATGGAGTCATATCAATACATAGGTTTTAAGATTCTTACTAGTCAGACATATTCCTCTGCGGGAAATATGGGGTTTTGAGTCTCTTTCACTGAGGAAGGTGTAGGTCTTGTCTATTCCAAAGTTGGTTTTTGGAACGGTCCCTGTGCTTATATCAAACTCTGGTTTTATGCATCACCCCACCTCTCCTTCCCCTTTAAGCAGGCATAAAGTGTTTTCTAAATGTGAGACTCTGTTCTATTTCCTAACTCAGTTCACGTGTAGCCATGTTTACAGGATCTTCATAAGTGATATCTTATGATAAGTTCCTTTTTCTGTGTGACTTATTTCACTTAGAATCATCGTACCTGAATCCACTCACTTTGCTGCTACTGGTTTTATGACAGTGATTTCATCGCTGAGGGATATTCCATCGTACGTAAGTACCACAATGTTTTGAACCATTTTTATATTTCCTGGGATATTTAAGGTGTACCCAAGTTGAGGTTCTTGTAGCCAGTGCAGCCCTAAATTTGGAGGTGGCTCTTTCTTATTGATTTTCAGTTTTCCCAAGGTATATTCCCTAGACTGGATGTGGCCTTGGCTCTGTAGCTCTGTTGTTTACTTGTTTTAGGGAACACAATGCACTCCTCCAGTGAGGCAGTTGGCAATTTACATCCCGCCCATCAGCATAACAAGGCTCCCAGTTCTCCAGGGCCTGTCTTGCCTTTCTGGTTTTTACACATTTTGTGGATGTCCCTTTTGACCGGTGGGAAGTGATACTTCTTTGTAGTGCAGATTTGCATTGCCCGCTTGCTTGCTTGGCCAAAAAGGGCGTATGCGTTTTCTCCTGAATATATTCAGGAGAAAACGCATACGCCCTTTTTGGCCAAGTGCACCATTGTCCAAGTTGTGCCCCTCTTCCTGTGCTTTACAGGCGATTCCAACGTACCTCTTGCAATCTGTTTCCTGCTATTTTGCCTCACTTTCAAGTCCGCCTCGTTGACTTCCCTCAACAGATTTTTGGACGATAGTTGTCCTTTATCACTCTGGCAGTATGTGAATTGCTGTGCCCCTGAGCTCCATTTCTCAACTCGTTTTTTGGGAGCTGAACGCAAGTCCAAAATTTTGGATCATGTCCTATACTGGTTCCCGGTGGGTGGCTGAGACTTTGGTTAATTCTTCTTCCTGCCGGGATATTAGAGTGACATGTGCCCGTCCAAGTGCCTAACAGCTACTCTCTCATGGGTTCTCCCTCGTCCCTTCCATCCTCTGCCAAATTGGGAACCTGTGCAAACCAGGAGGTTAAAGGGCCTGTCTCTCCAAGTTGGGAGATTGATAGTAAGGCAGTTGGAAAGTCAAACTGGAGCACCAGGAGAGGGACTATTCGTTGAGTTTTAGAAACCTTTTGTATTCACAGTGTGTCCATTCTCTAGGTTTCCTGTACATGTTATAGCTGTAGTAATATTCCCTTGAACCTGGAGAGTTGGGACCCATGGAATGGGGGCCATGCATTATTGCTTGAAAGGGTCTGCATTTGCTCACCCAATCTCACCAATCCTCTCAGTCCCAAGTGTCCAGCCTTATGCCACATCCAGCTGTCATGGTAGATAGGGTCTTTCCAGGTTTCCTGAGACACCCTGAAGGAATTGTAAAGAATTTCCCTGTTTTTTGGTTTTGCTTTTGAAATTACTTTTTATAGTGGGTTTGAGCTGATTCTCGCTGCCATGTTTATGCCACTCTAGACACACTTGATTCCCTTATGGAGACATATCAATACATAGGTTTTAAGATTCTTACTAGTCAGATATATTCCTCTGCGGGAAATATGGGGTTTTGAGTCTCTTTCACTGAGGAAGGTGTAGGTCTTGTCTATTCCAAAGTTGGTTTTTGGAACGGTCCCTGTGCTTATATCAAACTCTGGTTTTATGCATCACCCCACCTCTCCTTCCCCTTTAAGCAGGCATAAGAGTGTTTTCTAAATGTGAGACTCTGTTCTATTTCCTAACTCAGTTCACGTGTAGCCATGTTTACAGGATCTTCATAAGTGATATCTTATGATAAGTTTCTTTTTCTGTGTGACTTATTTCACTTAGAATCATCGTACCTGAATCCACTCACTTTGCTGCTACTGGTCTTATGACATTGATTTCATGGCTGAGGGATATTCCATCGTACGTAAGTACCACAATGTTTTGAACCATTTTTATATTTCCTGGGATATTTAAGGTGTACCCAAGTTGAGGTTCTTGTTGTCAGTGCAGCCCTAAATTTGGAGGTGGCTCTTTCTTATTGATTTTCAGTTTTCCCAAGGTATATTCCCTAGACTGGAAGTGGCCTTGGCTCTGTAGCTCTGTTGTTTACTTGTTTTAGGGAACACAATGCACTCCTCCAGTGAGGCAGTTGGCAATTTACATCCCGCCCATCAGCATAACAAGGCTCCCTGTTCTCCAGGGCCTGTCTTGCCTTTCTGGTTTTTACACATTTTGTGGATGTCCCTTTTGACCAGTGGGAAGTGATACTTCTTTGTAGTGCAGATTTGCATTGCCCGCTTGCTTGCTTGGCCAAAATGGGCGTATGCGTTTTCTCCTGAATATATTCAGGAGAAAACGCATACGCCCTTTTTGGCCAAGTGCACCATTGTCCAAGTTGTGCCCCTCTTCCTGTGCTTTACAGGCGATTCCAAGGTACCTCTTGAAATCTGTTTCCTGCTATTTTGCCTCGCTTTCAAGTCCGCCTCGTTGACTTCCCTCAACAGATTTTTGGACGATAGTTGTCCTTTATCACTCTGCCAGTTTGTGAATTGCTGTGCCCCTGAGCTCCATTTCTCAACTCGTTTTTTGTGAGCTGAACGCAAGTCCAAAATTTTGGATCATGTCCTATACTGGTTCCCGGTGGGTGGCTGAGACTTTGGTTAATTCTTCTTCCTGCCGGGAAATTAGAGTGACATGTGCCCGTCCAAGTGCCTAACAGCTACTCTCTCATGGGTTCTCCCTCGTCCCTTCCATCCTCTGCCAAATTGGGAACCTGTGCAAACCAGGAGGTTAAAGGGCCTGTCTCTCCAAGTTGGGAGATTGATAGTAAGGCAGTTGGAAAGTCAAACTGGAGCACCAGGAGAGGGACTATTCGTTGAGTTTTAGAAACCTTTCGTATTCACAGTGTGTCCATTCTCTAGGTTTCCTGTACATGTTATAGCTGTAGTAATATTCCCTTGAACCTGGAGAGTTGGGACCCATGGAATGGGGGCCATGCATTATTGCTTGAAAGGGTCTGCATTTGCTCACCCAATCTCACCAATCCTCTCAGTCCCAAGGGTCCAGCCTTATGCCACATCCAGCTGTCATTGTAGATAGGGTCTTTCCAGGTTTCCTCAGACACCCTGAAGGAATTGTAAAGAATTTCCCTGTTTTTTGGTTTTGCTTTTGAAATTCCTTTTTATAGTGGGTTTGAGCTGATTCTCGCTGCCATGTTTATGCCACTCTAGACACACTTGATTCCCTTATGGAGTCATATCAATACATAGGTTTTAAGATTCTTACCAGTCAGATATATTCCTCTGTGGGAAATATGGGGTTTTGAGTCTCTTTCACTGAGGAAGGTGTAGGTCTTGTCTATTCCAAAGTTGGTTTTTGGAACGGTCCCTGTGCTTATATCAAACTCTGGTTTTATGCATCACCCCACCTCTCCTTCCCCTTTATGCAGGCATAAGAGTGTTTTCTAAATGTGAGACTCTGTTCTCTTTCCTAACTCAGTTCACGTGTAGCCATGTTTACAGGATCTTCATAAGTGATATCTTATGATAAGTTTCTTTTTCTGTGTGACTTATTTCACTTAGAATCATCGTACCTGAATCCACTCACTTTGCTGCTACTGGTCTTATGACATTGATTTCATGGCTGAGGGATATTCCATCGTACGTAAGTACCACAATGTTTTGAACCATTTTTATATTTCCTGGGATATTTAAGGTGTACCCAAGTTGAGGTTCTTGTAGTCAGTGCAGCCCTAAATTTGGGGGTGGCTCTTTCTTATTGATTTTCAGTTTTCCCAAGGTATATTCCCTAGACTGGAAGTGGCCTTGGCTCTGTAGCTCTGTTGTTTACTTGTTTTAGGGAACACAATGCACTCCTCCAGTGAGGCAGTTGGCAATTTACATCCCGATCATCAGCATAACAAGGCTCCCTGTTCTCCAGGGCCTGTCTTGCCTTTCTGGTTTTTACACATTTTGTGGATGTCCCTTTTGACCGGTGGGAAGTGATACTTCTTTGTAGTGCAGATTTGCATTGCCCGCTTGCTTGCTTGGCCAAAAAGGGCGTATGCGTTTTCTCCTGAATATATTCAGGAGAAAACGCATACGCCCTTTTTGGCCAAGTGCACCATTGTCCAAGTTGTGCCCCTCTTCCTGTGCTTTACAGGCGATTCCAAGGTACCTCTTGAAATCTGTTTCCTGCTCTTTTGCCTCGCTTTCAAGTCTGCCTCGTTGACTTCCCTCAACAGATTTTTGGACGATAGTTGTCCTTTATCACTCTGCCAGTTTGTGAATTGCTGTGCCCCTGAGCTCCATTTCTCAACTCGTTTTTTGTGAGCTGAACGCAAGTCCAAAATTTTGGATCATGTCCTATACTGGTTCCCGGTGGGTGGCTGAGACTTTGGTTAATTCTTCTTCCTGCCGGGAAATTAGAGTGACATGTGCCCGTCCAAATGCCTAACAGCTACTCTCTCATGGGTTCTCCCTCGTCCCTTCCATCCTCTGCCAAATTGGGAACCTGTGCAAACCAGGAGGTTAAAGGGCCTGTCTCTCCAAGTTGGGAGATTGATAGTAAGGCAGTTGGAAAGTCAAACTGGAGCACCAGGAGAGGGACTATTCGTTGAGTTTTAGAAACCTTTCGTATTCACAGTGTGTCCATTCTCTAGGTTTCCTGTACATGTTATAGCTGTAGTAATATTCCCTTGAACCTGGAGAGTTGGGACCCATGGAATGGGGCCATGCATTATTGATTTAAAGGGTCTGCATTTGCTCACCCAATCTCACCAATCCTCTCAGTCCCAAGTGTCCAGCCTTATGCCACATCCAGCTGTCATTGTAGATAGGGTCATTCCAGGTTTCATCAGAGACCCCGAAGGAATTTTAAAGAATTTCCCGTTTTTTTTGTTTTGTTTTTGTAATTCCTTTTTATTGTGTGTTTGAGCTGATTCTCGCTGCCATGTTTATGCCGTTCTAGACTCAGTAGATTCCCTTATGGATACATATCAATAAATAAGTTTTATGATTCTTACTCGTGAGAAATATTCATCTGTGTGAAATATGGGGTTTTGAGTCCCTTTCACTGATGAAGGTGTAGGTCTTGTCTATTCCATAGTTGGTTTTTGGAATGGTACCTGTGCTTATATCAAACTCTGGTTTTATGTATCACCAAACCTCTCCTTCCCCCTTAAGAAGGCATAAGAGTGTTTTCTAAATGTGAGACTCTGTTCTCTTTCCTAACTCAGTTCATGTGTAGCCATGTTTACAGGATCTTCATAAGTGATATCTTATGATAAGTTTCATTTTCTGTGTGACATATTTCACTTAGAATCATCGTACCTGAATCCACTCATTTTTGTGCAACTGATCTTATGACATTGATTTCATGGCTGAGGGATATTCCATCGTACGTAAGTACCACAGTTTTTTGAACCAATTTTATATTTCCTAGGATATTTAAGGTGTACCCATGTTGAGGTTCTTGTAAGCAGTGCAGCCCTAAATTTTGGGGTGGCTCTGCCTTATTGATTTTCAGTTTTCCCAAGGTATATTCCCTAGACTGGAAGCGCCCTTGGCTCTGTAGCTCTGTTGTTTACTTGTTTTAGGGAACACAATGCACTCTTCCAGAGAGGCAGTTGGCAATTTACATCCCGCCCATCAGCATAACAAGGCTCCTTGTTCTCCAGGGTCTGTCTTGCCTTTCAGGTTTTTACACATTTTGTGGATGTCCCTTTTGACCGTTGGGAAGTGATACTTCTTTGTAGTGCAGATTTGCATTGCCCGCTTGCTTGCTTGGCCAAAAAGGGCGTATGCGTTTTCTCCTGAATATATTCAGGAGAAAACGCATACGACCTTTTTGGCCAAGTGCATCATTGTCCAAGTTGTGCCCCTCTTCCTGTGCTTTAAAGGTGATTCCTACGTACCTCTTGAAATCTGTTTCCTGCCATTCTGCCTCACATTCAAGTCCGCCTCGTTGCCTTCCCTCAACAGATTTTTGGACGATAGTTGTCCTTTATTACTCTGCCAGTTTGTGAATTGCTGTGCCCCTGAGCTCAATTTTTCAACTCGTTTTTTGTGAGCTGAACGCAAGTCCAAAATTTTGGTTCAGGACTTATACTGGTTCCCGGTGGGTGGGAGAGATTTTGGTTAATTCTTCTTCCTGCCGGGAAATTAGAGTGACATGTGCCCGTCCAAATGCCTAACAGCTACTCTCTCATTGGATCTCCCTCTTCCCATTCCTCCTCAGCCAAATTGGCAACCTGTGCAAACCAGGAGGTAAAAGGGGCTGTCTCTCCATGTTGGGAGATTGATAGTAAATCAGTTGGAAAGTCAAACCAGAGCACCAGGAGAGGGACAATTCATTGAGTTTTAGTAACCTTTCGTATTCCCAGTGTGTCCATTCTCTAGGTTTCCCGTACATTTTATAGCTGTCGTAATATTCACTTCAATCTGAAGAGTTGGGACCCATGGAATGGGTCCATGCATTATTGCTTTAAAGGGTCTGCTTTTGCTCACCCAATCTCACCAGTCCTCTCAGTCACAAGTGTCCAGCCTTATGCCACATCCAGCTGTCATTGGAGATAGAGTCATTTCAGGTTTCATCAGAGACCCTGAGGGAATTATAAAGAATTTCCCTGTTTTTGTCTTTTTTTTTGAAATTACTTTTTATAGTGGGTTTGAGCTAATTCTCGCTGCCATGTTTATGCCACTCTAGACACACTTGATTCCCTTATGGAGTCATATCAATACATAGGTTTTAAGATTCTTACTAGTCAGATATATTCCTCTGTGGGAAATATGGGGTTTTGAGTCTCTTTCACTGAGGAAGGTGTAGGTCTTGTCTATTCCAAAGTTGGTTTTTGGAACGGTCCCTGTGCTCATATCAAACTCTGGTTTTATGCATCACCCCACCTCTCCTTCCCCTTTATGCAGGCATAAGAGTGTTTTCTAAATGTGAGACTCTGTTCTCTTTCCTAACTCAGTTCACGTGTAGCCATGTTTACAGGATCTTCATAAGTGATATCTTATGATAAGTTTCTTTTTCTGTGTGACTTATTTCACTTAGAATCATCGTACCTGAATCCACTCACTTTGTTGCTACTGGTCTTATGATATTGATTTCATGGCTGAGGGATATTCCATCGTACGTAAGTACCACAATGTTTTGAACCATTTTTATATTTCCTGGGATATTTAAGGTGTACCCAAGTTGAGGTTCTTGTAGTCAGTGCAGCCCTAAATTTGGAGGTGGCTCTTTCTTATTGATTTTCAGTTTTCCCAAGGTATATTCCCTAGACAGGAAGCGCACTTGGCTCTGTAGCTCGGTTGTTTACTTGTTTTAGGTAACACAATGCACTCCTCCAGAGAGGCAGTTGGCAATTTACATCCCGCCCATCAGCATAACATGGCTCCGTGTTCTCCAGGGCATGTCTTGCCTTTCAGGTTTTTACACATTTTGTGGATGTCCCTTTTGACCGTTTGGTGTGATACTTCTTTGTAGTGCAGATTTGCATTGCCCGCTTGCTTGCTTGGCCAAAAAGGGCGTATGCGTTTTCTCCTGAATATATTCAGGAGAAAACGCATACGCCCTTTTTGTCCAATTCCATCAGTGTCAAAGTTGTGCCCCTCTTCCTGTGCTTTAAAGGCGATTCCAACGTACCTCTTGAAATCTGTTTCCTTCTCTTCTGCCTCACTTTCAAGTCTGGCTCGCTGCATTCCCTCAACAGATTTTTGGACGGTAGTTGTCCTTTATCACTCTGCCAGTTTGTGAATTGCTGTGCTCCTGAGCTCCATTTCTCAACTCTTTTTTTGTGAGCTGAACACAAGTCCAAAATTTTGGATCATGTCCTATACTGGTTCCCGGTGGGTGGCTGAGACTTTGGTTAATTCTTCTTCCTGCCGGGAAATTAGAGTGACATGTGCCCGTCCAAATGCCTAACAGCTACTCTCTCATGGGTTCTCCCTCGTCCCTTCAATCCTCTGCCAAATTGGGAACCTGTGAAAACCAGGAGGTTAAAGGGCCTGTCTCTCCAAGTTGGGAGATTGATAGTAAGGCAGTTGGAAAGTCAAACTGGAGCACCAGGAGAGGGACTAATCGTTGAGTTTTAGAAACCTTTCGTATTCACAGTGTGTCCATTCTCTAGGTTTCCTGTACATGTTATAGCTGTAGTAATATTCCCTTGAACCTGGAGAGTTGGGACCCATGGAATGGGGGCTATGCATTACTGCTTGAAAGGGTCTGCATTTGCTCACCCAATCTCACCAATCCTCTCAGTCCCAAGTGTCCAGCCTTATGCCACATCCAGCTGTCATTGTAGATAGGGTCTTTCCAGGTTTCCTCAGACACCCTGAAGGAATTGTAAAGAATTTCCCTGTTTTTTGGTTTTGCTTTTGAAATTCCTTTTTATAGTGGGTTTGAGCTGATTCTCGCTGCCATGTTTATGCCACTCTAGACACACTTGATTCCCTTATGGAGACATATCAATACATAGGTTTTAAGATTCTTACTAGTCAGATATATTCCTCTGCCGGAAATATGGGTATTTGAGTCTCTTTCCCTGAGGAAGGTGTAGGTCTTGTCTATTCCAAAGTTGGTTTTTGGAACGGTCCCTGTGCTTATATCAAACTCTGGTTTTATGCATCACCCCACCTCTCCTTCCCCTTCATGCAGGCATAAGAGTGTTTTCTAAATGTGAGACTGTGTTCTCTTTCCTAACTCAGTTCATGTGTAGCCATGTTTACAGGATCTTCATAAGTGATATCTTATGATAAGTTTCTTTTTCTGTGTGAGTTATTTCACTTAGAATCATCGTACCTGAATCCACTCACTTTGCTGCTTCTGGCCTTATGACATTGATTTCATGGCTGAGGGATATTCCATCGTACGTAAGTACCACAATGTTTTGAACCATTTTTATATTTCCTGGGATATTTAAGGTGTACCCAAGTTGAGGTTCTTGTAGTCAGTGCAGCCCTAAATTCGGAGGTTGCTCTTTCTTATTGATTTTCAGTTTTCCCAAGGTATATTCCCTAGACTGGAAGTGGCCTTGTCTCTGTAGCTCTGTTGTTTCCTTGTTTTAGGGAACACAATGCACTCCTCCAGTGAGGCAGTTGGCAATTTACATCCCGCCCATCAGCATAACAAGGCTCCCTGTTCTCCAGGGCCTGTCTTGCCTTTCTGGGTTTTACACATTTTGTGGATGTCCCTTTTGACCGGTGGGAAGTGATACTTCTTTGTAGTGCAGATTTGCATTGCCCGCTTGCTTGCTTGGCCAAAAAGGGCGTATGCGTTTTCTCCTGAATATATTCAGGAGAAAACGCATACGCCCTTTTTTGGCCAAGTGCACCATTGTCCAAGTTGTGCCCCTCTTCCTGTGCTTTACAGGCGATTCCAAGGTACCTCTTGAAATCTATTTCCTGCTATGTTGCCTCGCTTTCAAGTCCGCCTCGTTGACTTCCCTCAACAGATTTTTGGAGGATAGTTGTCCTTTATCACTCTGCCAGTTTGTGAATTGCTGTGCCCCTGAGCTCCATTTCTCAACTCGTTTTTTGTGAGCTGAACGCAAGTCCAAAATTTTGGATCATGTCCTATACTGGTTCCCGGTGGGTGGCTGAGACTTTGGTTAATTCTTCTTCCTGCCGGGAAATTAGAGTGACATGTGCCCGTCCAAATGCCTAACAGCTACTCTCTCATGGGTTCTCCCTCGTCCCTTCCATCCTCTGGCAAATTGGGAACCTGTGCAAACCAGGAGGTTAAAGGGCCTGTCTCTCCAAGTTGGGAGATTGATAGTAAGGCAGTTGGAAAGTCAAACTGGAGCACCAGGAGAGGGACTATTCGTTGAGTTTTAGAAACCTTTCGTATTCACAGTGTGTCCATTCTCTAGGTTTCCTGTACATGTTATAGCTGTAGTAATATTCCCTTGAACATGGAGAGTTGGGACCCATGGAATGGGGGCCATGCATTATTGCTTGAAAGGGTCTGCATTTGCTCACCCAATCTCACCAATCCTCTCAGTCCCAAGTGTCCAGCCTTATGCCACATCCAGCTGTCATTGTAGATAGGGTCTTTCCAGGTTTCCTCAGACATCCTGAAGGAATTGTAAAGAATTTCCCTGTTTTTTGGTTTTGCTTTTGAAATTCCTTTTTATAGTGGGTTTGAGCTGATACTCGCTGCCATGTTTATGCCACTCTAGACACACTTGATTCCCTTATGGAGACATATCAATACATAGGTTTTAAGATTCTTACTAGTCAGATATATTCCTCTGTGGGAAATATGGGGTTTTGAGTCTCTTTCACGGAGGAAGGTGTCGGTTATGTCAGTTCCAAAGTTGGTTTTTGAAACGGTCCCTGTGCTTATATCAAACTCTGGTTTTATGCATCACCCCACCTCTCCTTCCCCTTTATGCAGGCATAAGAGTGTTTTCTAAATGTGAGACTCTGTTCTCTTTCCTAACTCAGTTCACGTGTAGCCATGTTTACAGGATCTTCATAAGTGATATCTTATGATAAGTTTCTTTTTCTGTGTGACTTATTTCACTTAGAATCATCGTACCTGAATCCACTCACTTTGCTGCTACTGGTCTTATGACATTGATTTCATGGCTGAGGGATATTCCATCGTACGTAAGTACCACAATGTTTTGAACCATTTTTATATTTCCTGGGATATTTAAGGTGTACCCAAGTTGAGGTTCTTGTAGTCAGTGCAGCCCTAAATTTGGAGGTGGCTCTTTCTTATT
This sequence comes from Mesoplodon densirostris, assembly GCF_025265405.1. Taxonomy (NCBI): domain Eukaryota; kingdom Metazoa; phylum Chordata; class Mammalia; order Artiodactyla; family Ziphiidae; genus Mesoplodon; species Mesoplodon densirostris. The sequence goes on along the minus strand of NW_026778199.1, from coordinate 4,989,319 downwards.
GATTTTCAGTTTTCCCAAGGTATATTCCCTAGACTGGAAGTGGCCTTGGCTCTGTAGCTCTGTTGTTTACTTGTTTTAGGGAACACAATGCACTCCTCCAGTGAGGCAGTTGGCAATTTACATCCCGCCCATCAGCATAACAAGGCTCCCAGTTCTCCAGGGCCTGTCTTGCCTTTCTGGTTTTTACACATTTTGTGGATGTCCCTTTTGACCGGTGGGAAATGATACTTCTTTGTAGTGCAGATTTGCATTGCCCGCTTGCTTGCTTGGCCAAAAAGGGCGTATGCGTTTTCTCCTGAATATATTCAGGAGAAAACGCATACGCCCTTTTTGGCCAAGTGCACCATTGTCCAAGTTGTGCCCCTCTTCCTGTGCTTTACAGGCGATTCCAACGTACCTCTTGAAATCTGTTTCCTGCTATTTTGCCTCGCTTTCAAGTCCGCCTCGTTGACTTCCCTCAACAGATTTTTGGACGATAGTTGTCCTTTATCACTCTGCCAGTTTGTGAATTGCTGTGCCCCTGAGCTCCATTTCTCAACTCGTTTTTTGTGAGCTGAACGCAAGTCCAAAATTTTGGATCATGTCCTATACTGGTTCCCGGTGGGTGGCTGAGACTTTGGTTAATTCTTCTTCCTGCCGGGAAATTAGAGTGACATGTGCCCGTCCAAATGCCTAACAGCTACTCTCTCATGGGTTCTCCCTCGTCCCTTCCATCCTCTGGCAAATTGGGAACCTGTGCAAACCAGGAGGTTAAAGGGCCTGTCTCTCCAAGTTGGGAGATTGATAGTAAGGCAGTTGGAAAGTCAAACTGGAGCACCAGGAGAGGGACTATTCGTTGAGTTTTAGAAACCTTTCGTATTCACAGTGTGTCCATTCTCTAGGTTTCCTGTACATGTTATAGCTGTAGTAATATTCCCTTGAACCTGGAGAGTTGGGACCCATGGAATGGGGGCCATGCATTATTGCTTGAAAGGGTCTGCATTTGCTCACCCAATCTCACCAATCCTCTCAGTCCCAAGTGTCCAGCCTTATGCCACATCCAGCTGTCATTGTAGATAGGGTCTTTCCAGGTTTCCTCAGACACCCTGAAGGAATTGTAAAGAATTTCCCTGTTTTTTGGTTTTGCTTTTGAAATTCCTTTTTATAGTGGGTTTGAGCTGATTCTCGCTGCCATGTTTATGCCACTCTAGACACACTTGATTCCCTTATGGAGTCATATCAATACATAGGTTTTAAGATTCTTACTAGTCAGATATATTCCTCTGCGGGAAATATGGGGTTTTGAGTCTCTTTCACTGAGGAAGGTGTAGGTCTTGTCTATTCCAAAGTTGGTTTTTGGAACGGTCCCTGTGCTTATATCAAACTCTGGTTTTATGCATCACCCCACCTCTCCTTCCCCTTTATGCAGGCATAAGAGTGTTTTCTAAATGTGAGACTCTGTTCTCTTTCCTAACTCAGTTCACGTGTAGCCATGTTTACAGGATCTTCATAAGTGATATCTTATGATAAGTTTCTTTTTCTGTGTGACTTATTTCACTTAGAATCATCGTACCTGAATCCACTCACTTTGCTGCTACTGGTCTTATGACATTGATTTCATGGCTGAGGGATATTCCATCGTACGTAAGTACCACAATGTTTTGAACCATTTTTATATTTCCTGGGATATTTAAGGTGTACCCAAGTTGAGGTTCTTGTAGTCAGTGCAGCCCTAAATTTGGAGGTGGCTCTTTCTTATTGATTTTCAGTTTTCCCAAGGTATATTCCCTAGACTGGAAGTGGCCTTGGCTCTGTAGCTCTGTTGTTTACTTGTTTTAGGGAACACAATGCACTCCTCCAGTGAGGCAGTTGGCAGTTTACATCCCGCCCATCAGCATAACAAGGCTCCCAGTTCTCCAGGGCCTGTCTTGCCTTTCTGGTTTTTACACATTTTGTGGATGTCCCTTATGACCGGTGGGAAGTGATACTTCTTTGTAGTGCAGATTTGCATTGCCCGCTTGCTTGCTTGGCCAAAAAGGGCGTATGCGTTTTCTCCTGAATATATTCAGGAGAAAACGCATACGCCCTTTTTGGCCAAGTGCACCATTGTCCAAGTTGTGCCCCTCTTCCTGTGCTTTACAGGCGATTCCAAGGTACCTCTTGAAATCTGTTTCCTGCTATTTTGCCTCGCTTTCAAGTCCGCCTCGTTGACTTCCCTCAACAGATTTTTGGACGATAGTTGTCCTTTATCACTCTGCCAGTTTGTGAATTGCTGTGCCCCTGAGCTCCATTTCTCAACTCGTTTTTTGTGAGCTGAACGCAAGTCCAAAATTTTGGATCATGTCCTATACTGGTTCCCGGTGGGTGGCTGAGACTTTGGTTAATTCTTCTTCCTGCCGGGAAATTAGAGTGACATGTGCCCGTCCAAATGCCTAACAGCTACTCTCTCATGGGTTCTCCCTAGTCCCTTCCATCTTCTGCCAAATTGGGAACCTGTGCAAACCAGGAGGTTAAAGGGCCTGTCTCTCCAAGTTGGGAGATTGATAGTAAGGCAGTTGGAAAGTCAAACTGGAGCACCAGGAGAGGGACTATTCGTTGAGTTTTAGAAACCTTTCGTATTCACAGTGTGTCCATTCTCTAGGTTTCCTGTACATGTTATAGCTGTAGTAATATTCCCTTGAACCTGGAGAGTTGGGACCCATGGAATGGGGGCCATGCATTATTGCTTGAAAGGGTCTGCATTTGCTCACCCAATCTCACCAATCCTCTCAGTCCCAAGTGTCCAGCCTTATGCCACATCCAGCTGTCATTGTAGATAGGGTCTTTCCAGGTTTCCTCAGACACCCTGAAGGAATTGTAAAGAATTTCCCTGTTTTTTGGTTTTGCTTTTGAAATTCCTTTTTATAGTGGGTTTGAGCTGATACTCGCTGCCATGTTTATGCCACTCTAGACACACTTGATTCCCTTATGGAGACATATCAATACATAGGTTTTAAGATTCTTACTAGTCAGATATATTCCTCTGTGGGAAATATGGGGTTTTGAGTCTCTTTCACGGAGGAAGGTGTCGGTTTTGTCAGTTCCAAAGTTGGTTTTTGAAACGGTCCCTGTGCTTATATCAAACTCTGGTTTTATGCATCACCCCACCTCTCCTTCCCCTTTATGCAGGCATAAGAGTGTTTTCTAAATGTGAGACTCTGTTCTCTTTCCTAACTCAGTTCACGTGTAGCCATGTTTACAGGATCTTCATAAGTGATATCTTATGATAAGTTTCTATTTCTGTGTGACTTATTTCACTTAGAATCATCGTACCTGAATCCACTCACTTTGCTGCTACTGGTCTTATGACATTGATTTCATGGCTGAGGGATATTCCATCGTACGTAAGTACCACAATGTTTTGAACCATTTTTATATTTCCTGGGATATTTAAGGTGTACCCAAGTTGAGGTTCTTGTAGTCAGTGCAGCCCTAAATTTGGAGGTGGCTCTTTCTTATTGATTTTCAGTTTTCCCAAGGTATATTCCCTAGACTGGAAGTGGCCTTGGCTCTGTAGCTCTGTTGTTTACTTGTTTTAGGGAACACAATGCACTCCTCCAGTGAGGCAGTTGGCAATTTACATCCCGCCCATCAGCATAACAAGGCTCCCAGTTCTCCAGGGCCTGTCTTGCCTTTCTGGTTTTTACACATTTTGTGGATGTCCCTTTTGACCGGTGGGAAATGATACTTCTTTGTAGTGCAGATTTGCATTGCCCGCTTGCTTGCTTGGCCAAAAAGGGCGTATGCGTTTTCTCCTGAATATATTCAGGAGAAAACGCATACGCCCTTTTTGGCCAAGTGCACCATTGTCCAAGTTGTGCCCCTCTTCCTGTGCTTTACAGGCGATTCCAAGGTACCTCTTGAAATCTGTTTCCTGCTATTTTGCCTCGCTTTCAAGTCCGCCTCGTTGACTTCCCTCAACAGATTTTTGGACGATAGTTGTCCTTTATCACTCTGCCAGTTTGTGAATTGCTGTGCCCCTGAGCTCCATTTCTCAACTCGTTTTTTGTGAGCTGAACGCAAGTCCAAAATTTTGGATCATGTCCTATACTGGTTCCCGGTGGGTGGCTGAGACTTTGGTTAATTCTTCTTCCTGCCGGGAAATTAGAGTGACATGTGCCCGTCCAAATGCCTAACAGCTACTCTCTCATGGGTTCTCCCTCGTCCCTTCCATCCTCTGGCAAATTGGGAACCTGTGCAAACCAGGAGGTTAAAGGGCCTGTCTCTCCAAGTTGGGAGATTGATAGTAAGGCAGTTGGAAAGTCAAACTGGAGCACCAGGAGAGGGACTATTCGTTGAGTTTTAGAAACCTTTCGTATTCACAGTGTGTCCATTCTCTAGGTTTCCTGTACATGTTATAGCTGTAGTAATATTCCCTTGAACCTGGAGAGTTGGGACCCATGGAATGGGGGCCATGCATTATTGCTTGAAAGGGTCTGCATTTGCTCACCCAATCTCACCAATCCTCTCAGTCCCAAGTGTCCAGCCTTATGCCACATCCAGCTGTCATTGTAGATAGGGTCTTTCCAGGTTTCCTCAGACACCCTGAAGGAATTGTAAAGAATTTCCCTGTTTTTTGGTTTTGCTTTTGAAATTCCTTTTTATAGTGGGTTTGAGCTGATTCTCGCTGCCATGTTTATGCCACTCTAGACACACTTGATTCCCTTATGGAGTCATATCAATACATAGGTTTTAAGATTCTTACTAGTCAGATATATTCCTCTGCGGGAAATATGGGGTTTTGAGTCTCTTTCACTGAGGAAGGTGTAGGTCTTGTCTATTCCAAAGTTGGTTTTTGGAACGGTCCCTGTGCTTATATCAAACTCTGGTTTTATGCATCACCCCACCTCTCCTTCCCCTTTATGCAGGCATAAGAGTGTTTTCTAAATGTGAGACTCTGTTCTCTTTCCTAACTCAGTTCACGTGTAGCCATGTTTACAGGATCTTCATAAGTGATATCTTATGATAAGTTTCTTTTTCTGTGTGACTTATTTCACTTAGAATCATCGTACCTGAATCCACTCACTTTGCTGCTACTGGTCTTATGACATTGATTTCATCGCTGAGGGATATTCCATCATACGTAAGTACCACAATGTTTTGAACCATTTTTATATTTCCTGGGATATTTAAGGTGTACCCAAGTTGAGGTTCTTGTAGTCAGTGCAGCCCTAAATTTGGAGGTGGTGCTTTCTTATTGATTTTCAGTTTTCCCAAGGTATATTCCCTAGACTGGAAGTGGCCTTGGCTCTGTAGCTCTGTTGTTTACTTGTTTTAGGGAACACAATGCACTCCTCCAGTGAGGCAGTTGGCAGTTTACATCCCGCCCATCAGCATAACAAGGCTCCCAGTTCTCCAGGGCCTGTCTTGCCTTTCTGGTTTTTACACATTTTGTGGATGTCCCTTATGACCGGTGGGAAGTGATACTTCTTTGTAGTGCAGATTTGCATTGCCCGCTTGCTTGCTTGGCCAAAAAGGGCGTATGCGTTTTCTCCTGAATATATTCAGGAGAAAACGCATACGCCCTTTTTGGCCAAGTGCACCATTGTCCAAGTTGTGCCCCTCTTCCTGTGCTTTACAGGCGATTCCAAGGTACCTCTTGAAATCTGTTTCCTGCTATTTTGCCTCGCTTTCAAGTCCGCCTCGTTGACTTCCCTCAACAGATTTTTGGACGATAGTTGTCCTTTATCACTCTGCCAGTTTGTGAATTGCTGTGCCCCTGAGCTCCATTTCTCAACTCGTTTTTTGTGAGCTGAACGCAAGTCCAAAATTTTGGATCATGTCCTATACTGGTTCCCGGTGGGTGGCTGAGACTTTGGTTAATTCTTCTTCCTGCCGGGAAATTAGAGTGACATGTGCCCGTCCAAATGCCTAACAGCTACTCTCTCATGGGTTCTCCCTAGTCCCTTCCATCTTCTGCCAAATTGGGAACCTGTGCAAACCAGGAGGTTAAAGGGCCTGTCTCTCCAAGTTGGGAGATTGATAGTAAGGCAGTTGGAAAGTCAAACTGGAGCACCAGGAGAGGGACTATTCGTTGAGTTTTAGAAACCTTTCGTATTCACAGTGTGTCCATTCTCTAGGTTTCCTGTACATGTTATAGCTGTAGTAATATTCCCTTGAACCTGGAGAGTTGGGACCCATGGAATGGGGGCCATGCATTATTGCTTGAAAGGGTCTGCATTTGCTCACCCAATCTCACCCATCCTCTCAGTCCCAAGTGTCCAGCCTTATGCCACATCCAGCTGTCATTGTAGATAGGGTCTTTCCAGGTTTCCTCAGACACCCTGAAGGAATTGTAAAGAATTTCCCTGTTTTTTGGTTTTGCTTTTGAAATTCCTTTTTATAGTGGGTTTGAGCTGATTCTCGCTGCCATGTTTATGCCACTCTAGACACACTTGATTCCCTTATGGAGACATATCAATACATAGGTTTTAAGATTCTTACTAGTCAGATATATTCCTCTGTGGGAAATATGGGGTTTTGAGTCTCTTTCACTGAGGAAGGTGTAGGTCTTGTCTATTCCAAAGTTGGTTTTTGAAACGGTCCCTGTGCTTATATCAAACTCTGGTTTTATGCATCACTCCACCTCTCTTTCCCCTTTATGCAGGCATAAGAGTGTTTTCTAAATGTGAGACTCTGTTCTCTTTCCTAACTCAGTTCACGTGTAGCCATGTTTACAGGATCTTCATAAGTGATATCTTATGATAAGTTTCTTTTTCTGTGTGACTTATTTCACTTAGAATCATCGTACCTGAATCCACTCACTTTGCTGCTACTGGTCTTATGACATTGATTTCATGGCTGAGGGATATTCCATCGTTCGTAAGTACCACAATGTTTTGAACCATTTTTATATTTCCTGGGATATTTAAGGTGTACCCAAGTTGAGGTTCTTGTAGTCAGTGCAGCCCTAAATTTGGAGGTGGCTCTTTCTTATTGATTTTCAGTTTTCCCAAGGTATATTCCCTAGACTGGAAGTGGCCTTGGCTCTGTAGCTCTGTTGTTTACTTGTTTTAGGGAACACAATGCACTCCTCCAGTGAGGCAGTTGGCAATTTACATCCCGCCCATCAGCATAACAAGGCTCCCAGTTCTCCAGGGCCTGTCTTGCCTTTCTGGTTTTTACACATTTTGTGGATGTCCCTTATGACCGGTGGGAAGTGATACTTCTTTGTAGTGCAGATTTGCATTGCCCGCTTGCTTGCTTGGCCAAAAAGGGCGTATGCGTTTTCTCCTGAATATATTCAGGAGAAAACGCATACGCCCTTTTTGGCCAAGTGCACCATTGTCCAAGTTGTGCCCCTCTTCCTGTGCTTTACAGGCGATTCCAAGGTACCTCTTGAAATCTGTTTCCTGCTATTTTGCATCGCTTTCAAGTCCGCCTCGTTGACTTCCCTCAACAGATTTTTGGACGATAGTTGTCCTTTATCACTCTGCCAGTTTGTGAATTGCTGTGCCCCTGAGCTCCATTTCTCAACTCGTTTTTTGTGAGCTGAACGCAAGTCCAAAATTTTGGATCATGTCCTATACTGGTTCCCGGTGGGTGGCTGAGACTTTGGTTAATTCTTCTTCCTGCCGGGAAATTAGAGTGACATGTGCCCGTCCAAATGCCTAACAGCTACTCTCTCATGGGTTCTCCCTAGTCCCTTCCATCTTCTGCCAAATTGGGAACCTGTGCAAACCAGGAGGTTAAAGGGCCTGTCTCTCCAAGTTGGGAGATTGATAGTAAGGCAGTTGGAAAGTCAAACTGGAGCACCAGGAGAGGGACTATTCGTTGAGTTTTAGAAACCTTTCGTATTCACAGTGTGTCCATTCTCTAGGTTTCCTGTACATGTTATAGCTGTAGTAATATTCCCTTGAACCTGGAGAGTTGGGACCCATGGAATGGGGGCCATGCATTATTGCTTGAAAGGGTCTGCATTTGCTCACCCAATCTCACCAATCCTCTCAGTCCCAAGTGTCCAGCCTTATGCCACATCCAGCTGTCATTGTAGATAGGGTCTTTCCAGGTTTCCTCAGACACCCTGAAGGAATTGTAAAGAATTTCCCTGTTTTTTGGTTTTGCTTTTGAAATTCCTTTTTATAGTGGGTTTGAGCTGATTCTCGCTGCCATGTTTATGCCACTCTAGACACACTTGATTCCCTTATGGAGACATATCAATACATAGGTTTTAAGATTCTTACTAGTCAGATATATTCCTCTGTGGGAAATATGGGGTTTTGAGTCTCTTTCACTGAGGAAGGTGTAGGTCTTGTCTATTCCAAAGTTGGTTTTTGAAACGGTCCCTGTGCTTATATCAAACTCTGGTTTTATGCATCACTCCACCTCTCCTTCCCCTTTATGCAGGCATAAGAGTGTTTTCTAAATGTGAGACTCTGTTCTCTTTCCTAACTCAGTTCACGTGTAGCCATGTTTATAGGATCTTCATAAGTGATATCTTATGATAAGTTTCTTTTTCTGTGTGACTTATTTCACTTAGAATCATCGTACCTGAATCCACTCACTTTGCTGCTACTGGTCTTATGACATTGATTTCATGGCTGAGGGATATTCCATCGTACGTAAGTACCACAATGTTTTGAACCATTTTTATATTTCCTGGGATATTTAAGGTGTACCCAAGTTGAGGTTCTTGTAGTCAGTGCAGCCCTAAATTTGGAGGTGGCTCTTTCTTATTGATTTTCAGTTTTCCCAAGGTATATTCCCTAGACTGGAAGTGGCCTTGGCTCTGTAGCTCTGTTGTTTACTTGTTTTAGGGAACACAATGCACTCCTCCAGTGAGGCAGTTGGCAATTTACATCCCGCCCATCAGCATAACAAGGCTCCCAGTTCTCCAGGGCCTGTCTTGCCTTTCTGGTTTTTACACATTTTGTGGATGTCCCTTATGACCGGTGGGAAGTGATACTTCTTTGTAGTGCAGATTTGCATTGCCCGCTTGCTTGCTTGGCCAAAAAGGGCGTATGCGTTTTCTCCTGAATATATTCAGGAGAAAACGCATACGCCCTTTTTGGCCAAGTGCACCATTGTCCAAGTTGTGCCCCTCTTCCTGTGCTTTACAGGCGATTCCAAGGTACCTCTTGAAATCTGTTTCCTGCTATTTTGCATCGCTTTCAAGTCCGCCTCGTTGACTTCCCTCAACAGATTTTTGGACGATAGTTGTCCTTTATCACTCTGCCAGTTTGTGAATTGCTGTGCCCCTGAGCTCCATTTCTCAACTCGTTTTTTGTGAGCTGAACGCAAGTCCAAAATTTTGGATCATGTCCTATACTGGTTCCCGGTGGGTGGCTGAGACTTTGGTTAATTCTTCTTCCTGCCGGGAAATTAGAGTGACATGTGCCCGTCCAAATGCCTAACAGCTACTCTCTCATGGGTTCTCCCTCGTCCCTTCCATCTTCTGCCAAATTGGGAAGCTGTGCAAACCAGGAGGTTAAAGGGCCTGTCTCTCCAAGTTGGGAGATTGATAGTAAGGCAGTTGGAAAGTCAAACTGGAGCACCAGGAGAGGGACTATTCGTTGAGTTTTAGAAACCTTTCATATTCACAGTGTGTCCATTCTCTAGGTTTCCTGTACATGTTATAGCTGTAGTAATATTCCCTTGAACCTGGAGAGTTGGGACCCATGGAATGGGGGCCATGCATTATTGCTTGAAAGGGTCTGCATTTGCTCACCCAATCTCACCAATCCTCTCAGTCCCAAGTGTCCAGCCTTATGCCACATCCAGCTGTCATTGTAGATAGGGTCTTTCCAGGTTTCCTCAGACACCCTGAAGGAAGTGTAAAGAATTTCCCTGTTTTTTGGTTTTGCTTTTGAAATTCCTTTTTATAGTGGGTTTGAGCTGATTCTCGCTGCCATGTTTATGCCACTCTAGACACACTTGATTCCCTTATGGAGACATATCAATACATAGGTTTTAAGATTCTTACTAGTCAGATATATTCCTCTGTGGGAAATATGGGGTTTTGAGTCTCTTTCACTGAGGAAGGTGTAGGTCTTGTCTATTCCAAAGTTGGTTTTTGAAACGGTCCCTGTGCTTATATCAAACTCTGGTTTTATGCATCACTCCACCTCTCCTTCCCCTTTATGCAGGCATAAGAGTGTTTTCTAAATGTGAGACTCTGTTCTCTTTCCTAACTCAGTTCACGTGTAGCCATGTTTACAGGATCTTCATAAGTGATATCTTATGATAAGTTTCTTTTTCTGTGTGACTTATTTCACTTAGAATCATCGTACCTGAATCCACTCACTTTGCTGCTACTGGTCTTATGACATTGATTTCATGGCTGAGGGATATTCCATCGTACGTAAGTACCACAATGTTTTGAACCATTTTTATATTTCCTGGGATATTTAAGGTGTACCCAAGTTGAGGTTCTTGTAGTCAGTGCAGCCCTAAATTTGGAGGTGGCTCTTTCTTATTGATTTTCAGTTTTCCCAAGGTATATTCCCTAGACTGGAAGTGGCCTTGGCTCTGTAGCTCTGTTGTTTACTTGTTTTAGGGAACACAATGCACTCCTCCAGTGAGGCAGTTGGCAATTTACATCCCGCCCATCAGCATAACAAGGCTCCCAGTTCTCCAGGGCCTGTCTTGCCTTTCTGATTTTTACACATTTTGTGGATGTCCCTTTTGACCGGTGGGAAGTGATACTTCTTTGTAGTGCAGATTTGCATTGCCCGCTTGCTTGCTTGGCCAAAAAGGGCGTATGCGTTTTCTCCTGAATATATTCAGGAGAAAACGCATACGCCCTTTTTGGCCAAGTGCACCATTGTCCAAGTTGTGCCCCTCTTCCTGTGCTTTACAGGCGATTCCAAGGTACCTCTTGAAATCTGTTTCCTGCTATTTTGCCTCGCTTTCAAGTCCGCCTCGTTGACTTCCCTCAACAGATTTTTGGACGATAGTTGTCCTTTATCACTGTGCCAGTTTGTGAATTGCTGTGCCCCTGAGCTCCATTTCTCAACTCGTTTTTTGTGAGCTGAACGCAAGTCCAAAATTTTGGGTCCTGTCCTATACTGGTTCCCGGTGGGTGGCTGAGACTTTGGTTAATTCTTCTTCCTTCCGGGAAATTAGAGTGACATGTGCCCGTCCAAATGCCTAACAGCTACTCTCTCATGGGTTCTCCCTCGTCCCTTCCATCCTCTGCCAAATTGGGAACCTGTGCAAACCAGGAGGTTAAAGGGCCTGTCTCTCCAAGTTGGGAGATTGATAGTAAGGCAGTTGGAAAGTCAAACTGGAGCACCAGGAGAGGGACTATTCGTTGAGTTTTAGAAACCTTTCGTATTCACAGTGTGTCCATTCTCTAGGTTTCCTGTACATGTTATAGCTGTAGTAATATTCCCTTGAACCTGGAGAGTTGGGACCCATGGAATGGGGGCCATGCATTATTGCTTGAAAGGGTCTGCATTTGCTCACCCAATCTCACCAATCCTCTCAGTCCCAAGTGTCCAGCCTTATGCCACATCCAGCTGTCATTGTAGATAGGGTCTTTCCAGGTTTCCTCAGACACCCTGAAGGAATTGTAAAGAATTTCCCTGTTTTTTGGTTTTGCTTTTGAAATTCCTTTTTATAGTGGGTTTGAGCTGATTCTCGCTGCCATGTTTATGCCACTCTAGACACACTTGATTCCCTTATGGAGACATATCAATACATAGGTTTTAAGATTCTTACTAGTCAGATATATTCCTCTGTGGGAAATATGGGGTTTTGAGTCTCTTTCACTGAGGAAGGTGTAGGTCTTGTCTATTCCAAAGTTGGTTTTTGAAACGGTCCCTGTGCTTATATCAAACTCTGGTTTTATGCATCACCCCACCTCTCCATCCCCTTTATGCAGGCATAAGAGTGTTTTCTAAATGTGAGACTCTGTTCTCTTTCCTAACTCAGTTCACGTGTAGCCATGTTTACAGGATCTTCATAAGTGATATCTTATGATAAGTTTCTTTTTCTGTGTGACTTATTTCACTTAGAATCATCGTACCTGAATCCACTCACTTTGCTGCTACTGGTCTTATGACATTGATTTCATGGCTGAGGGATATTCCATCGTACGTAAGTACCACAATGTTTTGAACCATTTTTATATTTCCTGGGATATTTAAGGTGTACCCAAGTTGAGGTTCTTGTAGTCAGTGCAGCCCTAAATTTGGAGGTGGCTCTTTCTTATTGATTTTCAGTTTTCCCAAGGTATATTCCCTAGACTGGAAGTGGCCTTGGCTCTGTAGCTCTGTTGTTTACTTGTTTTAGGGAACACAATGCACTCCTCCAGTGAGGCAGTTGGCAATTTACATCCCACCCATCAGCATAACAAGGCTCCCAGTTCCTCAGGGCCTGTCTTGCCTTTCTGGTTTTTACACATTTTGTGGATGTCCCTTTTGACCGGTGGGAAGTGATACTTCTTTGTAGTGCAGATTTGCATTGCCCGCTTGCTTGCTTGGCCAAAAAGGGCGTATGCGTTTTCTCCTGAATATATTCAGGAGAAAACGCATACGCCCTTTTTGGCCAAGTGCACCATTGTCCAAGTTGTGCCCCTCTTCCTGTGCTTTACAGGCGATTCCAAGGTACCTCTTGAAATCTGTTTCCTGCTATTTTGCCTCGCTTTCAAGTCCGCCTCGTTGACTTACCTCAACAGATTTTTGGACGATAGTTGTCCTTTATCACTCTGCCAGTTTGTGAATTGCTGTGCCGCTGAGCTCCATTTCTCAACTCGTTTTTTGTGAGCTGAACACAAGTCCAAAATTTTGGATCATGTCCTATACTGGTTCCCGGTGGGTGGCTGAGACTTTGGTTAATTCTTCTTCCTGCCGGGAAATTAGAGTGACATGTGCCCGTCCAAATGCCTAACAGCTACTCTCTCATGGGTTCTCCCTCGTCCCTTCCATCTTCTGCCAAATTGGGAACCTGTGCAAACCAGGAGGTTAAAGGGCCTGTCTCTCCAAGTTGGGAGATTGATAGTAAGGCAGTTGGAAAGTCAAACTGGAGCACCAGGAGAGGGACTATTCGTTGAGTTTTAGAAACCTTTCGTATTCACAGTGTGTCCATTCTCTAGGTTTCCTGTACATGTTATAGCTGTAGTAATATTCCCTTGAACCTGGAGAGTTGGGACCCATGGAATGGGGGCCATGCATTATTGCTTGAAAGGGTCTGCATTTGCTCACCCAATCTCACCAATCCTCTCAGTCCCAAGTGTCCAGCCTTATGCCACATCCAGCTGTCATTGTAGATAGGGTCTTTCCAGGTTTCCTCAGACACCCTGAAGGAATTGTAAAGAATTTCCCTGTTTTTTGGTTTTGCTTTTGAAACTCCTTTTTATAGTGGGTTTGAGCTGATTCTCACTGCCATGTTTATGCCACTCTAGACACACTTGATTCCCTTATGGAGTCATATCAATACATAGGTTTTAAGATTCTTACTAGTCAGATATATTCCTCTGCGGGAAATATGGGGTTTTGAGTCTCTTTCACTGAGGAAGGTGTAGGTCTTGTCTATTCCAAAGTTGGTTTTTGGAACGGTCCCTGTGCTTATATCAAACTCTGGTTTTATGCATCACCCCACCTCTCCATCCCCTTTATGCAGGCATAAGAGTGTTTTCTAAATGTGAGACTCTGTTCTCTTTCCTAACTCAGTTCACGTGTAGCCATGTTTACAGGATCTTCATAAGTGATATCTTATGATAAGTTTCTTTTTCTGTGTGACTTATTTCACTTAGAATCATCGTACCTGAATCCACTCACTTTGCTGCTACTGGTCTTATGACATTGATTTCATGGCTGAGGGATATTCCATCGTACGTAAGTACCACAATGTTTTGAACCATTTTTATATTTCCTGGGATATTTAAGGTGTACCCAAGTTGAGGTTCTTGTAGTCAGTGCAGCCCTAAATTTGGAGGTGGCTCTTTCTTATTGATTTTCAGTTTTCCCAAGGTATATTCCCTAGACTGGAAGTGGCCTTGGCTCTGTAGCTCTGTTGTTTACTTGTTTTAGGGAACACAATGCACTCCTCCAGTGAGGCAGTTGGCAATTTACATCCCGCCCATCAGCATAACAAGGCTCCCAGTTCTCCAGGGCCTGTCTTGCCTTTCTGGTTTTTACACATTTTGTGGATGTCCCTTTTGACCGGTGGGAAGTGATACTCCTTTGTAGTGCAGATTTGCATTGCCCGCTTGCTTGCTTGGCCAAAAAGGGCGTATGCGTTTTCTCCTGAATATATTCAGGAGAAAACGCATACGCCCTTTTTGGCCAAGTGCACCATTGTCCAAGTTGTGCCCCTCTTCCTGTGCTTTACAGGCGATTCCAACGTACCTCTTGAAATCTGTTTCCTGCTATTTTGCCTCGCTTTCAAGTCCGCCTCGTTGACTTCCCTCAACAGATTTTTGGACGATAGTTGTCCTTTATCACTCTGCCAGTTTGTGAATTGCTGTGCCCCTGAGCTCCATTTCTCAAATCGTTTTTTGTGAGCTGAACGCAAGTCCAAAATTTTGGATCATGTCCTATTCTGGTTCCCGGTGGGTGGCTGAGACTTTGGTTAATTCTTCTTCCTGCCGGGAAATTAGAGTGACATGTGCCCGTCCAAATGCCTAACAGCTACTCTCTCATGGGTTCTCTCTCGTCCCTTCCATCCTCTGCCAAATTGGGAACCTGTGCAAACCAGGAGGTTAAAGGGCCTGTCTCTCCAAGTTGGGAGATTGATAGTAAGGCAGTTGGAAAGTCAAACTGGAGCACCAGGAGAGGGACTATTCGTTGAGTTTTAGAAACCTTTCGTATTCACAGTGTGTCCATTCTCTAGGTTTCCTGTACATGTTATAGCTGTAGTAATATTCCCTTGAACATGGAGAGTTGGGACCCATGGAATGGGGGCCATGCATTATTGCTTGAAAGGGTCTGCATTTGCTCACCCAATCTCACCAATCCTCTCAGTCCCAAGTGTCCAGCCTTATGCCACATCCAGCTGTCATTGTAGATAGGGTCTTTCCAGGTTTCCTCAGACACCCTGAAGGAATTGTAAAGAATTTCCCTGTTTTTTGGTTTTGCTTTTGAAATTCCTTTTTATAGTGGGTTTGAGCTGATTCTCGCTGCCATGTTTATGCCACTCTAGACACACTTGATTCCCTTATGGAGACATATCAATACATAGGTTTTAAGATTCTTACTAGTCAGATATATTCCTCTGTGGGAAATATGGGGTTTTGAGTCTCTTTCACTAAGGAAGGTGTCGGTCTTGTCAATTCCAAAGTTGGTTTTTGAAACGGTCCGTGTGCTTATATCAAACTCTGGTTTTATGCATCACCCCACCTCTCCTTCCCCTTTATGCAGGCATAAGAGTGTTTTCTAAATGTGAGACTCTGTTCTCTTTCCTAACTCAGTTCACGTGTAGCCATGTTTACAGGATCTTCATAAGTGATATCTTATGATAAGTTTCTTTTTCTGTGTGACTTATTTCACTTAGAATCATCGTACCTGAATCCACTCACTTTGCTGCCACTGCTCTTATGACATTGATTTCATCACTGAGGGATATTCCATCATACGTAAGTACCACAAGGTTTTGAACCATTTTTATATTTCCTGGGATATTTAAGGTGTACCCAAGTTGAGGTTCTTGTAGTCTGTGCAGCCCTAAATTTGGAGGTGGCTCTTTCTTATTGATTTTCAGTTTTCCCAAGGTATATTCCCTAGACTGGAAGTGGCCTTGGCTCTGTAGCTCTGTTGTTTACTTGTTTTAGGGAACACAATGCACTCCTCCAGTGAGGCAGTTGGCAGTTTACATCCCGCCCATCAGCATAACAAGGCTCCCAGTTCTCCAGGGCCTGTCTTGCCTTTCTGGTTTTTACACATTTTGTGGATGTCCCTTTTGACCGGTGGGAAGTGATACTCCTTTGTAGTGCAGATTTGCATTGCCCGCTTGCTTGCTTGGCCAAAAAGGGCGTATGCGTTTTCTCCTGAATATATTCAGGAGAAAACGCATACGCCCTTTTTGGCCAAGTGCACCATTGTCCAAGTTGTGCCCCTCTTCCTGTGCTTTACAGGCGATTCCAAGGTACCTCTTGAAATCTGTTTCATGCTATTTTGCCTCGCTTTCAAGTCCGCCTCGTTGACTTCCCTCAACAGATTTTTGGACGATAGTTGTCCTTTATCACTCTGCCAGTTTGTGAATTGCTGTGCCCCTGAGCTCCATTTCTCAACTCGCTTTTTGTGAGCTGAACGCAAGTCCAAAATTTTGGATCATGTCCTATACTGGTTCCCGGTGGGTGGCTGAGACTTTGGTTAATTCTTCTTCCTGCCGGGAAATTAGAGTGACATGTGCCCGTCCAAATGCCTAACAGCTACTCTCTCATGGGTTCTCCCTCGTCCCTTCCATCCTCTGCCAAATTGGGAACCTGTGCAAACCAGGAGGTTAAAGGGCCTGTCTCTCCAAGTTGGGAGATTGATAGTAAGGCAGTTGGAAAGTCAAACTGGAGCACCAGGAGAGGGACTATTCGTTGAGTTTTAGAAACCTTTCATATTCACAGTGTGTCCATTCTCTAGGTTTCCTGTACATGTTATAGCTGTAGTAATATTCCCTTGAACCTGGAGAGTTGGGACCCATGGAATGGGGGCCATGCATTATTGCTTGAAAGGGTCTGCATTTGCTCACCCAATCTCACCAATCCTCTCAGTCCCAAGTGTCCAGCCTTATGCCACATCCAGCTGTCATTGTAGATAGGGTCTTTCCAGGTTTCCTCAGACACCCTGAAGGAATTGTAAAGAATTTCCCTGTTTTTTGGTTTTGCTTTTGAAATTCCTTTTTATAGTGGGTTTGAGCTGATTCTCGCTGCCATGTTTATGCCACTCTAGACACACTTGATTCCCTTATGGAGACATATCAATACATAGGTTTTAAGATTCTTACTAGTCAGATATATTCCTCTGTGGGAAATATGGGGTTTTGAGTCTCTTTCACTAAGGAAGGTGTCGGTCTTGTCAATTCCAAAGTTGGTTTTTGAAACGGTCCGTGTGCTTATATCAAACTCTGGTTTTATGCATCACCCCACCTCTCCTTCCCCTTTATGCAGGCATAAGAGTGTTTTCTAAATGTGAGACTCTGTTCTCTTTCCTAACTCAGTTCACGTGTAGCCATGTTTACAGGATCTTCATAAGTGATATCTTATGATAAGTTTCTTTTTCTGTGTGACTTATTTCACTTTCAATCATCGTACCTGAATCCACTCACTTTGCTGCTACTGGTCTTATGACATTGATTTCATCGCTGAGGGATATTCCATCATACGTAAGTACCACAATGTTTTCAACCATTTTTATATTTCCTGGGATATTTAAGGTGTACCCAAGTTGAGGTTCTTGTAGTCAGTGCAGCCCTAAATTTGGAGGTGGCTCTTTCTTATTGATTTTCAGTTTTCCCAAGGTATATTCCCTAGACTGGAAGTGGCCTTGGCTCTGTAGCTCTGTTGTTTACTTGTTTTAGGGAACACAATGCACTCCTCCAGTGAGGCAGTTGGCAGTTTACATCCCGCCCATCAGCATAACAAGGCTCCCAGTTCTCCAGGGCCTGTCTTGCCTTTCTGGTTTTTACACATTTTGTGGATGTCCCTTTTGACCGGTGGGAAGTGATACTTCTTTGTAGTGCAGATTTGCATTGCCCGCTTGCTTGCTTGGCCAAAAAGGGCGTATGCGTTTTCTCCTGAATATATTCAGGAGAAAACGCATACGCCCTTTTTGGCCAAGTGCACCATTGTCCAAGTTGTGCCCCTCTTCCTGTGCTTTACAGGCGATTCCAAGGTACCTCTTGAAATCTGTTTCCTGCTATTTTGCCTCGCTTTCAAGTCCGCCTCGTTGACTTCCCTCAACAGATTTTTGGACGATAGTTGTCCTTTGTCACTCTGCCAGTTTGTGAATTGCTGTGCCCCTGAGCTCCATTTCTCAACTCGTTTTTTGTGAGCTGAACGCAAGTCCAAAATTTTGGATCATGTCCTATACTGGTTCCCGGTGGGTGGCTGAGACTTTGGTTATTTCTTCTTCCTGCCGGGAAATTAGAGTGACATGTGCCCGTCCAAATGCCTAACAGCTACTCTCTCATGGGTTCTCTCTCGTCCCTTCCATCCTCTGCCAAATTGGGAACCTGTGCAAACCAGGAGGTTAAAGGGCCTGTCTCTCCAAGTTGGGAGATTGATAGTAAGGCAGTTGGAAAGTCAAACTGGAGCACCAGGAGAGGGACTATTCGTTGAGTTTTAGAAACCTTTCGTATTCACAGTGTGTCCATTCTCTAGGTTTCCTGTACATGTTATAGCTGTAGTAATATTCCCTTGAACATGGAGAGTTGGGACCCATGGAATGGGGGCCATGCATTATTGCTTGAAAGGGTCTGCATTCGCTCACCCAATCTCACCAATCCTCTCAGTCCCAAGTGTCCAGCCTTATGCCACATCCAGCTGTCATTGTAGATAGGGTCTTTCCAGGTTTCCTCAGACACCCTGAAGGAATTGTAAAGAATTTCCCTGTTTTTTGGTTTTGCTTTTGAAATTCCTTTTTATAGTGGGTTTGAGCTGATTCTCGCTGCCATGTTTATGCCACTCTAGACACACTTGATTCCCTTATGGAGACATATCAATACATAGGTTTTAAGATTCTTACTAGTCAGATATATTCCTCTGTGGGAAATATGGGGTTTTGAGTCTCTTTCACTAAGGAAGGTGTCGGTCTTGTCAATTCCAAAGTTGGTTTTTGAAACGGTCCCTGTGCTTATATCAAACTCTGGTTTTATGCATCACCCCACCTCTCCTTCCCCTTTATGCAGGCATAAGAGTGTTTTCTAAATGTGAGACTCTGTTCTCTTTCCTAACTCAGTTCACGTGTAGCCATGTTTACAGGATCTTCATAAGTGATATCTTATGATAAGTTTCTTTTTCTGTGTGACTTATTTCACTTAGAATCATCGTACCTGAATCCACTCACTTTGTTGCTACTGGTCTTATGACATTGATTTCATGGCTGAGGGATATTCCATCGTACGTAAGTACCACAATGTTTTGAACCATTTTTATATTTCCTGGGATATTTAAGGTGTACCCAAGTTGAGGTTCTTGTAGTCAGTGCAGCCCTAAATTTGGAGGTGGCTCTTTCTTATTGATTTTCAGTTTTCCCAAGGTATATTCCCTAGACTGGAAGTGGCCTTGGCTCTGTAGCTCTGTTGTTTACTTGTTTTAGGGAACACAATGCACTCCTCCAGTGAGGCAGTTGGCAATTTACATCCCACCCATCAGCATAACAAGGCTCCCAGTTCCTCAGGGCCTGTCTTGCCTTTCTGGTTTTTACACATTTTGTGGATGTCCCTTTGACCGGTGGAAAGTGATACTCCTTTGTAGTGCAGATTTGCATTGCCCGCTTGCTTGCTTGGCCAAAAAGGGCGTATGCGTTTTCTCCTGAATATATTCAGGAGAAAACGCATACGCCCTTTTTGGCCAAGTGCACCATTGTCCAAGTTGTGCCCCTCTTCCTGTGCTTTACAGGCGATTCCAAGGTACCTCTTGAAATCTGTTTCCTGCTATTTTGCCTCGCTTTCAAGTCCGCCTCGTTGACTTCCCTCAACAGATTTTTGGACGATAGTTGTCCTTTATCACTCTGCCAGTTTGTGAATTGCTGTGCCCCTGAGCTCCATTTCTCAACTCATTTTTTGTGAGCTGAACACAAGTCCAAAATTTTGGATCATGTCCTATACTGGTTCCCGGTGGGTGGCTGAGACTTTGGTTAATTCTTCTTCCTTCCGGGAAATTAGAGTGACATGTGCCCGTCCAAATGCCTAACAGCTACTCTCTCATGGGTTCTCCCTCGTCCCTTCCATCCTCTGCCAAATTGGGAACCTGTGCAAACCAGGAGGTTAAAGGGCCTGTCTCTCCAAGTTGGGAGATTGATAGTAAGGCAGTTGGAAAGTCAAACTGGAGCACCAGGAGAGGGACTATTCGTTGAGTTTTAGAAACCTTTCGTATTCACAGTGTGTCCATTCTCTAGGTTTCCTGTACATGTTATAGCTGTAGTAATATTCCCTTGAACCTGGAGAGTTGGGACCCATGGAATGGGGGCCATGCATTATTGCTTGAAAGGGTCTGCATTTGCTCACCCAATCTCACCAATCCTCTCAGTCCCAAGTGTCCAGCCTTATGCCACATCCAGCTGTCATTGTAGATAGGGTCTTTCCAGGTTTCCTCAGACACCCTGAAGGAATTGTAAAGAATTTCCCTGTTTTTTGGTTTTGCTTTTGAAATTCCTTTTTATAGTGGGTTTGAGCTGATTCTCGCTGCCATGTTTATGCCACTCTAGACACACTTGATTCCCTTATGGAGACATATCAATACATAGGTTTTAAGATTCTTACTAGTCAGATATATTCCTCTGTGGGAAATATGGGGTTTTGAGTCTCTTTCACTAAGGAAGGTGTCTGTCTTGTCAATTCCAAAGTTGGTTTTTGAAACGGTCCGTGTGCTTATATCAAACTCTGGTTTTATGCATCACCCCACCTCTCCTTCCCCTTTATGCAGGCATAAGAGTGTTTTCTAAATGTGAGACTCTGTTCTCTTTCCTAACTCAATTCACGTGTAGCCATGTTTACAGGATCTTCATAAGTGATATCTTATGATAAGTTTCTTTTTCTGTGTGACTTATTTCACTTAGAATCATCGTACCTGAATCCACTCACTTTGCTGCTACTGGTCTTATGACATTGATTTCATGGCTGAGGGATATTCCATCGTACGTAAGTACCACAATGTTTTGAACCATTTTTATATTTCCTGGGATATTTAAGGTGTACCCAAGTTGAGGTTCTTTTAGTCAGTGCAGCCCTAAATTTGGGGGTGGCTCTTTCTTATTGATTTTCAGTTTTCCCAAGGTATATTCCCTAGACTGGAAGTGGCCTTGGCTCTGTAGCTCTGTTGTTTACTTGTTTTAGGGAACACAATGCACTCCTCCAGTGAGGCAGTTGGCAATTTACATCCCGCCCATCAGCATAACAAGGCTCCCAGTTCTCCAGGGCCTGTCTTGCCTTTCTGGTTTTTACACATTTTGTGGATGTCCCTTTTGACCGGTGGGAAGTGATACTTCTTTGTAGTGCAGATTTGCATTGCCCGCTTGCTTGCTTGGCCAAAAAGGGCGTATGCGTTTTCTCCTGAATATATTCAGGAGAAAACGCATACGCCCTTTTTGGCCAAGTGCACCATTGTCCAAGTTGTGCCCCTCTTCCTGTGCTTTACAGGCGATTCCAAGGTACCTCTTGAAATCTGTTTCCTGCTATTTTGCCTCGCTTTCAAGTCCGCCTCGTTGACTTCCCTCAACAGATTTTTGGACGATAGTTGTCCTTTATCACTCTGCCAGTTTGTGAATTGCTGTGCCCCTGAGCTCCATTTCTCAACTCGTTTTTTGTGAGCTGAACACAAGTCCAAAATTTTGGATCATGTCCTATACTGGTTCCCGGTGGGTGGCTGAGACTTTGGTTAATTCTTCTTCCTGCCAGGAAATTAGAGTGCCATGTGCCCGTCCAAATTCCTAACAGCTACTCTCTCATGGGTTCTCCCTCGTCCCTTCCATCCTCTGCCAAATTGGGAACCTGTGCAAACCAGGAGGTTAAAGGGCCTGTCTCTCCAAGTTGGGAGATTGATAGTAAGGCAGTTGGAAAGTCAAACTGGAGCACCAGGAGAGGGACTATTCATTGAGTTTTAGAAACCTTTCCTATTCACAGTGTGTACATTCTCTAGTTTTCCTGTACGTGTTATAGCTGTAGTAATATTCCCTTGAACCTGGAGAGTTGGGACCCATGGAATGGGGGCCATGCATTATTGCTTGAAAGGGTCTGCATTTGCTCACCCAATCTCACCAATCCTCTCAGTCCCAAGTGTCCAGCCTTATGCCACATCCAGCTGTCATTGTAGATAGGGTCTTTCCAGGTTTCCTCAGACACCCTGAAGGAATTGTAAAGAATTTCCCTGTTTTTTGGTTTTGCTTTTGAAATTCCTTTTTATAGTGGGTTTGAGCTGATTCTCGCTGCCATGTTTATGCCACTCTAGACACACTTGATTCCCTTATGGAGACATATCAATACATAGGTTTTAAGATTCTTACTAGTCAGATATATTCCTCTGTGGGAAATATGGGGTTTTGAGTCTCTTTCACTAAGGAAGGTGTCTGTCTTGTCAATTCCAAAGTTGGTTTTTGAAACGGTCCCTGTGCTTATATCAAACTCTGGTTTTATGCATCACCCCACCTCTCCTTCCCCTTTATGCAGGCATAAGAGTGTTTTCTAAATGTGAGACTCTGTTCTCTTTCCTAACTCAATTCACGTGTAGCCATGTTTACAGGATCTTCATAAGTGATATCTTATGATAAGTTTCTTTTTCTGTGTGACTTATTTCACTTAGAATCATCGTACCTGAATCCACTCACTTTGCTGCTACTGGTCTTATGACATTGATTTCATGGCTGAGGGATATTCCATCGTACGTAAGTACCACAATGTTTTGAACCATTTTTATATTTCCTGGGATATTTAAGGTGTACCCAAGTTGAGGTTCTTGTAGTCAGTGCAGCCCTAAATTTGGGGGTGGCTCTTTCTTATTGATTTTCAGTTTTCCCAAGGTATATTCCCTAGACTGGAAGTGGCCTTGGCTCTGTAGCTCTGTTGTTTACTTGTTTTAGGGAACACAATGCACTCCTCCAGTGAGGCAGTTGGCAATTTACATCCCGCCCATCAGCATAACAAGGCTCCCAGTTCTCCAGGGCCTGTCTTGCCTTTCTGGTTTTTACACATTTTGTGGATGTCCCTTTTGACCGGTGGGAAGTGATACTTCTTTGTAGTGCAGATTTGCATTGCCCGCTTGCTTGCTTGGCCAAAAAGGGCGTATGCGTTTTCTCCTGAATATATTCAGGAGAAAACGCATACGCCCTTTTTGGCCAAGTGCACCATTGTCCAAGTTGTGCCCCTCTTCCTGTGCTTTACAGGCGATTCCAAGGTACCTCTTGAAATCTGTTTCCTGCTATTTTGCCTCGCTTTCAAGTCCGCCTCGTTGACTTCCCTCAACAGATTTTTGGACGATAGTTGTCCTTTATCACTCTGCCAGTTTGTGAATTGCTGTGCCCCTGAGCTCCATTTCTCAACTCGCTTTTTGTGAGCTGAACGCAAGTCCAAAATTTTGGATCATGTCCTATACTGGTTCCCGGTGGGTGGCTGAGACTTTGGTTAATTCTTCTTCCTGCCGGGAAATTAGAGTGACATGTGCCCGTCCAAATGCCTAACAGCTACTCTCTCATGGGTTCTCCCTCGTCCCTTCCATCTTCTGCCAAATTGGGAACCTGTGCAAACCAGGAGGTTAAAGGGCCTGTCTCTCCAAGTTGGGAGATTGATAGTAAGGCAGTTGGAAAGTCAAACTGGAGCACCAGGAGAGGGACTATTCGTTGAGTTTTAGAAACCTTTCGTATTCACAGTGTGTCCATTCTCTAGGTTTCCTGTACATGTTATAGCTGTAGTAATATTCCCTTGAACCTGGAGAGTTGGGACCCATGGAATGGGGGCCTTGCATTATTGCTTGAAAGGGTCTGCATTTGCTCACCCAATCTCACCAATCCTCTCAGTCCCAAGTATCCAGCCTTATGCCACATCCAGCTGTCATTGTAGATAGGGTCTTTCCAGGTTTCCTCAGACACCCTGAAGGAATTGTAAATAATTTCCCTGTTTTTTCGTTTTGCTTTTGAAATTCCTTTTTATAGTGGGTTTGAGCTGATTCTCGCTGCCATGTTTATGCCACTCTAGACACACTTGATTCCCTTATGGAGTCATATCAATACATAGGTTTTAAGATTCTTACTAGTCAGATATATTCCTCTGCGGGAAATATGGGGTTTTGAGTCTCTTTCACTGAGGAAGGTGTAGGTCTTGTCTATTCCAAAGTTGGTTTTTGGAACGGTCCCTGTGCTTATATAAAACTCTGGTTTTATGCATCACCCCACCTCTCCTTCCCCTTTATGCAGGCATAAGAGTGTTTTCTAAATGTGAGACTCTGTTCTCTTTCCTAACTCAGTTCACGTGTAGCCATGTTTACAGGATCTTCATAAGTGATATCTTATGATAAGTTTCTTTTTCTGTGTGACTTATTTCACTTAGAATCATCGTACCTGAATCCACTCACTTTGCTGCTACTGGTCTTATGACATTGATTTCATCGCTGAGGGATATTCCATCATACGTAAGTACCACAATGTTTTGAACCATTTTTATATTTCCTGGGATATTTAAGGTGTACCCAAGTTGAGGTTCTTGTAATCAGTGCAGCCCTAAATTTGGAGGTGGCTCTTTCTTATTGATTTTCAGTTTTCCCAAGGTATATTCCCTAGACTGGAAGTGGCCTTGGCTCTGTAGCTCTGTTGTTTACTTGTTTTAGGGAACACAATGCACTCCTCCAGTGAGGCAGTTGGCAGTTTACATCCCGCCCATCAGCATAACAAGGCTCCCAGTTCTCCAGGGCCTGTCTTGCCTTTCTGGTTTTTACACATTTTGTGGATGTCCCTTTTGACCGGTGGGAAGTGATACTTCTTTGTAGTGCAGATTTGCATTGCCTGCTTGCTTGCTTGGCCAAAAAGGGCGTATGCGTTTTCTCCTGAATATATTCAGGAGAAAACGCATACGCCATTTTTGGCCAAGTGCACCATTGTCCAAGTTGTGCCCCTCTTCCTGTGCTTTACAGGCGATTCCAAGGTACCTCTTGAAATCTGTTTCCTGCTATTTTGCCTCGCTTTCAAGTCCGCCTCGTTGACTTCCCTCAACAGATTTTTGGACGATAGTTGTCCTTTATCACTCTGCCAGTTTGTGAATTGCTGTGCCCCTGAGCTCCATTTCTCAACTCGTTTTTTGTGAGCTGAACGCAAGTCCAAAATTTTGGATCCTGTCCTATACTGGTTCCCGGTGGGTGGCTGAGACTTTGGTTAATTCTTCTTCCTGCCGGGAAATTAGAGTGACATGTGCCCGTCCAAATGCCTAACAGCTACTCTCTCATGGGTTCTCTCTCGTCCCTTCCATCCTCTGCCAAATTGGGAACCTGTGCAAACCAGGAGGTTAAAGGGCCTGTCTCTCCAAGTTGGGAGATTGATAGTAAGGCAGTTGGAAAGTCAAACTGGAGCACCAGGAGAGGGACTATTCGTTGAGTTTTAGAAACCTTTCGTATTCACAGTGTGTCCATTCTCTAGGTTTCCTGTACATGTTATAGCTGTAGTAATATTCCCTTGAACATGGAGAGTTGGGACCCATGGAATGGGGGCCATGCATTATTGCTTGAAAGGGTCTGCATTCGCTCACCCAATCTCACCAATCCTCTCAGTCCCAAGTGTCCAGCCTTATGCCACATCCAGCTGTCATTGTAGATAGGGTCTTTCCAGGTTTCCTCAGACACCCTGAAGGAATTTTAAAGAATTTCCCTGTTTTTTGGTTTTGCTTTTGAAATTCCTTTTTATAGTGGGTTTGAGCTGATTCTCGCTGCCATGTTTATGCCACTCTAGACACACTTGATTCCCTTATGGAGACATATCAATACATAGGTTTTAAGATTCTTACTAGTCAGATATATTCCTCTGTGGGAAATATGGGGTTTTGAGTCTCTTTCACTGAGGAAGGTGTCGGTCTTGTCAATTCCAAAGTTGGTTTTTGAAACGGTCCGTGTGCTTATATCAAACTCTGGTTTTATGCATCACCCCACCTCTCCTTCCCCTTTATGCAGGCATAAGAGTGTTTTCTAAATGTGAGACTCTGTTCTCTTTCCTAACTCAGTTCACGTGTAGCCATGTTTACAGGATCTTCATAAGTGATATCTTATGATAAGTTTCTTTTTCTGTGTGACTTATTTCACTTAGAATCATCGTACCTGAATCCACTCACTTTGTTGCTACTGGTCTTATGACATTGATTTCATGGCTGAGGGATATTCCATCGTACGTAAGTACCACAATGTTTTGAACCATTTTTATATTTCCTGGGATGTTTAAGGTATACCCAAGTTGAGGTTCTTGTAGTCAGTGCAGCCCTAAATTTGGAGGTGGCTCTTTCTTATTGATTTTCAGTTTTCCCAAGGTATATTCCCTAGACTGGAAGTGGCCTTGGCTCTGTAGCTCTGTTGTTTACTTGTTTTAGGGAACACAATGCACTCCTCCAGTGAGGCAGTTGGCAATTTACATCCCACCCATCAGCATAACAAGGCTCCCAGTTCCTCAGGGCCTGTCTTTCCTTTCTGGTTTTTACACATTTTGTGGATGTCCCTTTGACTGGTGGAAAGTGATACTTCTTTGTAGTGCAGATTTGCATTGCCCGCTTGCTTGCTTGGCCAAAAAGGGCGTATGCGTTTTCTCCTGAATATATTCAGGAGAAAACGCATACGCCCTTTTTGGCCAAGTGCACCATTGTCCAAGTTGTGCCCCTCTTCCTGTGCTTTACAGGCGATTCCAAGGTACCTCTTGAAATCTGTTTCCTGCTATTTTGCCTCGCTTTCAAGTCCGCCTCGTTGACTTCCCTCAACAGATTTTTGGACGATAGTTGTCCTTTATCACTCTGCCAGTTTGTGAATTGCTGTGCCCCTGAGCTCCATTTCTCAACTCATTTTTTGTGAGCTGAACACAAGTCCAAAATTTTGGATCATGTCCTATACTGGTTCCCGGTGGGTGGCTGAGACTTTGGTTAATTCTTCTTCCTGCCGGGAAATTAGAGTGACATGTGCCCGTCCAAATGCCTAACAGCTACTCTCTCATGGGTTCTCCCTCGTCCCTTCCATCCTCTGCCAAATTGGGAACCTGTGCAAACCAGGAGGTTAAAGGGCCTGTCTCTCCAAGTTGGGAGATTGATAGTAAGGCAGTTGGAAAGTCAAACTGGAGCACCAGGAGAGGGACTATTCGTTGAGTTTTAGAAACCTTTCGTATTCACAGTGTGTCCATTCTCTAGGTTTCCTGTACATGTTATAGCTGTAGTAATATTCCCTTGAACCTGGAGAGTTGGGACCCATGGAATGGGGGCCATGCATTATTGCTTGAAAGGGTCTGCATTTGCTCACCCAATCTCACCAATCCTCTCAGTCCCAAGTGTCCAGCCTTATGCCACATCCAGCTGTCATTGTAGATAGGGTCTTTCCAGGTTTCCTCAGACACCCTGAAGGAATTGTAAAGAATTTCCCTGTTTTTTGGTTTTGCTTTTGAAATTCCTTTTTATAGTGGGTTTGAGCTGATTCTCGCTGCCATGTTTATGCCACTCTAGACACACTTGATTCCCTTATGGAGACATATCCATACATAGGTTTTAAGATTCTTACTAGTCAGATATATTCCTCTGTGGGAAATATGGGGTTTTGAGTCTCTTTCACTAAGGAAGGTGTCGGTCTTGTCAATTCCAAAGTTGGTTTTTGAAACGGTCCGTGTGCTTATATCAAACTCTGGTTTTATGCATCACCCCACCTCTCCTTCCCCTTTATGCAGGCATAAGAGTGTTTTCTAAATGTGAGACTCTGTTCTCTTTCCTAACTCAGTTCACGTGTAGCCATGTTTACAGGATCTTCATAAGTGATATCTTATGATAAGTTTCTTTTTCTGTGTGACTTATTTCACTTAGAATCATCGTACCTGAATCCACTCACTTTGCTGCTACTGGTCTTGTGACATTGATTTCATGGCTGAGGGATATTCCATCGTACGTAAGTACCACAATGTTTTGAACCATTTTTATATTTCCTGGGATATTTAAGGTGTACCCAAGTTGAGGTTCTTGTAGTCAGTGCAGCCCTAAATTTGGAGGTGGCTCTTTCTTATTGATTTTCAGTTTTCCCAAGGTATATTCCCTAGACTGGAAGTGGCCTTGGCTCTGTAGCTCTGTTGTTTACTTGTTTTAGGGAACACAATGCACTCCTCCAGTGAGGCAGTTGGCAATTTACATCCCGCCCATCAGCATAACAAGGCTCCCAGTTCTCCAGGGCCTGTCTTGCCTTTCTGGTTTTTACACATTTTGTGGATGTCCCTTTTGACCGGTGGGAAGTGATACTTCTTTGTAGTGCAGATTTGCATTGCCTGCTTGCTTGCTTGGCCAAAAAGGGCGTATGCGTTTTCTCCTGAATATATTCAGGAGAAAACGCATACGCCCTTTTTGGCCAAGTGCACCATTGTCCAAGTTGTGCCCCTCTTCCTGTGCTTTACAGGCGATTCCAAGGTACCTCTTGAAATCTGTTTCCTGCTATTTTGCCTCGCTTTCAAGTCCGCCTCGTTGACTTCCCTCAACAGATTTTTGGACGATAGTTGTCCTTTATCACTCTGCCAGTTTGTGAATTGCTGTGCCCCTGAGCTCCATTTCTCAACTCGTTTTTTGTGAGCTGAACGCAAGTCCAAAATTTTGGATCCTGTCCTATACTGGTTCCCGGTGGGTGGCTGAGACTTTGGTTAATTCTTCTTCCTGCCGGGAAATTAGAGTGACATGTGCCCGTCCAAATGCCTAACAGCTACTCTCTCATGGGTTCTCTCTCGTCCCTTCCATCCTCTGCCAAATTGGGAACCTGTGCAAACCAGGAGGTTAAAGGGCCTGTCTCTCCAAGTTGGGAGATTGATAGTAAGGCAGTTGGAAAGTCAAACTGGAGCACCAGGAGAGGGACTATTCGTTGAGTTTTAGAAACCTTTCTTATTCACAGTGTGTCCATTCTCTAGGTTTCCTGTACATGTTATAGCTGTAGTAATATTCCCTTGAACATGGAGAGTTGGGACCCATGGAATGGGGGCCATGCATTATTGCTTGAAAGGGTCTGCATTCGCTCACCCAATCTCACCAATCCTCTCAGTCCCAAGTGTCCAGCCTTATGCCACATCCAGCTGTCATTGTAGATAGGGTCTTTCCAGGTTTCCTCAGACACCCTGAAGGAATTTTAAAGAATTTCCCTGTTTTTTGGTTTTGCTTTTGAAATTCCTTTTTATAGTGGGTTTGAGCTGATTCTCGCTGCCATGTTTATGCCACTCTAGACACACTTGATTCCCTTATGGAGACATATCAATACATAGGTTTTAAGATTCTTACTAGTCAGATATATTCCTCTGTGGGAAATATGGGGTTTTGAGTCTCTTTCACTGAGGAAGGTGTCGGTCTTGTCAATTCCAAAGTTGGTTTTTGAAACGGTCCGTGTGCTTATATCAAACTCTGGTTTTATGCATCACCCCACCTCTCCTTCCCCTTTATGCAGGCATAAGAGTGTTTTCTAAATGTGAGACTCTGTTCTCTTTCCTAACTCAGTTCACGTGTAGCCATGTTTACAGGATCTTCATAAGTGATATCTTATGATAAGTTTCTTTTTCTGTGTGACTTATTTCACTTAGAATCATCGTACCTGAATCCACTCACTTTGTTGCTACTGGTCTTATGACATTGATTTCATGGCTGAGGGATATTCCATCGTACGTAAGTACCACAATGTTTTGAACCATTTTTATATTTCCTGGGATGTTTAAGGTATACCCAAGTTGAGGTTCTTGTAGTCAGTGCAGCCCTAAATTTGGAGGTGGCTCTTTCTTATTGATTTTCAGTTTTCCCAAGGTATATTCCCTAGACTGGAAGTGGCCTTGGCTCTGTAGCTCTGTTGTTTACTTGTTTTAGGGAACACAATGCACTCCTCCAGTGAGGCAGTTGGCAATTTACATCCCACCCATCAGCATAACAAGGCTCCCAGTTCCTCAGGGCCTGTCTTTCCTTTCTGGTTTTTACACATTTTGTGGATGTCCCTTTGACTGGTGGAAAGTGATACTTCTTTGTAGTGCAGATTTGCATTGCCCGCTTGCTTGCTTGGCCAAAAAGGGCGTATGCGTTTTCTCCTGAATATATTCAGGAGAAAACGCATACGCCCTTTTTGGCCAAGTGCACCATTGTCCAAGTTGTGCCCCTCTTCCTGTGCTTTACAGGCGATTCCAAGGTACCTCTTGAAATCTGTTTCCTGCTATTTTGCCTCGCTTTCAAGTCCGCCTCGTTGACTTCCCTCAACAGATTTTTGGACGATAGTTGTCCTTTATCACTCTGCCAGTTTGTGAATTGCTGTGCCCCTGAGCTCCATTTCTCAACTCATTTTTTGTGAGCTGAACACAAGTCCAAAATTTTGGATCATGTCCTATACTGGTTCCCGGTGGGTGGCTGAAACTTTGGTTAATTCTTCTTCCTGCCGGGAAATTAGAGTGACATGTGCCCGTCCAAATGCCTAACAGCTACTCTCTCATGGGTTCTCCCTCGTCCCTTCCATCCTCTGCCAAATTGGGAACCTGTGCAAACCAGGAGGTTAAAGGGCCTGTCTCTCCAAGTTGGGAGATTGATAGTAAGGCAGTTGGAAAGTCAAACTGGAGCACCAGGAGAGGGACTATTCGTTGAGTTTTAGAAACCTTTCGTATTCACAGTGTGTCCATTCTCTAGGTTTCCTGTACATGTTATAGCTGTAGTAATATTCCCTTGAACCTGGAGAGTTGGGACCCATGGAATGGGGGCCATGCATTATTGCTTGAAAGGGTCTGCATTTGCTCACCCAATCTCACCAATCCTCTCAGTCCCAAGTGTCCAGCCTTATGCCACATCCAGCTGTCATTGTAGATAGGGTCTTTCCAGGTTTCCTCAGACACCCTGAAGGAATTGTAAAGAATTTCCCTGTTTTTTGGTTTTGCTTTTGAAATTCCTTTTTATAGTGGGTTTGAGCTGATTCTCGCTGCCATGTTTATGCCACTCTAGACACACTTGATTCCCTTATGGAGACATATCCATACATAGGTTTTAAGATTCTTACTAGTCAGATATATTCCTCTGTGGGAAATATGGGGTTTTGAGTCTCTTTCACTAAGGAAGGTGTCGGTCTTGTCAATTCCAAAGTTGGTTTTTGAAACGGTCCGTGTGCTTATATCAAACTCTGGTTTTATGCATCACCCCACCTCTCCTTCCCCTTTATGCAGGCATAAGAGTGTTTTCTAAATGTGAGACTCTGTTCTCTTTCCTAACTCAATTCACGTGTAGCCATGTTTACAGGATCTTCATAAGTGATATCTTATGATAAGTTTCTTTTTCTGTGTGACTTATTTCACTTAGAATCATCGTACCTGAATCCACTCACTTTGCTGCTACTGGTCTTATGACATTGATTTCATGGCTGAGGGATATTCCATCGTACGTAAGTACCACAATGTTTTGAACCATTTTTATATTTCCTGGGATATTTAAGGTGTACCCAAGTTGAGGTTCTTGTAGTCAGTGCAGCCCTAAATTTGGAGGTGGCTCTTTCTTATTGATTTTCAGTTTTCCCAAGGTATATTCCCTAGACTGGAAGTGGCCTTGGCTCTGTAGCTCTGTTGTTTACTTGTTTTAGGGAACACAATGCACTCCTCCAGTGAGGCAGTTGGCAATTTACATCCCGCCCATCAGCATAACAAGGCTCCCAGTTCTCCAGGGCCTGTCTTGCCTTTCTGGTTTTTACACATTTTGTGGATGTCCCTTTTGACCGGTGGGAAGTGATACTTCTTTGTAGTGCAGATTTGCATTGCCCGCTTGCTTGCTTGGCCAAAAAGGGCGTATGCGTTTTCTCCTGAATATATTCAGGAGAAAACGCATACGCCCTTTTTGGCCAAGTGCACCATTGTCCAAGTTGTGCCCCTCTTCCTGTGCTTTACAGGCGATTCCAAGGTACCTCTTGAAATCTGTTTCCTGCTATTTTGCCTCGCTTTCAAGTCCGCCTCGTTGACTTCCCTCAACAGATTTTTGGACGATAGTTGTCCTTTATCACTCTGCCAGTTTGTGAATTGCTGTGCCCCTGAGCTCCATTTCTCAACTCGCTTTTTGTGAGATGAACGCAAGTCCAAAATTTTGGATCATGTCCTATACTGGTTCCCGGTGGGTGGCTGAGACTTTGGTTAATTCTTCTTCCTGCCGGGAAATTAGAGTGACATGTGCCCGTCCAAATGCCTAACAGCTACTCTCTCATGGGTTCTCCCTCGTCCCTTCCATCCTCTGCCAAATTGGGAACCTGTGCAAACCAGGAGGTTAAAGGGCCTGTCTCTCCAAGTTGGGAGATTGATAGTAAGGCAGTTGGAAAGTCAAACTGGAGCACCAGGAGAGGGACTATTCGTTGAGTTTTAGAAACCTTTCGTATTCACAGTGTGTCCATTCTCTAGGTTTCCTGTACATGTTATAGCTGTAGTAATATTCCCTTGAACCTGGAGAGTTGGGACCCATGGAATGGGGGCCTTGCATTATTGCTTGAAAGGGTCTGCATTTGCTCACCCAATCTCACCAATCCTCTCAGTCCCAAGTGTCCAGCCTTATGCCACATCCAGCTGTCATTGTAGATAGGGTCTTTCCAGGTTTCCTCAGACACCCTGAAGGAATTGTAAAGAATTTCCCTGTTTTTTGGTTTTGCTTTTGAAATTCCTTTTTATAGTGGGTTTGAGCTGATTCTCGCTGCCATGTTTATGCCACTCTAGACACACTTGATTCCCTTATGGAGTCATATCAATACATAGATTTTAAGATTCTTACTAGTCAGATATATTCTTCTGCGGGAAATATGGGGTTTTGAGTCTCTTTCACTGAGGAAGGTATAGGTCTTGTCTATTCCAAAGTTGGTTTTTGGAACGGTCCCTGTGATTATATCAAACTCTGGTTTTATGCATCACCCCACCTCTCCTTCCCCTTTATGCAGGCATAAGAGTGTTTTCTAAATGTGAGACTCTGTTCTCTTTCCTAACTCAGTTCACGTGTAGCCATGTTTACAGGATCTTCATAAGTGATATCTTATGATAAGTTTCTTTTTCTGTGTGACTTATTTCACTTAGAATCATCGTACCTGAATCCACTCACTTTGCTGCTACTGGTCTTATGACATTAATTTCATCGCTGAGGGATATTCCATCATACGTAAGTACCACAATGTTTTGAACCATTTTTATATTTCCTGGGATATTTAAGGTGTACCCAAGTTGAGGTTCTTGTAGTCAGTGCAGCCCTAAATTTGGAGGTGGCTCTTTCTTATTGATTTTCAGTTTTCCCAAGGTATATTCCCTAGACTGGAAGTGGCCTTGGCTCTGTAGCTCTGTTGTTTACTTGTTTTAGGGAACACAATGCACTCCTCCAGTGAGGCAGTTGGCAGTTTACATCCCGCCCGTCAGCATAACAAGGCTCCCAGTTCTCCAGGGCCTGTCTTGCCTTTCTGGTTTTTACACATTTTGTGGATGTCCCTTTTGACCGGTGGGAAGTGATACTCCTTTGTAGTGCAGATTTGCATTGCCCGCTTGCTTGCTTGGCCAAAAAGGGCGTATGCGTTTTCTACTGAATATATTCAGGAGAAAACGCATACGCCCTTTTTGGCCAAGTGCACCATTGTCCAAGTTGTGCCCCTCTTCCTGTGCTTTACAGGCGATTCCAAGGTACCTCTTGAAATCTGTTTCCTGCTATTTTGCCTCACTTTCAAGTCCGCCTCGTTGACTTCCCTCAACAGATTTTTGGACGATAGTTGTCCTTTATCACTCTGCCAGTTTGTGAATTGCTGTGCCCCTGAGCTCCATTTCTCAACTCGTTTTTTGTGAGCTGAACGCAAGTCCAAAATGTTGGATCATGTCCTATACTGCTTCCCGGTGGGTGGCTGAGACTTTGGTTAATTCTTCTTCCTGCCGGGAAATTAGAGTGACATGTGCCCGTCCAAATGCCTAACAGCTACTCTCTCATGGGTTCTCTCTCGTCCTTTCCATCCTCTGCCAAATTGGGAACCTGTGCAAACCAGGAGGTTAAAGGGCCTGTCTCTCCAAGTTGGGAGATTGATAGTAAGGCAGTTGGAAAGTCAAACTGGAGCACCAGGAGAGGGACTATTCGTTGAGTTGTAGAAACCTTTCGTATTCACAGTGTGTCCATTCTCTAGGTTTCCTGTACATGTTATAGCTGTAGTAATATTCCCTTGAACCTGGAGAGTTGGGACCCATGGAATGGGGGCCATGCATTATTGCTTGAAAGGGTCTGCATTTGCTCACCCAATCTCACCAATCCTCTCAGTCCCAAGTGTCCAGCCTTATGCCACATCCAGCTGTCATTGTAGATAGGGTCTTTCCAGGTTTCCTCAGACACCCTGAAGGAATTGTAAAGAATTTCCCTGTTTTTTGGTTTTGTTTTTGAAATTCCTTTTTATAGTGGGTTTGAGCTGATTCTCGCTGCCATGTTTATGCCACTCTAGACACACTTGATTCCCTTATGGAGTCATATCAATACATAGGTTTTAAGATTCTTACTAGTCAGATATATTCCTCTGCGGGAAATATGGGGTTTTGAGTCTCTTTCACTGAGGAAGGTGTAGGTCTTGTCTATTCCAAAGTTGGTTTTTGGAACGGTCCCTGTGCTTATATCAAACTCTGGTTTTATGCATCACCCCACCTCTCCTTTCCCTTTATGCAGGCATAAGAGTGTTTTCTAAATGTGAGACTCTGTTCTCTTTCCTAACTCAATTCACGTGTAGCCATGTTTACAGGATCTTCATAAGTGATATCTTATGATAAGTTTCTTTTTCTGTGTGACTTATTTCACTTAAAATCATCGTACCTGAATCCACTCACTTTGCTGCTACTGGTCTTATGACATTGATTTCATGGCTGAGGGATATTCCATCGTACGTAAGTACCACAATGTTTTGAACCATTTTTATATTTCCTGGGATATTTAAGGTGTACCCAAGTTGAGGTTCTTGTAGTCAGTGCAGCCCTAAATTTGGAGGTGGCTCTTTCTTATTGATTTTCAGTTTTCCCAAGGTATATTCCCTAGACTGGAAGTTGCCTTGGCTCTGTAGCTCTGCTGTTTACTTGTTTTAGGGAACACAATGCACTCCTCCAGTGAGGCAGTTGGCAATTTCCACCCACCCATCAGCATAACAAGGCTCCCAGTTCCTCAGGGCCTGTCTTGCCTTTCTGGTTTTTACACATTTTGTGGATGTCCCTTTTGACCGGTGGGAAATGATACTTCTTTGTAGTGCAGATTTGCATTGCCCGCTTGCTTGCTTGGCCAAAAAGGGCGTATGCGTTTTCTCCTGAATATATTCAGGAGAAAACGCATACGCCCTTTTTGGCCAAGTGCACCATTGTCCAAGTTGTGCCCCTCTTCCTGTGCTTTACAGGCGATTCCAAGGTACCTCTTGAAATCTGTTTCCTGCTATTTTGCCTCGCTTTCAAGTCCGCCTCGTTGACTTCCCTCAACAGATTTTTGGACGATAGTTGTCCTTTATCACTCTGCCAGTTTGTGAATTGCTGTGCCCCTGAGCTCCATTTCTCAACTCGTTTTTTGTGAGCTGAACGCAAGTCCAAAATTTTGGATCATGTCCTATACTGGTTCCCGGTGGGTGGCTGAGACTTTGGTTAATTCTTCTTCCTGCCGGGAAATTAGAGTGACATGTGCCCGTCCAAGTGCCTAACAGCTACTCTCTCATGGGTTCTCCCTCGTCCCTTCCATCCTCTGCCAAATTGGGAACCTGTGCAAACCAGGAGGTTAAAGGGCCTGTCTCTCCAAGTTGGGAGATTGATAGTAAGGCAGTTGGAAAGTCAAACTGGAGCACCAGGAGAGGGACTATTCGTTGAGTTTTAGAAACCTTTCGTATTCACAGTGTGTCCATTCTCTAGGTTTCCTGTACATGTTATAGCTGTAGTAATATTCCCTTGAACCTGGAGAGTTGGGACCCATGGAATGGGGGCCATGCATTATTGCTTGAAAGGGTCTGCATTTGCTCACCCAATCTCACCAATCCTCTCAGTCCCAAGTGTCCAGCCTTATGCCACATCCAGCTGTCATTGTAGATAGGGTCTTTCCAGGTTTCCTCAGACACCCTGAAGGAATTGTAAAGAATTTCCCTTTTTTTTGGTTTTGCTTTTGAAATTCCTTTTTATAGTGGGTTTGAGCTGATTCTCGCTGCCATGTTTATGCCACTCTAGACACACTTGATTCCCTTATGGAGTCATATCAATACATAGGTTTTAAGATTCTTACTAGTCAGATATATTCCTCTGCGGGAAATATGGGGTTTTGAGTCTCTTTCACTGAGGAAGGTGTAGGTCTTGTCTATTCCAAAGTTGGTTTTTGGAACGGTCCCTGTGCTTATATCAAACTCTGGTTTTATGCATCACCCCACCTCTCCTTTCCCTTTATGCAGGCATAAGAGTGTTTTCTAAATGTGAGACTCTGTTCTATTTCCTAACTCAGTTCACGTGTAGCCATGTTTACAGGATCTTCATAAGTGATATCTTATGATAAGTTTCTTTTTCTGTGTGACTTATTTCACTTAGAATCATCGTACCTGAATCCACTCACTTTGCTGCTACTGGTCTTATGACATTGATTTCATGGCTGAGGGATATTCCATCGTACGTAAGTACCACAATGTTTTGAACCATTTTTATATTTCCTGGGATATTTAAGGTGTACCCAAGTTGAGGTTCTTGTAGTCAGTGCAGCCCTAAATTTGGAGGTGGCTCTTTCTTATTGATTTTCAGTTTTCCCAAGGTATATTCCCTAGACTGGAAGTGGCCTTGGCTCTGTAGCTCTGTTGTTTACTTGTTTTAGGGAACACAATGCACTCCTCCAGTGAGGCAGTTGGCAATTTACATCCCGCCCATCAGCATAACAAGGCTCCCAGTTCTCCAGGGCCTGTCTTGCCTTTCTGGTTTTTACACATTTTGTGGATGTCCCTTTTGACCGGTGGGAAGTGATACTTCTTTGTAGTGCAGATTTGCATTGCCCGCTTGCTTGCTTGGCCAAAAAGGGCGTATGCGTTTTCTCCTGAATATATTCAGGAGAAAACGCATACGCCCTTTTTGGCCAAGTGCACCATTGTCCAAGTTGTGCCCCTCTTCCTGTGCTTTACAGGCGATTCCAAGGTACCTCTTGAAATCTGTTTCCTGCTATTTTGCCTCGCTTTCAAGTCCGCCTCGTTGACTTCCCTCAACATATTTTTGGACGATAATTGTCCTTTATCACTCTGCCAGTTTTTGAATTGCTGTGCCCCTGAGCTCCATTTCTCAAATCGCTTTTTGTGAGCTGAACGCAAGTCCAAAATTTTGGATCATGTCCTATACTGGTTCCCGGTGGGTGGCTGAGACTTTGGTTAATTCTTCTTCCTGCCGGGAAATTAGAGTGACATGTGCCCGTCCAAATGCCTAACAGCTACTCTCTCATGGGTTCTCCCTCGTCCCTTCCATCCTCTGCCAAATTGGGAACCTGTGCAAACCAGGAGGTTAAAGGGCCTGTCTCTCCAAGTTGGGAGATTGATAGTAAGGCAGTTGGAAAGTCAAACTGGAGCACCAGGAGAGGGACTATTCGTTGAGTTTTAGAAAGCTTTCGTATTCACAGTGTGTCCATTCTCTAGGTTTCCTGTACATGTTATAGCTGTAGTAATATTCCCTTGAACCTGGAGAGTTGGGACCCATGGAATGGGGGCCATGCATTATTGCTTGAAAGGGTCTGCATTTGCTCACCCAATCTCACCAATCATCTCAGTCCCAAGTGTCCAGCCTTATGCCACATCCAGCTGTCATTGTAGATAGGGTCTTTCCAGGTTTCCTCAGACACCCTGAAGGAATTGTAAAGAATTTCCCTGTTTTTTGGTTTTGCTTTTGAAATTCCTTTTTATAGTGGGTTTGAGCTGATTCTCGCTGCCATGTTTATGCCACTCTAGACACACTTGATTCCCTTATGGAGACATATCAATACATAGGTTTTAAGATTCTTACTAGTCAGATATATTCCTCTGTGGGAAATATGGGGTTTTGAGTCTCTTTCACTAAGGAAGGTGTCGGTCTTGTCAATTCCCAAGTTGGTTTTTGAAACGGTCCGTGTGCTTATATCAAACTCTGGTTTTATGCATCACCCCACCTCTCCTTCCCCTTTATGCAGGCATAATAGTGTTTTCTAAATGTGAGACTCTGTTCTCTTTCCTAACTAAATTCACGTGTAGCCATGTTTACAGGATCTTCATAAGTGATATCTTATGATAAGTTTCTTTTTCTGTGTGACTTATTTCACTTAGAATCATCGTACCTGAATCCACTCACTTTGCTGCTACTGGTCTTATGACATTGATTTCATGGCTGAGGGATATTCCATCGTACGTAAGTACCACAATGTTTTGAACCATTTTTATATTTCCTGGGATATTTAAGGTGTACCCAAGTTGAGGTTCTTGTAGTCAGTGCAGCCCTAAATTTGGAGGTGGCTCTTTCTTATTGATTTTCAGTTTTCCCAAGGTATATTCCCTAGACTGGAAGTGGCCTTGGCTCTGTAGCTCTGTTGTTTACTTGTTTTAGGGAACACAATGCACTCCTCCAGTGAGGCAGTTGGCAATTTACATCCCGCCCATCAGCATAACAAGGCTCCCAGTTCTCCAGGGCCTGTCTTGCCTTTCTGGTTTTTACACATTTTGTGGATGTCCCTTTTGACCGGTGGGAAGTGATACTTCTTTGTAGTGCAGATTTGCATTGCCCGCTTGCTTGCTTGGCCAAAAAGGGCGTATGCGTTTTCTCCTGAATATATTCAGGAGAAAACGCATACGCCCTTTTTGGCCAAGTGCACCATTGTCCAAGTTGTGCCCCTCTTCCTGTGCTTTACAGGCGATTCCAAGGTACCTCTTGAAATCTGTTTCCTGCTATTTTGCCTCACTTTCAAGTCCGCCTCGTTGACTTCCCTCAACAGATTTTTGGACGATAGTTGTCCTTTATCACTCTGCCAGTTTGAGAATTGCTGTGCCCCTGAGCTCCATTTCTCAACTCGTTTTTTGTGAGCTGAACACAAGTCCAAAATTTTGGATCATGTCCTATACTGGTTCCCGGTGGGTGGCTGAGACTTTGGTTAATTCTTCTTCCTGCCGGGAAATTAGAGTGACATGTGCCCGTCCAAATGCCTAACAGCTACTCTCTCATGGGTTCTCTCTCGTCCCTTCCATCCTCTGCCAAATTGGGAACCTGTGCAAACCAGGAGGTTAAAGGGCCTGTCTCTCCAAGTTGGGAGATTGATAGTAAGGCAGTTGGAAAGTCAAACTGGAGCACCAGGAGAGGGACTATTCGTTGAGTTTTAGAAACCTTTCGTATTCACAGTGTGTACATTCTCTAGGTCTCCTGTACATGTTATAGCTGTAGTAATATTCCCTTGAACCTGGAGAGTTGGGACCCATGGAATGGGGGCCATGCATTATTGCTTGAAAGGGTCTGCATTTGCTCACCCAATCTCACCAATCCTCTCAGTCCCAAGTGTCCAGCCTTATGCCACATCCAGCTGTCATTGTAGATAGGGTCTTTCCAGGTTTCCTCAGACACCCTGAAGGAATTGTAAAGAATTTCCCTGTTTTTTGATTTGGCTTTTGAAATTCCTTTTTATAGTGGGTTTGAGCTGATACTCGCTGCCATGTTTATGCCACTCTAGACACACTTGATTCCCTTATGGAGACATATCAATACATAGGTTTTAAGATTCTTACTAGTCAGATATATTCCTCTGTGGGAAATATGGGGTTTTGAGTCTCTTTCACTGAGGAAGGTGTCGGTCTTGTCAATTCCAAAGTTGGTTTTTGAAACGGTCCCTGTGC
Organism: Mesoplodon densirostris; assembly: GCF_025265405.1. Taxonomy (NCBI): domain Eukaryota; kingdom Metazoa; phylum Chordata; class Mammalia; order Artiodactyla; family Ziphiidae; genus Mesoplodon; species Mesoplodon densirostris. The sequence goes on along the minus strand of NW_026778199.1, from coordinate 4,949,712 downwards.
TTATATCAAACTCTGGTTTTATGCATCACCCCACCTCTCCTTCCCCTTTATGCAGGCATAAGAGTGTTTTCTAAATGTGAGACTCCGTTCTCTTTCCTAACTCAGTTCACGTGTAGCCATGTTTACAGGATCTTCATAAGTGATATCTTATGATAAGTTTCTTTTTCTGTGTGACTTATTTCACTTAGAATCATCGTACCTGAATCCACTCACTTTGTTGCTACTGGTCTTATGACATTGATTTCATGGCTGAGGGATATTCCATCGTACGTAAGTACCACAATGTTTTGAACCATTTTTTATATTTCCTGGGATATTTAAGGTGTACCCAAGTTGAGGTTCTTGTAGTCAGTGCAGCCCTAAATTTGGAGGTGGCTCTTTCTTATTGATTTTCAGTTTTCCCAAGGTATATTCCCTAGACTGGAAGTGGCCTTGGCTCTGTAGCTCTGTTGTTTACTTGTTTTAGGGAACACAATGCACTCCTCCAGTGAGGCAGTTGGCAATTTACATCCCGCCCAACAGCATAACAAGGCTCCCAGTTCTCCAGGGCCTGTCTTGCCTTTCTGGTTTTTACACATTTTGTGGATGTCCCTTTTGACCGGTGGGAAGTGATACTTCTTTGTAGTGCAGATTTGCATTGCCCCCTTGCTTGCTTGGCCAAAAAGGGCGTATGCGTTTTCTCCTGAATATATTCAGGAGAAAACGCATACGCCCTTTTTGGCCAAGTGCACCATTGTCCAAGTTGTGCCCCTCTTCCTGTGCTTTACAGGCGATTCCAAGGTACCTCTTGAAATCTGTTTCCTGCTATTTTGCCTCGCTTTCAAGTCCGCCTCGTTGACTTCCCTCAACAGATTTTTGGACGATAGTTGTCCTTTATCACTCTGCCAGTTTGTGAATTGCTGTGCCCCTGAGCTCCATTTCTCAACTCGTTTTTTGTGAGCTGAACGCAAGTCCAAAATTTTGGATCATGTCCTATACTGGTTCCCGGTGGGTGGCTGAGACTTTGGTTAATTCTTCTTCCTGCCGGGAAATTAGAGTGACATGTGCCCGTCCAAATGCCTAACAGCTACTCTCTCATGGGTTCTCCCTCGTCCCTTCCATCCTCTGGCAAATTGGGAACCTGTGCAAACCAGGAGGTTAAAGGGCCTGTCTCTCCAAGTTGGGAGATTGATAGTAAGGCAGTTGGAAAGTCAAACTGGAGCACCAGGAGAGGGACTATTCGTTGAGTTTTAGAAACCTTTCGTATTCACAGTGTGTCCATTCTCTAGGTTTCCTGTACATGTTATAGCTGTAGTAATATTCCCTTGAACCTGGAGAGTTGGGACCCATGGAATGGGGGCCATGCATTATTGCTTGAAAGGGTCTGCATTTGCTCACCCAATCTCACCAATCCTCTCAGTCCCAAGTGTCCAGCCTTATGCCACATCCAGCTGTCATTGTAGATAGGGTCTTTCCAGGTTTCCTCAGACACCCTGAAGGAATTGTAAAGAATTTCCCTGTTTTTTCGTTTTGCTTTTGAAATTCCTTTTTATAGTGGGTTTGAGCTGATTCTCGCTGCCATGTTTATGCCACTCTAGACACACTTGATTCCCTTATGGAGTCATATCAATACATAGGTTTTAAGATTCTTACTAGTCAGATATATTCCTCTGTGGGAAATATGGGGTTTTGAGTCTCTTTCACTGAGGAAGGTGTAGGTCTTGTCTATTCCAAAGTTGGTTTTTGGAACGGTCCCTGTGCTTATATCAAACTCTGGTTTTATGCATCACCCCACCTCTCCATCCCCTTTATGCAGGCATAAGAGTGTTTTCTAAATGTGAGACTCTGTTCTCTTTCCTAACTCAGTTCACGTGTAGCCATGTTTACAGGATCTTCATAAGTGATATCTTATGATAAGTTTCTTTTTCTGTGTGACTTATTTCACTTAGAATCATCGTACCTGAATCCACTCACTTTGCTGCTTCTAGTCTTATGACATTGATTTCATGGCTGAGGGATATTCCATCGTACGTAAGTACCACAATGTTTTGAACCATTTTTATATTTCCTGGGATATTTAAGGTGTACCCAAGTTGAGGTTCTTGTAGCCAGTGCAGCCCGAAATTTGGAGGTGGCTCTTTCTTATTGATTTTCAGTTTTCCCAAGGTATATTCCCTAGACTAGAAGTGGCCTTGGCTCTGTAGCTCTGTTGTTTACTTGTTTTAGGGAACACAATGCACTCCTCCAGTGAGGCAGTTGGCAATTGACATCCCGCCCATCAGCATGACAAGGCTCCCTGTTCTCCAGGGCCTGTCTTGCCTTTCTGGTTTTTACACATTTTGTGGATGTCCCTTTTGACCGGTGGGAAGTGATACTTCTTTGTAGTGCAGATTTGCATTGCCCCCTTGCTTGCTTGGCCAAAAAGGGCGTATGCGTTTTCTCCTGAATATATTCAGGAGAAAACGCATACGCCCTTTTTGGCCAAGTGCACCATTGTCCAAGTTGTGCCCTTATTCCTGTGCTTTACAGGCGATTCCAAGGTACCTCTTGAAATCTGTTTCCTGCTATTTTGCCTCGCTTTCAAGTCCGCCTCGTTGACTTCCCTCAACAGATTTTTGGACGATAGTTGTCCTTTATCACTCTGCCAGTTTGTGAATTGCTGTGCCCCTGAGCTCCATTTCTCAACTCGTTTTTTGTGAGCTGAACGCAAGTCCAAAATTTTGGATCATGTCCTATACTGGTTCCCGGTGGGTGGCTGAGACTTTGGTTAATTCTTCTTCCTGCCGGGAAATTAGAGTGACATGTGCCCGTCCAAATGCCTAACAGCTACTCTCTCATGGGTTCTCCCTCGTCCCTTCCATCCTCTGCCAAATTGGGAACCTGTGCAAACCAGGAGTTTAAAGGGCCTGTCTCTCCAAGTTGGGAGATTGATAGTAAGGCAGTTGGAAAGTCAAACTGGAGCACCAGGAGAGGGACTATTCGTTGAGTTTTAGAAACCTTTCATATTCACCATGTGTCCATTCTCTAGGTTTCCTGTACATGTTATAGCTGTAGTAATATTCCCTTGAACCTGGAGAGTTGGGACCCATGGAATGGGGGCCATGCATTATTGCTTGAAAGGGTCTGCATTTGCTCACCCAATCTCACCAATCCTCTCAGTCCCAAGTGTCCAGCCTTATGCCACATCCAGCTGTCATTGTAGATAGGGTCTTTCCAGGTTTCCTCAGACACCCTGAAGGAATTGTAAAGAATTTCCCTGTTTTTTGGTTTTGCTTTTGAAATTCCTTTTTATAGTGGGTTTGAGCTGATTCTCGCTGCCATGTTTATGCCACTCTAGACACACTTGATTCCCTTATGGAGAGATATCAATACATAGGTTTTAAGATTCTTACTAGTCAGATATATTCCTCTGTGGGAAATATGGGGTTTTGAGTCTCTTTCACTGAGGAAGGTGTCGGTTTTGTCAATTCCAAAGTTGGTTTTTGAAACGGTCCCTGTGCTTATATCAAACTCTGGTTTTATGCATCACCCCACCTCTCCTTCCCCTTTATGCAGGCATAAGAGTGTTTTCTAAATGTGAGACTCTGTTCTCTTTCCCAACTCAGTTCACGTGTAGCCATGTTTACAGGATCTTCCTAAGTGATATCTTATGATAAGTTTCTTTTTCTGTGTGACTTATTTCACTTAGAATCATCGTACCTGAATCCACTCACTTTGCTGCTACTGGTCTTATGACATTGATTTCATGGCTGAGGGATATTCCATCGTACGTAAGTACCACAATGTTTTGAACCATTTTTATATTTCCTGGGATATTTAAGGTGTACCCAAGTTGAGGTTCTTGTAGCCAGTGCAGCCCTAAATTTGGAGGTGGCTCTTTCTTATTGATTTTCAGTTTTCCCAAGGTATATTCCCTAGACTGGAAGTGGCCTTGGCTCTGTAGCTCTGTTGTTTACTTGTTTTAGGGAACACAATGCACTCCTCCAGTGAGGCAGTTGGCAATTTACATCCCGCCCATCAGCATAACAAGGCTCCCTGTTCTCCAGGGCCTGTCTTGCCTTTCTGGTTTTTACACATTTTGTGGATGTCCCTTTTGACCGGTGGGAAGTGATACTTCTTTGTAGTGCAGATTTGCATTGCCCGCTTGCTTGCTTGGCCAAAAATGGCGTATGCGTTTTCTCCTGAATATATTCAGGAGAAAACGCATACGCCCTTTTTGGCCAAGTGCACCATTGTCCAAGTTGTGCCCCTCTTCCTGTGCTTTACAGGCGATTCCAAGGTACCTCTTGAAATCTGTTTCCTGCTATTTTGCCTCGCTTTCAAGTCCGCCTCGTTGACTTCCCTCAACAGATTTTTGGACGATAGTTGTCCTTTATCACTCTGCCAGTTTGTGAATTGCTGTGCCCCTGAGCTCCATTTCTCAACTCGTTTTTTGTGAGCTGAACGCAAGTCCAAAATTTTGGATCATGTCCTATACTGGTTCCCGGTGGGTGGCTGAGACTTTGGTTAATTCTTCTTCCTGCCGGGAAATTAGAGTGACATGTGCCCGTCCAAATGCCTAACAGCTACTCTCTCATGGGTTCTCCCTCGTCCCTTCCATCCTCTGGCAAATTGGGAACCTGTGCAAACCAGGAGGTTAAAGGGCCTGTCTCTCCAAGTTGGGAGATTGATAGTAAGGCAGTTGGAAAGTCAAACTGGAGCACCAGGAGAGGGACTATTCGTTGAGTTTTAGAAACCTTTCGTATTCACAGTGTGTCCATTCTCTAGGTTTCCTGTACATGTTATAGCTGTAGTAATATTCCCTTGAACCTGGAGAGTTGGGACCCATGGAATGGGGGCCATGCATTATTGCTTGAAAGGGTCTGCATTTGCTCACCCAATCTCACCAATCCTCTCAGTCCCAAGTGTCCAGCCTTATGCCACATCCAGCTGTCATTGTAGATAGGGTCTTTCCAGGTTTCCTCAGACACCCTGAAGGAATTGTAAAGAATTTCCCTGTTTTTTCGTTTTGCTTTTGAAATTCCTTTTTATAGTGGGTTTGAGCTGATTCTCGCTGCCATGTTTATGCCACTCTAGACACACTTGATTCCCTTATGGAGTCATATCAATACATAGGTTTTAAGATTCTTACTAGTCAGATATATTCCTCTGTGGGAAATATGGGGTTTTGAGTCTCTTTCACTGAGGAAGGTGTAGGTCTTGTCTATTCCAAAGTTGGTTTTTGGAACGGTCCCTGTGCTTATATCAAACTCTGGTTTTATGCATCACCCCACCTCTCCATCCCCTTTATGCAGGCATAAGAGTGTTTTCTAAATGTGAGACTCTGTTCTCTTTCCTAACTCAGTTCACGTGTAGCCATGTTTACAGGATCTTCATAAGTGATATCTTATGATAAGTTTCTTTTTCTGTGTGACTTATTTCACTTAGAATCATCGTACCTGAATCCACTCACTTTGCTGCTTCTAGTCTTATGACATTGATTTCATGGCTGAGGGATATTCCATCGTACGTAAGTACCACAATGTTTTGAACCATTTTTATATTTCCTGGGATATTTAAGGTGTACCCAAGTTGAGGTTCTTGTAGCCAGTGCAGCCCGAAATTTGGAGGTGGCTCTTTCTTATTGATTTTCAGTTTTCCCAAGGTATATTCCCTAGACTAGAAGTGGCCTTGGCTCTGTAGCTCTGTTGTTTACTTGTTTTAGGGAACACAATGCACTCCTCCAGTGAGGCAGTTGGCAATTGACATCCCGCCCATCAGCATGACAAGGCTCCCTGTTCTCCAGGGCCTGTCTTGCCTTTCTGGTTTTTACACATTTTGTGGATGTCCCTTTTGACCGGTGGGAAGTGATACTTCTTTGTAGTGCAGATTTGCATTGCCCCCTTGCTTGCTTGGCCAAAAAGGGCGTATGCGTTTTCTCCTGAATATATTCAGGAGAAAACGCATACGCCCTTTTTGGCCAAGTGCACCATTGTCCAAGTTGTGCCCCTATTCCTGTGCTTTACAGGCGATTCCAAGGTACCTCTTGAAATCTGTTTCCTGCTATTTTGCCTCGCTTTCAAGTCCGCCTCGTTGACTTCCCTCAACAGATTTTTGGACGATAGTTGTCCTTTATCACTCTGCCAGTTTGTGAATTGCTGTGCCCCTGAGCTCCATTTCTCAACTCGTTTTTTGTGAGCTGAACGCAAGTCCAAAATTTTGGATCATGTCCTATACTGGTTCCCGGTGGGTGGCTGAGACTTTGGTTAATTCTTCTTCCTGCCGGGAAATTAGAGTGACATGTGCCCGTCCAAATGCCTAACAGCTACTCTCTCATGGGTTCTCCCTCGTCCCTTCCATCCTCTGCCAAATTGGGAACCTGTGCAAACCAGGAGTTTAAAGGGCCTGTCTCTCCAAGTTGGGAGATTGATAGTAAGGCAGTTGGAAAGTCAAACTGGAGCACCAGGAGAGGGACTATTCGTTGAGTTTTAGAAACCTTTCATATTCACCATGTGTCCATTCTCTAGGTTTCCTGTACATGTTATAGCTGTAGTAATATTCCCTTGAACCTGGAGAGTTGGGACCCATGGAATGGGGGCCATGCATTATTGCTTGAAAGGGTCTGCATTTGCTCACCCAATCTCACCAATCCTCTCAGTCCCAAGTGTCCAGCCTTATGCCACATACAGCTGTCATTGTAGATAGGGTCTTTCCAGGTTTCCTCAGACACCCTGAAGGAATTGTAAAGAATTTCCCTGTTTTTTGGTTTTGCTTTTGAAATTCCTTTTTATAGTGGGTTTGAGCTGATTCTCGCTGCCATGTTTATGCCACTCTAGACACACATGATTCCCTTATGGAGAGATATCAATACATAGGTTTTAAGATTCTTACTAGTCAGATATATTCCTCTGTGGGAAATATGGGGTTTTGAGTCTCTTTCACTGAGGAAGGTGTCGGTTTTGTCAATTCCAAAGTTGGTTTTTGAAACGGTCCCTGTGCTTATATCAAACTCTGGTTTTATGCATCACCCCACCTCTCCTTCCCCTTTATGCAGGTATAAGAGTGTTTTCTAAATGTGAGACTCTGTTCTCTTTCCCAACTCAGTTCACGTGTAGCCATGTTTACAGGATCTTCCTAAGTGATATCTTATGATAAGTTTCTTTTTCTGTGTGACTTATTTCACTTAGAATCATCGTACCTGAATCCACTCACTTTGCTGCTACTGGTCTTATGACATTGATTTCATGGCTGAGGGATATTCCATCGTACGTAAGTACCACAATGTTTTGAACCATTTTTATATTTCCTGGGATATTTAAGGTGTACCCAAGTTGAGGTTCTTGTAGCCAGTGCAGCCCTAAATTTGGAGGTGGCTCTTTCTTATTGATTTTCAGTTTTCCCCAGGTATATTCCCTAGACTGGAAGTGGCCTTGGCTCTGTAGCTCTGTTGTTTACTTGTTTTAGGGAACACAATGCACTCCTCCAGTGAGGCAGTTGGCAATTTACATCCCGCCCATCAGCATAACAAGGCTCCCTGTTCTCCAGGGCCTGTCTTGCCTTTCTGGTTTTTACACATTTTGTGGATGTCCCTTTTGACCGGTGGGAAGTGATTCTTCTTTGTAGTGCAGATTTGCATTGCCCGCTTGCTTGCTTGGCCAAAAAGGGCGTATGCGTTTTCTCCTGAATATATTCAGGAGAAAACGCATACGCCCTTTTTGGCCAAGTGCACCATTGTCCAAGTTGTGCCCCTATTCCTGTGCTTTACAGGCGATTCCAAAGTACCTCTTGAAATCTGTTTCCTGCTATTTTGCCTCACTTTCAAGTCCGCCTCGTTGACTTGCCTCAACAGATTTTTGGACGATAGTTGTCCTTTATCACTCTGCCAGTATGTGAATTGCTGTGCCCCTGAGCTCCATTTCTCAACTCCTTTTTTGGGAGCTGAACGCAAGTCCAAAATTTTGGATCATGTCCTATACTGGTTCCCGGTGGGTGGCTGAGACTTTGGTTAATTCTTCTTCCTGCCGGGAAATTAGAGTGACATGTGCCCGTCCAAATGCCTAACAGCTACTCTCTCATGGGTTCTCCCTCGTCCCTTCCATCCTCTGGCAAATTGGGAACCTGTGCAAACCAGGAGGTTAAAGGGCCTGTCTCTCCAAGTTGGGAGATTGATAGTAAGGCAGTTGGAAAGTCAAACTGGAGCACCAGGAGAGGGACTATTCGTTGAGTTTTAGAAACCTTTCGTATTCACAGTGTGTCCATTCTCTAGGTTTCCTGTACATGTTATAGCTGTAGTAATATTCCCTTGAACCTGGAGAGTTGGGACCCATGGAATGGGGGCCATGCATTATTGCTTGAAAGGGTCTGCATTTGCTCACCCAATCTCACCAATCCTCTCAGACCCAAGTGTCCAGCCTTATGCCACATCCAGCTGTCATTGTAGATAGGGTCTTTCCAGGTTTCCTCAGACACCCTGAAGGAATTGTAAAGAATTTCCCTGTTTTTTCGTTTTGCTTTTGAAATTCCTTTTTATAGTGGGTTTGAGCTGATTCTCGCTGCCATGTTTATGCCACTCTAGACACACTTGATTCCCTTATGGAGTCATATCAATACATAGGTTTTAAGATTCTTACTAGTCAGATATATTCCTCTGTGGGAAATATGGGGTTTTGAGTCTCTTTCACTGAGGAAGGTGTAGGTCTTGTCTATTCCAAAGTTGGTTTTTGGAACGGTCCCTGTGCTTATATCAAACTCTGGTTTTATGCATCACCCCACCTCTCCATCCCCTTTATGCAGGCATAAGAGTGTTTTCTAAATGTGAGACTCTGTTCTCTTTCCTAACTCAGTTCACGTGTAGCCATGTTTACAGGATCTTCATAAGTGATATCTTATGATAAGTTTCTTTTTCTGTGTGACTTATTTCACTTAGAATCATCGTACCTGAATCCACTCACTTTGCTGCTTCTAGTCTTATGACATTGATTTCATGGCTGAGGGATATTCCATCGTACGTAAGTACCACAATGTTTTGAACCATTTTTATATTTCCTGGGATATTTAAGGTGTACCCAAGTTGAGGTTCTTGTAGCCAGTGCAGCCCGAAATTTGGAGGTGGCTCTTTCTTATTGATTTTCAGTTTTCCCAAGGTATATTCCCTAGACTAGAAGTGGCCTTGGCTCTGTAGCTCTGTTGTTTACTTGTTTTAGGGAACACAATGCACTCCTCCAGTGAGGCAGTTGGCAATTGACATCCCGCCCATCAGCATGACAAGGCTCCCTGTTCTCCAGGGCCTGTCTTGCCTTTCTGGTTTTTACACATTTTGTGGATGTCCCTTTTGACCGGTGGGAAGTGATACTTCTTTGTAGTGCAGATTTGCATTGCCCCCTTGCTTGCTTGGCCAAAAAGGGCGTATGCGTTTTCTCCTGAATATATTCAGGAGAAAACGCATACGCCCTTTTTGGCCAAGTGCACCATTGTCCAAGTTGTGCCCCTCTTCCTGTGCTTTACAGGCGATTCCAAGGTACCTCTTGAAATCTGTTTCCTGCTATTTTGCCTCGCTTTCAAGTCCGCCTCGTTGACTTCCCTCAACAGATTTTTGGACGATAGTTGTCCTTTATCACTCTGCCAGTTTGTGAATTGCTGTGCCCCTGAGCTCCATTTCTCAACTCGTTTTTTGTGAGCTGAACGCAAGTCCAAAATTTTGGATCATGTCCTATACTGGTTCCCGGTGGTTGGCTGAGACTTTGGTAAATTCTTCTTCCTGCCGGGAAATTAGAGTGACATGTGCCCGTCCAAATGCCTAACAGCTACTCTCTCATGGGTTCTCCCTCGTCCCTTCCATCCTCTGCCAAATTGGGAACCTGTGCAAACCAGGAGTTTAAAGGGCCTGTCTCTCCAAGTTGGGAGATTGATAGTAAGGCAGTTGGAAAGTCAAACTGGAGCACCAGGAGAGGGACTATTCGTTGAGTTTTAGAAACCTTTCATATTCACCATGTGTGCATTCTCTAGGTTTCCTGTACATGTTATAGCTGTAGTAATATTCCCTTGAACCTGGAGAGTTGGGACCCATGGAATGGGGGCCATGCATTATTGCTTGAAAGGGTCTGCATTTGCTCACCCAATCTCACCAATCCTCTCAGTCCCAAGTGTCCAGCCTTATGCCACATCCAGCTGTCATTGTAGATAGGGTCTTTCCAGGTTTCCTCAGACACCCTGAAGGAATTGTAAAGAATTTCCCTGTTTTTTGGTTTTGCTTTTGAAATTCCTTTTTATAGTGGGTTTGAGCTGATTCTCGCTGCCATGTTTATGCCATTCTAGACACACTTGATTCCCTTATGGAGAGATATCAATACATAGGTTTTAAGATTCTTACTAGTCAGATATATTCCTCTGTGGGAAATATGGGGTTTTGAGTCTCTTTCACTGAGGAAGGTGTCGGTTTTGTCAATTCCAAAGTTGGTTTTTGAAACGGTCCCTGTGCTTATATCAAACTCTGGTTTTATGCATCACCCCACCTCTCCTTCCCCTTTATGCAGGCATAAGAGTGTTTTCTAAATGTGAGACTCTGTTCTCTTTCCCAACTCAGTTCACGTGTAGCCATGTTTACAGGATCTTCCTAAGTGATATCTTATGATAAGTTTCTTTTTCTGTGTGACTTATTTCACTTAGAATCATCGTACCTGAATCCACTCACTTTGCTGCTACTGGTCTTATGACATTGATTTCATGGCTGAGGGATATTCCATCGTACGTAAGTACCACAAGGTTTTGAACCATTTTTATATTTCCTGGGATATTTAAGGTGTACCCAAGTTGAGGTTCTTGTAGCCAGTGCAGCCCTAAATTTGGAGGTGGCTCTTTCTTATTGATTTTCAGTTTTCCCAAGGTATATTCCCTAGACTGGAAGTGGCCTTGGCTCTGTAGCTCTGTTGTTTACTTGTTTTAGGGAACACAATGCACTCCTCCAGTGAGGCAGTTGGCAATTTACATCCCGCCCATCAGCATAACAAGGCTCCCTGTTCTCCAGGGCCTGTCTTGCCTTTCTGGTTTTTACACATTTTGTGGATGTCCCTTTTGACCGGTGGGAAGTGATACTTCTTTGTAGTGCAGATTTGCATTGCCCGCTTGCTTGCTTGGCCAAAAAGGGCGTATGCGTTTTCTCCTGAATATATTCAGGAGAAAACGCATACGCCCTTTTTGGCCAAGTGCACCATTGTCCAAGTTGTGCCCCTCTTCCTGTGCTTTACAGGCGATTCCAAGGTACCTCTTGAAATCTGTTTCCTGCTATTTTGCCTCGCTTTCAAGTCCGCCTCGTTGACTTCCCTCAACAGATTTTTGGACGATAGTTGTCCTTTATCACTCTGCCAGTTTGTGAATTGCTGTGCCCCTGAGCTCCATTTCTCAACTCGTTTTTTGTGAGCTGAACACAAGTCCAAAATTTTGGATCATGTCCTATACTGGTTCCCGGTGGGTGGCTGAGACTTTGGTTAATTCTTCTTCCTGCCGGGAAATTAGAGTGACATGTGCCCGTCCAAATGCCTAACAGCTACTCTCTCATGGGTTCTCCCTCGTCCCTTCCATCCTCTGGCAAATTGGGAACCTGTGCAAACCAGGAGGTTAAAGGGCCTGTCTCTCCAAGTTGGGAGATTGATAGTAAGGCAGTTGGAAAGTCAAACTGGAGCACCAGGAGAGGGACTATTCGTTGAGTTTTAGAAACCTTTCGTATTCACAGTGTGTCCATTCTCTAGGTTTCCTGTACATGTTATAGCTGTAGTAATATTCCCTTGAACCTGGAGAGTTGGGACCCATGGAATGGGGGCCATGCATTATTGCTTGAAAGGGTCTGCATTTGCTCACCCAATCTCACCAATCCTCTCAGACCCAAGTGTCCAGCCTTATGCCACATCCAGCTGTCATTGTAGATAGGGTCTTTCCAGGTTTCCTCAGACACCCTGAAGGAATTGTAAAGAATTTCCCTGTTTTTTCGTTTTGCTTTTGAAATTCCTTTTTATAGTGGGTTTGAGCTGATTCTCGCTGCCATGTTTATGCCACTCTAGACACACTTGATTCCCTTATGGAGTCATATCAATCCATAGGTTTTAAGATTCTTACTAGTCAGATATATTCCTCTGTGGGAAATATGGGGTTTTGAGTCTCTTTCACTGAGGAAGGTGTAGATCTTGTCTATTCCAAAGTTGGTTTTTGGAACGGTCCCTGTGCTTATATCAAACTCTGGTTTTATGCATCACCCCACCTCTCCATCCCCTTTATGCAGGCATAAGAGTGTTTTCTAAATGTGAGACTCTGTTCTCTTTCCTAACTCAGTTCACGTGTAGCCATGTTTACAGGATCTTCATAAGTGATATCTTATGATAAGTTTCTTTTTCTGTGTGACTTATTTCACTTAGAATCATCGTACCTGAATCCACTCACTTTGCTGCTTCTAGTCTTATGACATTGATTTCATGGCTGAGGGATATTCCATCGTACGTAAGTACCACAATGTTTTGAACCATTTTTATATTTCCTGGGATATTTAAGGTGTACCCAAGTTGAGGTTCTTGTAGCCAGTGCAGCCCGAAATTTGGAGGTGGCTCTTTCTTATTGATTTTCAGTTTTCCCAAGGTATATTCCCTAGACTAGAAGTGGCCTTGGCTCTGTAGCTCTGTTGTTTACTTGTTTTAGGGAACACAATGCACTCCTCCAGTGAGGCAGTTGGCACTTGACATCCCGCCCATCAGCATGACAAGGCTCCCTGTTCTCCAGGGCCTGTCTTGCCTTTCTGGTTTTTACACATTTTGTGGATGTCCCTTTTGACCGGTGGGAAGTGATACTTCTTTGTAGTGCAGATTTGCATTGCCCCCTTGCTTGCTTGGCCAAAAAGGGCGTATTCGTTTTCTCCTGAATATATTCAGGAGAAAACGCATACGCCCTTTTTGGCCAAGTGCACCATTGTCCAAGTTGTGCCCCTATTCCTGTGCTTTACAGGCGATTCCAAGGTACCTCTTGAAATCTGTTTCCTGCTATTTTGCCTCGTTTTCAAGTCCGCCTCGTTGACTTCCCTCAACAGATTTTTGGACGATAGTTGTCCTTTATCACTCTGCCAGTTTGTGTATTGCTGTGCCCCTGAGCTCCATTTCTCAACTCGTTTTTTGTGAGCTGAACGCAAGTCCAAAATTTTGGATCATGTCCTATACTGGTTCCCGGTGGGTGGCTGAGACTTTGGTTAATTCTTCTTCCTGCCGGGAAATTAGAGTGACATGTGCCCGTCCAAATGCCTAACAGCTACTCTCTCATGGGTTCTCCCTCGTCCCTTCCATCCTCTGCCAAATTGGGAACCTGTGCAAACCAGGAGTTTAAAGGGCCTGTCTCTCCAAGTTGGGAGATTGATAGTAAGGCAGTTGGAAAGTCAAACTGGAGCACCAGGAGAGGGACTATTCGTTGAGTTTTAGAAACCTTTCATATTCACCATGTGTCCATTCTCTAGGTTTCCTGTACATGTTATAGCTGTAGTAATATTCCCTTGAACCTGGAGAGTTGGGACCCATGGAATGGGGGCCTTGCATTATTGCTTGAAAGGGTCTGCATTTGCTCACCCAATCTCACCAATCCTCTCAGTCCCAAGTGTCCAGCCTTATGCCACATCCAGCTGTCATTGTAGATAGGGTCTTTCCAGGTTTCCTCAGACACCCTGAAGGAATTGTAAAGAATTTCCCTGTTTTTTGGTTTTGCTTTTGAAATTCCTTTTTATAGTGGGTTTGAGCTGATTCTCGCTGCCATGTTTATGCCACTCTAGACACACTTGATTCCCTTATGGAGAGATATCAATACATAGGTTTTAAGATTCTTACTAGTCAGATATATTCCTCTGTGGGAAATATGGGGTTTTGAGTCTCTTTCACTGAGGAAGGTGTCGGTTTTGTCAATTCCAAAGTTGGTTTTTGAAACGGTCCCTGTGCTTATATCAAACTCTGGTTTTATGCATCACCCCACCTCTCCTTCCCCTTTATGCAGGCATAAGAGTGTTTTCTAAATGTGAGACTCTGTTCTCTTTCCCAACTCAGTTCACGTGTAGCCATGTTTACAGGATCTTCCTAAGTGATATCTTATGATAAGTTTCTTTTTCTGTGTGACTTATTTCACTTAGAATCATCGTACCTGAATCCACTCACTTTGCTGCTACTGGTCTTATGACATTGATTTCATGGCTGAGGGATATTCCATCGTACGTAAGTACCACAATGTTTTGAACCATTTTTATATTTCCTGGGATATTTAAGGTGTACCCAAGTTGAGGTTCTTGTAGCCAGTGCAGCCCTAAATTTGGAGGTGGCTCTTTCTTATTGATTTTCAGTTTTCCCAAGGTATATTCCCTAGACTGGAAGTGGCCTTGGCTCTGTAGCTCTGTTGTTTACTTGTTTTAGGGAACACAATGCACTCCTCCAGTGAGGCAGTTGGCAATTTACATCCCGCCCATCAGCATAACAAGGCTCCCTGTTCTCCAGGGCCTGTCTTGCCTTTCTGGTTTTTACACATTTTGTGGATGTCCCTTTTGACCGGTGGGAAGTGATACTTCTTTGTAGTGCAGATTTGCATTGCCCGCTTGCTTGCTTGGCCAAAAAGGGCGTATGCGTTTTCTCCTGAATATATTCAGGAGAAAACGCATACGCCCTTTTTGGCCAAGTGCACCATTGTCCAAGTTGTGCCCCTCTTCCTGTGCTTTACAGGCGATTCCAAGGTACCTCTTGAAATCTGTTTCCTGCTATTTTGCCTCGCTTTCAAGTCCGCCTCGTTGACTTCCCTCAACAGATTTTTGGACGATAGTTGTCCTTTATCACTCTGCCAGTTTGTGAACTGCTGTGCCCCTGAGCTCCATTTCTCAACTCGTTTTTTGTGAGCTGAACACAAGTCCAAAATTTTGGATCATGTCCTATACTGGTTCCCGGTGGGTGGCTGAGACTTTGGTTAATTCTTCTTCCTGCCGGGAAATTAGAGTGACATGTGCCCGTCCAAATGCCTAACAGCTACTCTCTCATGGGTTCTCCCTCGTCCCTTCCATCCTCTGGCAAATTGGGAACCTGTGCAAACCAGGAGGTTAAAGGGCCTGTCTCTCCAAGTTGGGAGATTGATAGTAAGGCAGTTGGAAAGTCAAACTGGAGCACCAGGAGAGGGACTATTCGTTGAGTTTTAGAAACCTTTCGTATTCACAGTGTGTCCATTCTCTAGGTTTCCTGTACATGTTATAGCTGTAGTAATATTCCCTTGAACCTGGAGAGTTGGGACCCATGGAATGGGGGCCATGCATTATTGCTTGAAAGGGTCTGCATTTGCTCACCCAATCTCACCAATCCTCTCAGACCCAAGTGTCCAGCCTTATGCCACATCCAGCTGTCATTGTAGATAGGGTCTTTCCAGGTTTCCTCAGACACCCTGAAGGAATTGTAAAGAATTTCCCTGTTTTTTCGTTTTGCTTTTGAAATTCCTTTTTATAGTGGGTTTGAGCTGATTCTCGCTGCCATGTTTATGCCACTCTAGACACACTTGATTCCCTTATGGAGTCATATCAATACATAGGTTTTAAGATTCTTACTAGTCAGATATATTCCTCTGTGGGAAATATGGGGTTTTGAGTCTCTTTCACTGAGGAAGGTGTAGGTCTTGTCTATTCCAAAGTTGGTTTTTGGAACGGTCCCTGTGCTTATATCAAACTCTGGTTTTATGCATCACCCCACCTCTCCATCCCCTTTATGCAGGCATAAGAGTGTTTTCTAAATGTGAGACTCTGTTCTCTTTCCTAACTCAGTTCACGTGTAGCCATGTTTACAGGATCTTCATAAGTGATATCTTATGATAAGTTTCTTTTTCTGTGTGACTTATTTCACTTAGAATCATCGTACCTGAATCCACTCACTTTGCTGCTTCTAGTCTTATGACATTGATTTCATGGCTGAGGGATATTCCATCGTACGTAAGTACCACAATGTTTTGAACCATTTTTATATTTCCTGGGATATTTAAGGTGTACCCAAGTTGAGGTTCTTGTAGCCAGTGCAGCCCGAAATTTGGAGGTGGCTCTTTCTTATTGATTTTCAGTTTTCCCAAGGTATATTCCCTAGACTAGAAGTGGCCTTGGCTCTGTAGCTCTGTTGTTTACTTGTTTTAGGGAACACAATGCACTCCTCCAGTGAGGCAGTTGGCACTTGACATCCCGCCCATCAGCATGACAAGGCTCCCTGTTCTCCAGGGCCTGTCTTGCCTTTCTGGTTTTTACACATTTTGTGGATGTCCCTTTTGACCGGTGGGAAGTGATACTTCTTTGTAGTGCAGATTTGCATTGCCCCCTTGCTTGCTTGGCCAAAAAGGGCGTATGCGTTTTCTCCTGAATATATTCAGGAGAAAACGCATACGCCCTTTTTGGCCAAGTGCACCATTGTCCAAGTTGTGCCCCTATTCCTGTGCTTTACAGGCGATTCCAAGGTACCTCTTGAAATCTGTTTCCTGCTATTTTGCCTCGTTTTCAAGTCCGCCTCGTTGACTTCCCTCAACAGATTTTTGGACGATAGTTGTCCTTTATCACTCTGCCAGTTTGTGTATTGCTGTGCCCCTGAGCTCCATTTCTCAACTCGTTTTTTGTGAGCTGAACGCAAGTCCAAAATTTTGGATCATGTCCTATACTGGTTCCCGGTGGGTGGCTGAGACTTTGGTTAATTCTTCTTCCTGCCGGGAAATTAGAGTGACATGTGCCCGTCCAAATGCCTAACAGCTACTCTCTCATGGGTTCTCCCTCGTCCCTTCCATCCTCTGCCAAATTGGGAACCTGTGCAAACCAGGAGTTTAAAGGGCCTGTCTCTCCAAGTTGGGAGATTGATAGTAAGGCAGTTGGAAAGTCAAACTGGAGCACCAGGAGAGGGACTATTCGTTGAGTTTTAGAAACCTTTCATATTCACCATGTGTCCATTCTCTAGGTTTCCTGTACATGTTATAGCTGTAGTAATATTCCCTTGAACCTGGAGAGTTGGGACCCATGGAATGGGGGCCTTGCATTATTGCTTGAAAGGGTCTGCATTTGCTCACCCAATCTCACCAATCCTCTCAGTCCCAAGTGTCCAGCCTTATGCCACATCCAGCTGTCATTGTAGATAGGGTCTTTCCAGGTTTCCTCAGACACCCTGAAGGAATTGTAAAGAATTTCCCTGTTTTTTGGTTTTGCTTTTGAAATTCCTTTTTATAGTGGGTTTGAGCTGATTCTCGCTGCCATGTTTATGCCACTCTAGACACACTTGATTCCCTTATGGAGACATATCAATACATAGGTTTTAAGATTCTTACTAGTCAGATATATTCCTCTGTGGGAAATATGGGGTTTTGAGTCTCTTTCACTGAGGAAGGTGTCGGTCTTGTCAATTCCAAAGTTGGTTTTTGAAACGGTCCCTGTGCTTATATCAAACTCTGGTTTTATGCATCACCCCACCTCTCCTTCCCCTTTATGCAGGCATAAGAGTGTTTTCTAAATGTGAGACTCTGTTCTCTTTCCTAACTCAGTTCACGTGTAGCCATGTTTACAGGATCTTCATAAGTGATATCTTATGATAAGTTTCTTTTTCTGTGTGACTTATTTCACTTAGAATCATCGTACCTGAATCCACTCACTTTGCTGCTACTGGTCTTATGACATTGATTTCATGGCTGAGGGATATTCCATCGTACGTAAGTACCACAATGTTTTGAACCATTTTTATATTTCCTGGGATATTTAAGGTGTACCCAAGTTGAGGTTCTTGTAGTCAGTGCAGCCCTAAATTTGGAGGTGGCTCTTTCTTATTGATTTTCAGTTTTCCCAAGGTATATTCCCTAGACTGGAAGTGGCCTTGGCTCTGTAGCTCTGTTGTTTACTTGTTTTAGGGAACACAATGCACTCCTCCAGTTAGGCAGTTGGCAATTGACATCCCGCCCATCAGCATAACAATGCTCCCAGTTCTCCAGGGCCTGTCTTGCCTTTCTGGTTTTTACACATTTTGTGGATGTCCCTTTTGACCGGTGGGAAGTGATACTTCTTTGTAGTGCAGATTTGCATTGCCCGCTTGCTTGCTTGGCCAAAAAGGGCGTATGCGTTTTCTCCTGAATATATTCAGGAGAAAACGCATACGCCCTTTTTGGCCAAGTGCACCATTGTCCAAGTTGTGCCCCTCTTCCTGTGCTTTACAGGCGATTCCAAGGTACCTCTTGAAATCTGTTTCCTGCTATTTTGCCTCACTTTCAAGTCCGCCTCGTTGACTTCCCTCAACAGATTTTTGGACGATAGTTGTCCTTTATCACTCTGCCAGTTTGAGAATTGCTGTGCCCCTGAGCTCCATTTCTCAACTCGTTTTTTGTGAGCTGAACACAAGTCCAAAATTTTGGATCATGTCCTATACTGGTTCCCGGTGGGTGGCTGAGACTTTGGTTAATTCTTCTTCCTGCCGGGAAATTAGAGTGACATGTGCCCGTCCAAATGCCTAACAGCTACTCTCTCATGGGTTCTCTCTCGTCCCTTCCATCCTCTGCCAAATTGGGAACCTGTGCAAACCAGGAGGTTAAAGGGCCTGTCTCTCCAAGTTGGGAGATTGATAGTAAGGCAGTTGGAAAGTCAAACTGGAGCACCAGGAGAGGGACTATTCGTTGAGTTTTAGAAACCTTTCGTATTCACAGTGTGTACATTCTCTAGGTCTCCTGTACATGTTATAGCTGTAGTAATATTCCCTTGAACCTGGAGAGTTGGGACCCATGGAATGGGGGCCATGCATTATTGCTTGAAAGGGTCTGCATTCGCTCACCCAATCTCACCAATCCTCTCAGTCCCAAGTGTCCAGCCTTATGCCACATCCAGCTGTCATTGTAGATAGGGTCTTTCCAGGTTTCCTCAGACACCCTGAAGGAATTGTAAAGAATTTCCCTGTTTTTTGATTTGGCTTTTGAAATTCCTTTTTATAGTGGGTTTGAGCTGATACTCGCTGCCATGTTTATGCCACTCTAGACACACTTGATTCCCTTATGGAGACATATCAATACATAGGTTTTAAGATTCTTACTAGTCAGATATATTCCTCTGTGGGAAATATGGGGTTTTGAGTCTCTTTCACTGAGGAAGGTGTCGGTCTTGTCAATTCCAAGTTGGTTTTTGAAACGGTCCCTGTGCTTATATCAAACTCTGGTTTTATGCATCACCCCACCTCTCCTTCCCCTTTATGCAGGCATAAGAGTGTTTTCTAAATGTGAGACTCTGTTCTCTTTCCTAACTCAGTTCACGTGTAGCCATGTTTACAGGATCTTCATAAGTGATATCTTATGATAAGTTTCTTTTTCTGTGTGACTTATTTCACTTAGAATCATCGTACCTGAATCCACTCACTTTGTTGCTACTGGTCTTATGACATTGATTTCATGGCTGAGGGATATTCCATCGTACGTAAGTACCACAATGTTTTGAACCATTTTTTATATTTCCTGGGATATTTAAGGTGTACCCAAGTTGAGGTTCTTGTAGTCAGTGCAGCCCTAAATTTGGAGGTGGCTCTTTCTTATTGATTTTCAGTTTTCCCAAGGTATATTCCCTAGACTGGAAGTGGCCTTGGCTCTGTAGCTCTGTTGTTTACTTGTTTTAGGGAACACAATGCACTCCTCCAGTGAGGCAGTTGGCAATTTACATCCCGCCCATCAGCATGACAAGGCTCCCAGTTCTCCAGGGCCTGTCTTGCCTTTCTGGTTTTTACACATTTTGTGGATGTCCCTTTTGACCGGTGGGAAGTGATACTTCTTTGTAGTGCAGATTTGCATTGCCCCCTTGCTTGCTTGGCCAAAAAGGGCGTATGCGTTTTCTCCTGAATATATTCAGGAGAAAACGCATACGCCCTTTTTGGCCAAGTGCACCATTGTCCAAGTTGTGCCCCTCTTCCTGTGCTTTACAGGCGATTCCAAGGTACCTCTTGAAATCTGTTTCCTGCTATTTTGCCTCGCTTTCAAGTCCGCCTCGTTGACTTCCCTCAACAGATTTTTGGACGATAGTTGTCCTTTATCACTCTGCCAGTTTGTGAATTGCTGTGCCCCTGAGCTCCATTTCTCAACTCGTTTTTTGTGAGCTGAACGCAAGTCCAAAATTTTGGATCATGTCCTATACTGGTTCCCGGTGGGTGGCTGAGACTTTGGTTAATTCTTCTTCCTGCCGGGAAATTAGAGTGACATGTGCCCGTCCAAATGCCTAACAGCTACTCTCTCATGGGTTCTCCCTCGTCCCTTCCATCCTCTGCCAAATTGGGAACCTGTGCAAACCAGGAGTTTAAAGGGCCTGTCTCTCCAAGTTGGGAGATTGATAGTAAGGCAGTTGGAAAGTCAAACTGGAGCACCAGGAGAGGGACTATTCGTTGAGTTTTAGAAACCTTTCATATTCACCATGTGTCCATTCTCTAGGTTTCCTGTACATGTTATAGCTGTAGTAATATTCCCTTGAACCTGGAGAGTTGGGACCCATGGAATGGGGGCCATGCATTATTGCTTGAAAGGGTCTGCATTTGCTCACCCAATCTCACCAATCCTCTCAGTCCCAAGTGTCCAGCCTTATGCCACATCCAGCTGTCATTGTAGATAGGGTCTTACCAGGTTTCCTCAGACACCCTGAAGGAATTGTAAAGAATTTCCCTGTTTTTTGGTTTTGCTTTTGAAATTCCTTTTTATAGTGGGTTTGAGCTGATTCTCGCTGCCATGTTTATGCCACTCTAGACACACTTGATTCCCTTATGGAGACATATCAATACATAGGTTTTAAGATTCTTACTAGTCAGATATATTCCTCTGTGGGAAATATGGGGTTTTGAGTCTCTTTCACTAAGGAAGGTGTCGGTCTTGTCAATTCCCAAGTTGGTTTTTGAAACGGTCCGTGTGCTTATATCAAACTCTGGTTTTATGCATCACCCCACCTCTCCTTCCCCTTTATGCAGGCATAAGAGTGTTTTCTAAATGTGAGACTCTGTTCTCTTTCCTAACTAAATTCACGTGTAGCCATGTTTACAGGATCTTCATAAGTGATATCTTATGATAAGTTTCTTTTTCTGTGTGACTTATTTCACTTAGAATCATCGTACCTGAATCCACTCACTTTGCTGCTACTGGTCTTATGACATTGATTTCATGGCTGAGGGATATTCCATCGTACGTAAGTACCACAATGTTTTGAACCATTTTTATATTTCCTGGGATATTTAAGGTGTACCCAAGTTGAGGTTCTTGTAGTCAGTGCAGCCCTAAATTTGGAGGTGGCTCTTTCTTATTGATTTTCAGTTTTCCCAAGGTATATTCCCTAGACTGGAAGTGGCCTTGGCTCTGTAGCTCTGTTGTTTACTTGTTTTAGGGAACACAATGCACTCCTCCAGTGAGGCAATTGGCAATTTATATCCCGCCCATCAGCATAACAAGGCTCCCACTTCTCCAGGGCCTGTCTTGCCTTTCTGGTTTTTACACATTTTGTGGATGTCCCTTTTGACCGGTGGGAAGTGATACTTCTTTGTAGTGCAGATTTGCATTGCCCGCTTGCTTGCTTGGCCAAAAAGGGCGTATGCGTTTTCTCCTGAATATATTCAGGAGAAAACGCATACGCCCTTTTTGGCCAAGTGCACCATTGTCCAAGTTGTGCCCCTCTTCCTGTGCTTTACAGGCGATTCCAAGGTACCTCTTGAAATCTGTTTCCTGCTATTTTGCCTCACTTTCAAGTCCGCCTCGTTGACTTCCCTCAACAGATTTTTGGACGATAGTTGTCCTTTATCACTCTGCCAGTTTGAGAATTGCTGTGCCCCTGAGCTCCATTTCTCAACTCGTTTTTTGTGAGCTGAACACAATTCCAAAATTTTGGATCATGTCCTATACTGGTTCCCGGTGGGTGGCTGAGACTTTGGTTAATTCTTCTTCCTGCCGGGAAATTAGAGTGACATGTGCCCGTCCAAATGCCTAACAGCTACTCTCTCATGGGTTCTCTCTCGTCCCTTCCATCCTCTGCCAAATTGGGAACCTGTGCAAACCAGGAGGTTAAAGGGCCTGTCTCTCCAAGTTGGGAGATTGATAGTAAGGCAGTTGGAAAGTCAAACTGGAGCACCAGGAGAGGGACTATTCGTTGAGTTTTAGAAACCTTTCGTATTCACAGTGTGTACATTCTCTAGGTCTCCTGTACATGTTATAGCTGTAGTAATATTCCCTTGAACCTGGAGAGTTGGGACCCATGGAATGGGGGCCATGCATTATTGCTTGAAAGGGTCTGCATTCACTCACCCAATCTCACCAATCCTCTCAGTCCCAAGTGTCCAGCCTTATGCCACATCCAGGTGTCATTGTAGATAGGGTCTTTCCAGGTTTCCTCAGACACCCTGAAGGAATTGTAAAGAATTTCCCTGTTTTTTGATTTGGCTTTTGAAATTCCTTTTTATAGTGGGTTTGAGCTGATACTCGCTGCCATGTTTATGCCACTCTAGACACACTTGATTCCCTTATGGAGACATATCAATACATAGGTTTTAAGATTCTTACTAGTCAGATATATTCCTCTGTGGGAAATATTGGGTTTTGAGTCTCTTTCACGGAGGAAGGTGTCGGTCTTGTCAATTCCAAAGTTGGTTTTTGAAACGGTCCCTGTGCTTATATCAAACTCTGGTTTTATGCATCACCCCACCTCTCCTTCCCCTTTATGCAGGCATAAGAGTGTTTTCTAAATGTGAGACTCTGTTCTCTTTCCTAACTCAGTTCACGTGTAGCCATGTTTACAGGATCTTCATACGTGATATCTTATGATAAGTTTCTTTTTCTGTGTGACTTATTTCACTTAGAATCATCGTACCTGAATCCACTCACTTTGTTGCTACTGGTCTTATGACATTGATTTCATGGCTGAGGGATATTCCATCGTACGTAAGTACCACAATGTTTTGAACCATTTTTATATTTCCTGGGATATTTAAGGTGTACCCAAGTTGAGGTTCTTGTAGCCAGTGCAGCCCGAAATTTGGAGGTGGCTCTTTCTTATTGATTTTCAGTTTTCCCAAGGTATATTCCCTAGACTAGAAGTGGCCTTGGCTCTGTAGCTCTGTTGTTTACTTGTTTTAGGGAACACAATGCACTCCTCCAGTGAGGCAGTTGGCACTTGACATCCCGCCCATCAGCATGACAAGGCTCCCTGTTCTCCAGGGCCTGTCTTGCCTTTCTGGTTTTTACACATTTTGTGGATGTCCCTTTTGACCGGTGGGAAGTGATACTTCTTTGTAGTGCAGATTTGCATTGCCCCCTTGCTTGCTTGGCCAAAAAGGGCGTATGCGTTTTCTCCTGAATATATTCAGGAGAAAACGCATACGCCCTTTTTGGCCAAGTGCACCATTGTCCAAGTTGTGCCCTTATTCCTGTGCTTTACAGGCGATTCCAAGGTACCTCTTGAAATCTGTTTCCTGCTATTTTGCCTCGCTTTCAAGTCCGCCTCGTTGACTTCCCTCAACAGATTTTTGGACGATAGTTGTCCTTTATCACTCTGCCAGTTTGTGAATTGCTGTGCCCCTGAGCTCCATTTCTCAACTCGTTTTTTGTGAGCTGAACGCAAGTCCAAAATTTTGGATCATGTCCTATACTGGTTCCCGGTGGGTGGCTGAGACTTTGGTTAATTCTTCTTCCTGCCGGGAAATTAGAGTGACATGTGCCCGTCCAAATGCCTAACAGCTACTCTCTCATGGGTTCTCCCTCGTCCCTTCCATCCTCTGCCAAATTGGGAACCTGTGCAAACCAGGAGTTTAAAGGGCCTGTCTCTCCAAGTTGGGAGATTGATAGTAAGGCAGTTGGAAAGTCAAACTGGAGCACCAGGAGAGGGACTATTCGTTGAGTTTTAGAAACCTTTCATATTCACCATGTGTCCATTCTCTAGGTTTCCTGTACATGTTATAGCTGTAGTAATATTCCCTTGAACCTGGAGAGTTGGGACCCATGGAATGGGGGCCATGCATTATTGCTTGAAAGGGTCTGCATTTGCTCACCCAATCTCACCAATCCTCTCAGTCCCAAGTGTCCAGCCTTATGCCACATCCAGCTGTCATTGTAGATAGGGTCTTTCCAGGTTTCCTCAGACACCCTGAAGGAATTGTAAAGAATTTCCCTGTTTTTTGGTTTTGCTTTTGAAATTCCTTTTTATAGTGGGTTTGAGCTGATTCTCGCTGCCATGTTTATGCCACTCTAGACACACTTGATTCCCTTATGGAGAGATATCAATACATAGGTTTTAAGATTCTTACTAGTCAGATATATTCCTCTGTGGGAAATATGGGGTTTTGAGTCTCTTTCACTGAGGAAGGTGTCGGTTTTGTCAATTCCAAAGTTGGTTTTTGAAACGGTCCCTGTGCTTATATCAAACTCTGGTTTTATGCATCACCCCACCTCTCCTTCCCCTTTATGCAGGTATAAGAGTGTTTTCTAAATGTGAGACTCTGTTCTCTTTCCCAACTCAGTTCACGTGTAGCCATGTTTACAGGATCTTCCTAAGTGATATCTTATGATAAGTTTCTTTTTCTGTGTGACTTATTTCACTTAGAATCATCGTACCTGAATCCACTCACTTTGCTGCTACTGGTCTTATGACATTGATTTCATGGCTGAGGGATATTCCATCGTACGTAAGTACCACAATGTTTTGAACCATTTTTATATTTCCTGGGATATTTAAGGTGTACCCAAGTTGAGGTTCTTGTAGCCAGTGCAGCCCTAAATTTGGAGGTGGCTCTTTCTTATTGATTTTCAGTTTTCCCAAGGTATATTCCCTAGACTGGAAGTGGCCTTGGCTCTGTAGCTCTGTTGTTTACTTGTTTTAGGGAACACAATGCACTCCTCCAGTGAGGCAGTTGGCAATTTACATCCCGCCCATCAGCATAACAAGGCTCCCTGTTCTCCAGGGCCTGTCTTGCCTTTCTAGTTTTTACACATTTTGTGGATGTCCCTTTTGACCGGTGGGAAGTGATTCTTCTTTGTAGTGCAGATTTGCATTGCCCGCTTGCTTGCTTGGCCAAAAAGGGCGTATGCGTTTTCTCCTGAATATATTCAGGAGAAAACGCATACGCCCTTTTTGGCCAAGTGCACCATTGTCCAAGTTGTGCCCCTATTCCTGTGCTTTACAGGCGATTCCAAAGTACCTCTTGAAATCTGTTTCCTGCTATTTTGCCTCACTTTCAAGTCCGCCTCGTTGACTTGCCTCAACAGATTTTTGGACGATAGTTGTCCTTTATCACTCTGCCAGTATGTGAATTGCTGTGCCCCTGAGCTCCATTTCTCAACTCGTTTTTTGGGAGCTGAACGCAAGTCCAAAATTTTGGATCATGTCCTATACTGGTTCCCGGTGGGTGGCTGAGACTTTGGTTAATTCTTCTTCCTGCCGGGAAATTAGAGTGACATGTGCCCGTCCAAATGCCTAACAGCTACTCTCTCATGGGTTCTCCCTCGTCCCTTCCATCCTCTGGCAAATTGGGAACCTGTGCAAACCAGGAGGTTAAAGGGCCTGTCTCTCCAAGTTGGGAGATTGATAGTAAGGCAGTTGGAAAGTCAAACTGGAGCACCAGGAGAGGGACTATTCGTTGAGTTTTAGAAACCTTTCGTATTCACAGTGTGTCCATTCTCTAGGTTTCCTGTACATGTTATAGCTGTAGTAATATTCCCTTGAACCTGGAGAGTTGGGACCCATGGAATGGGGGCCATGCATTATTGCTTGAAAGGGTCTGCATTTGCTCACCCAATCTCACCAATCCTCTCAGACCCAAGTGTCCAGCCTTATGCCACATCCAGCTGTCATTGTAGATAGGGTCTTTCCAGGTTTCCTCAGACACCCTGAAGGAATTGTAAAGAATTTCCCTGTTTTTTCGTTTTGCTTTTGAAATTCCTTTTTATAGTGGGTTTGAGCTGATTCTCGCTGCCATGTTTATGCCACTCTAGACACACTTGATTCCCTTATGGAGTCATATCAATACATAGGTTTTAAGATTCTTACTAGTCAGATATATTCCTCTGTGGGAAATATGGGGTTTTGAGTCTCTTTCACTGAGGAAGGTGTAGGTCTTGTCTATTCCAAAGTTGGTTTTTGGAACGGTCCCTGTGCTTATATCAAACTCTGGTTTTATGCATCACCCCACCTCTCCATCCCCTTTATGCAGGCATAAGAGTGTTTTCTAAATGTGAGACTCTGTTCTCTTTCCTAACTCAGTTCACGTGTAGCCATGTTTACAGGATCTTCATAAGTGATATCTTATGATAAGTTTCTTTTTCTGTGTGACTTATTTCACTTAGAATCATCGTACCTGAATCCACTCACTTTGCTGCTTCTAGTCTTATGACATTGATTTCATGGCTGAGGGATATTCCATCGTACGTAAGTACCACAATGTTTTGAACCATTTTTATATTTCCTGGGATATTTAAGGTGTACCCAAGTTGAGGTTCTTGTAGCCAGTGCAGCCCGAAATTTGGAGGTGGCTCTTTCTTATTGATTTTCAGTTTTCCCAAGGTATATTCCTTAGACTAGAAGTGGCCTTGGCTCTGTAGCTCTGTTGTTTACTTGTTTTAGGGAACACAATGCACTCCTCCAGTGAGGCAGTTGGCAATTGACATCCCGCCCATCAGCATGACAAGGCTCCCTGTTCTCCAGGGCCTGTCTTGCCTTTCTGGTTTTTACACATTTTGTGGATGTCCCTTTTGACCGGTGGGAAGTGATACTTCTTTGTAGTGCAGATTTGCATTGCCCCCTTGCTTGCTTGGCCAAAAAGGGCGTATGCGTTTTCTCCTGAATATATTCAGGAGAAAACGCATACGCCCTTTTTGGCCAAGTGCACCATTGTCCAAGTTGTGCCCCTCTTCCTGTGCTTTACAGGCGATTCCAAGGTACCTCTTGAAATCTGTTTCCTGCTATTTTGCCTCGCTTTCAAGTCCGCCTCGTTGACTTCCCTCAACAGATTTTTGGACGATAGTTGTCCTTTATCACTCTGCCAGTTTGTGAATTGCTGTGCCCCTGAGCTCCATTTCTCAACTCGTTTTTTGTGAGCTGAACGCAAGTCCAAAATTTTGGATCATGTCCTATACTGGTTCCCGGTGGGTGGCTGAGACTTTGGTTAATTCTTCTTCCTGCCGGGAAATTAGAGTGACATGTGCCCGTCCAAATGCCTAACAGCTACTCTCTCATGGGTTCTCCCTCGTCCCTTCCATCCTCTGCCAAATTGGGAACCTGTGCAAACCAGGAGTTTAAAGGGCCTGTCTCTCCAAGTTGGGAGATTGATAGTAAGGCAGTTGGAAAGTCAAACTGGAGCACCAGGAGAGGGACTATTCGTTGAGTTTTAGAAACCTTTCATATTCACCATGTGTCCATTCTCTAGGTTTCCTGTACATGTTATAGCTGTAGTAATATTCCCTTGAACCTGGAGAGTTGGGACCCATGGAATGGGGCCATGCATTATTGCTTGAAAGGGTCTGCATTTGCTCACCCAATCTCACCAATCCTCTCAGTCCCAAGTGTCCAGCCTTATGCCACATCCAGCTGTCATTGTAGATAGGGTCTTTCCAGGTTTCCTCAGACACCCTGAAGGAATTGTAAAGAATTTCCCTGTTTTTTGGTTTTGCTTTTGAAATTCCTTTTTATAGTGGGTTTGAGCTGATTCTCGCTGCCATGTTTATGCCACTCTAGACACACTTGATTCCCTTATGGAGAGATATCAATACATAGGTTTTAAGATTCTTACTAGTCAGATATATTCCTCTGTGGGAAATATGGGGTTTTGAGTCTCTTTCACTGAGGAAGGTGTCGGTTTTGTCAATTCCAAAGTTGGTTTTTGAAACGGTCCCTGTGCTTATATCAAACTCTGGTTTTATGCATCACCCCACCTCTCCTTCCCCTTTATGCAGGCATAAGAGTGTTTTCTAAATGTGAGACTCTGTTCTCTTTCCCAACTCAGTTCACGTGTAGCCATGTTTACAGGATCTTCCTAAGTGATATCTTAT
The DNA here is from genome assembly GCF_025265405.1 of Mesoplodon densirostris. NCBI lineage: Eukaryota > Metazoa > Chordata > Mammalia > Artiodactyla > Ziphiidae > Mesoplodon > Mesoplodon densirostris. The sequence goes on along the minus strand of NW_026778199.1, from coordinate 4,921,737 downwards.
GATAAGTTTCTTTTTCTGTGTGACTTATTTCACTTAGAATCATCGTACCTGAATCCACTCACTTTGCTGCTACTGGTCTTATGACATTGATTTCATGGCTGAGGGATATTCCATCGTACGTAAGTACCACAATGTTTTGAACCATTTTTATATTTCCTGGGATATTTAAGGTGTACCCAAGTTGAGGTTCTTGTAGCCAGTGCAGCCCTAAATTTGGAGGTGGCTCTTTCTTATTGATTTTCAGTTTTCCCAAGGTATATTCCCTAGACTGGAAGTGGCCTTGGCTCTGTAGCTCTGTTGTTTACTTGTTTTAGGGAACACAATGCACTCCTCCAGTGAGGCAGTTGGCAATTGACATCCCGCCCATCAGCATAACAAGGCTCCCACTTCTCCAGGGCCTGTCTTGCCTTTCTGGTTTTTACACATTTTGTGGATGTCCCTTTTGACCGGTGGGAAGTGATACTTCTTTGTAGTGCAGATTTGCATTGCCCGCTTGCTTGCTTGGCCAAAAAGGGCGTATGCGTTTTCTCCTGAATATATTCAGGAGAAAACGCATACGCCCTTTTTGGCCAAGTGCACCATTGTCCAAGTTGTGCCCCTCTTCCTGTGCTTTACAGGCGATTCCAAGGTACCTCTTGAAATCTGTTTCCTGCTATTTTGCCTCACTTTCAAGTCCGCCTCGTTGACTTCCCTCAACAGATTTTTGGACGATAGTTGTCCTTTATCACTCTGCCAGTTTGTGAATTGCTGTGCCCCTGAGCTCCATTTCTCAACTCGTTTTTTGTGAGCTGAACGCAAGTCCAAAATTTTGGATCATGTCCTATACTGGTTCCCGGTGGGTGGCTGAGACTTTGGTTAATTCTTCTTCCTGCCGGGAAATTAGAGTGACATGTGCCCGTCCAAATGCCTAACAGCTACTCTCTCATGGGTTCTCCCTCGTCCCTTCCATCCTCTGGCAAATTGGGAACCTGTGCAAACCAGGAGGTTAAAGGGCCTGTCTCTCCAAGTTGGGAGATTGATAGTAAGGCAGTTGGAAAGTCAAACTGGAGCACCAGGAGAGGGACTATTCGTTGAGTTTTAGAAACCTTTCGTATTCACAGTGTGTCCATTCTCTAGGTTTCCTGTACATGTTATAGCTGTAGTAATATTCCCTTGAACCTGGAGAGTTGGGACCCATGGAATGGGGGCCATGCATTATTGCTTGAAAGGGTCTGCATTTGCTCACCCAATCTCACCAATCCTCTCAGACCCAAGTGTCCAGCATTATGCCACATCCAGCTGTCATTGTAGATAGGGTCTTTCCAGGTTTCCTCAGACACCCTGAAGGAATTGTAAAGAATTTCCCTGTTTTTTCGTTTTGCTTTTGAAATTCCTTTTTATAGTGGGTTTGAGCTGATTCTCGCTGCCATGTTTATGCCACTCTAGACACACTTGATTCCCTTATGGAGTCATATCAATACATAGGTTTTAAGATTCTTACTAGTCAGATATATTCCTCTGTGGGAAATATGGGGTTTTGAGTCTCTTTCACTGAGGAAGGTGTAGGTCTTGTCTATTCCAAAGTTGGTTTTTGGAACGGTCCCTGTGCTTATATCAAACTCTGGTTTTATGCATCACCCCACCTCTCCATCCCCTTTATGCAGGCATAAGAGTGTTTTCTAAATGTGAGACTCTGTTCTCTTTCCTAACTCAGTTCACGTGTAGCCATGTTTACAGGATCTTCATAAGTGATATCTTATGATAAGTTTCTTTTTCTGTGTGACTTATTTCACTTAGAATCATCGTACCTGAATCCACTCACTTTGCTGCTTCTAGTCTTATGACATTGATTTCATCGCTGAGGGATATTCCATCGTACGTAAGTACCACAATGTTTTGAACCATTTTTATATTTCCTGGGATATTTGAGGTGTACCCAAGTATAGGTTCTTCTAGTGAGTGCAGCCCGAAATTTGGAGGTGGCTCTTTCTTATTGATTTTCAGTTTTCTCAAGGTATATTCCCTATACTGGAAGTGGCCTTGGCTCTGTAGCTCTGTTGTTTACTTGTTTTAGGGAACACAATGCACTCCTCCAGTGAGGCAGTTGGCAATTTACATCCCGCCCATCAGCATAATAAGGCTCCCAGTTCTCCAGGGCCTGTCTTGCCTTTCTGGTTTTTACACATTTTGTGGATGTCCCTTTTGACCGGTGGGAAGTCATACATCTTTGTAGTGCAGATTTGCATTGCCCGCTTGCTTGCTTGGCCAAAAAGGGCGTATGCATTTTCTCCTGAATATATTCAGGAGAAAAGGCATACGCCCTTTTTGGCCAAGTGCACCATTGTCCAAGTTGTGCCCCTCTTCCTGTGCTTTACTGGCGATTCCAAGGTACCTCTTGAAATCTGTTTCCTGCTATTTTGCCTCACTTTCAAGTCCGCCTCGTTGACTTCCCTCAACAGATTTTTGGACGATAGTTGTCCTTTATCACTCTGCCAGTATGTGAATTGCTGTGCCCCTGAGCTCCATTTCTCAACTCGTTTTTTGGGAGCTGAACGCAAGTCCAAAATTTTGGATCATGTCCTATACTGGTTCCCGGTGTGTGGCTGAGACTTTGGTTAATTCTTCTTCCTGCCGGGAAATTAGAGTGACATGTGCCCGTCCAAATGCCTAACAGCTACTCTCTCATGGGTTCTCCCTCGTCCCTTCCATCCTCTGCCAAATTGGGAACCTGTGCAAACCAGGAGGTTAAAGGGCCTGTCTCTCCAAGTTGGGAGATTGATAGTAAGGCAGTTGGAAAGTCAAACTGGAGCACCAGGAGAGGGACTATTCGTTGAGTTTTAGAAACCTTTCGTATTCACAGTGTGTCCATTCTCTAGGTTTCCTGTACATGTTATAGCTGTAGTAATATTCCCTTGAACATGGAGAGTTGGGACCCATGGAATGGGGGCCATGCATTATTGCTTGAAAGGGTCTGCATTTGCTCACCCAATCTCACCAATCCTCTCAGTCCCAAGTGTCCAGCCTTATGCCACATCCAGCTGTCATTGTAGATAGGGTCTTTCCAGGTTTCCTCAGACACCCTGAAGGAATTGTAAAGAATTTCCCTGTTTTTTGGTTTTGCTTTTGAAATTCCTTTTTATAGTGGGTTTGAGCTGATTCTCGCTGCCATGTTTATGCCACTCTACACACACTTGATTCCCTTATGGAGTCATATCAATACATAGGTTTTAAGATTCTTACTAGTCAGATATATTCCTCTGCGGGAAATATGGGGTTTTGAGTCTCTTTCACTGAGGAAGGTGTCGGTCTTGTCTATTCCAAAGTTGGTTTTTGGAACGGTCCCTGTGCTTATATCAAACTCTGGTTTTATGCATCACCCCACCTCTCCTTCCCCTTTAAGGAGGCATAAGCGTGTTTTCTAAATGTGAGACTCTGTTCTCTTTCCTAACTCAGTTCACGTGTAGCCATGTTTACAGGATCTTCATAAGTGATATCTTATGATAAGTTTCTTTTTCTGTGTGACTTATTTCACTTAGAATCATCGTACCTGAATCCACTCACTTTGCTGCTACTGGTCTTATGACATTGATTTCATGGCTGAGGGATATTCCATCGTACGTAAGTACCACAATGTTTTGAACCATTTTTATATTTCCTGGGATATTTGAGGTGCACCCAAGTATAGGTTCTTGTAGTCAGTGCAGCCCTAAAGTTGGAGGTGGTTCTTTCTTATTGATTTTCAGTTTTCTCAAGGTATATTCCCTATACTGGAAGTGGCCTTGGCTCTGTAGCTCTGTTGTTTACTTGTTTTAGGGAACACAATGCACTCCTCCAGTGAGGCAGTTGGCAATTTACATCCCGCCCATCAGCATAATAAGGCTCCCAGTTCTCCAGGGCCTGTCTTGCCTTTCTGGTTTTTACACATTTTGTGGATGTCCCTTTTGACCGGTGGGAAGTCATACATCTTTGTAGTGCAGATTTGCATTGCCCGCTTGCTTGCTTGGCCAAAAAGGGCGTATGCATTTTCTCCTGAATATATTCAGGAGAAAAGGCATACGCCCTTTTTGGCCAAGTGCACCATTGTCCAAGTTGTGCCCCTCTTCCTGTGCTTTACTGGCGATTCCAACGTACCTCTTGAAATCTGTTTCCTGCTATTTTGCCTCACTTTCAAGTCCGCCTCGTTGACTTCCCTCAACAGATTTTTGGACGATAGTTGTCCTTTATCACTCTGCCAGTATGTGAATTGCTGTGCCCCTGAGCTCCATTTCTCAACTCGTTTTTTGGGAGCTGAACGCAAGTCCAAAATTTTGGATCATGTCCTATACTGGTTCCCGGTGTGTGGCTGAGACTTTGGTTAATTCTTCTTCCTGCCGGGAAATTAGAGTGACATGTGCCCGTCCAAATGCCTAACAGCTACTCTCTCATGGGTTCTCCCTCGTCCCTTCCATCCTCTGCCAAATTGGGAACCTGTGCAAACCAGGAGGTTAAAGGGCCTGTCTCTCCAAGTTGGGAGATTGATAGTAAGGCAGTTGGAAAGTCAAACTGGAGCACCAGGAGAGGGACTATTCGTTGAGTTTTAGAAACCTTTCGTATTCACAGTGTGTCCATTCTCTAGGTTTCCTGTACATGTTATAGCTGTAGTAATATTCCCTTGAACCTGGAGAGTTGGGACCCATGGAATGGGGGCCATGCATTATTGCTTGAAAGGGTCTGCATTTGCTCACCCAATCTCACCAATCCTCTCAGTCCCAAGTGTCCAGCCTTATGCCACATCCAGCTGTCATGGTAGATAGGGTCTTTCCAGGTTTCCTCAGACACCCTGAAGGAATTGTAAAGAATTTCCCTGATTTTTGGTTTTGCTTTTGAAATTCCTTTTTATAGTGGGTTTGAGCTGATTCTCGCTGCCATGTTTATGCCACTCTACACACACTTGATTCCCTTATGGAGACATATCAATACATAGGTTTTAAGATTCTTACTAGTCAGATATATTCCTCTGCGGGAAATATGGGGTTTTGAGTCTCTTTCACTGAGGAAGGTGTCGGTCTTGTCTATTCCAAAGTTGGTTTTTGGAACGGTCCCTGTGCTTATATCAAACTCTGGTTTTATGCATCACCCCACCTCTCCTTCCCCTTTAAGGAGGCATAAGCGTGTTTTCTAAATGTGAGACTCTGTTCTCTTTCCTAACTCAGTTCACGTGTAGCCATGTTTACAGGATCTTCATAAGTGATATCTTATGATAAGTTTCTTTTTCTGTGTGACTTATTTCACTTAGAATCATCGTACCTGAATCCACTCACTTTGCTGCTACTGGTCTTATGACATTGATTTCATGGCTGAGGGATATTCCATCGTACGTAAGTACCACAATGTTTTGAACCATTTTTATATTTCCTGGGATATTTAAGGTGTACCCAAGTTGAGGTTCTTGTAGTCAGTGCAGCCCTAAATTTGGAGGTGGCTCTTTCTTATTGATTTTCAGTTTTCCCAAGGTATATTCCCTAGACTGGAAGTGGCCTTGGCTCTGTAGCTCTGTTGTTTACTTGTTTTAGGGAACACAATGCACTCCTCCAGTGAGGCAGTTGGCAGTTTACATCCCGCCCATCAGCATAACAAGGCTCCCAGTTCTCCAGGGCCTGTCTTGCCTTTCTGGTTTTTACACATTTTGTGGATGTCCCTTTTGACCGGTGGGAAGTGATACTTCTTTGTAGTGCAGATTTGCATTGCCCGCTTGCTTGCTTGGCCAAAAAGGGCGTATGCGTTTTCTCCTGAATATATTCAGGAGAAAACGCATACGCCCTTTTTGGCCAAGTGCACCATTGTCCAAGTTGTGCCCCTCTTCCTGTGCTTTACAGGCGATTCCAACGTTCCTCTTGAAATCTGTTTCCTGCTATTTTGCCTCACTTTCAAGTCCGCCTCGTTGATTTCCCTCAACAGATTTTTGGACGATAGATGTCCTTTATCACTCTGCCAGTTTGTGAATTGCTGTGCCCCTGAGCTCCATTTCTCAACTCGTTTTTTGTGAGCTGAACGCAAGTCCAAAATTTTGGATCATGTCCTATACTGGTTCCCGGTGGGTGGCTGAGACTTTGGTTAATTCTTCTTCCTGCCGGTAAATTAGAGTGACATGTGCCCGTCCAAATGCCTAACAGCTACTCTCTCATGGGTTCTCCCTCGTCCCTTCCAACATCTGCCAAATTGGGAACCTGTGCAAACTAGGAGGTTAAAGGGCCTGTCTCTCCAAGTTGGGAGATTGATAGTAAGGCAGTTGGAAAGTCAAACTGGAGCATCAGGAGAGGGACTATTCGTTGAGTTTTAGAAACCTTTCGTATTCACAGTGTGTCCATTCTCTAGGTTTCCTGTACATGTTATAGCTGTAGTAATATTCCCTTGAACATGGAGAGTTGGGACCCATGGAATGGGGGCCATGCATTATTGCTTGAAAGGGTCTGCATTTGCTCACCCAATCTCACCAATCCTCTCAGTCCCAAGTGTCCAGCCTTATGCCACATCCAGCTGTCATTGTAGACAGGGTCTTTCCAGGTTTCCTCAGACACCCTGAAGGAATTGTAAAGAATTTCCCTGTTTTTTGGTTTTGCTTTTGAAATTCCTTTTTATAGTGGGTTTGAGCTGATTCTCGCTGCCATGTTTATGCCACTCTAGACACACTTGATTCCCTTATGGAGACATATCAATACATAGGCTTTAATATTCTTACTAGTCAGATATATTCCTCTGTGGGAAATATGGGGTTTTGAGTCTCTTTCACTGAGGAAGGTGTCGGTCTTGTCAATTCCAAAGTTGGTTTTTGAAACGGTCCCTGTGCTTATATCAAACTCTGGTTTTATGCATCACCCCACCTCTCCTTCCCCTTTATGCAGGCATAAGAGTGTTTTCTAAATGTGAGACTCTGTTCTCTTTCCTAACTCAGTTCACGTGTAGCCATGTTTACAGTATCTTCATAAGTGATATCTTATGATAAGTTTCTTTTTCTGTGTGACTTATTTCACTTAGAATCATCGTACCTGAATCCACTCACTTTGCTGCTACTGATCTTATGACATTGATTTCATGGCTGAGGGATATACCATCGTACGTAAGTACCACAATGTTTTGAACCATTTTTATATTTCCTGGGATATTTAAGGTGTACCCAAGTTGAGGTTCTTGTAGCCAGTGCAGCCCTAAATTTGGAGGTGGCTCTTTCTTATTGATTTTCAATTTTCCCCAGGTATATTCCCTAGACTGGAAGTGGCCTTGGCTCTGTAGCTCTGTTGTTTACTTGTTTTAGGGAACACAATGCACTCCTCCAGTGAGGCAGTTGGCAATTTACATCCCGCCCATCAGCATAACAAGGCTCCCTGTTCTCCATGGCCTGTCTTGCCTTTCTGGTTTTTACACATTTTGTGGATGTCCCTTTTGACCGGTGGGAAGTGATACTTCTTTGTAGTGCAGATTTGCATTGCCCGCTTGCTTGCTTGGCCAAAAAGGGTGTATGCGTTTTCTCCTGAATATATTCAGGAGAAAACGCATACGCCCTTTTTGGCCAAGTGCACCATTGTCCAAGTTGTGCCCCTCTTCCTGTGCTTTACAGGCGATTCCAAGGTACCTCTTGAAATCTGTTTCCTGCTATTTTGCCTCACTTTCAAGTCCGCCTCGTTGACTTCCCTCAACAGATTTTTGGACGATAGTTGTCCTTTATCACTCTGCCAGTTTGTGAATTGCTGTGCCCCTGAGCTCCATTTCTCAACTCGTTTTTTGTGAGCTGAACGCAAGTCCAAAATTTTGGATCATGTCCTATACTGGTTCCCGGTGGGTGGCTGAGACTTTGGTTAATTCTTCTTCCTGCCGGGAAATTAGAGTGACATGTGCCCGTCCAAATGCCTAACAGCTACTCTCTCATGTGTTCTCCCTCGTCCCTTCCATCCTCTGCCAAATTGGGAACCTGTGCAAACCAGGAGGTTAAAGGGCCTGTCTCTCCAAGTTGGGAGATTGATAGTAAGGCAGTTGGAAAGTCAAACTGGAGCACCAGGAGAGGGACTATTCGTTGAGTTTTAGAAACCTTTCGTATTCACAGTGTGTACATTCTCTAGGTTTCCTGTACATGTTATAGCTGTAGTAATATTCCCTTGAACATGAAGAGTTGGGACCCATGGAATGGGGGCCATGCATTATTGCTTGAAAGGGTCTGCATTTGCTCACCCAATCTCACCAATCCTCTCAGTCCCAAGTGTCCAGCCTTATGCCACATCCAGCTGTCATTGTAGACAGGGTCTTTCCAGGTTTCCTCAGACACCCTGAAGGAATTGTAAAGAATTTCCCTGTTTTTTGGTTTTGCTTTTGAAATTCCTTTTTATAGTGGGTTTGAGCTGATTCTCGCTGCCATGTTTATGCCACTCTAGACACACTTGATTCCCTTATGGAGACATATCAATACATAGGTTTTAAGATTCTTACTAGTCAGATATATTCCTCTGTGGGAAATATGGGGTTTTGAGTCTCTTTCACTGAGGAAGGTGTACGTCTTGTCTATTCCAAAGTTGGTTTTTGAAACGGTCCCTGTGCTTATATCAAACTCTGGTTTTATGCATCACCCCACCTCTCCTTCCCCTTTATGCAGGCATAAGAGTGTTTTCTAAATGTGAGACTCTGTTCTCTTTCCTAACTCAGTTCACGTGTAGCCATGTTTACAGGATCTTCATAAGTGATATCTTATAATAAGTTTCTTTTTCTGTGTGACTTATTTCACTTAGAATCATCGTACCTGAATCCACTCACTTTGCTGCTACTGGTCTTATGACATTGATTTCATGGCTGAGGGATATACCATCGTACGTAAGTACCACAATGTTTTGAACCATTTTTATATTTCCTGGGATATTTAAGGTGTACCCAAGTTGAGGTTCTTGTAGCCAGTGCAGCCCTAAATTTGGAGGTGGCTCTTTCTTATTGATTTTCAGTTTTCCCCAGGTATATTCCCTAGACTGGAAGTGGCCTTGGCTCTGTAGCTCTGTTGTTTACTTGTTTTAGGGAACACAATGCACTCCTCCAGTGAGGCAGTTGGCAATTTACATCCCGCCCATCAGCATAACAAGGCTCCCTGTTCTCCATGGCCTGTCTTGCCTTTCTGGTTTTTACACATTTTGTGGATGTCCCTTTTGACCGGTGGGAAGTGATACTTCTTTGTAGTGCAGATTTGCATTGCCCGCTTGCTTGCTTGGCCAAAAAGGGCGTATGCGTTTTCTCCTGAATATATTCAGGAGAAAACGCATACGCCCTTTTTGGCCAAGTGCACCATTGTCCAAGTTGTGCCCCTCTTCCTGTGCTTTACAGGCGATTCCAAGGTACCTCTTGAAATCTGTTTCCTGCTATTTTGCCTCACTTTCAAGTCCGCCTCGTTGACTTCCCTCAACAGATTTTTGGACGATAGTTGTCCTTTATCACTCTGCCAGTTTGTGAATTGCTGTGCCCCTGAGCTCCATTTCTCAACTCGTTTTTTGTGAGCTGAACGCAAGTCCAAAATTTTGGATCATGTCCTATACTGGTTCCCGGTGGGTGGCTGAGACTTTGGTTAATTCTTCTTCCTGCCGGGAAATTAGAGTGACATGTGCCCGCCAAATGCCTAACAGCTACTCTCTCATGTGTTCTCCCTCGTCCCTTCCATCCTCTGCCAAATTGGGAACCTGTGCAAACCAGGAGGTTAAAGGGCCTGTCTCTCCAAGTTGGGAGATTGATAGTAAGGCAGTTGGAAAGTCAAACTGGAGCACCAGGAGAGGGACTATTCGTTGAGTTTTAGAAACCTTTCGTATTCACAGTGTGTACATTCTCTAGGTTTCCTGTACATGTTATAGCTGTAGTAATATTCCCTTGAACATGGAGAGTTGGGACCCATGGAATGGGGGCCATGCATTATTGCTTGAAAGGGTCTGCATTTGCTCACCCAATCTCACCAATCCTCTCAGTCCCAAGTGTCCAGCCTTATGCCACATCCAGCTGTCATTGTAGACAGGGTCTTTCCAGGTTTCCTCAGACACCCTGAAGGAATTGTAAAGAATTTCCCTGTTTTTTGGTTTTGCTTTTGAAATTCCTTTTTATAGTGGGTTTGAGCTGATTCTCGCTGCCATGTTTATGCCACTCTAGACACACTTGATTCCCTTATGGAGACATATCAATACATAGGTTTTAAGATTCTTACTAGTCAGATATATTCCTCTGTGGGAAATATGGGGTTTTGAGTCTCTTTCACTAAGGAAGGTGTCGGTCTTGTCAATTCCAAAGTTGGTTTTTGAAATGGTCCCTGTGCTTATATCAAACTCTGGTTTTATGCATCACCCCACCTCTCCTTCCCCTTTATGAAGGCATAAGTGTGTTTTCTAAATGTGAGACTCTGTTCTCTTTCCTAACTCAGTTCACGTGTAGCCATGTTTACAGGATCTTCATAAGTGATATCTTATGATAAGTTTCTTTTTCTGTGTGACTTATTTCACTTAGAATCATCGTACCTGAATCCACTCACTTTGCTGCTACTGGTCTTATGACATTGATTTCATGGCTGAGGGATATTCCATCGTACGTAAGTACCACAATGTTTTGAACCATTTTTATATTTCCTGGGATATTTAAGGTGTACCCAAGTTGAGGTTCTTGTAGTCAGTGCAGCCCTAAATTTGGAGGTGGCTCTTTCTTATTGATTTTCAGTTTTCCCAAGGTATATTCCCTAGACTGGAAGTGGCCTTGGCTCTGTAGCTCTGTTGTTTACTTGTTTTAGGGAACACAATGCACTCCTCCAGTGAGGCAGTTGGCAATTTACATCCCGCCCATCAGCATAACAAGGCTCAAAGTTCTCCAGGGCCTGTCTTGCCTTTCTGGTTTTTACACATTTTGTGGATGTCCTTTTTGACCGGTGGGAAGTGATACTTCTTTGTAGTGCAGATTTGCATTGCCCGCTTGCTTGCTTGGCCAAAAAGGGCGTATGCGTTTTCTCCTGAATATATTTAGGAGAAAACGCATACGCCCTTTTTGGCCAAGTGCACCATTGTCCAAGTTGTGCCACTCTTCCTGTGCTTTACAGGCGATTCCAAGGTACCTCTTGAAATCTGTTTCCTGCTATTTTGCCTCGCTTTCAAGTCCGCCTCGTTGACTTCCCTCAACAGATTTTTGGACGATAGTTGTCCTTTATCACTCTGCCAGTTTGTGAATTGCTGTGCCCCTGAGCTCCATTTCTCAACTCGATTTTTGTGAGCTGAATGCAAGTCCAAAATTTTGGATCATGTCCTATACTGGTTCCCGGTGGGTGGATGAGACTTTGGTTAATTCTTCTTCCTGCCGGGAAATTAGAGTGACATGTGCCCGTCCAAATGCCTAACAGCTACTCTCTCATGTGTTCTCCCTCGTCCCTTCCATCCTCTGCCAAATTGGGAACCTGTGCAAACCAGGAGGTTAAAGGGCCTGTCTCTCCAAGTTGGGAGATTGATAGTAAGGCAGTTGGAAAGTCAAACTGGAGCACCAGGAGAGGGACTATTCATTGAGTTTTAGAAACCTTTCGTATTCACAGTGTGTCCATTCTCTAGGTTTCCTGTACATGTTATAGCTGTAGTAATATTCCCTTGAACATGGAGAGTTGGGACCCATGGAATGGGGGCCATGCATTATTGCTTGAAAGGGTCTGCATTTGCTCACCCAATCTCACCAATCCTCTCAGTCCCAAGTGTCCAGCCTTATGCCACATCCAGCTGTCATTGTAGACAGGGTCTTTCCAGGTTTCCTCAGACACCCTGAAGGAATTGTAAAGAATTTCCCTGTTTTTTGGTTTTGCTTTTGAAATTCCTTTTTATAGTGGGTTTGAGCTGATTCTCGCTGCCATGTTTATGCCACTCTAGACACACTTGATTCCCTTATGGAGTCATATCAATACATAGGTTTTAAGATTCTTACTAGTCAGATATATTCCTCTGCGGGAAATATGGGGTTTTGAGTCTCTTTCACTGAGGAAAGTGTAGGTCTTGTCTATTCCAAAGTTGGTTTTTGGAACGGTCCCTGTGCTTATATCAAACTCTGGTTTTATGCATCACCCCACCTCTCCTTCCCCTTTATGCAGGCATAAGAGTGTTTTCTAAATGTGAGACTCTGTTCTCTTTCCTAACTCAGTTCACGTGTAGCCATGTTTACAGGATCTTCATAAGTGATATCTTATGATAAGTTTCTTTTTCTGTGTGACTTATTTCACTTAGAATCATCGTACCTGAATCCACTCACTTTGCTGCTACTGGTCTTATGACATTGATTTCATGGCTGAGGGATATTCCATCGTACGTAAGTACCACAATGTTTTGAACCATTTTTATATTTCCTGGGATATTTAAGGTGTACCCAAGTTGAGGTTCTTGTAGCCAGTGCAGCCCTAAATTTGGAGGTGGCTCTTTCTTATTGATTTTCAGTTTTCCCCAGGTATATTCCCTAGACTGGAAGTGGCCTTGGCTCTGTAGCTCTGTTGTTTACTTGTTTTAGGGAACACAATGCACTCCTCCAGTGAGGCAGTTGGCAATTTACATCCCGCCCATCAGCATAACAAGGCTCCCTGTTCTCCATGGCCTGTCTTGCCTTTCTGGTTTTTACACATTTTGTGGATGTCCCTTTTGACCGGTGGGAAGTGATACTTCTTTGTAGTGCAGATTTGCATTGCCCGCTTGCTTGCTTGGCCAAAAAGGGTGTATGCGTTTTCTCCTGAATATATTCAGGAGAAAACGCATACGCCCTTTTTGGCCAAGTGCACCATTGTCCAAGTTGTGCCCCTCTTCCTGTGCTTTACAGGCGATTCAAAGGTACCTCTTGAAATCTGTTTCCTGCTATTTTGCCTCACTTTCAAGTCCGCCTCGTTGACTTCCCTCAACAGATTTTTGGACGATAGTTGTCCTTTATCACTCTGCCAGTTTGTGAATTGCTGTGCCCCTGAGCTCCATTTCTCAACTCGTTTTTTGTGAGCTGAACGCAAGTCCAAAATTTTGGATCATGTCCTATACTGGTTCCCGGTGGGTGGCTGAGACTTTGGTTAATTCTTCTTCCTGCCGGGAAATTAGAGTGACATGTGCCCGTCCAAATGCCTAACAGCTACTCTCTCATGTGTTCTCCCTCGTCCCTTCCATCCTCTGCCAAATTGGGAACCTGTGCAAACCAGGAGGTTAAAGGGCCTGTCTCTCCAAGTTGGGAGATTGATAGTAAGGCAGTTGGAAAGTCAAACTGGAGCACCAGGAGAGGGACTATTCGTTGAGTTTTAGAAACCTTTCGTATTCACAGTGTGTACATTCTCTAGGTTTCCTGTACATGTTATAGCTGTAGTAATATTCCCTTGAACATGAAGAGTTGGGACCCATGGAATGGGGGCCATGCATTATTGCTTGAAAGGGTCTGCATTTGCTCACCCAATCTCACCAATCCTCTCAGTCCCAAGTGTCCAGCCTTATGCCACATCCAGCTGTCATTGTAGACAGGGTCTTTCCAGGTTTCCTCAGACACCCTGAAGGAATTGTAAAGAATTTCCCTGTTTTTTGGTTTTGCTTTTGAAATTCCTTTTTATAGTGGGTTTGAGCTGATTCTCGCTGCCATGTTTATGCCACTCTAGACACACTTGATTCCCTTATGGAGACATATCAATACATAGGTTTTAAGATTCTTACTAGTCAGATATATTCCTCTGTGGGAAATATGGGGTTTTGAGTCTCTTTCACTGAGGAAGGTGTACGTCTTGTCTATTCCAAAGTTGGTTTTTGAAACGGTCCCTGTGCTTATATCAAACTCTGGTTTTATGCATCACCCCACCTCTCCTTCCCCTTTATGCAGGCATAAGAGTGTTTTCTAAATGTGAGACTCTGTTCTCTTTCCTAACTCAGTTCACGTGTAGCCATGTTTACAGGATCTTCATAAGTGATATCTTATAATAAGTTTCTTTTTCTGTGTGACTTATTTCACTTAGAATCATCGTACCTGAATCCACTCACTTTGCTGCTACTGGTCTTATGACATTGATTTCATGGCTGAGGGATATACCATCGTACGTAAGTACCACAATGTTTTGAACCATTTTTATATTTCCTGGGATATTTAAGGTGTACCCAAGTTGAGGTTCTTGTAGCCAGTGCAGCCCTAAATTTGGAGGTGGCTCTTTCTTATTGATTTTCAGTTTTCCCCAGGTATATTCCCTAGACTGGAAGTGGCCTTGGCTCTGTAGCTCTGTTGTTTACTTGTTTTAGGGAACACAATGCACTCCTCCAGTGAGGCAGTTGGCAATTTACATCCCGCCCATCAGCATAACAAGGCTCCCTGTTCTCCATGGCCTGTCTTGCCTTTCTGGTTTTTACACATTTTGTGGATGTCCCTTTTGACCGGTGGGAAGTGATACTTCTTTGTAGTGCAGATTTGCATTGCCCGCTTGCTTGCTTGGCCAAAAAGGGCGTATGCGTTTTCTCCTGAATATATTCAGGAGAAAACGCATACGCCCTTTTTGGCCAAGTGCACCATTGTCCAAGTTGTGCCCCTCTTCCTGTGCTTTACAGGCGATTCCAAGGTACCTCTTGAAATCTGTTTCCTGCTATTTTGCCTCACTTTCATGTCCGCCTCGTTGACTTCCCTCAACAGATTTTTGGACGATAGTTGTCCTTTATCACTCTGCCAGTTTGTGAATTGCTGTGCCCCTGAGCTCCATTTCTCAACTCGTTTTTTGTGAGCTGAACGCAAGTCCAAAATTTTGGATCATGTCCTATACTGGTTCCCGGTGGGTGGCTGAGACTTTGGTTAATTCTTCTTCCTGCCGGGAAATTAGAGTGACATGTGCCCGTCCAAATGCCTAACAGCTACTCTCTCATGTGTTCTCCCTCGTCCCTTCCATCCTCTGCCAAATTGGGAACCTGTGCAAACCAGGAGGTTAAAGGGCCTGTCTCTCCAAGTTGGGAGATTGATAGTAAGGCAGTTGGAAAGTCAAACTGGAGCACCAGGAGAGGGACTATTCGTTGAGTTTTAGAAACCTTTCGTATTCACAGTGTGTACATTCTCTAGGTTTCCTGTACATGTTATAGCTGTAGTAATATTCCCTTGAACATGAAGAGTTGGGACCCATGGAATGGGGGCCATGCATTATTGCTTGAAAGGGTCTGCATTTGCTCACCCAATCTCACCAATCCTCTCAGTCCCAAGTGTCCAGCCTTATGCCACATCCAGCTGTCATTGTAGACAGGGTCTTTCCAGGTTTCCTCAGACACCCTGAAGGAATTGTAAAGAATTTCCCTGTTTTTTGGTTTTGCTTTTGAAATTCCTTTTTATAGTGGGTTTGAGCTGATTCTCGCTGCCATGTTTATGCCACTCTAGACACACTTGATTCCCTTATGGAGACATATCAATACATAGGTTTTAAGATTCTTACTAGTCAGATATATTCCTCTGTGGGAAATATGGGGTTTTGAGTCTCTTTCACTGAGGAAGGTGTACGTCTTGTCTATTCCAAAGTTGGTTTTTGAAACGGTCCCTGTGCTTATATCAAACTCTGGTTTTATGCATCACCCCACCTCTCCTTCCCCTTTATGCAGGCATAAGAGTGTTTTCTAAATGTGAGACTCTGTTCTCTTTCCTAACTCAGTTCACGTGTAGCCATGTTTACAGGATCTTCATAAGTGATATCTTATGATAAGTTTCTTTTTCTGTGTGACTTATTTCACTTAGAATCATCGTACCTGAATCCACTCACTTTGCTGCTACTGGTCTTATGACATTGATTTCATGGCTGAGGGATATTCCATCGTACGTAAGTACCACAATGTTTTGAACCATTTTTATATTTCCTGGGATATTTAAGGTGTACCCAAGTTGAGGTTCTTGTAGTCAGTGCAGCCCTAAATTTGGAGGTGGCTCTTTCTTATTGATTTTCAGTTTTCCCAAGGTATATTCCCTAGACTGGAAGTGGCCTTGGCTCTGTAGCTCTGTTGTTTACTTGTTTTAGGGAACACAATGCACTCCTCCAGTGAGGCAGTTGGCAATTTACATCCCGCCCATCAGCATAACAAGGCTCAAAGTTCTCCAGGGCCTGTCTTGCCTTTCTGGTTTTTACACATTTTGTGGATGTCCTTTTTGACCGGTGGGAAGTGATACTTCTTTGTAGTGCAGATTTGCATTGCCCGCTTGCTTGCTTGGCCAAAAAGGGCGTATGCGTTTTCTCCTGAATATATTTAGGAGAAAACGCATACGCCCTTTTTGGCCAAGTGCACCATTGTCCAAGTTGTGCCACTCTTCCTGTGCTTTACAGGCGATTCCAAGGTACCTCTTGAAATCTGTTTCCTGCTATTTTGCCTCGCTTTCAAGTCCGCCTCGTTGACTTCCCTCAACAGATTTTTGGACGATAGTTGTCCTTTATCACTCTGCCAGTTTGTGAATTGCTGTGCCCCTGAGCTCCATTTCTCAACTCGATTTTTGTGAGCTGAATGCAAGTCCAAAATTTTGGATCATGTCCTATACTGGTTCCCGGTGGGTGGATGAGACTTTGGTTAATTCTTCTTCCTGCCGGGAAATTAGAGTGACATGTGCCCGTCCAAATGCCTAACAGCTACTCTCTCATGTGTTCTCCCTCGTCCCTTCCATCCTCTGCCAAATTGGGAACCTGTGCAAACCAGGAGGTTAAAGGGCCTGTCTCTCCAAGTTGGGAGATTGATAGTAAGGCAGTTGGAAAGTCAAACTGGAGCACCAGGAGAGGGACTATTCATTGAGTTTTAGAAACCTTTCGTATTCACAGTGTGTCCATTCTCTAGGTTTCCTGTACATGTTATAGCTGTAGTAATATTCCCTTGAACATGGAGAGTTGGGACCCATGGAATGGGGGCCATGCATTATTGCTTGAAAGGGTCTGCATTTGCTCACCCAATCTCACCAATCCTCTCAGTCCCAAGTGTCCAGCCTTATGCCACATCCAGCTGTCATTGTAGACAGGGTCTTTCCAGGTTTCCTCAGACACCCTGAAGGAATTGTAAAGAATTTCCCTGTTTTTTGGTTTTGCTTTTGAAATTCCTTTTTATAGTGGGTTTGAGCTGATTCTCGCTGCCATGTTTATGCCACTCTAGACACACTTGATTCCCTTATGGAGTCATATCAATACATAGGTTTTAAGATTCTTACTAGTCAGATATATTCCTCTGCGGGAAATATGGGGTTTTGAGTCTCTTTCACTGAGGAAAGTGTAGGTCTTGTCTATTCCAAAGTTGGTTTTTGGAACGGTCCCTGTGCTTATATCAAACTCTGGTTTTATGCATCACCCCACCTCTCCTTCCCCTTTATGCAGGCATAAGAGTGTTTTCTAAATGTGAGACTCTGTTCTCTTTCCTAACTCAGTTCACGTGTAGCCATGTTTACAGGATCTTCATAAGTGATATCTTATGATAAGTTTCTTTTTCTGTGCGACTTATTTCACTTAGAATCATCGTACCTGAATCCACTCACTTTGCTGCTACTGGTCTTATGACATTGATTTCATGGCTGAGGGATATTCCATCGTACGTAAGTACCACAATGTTTTGAACCATTTTTATATTTCCTGGGATATTTAAGGTGTACCCAAGTTGAGGTTCTTGTAGCCAGTGCAGCCCTAAATTTGGAGGTGGCTCTTTCTTATTGATTTTCAGTTTTCCCCAGGTATATTCCCTAGACTGGAAGTGGCCTTGGCTCTGTAGCTCTGTTGTTTACTTGTTTTAGGGAACACAATGCACTCCTCCAGTGAGGCAGTTGGCAATTTACATCCCGCCCATCAGCATAACAAGGCTCCCTGTTCTCCATGGCCTGTCTTGCCTTTCTGGTTTTTACACATTTTGTGGATGTCCCTTTTGACCGGTGGGAAGTGATACTTCTTTGTAGTGCAGATTTGCATTGCCCGCTTGCTTGCTTGGCCAAAAAGGGTGTATGCGTTTTCTCCTGAATATATTCAGGAGAAAACGCATACGCCCTTTTTGGCCAAGTGCACCATTGTCCAAGTTGTGCCCCTCTTCCTGTGCTTTACAGGCGATTCCAAGGTACCTCTTGAAATCTGTTTCCTGCTATTTTGCCTCACTTTCAAGTCCGCCTCGTTGACTTCCCTCAACAGATTTTTGGACGATAGTTGTCCTTTATCACTCTGCCAGTTTGTGAATTGCTGTGCCCCTGAGCTCCATTTCTCAACTCGTTTTTTGTGAGCTGAACGCAAGTCCAAAATTTTGGATCATGTCCTATACTGGTTCCCGGTGGGTGGCTGAGACTTTGGTTAATTCTTCTTCCTGCCGGGAAATTAGAGTGACATGTGCCCGTCCAAATGCCTAACAGCTACTCTCTCATGTGTTCTCCCTCGTCCCTTCCATCCTCTGCCAAATTGGGAACCTGTGCAAACCAGGAGGTTAAAGGGCCTGTCTCTCCAAGTTGGGAGATTGATAGTAAGGCAGTTGGAAAGTCAAACTGGAGCACCAGGAGAGGGACTATTCGTTGAGTTTTAGAAACCTTTCGTATTCACAGTGTGTACATTCTCTAGGTTTCCTGTACATGTTATAGCTGTAGTAATATTCCCTTGAACATGAAGAGTTGGGACCCATGGAATGGGGGCCATGCATTATTGCTTGAAAGGGTCTGCATTTGCTCACCCAATCTCACCAATCCTCTCAGTCCCAAGTGTCCAGCCTTATGCCACATCCAGCTGTCATTGTAGACAGGGTCTTTCCAGGTTTCCTCAGACACCCTGAAGGAATTGTAAAGAATTTCCCTGTTTTTTGGTTTTGCTTTTGAAATTCCTTTTTATAGTGGGTTTGAGCTGATTCTCGCTGCCATGTTTATGCCACTCTAGACACACTTGATTCCCTTATGGAGACATATCAATACATAGGTTTTAAGATTCTTACTAGTCAGATATATTCCTCTGTGGGAAATATGGGGTTTTGAGTCTCTTTCACTGAGGAAGGTGTACGTCTTGTCTATTCCAAAGTTGGTTTTTGAAACGGTCCCTGTGCTTATATCAAACTCTGGTTTTATGCATCACCCCACCTCTCCTTCCCCTTTATGCAGGCATAAGAGTGTTTTCTAAATGTGAGACTCTGTTCTCTTTCCTAACTCAGTTCACGTGTAGCCATGTTTACAGGATCTTCATAAGTGATATCTTATAATAAGTTTCTTTTTCTGTGTGACTTATTTCACTTAGAATCATCGTACCTGAATCCACTCACTTTGCTGCTACTGGTCTTATGACATTGATTTCATGGCTGAGGGATATACCATCGTACGTAAGTACCACAATGTTTTGAACCATTTTTATATTTCCTGGGATATTTAAGGTGTACCCAAGTAGAGGTTCTTGTAGCCAGTGCAGCCCTAAATTTGGAGGTGGCTCTTTCTTATTGATTTTCAGTTTTCCCCAGGTATATTCCCTAGACTGGAAGTGGCCTTGGCTCTGTAGCTCTGTTGTTTACTTGTTTTAGGGAACACAATGCACTCCTCCAGTGAGGCAGTTGGCAATTTACATCCCGCCCATCAGCATAACAAGGCTCCCTGTTCTCCATGGCCTGTCTTGCCTTTCTGGTTTTTACACATTTTGTGGATGTCCCTTTTGACCGGTGGGAAGTGATACTTCTTTGTAGTGCAGATTTGCATTGCCCGCTTGCTTGCTTGGCCAAAAAGGGCGTATGCGTTTTCTCCTGAATATATTCAGGAGAAAACGCATACGCCCTTTTTGGCCAAGTGCACCATTGTCCAAGTTGTGCCCCTCTTCCTGTGCTTTACAGGCGATTCCAAGGTACCTCTTGAAATCTGTTTCCTGCTATTTTGCCTCACTTTCAAGTCCGCCTCGTTGACTTCCCTCAACAGATTTTTGGACGATAGTTGTCCTTTATCACTCTGCCAGTTTGTGAATTGCTGTGCCCCTGAGCTCCATTTCTCAACTCGTTTTTTGTGAGCTGAACGCAAGTCCAAAATTTTGGATCATGTCCTATACTGGTTCCCGGTGGGTGGCTGAGACTTTGGTTAATTCTTCTTCCTGCCGGGAAATTAGAGTGACATGTGCCCGTCCAAATGCCTAACAGCTACTCTCTCATGTGTTCTCCCTCGTCCCTTCCATCCTCTGCCAAATTGGGAACCTGTGCAAACCAGGAGGTTAAAGGGCCTGTCTCTCCAAGTTGGGAGATTGATAGTAAGGCAGTTGGAAAGTCAAACTGGAGCACCAGGAGAGGGACTATTCGTTGAGTTTTAGAAACCTTTCGTATTCACAGTGTGTACATTCTCTAGGTTTCCTGTACATGTTATAGCTGTAGTAATATTCCCTTGAACATGAAGAGTTGGGACCCATGGAATGGGGGCCATGCATTATTGCTTGAAAGGGTCTGCATTTGCTCACCCAATCTCACCAATCCTCTCAGTCCCAAGTGTCCAGCCTTATGCCACATCCAGCTGTCATTGTAGACAGGGTCTTTCCAGGTTTCCTCAGACACCCTGAAGGAATTGTAAAGAATTTCCCTGTTTTTTGGTTTTGCTTTTGAAATTCCTTTTTATAGTGGGTTTGAGCTGATTCTCGCTGCCATGTTTATGCCACTCTAGACACACTTGATTCCCTTATGGAGACATATCAATACATAGGTTTTAAGATTCTTACTAGTCAGATATATTCCTCTGTGGGAAATATGGGGTTTTGAGTCTCTTTCACTGAGGAAGGTGTACGTCTTGTCTATTCCAAAGTTGGTTTTTGAAACGGTCCCTGTGCTTATATCAAACTCTGGTTTTATGCATCACCCCACCTCTCCTTCCCCTTTATGCAGGCATAAGAGTGTTTTCTAAATGTGAGACTCTGTTCTCTTTCCTAACTCAGTTCACGTGTAGCCATGTTTACAGGATCTTCATAAGTGATATCTTATGATAAGTTTCTTTTTCTGTGTGACTTATTTCACTTAGAATCATCGTACCTGAATCCACTCACTTTGCTGCTACTGGTCTTATGACATTGATTTCATGGCTGAGGGATATTCCATCGTACGTAAGTACCACAATGTTTTGAACCATTTTTATATTTCCTGGGATATTTAAGGTGTACCCAAGTTGAGGTTCTTGTAGTCAGTGCAGCCCTAAATTTGGAGGTGGCTCTTTCTTATTGATTTTCAGTTTTCCCAAGGTATATTCCCTAGACTGGAAGTGGCCTTGGCTCTGTAGCTCTGTTGTTTACTTGTTTTAGGGAACACAATGCACTCCTCCAGTGAGGCAGTTGGCAATTTACATCCCGCCCATCAGCATAACAAGGCTCAAAGTTCTCCAGGGCCTGTCTTGCCTTTCTGGTTTTTACACATTTTGTGGATGTCCTTTTTGACCGGTGGGAAGTGATACTTCTTTGTAGTGCAGATTTGCATTGCCCGCTTGCTTGCTTGGCCAAAAAGGGCGTATGCGTTTTCTCCTGAATATATTTAGGAGAAAACGCATACGCCCTTTTTGGCCAAGTGCACCATTGTCCAAGTTGTGCCACTCTTCCTGTGCTTTACAGGCGATTCCAAGGTACCTCTTGAAATCTGTTTCCTGCTATTTTGCCTCGCTTTCAAGTCCGCCTCGTTGACTTCCCTCAACAGATTTTTGGACGATAGTTGTCCTTTATCACTCTGCCAGTTTGTGAATTGCTGTGCCCCTGAGCTCCATTTCTCAACTCGATTTTTGTGAGCTGAATGCAAGTCCAAAATTTTGGATCATGTCCTATACTGGTTCCCGGTGGGTGGATGAGACTTTGGTTAATTCTTCTTCCTGCCGGGAAATTAGAGTGACATGTGCCCGTCCAAATGCCTAACAGCTACTCTCTCATGTGTTCTCCCTCGTCCCTTCCATCCTCTGCCAAATTGGGAACCTGTGCAAACCAGGAGGTTAAAGGGCCTGTCTCTCCAAGTTGGGAGATTGATAGTAAGGCAGTTGGAAAGTCAAACTGGAGCACCAGGAGAGGGACTATTCATTGAGTTTTAGAAACCTTTCGTATTCACAGTGTGTCCATTCTCTAGGTTTCCTGTACATGTTATAGCTGTAGTAATATTCCCTTGAACATGGAGAGTTGGGACCCATGGAATGGGGGCCATGCATTATTGCTTGAAAGGGTCTGCATTTGCTCACCCAATCTCACCAATCCTCTCAGTCCCAAGTGTCCAGCCTTATGCCACATCCAGCTGTCATTGTAGACAGGGTCTTTCCAGGTTTCCTCAGACACCCTGAAGGAATTGTAAAGAATTTCCCTGTTTTTTGGTTTTGCTTTTGAAATTCCTTTTTATAGTGGGTTTGAGCTGATTCTCGCTGCCATGTTTATGCCACTCTAGACACACTTGATTCCCTTATGGAGTCATATCAATACATAGGTTTTAAGATTCTTACTAGTCAGATATATTCCTCTGCGGGAAATATGGGGTTTTGAGTCTCTTTCACTGAGGAAAGTGTAGGTCTTGTCTATTCCAAAGTTGGTTTTTGGAACGGTCCCTGTGCTTATATCAAACTCTGGTTTTATGCATCACCCCACCTCTCCTTCCCCTTTATGCAGGCATAAGAGTGTTTTCTAAATGTGAGACTCTGTTCTCTTTCCTAACTCAGTTCACGTGTAGCCATGTTTACAGGATCTTCATAAGTGATATCTTATGATAAGTTTCTTTTTCTGTGTGACTTATTTCACTTAGAATCATCGTACCTGAATCCACTCACTTTGCTGCTACTGGTCTTATGACATTGATTTCATGGCTGAGGGATATTCCATCGTACGTAAGTACCACAATGTTTTGAACCATTTTTATATTTCCTGGGATATTTAAGGTGTACCCAAGTTGAGGTTCTTGTAGCCAGTGCAGCCCTAAATTTGGAGGTGGCTCTTTCTTATTGATTTTCAGTTTTCCCCAGGTATATTCCCTAGACTGGAAGTGGCCTTGGCTCTGTAGCTCTGTTGTTTACTTGTTTTAGGGAACACAATGCACTCCTCCAGTGAGGCAGTTGGCAATTTACATCCCGCCCATCAGCATAACAAGGCTCCCTGTTCTCCATGGCCTGTCTTGCCTTTCTGGTTTTTACACATTTTGTGGATGTCCCTTTTGACCGGTGGGAAGTGATACTTCTTTGTAGTGCAGATTTGCATTGCCCGCTTGCTTGCTTGGCCAAAAAGGGTGTATGCGTTTTCTCCTGAATATATTCAGGAGAAAACGCATACGCCCTTTTTGGCCAAGTGCACCATTGTCCAACTTGTGCCCCTCTTCCTGTGCTTTACAGGCGATTCCAAGGTACCTCTTGAAATCTGTTTCCTGCTATTTTGCCTCACTTTCAAGTCCGCCTCGTTGACTTCCCTCAACAGATTTTTGGACGATAGTTGTCCTTTATCACTCTGCCAGTTTGTGAATTGCTGTGCCCCTGAGCTCCATTTCTCAACTCGTTTTTTGTGAGCTGAACGCAAGTCCAAAATTTTGGATCATGTCCTATACTGGTTCCCGGTGGGTGGCTGAGACTTTGGTTAATTCTTCTTCCTGCCGGGAAATTAGAGTGACATGTGCCCGTCCAAATGCCTAACAGCTACTCTCTCATGTGTTCTCCCTCGTCCCTTCCATCCTCTGCCAAATTGGGAACCTGTGCAAACCAGGAGGTTAAAGGGCCTGTCTCTCCAAGTTGGGAGATTGATAGTAAGGCAGTTGGAAAGTCAAACTGGAGCACCAGGAGAGGGACTATTCGTTGAGTTTTAGAAACCTTTCGTATTCACAGTGTGTACATTCTCTAGGTTTCCTGTACATGTTATAGCTGTAGTAATATTCCCTTGAACATGAAGAGTTGGGACCCATGGAATGGGGGCCATGCATTATTGCTTGAAAGGGTCTGCATTTGCTCACCCAATCTCACCAATCCTCTCAGTCCCAAGTGTCCAGCCTTATGCCACATCCAGCTGTCATTGTAGACAGGGTCTTTCCAGGTTTCCTCAGACACCCTGAAGGAATTGTAAAGAATTTCCCTGTTTTTTGGTTTTGCTTTTGAAATTCCTTTTTATAGTGGGTTTGAGCTGATTCTCGCTGCCATGTTTATGCCACTCTAGACACACTTGATTCCCTTATGGAGACATATCAATACATAGGTTTTAAGATTCTTACTAGTCAGATATATTCCTCTGTGGGAAATATGGGGTTTTGAGTCTCTTTCACTGAGGAAGGTGTACGTCTTGTCTATTCCAAAGTTGGTTTTTGAAACGGTCCCTGTGCTTATATCAAACTCTGGTTTTATGCATCACCCCACCTCTCCTTCCCCTTTATGCAGGCATAAGAGTGTTTTCTAAATGTGAGACTCTGTTCTCTTTCCTAACTCAGTTCACGTGTAGCCATGTTTACAGGATCTTCATAAGTGATATCTTATAATAAGTTTCTTTTTCTGTGTGACTTATTTCACTTAGAATCATCGTACCTGAATCCACTCACTTTGCTGCTACTGGTCTTATGACATTGATTTCATGGCTGAGGGATATACCATCGTACGTAAGTACCACAATGTTTTGAACCATTTTTATATTTCCTGGGATATTTAAGGTGTACCCAAGTTGAGGTTCTTGTAGCCAGTGCAGCCCTAAATTTGGAGGTGGCTCTTTCTTATTGATTTTCAGTTTTCCCCAGGTATATTCCCTAGACTGGAAGTGGCCTTGGCTCTGTAGCTCTGTTGTTTACTTGTTTTAGGGAACACAATGCACTCCTCCAGTGAGGCAGTTGGCAATTTACATCCCGCCCATCAGCATAACAAGGCTCCCTGTTCTCCATGGCCTGTCTTGCCTTTCTGGTTTTTACACATTTTGTGGATGTCCCTTTTGACCGGTGGGAAGTGATACTTCTTTGTAGTGCAGATTTGCATTGCCCGCTTGCTTGCTTGGCCAAAAAGGGCGTATGCGTTTTCTCCTGAATATATTCAGGAGAAAACGCATACGCCCTTTTTGGCCAAGTGCACCATTGTCCAAGTTGTGCCCCTCTTCCTGTGCTTTACAGGCGATTCCAAGGTACCTCTTGAAATCTGTTTCCTGCTATTTTGCCTCACTTTCAAGTCCGCCTCGTTGACTTCCCTCAACAGATTTTTGGACGATAGTTGTCCTTTATCACTCTGCCAGTTTGTGAATTGCTGTGCCCCTGAGCTCCATTTCTCAACTCGTTTTTTGTGAGCTGAACGCAAGTCCAAAATTTTGGATCATGTCCTATACTGGTTCCCGGTGGGTGGCTGAGACTTTGGTTAATTCTTCTTCCTGCCGGGAAATTAGAGTGACATGTGCCCGCCAAATGCCTAACAGCTACTCTCTCATGTGTTCTCCCTCGTCCCTTCCATCCTCTGCCAAATTGGGAACCTGTGCAAACCAGGAGGTTAAAGGGCCTGTCTCTCCAAGTTGGGAGATTGATAGTAAGGCAGTTGGAAAGTCAAACTGGAGCACCAGGAGAGGGACTATTCGTTGAGTTTTAGAAACCTTTCGTATTCACAGTGTGTACATTCTCTAGGTTTCCTGTACATGTTATAGCTGTAGTAATATTCCCTTGAACATGGAGAGTTGGGACCCATGGAATGGGGGCCATGCATTATTGCTTGAAAGGGTCTGCATTTGCTCACCCAATCTCACCAATCCTCTCAGTCCCAAGTGTCCAGCCTTATGCCACATCCAGCTGTCATTGTAGACAGGGTCTTTCCAGGTTTCCTCAGACACCCTGAAGGAATTGTAAAGAATTTCCCTGTTTTTTGGTTTTGCTTTTGAAATTCCTTTTTATAGTGGGTTTGAGCTGATTCTCGCTGCCATGTTTATGCCACTCTAGACACACTTGATTCCCTTATGGAGACATATCAATACATAGGTTTTAAGATTCTTACTAGTCAGATATATTCCTCTGTGGGAAATATGGGGTTTTGAGTCTCTTTCACTAAGGAAGGTGTCGGTCTTGTCAATTCCAAAGTTGGTTTTTGAAATGGTCCCTGTGCTTTTATCAAACTCTGGTTTTATGCATCACCCCACCTCTCCTTCCCCTTTATGAAGGCATAAGAGTGTTTTCTAAATGTGAGACTCTGTTCTCTTTCCTAACTCAGTTCACGTGTAGCCATGTTTACAGGATCTTCATAAGTGATATCTTATGATAAGTTTCTTTTTCTGTGTGACTTATTTCACTTAGAATCATCGTACCTGAATCCACTCACTTTGCTGCTACTGGTCTTATGACATTGATTTCATGGCTGAGGGATATTCCATCGTACGTAAGTACCACAATGTTTTGAACCATTTTTATATTTCCTGGGATATTTAAGGTGTACCCAAGTTGAGGTTCTTGTAGTCAGTGCAGCCCTAAATTTGGAGGTGGCTTTTTCTTATTGATTTTCAGTTTTCCCAAGGTATATTCCCTAGACTGGAAGTGGCCTTGGCTCTGTAGCTCTGTTGTTTACTTGTTTTAGGGAACACAATGCACTCCTCCAGTGAGGCAGTTGGCAATTTACATCCCGCCCATCAGCATAACAAGGCTCAAAGTTCTCCAGGGCCTGTCTTGCCTTTCTGGTTTTTACACATTTTGTGGATGTCCTTTTTGACCGGTGGGAAGTGATACTTCTTTGTAGTGCAGATTTGCATTGCCCGCTTGCTTGCTTGGCCAAAAAGGGCGTATGCGTTTTCTCCTGAATATATTCAGGAGAAAACGCATACGCCCTTTTTGGCCAAGTGCACCATTGTCCAAGTTGTGCCACTCTTCCTGTGCTTTACAGGCGATTCCAAGGTACCTCTTGAAATCTGTTTCCTGCTATTTTGCCTCGCTTTCAAGTCCGCCTCGTTGACTTCCCTCAACAGATTTTTGGACGATAGTTGTCCTTTATCACTCTGCCAGTTTGTGAATTGCTGTGCCCCTGAGCTCCATTTCTCAACTCGATTTTTGTGAGCTGAATGCAAGTCCAAAATTTTGGATCATGTCCTATACTGGTTCCCGGTGGGTGGATGAGACTTTGGTTAATTCTTCTTCCTGCCGGGAAATTAGAGTGACATGTGCCCGTCCAAATGCCTAACAGCTACTCTCTCATGTGTTCTCCCTCGTCCCTTCCATCCTCTGCCAAATTGGGAACCTGTGCAAACCAGGAGGTTAAAGGGCCTGTCTCTCCAAGTTGGGAGATTGATAGTAAGGCAGTTGGAAAGTCAAACTGGAGCACCAGGAGAGGGACTATTCATTGAGTTTTAGAAACCTTTCGTATTCACAGTGTGTCCATTCTCTAGGTTTCCTGTACATGTTATAGCTGTAGTAATATTCCCTTGAACATGGAGAGTTGGGACCCATGGAATGGGGGCCATGCATTATTGCTTGAAAGGGTCTGCATTTGCTCACCCAATCTCACCAATCCTCTCAGTCCCAAGTGTCCAGCCTTATGCCACATCCAGCTGTCATTGTAGACAGGGTCTTTCCAGGTTTCCTCAGACACCCTGAAGGAATTGTAAAGAATTTCCCTGTTTTTTGGTTTTGCTTTTGAAATTCCTTTTTATAGTGGGTTTGAGCTGATTCTCGCTGCCATGTTTATGCCACTCTAGACACACTTGATTCCCTTATGGAGTCATATCAATACATAGGTTTTAAGATTCTTACTAGTCAGATATATTCCTCTGCGGGAAATATGGGGTTTTGAGTCTCTTTCACTGAGGAAAGTGTAGGTCTTGTCTATTCCAAAGTTGGTTTTTGGAACGGTCCCTGTGCTTATATCAAACTCTGGTTTTATGCATCACCCCACCTCTCCTTCCCCTTTATGCAGGCATAAGAGTGTTTTCTAAATGTGAGACTCTGTTCTCTTTCCTAACTCAGTTCACGTGTAGCCATGTTTACAGGATCTTCATAAGTGATATCTTATGATAAGTTTCTTTTTCTGTGTGACTTATTTCACTTAGAATCATCGTACCTGAATCCACTCACTTTGCTGCTACTGGTCTTATGACATTGATTTCATGGCTGAGGGATATTCCATCGTACGTAAGTACCACAATGTTTTGAACCATTTTTATATTTCCTGGGATATTTAAGGTGTACCCAAGTTGAGGTTCTTGTAGCCAGTGCAGCCCTAAATTTGGAGGTGGCTCTTTCTTATTGATTTTCAGTTTTCCCCAGGTATATTCCCTAGACTGGAAGTGGCCTTGGCTCTGTAGCTCTGTTGTTTACTTGTTTTAGGGAACACAATGCACTCCTCCAGTGAGGCAGTTGGCAATTTACATCCCGCCCATCAGCATAACAAGGCTCCCTGTTCTCCATGGCCTGTCTTGCCTTTCTGGTTTTTACACATTTTGTGGATGTCCCTTTTGACCGGTGGGAAGTGATACTTCTTTGTAGTGCAGATTTGCATTGCCCGCTTGCTTGCTTGGCCAAAAAGGGTGTATGCGTTTTCTCCTGAATATATTCAGGAGAAAACGCATACGCCCTTTTTGGCCAAGTGCACCATTGTCCAACTTGTGCCCCTCTTCCTGTGCTTTACAGGCGATTCCAAGGTACCTCTTGAAATCTGTTTCCTGCTATTTTGCCTCACTTTCAAGTCCGCCTCGTTGACTTCCCTCAACAGATTTTTGGACGATAGTTGTCCTTTATCACTCTGCCAGTTTGTGAATTGCTGTGCCCCTGAGCTCCATTTCTCAACTCGTTTTTTGTGAGCTGAACGCAAGTCCAAAATTTTGGATCATGTCCTATACTGGTTCCCGGTGGGTGGCTGAGACTTTGGTTAATTCTTCTTCCTGCCGGGAAATTAGAGTGACATGTGCCCGTCCAAATGCCTAACAGCTACTCTCTCATGTGTTCTCCCTCGTCCCTTCCATCCTCTGCCAAATTGGGAACCTGTGCAAACCAGGAGGTTAAAGGGCCTGTCTCTCCAAGTTGGGAGATTGATAGTAAGGCAGTTGGAAAGTCAAACTGGAGCACCAGGAGAGGGACTATTCGTTGAGTTTTAGAAACCTTTCGTATTCACAGTGTGTACATTCTCTAGGTTTCCTGTACATGTTATAGCTGTAGTAATATTCCCTTGAACATGAAGAGTTGGGACCCATGGAATGGGGGCCATGCATTATTGCTTGAAAGGGTCTGCATTTGCTCACCCAATCTCACCAATCCTCTCAGTCCCAAGTGTCCAGCCTTATGCCACATCCAGCTGTCATTGTAGACAGGGTCTTTCCAGGTTTCCTCAGACACCCTGAAGGAATTGTAAAGAATTTCCCTGTTTTTTGGTTTTGCTTTTGAAATTCCTTTTTATAGTGGGTTTGAGCTGATTCTCGCTGCCATGTTTATGCCACTCTAGACACACTTGATTCCCTTATGGAGACATATCAATACATAGGTTTTAAGATTCTTACTAGTCAGATATATTCCTCTGTGGGAAATATGGGGTTTTGAGTCTCTTTCACTGAGGAAGGTGTACGTCTTGTCTATTCCAAAGTTGGTTTTTGAAACGGTCCCTGTGCTTATATCAAACTCTGGTTTTATGCATCACCCCACCTCTCCTTCCCCTTTATGCAGGCATAAGAGTGTTTTCTAAATGTGAGACTCTGTTCTCTTTCCTAACTCAGTTCACGTGTAGCCATGTTTACAGGATCTTCATAAGTGATATCTTATAATAAGTTTCTTTTTCTGTGTGACTTATTTCACTTAGAATCATCGTACCTGAATCCACTCACTTTGCTGCTACTGGTCTTATGACATTGATTTCATGGCTGAGGGATATACCATCGTACGTAAGTACCACAATGTTTTGAACCATTTTTATATTTCCTGGGATATTTAAGGTGTACCCAAGTTGAGGTTCTTGTAGCCAGTGCAGCCCTAAATTTGGAGGTGGCTCTTTCTTATTGATTTTCAGTTTTCCCCAGGTATATTCCCTAGACTGGAAGTGGCCTTGGCTCTGTAGCTCTGTTGTTTACTTGTTTTAGGGAACACAATGCACTCCTCCAGTGAGGCAGTTGGCAATTTACATCCCGCCCATCAGCATAACAAGGCTCCCTGTTCTCCATGGCCTGTCTTGCCTTTCTGGTTTTTACACATTTTGTGGATGTCCCTTTTGACCGGTGGGAAGTGATACTTCTTTGTAGTGCAGATTTGCATTGCCCGCTTGCTTGCTTGGCCAAAAAGGGCGTATGCGTTTTCTCCTGAATATATTCAGGAGAAAACGCATACGCCCTTTTTGGCCAAGTGCACCATTGTCCAAGTTGTGCCCCTCTTCCTGTGCTTTACAGGCGATTCCAAGGTACCTCTTGAAATCTGTTTCCTGCTATTTTGCCTCACTTTCAAGTCCGCCTCGTTGACTTCCCTCAACAGATTTTTGGACGATAGTTGTCCTTTATCACTCTGCCAGTTTGTGAATTGCTGTGCCCCTGAGCTCCATTTCTCAACTCGTTTTTTGTGAGCTGAACGCAAGTCCAAAATTTTGGATCATGTCCTATACTGGTTCCCGGTGGGTGGCTGAGACTTTGGTTAATTCTTCTTCCTGCCGGGAAATTAGAGTGACATGTGCCCGCCAAATGCCTAACAGCTACTCTCTCATGTGTTCTCCCTCGTCCCTTCCATCCTCTGCCAAATTGGGAACCTGTGCAAACCAGGAGGTTAAAGGGCCTGTCTCTCCAAGTTGGGAGATTGATAGTAAGGCAGTTGGAAAGTCAAACTGGAGCACCAGGAGAGGGACTATTCGTTGAGTTTTAGAAACCTTTCGTATTCACAGTGTGTACATTCTCTAGGTTTCCTGTACATGTTATAGCTGTAGTAATATTCCCTTGAACATGGAGAGTTGGGACCCATGGAATGGGGGCCATGCATTATTGCTTGAAAGGGTCTGCATTTGCTCACCCAATCTCACCAATCCTCTCAGTCCCAAGTGTCCAGCCTTATGCCACATCCAGCTGTCATTGTAGACAGGGTCTTTCCAGGTTTCCTCAGACACCCTGAAGGAATTGTAAAGAATTTCCCTGTTTTTTGGTTTTGCTTTTGAAATTCCTTTTTATAGTGGGTTTGAGCTGATTCTCGCTGCCATGTTTATGCCACTCTAGACACACTTGATTCCCTTATGGAGACATATCAATACATAGGTTTTAAGATTCTTACTAGTCAGATATATTCCTCTGTGGGAAATATGGGGTTTTGAGTCTCTTTCACTAAGGAAGGTGTCGGTCTTGTCAATTCCAAAGTTGGTTTTTGAAATGGTCCCTGTGCTTATATCAAACTCTGGTTTTATGCATCACCCCACCTCTCCTTCCCCTTTATGAAGGCATAAGAGTGTTTTCTAAATGTGAGACTCTGTTCTCTTTCCTAACTCAGTTCACGTGTAGCCATGTTTACAGGATCTTCATAAGTGATATCTTATGATAAGTTTCTTTTTCTGTGTGACTTATTTCACTTAGAATCATCGTACCTGAATCCACTCACTTTGCTGCTACTGGTCTTATGACATTGATTTCATGGCTGAGGGATATTCCATCGTACGTAAGTACCACAATGTTTTGAACCATTTTTATATTTCCTGGGATATTTAAGGTGTACCCAAGTTGAGGTTCTTGTAGTCAGTGCAGCCCTAAATTTGGAGGTGGCTTTTTCTTATTGATTTTCAGTTTTCCCAAGGTATATTCCCTAGACTGGAAGTGGCCTTGGCTCTGTAGCTCTGTTGTTTACTTGTTTTAGGGAACACAATGCACTCCTCCAGTGAGGCAGTTGGCAATTTACATCCCGCCCATCAGCATAACAAGGCTCAAAGTTCTCCAGGGCCTGTCTTGCCTTTCTGGTTTTTACACATTTTGTGGATGTCCTTTTTGACCGGTGGGAAGTGATACTTCTTTGTAGTGCAGATTTGCATTGCCCGCTTGCTTGCTTGGCCAAAAAGGGCGTATGCGTTTTCTCCTGAATATATTCAGGAGAAAACGCATACGCCCTTTTTGGCCAAGTGCACCATTGTCCAAGTTGTGCCACTCTTCCTGTGCTTTACAGGCGATTCCAAGGTACCTCTTGAAATCTGTTTCCTGCTATTTTGCCTCGCTTTCAAGTCCGCCTCGTTGACTTCCCTCAACAGATTTTTGGACGATAGTTGTCCTTTATCACTCTGCCAGTTTGTGAATTGCTGTGCCCCTGAGCTCCATTTCTCAACTCGATTTTTGTGAGCTGAATGCAAGTCCAAAATTTTGGATCATGTCCTATACTGGTTCCCGGTGGGTGGATGAGACTTTGGTTAATTCTTCTTCCTGCCGGGAAATTAGAGTGACATGTGCCCGTCCAAATGCCTAACAGCTACTCTCTCATGTGTTCTCCCTCGTCCCTTCCATCCTCTGCCAAATTGGGAACCTGTGCAAACCAGGAGGTTAAAGGGCCTGTCTCTCCAAGTTGGGAGATTGATAGTAAGGCAGTTGGAAAGTCAAACTGGAGCACCAGGAGAGGGACTATTCATTGAGTTTTAGAAACCTTTCGTATTCACAGTGTGTCCATTCTCTAGGTTTCCTGTACATGTTATAGCTGTAGTAATATTCCCTTGAACATGGAGAGTTGGGACCCATGGAATGGGGGCCATGCATTATTGCTTGAAAGGGTCTGCATTTGCTCACCCAATCTCACCAATCCTCTCAGTCCCAAGTGTCCAGCCTTATGCCACATCCAGCTGTCATTGTAGACAGGGTCTTTCCAGGTTTCCTCAGACACCCTGAAGGAATTGTAAAGAATTTCCCTGTTTTTTGGTTTTGCTTTTGAAATTCCTTTTTATAGTGGGTTTGAGCTGATTCTCGCTGCCATGTTTATGCCACTCTAGACACACTTGATTCCCTTATGGAGTCATATCAATACATAGGTTTTAAGATTCTTACTAGTCAGATATATTCCTCTGCGGGAAATATGGGGTTTTGAGTCTCTTTCACTGAGGAAAGTGTAGGTCTTGTCTATTCCAAAGTTGGTTTTTGGAACGGTCCCTGTGCTTATATCAAACTCTGGTTTTATGCATCACCCCACCTCTCCTTCCCCTTTATGCAGGCATAAGAGTGTTTTCTAAATGTGAGACTCTGTTCTCTTTCCTAACTCAGTTCACGTGTAGCCATGTTTACAGGATCTTCATAAGTGATATCTTATGATAAGTTTCTTTTTCTGTGTGACTTATTTCACTTAGAATCATCGTACCTGAATCCACTCACTTTGCTGCTACTGGTCTTATGACATTGATTTCATGGCTGAGGGATATTCCATCGTACGTAAGTACCACAATGTTTTGAACCATTTTTATATTTCCTGGGATATTTAAGGTGTACCCAAGTTGAGGTTCTTGTAGTCAGTGCAGCCCTAAATTTGGAGGTGGCTCTTTCTTATTGATTTTCAGTTTTCCCAAGGTATATTCCCTAGACTGGAAGTGGCCTTGGCTCTGTAGCTCTGTTGTTTACTTGTTTTAGGGAACACAATGCACTCCTCCAGTGAGGCAGTTGGCAATTTACATCCGGCCATCAGCATAACAAGGCTCCCAGTTCTCCAGGGCCTGTCTTGCCTTTCTGGTTTTTACACATTTTGTGGATGTCCTTTTTGACCGGTGGGAAGTGATACTTCTTTGTAGTGCAGATTTGCATTGCCCGCTTGCTTGCTTGGCCAAAAAGGGCGTATGCGTTTTCTCCTGAATATATTCAGGAGAAAACACATACGCCCTTTTTGGCCAAGTGCACCATTGTCCAAGTTGTGCCACTCTTCCTGTGCTTTACAGGCGATTCCAAGGTACCTCTTGAAATCTGTTTCCTGCTATTTTGCCTCGCTTTCAAGTCCGCCTCGTTGACTTCCCCCAACAGATTTTTGGACGATAGTTGTCCTTTATCACTCTGCCAGTTTGTGAATTGCTGTGCCCCTGAGCTCCATTTCTCAACTCGTTTTTTGTGAGCTGAACGCAAGTCCAAAATTTTGGATCATGTCCTATACTGGTTCCCGGTGGGTGGATGAGACTTTGGTTAATTCTTCTTCCTGCCGGGAAATTAGAGTGACATGTGCCCGTCCAAATGCCTAACAGCTACTCTCTCATGTGTTCTCCCTCGTCCCTTCCATCCTCTGCCAAATTGGGAACCTGTGCAAACCAGGAGGTTAAAGGGCCTGTCTCTCCAAGTTGGGAGATTGATAGTAAGGCAGTTGGAAAGTCAAACTGGAGCACCAGGAGAGGGACTATTTATTGAGTTTTAGAAACCTTTCGTATTCACAGTGTGTCCATTCTCTAGGTTTCCTGTACATGTTATAGCTGTAGTAATATTCCCTTGAACCTGGAGAGTTGGGACCCATGGAATGGGGGCCATGCATTATTGCTTGAAAGGGTCTGCATTTGCTCACCCAATCTCACCAATCCTCTCAGTCCCAAGTGTCCAGCCTTATGCCACATCCAGCTGTCATTGTAGACAGGGTCTTTCCAGGTTTCCTCAGACACCCTGAAGGAATTGTAAAGAATTTCCCTGTTTTTTGGTTTTGCTTTTGAAATTCCTTTTTATAGTGGGTTTGAGCTGATTCTCGCTGCCATGTTTATGCCACTCTAGACACACTTGATTCCCTTATGGAGTCATATCAATACATAGGTTTTAAGATTCTTACTAGTCAGATATATTCCTCTGCGGGAAATATGGGGTTTTGAGTCTCTTTCACTGAGGAAGGTGTAGGCCTTGTCTATTCCAAAGTTGGTTTTTGGAACGGTCCCTGTGCTTATATCAAACTCTGGTTTTATGCATCACCCCACCTCTCCTTCCCCTTTATGCAGGCATAAGAGTGTTTTCTAAATGTGAGACTCTGTTCTCTTTCCTAACTCAGTTCACGTGTAGCCATGTTTACAGGATCTTCATAAGTGATATCTTATGATAAGTTTCTTTTTCTGTGTGACTTATTTCACTTAGAATCATCGTACCTGAATCCACTCACTTTGCTGCTACTGGTCTTATGACATTGATTTCATGGCTGAGGGATATTCCATCGTACGTAAGTACCACAATGTTTTCAACCATTTTTATATTTCCTGGGATATTTAAGGTGTACCCAAGTTGAGGTTCTTGTAGCCAGTGCAGCCCTAAATTTGGAGGTGGCTCTTTCTTATTGATTTTCAGTTTTCCCCAGGTATATTCCCTAGACTGGAAGTGGCCTTGGCTCTGTAGCTCTGTTGTTTACTTGTTTTAGGGAACACAATGCACTCCTCCAGTGAGGCAGTTGGCAATTTACATCCCGCCCATCAGCATAACAAGGCTCCCTGTTCTCCAGGGCCTGTCTTGCCTTTCTGGTTTTTACACATTTTGTGGATGTCCCTTTTGACCGGTGGGAAGTGATACTTCTTTGTAGTGCAGATTTGCATTGCCCGCTTGCTTGCTTGGCCAAAAAGGGCGTATGCGTTTTCTCCAGAATATATTCAGGAGAAAACGCATACGCCCTTTTTGGCCAAGTGCACCATTGTCCAAGTTGTGCCCCTCTTCCTGTGCTTTACAGGCGATTCCAACGTACCTCTTGAAATCTGTTTCCTGCTATTTTGCCTCACTTTCAAGTCCGCCTCGTTGACTTCCCTCAACAGATTTTTGGACGATAGTTGTCCTTTATCACTCTGCCAGTTTGTGAATTGCTGTGCCCCTGAGCTCCATTTCTCAACTCGTTTTTTGTGAGCTGAACGCAAGTCCAAAATTTTGGATCATATCCTATACTGGTTCCCGGTGGGTGGCTGAGACTTTGGTTAATTCTTCTTCCTGCCGGGAAATTAGAGTGACATGTGCCCGTCCAAATGCCTAACAGCTACTCTCTCATGGGTTCTCCCTCGTCCCTTCCATCCTCTGCCAAATTGGGAACCTGTGCAAACCAGGAGGTTAAAGGGCCTGTCTCTCCAAGTTGGGAGATTGATAGTAAGGCAGTTGGAAAGTCAAACTGGAGCACCAGGAGAGGGACTATTCATTGAGTTTTAGAAACCTTTCGTATTCACAGTGTGTCCATTCTCTAGGTTTCCTGTACATGTTATAGCTGTAGTAATATTCCCTTGAACCTGGAGAGTTGGGACCCATGGAATGGGGGCCATGCATTATTGCTTGAAAGGGTCTGCATTTGCTCACCCAATCTCACCAATCCTCTCAGTCCCAAGTGTCCAGCCTTATGCCACATCCAGCTGTCATTGTAGACAGGGTCTTTCCAGGTTTCCTCAGACACCCTGAAGGAATTGTAAAGAATTTCCCTGTTTTTTGGTTTTGCTTTTGAAATTCCTTTTTATAGTGGGTTTGAGCTGATTCTCGCTGCCATGTTTATGCCACTCTAGACACACTTGATTCCCTTATGGAGTCATATCAATACATAGGTTTTAAGATTCTTACTAGTCAGATATATTCCTCTGCGGGAAATATGGGGTTTTGAGTCTCTTTCACTGAGGAAGGTGTAGGTCTTGTCTATTCCAAAGTTGGTTTTTGGAACGGTCCCTGTGCTTATATCAAACTCTGGTTTTATGCATCACCCAACCTCTCCTTCCCCTTTATGCAGGCATAAGAGTGTTTTCTAAATGTGAGACTCTGTTCTCTTTCCTAACTCAGTTCACGTGTAGCCATGTTTACAGGATCTTCATAAGTGATATCTTATGATAAGTTTCTTTTTCTGTGTGACTTATTTCACTTAGAATCATCGTACCTGAATCCACTCACTTTGCTGCTACTGGTCTTATGACATTGATTTCATGGCTGAGGGATATTCCATCGTACGTAAGTACCACAATGTTTTGAACCATTTTTATATTTCCTGGGATATTTAAGCTGTACCCAAGTTGAGGTTCTTGTAGCCAGTGCAGCCCTAAATTTGGAGGTGGCTCTTTCTTATTGATTTTCAGTTTTCCCCAGGTATATTCCCTAGACTGGAAGTGGCCTTGGCTCTGTAGCTCTGTTGTTTACTTGTTTTAGGGAACACAATGCACTCCTCCAGTGAGGCAGTTGGCAATTTACATCCCGCCCATCAGCATAACAAGGCTCCCTGTTCTACAGGGCCTGTCTTGCCTTTCTGGTTTTTACACATTTTGTGGATGTCCCTTTTGACCGGTGGGAAGTGATACTTCTTTGTAGTGCAGATTTGCATTGCCCGCTTGCTTGCTTGGCCAAAAAGGGCGTATGCGTTTTCTCCTGAATATATTCAGGAGAAAACGCATACGCCCTTTTTGGCCAAGTGCACCATTGTCCAAGATGTGCCCCTCTTCCTGTGCTTTACAGGCGATTCCAACGTACCTCTTGAAATCTGTTTCCTGCTATTTTGCCTCACTTTCAAATCCGCCTCGTTGACTTCCCTCAACAGATTTTTGGAAGATAGTTGTCCTTTATCACTCTGCCAGTTTGTGAATTGCTGTGCCCCTGAGCTCCATTTCTCAACCTTTTTTTTGTGAGCTGAACGCAAGTCCAAAATTTTGGATCATGTCCTATACTGGTTCCCGGTGGGTGGCTGAGACTTTGGTTAATTCTTCTTCCTGCCGGGAAATTAGAGTGACATGTGCCCGTCCAAATGCCTAACAGCTACTCTCTCATGTGTTCTCCCTCGTCCCTTCCATCCTCTGCCAAATTGGGAACCTGTGCAAACCAGGAGGTTAAAGGGCCTGTCTCTCCAAATTGGGAGATTGATAGTAAGGCAGTTGGAAAGTCAAACTGGAGCACCAGGAGAGGGACTATTCGTTGAGTTTTAGAAACCTTTCGTATTCACAGTGTGTACATTCTCTAGGTTTCCTGTACATGTTATAGCTGTAGTAATATTCCCTTGAACATGGAGAGTTGGGACCCATGGAATGGGGGCCATGCATTATTGCTTGAAAGGGTCTGCATTTGCTCACCCAATCTCACCAATCCTCTCAGTCCCAAGTGTCCAGCCTTATGCCACATCCAGCTGTCATTGTAGACAGGGTCTTTCCAGGTTTCCTCAGACACCCTGAAGGAATTGTAAAGAATTTCCCTGTTTTTTGGTTTTGCTTTTGAAATTCCTTTTTATAGTGGGTTTGAGCTGATTCTCGCTGCCATGTTTATGCCACTCTAGACACACTTGATTCCCTTATGGAGACATATCAATACATAGGTTTTAAGATTCTTACTAGTCAGATATATTCCTCTGTGGGAAATATGGGGTTTTGAGTCTCTTTCACTAAGGAAGGTGTCGGTCTTGTCAATTCCAAAGTTGGTTTTTGAAATGGTCCCTGTGCTTATATCAAACTCTGGTTTTATGCATCACCCCACCTCTCCTTCCCCTTTATGCAGGCATAAGAGTGTTTTCTAAATGTGAGACTCTGTTCTCTTTCCTAACTCAGTTCACGTGTAGCCATGTTTACAGGATCTTCATAAGTGATATCTTATGATAAGTTTCTTTTTCTGTGTGACTTATTTCACTTAGAATCATCGTACCTGAATCCACTCACTTTGCTGCTACTGGTCTTATGACATTGATTTCATGGCTGAGGGATATTCCATCGTACGTAAGTACCACAATGTTTTGAACCATTTTTATATTTCCTGGGATATTTAAGGTGTACCCAAGTTGAGGTTCTTGTAGCCAGTGCAGCCCGAAATTTGGAGGTGGCTCTTTCTTATTGATTTTCAGTTTTCCCAAGGTATATTCCCTAGACTGGAAGTGGCCTTGGCTCTGTAGCTCTGTTGTTTACTTGTTTTAGGGAACACAATGCACTCCTCCAGTGAGGCAGTTGGCAATTTACATCCCGCCCATCAGCATAACAAGGCTCCCAGTTCTCCAGGGCCTGTCTTGCCTTTCTGGTTTTTACACATTTTGTGGATGTCCTTTTTGACCGGTGGGAAGTGATACTTCTTTGTAGTGCAGATTTGCATTGCCCGCTTGCTTGCTTGGCGAAAAAGGGCATATGCGTTTTCTCCTGAATATATTCAGGAGAAAACGCATACGCCCTTTTTGGCCAAGTGCACCATTGTCCAAGTTGTGCCACTCTTCCTGTGCTTTACAGGCGATTCCAAGGTACCTCTTGAAATCTGTTTCCTGCTATTTTGCCTCGCTTTCAAGTCCGCCTCGTTGACTTCCCCCAACAGATTTTTGGACGATAGTTGTCCTTTATCACTCTGCCAGTTTGTGAATTGCTGTGCCCCTGAGCTCCATTTCTCAACTCGTTTTTTGTGAGCTGAACGCAAGTCCAAAATTTTGGATCATGTCCTATACTGGTTCCCGGTGGGTGGCTGAGACTTTGGTTAATTCTTCTTCCTGCCGGGAAATTAGAGTGACATGTGCCCGTCCAAATGCCTAACAGCTACTCTCTCATGTGTTCTCCCTCGTCCCTTCCATCCTCTGCCAAATTGGGAACCTGTGCAAACCAGGAGGTTAAAGGGCCTGTCTCTCCAAGTTGGGAGATTGATAGTAAGGCAGTTGGAAAGTCAAACTGGAGCACCAGGAGAGGGACTATTCGTTGAGTTTTAGAAACCTTTCGTATTCACAGTGTGTACATTCTCTAGGTTTCCTGTACATGTTATAGCTGTAGTAATATTCCCTTGAACATGGAGAGTTGGGACCCATGGAATGGGGGCCATGCATTATTGCTTGAAAGGGTCTGCATTTGCTCACCCAATCTCACCAATCCTCTCAGTCCCAAGTGTCCAGCCTTATGCCACATCCAGCTGTCATTGTAGATAGGGTCTTTCCAGGTTTCCTCAGACACCCTGAAGGAATTGTAAAGAATTTCCCTGTTTTTTGGTTTTGCTTTTGAAATTCCTTTTTATAGTGGGTTTGAGCTGATTCTCGCTGCCATGTTTATGCCACTCTAGACACACTTGATTCCCTTATGGAGACATATCAATACATAGGTTTTAAGATTCTTACTAGTCAGATATATTCCTCTGTGGGAAATATGGGGTTTTGAGTCTCTTTCACTAAGGAAGGTGTCGGTCTTGTCAATTCCAAAGTTGGTTTTTGAAATGGTCCCTGTGCTTATATCAAACTCTGGTTTTATGCATCACCCCACCTCTCCTTCCCCTTTATGCAGGCATAAGAGTGTTTTCTAAATGTGAGACTCTGTTCTCTTTCCTAACTCAGTTCACGTGTAGCCATGTTTACAGGATCTTCATAAGTGATATCTTATGATAAGTTTCTTTTTCTGTGTGACTTATTTCACTTAGAATCATCGTACCTGAATCCACTCACTTTGCTGCTACTGGTCTTATGACATTGATTTCATGGCTGAGGGATATTCCATCGTACGTAAGTACCACAATGTTTTGAACCATTTTTATATTTCCTGGGATATTTAAGGTGTACCCAAGTTGAGGTTCTTGTAGTCAGTGCAGCCCTAAATTTGGAGGTGGCTCTTTCTTATTGATTTTCAGTTTTCCCAAGGTATATTCCCTAGACTGGAAGTGGCCTTGGCTCTGTAGCTCTGTTGTTTACTTGTTTTAGGGAACACAATGCACTCCTCCAGTGAGGCAGTTGGCAATTTACATCCCGCCCATCAGCATAACAAGGCTCCCAGTTCTCCAGGGCCTGTCTTGCCTTTCTGGTTTTTACACATTTTGTGGATGTCCTTTTTGACCGGTGGGAAGTGATACTTCTTTGTAGTGCAGATTTGCATTGCCCGCTTGCTTGCTTGGCGAAAAAGGGCATATGCGTTTTCTCCTGAATATATTCAGGAGAAAACGCATACGCCCTTTTTGGCCAAGTGCACCATTGTCCAAGTTGTGCCACTCTTCCTGTGCTTTACAGGCGATTCCAAGGTACCTCTTGAAATCTGTTTCCTGCTATTTTGCCTCGCTTTCAAGTCCGCCTCGTTGACTTCCCCCAACAGATTTTTGGACGATAGTTGTCCTTTATCACTCTGCCAGTTTGTGAATTGCTGTGCCCCTGAGCTCCATTTCTCAACTCGTTTTTTGTGAGCTGAACACAAGTCCAAAATTTTGGATCATGTCCTATACTGGTTCCCGGTGGGTGGCTGAGACTTTGGTTAATTCTTCTTCCTGCCGGGAAATTAGAGTGACATGTGCCCGTCCAAATGCCTAACAGCTACTCTCTCATGTGTTCTCCCTCGTCCCTTCCATCCTCTGCCAAATTGGGAACCTGTGCAAACCAGGAGGTTAAAGGGCCTGTCTCTCCAAGTTGGGAGATTGATAGTAAGGCAGTTGGAAA
Organism: Mesoplodon densirostris; assembly: GCF_025265405.1. NCBI lineage: Eukaryota > Metazoa > Chordata > Mammalia > Artiodactyla > Ziphiidae > Mesoplodon > Mesoplodon densirostris. Next base: position 4,880,707 of record NW_026778199.1, on the reverse strand, counting down.
GTCAAACTGGAGCACCAGGAGAGGGACTATTCGTTGAGTTTTAGAAACCTTTCGTATTCACAGTGTGTACATTCTCTAGGTTTCCTGTACATGTTATAGCTGTAGTAATATTCCCTTGAACATGGAGAGTTGGGACCCATGGAATGGGGGCCATGCATTATTGCTTGAAAGGGTCTGCATTTGCTCACCCAATCTCACCAATCCTCTCAGTCCCAAGTGTCCAGCCTTATGCCACATCCAGCTGTCATTGTAGACAGGGTCTTTCCAGGTTTCCTCAGACACCCTGAAGGAATTGTAAAGAATTTCCCTGTTTTTTGGTTTTGCTTTTGAAATTCCTTTTTATAGTGGGTTTGAGCTGATTCTCGCTGCCATGTTTATGCCACTCTAGACACACTTGATTCCCTTATGGAGACATATCAATACATAGGTTTTAAGATTCTTACTAGTCAGATATATTCCTCTGTGGGAAATATGGGGTTTTGAGTCTCTTTCACTAAGGAAGGTGTCGGTCTTGTCAATTCCAAAGTTGGTTTTTGAAATGGTCCCTGTGCTTATATCAAACTCTGGTTTTATGCATCACCCCACCTCTCCTTCCCCTTTATGCAGGCATAAGAGTGTTTTCTAAATGTGAGACTCTGTTCTCTTTCCTAACTCAGTTCACGTGTAGCCATGTTTACAGGATCTTCATAAGTGATATCTTATGATAAGTTTCTTTTTCTGTGTGACTTATTTCACTTAGAATCATCGTACCTGAATCCACTCACTTTGCTGCTACTGGTCTTATGACATTGATTTCATGGCTGAGGGATATTCCATCGTATGTAAGTACCACAATGTTTTGAACCATTTTTATATTTCCTGGGATATTTAAGGTGTACCCAAGTTGAGGTTCTTGTAGTCAGTGCAGCCCTAAATTTGGAGGTGGCTCTTTCTTATTGATTTTCAGTTTTCCCAAGGTATATTCCCTAGACTGGAAGTGGCCTTGGCTCTGTAGCTCTGTTGTTTACTTGTTTTAGGGAACACAATGCACTCCTCCAGTGAGGCAGTTGGCAATTTACATCCCGCCCATCAGCATAACAAGGCTCCCAGTTCTCCAGGGCCTGTCTTGCCTTTCTGGTTTTTACACATTTTGTGGATGTCCTTTTTGACCGGTGGGAAGTGATACTTCTTTGTAGTGCAGATTTGCATTGCCCGCTTGCTTGCTTGGCGAAAAAGGGCATATGCGTTTTCTCCTGAATATATTCAGGAGAAAACGCATACGCCCTTTTTGGCCAAGTGCACCATTGTCCAAGTTGTGCCACTCTTCCTGTGCTTTACAGGCGATTCCAAGGTACCTCTTGAAATCTGTTTCCTGCTATTTTGCCTCGCTTTCAAGTCCGCCTCGTTGACTTCCCCCAACAGATTTTTGGACGATAGTTGTCCTTTATCACTCTGCCAGTTTGTGAATTGCTGTGCCCCTGAGCTCCATTTCTCAACTCGTTTTTTGTGAGCTGAACGCAAGTCCAAAATTTTGGATCATGTCCTATACTGGTTCCCGGTGGGTGGATGAGACTTTGGTTAATTCTTCTTCCTGCCGGGAAATTAGAGTGACATGTGCCCGTCCAAATGCCTAACAGCTACTCTCTCATGTGTTCTCCCTCGTCCCTTCCATCCTCTGCCAAATTGGGAACCTGTGCAAACCAGGAGGTTAAAGGGCCTGTCTCTCCAAGTTGGGAGATTGATAGTAAGGCAGTTGGAAAGTCAAACTGGAGCACCAGGAGAGGGACTATTCATTGAGTTTTAGAAACCTTTCGTATTCACAGTGTGTCCATTCTCTAGGTTTCCTGTACATGTTATAGCTGTAGTAATATTCCCTTGAACCTGGAGAGTTGGGACCCATGGAATGGGGGCCATGCATTATTGCTTGAAAGGGTCTGCATTTGCTCACCCAATCTCACCAATCCTCTCAGTCCCAAGTGTCCAGCCTTATGCCACATCCAGCTGTCATTGTAGACAGGGTCTTTCCAGGTTTCCTCAGACACCCTGAAGGAATTGTAAAGAATTTCCCTGTTTTTTGGTTTTGCTTTTGAAATTCCTTTTTATAGTGGGTTTGAGCTGATTCTCGCTGCCATGTTTATGCCAATCTAGACACACTTGATTCCCTTATGGAGTCATATCAATACATAGGTTTTAAGATTCTTACTAGTCAGATATATTCCTCTGCGGGAAATATGGGGTTTTGAGTCTCTTTCACGGAGGAAGGTGTAGGTCTTGTCTATTCCAAAGTTGGTTTTTGGAACGGTCCCTGTGCTTATATCAAACTCTGGTTTTATGCATCACCCCACCTCTCCTTCCCCTTTATGCAGGCATAAGAGTGTTTTCTAAATGTGAGACTCTGTTCTCTTTCCTAACTCAGTTCACGTGTAGCCATGTTTACAGGATCTTCATTAGTGATATCTTATGATAAGTTTCTTTTTCTGTGTGACTTATTTCACTTAGAATCATCGTACCTGAATCCACTCACTTTGCTGCTACTGGTCTTATGACATTGATTTCATGGCTGAGGGATATTCCATCGTACGTAAGTACCACAATGTTTTGAACCATTTTTATATTTCCTGGGATATTTAAGGTGTACCCAAGTTGAGGTTCTTGTAGCCAGTGCAGCCCTAAATTTGGAGGTGGCTCTTTCTTATTGATTTTCAGTTTTCCCCAGGTATATTCCCTAGACTGGAAGTGGCCTTGGCTCTGTAGCTCTGTTGTTTACTTGTTTTAGGGAACACAATGCACTCCTCCAGTGAGGCAGTTGGCAATTTACATCCTGCCCATCAGCATAACAAGGCTCCCTGTTCTCCAGGGCCTGTCTTGCCTTTCTGGTTTTTACACATTTTGTGGATGTCCCTTTTGACCGGTGGGAAGTGATACTTCTTTGTAGTGCAGATTTGCATTGCCCGCTTGCTTGCTTGGCCAAAAAGGGCGTATGCGTTTTCTCCTGAAAATATTCAGGAGAAAACGCATACGCCCTTTTTGGCCAAGTGCACCATTGTCCAAGTTGTGCCCCTCTTCCTATGCTTTACAAGCGATTCCAACGTACCTCTTGAAATCTGTTTCCTGCTATTTTGCCTCACTTTCAAGTCCGCCTCGTTGACTTCCCTCAACAGATTTTTGGACGATAGTTGTCCTTTATCACTCTGCCAGTTTGTGAATTGCTGTGCCCCTGAGCTCCATTTCTCAACTCGTTTTTTGTGAGCTGAACGCAAGTCCAAAATTTTGGATCATGTCCTATACTGGTTCCCGGTGGGTGGCTGAGACTTTGGTTAATTCTTCTTCCTGCCGGGAAATTAGAGTGACATGTGCCCGTCCAAATGCCTAACAGCTACTCTCTCATGTGTTCTCCCTCGTCCCTTCCATCCTCTGCCAAATTGGGAACCTGTGCAAACCAGGAGGTTAAAGGGCCTGTCTCTCCAAGTTGGGAGATTGATAGTAAGGCAGTTGGAAAGTCAAACTGGAGCACCAGGAGAGGGACTATTCATTGAGTTTTAGAAACCTTTCGTATTCACAGTGTGTCCATTCTCTAGGTTTCCTGTACATGTTATAGCTGTAGTAATATTCCCTTGAACCTGGAGAGTTGGGACCCATGGAATGGGGGCCATGCATTATTGCTTGAAAGGGTCTGCATTTGCTCACCCAATCTCACCAATCCTCTCAGTCCCAAGTGTCCAGCCTTATGCCACATCCAGCTGTCATTGTAGACAGGGTCTTTCCAGGTTTCCTCAGACACCCTGAAGGAATTGTAAAGAATTTCCCTGTTTTTTGGTTTTGCTTTTGAAATTCCTTTTTATAGTGGGTTTGAGCTGATTCTCGCTGCCATGTTTATGCCACTCTAGACACACTTGATTCCCTTATGGAGTCATATCAATATATAGGTTTTAAGATTCTTACTAGTCAGATATATTCCTCTGCGGGAAATATGGGGTTTTGAGTCTCTTTCACGGAGGAAGGTGTATGTCTTGTCTATTCCAAAGTTGGTTTTTGGAACGGTCCCTGTGCTTATATCAAACTCTGGTTTTATGCATCACCCCACCTCTCCTTCCCCTTTATGCAGGCATAAGAGTGTTTTCTAAATGTGAGAGTCTGTTCTCTTTCCTAACTCAGTTCACGTGTAGCCATGTTTACAGGATCTTCATAAGTGATATCTTATGATAAGTTTCTTTTTCTGTGTGACTTATTTCACTTAGAATCATCGTACCTGAATCCACTCACTTTGCTGCTACTGGTCTTATGACATTGATTTCATGGCTGAGGGATATTCCATCGTACGTAAGTACCACAATGTTTTGAACCATTTTTATATTTCCTGGGATATTTAAGGTGTACCCAAGTTGAGGTTCTTGTAGCCAGTGCAGCCCTAAATTTGGAGGTGGCTCTTTCTTATTGATTTTCAGTTTTCCCCATGTATATTCCCTAGACTGGAAGTGGCCTTGGCTCTGTAGCTCTGTTGTTTACTTGTTTTAGGGAACACAATGCACTCCTCCAGTGAGGCAGTTGGCAATTTACATCCCGCCCATCAGCATAACAAGGCTCCCTGTTCTCCAGGGCCTGTCTTGCCTTTCTGGTTTTTACACATTTTGTGGATGTCCCTTTTGACCGGTGGGAAGTGATACTTCTTTGTAGTGCAGATTTGCATTGCCCGCTTGCTTGCTTGGCCAAAAAGGGTGTATGCGTTTTCTCCTGAATATATTCAGGAGAAAACGCATACGCCCTTTTTGGCCAAGTGCACCATTGTCCAAGATGTGCCCCTCTTCCTGTGCTTTACAGGCGATTCCAACGTACCTCTTGAAATCTGTTTCCTGCTATTTTGCCTCACTTTCAAGTCCGCCTCGTTGACTTCCCTCAACAGATTTTTGGACGATAGTTGTCCTTTATCACTCTGCCAGTTTGTGAATTGCTGTGCCCCTGAGCTCCATTTCTCAACTCGTTTTTTGTGAGCTGAACGCAAGTCCAAAATTTTGGATCATGTCCTATACTGGTTCCCGGTGGGTGGCTGAGACTTTGGTTAATTCTTCTTCCTGCCGGGAAATTAGAGTGACATGTGCCCGTCCAAATGCCTAACAGCTACTCTCTCATGGGTTCTCCCTCGTCCCTTCCATCCTCTGCCAAATTGGGAACCTGTGCAAACCAGGAGGTTAAAGGGCCTGTCTCTCAAAGTTGGGAGATTGATAGTAAGGCAGTTGGAAAGTCAAACTGGAGCACCAGGAGAGAGACTATTCATTGAGTTTTAGAAACCTTTCGTATTCACAGTGTGTCCATTCTCTAGGTTTCCCGTACATGTTATAGCTGTAGTAATATTCCCTTTAACCTGGAGAGTTGGGACCCATGGAATTGGGGCCATGCATTATTGCTTGAAAGGGTCTGCATTTGCTCACCCAATCTCACCAATCCTCTCAGTCCCAAGTGTCCAGCCTTATGCCACATCCAGCTGTCATTGTAGACAGGGTCTTTCCAGGTTTCCTCAGACACCCTGAAGGAATTGTAAAGAATTTCCCTGTTTTTTGGTTTTGCTTTTGAAATTCCTTTTTATAGTGGGTTTGAGCTGATTCTCGCTGCCATGTTTATGCCACTCTAGACACACTTGATTCCCTTATGGAGTCATATCAATACATAGGTTTTAAGATTCTTACTAGTCAGATATATTCCTCTGCAGGAAATATGGGGTTTTGAGTCTCTTTCACTGAGGAAGGTGTAGGTCTTGTCTATTCCAAAGTTGGTTTTTGGAACGGTCCCTGTGCTTATATCAAACTCTGGTTTTATGCATCTCCCCACCTCTCCTTCCCCTTTATGCAGGCATAAGAGTGTTTTCTAAATGTGAGACTCTGTTCTCTTTCCTAACTCAGTTCACGTGTAGCCATGTTTACAGGATCTTCATAAGTGATATCTTATGATAAGTTTCTTTTTCTGTGTGACTTATTTCACTTAGAATCATCGTACCTGAATTCACTCACTTTGCTGCTACTGGTCTTATGACATTGATTTCATGGCTGAGGGATATTCCATCGTACGTAAGTACCACAATGTTTTGAACCATTTTTATATTTCCTGGGATATTTAAGGTGTACCCAAGTTGAGGTTCTTGTAGCCAGTGCAGCCCTAAATTTGGAGGTGGCTCTTTCTTATTGATTTTCAGTTTTCCCCAGGTATATTCCCTAGACTGGAAGTGGCCTTGGCTCTGTAGCTCTGTTGTTTACTTGTTTTAGGGAACACAATGCACTCCTCCAGTGAGGCAGTTGGCAATTTACATCCCGCCCATCAGCATAACAAGGCTCCCTGTTCTCCAGGGCCTGTCTTGCCTTTCTGGTTTTTACACATTTTGTGGATGTCCCTTTTGACCGGTGGGAAGTGATACTTCTTTGTAGTGCAGATTTGCATTGCCCGCTTGCTTGCTTGGCCAAAAAGGGCGTATGCGTTTTCTCCTGAATATATTCAGGAGAAAACGCATACGCCCTTTTTGGCCAAGTGCACCATTGTCCAAGTTGTGCCCCTCTTCCTGTGCTTTACAGGCGATTCCAACGTACCTCTTGAAATCTGTTTCCTGCTATTTTGCCTCACTTTCAAGTCCGCCTCGTTGACTTCCCTCAACAGATTTTTGGACGATAGTTGTCCTTTATCACTCTGCCAGTTTGTGAATTGCTGTGCCCCTGAGCTCCATTTCTCAACTCGTTTTTTGTGAGCTGAACGCAAGTCCAAAATTTTGGATCATGTCCTATACTGGTTCCCGGTGGGTGGCTGAGACTTTGGTTAATTCTTCTTCCTGCCGGGAAATTAGAGTGACATGTGCCCGTCCAAATGCCTAACAGCTACTCTCTCATGGGTTCTCCCTCGTCCCTTCCATCCTCTGCCAAATTGGGAACCTGTGCAAACCAGGAGGTTAAAGGGCCTGTCTCTCCAAGTTGGGAGATTGATAGTAAGGCAGTTGGAAAGTCAAACTGGAGCACCAGGAGAGGGACTATTCGTTGAGTTTTAGAAACCTTTCGTATTCACAGTGTGTCCATTCTCTAGGTTTCCTGTACATGTTATAGCTGTAGTAATATTCCCTTGAACCTGGAGAGTTGGGACCCATGGAATGGGGGCCATGCATTATTGCTTGAAAGGGTCTGCATTTGCTCACCCAATCTCACCAATCCTCTCAGTCCCAAGTGTCCAGCCTTATGCCACATCCAGCTGTCATTGTAGATAGGGTCTTTCCAGGTTTCCTCAGACACCCTGAAGGAATTGTAAAGAATTTCCCTGTTTTTTGGTTTTGCTTTTGAAATTCCTTTTTATAGTGGGTTTGAGCTGATTCTCGCTGCCATGTTTATGCCACTCTAGACACACTTGATTCCCTTATGGAGACATATCAATACATAGGTTTTAAGATTCTTACTAGTCAGATATATTCCTCTGTGGGAAATATGGGGTTTTGAGTCTCTTTCACTGAGGAAGGTGTCGGTCTTGTCAATTCCAAAGTTGGTTTTTGAAACGGTCCCTGTGCTTATATCAAACTCTGGTTTTATGCATCACCCCACCTCTCCTTCCCCTTTATGCAGGCATAAGAGTGTTTTCTAAATGTGAGACTCTGTTCTCTTTCCTAACTCAGTTCACGTGTAGCCATGTTTACAGGATCTTCATAAGTGATATCTTATGATAAGTTTCTTTTTCTGTGTGACTTATTTCACTTAGAATCATCGTACCTGAATCCACTCACTTTGCTGCTACTGGTCTTATGACATTGATTTCATGGCTGAGGGATATTCCATCGTACGTAAGTACCACAATGTTTTGAACCATTTTTATATTTCCTGGGATATTTAAGTTGTACCCAAGTTGAGGTTCTTGTAGTCAGTGCAGCCCTAAATTTGGAGGTGGCTCTTTCTTATTGATTTTCAGTTTTCCCCAGGTATATTCCCTAGACTGGAAGTGGCCTTGGCTCTGTAGCTCTGTTGTTTACTTGTTTTAGGGAACACAATGCACTCCTCCAGTGAGGCAGTTGGCAATTTACATCCCACCCATCAGCATAACAAGGCTCCCTGTTCTCCAGGGCCTGTCTTGCCTTTCTTGTTTTTACACATTTTGTGGATGTCCCTTTTGACCGGTGGGAAGTGATACTTCTTTGTAGTGCAGATTTGCATTGCCCGCTTGCTTGCTTGGCGAAAAAGGGCGTATGCGTTTTCTCCTGAATATATTCAGGAGAAAACGCATACGCCCTTTTTGGCCAAGTGCACCATTGTCCAAGTTGTGCCCCTCTTCCTGTGCTTTACAGGCGATTCCAACGTACCTCTTGAAATCTGTTTCCTGCTATTTTGCTCACTTTCAAGTCCGCCTCGTTGACTTCCCTCAACAGATTTTTGGACGATAGTTGTCCTTTATCACTCTGCCAGTTTGTGAATTGCTGTGCCCCTGAGCTCCATTTCTCAACTCGTTTTTTGTTAGCTGAACGCAAGTCCAAAATTTTGGATCATGTCCTATACTGGTTCCCGGTGGGTGGCTGAGACTTTGGTTAATTCTTCTTCCTGCCGGGAAATTAGAGCGACATGTGCCCGTCCAAATGCCTAACAGCAACTCTCTCATGGGTTCTCCCTCGTCCCTTCCATCCTCTGCCAAATTGGAAACCTTTGCAAACCAGGAGGTTAAAGGGCCTGTCTCTCCAAGTTGGGAGATTGATAGTAAGGCAGTTGGAAAGTCAAACTGGAGCACCAGGAGAGGGACTATTCGTTGAGTTTTAGAAACCTTTCGTATTCACAGTGTGTCCATTCTCTAGGTTTCCTGTACATGTTATAGCTGTAGTAATATTCCCTTGAACATGGAGAGTTGGGACCCATGGAATGGGGGCCATGCATTATTGCTTGAAAAGGTCTGCATTTGCTCACCCAATCTCACCAATCCTCTCAGTCCCAAGTGTCCAGCCTTATGCCACATCCAGCTGTCATTGTAGATAGGGTCTTTCCAGGTTTCCTCAGACACCCTGAAGGAATTGTAAAGAATTTCCCTGTTTTTTGGTTTTGCTTTTGAAATTCCTTTTTATAGTGGGTTTGAGCTGATTCTCGCTGCCATGTTTATGCCACTCTAGACACACTTGATTCCCTCATGGAGTCATATCAATACATAGGTTTTAAGATTCTTACTAGTCAGATATATTCTTCTGTGGGAAATATGGGGTTTTGAGTCTCTTTCACGGAGGAAGGTGTCGGTCTTGTCAATTCCAAAGTTGGTTTTTGAAACGGTCCCTGTACTTATATCAAACTCTGGTTTTATGCATCACCCCACCTCTCCTTCCCCTTTATGCAGGCATAAGAGTGTTTTCTAAATGTGAGACTCTGTTCTCTTTCCTAACTCAGTTCACGTGTAGCCATGTTTACAGGATCTTCATAAGTGATATCTTATGATAAGTTTCTTTTTCTGTGTGACTTATTTCACTTAGAATCATCGTACCTGAATCCACTCACTTTGCTGCTACTGGTCTTATGACATTGATTTCATGGCTGAGGGATATTCCATCGTACGTAAGTACCACAAAGTTTTGAACCATTTTTATATTTCCTGGGATATTTAAGGTGTACCCAAGTTGAGGTTCTTGTAGCCAGTGCAGCCCTAAATTTGGAGGTGGCTCTTTCTTATTGATTTTCAGTTTTCCCAAGGTATATTCCCTAGACTGGAAGTGGCCTTGGCTCTGTAGCTCTGTTGTTTACTTGTTTTAGGGAACACAATGCACTCCTCCAGTGAGGCAGTTGGCAATTTACATCCCACCCATCAGCATAACAAGGCTCCCTGTTCTCCAGGGCCTGTCTTGCCTTTCTGGTTTTTACACATTTTGTGGATGTCCCTTTTGACCGGTGGGAAGTGATACTTCTTTGTAGTGCAGATTTGCATTGCCCGCTTGCTTGCTTGGCCAAAAAGGGCGTATGCGTTTTCTCCTGAATATATTCAGGAGAAAACGCATACGCCCTTTTTGGCCAAGTGCACCATTGTCCAAGTTGTGCCCCTCTTCCTGTGCTTTACAGGCGATTCCAACGTACCTCTTGAAATCTGTTTCCTGCTATTTTGCCTCACTTTCAAGTCCGCCTCGTTGACTTCCCTCAACAGATTTTTGGACGATAGTTGTCCTTTATCACTCTGCCAGTTTGTGAATTGCTGTGCCCCTGAGCTCCATTTCTCAACTCGTTTTTTGTGAGCTGAACGCAAGTCCAAAATTTTGGATCATGTCCTATACTGGTTCCCGGTGGGTGGCTGAGACTTTGGTTAATTCTTCTTCCTGCCAGGAAATTAGAGTGACATGTGCCCGTCCAAATGCCTAACAGCTACTCTCTCATGGGTTCTCCCTCGTCCCTTCAATCCTCTGCCAAATTGGGAACCTGTGCAAACCAGGAGGTTAAAGGGCCTGTCTCTCCAAGTTGGGAGATTGATAGTAAGGCAGTTGGAAAGTCAAACTGGAGCACCAGGAGAGGGACTATTCGTTGAGTTTTAGAAACCTTTCGTATTCACAGTGTGTACATTCTCTAGGTTTCCTGTACATGTTATAGCTGTAGTAATATTCCCTTGAACATGGAGAGTTGGGACCCATGGAATGGGGGCCATGCATTATTGCTTGAAAGGGTCTGCATTTGCTCACCCAATCTCACCAATCCTCTCAGTCCCAAGTGTCCAGCCTTATGCCACATCCAGCTGTCATTGTAGATAGGGTCTTTCCAGGTTTCCTCAGACACCCTGAAGGAATTGTAAAGAATTTCCCTGTTTTTTGGTTTTGCTTTTGAAATTCCTTTTTATAGTGGGTTTGAGCTGATTCTCCCTGCCATGTTTATGCCACTCTAGAAACACTTGATTCCCTTATGGAGACATATCAATACATAGGTTTTAAGATTCTTACTAGTCAGATATATGCCTCTGTGGGAAATATGGGGTTTTGAGTCTCTTTCACTAAGGAAGGTGTCGGTCTTGTCAATTCCAACGTTGGTTTTTGAAATGGTCCCTGTGCTTATATCAAACTCTGGTTTTATGCATCACCCCACCTCTCCTTCCCCTTTATGCAGGCATAAGAGTGTTTTCTAAATGTGAGACTCTGTTCTCTTTCCTAACTCAGTTCACGTGTAGCCATGTTTACAGGATCTTCATAAGTGATATCTTATGATAAGTTTCTTTTTCTGTGTGACTTATTTCACTTAGAATCATCGTACCTGAATCCACTCACTTTGCTGCTATTGGTCTTATGACATTGATTTCATGGCTGAGGGATATTCCATCGTACGTAAGTACCACAATGTTTTGAACCATTTTTATATTTCCTGGGATATTTAAGGTGTACCCAAGTTGAGGTTCTTGTAGCCAGTGCAGCCCTAAATTTGGAGGTGGCTCTTTCTTATTGATTTTCAGTTTTCCCAAGGTATATTCCCTAGACTGGAAGTGGCCTTGGCTCTGTAGCTCTGTTGTTTACTTGTTTTAGGGAACACAATGCACTCCTCCAGTGAGGCAGTTGGCAATTTACATCCCACCCATCAGCATAACAAGGCTCCCTGTTCTCCAGGGCCTGTCTTGCCTTTCTGGTTTTTACACATTTTGTGGATGTCCCTTTTGACCGGTGGGAAGTGATACTTCTTTGTAGTGCAGATTTGCATTGCCCGCTTGCTTGCTTGGCCAAAAAGGGCGTATGCGTTTTCTCCTGAATATATTCAGGAGAAAACGCATACGCCCTTTTTGGCCAAGTGCACCATTGTCCAAGTTGTGCCCCTCTTCCTGTGCTTTACAGGCGATTCCAACGTACCTCTTGAAATCTGTTTCCTGCTATTTTGCCTCACTTTCAAGTCCGCCTCGTTGACTTCCCTCACAGATTTTTGGACGATAGTTGTCCTTTATCACTCTGCCAGTTTGTGAATTGCTGTGCCCCTGAGCTCCATTTCTCAACTCGTTTTTTGTGAGCTGAACGCAAGTCCAAAATTTTGGATCATGTCCTATACTGGTTCCCGGTGGGTGGCTGAGACTTTGGTTAATTCTACTTCCTGCCGGGAAATTAGAGTGACATGTGCCCGTCCAAATGCCTAACAGCTACTCTCTCATGGGTTCTCCCTCGTCCCTTCAATCCTCTGCCAAATTGGGAACCTGTGCAAACCAGGGGGTTAAAGGGCCTGTCTCTCCAAGTTGGGAGATTGATAGTAAGGCAGTTGGAAAGTCAAACTGGAGCACCAGGAGAGGGACTATTCGTTGAGTTTTAGAAACCTTTCGTATTCACAGTGTGTACATTCTCTAGGTTTCCTGTACATGTTATAGCTGTAGTAATATTCCCTTGAACATGGAGAGTTGGGACCCATGGAATGGGGGCCATGCATTATTGCTTGAAAGGGTCTGCATTTGCTCACCCAATCTCACCAATCCTCTCAGTCCCAAGTGTCCAGCCTTATGCCACATCCAGCTGTCATTGTAGATAGGGTCTTTCCAGGTTTCCTCAGACACCCTGAAGGAATTGTAAAGAATTTCCCTGTTTTTTGGTTTTGCTTTTGAAATTCCTTTTTATAGTGGGTTTGAGCTGATTCTCGCTGCCATGTTTATGCCACTCTAGACACACTTGATTCCCTTATGGAGACATATCAATACATAGGTTTTAAGATTCTTACTAGTCAGATATATGCCTCTGTGGGAAATATGGGGTTTTGAGTCTCTTTCACTAAGGAAGGTGTCGGTCTTGTCAATTCCAAAGTTGGTTTTTGAAATGGTCCCTGTGCTTATATCAAACTCTGGTTTTATGCATCACCCCACCTCTCCTTCCCCTTTATGCAGGCATAAGAGTGTTTTCTAAATGTGAGACTCTGTTCTCTTTCCTAACTCAGTTCACGTGTAGCCATGTTTACAGGATCTTCATAAGTGATATCTTATGATAAGTTTCTTTTTCTGTGTGACTTATTTCACTTAGAATCATTGTACCTGAATCCACTCACTTTGCTGCTACTGGTCTTATGACATTGATTTCATGGCTGAGGGATATTCCATCGTACGTAAGTACCACAAGGTTTTGAACCATTTTTATATTTCCTGGGATATTTAAGGTGTACCCAAGTTGAGGTTCTTGTAGTCAGTGCAGCCCTAAATTTGGAGGTGGCTCTTTCTTATTGATTTTCAGTTTTCCCAAGGTATATTCCCTAGACTGGAAGTGGCCTTGGCTCTGTAGCTCTGTTGTTTACTTGTTTTAGGGAACACAATGCACTCCTCCAGTGAGGCAGTTGGCAATTTACATCCCGCCCATCAGCATAACAAGGCTCCCAGTTCTCCAGGGCCTGTCTTGCCTTTCTGGTTTTTACACATTTTGTGGATGTCCCTTTTGACCGGTGGGAAGTGATACTTCTTTGTAGTGCAGATTTGCATTGCCCTCTTGCTTGCTTGGCCAAAAAGGGCGTATGCGTTTTCTCCTGAATATATTCAGGAGAAAACGCATACGCCCTTTTTGGCCAAGTGCACCATTGTCCAAGTTGTGCCCGTCTTCCTGTGCTTTACAGGCGATTCCAAGGTACCTCTTGCAATCTGTTTCCTGCTATTTTGCCTCGCTTTCAAGTCCGCCTCGTTGATTCCCCCAACAGATTTTTGGACGATAGTTGTCCTTTATCACTCTGCCAGTTTGTGAATTGCTGTGCCCCTGAGCTCCATTTCTCAACTCGTTTTTTGTGAGCTGAACGCAAGTCCAAAATTTTGGATCATGTCCTATACTGGTTCCCGGTGGGTGGATGAGACTTTGGTTAATTCTACTTCCTGCCGGGAAATTAGAGTGACATGTGCCCGTCCAAATACCTAACAGCTACTCTCTCATGTGTTCTCCCTCGTCCCTTCCATCCTCTGCCAAATTGGGAACCTGTGCAAACCAGGAGGTTAAAGGGCCTGTCTCTCCAAGTTGGGAGATTGATAGTAAGGCAGTTGGAAAGTCAAACTGGAGCACCAGGATAGGGACTATTCATTGAGTTTTAGAAACCTTTCGTATTCACAGTGTGTCCATTCTCTAGGTTTCCTGTACATGTTATAGCTGTAGTAATATTCCCTTGAACCTGGAGAGTTGGGACCCATGGAATGGGGGCCATGCATTATTGCTTGTAAGGGTCTGCATTTGCTCACCCAATCTCACCAATCCTCTCAGTCCCAAGTGTCCAACCTTATGCCACATCCAGCTGTCATTGTAGACAGTGTCTTTCCAGGTTTCCTCAGACACCCTGAAGGAATTGTAAAGAATTTCCCTGTTTTTTGGTTTTGCTTTTGAAATTCCTTTTTATAGTGGGTTTGAGCTGATTCTCGCTGCCATGTTTATGCCACTCTAGACACACTTGATTCCCTCATGGAGTCATATCAATACATAGGTTTTAAGATTCTTACTAGTCAGATATATTCCTCTGCGGGAAATATGGGGTTTTGAGTCTCTTTCACTAAGGAAGGTGTCGGTCTTGTCAATTCCAAAGTTGGTTTTTGAAACGGTCCCTGTGCTTATATCAAACTCTTGTTTTATGCATCACCCCACCTCTCCTTCCCCTTTATGCAGGCATAAGAGTGTTTTCTAAATGTGAGACTCTGTTCTCTTTCCTAACTCAGTTCACGTGTAGCCATGTTTACAGGATCTTCATAAGTGATATCTTATGATAAGTTTCTTTTTCTGTGTGACTTATTTCACTTAGAATCATCGTACCTGAATCCACTCACTTTGCTGCTACTGGTCTTATGACATTGATTTCATGGCTGAGGGATATTCCATCGTACGTAAGTACCACAATGTTTTGAACCATTTTTATATTTCCTGGGATATTTAAGGTGTACCCAAGTTGAGGTTCTGGTAGCCAGTGCAGCCCTAAATTTGGAGGTGGCTCTTTCTTATTGATTTTCAGTTTTCCCCAGGTATATTCCCTAGACTGGAAGTGGCCTTGGCTCTGTAGCTCTGTTGTTTACTTGTTTTAGGGAACACAATGCACTCCTCCAGTGAGGCAGTTGGCAATTTATATCCCGCCCATCAGCATAACAAGGCTCCCTGTTCTCCAGGGCCTGTCTTGCCTTTCTGGTTTTTACACATTTTGTGGATGTCCCTTTTGACCGGTGGGAAGTGATACTTCTTTGTAGTGCAGATTTGCATTGCCCGCTTGCTTGCTTGGCCAAAAAGGGCGTATGCGTTTTCTCCTGAATATATTCAGGAGAAAACGCATACGCCCTTTTTGGCCAAGTGCACCATTGTCCAAGTTGTGCCCCTCTTCCTGTGCTTTACAGGCGATTCCAAGGTACCTCTTGAAATCTGTTTCCTGCTATTTTGCCTCGCTTTCAAGTCCGCCTCGTTGACTTCCCTCAACAGATTTTTGGACGATAGTTGTCCTTTATCACTCTGCCAGTTTGTGAATTGCTGTGCCCCTGAGCTCCATTTCTCAACTCGTTTTTTGTGAGCTGAACGCAAGTCCAAAATTTTGGATCATGTCCTATACTGGTTCCCGGTGGGTGGCTGAGACTTTGGTTAATTCTTCTTCCTGCCGGGAAATTAGAGTGACATGTGCCCGTCCAAATGCCTAACAGCTACTCTCTCATGGGTTCTCCCTCGTCCCTTCCATCCTCTGCCAAATTGGGAACCTGTGCAAACCAGGAGGTTAAAGGGCCTGTCTCTCCAAGTTGGGAGATTGATAGTAAGGCAGTTGGAAAGTCAAACTGGAGCACCAGGAGAGGGACTTTCGTTGAGTTTTAGAAACCTTTCGTATTCACAGTGTGTCCATTCTCTAGGTTTCCTGTACATGTTATAGCTGTAGTAATATTCCCTTGAACATGGAGAGTTGGGACCCATGGAATGGGGGCCTTGCATTATTGCTTGAAAGGGTCTGCATTTGCTCACCCAATCTCACCAATCCTCTCAGTCCCAAGTGTCCAGCCTTATGCCACATCCAGCTGTCATTGTAGATAGGGTCTTTCCAGGTTTCCTCAGACACCCTGAAGGAATTGTAAAGAATTTCCCTGTTTTTTGGTTTTGCTTTTGAAATTCCTTTTTATAGTGGGTTTGAGCTGATTCTCGCTGCCATGTTTATGCCACTCTAGACACACTTGATTCCCTCATGGAGTCATATCAATACATAGGTTTTAAGATTCTTACTAGTCAGATATATTGCTCTGCGGGAAATATGGGGTTTTTAGTCTCTTTCACTAAGGAAGGTGTCGGTCTTGTCAATTCCAAAGTTGGTTTTTGAAACGGTCCCTGTGCTTATATCAAACTCTTGTTTTATGCATCACCCCACCTCTCCTTCCCCTTTATGCAGGCATAAGAGTGTTTTCTAAATGTGAGACTCTGTTCTCTTTCCTAACTCAGTTCACGTGTAGCCATGTTTACAGTATCTTCATAAGTGATATCTTATGATAAGTTTCTTTTTCTGTGTGACTTATTTCACTTAGAATCATCGTACCTGAATCCACTCACTTTGCTGCTACTGGTCTTATGACATTGATTTCATGGCTGAGGGATATTCCATCGTACGTAAGTACCACAATGTTTTGAACCATTTTTATATTTCCTGGGATATTTAAGGTGTACCCAAGTTGAGGTTCTTGTAGCCAGTGCAGCCCTAAATTTGGAGGTGGCTCTTTCTTATTGATTTTCAGTTTTCCCCAGGTATATTCCCTAGACTGGAAGTGGCCTTGGCTCTGTAGCTCTGTTGTTTACTTGTTTTAGGGAACACAATGCACTCCTCCAGTGAGGCAGTTGGCAATTTACATCCCGCCCATCAGCATAACAAGGCTCCCTGTTCTCCATGGCCTGTCTTGCCTTTCTGGTTTTTACACATTTTGTGGATGTCCCTTTTGACCGGTGGGAAGTGATACTTCTTTGTAGTGCAGATTTGCATTGCCCGCTTGCTTTCTTGGCCATAAAGGCGTATTTTTTTTCTCCTGAATATATTCAGGAGAAAACGCATACGCCCTTTTTGGCCAAGTGCACCATTGTCCAAGTTGTGCCCCTCTTCCTGTGCTTTACAGGCGATTCCAAGGTACCTCTTGAAATCTGTTTCCTGCTATTTTGCCTCACTTTCAAGTCCGCCTCGTTGACTTCCATCAACAGATTTTTGGACGATAGTTGTCCTTTATCACTCTGCCAGTTTGTGAATTGCTGTGCCCCTGAGCTCCATTTCTCAACTCGTTTTTTGTGAGCTGAACGCAAGTCCAAAATTTTGGATCATGTCCTATACTGGTTCCCGGTGGGTGGCTGAGACTTTGGTTAATTCTTCTTCCTGCCGGGAAATTAGAGTGACATGTGCCCGTCCAAATGCCTAACAGCTACTCTCTCATGGGTTCTCCCTCGTCCCTTCCATCCTCTGCCAAATTGGGAACCTGTGCAAACCAGGAGGTTAAAGGGCCTGTCTCTCCAAGTTGGGAGATTGATAGTAAGGCAGTTGGAAAGTCAAACTGGAGCACCAGGAGAGGGACTTTCGTTGAGTTTTAGAAACCTTTCGTATTCACAGTGTGTCCATTCTCTAGGTTTCCTGTACATGTTATAGCTGTAGTAATATTCCCTTGAACATGGAGAGTTGGGACCCATGGAATGGGGGCCTTGCATTATTGCTTGAAAGGGTCTGCATTTGCTCACCCAATCTCACCAATCCTCTCAGTCCCAAGTGTCCAGCCTTATGCCACATCCAGCTGTCATTGTAGATAGGGTCTTTCCAGGTTTCCTCAGACACCCTGAAGGAATTGTAAAGAATTTCCCTGTTTTTTGGTTTTGCTTTTGAAATTCCTTTTTATAGTGGGTTTGAGCTGATTCTCGCTGCCATGTTTATGCCACTCTAGACACACTTGATTCCCTCATGGAGTCATATCAATACATAGGTTTTAAGATTCTTACTAGTCAGATATATTGCTCTGCGGGAAATATGGGGTTTTTAGTCTCTTTCACTAAGGAAGGTGTCGGTCTTGTCAATTCCAAAGTTGGTTTTTGAAACGGTCCCTGTGCTTATATCAAACTCTTGTTTTATGCATCACCCCACCTCTCCTTCCCCTTTATGCAGGCATAAGAGTGTTTTCTAAATGTGAGACTCTGTTCTCTTTCCTAACTCAGTTCACGTGTAGCCATGTTTACAGTATCTTCATAAGTGATATCTTATGATAAGTTTCTTTTTCTGTGTGACTTATTTCACTTAGAATCATCGTACCTGAATCCACTCACTTTGCTGCTACTGGTCTTATGACATTGATTTCATGGCTGAGGGATATTCCATCGTACGTAAGTACCACAATGTTTTGAACCATTTTTATATTTCCTGGGATATTTAAGGTGTACCCAAGTTGAGGTTCTTGTAGCCAGTGCAGCCCTAAATTTGGAGGTGGCTCTTTCTTATTGATTTTCAGTTTTCCCCAGGTATATTCCCTAGACTGGAAGTGGCCTTGGCTCTGTAGCTCTGTTGTTTACTTGTTTTAGGGAACACAATGCACTCCTCCAGTGAGGCAGTTGGCAATTTACATCCCGCCCATCAGCATAACAAGGCTCCCTGTTCTCCATGGCCTGTCTTGCCTTTCTGGTTTTTACACATTTTGTGGATGTCCCTTTTGACCGGTGGGAAGTGATACTTCTTTGTAGTGCAGATTTGCATTGCCCGCTTGCTTTCTTGGCCATAAAGGCGTATTTTTTTTCTCCTGAATATATTCAGGAGAAAACGCATACGCCCTTTTTGGCCAAGTGCACCATTGTCCAAGTTGTGCCCCTCTTCCTGTGCTTTACAGGCGATTCCAAGGTACCTCTTGAAATCTGTTTCCTGCTATTTTGCCTCACTTTCAAGTCCGCCTCGTTGACTTCCATCAACAGATTTTTGGACGATAGTTGTCCTTTATCACTCTGCCAGTTTGTGAATTGCTGTGCCCCTGAGCTCCATTTCTCAACTCGTTTTTTGTGAGCTGAACGCAAGTCCAAAATTTTGGATCATGTCCTATACTGGTTCCCGGTGGGTGGCTGAGACTTTGGTTAATTCTTCTTCCTGCCGGGAAATTAGAGTGACATGTGCCCGTCCAAATGCCTAACAGCTACTCTCTCATGGGTTCTCCCTCGTCCCTTCAATCCTCTGCCAAATTGGGAACCTGTGCAAACCAGGGGGTTAAAGGGCCTCTCTCTCCAAGTTGGGAGATTGATAGTAAGGCAGTTGGAAAGTCAAACTGGAGCACCAGGAGAGGGACTATTCGTTGAGTTTTAGAAAACTTTCGTATTCACAGTGTGTACATTCTCTAGGTTTCCTGTACATGTTATAGCTGTAGTAATATTCCCTTGAACATGGAGAGTTGGGACCCATGGAATGGGGGCCATGCATTATTGCTTGAAAGGGTCTGCATTTGCTCACCCAATCTCACCAATCCTCTCAGTCCCAAGTGTCCAGCCTTATGCCACATCCAGCTGTCATTGTAGATAGGGTCTTTCCAGGTTTCCTCAGACACCCTGAAGGAATTGTAAAGAATTTCCCTGTTTTTTGGTTTTGCTTTTGAAATTCCTTTTTATAGTGGGTTTGAGCTGATTCTCGCTGCCATGTTTATGCCACTCTAGACACACTTGATTCCCTTATGGAGACATATCAATACATAGGTTTTAAGATTCTTACTAGTCAGATATATGCCTCTGTGGGAAATATGGGGTTTTGAGTCTCTTTCACTAAGGAAGGTGTCGGTCTTGTCAATTCCAAAGTTGGTTTTTGAAATGGTCCCTGGGCTTATATCAAACTCTGGTTTTATGCATCACCCCACCTCTCCTTCCCCTTTATGCAGGCATAAGAGTGTTTTCTAAATGTGAGACTCTGTTCTCTTTCCTAACTCAGTTCACGTGTAGCCATGTTTACAGGATCTTCATAAGTGATATCTTATGATAAGTTTCTTTTTCTGTGTGACTTATTTCACTTAGAATCATCGTACCTGAATCCACTCACTTTGCTGCTACTGGTCTTATGACATTGATTTCATGGCTGAGGGATATTCCATCGTACGTAAGTACCACAATGTTTTGAACCATTTTTATATTTCCTGGGATATTTAAGGTGTACCCAAGTTGAGGTTCCTGTAGCCAGTGCAGCCCTAAATTTGGAGGTGGCTCTTTCTTATTGATTTTCAGTTTTCCCCAGGTATATTCCCTAGACTGGAAGTGGCCTTGGCTCTGTAGCTCTGTTGTTTACTTGTTTTAGGGAACACAATGCACTCCTCCAGTGAGGCAGTTGGCAATTTACATCCCACCCATCAGCATAACAAGGCTCCCTGTTCTCCAGGGCCTGTCTTGCCTTTCTGGTTTTTACACATTTTGTGGATGTCCCTTTTGACCGGTGGGAAGTGATACTTCTTTGTAGTGCAGATTTGCATTGCCCGCTTGCTTGCTTGGCCAAAAAGGGCGTATGCGTTTTCTCCTGAATATATTCAGGAGAAAACGCATACGCCCTTTTTGGCCAAGTGCACCATTGTCCAAGTTGTGCCCCTCTTCCTGTGCTTTACAGGCGATTCCAAGGTACCTCTTGAAATCTGTTTCCTGCTATTTTGCCTCGCTTTCAAGTCCGCCTCGTTGACTTCCCCCAACAGATTTTTGGACGATAGTTGTCCTTTATCACTCTGCCAGTTTGTGAATTGCTGTGCCCCTGAGCTCCATTTCTCAACTCGTTTTTTTGTGAGCTGAACGCAAGTCCAAAATTTTGGATCATGTCCTATACTGGTTCCCGGTGGGTGGATGAGACTTTGGTTAATTCTTCTTCCTGCCGGGAAATTAGAGTGACATGTGCCCGTCCAAATGCCTAACAGCTACTCTCTCATGTGTTCTCCCTCGTCCCTTCCATCCTCTGCCAAATTGGGAACCTGTACAAACCAGGAGGTTAAAGGGCCTGTCTCTCCAAGTTGGGAGATTGATAGTAAGGCAGTTGGAAAGTCAAACTGGAGCACCAGGAGAGGGACTATTCATTGAGTTTTAGAAACCTTTCGTATTCACAGTGTGTCCATTCTCTAGGTTTCCTGTACATGTTATAGCTGTAGTAATATTCCCTTGAACCTGGAGAGTTGGGACCCATGGAATGGGGGCCATGCATTATTGCTTGTAAGGGTCTGCATTTGCTCACCCAATCTCACCAATCCTCTCAGTCCCAAGTGTCCAGCCTTATGCCACATCCAGCTGTCATTGTAGACAGGGTCTTTCCAGGTTTCCTCAGACACCCTGAAGGAATTGTAAAGAATTTCCCTGTTTTTTGGTTTTGCTTTTGAAATTCCTTTTTATAGTGGGTTTGAGCTGATTCTCGCTGCCATGTTTATGCCACTCTAGACACACTTGATTCCCTTATGGAGTCATATCAATACATAGGTTTTAATATTCTTACTAGTCAGATATATTCCTCTGCGGGAAATATGGGGTTTTGAGTCTCTTTCACTGAGGAAGGTGTAGGTCTTGTCTATTCCAAAGTTGGTTTTTGGAACGGTCCCTGTGCTTATATCAAACTCTTGTTTTATGCATCACCCCACCTCTCCTTCCCCTTTATGCAGGCATAAGAGTGTTTTCTAAATGTGAGACTCTGTTCTCTTTCCTAACTCAGTTCACGTGTAGCCATGTTTACAGGATCTTCATAAGTGATATCTTATGATAAGTTTCTTTTTCTGTGTGACTTATTTCACTTAGAATCATCGTACCTGAATCCACTCACTTTGCTGCTACTGGTCTTATGACATTGATTTCATGGCTGAGGGATATTCCATCGTACGTAAGTACCACAATGTTTTGAACCATTTTTATATTTCCTGGGATATTTAAGGTGTACCCAAGTTGAGGTTCTTGTAGCCAGTGCAGCCCTAAATTTGGAGGTGGCTCTTTCTTATTGATTTTCAGTTTTCCCCAGGTATATTCCCTAGACTGGAAGTGGCCTTGGCTCTTTAGCTCTGTTGTTTACTTGTTTTAGGGAACACAATGCACTCCTCCAGTGAGGCAGTTGGCAATTTACATCCCGCCCATCAGCATAACAAGGCTCCCTGTTCTCCAGGGCCTGTCTTGCCTTTCTGGTTTTTACACATTTTGTGGATGTCCCTTTTGACCGGTGGGAAGTGATACTTCTTTGTAGTGCACATTTGCATTGCCCGCTTGCTTTCTTGGCCAAAAAGGGCGTATGCGTTTTCTCCTGAATATATTCACGAGAAAACGCATACGCCCTTTTTGGCCAAGTGCACCATTGTCCAAGTTGTGCCCCTCTTCCTGTGCTTTACAAGCGATTCCAACGTACCTCTTGAAATCTGTTTCCTGCTATTTTGCCTCACTTTCAAGTCCGCCTCGTTGACTTCCCTCAACAGATTTTTGGACGATAGTTATCCTTTATCACTCTGCCAGTTTGTGAATTGCTGTGCCCCTGAGCTCCATTTCTCAACTCGTTTTTTGTGAGCTGAACGCAAGTCCAAAATTTTGGATCCTGTCCTATACTGGTTCCCGGTGGGTGGCTGAGACTTTGGTTAATTCTTCTTCCTGCCGGGAAATTAGAGTGACATGTGCCCGTCCAAATGCCTAACAGCTACTCTCTCATGGGTTCTCCCTCGTCCCTTCCATCCTCTGCCAAATTGGGAACCTGTGCAAACCAGGAGGTTAAAGGGCCTGTCTCTCCAAGTTGGGAGATTGATAGTAAGGCAGTTGGAAAGTCAAACTGGAGCACCAGGAGAGGGACTATTCGTTGAGTTTTAGAAACCTTTCGTATTCACAGTGTGTCCATTCTCTAGGTTTCCTGTACATGTTATAGCTGTAGTAATATTCCCTTGAACCTGGAGAGTTGGGACCCATGGAATGGGGGCCATGCATTATTGCTTGAAAGGGTCTGCATTTGCTCACCCAATCTCACCAATCCTCTCAGTCCCAAGTGTCCAGCCTTATGCCACATCCAGCTGTCATTGTAGATAGGGTCTTTCCAGGTTTCCTCAGACACCCTGAAGGAATTGTAAAGAATTTCCCTGTTTTTTGGTTTTGCTTTTGAAATTCCTTTTTATAGTGGGTTTGAGCTGATTCTCGCTGCCATGTTTATGCCACTCTAGACACACTTGATTCCCTTATGGAGTCATATCAATACATAGGTTTTAAGATTCTTACTAGTCAGATATATTCCTCTGTGGGAAATATGGGGTTTTGAGTCTCTTTCACGGAGGAAGGTGTCGGTTTTTTCAATTCCAAAGTTGGTTTTGAAACGGTCCCTGTGCTTATATCAAACTCTGGTTTTATGCATCACCCCACCTCTCCTTCCCCTTTATGCAGGCATAAGAGTGTTTTCTAAATGTGAGACTCTGTTCTCTTTCCTAACTCAGTTCACGTGTAGCCATGTTTACAGGATCTTCATAAGTGATATCTTATGATAAGTTTCTTTTTCTGTGTGACTTATTTCACTTAGAATCATCGTACCTGAATCCACTCACTTTGCTGCTACTGGTCTTATGACATTGATTTCATGGCTGAGGGATATTCCATCGTACGTAAGTACCACAATGTTTTGAACCATTTTTATATTTCCTGGGATATTTAAGGTGTACCCAAGTTGAGGTTCTGGTAGCCAGTGCAGCCCTAAATTTGGAGGTGGCTCTTTCTTATTGATTTTCAGTTTTCCCCAGGTATATTCCCTAGACTGGAAGTGGCCTTGGCTCTGTAGCTCTGTTGTTTACTTGTTTTAGGGAACACAATGCACTCCTCCAGTGAGGCAGTTGGCAATTTATATCCCGCCCATCAGCATAACAAGGCTCCCTGTTCTCCAGGGCCTGTCTTGCCTTTCTGGTTTTTACACATTTTGTGGATGTCCCTTTTGACCAGTGGGAAGTGATACTTCTTTGTAGTGCAGATTTGCATTGCCCGCTTGCTTGCTTGGCCAAAAAGGGCGTATGCGTTTTCTCCTGAATATATTCAGGAGAAAACGCATACGCCCTTTTTGGCCAAGTGCACCATTGTCCAAGTTGTGCCCCTCTTCCTGTGCTTTATTGGTGATTCCAAGGTACCTCTTGAAATCTGTTTCCTGCTATTTTGCCTCGCTTTCAAGTCCGCCTCGTTGACTTCCCTCAACAGATTTTTGGACGATAGTTGTCCTTTATCACTCTGCCAGTTTGTGAATTGCTGTGCCCCTGAGCTCCATTTCTCAACTCGTTTTTTGGGAGCTGAACGCAAGTCCAAAATTTTGGATCATGTCCTATACTGGTTCCCGGTGGGTGGCTGAGACTTTGGTTAATTCTTCTTCCTGCCGGGAAATTAGAGTGACATGTGCCCGTCCAAATGCCTAACAGCTACTCTCTCATGGGTTCTCCCTCGTCCCTTCCATCCTCTGCCAAATTGGGAACCTGTGCAAACCAGGAGGTTAAAGGGCCTGTCTCTCCAAGTTGGGAGATTGTTAGTAAGGCAGTTGGAATGTCAAACTGGAGCACCAGGAGAGGGACTATTCGTTGAGTTTTAGAAACCTTTCGTATTCACAGTGTGTCCATTCTCTAGGTTTCCTGTACATGTTATAGCTGTAGTAATATTCCCTTGAACATGGAGAGTTGGGACCCATGGAATGGGGGCCATGCATTATTGCTTGAAAGGGTCTGCATTTGCTCACCCAATCTCACCAATCCTCTCAGTCCCAAGTGTCCAGCCTTATGCCACATCCAGCTGTCATTGTAGATAGGGTCTTTCCAGGTTTCCTCAGACACCCTGAAGGAATTGTAAAGAATTTCCCTGTTTTTTGGTTTTGCTTTTGAAATTCCTTTTTATAGTGGGTTTGAGCTGATTCTCGCTGCCATGTTTATGCCACTCTAGACACACTTGATTCCCTCATGGAGTCATATCAATACATAGGTTTTAAGATTCTTACTAGTCAGATATATTCCTCTGCGGGAAATATGGGGTTTTGAGTCTCTTTCACTAAGGAAGGTGTCGGTCTTGTCAATTCCAAAGTTGGTTTTTGAAACGGTCCCTGTGCTTATATCAAACTCTTGTTTTATGCATCACCCCACCTCTCCTTCCCCTTTATGCAGGCATAAGAGTGTTTTCTAAATGTGAGACTCTGTTCTCTTTCCTAACTCAGTTCACGTGTAGCCATGTTTACAGGATCTTCATAAGTGATATCTTATGATAAGTTTCTTTTTCTGTGTGACTTATTTCACTTAGAATCATCGTACCTGAATCCACTCACTTTGCTGCTACTGGTCTTATGACATTGATTTCATGGCTGAGGGATATTCCATCGTACGTAAGTACCACAATGTTTTGAACCATTTTTATATTTCCTGGGATATTTAAGGTGTACCCAAGTTGAGGTTCTGGTAGCCAGTGCAGCCCTAAATTTGGAGGTGGCTCTTTCTTATTGATTTTCAGTTTTCCCCAGGTATATTCCCTAGACTGGAAGTGGCCTTGGCTCTGTAGCTCTGTTGTTTACTTGTTTTAGGGAACACAATGCACTCCTCCAGTGAGGCAGTTGGCAATTTATATCCCGCCCATCAGCATAACAAGGCTCCCTGTTCTCCAGGGCCTGTCTTGCCTTTCTGGTTTTTACACATTTTGTGGATGTCCCTTTTGACCGGTGGGAAGTGATACTTCTTTGTAGTGCAGATTTGCATTGCCCGCTTGCTTGCTTGGCCAAAAAGGGCGTATGCGTTTTCTCCTGAATATATTCAGGAGAAAACGCATACGCCCTTTTTGGCCAAGTGCACCATTGTCCAAGTTGTGCCCCTCTTCCTGTGCTTTACAGGCGATTCCAAGGTACCTCTTGAAATCTGTTTCCTGCTATTTTGCCTCGCTTTCAAGTCCGCCTCGTTGACTTCCCTCAACAGATTTTTGGACGATAGTTGTCCTTTATCACTCTGCCAGTTTGTGAATTGCTGTGCCCCTGAGCTCCATTTCTCAACTCGTTTTTTGTGAGCTGAACGCAAGTCCAAAATTTTGGATCATGTCCTATACTGGTTCCCGGTGGGTGGCTGAGACTTTGGTTAATTCTTCTTCCTGCCGGGAAATTAGAGTGACATGTGCCCGTCCAAATGCCTAACAGCTACTCTCTCATGGGTTCTCCCTCGTCCCTTCCATCCTCTGCCAAATTGGGAACCTGTGCAAACCAGGAGGTTAAAGGGCCTGTCTCTCCAAGTTGGGAGATTGATAGTAAGGCAGTTGGAAAGTCAAACTGGAGCACCAGGAGAGGGACTATTCGTTGAGTTTTAGAAACCTTTCGTATTCACAGTGTGTCCATTCTCTAGGTTTCCTGTACATGTTATAGCTGTAGTAATATTCCCTTGAACATGGAGAGTTGGGACCCATGGAATGGGGGCCTTGCATTATTGCTTGAAAGGGTCTGCATTTGCTCACCCAATCTCACCAATCCTCTCAGTCCCAAGTGTCCAGCCTTATGCCACATCCAGCTGTCATTGTAGATAGGGTCTTTCCAGGTTTCCTCAGACACCCTGAAGGAATTGTAAAGAATTTCCCTGTTTTTTGGTTTTGCTTTTGAAATTCCTTTTTATAGTGGGTTTGAGCTGATTCTCGCTGCCATGTTTATGCCACTCTAGACACACTTGATTCCCTCATGGAGTCATATCAATACATAGGTTTTAAGATTCTTACTAGTCAGATATATTCCTCTGCGGGAAATATGGGGTTTTTAGTCTCTTTCACTAAGGAAGGTGTCGGTCTTGTCAATTCCAAAGTTGGTTTTTGAAACGGTCCCTGTGCTTATATCAAACTCTTGTTTTATGCATCACCCCACCTCTCCTTCCCCTTTATGCAGGCATAAGAGTGTTTTCTAAATGTGAGACTCTGTTCTCTTTCCTAACTCAGTTCACGTGTAGCCATGTTTACAGTATCTTCATAAGTGATATCTTATGATAAGTTTCTTTTTCTGTGTGACTTATTTCACTTAGAATCATCGTACCTGAATCCACTCACTTTGCTGCTACTGGTCTTATGACATTGATTTCATGGCTGAGGGATATTCCATCGTACGTAAGTACCACAATGTTTTGAACCATTTTTATATTTCCTGGGATATTTAAGGTGTACCCAAGTTGAGGTTCTTGTAGCCAGTGCAGCCCTAAATTTGGAGGTGGCTCTTTCTTATTGATTTTCAGTTTTCCCCAGGTATATTCCCTAGACTGGAAGTGGCCTTGGCTCTGTAGCTCTGTTGTTTACTTGTTTTAGGGAACACAATGCACTCCTCCAGTGAGGCAGTTGGCAATTTACATCCCGCCCATCAGCATAACAAGGCTCCCTGTTCTCCAGGGCCTGTCTTGCCTTTCTGGTTTTTACACATTTTGTGGATGTCCCTTTTGACCGGTGGGAAGTGATACTTCTTTGTAGTGCAGATTTGCATTGCCCGCTTGCTTTCTTGGCCAAAAAGGCGTATTTTTTTTCTCCTGAATATATTCAGGAGAAAACGCATACGCCCTTTTTGGCCAAGTGCACCATTGTCCAAGTTGTGCCCCTCTTCCTGTGCTTTACAAGCGATTCCAACGTACCTCTTGAAATCTGTTTCCTGCTATTTTGCCTCACTTTCAAGTCCGCCTCGTTGACTTCCCTCAACAGATTTTTGGACGATAGTTGTCCTTTATCACTCTGCCAGTTTGTGAATTGCTGTGCCCCTGAGCTCCATTTCTCAACTCGTTTTTTGTGAGCTGAACGCAAGTCCAAAATTTTGGATCCTGTCCTATACTGGTTCCCGGTGGGTGGCTGAGACTTTGGTTAATTCTTCTTCCTGCCGGGAAATTAGAGTGACATGTGCCCGTCCAAATGCCTAACAGCTACTCTCTCATGGGTTCTCCCTCGTCCCTTCCATCCTCTGCCAAATTGGGAACCTGTGCAAACCAGGAGGTTAAAGGGCCTGTCTCTCCAAGTTGGGAGATTGATAGTAAGGCAGTTGGAAAGTCAAACTGGAGCACCAGGAGAGGGACTATTCGTTGAGTTTTAGAAACCTTTCGTATTCACAGTGTGTCCATTCTCTAGGTTTCCTGTACATGTTATAGCTGTAGTAATATTCCCTTGAACCTGGAGAGTTGGGACCCATGGAATGGGGGCCATGCATTATTGCTTGAAAGGGTCTGCATTTGCTCACCCAATCTCACCAATCCTCTCAGTCCCAAGTGTCCAGCCTTATGCCACATCCAGCTGTCATTGTAGATAGGGTCTTTCCAGGTTTCCTCAGACACCCTGAAGGAATTGTAAAGAATTTCCCTGTTTTTTGGTTTTGCTTTTGAAATTCCTTTTTATAGTGGGTTTGAGCTGATTCTCGCTGCCATGTTTATGCCACTCTAGACACACTTGATTCCCTTATGGAGTCATATCAATACATAGGTTTTAAGATTCTTACTAGTCAGATATATTCCTCTGTGGGAAATATGGGGTTTTGAGTCTCTTTCACGGAGGAAGGTGTCGGTTTTTTCAATTCCAAAGTTGGTTTTGAAACGGTCCCTGTGCTTATATCAAACTCTGGTTTTATGCATCACCCCACCTCTCCTTCCCCTTTATGCAGGCATAAGAGTGTTTTCTAAATGTGAGACTCTGTTCTCTTTCCTAACTCAGTTCACGTGTAGCCATGTTTACAGGATCTTCATAAGTGATATCTTATGATAAGTTTCTTTTTCTGTGTGACTTATTTCACTTAGAATCATCGTACCTGAATCCACTCACTTTGCTGCTACTGGTCTTATGACATTGATTTCATGGCTGAGGGATATTCCATCGTACGTAAGTACCACAATGTTTTGAACCATTTTTATATTTCCTGGGATATTTAAGGTGTACCCAAGTTGAGGTTCTGGTAGCCAGTGCAGCCCTAAATTTGGAGGTGGCTCTTTCTTATTGATTTTCAGTTTTCCCCAGGTATATTCCCTAGACTGGAAGTGGCCTTGGCTCTGTAGCTCTGTTGTTTACTTGTTTTAGGGAACACAATGCACTCCTCCAGTGAGGCAGTTGGCAATTTATATCCCGCCCATCAGCATAACAAGGCTCCCTGTTCTCCAGGGCCTGTCTTGCCTTTCTGGTTTTTACACATTTTGTGGATGTCCCTTTTGACCAGTGGGAAGTGATACTTCTTTGTAGTGCAGATTTGCATTGCCCGCTTGCTTGCTTGGCCAAAAAGGGCGTATGCGTTTTCTCCTGAATATATTCAGGAGAAAACGCATACGCCCTTTTTGGCCAAGTGCACCATTGTCCAAGTTGTGCCCCTCTTCCTGTGCTTTATTGGTGATTCCAAGGTACCTCTTGAAATCTGTTTCCTGCTATTTTGCCTCGCTTTCAAGTCCGCCTCGTTGACTTCCCTCAACAGATTTTTGGACGATAGTTGTCCTTTATCACTCTGCCAGTTTGTGAATTGCTGTGCCCCTGAGCTCCATTTCTCAACTCGTTTTTTGGGAGCTGAACGCAAGTCCAAAATTTTGGATCATGTCCTATACTGGTTCCCGGTGGGTGGCTGAGACTTTGGTTAATTCTTCTTCCTGCCGGGAAATTAGAGTGACATGTGCCCGTCCAAATGCCTAACAGCTACTCTCTCATGGGTTCTCCCTCGTCCCTTCCATCCTCTGCCAAATTGGGAACCTGTGCAAACCAGGAGGTTAAAGGGCCTGTCTCTCCAAGTTGGGAGATTGTTAGTAAGGCAGTTGGAATGTCAAACTGGAGCACCAGGAGAGGGACTATTCGTTGAGTTTTAGAAACCTTTCGTATTCACAGTGTGTCCATTCTCTAGGTTTCCTGTACATGTTATAGCTGTAGTAATATTCCCTTGAACATGGAGAGTTGGGACCCATGGAATGGGGGCCATGCATTATTGCTTGAAAGGGTCTGCATTTGCTCACCCAATCTCACCAATCCTCTCAGTCCCAAGTGTCCAGCCTTATGCCACATCCAGCTGTCATTGTAGATAGGGTCTTTCCAGGTTTCCTCAGACACCCTGAAGGAATTGTAAAGAATTTCCCTGTTTTTTGGTTTTGCTTTTGAAATTCCTTTTTATAGTGGGTTTGAGCTGATTCTCGCTGCCATGTTTATGCCACTCTAGACACACTTGATTCCCTCATGGAGTCATATCAATACATAGGTTTTAAGATTCTTACTAGTCAGATATATTCCTCTGCGGGAAATATGGGGTTTTGAGTCTCTTTCACTAAGGAAGGTGTCGGTCTTGTCAATTCCAAAGTTGGTTTTTGAAACGGTCCCTGTGCTTATATCAAACTCTTGTTTTATGCATCACCCCACCTCTCCTTCCCCTTTATGCAGGCATAAGAGTGTTTTCTAAATGTGAGACTCTGTTCTCTTTCCTAACTCAGTTCACGTGTAGCCATGTTTACAGGATCTTCATAAGTGATATCTTATGATAAGTTTCTTTTTCTGTGTGACTTATTTCACTTAGAATCATCGTACCTGAATCCACTCACTTTGCTGCTACTGGTCTTATGACATTGATTTCATGGCTGAGGGATATTCCATCGTACGTAAGTACCACAATGTTTTGAACCATTTTTATATTTCCTGGGATATTTAAGGTGTACCCAAGTTGAGGTTCTGGTAGCCAGTGCAGCCCTAAATTTGGAGGTGGCTCTTTCTTATTGATTTTCAGTTTTCCCCAGGTATATTCCCTAGACTGGAAGTGGCCTTGGCTCTGTAGCTCTGTTGTTTACTTGTTTTAGGGAACACAATGCACTCCTCCAGTGAGGCAGTTGGCAATTTATATCCCGCCCATCAGCATAACAAGGCTCCCTGTTCTCCAGGGCCTGTCTTGCCTTTCTGGTTTTTACACATTTTGTGGATGTCCCTTTTGACCAGTGGGAAGTGATACTTCTTTGTAGTGCAGATTTGCATTGCCCGCTTGCTTGCTTGGCCAAAAAGGGCGTATGCGTTTTCTCCTGAATATATTCAGGAGAAAACGCATACACCCTTTTTGGCCAAGTGCACCATTGTCCAAGTTGTGCCCCTCTTCCTGTGCTTTATTGGCGATTCCAAGGTACCTCTTGAAATCTGTTTCCTGCTATTTTGCCTCGCTTTCAAGTCCGCCTCGTTGACTTCCCTCAACAGATTTTTGGACGATAGTTGTCCTTTATCACTCTGCCAGTTTGTGAATTGCTGTGCCCCTGAGCTCCATTTCTCAACTCGTTTTTTGTGAGCTGAACGCAAGTCCAAAATTTTGGATCATGTCCTATACTGGTTCCCGGTGGGTGGCTGAGACTTTGGTTAATTCTTCTTCCTGCCGGGAAATTAGAGTGACATGTGCCCGTCCAAATGCCTAACAGCTACTCTCTCATGGGTTCTCCCTCGTCCCTTCCATCCTCTGCCAAATTGGGAACCTGTGCAAACCAGGAGGTTAAAGGGCCTGTCTCTCCAAGTTGGGAGATTGTTAGTAAGGCAGTTGGAATGTCAAACTGGAGCACCAGGAGAGGGACTATTCGTTGAGTTTTAGAAACCTTTCGTATTCACAGTGTGTCCATTCTCTAGGTTTCCTGTACATGTTATAGCTGTAGTAATATTCCCTTGAACATGGAGAGTTGGGACCCATGGAATGGGGGCCATGCATTATTGCTTGAAAGGGTCTGCATTTGCTCACCCAATCTCACCAATCCTCTCAGTCCCAAGTGTCCAGCCTTATGCCACATCCAGCTGTCATTGTAGATAGGGTCTTTCCAGGTTTCCTCAGACACCCTGAAGGAATTGTAAAGAATTTCCCTGTTTTTTGGTTTTGCTTTTGAAATTCCTTTTTATAGTGGGTTTGAGCTGATTCTCGCTGCCATGTTTATGCCACTCTAGACACACTTGATTCCCTCATGGAGTCATATCAATACATAGGTTTTAAGATTCTTACTAGTCAGATATATTCCTCTGCGGGAAATATGGGGTTTTGAGTCTCTTTCACTAAGGAAGGTGTCGGTCTTGTCAATTCCAAAGTTGGTTTTTGAAACGGTCCCTGTGCTTATATCAAACTCTTGTTTTATGCATCACCCCACCTCTCCTTCCCCTTTATGCAGGCATAAGAGTGTTTTCTAAATGTGAGACACTGTTCTCTTTCCTAACTCAGTTCACGTGTAGCCATGTTTACAGGATCTTCATAAGTGATATCTTATGATAAGTTTCTTTTTCTGTGTGACTTATTTCACTTAGAATCATCGTACCTGAATCCACTCACTTTGCTGCTACTGGTCTTATGACATTGATTTCATGGCTGAGGGATATTCCATCGTACGTAAGTACCACAATGTTTTGAACCATTTTTATATTTCCTGGGATATTTAAGGTGTACCCAAGTTGAGGTTCTTGTAGCCAGTGCAGCCCTAAATTTGGAGGTGGCTCTTTCTTATTGATTTTCAGTTTTCCCAAGGTATATTCCCTAGACGGGAAGTGGCCTTGGCTCTGTAGCTCTGTTGTTTACTTGTTTTAGGGAACACAATGCACTCCTCCAGTGAGGCAGTTGGCAATTTACATCCCACCCATCAGCATAACAAGGCTCCCTGTTCTCCAGGGCCTCTCTTGCCTTTCTGGTTTTTACACATTTTGTGGATGTCCCTTTTGACCGGTGGGAAGTGATACTTCTTTGTAGTGCAGATTTGCATTGCCCGCTTGCTTGCTTGGCCAAAAAGGGCGTATGCGTTTTCTCCTGAATATATTCAGGAGAAAACGCATACGCCCTTTTTGGCCAAGTGCACCATTGTCCAAGTTGTGCCCCTCTTCCTGTGCTTTACAGGCGATTCCAAGGTACCTCTTGAAATCTGTTTCCTGCTATTTTGCCTCGCTTTCAAGTCCGCCTCGTTGACTTCCCCCAACAGATTTTTGTACGATAGTTGTCCTTTATCACTCTGCCAGTTTGTGAATTGCTGTGCCCCTGAGCTCCATTTCTCAACTCGTTTTTTGTGAGCTGAACGCAAGTCCAAAATTTTGGATCATGTCCTATACTGGTTCCCGGTGGGTGGATGAGACTTTGGTTAATTCTTCTTCCTGCCGGGAAATTAGAGTGACATGTGCCCGTCCAAATGCCTAACAGCTACTCTCTCATGTGTTCTCCCTCGTCCCTTCCATCCTCTGCCAAATTGGGAACCTGTGCAAACCAGGAGGTTAAAGGGCCTGTCTCTCCAAGTTGGGAGATTGATAGTAAGGCAGTTGGAAAGTCAAACTGGAGCACCAGGAGAGGGACTATTCATTGAGTTTTAGAAACCTTTCGTATTCACAGTGTGTCCATTCTCTAGGTTTCCTGTACATGTTATAGCTGTAGTAATATTCCCTTGAACCTGGAGAGTTGGGACCCATGGAATGGGGGCCATGCATTATTGCTTGAAAGGGTCTGCATTTGCTCACCCAATCTCACCAATCCTCTCAGTCCCAAGTGTCCAGCCTTATGCCACATCCAGCTGTCATTGTAGACAGGGTCTTTCCAGGTTTCCTCAGACACCCTGAAGGAATTGTAAAGAATTTCCCTGTTTTTTGGTTTTGCTTTTGAAATTCCTTTTTATAGTGGGTTTGAGCTGATTCTCGCTGCCATGTTTATGCCACTCTAGACACACTTGATTCCCTTATGGAGTCATATCAATACATAGGTTTTAAGATTCTTACTAGTCAGATATATTCCTCTGCGGGAAATATGGGGTTTTGAGTCTCTTTCACTGAGGAAGGTGTAGGTCTTGTCTATTCCAAAGTTGGTTTTTGGAACGGTCCCTGTGCTTATATCAAACTCTGGTTTTATGCATCACCCCACCTCTCCTTCCCCTTTATGCAGGCATAAGAGTGTTTTCTAAATGTGAGACTCTGTTCTCTTTCCTAACTCAGTTCACGTGTAGCCATGTTTACAGGATCTTCATAAGTGATATCTTATGATAAGTTTCTTTTTCTGTGTGACTTATTTCACTTAGAATCATCGTACCTGAATCCACTCACTTTGCTGCTACTGGTCTTATGACATTGATTTCATGGCTGAGGGATATTCCATCGTACGTAAGTACCACAATGTTTTGAACCATTTTTATATTTCCTGGGATATTTAAGGTGTACCCATGTTGAGGTTCTTGTAGCCAGTGCAGCCCTAAATTTGGAGGTGGCTCTTTCTTATTGATTTTCAGTTTTCCCCAGGTATATTCCCTAGACTGGAAGTGGCCTTGGCTCTGTAGCTCTGTTGTTTACTTGTTTTAGGGAACACAATGCACTCCTCCAGTGAGGCAGTTGGCAATTTACATCCCGCCCATCAGCATAACAAGGCTCCCTGTTCTCCAGGCCCTGTCTTGCCTTTCTGGTTTTTACACATTTTGTGGATGTCCCTTTTGACCGGTGGGAAGTGATACTTCTTTGTAGTGCAGATTTGCATTGCCCGCTTGCTTGCTTGGCCAAAAAGGGCGTATGCGTTTTCTCCTGAATATATTCAGGAGAAAACGCATACGCCCTTTTTGGCCAAGTGCACCATTGTCCAAGTTGTGCCCCTCTTCCTGTGCTTTACAGGCGATTCCAAGGTACCTCTTGAAATCTGTTTCCTGCTATTTTGCCTCGCTTTCAAGTCCGCCTCGTTGACTTCCCTCAACAGATTTTTGGACGATAGTTGTCCTTTATCACTCTGCCAGTTTGTGAATTGCTGTGCCCCTGAGCTCCATTTCTCAACTCGTTTTTTGTGAGCTGAACGCAAGTCCAAAATTTTGGATCATGTCCTATACTGGTTCCCGGTGGGTGGCTGAGACTTTGGTTAATTCTTCTTCCTGCCGGGAAATTAGATTGACATGTGCCCGTCCAAATGCCTAACAGCTACTCTCTCATGGGTTCTCCCTCGTCCCTTCCATCCTCTGCCAAATTGGCAACCTGTGCAAACCAGGAGGTTAAAGGGCCTGTCTCTCCAAGTTGGGAGATTGATAGTAAGGCAGTTGGAAAGTCAAACTGGAGCACCAGGAGAGGGACTATTCGTTGAGTTTTAGAAACCTTTCGTATTCACAGTGTGTCCATTCTCTAGGTTTCCTGTACATGTTATAGCTGTAGTAATATTCCCTTGAACCTGGAGAGTTGGGACCCATGGAATGGGGGCCATGCATTATTGCTTGAAAGGGTCTGCATTTGCTCACCCAATCTCACCAATCCTCTCAGTCCCAAGTGTCCAGCCTTATGCCACATCCAGCTGTCATTGTAGACAGGGTCTTTCCAGGTTTCCTCAGACACCCTGAAGGAATTGTAAAGAATTTCCCTGTTTTTTGGTTTTGCTTTTGAAATTCCTTTTTATAGTGGGTTTGAGCTGATTCTCGCTGCCATGTTTATGCCACTCTAGACACACTTGATTCCCTTATGGAGTCATATCAATACATAGGTTTTAAGATTCTTACTAGTCAGATATATTCCTCTGCGGGAAATATGGGGTTTTGAGTCTCTTTCACTGAGGAAGGTGTAGGTCTTGTCTATTCCAAAGTTGGTTTTTGGAACGGTCCCTGTGCTTATATCAAACTCTGGTTTTATGCATCACCCCACCTCTCCTTCCCCTTTATGCAGGCATAAGAGTGTTTTCTAAATGTGAGACTCTGTTCTCTTTCCTAACTCAGTTCACGTGTAGCCATGTTTACAGGATCTTCATAAGTGATATCTTATGATAAGTTTCTTTTTCTGTGTGACTTATTTCACTTAGAATCATCGTACCTGAATCCACTCACTTTGCTGCTACTGGTCTTATGACATTGATTTCATGGCTGAGGGATATTCCATCGTACGTAAGTACCACAATGTTTTGAACCATTTTTATATTTCCTGGGATATTTAAGGTGTACCCATGTTGAGGTTCTTGTAGCCAGTGCAGCCCTAAATTTGGAGGTGGCTCTTTCTTATTGATTTTCAGTTTTCCCCAGGTATATTCCCTAGACTGGAAGTGGCCTTGGCTCTGTAGCTCTGTTGTTTACTTGTTTTAGGGAACACAATGCACTCCTCCAGTGAGGCAGTTGGCAATTTACATCCCGCCCATCAGCATAACAAGGCTCCCTGTTCTCCAGGCCCTGTCTTGCCTTTCTGGTTTTTACACATTTTGTGGATGTCCCTTTTGACCGGTGGGAAGTGATACTTCTTTGTAGTGCAGATTTGCATTGCCCGCTTGCTTGCTTGGCCAAAAAGGGCGTATGCGTTTTCTCCTGAATATATTCAGGAGAAAACGCATACGCCCTTTTTGGCCAAGTGCACCATTGTCCAAGTTGTGCCCCTCTTCCTGTGCTTTACAGGCGATTCCAACGTACCTCTTGAAATCTGTTTCCTGCTATTTTGCCTCACTTTCAAGTCCGCCTCGTTGACTTCCCTCAACAGATTTTTGGACGATAGTTGTCCTTTATCACTCTGCCAGTTTGTGAATTGCTGTGCCCCTGAGCTCCATTTCTCAACTCGTTTTTTGTGAGCTGAACGCAAGTCCAAAATTTTGGATCATGTCCTATACTGGTTCCCGGTGGGTGGCTGAGACTTTGGTTAATTCTTCTTCCTGCCGGGAAATTAGAGTGACATGTGCCCGTCCAAATGCCTAACAGCTACTCTCTCATGGGTTCTCCCTCGTCCCTTCCATCCTCTGCCAAATTGGGAACCTGTGCAAACCAGGAGGTTAAAGGGCCTGTCTCTCCAAGTTGGGAGATTGATAGTAAGGCAGTTGGAAAGTCAAACTGGAGCACCAGGAGAGGGACTATTCGTTGAGTTTTAGAAACCTTTCGTATTCACAGTGTGTCCATTCTCTAGGTTTCCTGTACATGTTATAGCTGTAGTAATATTCCCTTGAACCTGGAGAGTTGGGACCCATGGAATGGGGGCCATGCATTATTGCTTGAAAGGGTCTGCATTTGCTCACCCAATCTCACCAATCCTCTCAGTCCCAAGTGTCCAGCCTTATGCCACATCCAGCTGTCATTGTAGATAGGGTCTTTCCAGGTTTCCTCAGACACCCTGAAGGAATTGTAAAGAATTTCCCTGTTTTTTGGTTTTGCTTTTGAAATTCCTTTTTATAGTGGGTTTGAGCTGATTCTCGCTGCCATGTTTATGCCACTCTAGACACACTTGATTCCCTCATGGAGTCATATCAATACATAGGTTTTAAGATTCTTACTAGTCAGATATATTCCTCTGCGGGAAATATGGGGTTTTTAGTCTCTTTCACTAAGGAAGGTGTCGGTCTTGTCAATTCCAAAGTTGGTTTTTGAAACGGTCCCTGTGCTTATATCAAACTCTTGTTTTATGCATCACCCCACCTCTCCTTCCCCTTTATGCAGGCATAAGAGTGTTTTCTAAATGTGAGACTCTGTTCTCTTTCCTAACTCAGTTCACGTGTAGCCATGTTTACAGGATCTTCATAAGTGATATCTTATGATAAGTTTCTTTTTCTGTGTGACTTATTTCACTTAGAATCATCGTACCTGAATCCACTCACTTTGCTGCTACTGGTCTTATGACATTGATTTCATGGCTGAGGGATATTCCATCGTACGTAAGTACCACAATGTTTTTTACCATTTTTATATTTCCTGGGATATTTAAGGTGTACCCAAGTTGAGGTTCTTGTAGCCAGTGCAGCCCTAAATTTGGAGGTGGCTCTTTCTTATTGATTTTCAGTTTTCCCCAGGTATATTCCCTAGACTGGAAGTGGCCTTGGCTCTGTAGCTCTGTTGTTTACTTGTTTTAGGGAACACAATGCACTCCTCCAGTGAGGCAGTTGGCAATTTACATCCCGCCCATCAGCATAACAAGGCTCCCTGTTCTCCAGGGCCTGTCTTGCCTTTCTGGTTTTTACACATTTTGTGGATGTCCCTTTTGACCGGTGGGAAGTGATACTTCTTTGTAGTGCAGATTTGCATTGCCCGCTTGCTTTCTTGGCCAAAAAGGGCGTATGCGTTTTCTCCTGAATATATTCAGGAGAAAACGCATACACCCTTTTTGGCCAAGTGCACCATTGTCCAAGTTGTGCCCCTCTTCCTGTGCTTTACAGGCGATTCCAAGGTACCTCTTGAAATCTGTTTCCTGCTATTTTGCCTCACTTTCAAGTCCGCCTCGTTGACTTCCCTCAACAGATTTTTGGACGATAGTTGTCCTTTATCACTCTGCCAGTTTGTGAATTGCTGTGCCCCTGAGCTCCATTTCTCAACTCGTTTTTTGTGAGCTGAACGCAAGTCCAAAATTTTGGATCCTGTCCTATACTGGTTACCGGTGGGTGGCTGAGACTTTGGTTAATTCTTCTTCCTGCCGGGAAATTAGAGTGACATGTGCCCGTCCAAATGCCTAACAGCTACTCTCTCATGGGTTCTCCCTCGTCCCTTCCATCCTCTGCCAAATTGGGAACCTGTGCAAACCAGGAGGTTAAAGGGCCTGTCTCTCCAAGTTGGGAGATTGATAGTAAGGCAGTTGGAAAGTCAAACTGGAGCACCAGGAGAGGGACTATTCGTTGAGTTTTAGAAACCTTTCGTATTCACAGTGTGTCCATTCTCTAGGTTTCCTGTACATGTTATAGCTGTAGTAATATTCCCTTGAACCTGGAGAGTTGGGACCCATGGAATGGGGGCCATGCATTATTGCTTGAAAGGGTCTGCATTTGCTCACCCAATCTCACCAATCCTCTCAGTCCCAAGTGTCCAGCCTTATGCCACATCCAGCTGTCATTGTAGATAGGGTCTTTCCAGGTTTCCTCAGACACCCTGAAGGAATTGTAAAGAATTTCCCTGTTTTTTGGTTTTGCTTTTGAAATTCCTTTTTATAGTGGGTTTGAGCTGATTCTCGCTGCCATGTTTATGCCACTCTAGACACACTTGATTCCCTCATGGAGTCATATCAATACATAGGTTTTAAGATTCTTACTAGTCAGATATATTCCTCTGTGGGAAATATGGGGTTTTGAGTCTCTTTCACGGAGGAAGGTGTCGGTCTTGTCAATTCCAAAGTTGGTTTTTGAAATGGTCCCTGTGCTTATATCAAACTCTGGTTTTATGCATCACCCCACCTCTCCTTCCCCTTTATGCAGGCATAAGAGTGTTTTCTAAATGTGAGACTCTGTTCTCTTTCCTAACTCAGTTCACGTGTAGCCATGTTTACAGGATCTTCATAAGTGATATCTTATGATAAGTTTCTTTTTCTGTGTGACTTATTTCACTTAGAATCATCGTACCTGAATCCACTCACTTTGCTGCTACTGGTCTTATGACATTGATTTCATGGCTGAGGGATATTCCATCGTACGTAAGTACCACAATGTTTTGAACCATTTTTATATTTCCTGGGATATTTAAGGTGTACCCAAGTTGAGGTTCTTGTAGTCAGTGCAGCCCTAAATTTGGAGGTGGCTCTTTCTTATTGATTTTCAGTTTTCCCAAGGTATATTCCCTAGACTGGAAGTGGCCTTGGCTCTGTAGCTCTGTTGTTTACTTGTTTTAGGGAACACAATGCACTCCTCCAGTGAGGCAGTTGGCAATTTACATCCCGCCCATCAGCATAACAAGGCTCCCAGTTCTCCAGGGCCTGTCTTGCCTTTCTGGTTTTTACACATTTTGTGGATGTCCCTTTTGACCGGTGGGAAGTGATACTTCTTTGTAGTGCAGATTTGCATTGCCCGCTTGCTTGCTTGGCCAAAAAGGGCGTATGCGTTTTCTCCTGAATATATTCAGGAGAAAATGCATACGCCCTTTTTGGCCAAGTGCACCATTGTCCAAGTTGTGCCCCTCTTCCTGTGCTTTACAGGCGATTCCAAGGTACCTCTTGAAATCTGTTTCCTGCTATTTTGCCTCGCTTTCAAGTCCGCCTCGTTGACTTCCCTCAACAGATTTTTGGACGATAGTTGTCCTTTATCACTCTGCCAGTTTGTGAATTGCTGTGCCCCTGAGCTCCATTTCTCAACTCGTTTTTTGTGAGCTGAACGCAAGTCCAAAATTTTGGATCATGTCCTATACTGGTTCCCGGTGGGTGGCTGAGACTTTGGTTAATTCTTCTTCCTGCCGGGAAATTAGATTGACATGTGCCCGTCCAAATGCCTAACAGCTACTCTCTCATGGGTTCTCCCTCGTCCCTTCCATCCTCTGCCAAATTGGCAACCTGTGCAAACCAGGAGGTTAAAGGGCCTGTCTCTCCAAGTTGGGAGATTGATAGTAAGGCAGTTGGAAAGTCAAACTGGAGCACCAGGAGAGGGACTATTCGTTGAGTTTTAGAAACCTTTCGTATTCACAGTGTGTCCATTCTCTAGGTTTCCTGTACATGTTATAGCTGTAGTAATATTCCCTTGAACCTGGAGAGTTGGGACCCATGGAATGGGGGCCATGCATTATTGCTTGAAAGGGTCTGCATTTGCTCACCCAATCTCACCAATCCTCTCAGTCCCAAGTGTCCAGCCTTATGCCACATCCAGCTGTCATTGTAGACAGGGTCTTTCCAGGTTTCCTCAGACACCCTGAAGGAATTGTAAAGAATTTCCCTGTTTTTTGGTTTTGCTTTTGAAATTCCTTTTTATAGTGGGTTTGAGCTGATTCTCGCTGCCATGTTTATGCCACTCTAGACACACTTGATTCCCTTATGGAGTCATATCAATACATAGGTTTTAAGATTCTTACTAGTCAGATATATTCCTCTGCGGGAAATATGGGGTTTTGAGTCTCTTTCACTGAGGAAGGTGTAGGTCTTGTCTATTCCAAAGTTGGTTTTTGGAACGGTCCCTGTGCTTATATCAAACTCTGGTTTTATGCATCACCCCACCTCTCCTTCCCCTTTATGCAGGCATAAGAGTGTTTTCTAAATGTGAGACTCTGTTCTCTTTCCTAACTCAGTTCACGTGTAGCCATGTTTACAGGATCTTCATAAGTGATATCTTATGATAAGTTTCTTTTTCTGTGTGACTTATTTCACTTAGAATCATCGTACCTGAATCCACTCACTTTGCTGCTACTGGTCTTATGACATTGATTTCATGGCTGAGGGATATTCCATCGTACGTAAGTACCACAATGTTTTGAACCATTTTTATATTTCCTGGGATATTTAAGGTGTACCCATGTTGAGGTTCTTGTAGCCAGTGCAGCCCTAAATTTGGAGGTGGCTCTTTCTTATTGATTTTCAGTTTTCCCCAGGTATATTCCCTAGACTGGAAGTGGCCTTGGCTCTGTAGCTCTGTTGTTTACTTGTTTTAGGGAACACAATGCACTCCTCCAGTGAGGCAGTTGGCAATTTACATCCCGCCCATCAGCATAACAAGGCTCCCTGTTCTCCAGGCCCTGTCTTGCCTTTCTGGTTTTTACACATTTTGTGGATGTCCCTTTTGACCGGTGGGAAGTGATACTTCTTTGTAGTG
Organism: Mesoplodon densirostris; assembly: GCF_025265405.1. Taxonomy (NCBI): domain Eukaryota; kingdom Metazoa; phylum Chordata; class Mammalia; order Artiodactyla; family Ziphiidae; genus Mesoplodon; species Mesoplodon densirostris. The sequence goes on along the minus strand of NW_026778199.1, from coordinate 4,839,542 downwards.
CAGATTTGCATTGCCCGCTTGCTTGCTTGGCCAAAAAGGGCGTATGCGTTTTCTCCTGAATATATTCAGGAGAAAACGCATACGCCCTTTTTGGCCAAGTGCACCATTGTCCAAGTTGTGCCCCTCTTCCTGTGCTTTACAGGCGATTCCAACGTACCTCTTGAAATCTGTTTCCTGCTATTTTGCCTCACTTTCAAGTCCGCCTCGTTGACTTCCCTCAACAGATTTTTGGACGATAGTTGTCCTTTATCACTCTGCCAGTTTGTGAATTGCTGTGCCCCTGAGCTCCATTTCTCAACTCGTTTTTTGTGAGCTGAACGCAAGTCCAAAATTTTGGATCATGTCCTATACTGGTTCCCGGTGGGTGGCTGAGACTTTGGTTAATTCTTCTTCCTGCCGGGAAATTAGAGTGACATGTGCCCGTCCAAATGCCTAACAGCTACTCTCTCATGGGTTCTCCCTCGTCCCTTCCATCCTCTGCCAAATTGGGAACCTGTGCAAACCAGGAGGTTAAAGGGCCTGTCTCTCCAAGTTGGGAGATTGATAGTAAGGCAGTTGGAAAGTCAAACTGGAGCACCAGGAGAGGGACTATTCGTTGAGTTTTAGAAACCTTTCGTATTCACAGTGTGTCCATTCTCTAGGTTTCCTGTACATGTTATAGCTGTAGTAATATTCCCTTGAACCTGGAGAGTTGGGACCCATGGAATGGGGGCCATGCATTATTGCTTGAAAGGGTCTGCATTTGCTCACCCAATCTCACCAATCCTCTCAGTCCCAAGTGTCCAGCCTTATGCCACATCCAGCTGTCATTGTAGATAGGGTCTTTCCAGGTTTCCTCAGACACCCTGAAGGAATTGTAAAGAATTTCCCTGTTTTTTGGTTTTGCTTTTGAAATTCCTTTTTATAGTGGGTTTGAGCTGATTCTCGCTGCCATGTTTATGCCACTCTAGACACACTTGATTCCCTCATGGAGTCATATCAATACATAGGTTTTAAGATTCTTACTAGTCAGATATATTCCTCTGCGGGAAATATGGGGTTTTTAGTCTCTTTCACTAAGGAAGGTGTCGGTCTTGTCAATTCCAAAGTTGGTTTTTGAAACGGTCCCTGTGCTTATATCAAACTCTTGTTTTATGCATCACCCCACCTCTCCTTCCCCTTTATGCAGGCATAAGAGTGTTTTCTAAATGTGAGACTCTGTTCTCTTTCCTAACTCAGTTCACGTGTAGCCATGTTTACAGGATCTTCATAAGTGATATCTTATGATAAGTTTCTTTTTCTGTGTGACTTATTTCACTTAGAATCATCGTACCTGAATCCACTCACTTTGCTGCTACTGGTCTTATGACATTGATTTCATGGCTGAGGGATATTCCATCGTACGTAAGTACCACAATGTTTTTTACCATTTTTATATTTCCTGGGATATTTAAGGTGTACCCAAGTTGAGGTTCTTGTAGCCAGTGCAGCCCTAAATTTGGAGGTGGCTCTTTCTTATTGATTTTCAGTTTTCCCCAGGTATATTCCCTAGACTGGAAGTGGCCTTGGCTCTGTAGCTCTGTTGTTTACTTGTTTTAGGGAACACAATGCACTCCTCCAGTGAGGCAGTTGGCAATTTACATCCCGCCCATCAGCATAACAAGGCTCCCTGTTCTCCAGGGCCTGTCTTGCCTTTCTGGTTTTTACACATTTTGTGGATGTCCCTTTTGACCGGTGGGAAGTGATACTTCTTTGTAGTGCAGATTTGCATTGCCCGCTTGCTTTCTTGGCCAAAAAGGGCGTATGCGTTTTCTCCTGAATATATTCAGGAGAAAACGCATACACCCTTTTTGGCCAAGTGCACCATTGTCCAAGTTGTGCCCCTCTTCCTGTGCTTTACAGGCGATTCCAAGGTACCTCTTGAAATCTGTTTCCTGCTATTTTGCCTCACTTTCAAGTCCGCCTCGTTGACTTCCCTCAACAGATTTTTGGACGATAGTTGTCCTTTATCACTCTGCCAGTTTGTGAATTGCTGTGCCCCTGAGCTCCATTTCTCAACTCGTTTTTTGTGAGCTGAACGCAAGTCCAAAATTTTGGATCCTGTCCTATACTGGTTACCGGTGGGTGGCTGAGACTTTGGTTAATTCTTCTTCCTGCCGGGAAATTAGAGTGACATGTGCCCGTCCAAATGCCTAACAGCTACTCTCTCATGGGTTCTCCCTCGTCCCTTCCATCCTCTGCCAAATTGGGAACCTGTGCAAACCAGGAGGTTAAAGGGCCTGTCTCTCCAAGTTGGGAGATTGATAGTAAGGCAGTTGGAAAGTCAAACTGGAGCACCAGGAGAGGGACTATTCGTTGAGTTTTAGAAACCTTTCGTATTCACAGTGTGTCCATTCTCTAGGTTTCCTGTACATGTTATAGCTGTAGTAATATTCCCTTGAACCTGGAGAGTTGGGACCCATGGAATGGGGGCCATGCATTATTGCTTGAAAGGGTCTGCATTTGCTCACCCAATCTCACCAATCCTCTCAGTCCCAAGTGTCCAGCCTTATGCCACATCCAGCTGTCATTGTAGATAGGGTCTTTCCAGGTTTCCTCAGACACCCTGAAGGAATTGTAAAGAATTTCCCTGTTTTTTGGTTTTGCTTTTGAAATTCCTTTTTATAGTGGGTTTGAGCTGATTCTCGCTGCCATGTTTATGCCACTCTAGACACACTTGATTCCCTCATGGAGTCATATCAATACATAGGTTTTAAGATTCTTACTAGTCAGATATATTCCTCTGTGGGAAATATGGGGTTTTGAGTCTCTTTCACGGAGGAAGGTGTCGGTCTTGTCAATTCCAAAGTTGGTTTTTGAAATGGTCCCTGTGCTTATATCAAACTCTGGTTTTATGCATCACCCCACCTCTCCTTCCCCTTTATGCAGGCATAAGAGTGTTTTCTAAATGTGAGACTCTGTTCTCTTTCCTAACTCAGTTCACGTGTAGCCATGTTTACAGGATCTTCATAAGTGATATCTTATGATAAGTTTCTTTTTCTGTGTGACTTATTTCACTTAGAATCATCGTACCTGAATCCACTCACTTTGCTGCTACTGGTCTTATGACATTGATTTCATGGCTGAGGGATATTCCATCGTACGTAAGTACCACAATGTTTTGAACCATTTTTATATTTCCTGGGATATTTAAGGTGTACCCAAGTTGAGGTTCTTGTAGTCAGTGCAGCCCTAAATTTGGAGGTGGCTCTTTCTTATTGATTTTCAGTTTTCCCAAGGTATATTCCCTAGACTGGAAGTGGCCTTGGCTCTGTAGCTCTGTTGTTTACTTGTTTTAGGGAACACAATGCACTCCTCCAGTGAGGCAGTTGGCAATTTACATCCCGCCCATCAGCATAACAAGGCTCCCAGTTCTCCAGGGCCTGTCTTGCCTTTCTGGTTTTTACACATTTTGTGGATGTCCCTTTTGACCGGTGGGAAGTGATACTTCTTTGTAGTGCAGATTTGCATTGCCCGCTTGCTTGCTTGGCCAAAAAGGGCGTATGCGTTTTCTCCTGAATATATTCAGGAGAAAATGCATACGCCCTTTTTGGCCAAGTGCACCATTGTCCAAGTTGTGCCCCTCTTCCTGTGCTTTACAGGCGATTCCAAGGTACCTCTTGAAATCTGTTTCCTGCTATTTTGCCTCGCTTTCAAGTCCGCCTCGTTGACTTCCCCCAACATATTTTTGGACGATAGTTGTCCTTTATCACTCTGCCAGTTTGTGAATTGCTGTGCCCCTGAGCTCCATTTCTCAACTCGTTTTTTGTGAGCTGAACGCAAGTCCAAAATTTTGGATCATGTTCTATACTGGTTCCCGGTGGGTGGATGAGACTTTGGTTAATTCTTCTTCCTCCCGGGAAATTAGAGTGACATGTGCCCGTCCAAATGCCTAACAGCTACTCTCTCATGTGTTCTCCCTCGTCCCTTCCATCCTCTGCCAAATTGGGAACCTGTGCAAACCAGGAGGTTAAAGGGCCTGTCTCTCCAAGTTGGGAGATTGATAGTAAGGCAGTTGGAAAGTCAAACTGGAGCACCAGGAGAGGGACTATTCATTGAGTTTTAGAAACCTTTCGTATTCACAGTGTGTCCATTCTCTAGGTTTCCTGTACATGTTATAGCTGTAGTAATATTCCCTTGAACCTGGAGAGTTGGGACCCATGGAATGGGGGCCATGCATTATTGCTTGTAAGGGTCTGCATTTGCTCACCCAATCTCACCAATCCTCTCAGTCCCAAGTGTCCAGCCTTATGCCACATCCAGCTGTCATTGTAGACAGGGTCTTTCCAGGTTTCCTCAGACACCCTGAAGGAATTGTAAAGAATTTCCCTGTTTTTTGGTTTTGCTTTTGAAATTCCTTTTTATAGTGGGTTTGAGCTGATTCTCGCTGCCATGTTTATGCCACTCTAGACACACTTGATTCCCTATGGAGTCATATCAATACATAGGTTTTAAGATTCTTACTAGTCAGATATATTCCTCTGCGGGAAATATGGGGTTTTGAGTCTCTTTCACTGAGGAAGGTGTAGGTCTTGTCTATTCCAAAGTTGGTTTTTGGAACGGTCCCTGTGCTTATATCAAACTCTGGTTTTATGCATCACCCCACCTCTCCTTCCCCTTTATGCAGGCATAAGAGTGTTTTCTAAATGTGAGACTCTGTTCTCTTTCCTAACTCAGTTCACGTGTAGCCATGTTTACAGGATCTTCATAAGTGATATCTTATGATAAGTTTCTTTTTCTGTGTGACTTATTTCACTTAGAATCATCGTACCTGAATCCACTCACTTTGCTGCTACTGGTCTTATGACATTGATTTCATGGCTGAGGGATATTCCATCGTACGTAAGTACCACAATGTTTTGAACCATTTTTATATTTCCTGGGATATTTAAGGTGTACCCAAGTTGAGGTTCTTGTAGCCAGTGCAGCCCTAAATTTGGAGGTGGCTCTTTCTTATTGATTTTCAGTTTTCCCCAGGTATATTCCCTAGACTGGAAGTGGCCTTGGCTCTGTAGCTCTGTTGTTTACTTGTTTTAGGGAACACAATGCACTCCTCCAGTGAGGCAGTTGGCAATTTACATCCCGCCCATCAGCATAACAAGGCTCCCTGTTCTCCAGGCCCTGTCTTGCCTTTCTGGTTTTTACACATTTTGTGGATGTCCCTTTTGACCGGTGGGAAGTGATACTTCTTTGTAGTGCAGATTTGCATTGCCCGCTTGCTTGCTTGGCCAAAAAGGGCGTATGCGTTTTCTCCTGAATATATTCAGGAGAAAACGCATACGCCCTTTTTGGCCAAGTGCACCATTGTCCAAGTTGTGCCCCTCTTCCTGTGCTTTACAGGCGATTCCAACGTACCTCTTGAAATCTGTTTCCTGCTATTTTGCCTCACTTTCAAGTCCGCCTCGTTGACTTCCCTCAACAGATTTTTGGACGATAGTTGTCCTTTATCACTCTGCCAGTTTGTGAATTGCTGTGCCCCTGAGCTCCATTTCTCAACTCGTTTTTTGTGAGCTGAACGCAAGTCCAAAATTTTGGATCATGTCCTATACTGGTTCCCGGTGGGTGGCTGAGACTTTGGTTAATTCTTCTTCCTGCCGGGAAATTAGAGTGACATGTGCCCGTCCAAATGCCTAACAGCTACTCTCTCATGGGTTCTCCCTCGTCCCTTCCATCCTCTGCCAAATTGGGAACCTGTGCAAACCAGGAGGTTAAAGGGCCTGTCTCTCCAAGTTGGGAGATTGATAGTAAGGCAGTTGGAAAGTCAAACTGGAGCACCAGGAGAGGGACTATTCGTTGAGTTTTAGAAACCTTTCGTATTCACAGTGTGTCCATTCTCTAGGTTTCCTGTACATGTTATAGCTGTAGTAATATTCCCTTGAACCTGGAGAGTTGGGACCCATGGAATGGGGGCCATGCATTATTGCTTGAAAGGGTCTGCATTTGCTCACCCAATCTCACCAATCCTCTCAGTCCCAAGTGTCCAGCCTTATGCCACATCCAGCTGTCATTGTAGATAGGGTCTTTCCAGGTTTCCTCAGACACCCTGAAGGAATTGTAAAGAATTTCCCTGTTTTTTGGTTTTGCTTTTGAAATTCCTTTTTATAGTGGGTTTGAGCTGATTCTCGCTGCCATGTTTATGCCACTCTAGACACACTTGATTCCCTTATGGAGACATATCAATACATAGGTTTTAAGATTCTTACTAGTCAGATATATTCCTCTGTGGGAAATATGGGGTTTTGAGTCTCTTTCACGGAGGAAGGTGTCGGTTTTGTCAATTCCAAAGTTGGTTTTTGAAACGGTCCCTGTGCTTATATCAAACTCTGGTTTTATGCATCACCCCACCTCTCCTTCCCCTTTATGCAGGCATAAGAGTGTTTTCTAAATGTGAGACTCTGTTCTCTTTCCTAACTCAGTTCACGTGTAGCCATGTTTACAGGATCTTCATAAGTGATATCTTATGATAAGTTTCTTTTTCTGTGTGACTTATTTCACTTAGAATCATCGTACCTGAATCCACTCACTTTGCTGCTACTGGTCTTATGACATTGATTTCATGGCTGAGGGATATTCCATCGTACGTAAGTACCACAATGTTTTGAACCATTTTTATATTTCCTGGGATATTTAAGGTGTACCCAAGTTGAGGTTCTTGTAGCCAGTGCAGCCCTAAATTTGGAGGTGGCTCTTTCTTATTGATTTTCAGTTTTCCCCAGGTATATTCCCTAGACTGGAAGTGGCCTTGGCTCTGTAGCTCTGTTGTTTACTTGTTTTAGGGAACACAATGCACTTCTCCAGTTAGGCAGTTGGCAATTTACATCCTGCCCATCAGCATAACAAGGCTCCCAGTTCTCCAGGGCCTGTCTTGCCTTTCTGGTTTTTACACATTTTGTGGATGTCCCTTTTGACCGGTGGGAAGTGATACTTCTTTGTAGTGCAGATTTGCATTGCCCGCTTGCTTGCTTGGCCAAAAAGGGCGTATGCGTTTTCTCCTGAATATATTCAGGAGAAAATGCATACGCCCTTTTTGGCCAAGTGCACCATTGTCCAAGTTGTGCCCCTCTTCCTGTGCTTTACAGGCGATTCCAAGGTACCTCTTGAAATCTGTTTCCTGCTATTTTGCCTCGCTTTCAAGTCCGCCTCGTTGACTTCCCCCAACAGATTTTTGGACGATAGTTGTCCTTTATCACTCTGCCAGTTTGTGAATTGCTGTGCCCCTGAGCTCCATTTCTCAACTCGTTTTTTGTGAGCTGAACGCAAGTCCAAAATTTTGGATCCTGTCCTATACTGGTTCCCGGTGGGTGGCTGAGACTTTGGTTAATTCTTCTTCCTGCCGGGAAATTAGAGTGACATGTGCCCGTCCAAATGCCTAACAGCTACTCTCTCATGGGTTCTCCCTCGTCCCTTCCATCCTCTGCCAAATTGGGAACCTGTGCAAACCAGGAGGTTAAAGGGCCTGTCTCTCCAAGTTGGGAGATTGATAGTAAGGCAGTTGGAAAGTCAAACTGGAGCACCAGGAGAGGGACTATTCGTTGAGTTTTAGAAACCTTTCGTATTCACAGTGTGTCCATTCTCTAGGTTTCCTGTACATGTTATAGCTGTAGTAATATTCCCTTGAACCTGGAGAGTTGGGACCCATGGAATGGGGGCCATGCATTATTGCTTGAAAGGGTCTGCATTTGCTCACCCAATCTCACCAATCCTCTCAGTCCCAAGTGTCCAGCCTTATGCCACATCCAGCTGTCATTGTAGACAGGGTCTTTCCAGGTTTCCTCAGACACCCTGAAGGAATTGTAAAGAATTTCCCTGTTTTTTGGTTTTGCTTTTGAAATTCCTTTTTATAGTGGGTTTGAGCTGATTCTCGCTGCCATGTTTATGCCACTCTAGACACACTTGATTCCCTTATGGAGACATATCAATACATAGGTTTTAAGATTCTTACTAGTCAGATATATTCCTCTGTGGGAAATATGGGGTTTTGAGTCTCTTTCACGGAGGAAGGTGTCGGTCTTGTCAATTCCAAAGTTGGTTTTTGAAACGGTCCCTGTGCTTATATCAAACTCTGGTTTTATGCATCACCCCACCTCTCCTTCCCCTTTATGCAGGCATAAGAGTGTTTTCTAAATGTGAGACTCTGTTCTCTTTCCTAACTCAGTTCACGTGTAGCCATGTTTACAGGATCTTCATAAGTGATATCTTATGATAAGTTTCTTTTTCTGTGTGACTTATTTCACTTAGAATCATCGTACCTGAATCCACTCACTTTGCTGCTACTGGTCTTATGACATTGATTTCATGGCTGAGGGATATTCCATCGTACGTAAGTACCACAATGTTTTGAACCATTTTTATATTTCCTGGGATATTTAAGGTGTACCCAAGTTGAGGTTCTTGTAGCCAGTGCAGCCCTAAATTTGGAGGTGGCTCTTTCTTATTGATTTTCAGTTTTCCCCAGGTATATTCCCTAGACTGGAAGTGGCCTTGGCTCTGTAGCTCTGTTGTTTACTTGTTTTAGGGAACACAATGCACACCTCCAGTGAGGCAGTTGGAAATTTACATCCCGCCCATCAGCATAACAAGGCTCCCTGTTCTCCAGGGCCTGTCTTGCCTTTCTGGTTTTTACACATTTTGTGGATGTCCCTTTTGACCGGTGGGAAGTGATACTTCTTTGTAGTGCAGATTTGCATTGCCCGCTTGCTTGCTTGGCCAAAAAGGGCGTATGCGTTTTCTCCTGAATATATTCAGGAGAAAACGCATACGCCCTTTTTGGCCAAGTGCACCATTGTCCAAGTTGTGCCCCTCTTCCTGTGCTTTACAGGCGATTCCAAGGTACCTCTTGAAATCTGTTTCCTGCTATTTTGCCTCACTTTCAAGTCCGCCTCGTTGACTTCCCTCAACAGATTTTTGGACGATAGTTGTCCTTTATCACTCTGCCAGTTTGTGAATTGCTGTGCCCCTGAGCTCCATTTCTCAACTCGTTTTTTGTGAGCTGAACGCAAGTCCAAAATTTTGGATCCTGTACTATACTGGTTCCCGGTGGGTGGCTGAGACTTTGGTTAATTCTTCTTCCTGCCGGGAAATTAGAGTGACATGTGCCCGTCCAAATGCCTAACAGCTACTCTCTCATGGGTTCTCCCTCGTCCCTTCCATCCTCTGCCAAATTGGGAACCTGTGCAATCCAGGAGGTTAAAGGGCCTGTCTCTCCAAGTTGGGAGATTGATAGTAAGGCAGTTGGAAAGTCAAACTGGAGCACCAGGAGAGGGACTATTCGTTGAGTTTTAGAAACCTTTCGTATTCACAGTGTGTCCATTCTCTAGGTTTCCTGTACATGTTATAGCTGTAGTAATATTCCCTTGAACCTGGAGAGTTGGGACCCATGGAATGGGGGCCATGCATTATTGCTTGAAAGGGTCTGCATTTGCTCACCCAATCTCACCAATCCTCTCAGTCCCAAGTGTCCAGCCTTATGCCACATCCAGCTGTCATTGTAGATAGGGTCTTTCCAGGTTTCCTCAGACACCCTGAAGGAATTGTAAAGAATTTCCCTGTTTTTTGGTTTTGCTTTTGAAATTCCTTTTTATAGTGGGTTTGAGCTGATTCTCGCTGCCATGTTTATGCCACTCTAGACACACTTGATTCCCTTATGGAGACATATCAATACATAGGTTTTAAGATTCTTACTAGTCAGATATATTCCTCTGTGGGAAATATGGGGTTTTGAGTCTCTTTCATGGAGGAAGGTGTCGGTTTTGTCAATTCCAAAGTTGGTTTTTGAAACGGTCCCTGTGCTTATATCAAACTCTGGTTTTATGCATCACCCCACCTCTCCTTCCCCTTTATGCAGGCATAAGAGTGTTTTCTAAATGTGAGACTCTGTTCTCTTTCCTAACTCAGTTCACGTGTAGCCATGTTTACAGGATCTTCATAAGTGATATCTTATGATAAGTTTCTTTTTCTGTGTGACTTATTTCACTTAGAATCATCGTACCTGAATCCACTCACTTTGCTGCTACTGGTCTTATGACATTGATTTCATGGCTGAGGGATATTCCATCGTACGTAAGTACCACAATGTTTTGAACCATTTTTATATTTCCTGGGATATTTAAGGTGTACCCAAGTTGAGGTTCTTGTAGTCAGTGCAGCCCTAAATTTGGAGGTGGCTCTTTCTTATTGATTTTCAGTTTTCCCAAGGTATATTCCCTAGACTGGAAGTGGCCTTGGCTCTGTAGCTCTGTTGTTTACTTGTTTTAGGGAACACAATGCACTCCTCCAGTGAGGCAGTTGGCAATTTACATCCCGCCCATCAGCATAACAAGGCTCCCAGTTCTCCAGGGCCTGTCTTGCCTTTCTGGTTTTTACACATTTTGTGGATGTCCCTTTTGACCGGTGGGAAGTGATACTTCTTTGTAGTGCAGATTTGCATTGCCCGCTTGCTTGCTTGGCCAAAAAGGGCGTATGCGTTTTCTCCTGAATATATTCAGGAGAAAATGCATACGCCCTTTTTGGCCAAGTGCACCATTGTCCAAGTTGTGCCCCTCTTCCTGTGCTTTACAGGCGATTCCAAGGTACCTCTTGAAATCTGTTTCCTGCTATTTTGCCTCGCTTTCAAGTCCGCCTCGTTGACTTCCCCCAACAGATTTTTGGACGATAGTTGTCCTTTATCACTCTGCCAGTTTGTGAATTGCTGTGCCCCTGAGCTCCATTTCTCAACTCGTTTTTTGTGAGCTGAACGCAAGTCCAAAATTTTGGATCATGTTCTATACTGGTTCCCGGTGGGTGGATGAGACTTTGGTTAATTCTTCTTCCTCCCGGGAAATTAGAGTGACATGTGCCCGTCCAAATGCCTAACAGCTACTCTCTCATGTGTTCTCCCTCGTCCCTTCCATCCTCTGCCAAATTGGGAACCTGTGCAAACCAGGAGGTTAAAGGGCCTGTCTCTCCAAGTTGGGAGATTGATAGTAAGGCAGTTGGAAAGTCAAACTGGAGCACCAGGAGAGGGACTATTCATTGAGTTTTAGAAACCTTTCGTATTCACAGTGTGTCCATTCTCTAGGTTTCCTGTACATGTTATAGCTGTAGTAATATTCCCTTGAACCTGGAGAGTTGGGACCCATGGAATGGGGGCCATGCATTATTGCTTGTAAGGGTCTGCATTTGCTCACCCAATCTCACCAATCCTCTCAGTCCCAAGTGTCCAGCCTTATGCCACATCCAGCTGTCATTGTAGACAGGGTCTTTCCAGGTTTCCTCAGACACCCTGAAGGAATTGTAAAGAATTTCCCTGTTTTTTGGTTTTGCTTTTGAAATTCCTTTTTATAGTGGGTTTGAGCTGATTCTCGCTGCCATGTTTATGCCACTCTAGACACACTTGATTCCCTATGGAGTCATATCAATACATAGGTTTTAAGATTCTTACTAGTCAGATATATTCCTCTGCGGGAAATATGGGGTTTTGAGTCTCTTTCACTGAGGAAGGTGTAGGTCTTGTCTATTCCAAAGTTGGTTTTTGGAACGGTCCCTGTGCTTATATCAAACTCTGGTTTTATGCATCACCCCACCTCTCCTTCCCCTTTATGCAGGCATAAGAGTGTTTTCTAAATGTGAGACTCTGTTCTCTTTCCTAACTCAGTTCACGTGTAGCCATGTTTACAGGATCTTCATAAGTGATATCTTATGATAAGTTTCTTTTTCTGTGTGACTTATTTCACTTAGAATCATCGTACCTGAATCCACTCACTTTGCTGCTACTGGTCTTATGACATTGATTTCACGGCTGAGGGATATTCCATCGTACGTAAGTACCACAATGTTTTGAACCATTTTTATATTTCCTGGGATATTTAAGGTGTACCCAAGTTGAGGTTCTTGTAGCCAGTGCAGCCCTAAATTTGGAGGTGGCTCTTTCTTATTGATTTTCAGTTTTCCCAAGGTATATTCCCTAGACTGGAAGTGGCCTTGGCTCTGTAGCTCTGTTGTTTACTTGTTTTAGGGAACACAATGCACTCCTCCAGTGAGGCAGTTGGCAATTTACATCCCGCCCATCAGCATAACAAGGCTCCCTGTTCTCCAGGGCCTGTCTTGCCTTTCTGGTTTTTACACATTTTGTGGATGTCCCTTTTGACCGGTGGGAAGTGATACTTCTTTGTAGTGCAGATTTGCATTGCCCGCTTGCTTGCTTGGCCAAAAAGGGCGTATGCGTTTTCTCCTGAATATATTCAGGAGAAAACGCATACGCCCTTTTTGGCCAAGTGCACCATTGTCCAAGTTGTGCCCCTCTTCCTGTGCTTTACAGGCGATTCCAAGGTACCTCTTGAAATCTGTTTCCTGCTATTTTGCCTCACTTTCAAGTCCGCCTCGTTGACTTCCCTCAACAGATTTTTGGACGATAGTTGTCCTTTATCACTCTGCCAGTTTGTGAATTGCTGTGCCCCTGAGCTCCATTTCTCAACTCGTTTTTTGTGAGCTGAACGCAAGTCCAAAATTTTGGATCCTGTCCTATACTGGTTCCCGGTGGGTGGCTGAGACTTTGGTTAATTCTTCTTCCTGCCGGGAAATTAGAGTGACATGTGCCCGTCCAAATGCCTAACAGCTACTCTCTCATGGGTTCTCCCTCGTCCCTTCCATCCTCTGCCAAATTGGGAACCTGTGCAAACCAGGAGGTTAAAGGGCCTGTCTCTCCAAGTTGGGAGATTGATAGTAAGGCAGTTGGAAAGTCAAACTGGAGCACCAGGAGAGGGACTATTCGTTGAGTTTTAGAAACCTTTCGTATTCACAGTGTGTCCATTCTCTAGGTTTCCTGTACATGTTATAGCTGTAGTAATATTCCCTTGAACCTGGAGAGTTGGGACCCATGGAATGGGGGCCATGCATTATTGCTTGAAAGGGTCTGCATTTGCTCACCCAATCTCACCAATCCTCTCAGTCCCAAGTGTCCAGCCTTATGCCACATCCAGCTGTCATTGTAGATAGGGTCTTTCCAGGTTTCCTCAGACACCCTGAAGGAATTGTAAAGAATTTCCCTGTTTTTTGGTTTTGCTTTTGAAATTCCTTTTTATAGTGGGTTTGAGCTGATTCTCGCTGCCATGTTTATGCCACTCTAGACACACTTGATTCCCTTATGGAGACATATCAATACATAGGTTTTAAGATTCTTACTAGTCAGATATATTCCTCTGTGGGAAATATGGGGTTTTGAGTCTCTTTCACGGAGGAAGGTGTCGGTCTTGTCAATTCCAAAGTTGGTTTTTGAAACGGTCCCTGTGCTTATATCAAACTCTTGTTTTATGCATCACCCCACCTCTCCTTCCCCTTTATGCAGGCATAAGAGTGTTTTCTAAATGTGAGACTCTGTTCTCTTTCCTAACTCAGTTCACGTGTAGCCATGTTTACAGGATCTTCATAAGTGATATCTTATGATAAGTTTCTTTTTCTGTGTGACTTATTTCACTTAGAATCATCGTACCTGAATCCACTCACTTTGCTGCTACTGGTCTTATGACATTGATTTCATGGCTGAGGGATATTCCATCGTACGTAAGTACCACAATGTTTTGAACCATTTTTATATTTCCTGGGATATTTAAGGTGTACCCAAGTTGAGGTTCTTGTAGCCAGTGCAGCCCTAAATTTGGAGGTGGCTCTTTCTTATTGATTTTCAGTTTTCCCCAGGTATATTCCCTAGACTGGAAGTGGCCTTGGCTCTGTAGCTCTGTTGTTTACTTGTTTTAGGGAACACAATGCACTCCTCCAGTTAGGCAGTTGGCAATTTACATCCTGCCCATCAGCATAACAAGGCTCCCAGTTCTCCAGGGCCTGTCTTGCCTTTCTGGTTTTTACACATTTTGTGGATGTCCCTTTTGAGCGGTGGGAAGTGATACTTCTTTGTAGTGCAGATTTGCATTGCCCGCTTGCTTGCTTGGCCAAAAAGGGCGTATGCGTTTTCTCCTGAATATATTCAGGAGAAAACGCATACGCCCTTTTTGGCCAAGTGCACCATTGTCCAAGTTGTGCCCCTCTTCCTGTGCTTTACAGGCGATTCCAAGGTACCTCTTGAAATCTGTTTCCTGCTATTTTGCCTCGCTTTCAAGTTCGCCTCGTTGACTTCCCTCAACAGATTTTTGGACGATAGTTGTCCTTTTTCACTCTGCCAGTTTGTGAATTGCTGTGCCCCTGAGCTCCATTTCTCAACTCGTTTTTTGTGAGCTGAACGCAAGTCCAAAATTTTGGATCCTGTCCTATACTGGTTTCTGGTGGGTGGCTGAGACTTTGGTTAATTCTTCTTCCTGCCGGGAAATTAGAGTGACATGTGCCCGTCCAAATGCCTAACAGCTACTCTCTCATGGGTTCTCCCTCGTCCCTTCCATCCTCTGCCAAATTGGGAACCTGTGCAAACCAGGAGGTTAAAGGGCCTGTCTCTCCAAGTTGGGAGATTGATAGTAAGGCAGTTGGAAAGTCAAACTGGAGCACCAGGAGAGGGACTATTCGTTGAGTTTTAGAAACCTTTCGTATTCACAGTGTGTCCATTCTCTAGGTTTCCTGTACATGTTATAGCTGTAGTAATATTCCCTTGAACATGGAGAGTTGGGACCCATGGAATGGGGGCCATGCATTATTGCTTGAAAGGGTCTGCATTTGCTCACCCAATCTCACCAATCCTCTCAGTCCCAAGTGTCCAGCCTTATGCCACATCCAGATGTCATTGTAGATAGGGTCTTTCCAGGTTTCCTCAGACACCCTGAAGGAATTGTAAAGAATTTCCCTGTTTTTTGGTTTTGCTTTTGAAATTCCTTTTTATAGTGGGTTTGAGCTGATTCTCGCTGCCATGTTTATGCCACTCTAGACACACTTGATTCCCTCATGGAGTCATATCAATACATAGGTTTTAAGATTCTTACTAGTCAGATATATTCCTCTGCGGGAAATATGGGGTTTTTAGTCTCTTTCACTAAGGAAGGTGTCGGTCTTGTCAATTCCAAAGTTGGTTTTTGAAACGGTCCCTGTGCTTATATCAAACTCTGGTTTTATGCATCACCCCACCTCTCCTTCCCCTTTATGCAGGCATAAGAGTGTTTTCTAAATGTGAGACTCTGTTCTCTTTCCTAACTCAGTTCACGTGTAGCCATGTTTACAGGATCTTCATAAGTGATATCTTATGATAAGTTTCTTTTTCTGTGTGACTTATTTCACTTAGAATCATCGTACCTGAATCCACTCACTTTGCTGCTACTGGTCTTATGACATTGATTTCATGGCTGAGGGATATTCCATCGTACGTAAGTACCACAATGTTTTGAACCATTTTTATATTTCCTGGGATATTTAAGGTGTACCCAAGTTGAGGTTCTTGTAGCCAGTGCAGCCCTAAATTTGGAGGTGGCTCTTTCTTATTGATTTTCAGTTTTCCCCAGGTATATTCCCTATACTGGAAGTGGCCTTGGCTCTGTAGCTCTGTTGTTTACTTGTTTTAGGGAACACAATGCACACCTCCAGTGAGGCAGTTGGAAATTTACATCCCGCCCATCAGCATAACAAGGCTCCCTGTTCTCCAGGGCCTGTCTTGCCTTTCTGGTTTTTACACATTTTGTGGATGTCCCTTTTGACCGGTGGGAAGTGATACTTCTTTGTAGTGCAGATTTGCATTGCCCGCTTGCTTTCTTGGCCAAAAAGGGCGTATGCGTTTTCTCCTGAATATATTCAGGAGAAAACGCATACGCCCTTTTTGGCCAAGTGCACCATTGTCCAAGTTGTGCCCCTCTTCCTGTGCTTTACAGGCGATTCCAAGGTACCTCTTGAAATCTGTTTCCTGCTATTTTGCCTCACTTTCAAGTCCGCCTCGTTGACTTCCCTCAACAGATTTTTGGACGATAGTTGTCCTTTATCACTCTGCCAGTTTGTGAATTGCTGTGCCCCTGAGCTCCATTTCTCAACTCGTTTTTTGTGAGCTGAACGCAAGTCCAAAATTTTGGATCCTGTCCTATACTGGTTCCCGGTGGGTGGCTGAGACTTTGGTTAATTCTTCTTCCTGCCGGGAAATTAGAGTGACATGTGCCCGTCCAAATGCCTAACAGCTACTCTCTCATGGGTTCTCCCTCGTCCCTTCCATCCTCTGCCAAATTGGGAACCTGTGCAAACCAGGAGGTTAAAGGGCCTGTCTCTCCAAGTTGGGAGATTGATAGTAAGGCAGTTGGAAAGTCAAACTGGAGCACCAGGAGAGGGACTATTCGTTGAGTTTTAGAAACCTTTCGTATTCACAGTGTGTCCATTCTCTAGGTTTCCTGTACATGTTATAGCTGTAGTAATATTCCCTTGAACCTGGAGAGTTGGGACCCATGGAATGGGGGCCATGCATTATTGCTTGAAAGGGTCTGCATTTGCTCACCCAATCTCACCAATCCTCTCAGTCCCAAGTGTCCAGCCTTATGCCACATCCAGCTGTCATTGTAGATAGGGTCTTACCAGGTTTCCTCAGACACCCTGAAGGAATTGTAAAGAATTTCCCTGTTTTTTGGTTTTGCTTTTGAAATTCCTTTTTATAGTGGGTTTGAGCTGATTCTCGCTGCCATGTTTATGCCACTCTAGACACACTTGATTCCCTCATGGAGTCATATCAATACATAGGTTTTAAGATTCTTACTAGTCAGATATATTCCTCTGCGGGAAATATGGGGTTTTTAGTCTCTTTCACTAAGGAAGGTGTCGGTCTTGTCAATTCCAAAGTTGGTTTTTGAAACGGTCCCTGTGCTTATATCAAACTCTGCTTTTATGCATCACCCCAACTCTCCTTCCCCTTTATGCAGGCATAAGAGTGTTTTCTAAATGTGAGACTCTGTTCTCTTTCCTAACTCAGTTCACGTGTAGCCATGTTTACAGGATCTTCATAAGTGATATCTTATGATAAGTTTCTTTTTCTGTGTGACTTATTTCACTTAGAATCATCGTACCTGAATCCACTCACTTTGCTGCTACTGGTCTTATGACATTGATTTCATGGCTGAGGGATATTCCATCGTACGTAAGTACCACAATGTTTTGAACCATTTTTATATTTCCTGGGATATTTAAGGTGTACCCAAGTTGAGGTTCTTGTAGCCAGTGCAGCCCTAAATTTGGAGGTGGCTCTTTCTTATTTATTTTCAGTTTTCCCCAGGTATATTCCCTAGACTGGAAGTGGCCTTGGCTCTGTAGCTCTGTTGTTTACTTGTTTTAGGGAACACAATGCACACCTCCAGTGAGGCAGTTGGAAATTTACATCCCGCCCATCAGCATAACAAGGCTCCCTGTTCTCCAGGGCCTGTCTTGCCTTTCTGGTTTTTACACATTTTGTGGATGTCCCTTTTGACCGGTGGGAAGTGATACTTCTTTGTAGTGCAGATTTGCATTGCCCGCTTGCTTGCTTGGCCAAAAAGGGCGTATGCGTTTTCTCCTGAATATATTCAGGAGAAAACGCATACGCCCTTTTTGGCCAAGTGCACCATTGTCCAAGTTGTGCCCCTCTTCCTGTGCTTTACAGGCGATTCCAAGGTACCTCTTGAAATCTGTTTCCTGCTATTTTGCCTCACTTTCAAGTCCGCCTCGTTGACTTCCCTCAACAGATTTTTGGACGATAGTTGTCCTTTATCACTCTGCCAGTTTGTGAATTGCTGTGCCCCTGAGCTCCATTTCTCAACTCGTTTTTTGTGAGCTGAACGCAAGTCCAAAATTTTGGATCCTGTCCTATACTGGTTCCCGGTGGGTGGCTGAGACTTTGGTTAATTCTTCTTCCTGCCGGGAAATTAGAGTGACATGTGCCCGTCCAAATGCCTAACAGCTACTCTCTCATGGGTTCTCCCTCGTCCCTTCCATCCTCTGCCAAATTGGGAACCTGTGCAAACCAGGAGGTTAAAGGGCCTGTCTCTCCAAGTTGGGAGATTGATAGTAAGGCAGTTGGAAAGTCAAACTGGAGCACCAGGAGAGGGACTATTCGTTGAGTTTTAGAAACCTTTCGTATTCACAGTGTGTCCATTCTCTAGGTTTCCTGTACATGTTATAGCTGTAGTAATATTCCCTTGAACCTGGAGAGTTGGGACCCATGGAATGGGGGCCATGCATTATTGCTTGAAAGGGTCTGCATTTGCTCACCCAATCTCACCAATCCTCTCAGTCCCAAGTGTCCAGCCTTATGCCACATCCAGCTGTCATTGTAGATAGGGTCTTTCCAGGTTTCCTCAGACACCCTGAAGGAATTGTAAAGAATTTCCCTGTTTTTTGGTTTTGCTTTTGAAATTCCTTTTTATAGTGGGTTTGAGCTGATTCTCGCTGCCATGTTTATGCCACTCTAGACACACTTGATTCCCTTATGGAGACATATCAATACATAGGTTTTAAGATTCTTACTAGTCAGATATATTCCTCTGTGGGAAATATGGGGTTTTGAGTCTCTTTCACGGAGGAAGGTGTCGGTTTTGTCAATTCCAAAGTTGGTTTTTGAAACGGTCCCTGTGCTTATATCAAACTCTGGTTTTATGCATCACCCCACCTCTCCTTCCCCTTTATGCAGGCATAAGAGTGTTTTCTAAATGTGAGACTCTGTTCTCTTTCCTAACTCAGTTCACGTGTAGCCATGTTTACAGGATCTTCATAAGTGATATCTTATGATAAGTTTCTTTTTCTGTGTGATTTATTTCACTTAGAATCATCGTACCTGAATCCACTCACTTTGCTGCTACTGGTCTTATGACATTGATTTCATGGCTGAGGGATATTCCATCGTACGTAAGTACCACAATGTTTTGAACCATTTTTATATTTCCTGGGATATTTAAGGTGTACCCAAGTTGAGGTTCTTCTAGCCAGTGCAGCCCTAAATTTGGAGGTGGCTCTTTCTTATTGATTTTCAGTTTTCCCCAGGTATATTCCCTAGACTGGAAGTGGCCTTGGCTCTGTAGCTCTGTTGTTTACTTGTTTTAGGGAACACAATGCACTCCTCCAGTGAGGCAGTTGGCAATTTACATCCCGCCCATCAGCATAACAAGGCTCCCTGTTCTCCAGGGCCTGTCTTGCCTTTCTGGTTTTTACACATTTTGTGGATGTCCCTTTTGACCGGTGGGAAGTGATACTTCTTTGTAGTGCAGATTTGCATTGCCCGCTTGCTTTCTTGGCCAAAAAGGGCGTATGCGTTTTCTCCTGAATATATTCAGGAGAAAACGCATACGCCCTTTTTGGCCAAGTGCACCATTGTCCAAGTTGTGCCCCTCTTCCTGTGCTTTACAGGCGATTCCAAGGTACCTCTTGAAATCTGTTTCCTGCTATTTTGCCTCACTTTCAAGTCCGCCTCGTTGACTTCCCTCAACAGATTTTTGGACGATAGTTGTCCTTTATCACTCTGCCAGTTTGTGAATTGCTGTGCCCCTGAGCTCCATTTCTCAACTCGTTTTTTGTGAGCTGAACGCAAGTCCAAAATTTTGGATCCTGTCCTATACTGGTTCCCGGTGGGTGGCTGAGACTTTGGTTAATTCTTCTTCCTGCCGGGAAATTAGAGTGACATGTGCCCGTCCAAATGCCTAACAGCTACTCTCTCATGGGTTCTCCCTCGTCCCTTCCATCCTCTGCCAAATTGGGAACCTGTGCAAACCAGGAGGTTAAAGGGCCTGTCTCTCCAAGTTGGGAGATTGATAGTAAGGCAGTTGGAAAGTCAAACTGGAGCACCAGGAGAGGGACTATTCGTTGAGTTTTAGAAACCTTTCGTATTCACAGTGTGTCCATTCTCTAGGTTTCCTGTACATGTTATAGCTGTAGTAATATTCCCTTGAACCTGGAGAGTTGGGACCCATGGAATGGGGGCCATGCATTATTGCTTGAAAGGGTCTGCATTTGCTCACCCAATCTCACCAATCCTCTCAGTCCCAAGTGTCCAGCCTTATGCCACATCCAGCTGTCATTGTAGATAGGGTCTTTCCAGGTTTCCTCAGACACCCTGAAGGAATTGTAAAGAATTTCCCTGTTTTTTGGTTTTGCTTTTGAAATTCCTTTTTATAGTGGGTTTGAGCTGATTCTCGCTGCCATGTTTATGCCACTCTAGACACACTTGATTCCCTATGGAGTCATATCAATACATAGGTTTTAAGATTCTTACTAGTCAGATATATTCCTCTGCGGGAAATATGGGGTTTTGAGTCTCTTTCACTGAGGAAGGTGTAGGTCTTGTCTATTCCAAAGTTGGTTTTTGGAACGGTCCCTGTGCTTATATCAAACTCTGGTTTTATGCATCACCCCACCTCTCCTTCCCCTTTATGCAGGCATAAGAGTGTTTTCTAAATGTGAGACTCTGTTCTCTTTCCTAACTCAGTTCACGTGTAGCCATGTTTACAGGATCTTCATAAGTGATATCTTATGATAAGTTTCTTTTTCTGTGTGACTTATTTCACTTAGAATCATCGTACCTGAATCCACTCACTTTGCTGCTACTGGTCTTATGACATTGATTTCATGGCTGAGGGATATTCCATCGTACGTAAGTACCACAATGTTTTGAACCATTTTTATATTTCCTGGGATATTTAAGGTGTACCCAAGTTGAGGTTCTTGTAGCCAGTGCAGCCCTAAATTTGGAGGTGGCTCTTTCTTATTGATTTTCAGTTTTCCCCAGGTATATTCCCTAGACTGGAAGTGGCCTTGGCTCTGTAGCTCTGTTGTTTACTTGTTTTAGGGAACACAATGCACTCCTCCAGTGAGGCAGTTGGCAATTTACATCCCGCCCATCAGCATAACAAGGCTCCCAGTTCTCCAGGGCCTGTCTTGCCTTTCTGGTTTTTACACATTTTGTGGATGTCCCTTTTGACCGGTGGGAAGTGATACTTCTTTGTAGTGCAGATTTGCATTGCCCGCTTGCTTGCTTGGCCAAAAAGGGCGTATGCGTTTTCTCCTGAATATATTCAGGAGAAAATGCATACGCCCTTTTTGGCCAAGTGCACCATTGTCCAAGTTGTGCCCCTCTTCCTGTGCTTTACAGGCGATTCCAAGGTACCTCTTGAAATCTGTTTCCTGCTATTTTGCCTCGCTTTCAAGTCCGCCTCGTTGACTTCCCCCAACAGATTTTTGGACGATAGTTGTCCTTTATCACTCTGCCAGTTTGTGAATTGCTGTGCCCCTGAGCTCCATTTCTCAACTCGTTTTTTGTGAGCTGAACGCAAGTCCAAAATTTTGGATCCTGTCCTATACTGGTTCCCGGTGGGTGGCTGAGACTTTGGTTAATTCTTCTTCCTGCCGGGAAATTAGAGTGACATGTGCCCGTCCAAATGCCTAACAGCTACTCTCTCATGGGTTCTCCCTCGTCCCTTCCATCCTCTGCCAAATTGGGAACCTGTGCAAACCAGGAGGTTAAAGGGCCTGTCTCTCCAAGTTGGGAGATTGATAGTAAGGCAGTTGGAAAGTCAAACTGGAGCACCAGGAGAGGGACTATTCGTTGAGTTTTAGAAACCTTTCGTATTCACAGTGTGTCCATTCTCTAGGTTTCCTGTACATGTTATAGCTGTAGTAATATTCCCTTGAACCTGGAGAGTTGGGACCCATGGAATGGGGGCCATGCATTATTGCTTGAAAGGGTCTGCATTTGCTCACCCAATCTCACCAATCCTCTCAGTCCCAAGTGTCCAGCCTTATGCCACATCCAGCTGTCATTGTAGACAGGGTCTTTCCAGGTTTCCTCAGACACCCTGAAGGAATTGTAAAGAATTTCCCTGTTTTTTGGTTTTGCTTTTGAAATTCCTTTTTATAGTGGGTTTGAGCTGATTCTCGCTGCCATGTTTATGCCACTCTAGACACACTTGATTCCCTTATGGAGACATATCAATACATAGGTTTTAAGATTCTTACTAGTCAGATATATTCCTCTGTGGGAAATATGGGGTTTTGAGTCTCTTTCACGGAGGAAGGTGTCGGTCTTGTCAATTCCAAAGTTGGTTTTTGAAACGGTCCCTGTGCTTATATCAAACTCTGGTTTTATGCATCACCCCACCTCTCCTTCCCCTTTATGCAGGCATAAGAGTGTTTTCTAAATGTGAGACTCTGTTCTCTTTCCTAACTCAGTTCACGTGTAGCCATGTTTACAGGATCTTCATAAGTGATATCTTATGATAAGTTTCTTTTTCTGTGTGACTTATTTCACTTAGAATCATCGTACCTGAATCCACTCACTTTGCTGCTACTGGTCTTATGACATTGATTTCATGGCTGAGGGATATTCCATCGTACGTAAGTACCACAATGTTTTGAACCATTTTTATATTTCCTGGGATATTTAAGGTGTACCCAAGTTGAGGTTCTTGTAGCCAGTGCAGCCCTAAATTTGGAGGTGGCTCTTTCTTATTGATTTTCAGTTTTCCCCAGGTATATTCCCTAGACTGGAAGTGGCCTTGGCTCTGTAGCTCTGTTGTTTACTTGTTTTAGGGAACACAATGCACACCTCCAGTGAGGCAGTTGGAAATTTACATCCCGCCCATCAGCATAACAAGGCTCCCTGTTCTCCAGGGCCTGTCTTGCCTTTCTGGTTTTTACACATTTTGTGGATGTCCCTTTTGACCGGTGGGAAGTGATACTTCTTTGTAGTGCAGATTTGCATTGCCCGCTTGCTTTCTTGGCCAAAAAGGGCGTATGCGTTTTCTCCTGAATATATTCAGGAGAAAACGCATACGCCCTTTTTGGCCAAGTGCACCATTGTCCAAGTTGTGCCCCTCTTCCTGTGCTTTACAGGCGATTCCAAGGTACCTCTTGAAATCTGTTTCCTGCTATTTTGCCTCACTTTCAAGTCCTCCTCGTTGACTTCCCTCAACAGATTTTTGGACGATAGTTGTCCTTTATCACTCTGCCAGTTTGTGAATTGCTGTGCCCCTGAGCTCCATTTCTCAACTCGTTTTTTGTGAGCTGAACGCAAGTCCAAAATTTTGGATCCTGTACTATACTGGTTCCCGGTGGGTGGCTGAGACTTTGGTTAATTCTTCTTCCTGCCGGGAAATTAGAGTGACATGTGCCCGTCCAAATGCCTAACAGCTACTCTCTCATGGGTTCTCCCTCGTCCCTTCCATCCTCTGCCAAATTGGGAACCTGTGCAATCCAGGAGGTTAAAGGGCCTGTCTCTCCAAGTTGGGAGATTGATAGTAAGGCAGTTGGAAAGTCAAACTGGAGCACCAGGAGAGGGACTATTCGTTGAGTTTTAGAAACCTTTCGTATTCACAGTGTGTCCATTCTCTAGGTTTCCTGTACATGTTATAGCTGTAGTAATATTCCCTTGAACCTGGAGAGTTGGGACCCATGGAATGGGGGCCATGCATTATTGCTTGAAAGGGTCTGCATTTGCTCACCCAATCTCACCAATCCTCTCAGTCCCAAGTGTCCAGCCTTATGCCACATCCAGCTGTCATTGTAGATAGGGTCTTTCCAGGTTTCCTCAGACACCCTGAAGGAATTGTAAAGAATTTCCCTGTTTTTTGGTTTTGCTTTTGAAATTCCTTTTTATAGTGGGTTTGAGCTGATTCTCGCTGCCATGTTTATGCCACTCTAGACACACTTGATTCCCTTATGGAGACATATCAATACATAGGTTTTAAGATTCTTACTAGTCAGATATATTCCTCTGTGGGAAATATGGGGTTTTGAGTCTCTTTCATGGAGGAAGGTGTCGGTTTTGTCAATTCCAAAGTTGGTTTTTGAAACGGTCCCTGTGCTTATATCAAACTCTGGTTTTATGCATCACCCCACCTCTCCTTCCCCTTTATGCAGGCATAAGAGTGTTTTCTAAATGTGAGACTCTGTTCTCTTTCCTAACTCAGTTCACGTGTAGCCATGTTTACAGGATCTTCATAAGTGATATCTTATGATAAGTTTCTTTTTCTGTGTGACTTATTTCACTTAGAATCATCGTACCTGAATCCACTCACTTTGCTGCTACTGGTCTTATGACATTGATTTCATGGCTGAGGGATATTCCATCGTACGTAAGTACCACAATGTTTTGAACCATTTTTATATTTCCTGGGATATTTAAGGTGTACCCAAGTTGAGGTTCTTGTAGTCAGTGCAGCCCTAAATTTGGAGGTGGCTCTTTCTTATTGATTTTCAGTTTTCCCAAGGTATATTCCCTAGACTGGAAGTGGCCTTGGCTCTGTAGCTCTGTTGTTTACTTGTTTTAGGGAACACAATGCACTCCTCCATTGAGGCAGTTGGCAATTTACATCCCGCCCATCAGCATAACAAGGCTCCCAGTTCTCCAGGGCCTGTCTTGCCTTTCTGGTTTTTACACATTTTGTGGATGTCCCTTTTGACCGGTGGGAAGTGATACTTCTTTGTAGTGCAGATTTGCATTGCCCGCTTGCTTGCTTGGCCAAAAAGGGCGTATGCGTTTTCTCCTGAATATATTCAGGAGAAAATGCATACGCCCTTTTTGGCCAAGTGCACCATTGTCCAAGTTGTGCCCCTCTTCCTGTGCTTTACAGGCGATTCCAAGGTACCTCTTGAAATCTGTTTCCTGCTATTTTGCCTCGCTTTCAAGTCCGCCTCGTTGACTTCCCCCAACAGATTTTTGGACGATAGTTGTCCTTTATCACTCTGCCAGTTTGTGAATTGCTGTGCCCCTGAGCTCCATTTCTCAACTCGTTTTTTGTGAGCTGAACGCAAGTCCAAAATTTTGGATCATGTTCTATACTGGTTCCCGGTGGGTGGATGAGACTTTGGTTAATTCTTCTTCCTCCCGGGAAATTAGAGTGACATGTGCCCGTCCAAATGCCTAACAGCTACTCTCTCATGTGTTCTCCCTCGTCCCTTCCATCCTCTGCCAAATTGGGAACCTGTGCAAACCAGGAGGTTAAAGGGCCTGTCTCTCCAAGTTGGGAGATTGATAGTAAGGCAGTTGGAAAGTCAAACTGGAGCACCAGGAGAGGGACTATTCATTGAGTTTTAGAAACCTTTCGTATTCACAGTGTGTCCATTCTCTAGGTTTCCTGTACATGTTATAGCTGTAGTAATATTCCCTTGAACCTGGAGAGTTGGGACCCATGGAATGGGGGCCATGCATTATTGCTTGAAAGGGTCTGCATTTGCTCACCCAATCTCACCAATCCTCTCAGTCCCAAGTGTCCAGCCTTATGCCACATCCAGCTGTCATTGTAGACAGGGTCTTTCCAGGTTTCCTCAGACACCCTGAAGGAATTGTAAAGAATTTCCCTGTTTTTTGGTTTTGCTTTTGAAATTCCTTTTTATAGTGGGTTTGAGCTGATTCTCGCTGCCATGTTTATGCCACTCTAGACACACTTGATTCCCTATGGAGTCATATCAATACATAGGTTTTAAGATTCTTACTAGTCAGATATATTCCTCTGCGGGAAATATGGGGTTTTGAGTCTCTTTCACTGAGGAAGGTGTAGGTCTTGTCTATTCCAAAGTTGGTTTTTGGAACGGTCCCTGTGCTTATATCAAACTCTGGTTTTATGCATCACCCCACCTCTCCTTCCCCTTTATGCAGGCATAAGAGTGTTTTCTAAATGTGAGACTCTGTTCTCTTTCCTAACTCAGTTCACGTGTAGCCATGTTTACAGGATCTTCATAAGTGATATCTTATGATAAGTTTCTTTTTCTGTGTGACTTATTTCACTTAGAATCATCGTACCTGAATCCACTCACTTTGCTGCTACTGGTCTTATGACATTGATTTCATGGCTGAGGGATATTCCATCGTACGTAAGTACCACAATGTTTTGAACCATTTTTATATTTCCTGGGATATTTAAGGTGTACCCAAGTTGAGGTTCTTGTAGCCAGTGCAGCCCTAAATTTGGAGGTGGCTCTTTCTTATTGATTTTCAGTTTTCCCCAGGTATATTCCCTAGACTGGAAGTGGCCTTGGCTCTGTAGCTCTGTTGTTTACTTGTTTTAGGGAACACAATGCACTCCTCCAGTGAGGCAGTTGGCAATTTACATCCCGCCCATCAGCATAACAAGGCTCCCTGTTCTCCAGGGCCTGTCTTGCCTTTCTGGTTTTTACACATTTTGTGGATGTCCCTTTTGACCGGTGGGAAGTGATACTTCTTTGTAGTGCAGATTTGCATTGCCCGCTTGCTTGCTTGGCCAAAAAGGGCGTATGCGTTTTCTCCTGAATATATTCAGGAGAAAACGCATACGCCCTTTTTGGCCAAGTGCACCATTGTCCAAGTTGTGCCCCTCTTCCTGTGCTTTACAGGCGATTCCAAGGTACCTCTTGAAATCTGTTTCCTGCTATTTTGCCTCACTTTCAAGTCCGCCTCGTTGACTTCCCTCAACAGATTTTTGGACGATAGTTGTCCTTTATCACTCTGCCAGTTTGTGAATTGCTGTGCCCCTGAGCTCCATTTCTCAACTCGTTTTTTGTGAGCTGAACGCAAGTCCAAAATTTTGGATCCTGTCCTATACTGGTTCCCGGTGGGTGGCTGAGACTTTGGTTAATTCTTCTTCCTGCCGGGAAATTAGAGTGACATGTGCCCGTCCAAATGCCTAACAGCTACTCTCTCATGGGTTCTCCCTCGTCCCTTCCATCCTCTGCCAAATTGGGAACCTGTGCAAACCAGGAGGTTAAAGGGCCTGTCTCTCCAAGTTGGGAGATTGATAGTAAGGCAGTTGGAAAGTCAAACTGGAGCACCAGGAGAGGGACTATTCGTTGAGTTTTAGAAACCTTTCGTATTCACAGTGTGTCCATTCTCTAGGTTTCCTGTACATGTTATAGCTGTAGTAATATTCCCTTGAACCTGGAGAGTTGGGACCCATGGAATGGGGGCCATGCATTATTGCTTGAAAGGGTCTGCATTTGCTCACCCAATCTCACCAATCCTCTCAGTCCCAAGTGTCCAGCCTTATGCCACATCCAGCTGTCATTGTAGATAGGGTCTTTCCAGGTTTCCTCAGACACCCTGAAGGAATTGTAAAGAATTTCCCTGTTTTTTGGTTTTGCTTTTGAAATTCCTTTTTATAGTGGGTTTGAGCTGATTCTCGCTGCCATGTTTATGCCACTCTAGACACACTTGATTCCCTTATGGAGACATATCAATACATAGGTTTTAAGATTCTTACTAGTCAGATATATTCCTCTGTGGGAAATATGGGGTTTTGAGTCTCTTTCACGGAGGAAGGTGTCGGTCTTGTCAATTCCAAAGTTGGTTTTTGAAACGGTCCCTGTGCTTATATCAAACTCTTGTTTTATGCATCACCCCACCTCTCCTTCCCCTTTATGCAGGCATAAGAGTGTTTTCTAAATGTGAGACTCTGTTCTCTTTCCTAACTCAGTTCACGTGTAGCCATGTTTACAGGATCTTCATAAGTGATATCTTATGATAAGTTTCTTTTTCTGTGTGACTTATTTCACTTAGAATCATCGTACCTGAATCCACTCACTTTGCTGCTACTGGTCTTATGACATTGATTTCATGGCTGAGGGATATTCCATCGTACGTAAGTACCACAATGTTTTGAACCATTTTTATATTTCCTGGGATATTTAAGGTGTACCCAAGTTGAGGTTCTTGTAGCCAGTGCAGCCCTAAATTTGGAGGTGGCTCTTTCTTATTGATTTTCAGTTTTCCCCAGGTATATTCCCTAGACTGGAAGTGGCCTTGGCTCTGTAGCTCTGTTGTTTACTTGTTTTAGGGAACACAATGCACTCCTCCAGTTAGGCAGTTGGCAATTTACATCCTGCCCATCAGCATAACAAGGCTCCCAGTTCTCCAGGGCCTGTCTTGCCTTTCTGGTTTTTACACATTTTGTGGATGTCCCTTTTGAGCGGTGGGAAGTGATACTTCTTTGTAGTGCAGATTTGCATTGCCCGCTTGCTTGCTTGGCCAAAAAGGGCGTATGCGTTTTCTCCTGAATATATTCAGGAGAAAACGCATACGCCCTTTTTGGCCAAGTGCACCATTGTCCAAGTTGTGCCCCTCTTCCTGTGCTTTACAGGCGATTCCAAGGTACCTCTTGAAATCTGTTTCCTGCTATTTTGCCTCGCTTTCAAGTTCGCCTCGTTGACTTCCCTCAACAGATTTTTGGACGATAGTTGTCCTTTATCACTCTGCCAGTTTGTGAATTGCTGTGCCCCTGAGCTCCATTTCTCAACTCGTTTTTTGTGAGCTGAACGCAAGTCCAAAATTTTGGATCCTGTCCTATACTGGTTCCCGGTGGGTGGCTGAGACTTTGGTTAATTCTTCTTCCTGCCGGGAAATTAGAGTGACATGTGCCCGTCCAAATGCCTAACAGCTACTCTCTCATGGGTTCTCCCTCGTCCCTTCCATCCTCTGCCAAATTGGGAACCTGTGCAAACCAGGAGGTTAAAGGGCCTGTCTCTCCAAGTTGGGAGATTGATAGTAAGGCAGTTGGAAAGTCAAACTGGAGCACCAGGAGAGGGACTATTCGTTGAGTTTTAGAAACCTTTCGTATTCACAGTGTGTCCATTCTCTAGGTTTCCTGTACATGTTATAGCTATAGTAATATTCCCTTGAACATGGAGAGTTGGGACCCATGGAATGGGGGCCATGCATTATTGCTTGAAAGGGTCTGCATTTGCTCACCCAATCTCACCAATCCTCTCAGTCCCAGGTGTCCTGCCTTATGCCACATCCAGCTGTCATTGTAGATAGGGTCTTTCCAGGTTTCCTCAGACACCCTGAAGGAATTGTAAAGAATTTCCCTGTTTTTTGGTTTTGCTTTTGAAATTCATTTTTATAGTGGGTTTGAGCTGATTCTCGCTGCCATGTTTATGCCACTCTAGACACACTTGATTCCCTCATGGAGTCATATCAATACATAGGTTTTAAGATTCTTACTAGTCAGATATATTCCTCTGCGGGAAATATGGGGTTTTTAGTCTCTTTCACTAAGGAAGGTGTCGGTCTTGTCAATTCCAAAGTTGGTTTTTGAAACGGTCCCTGTGCTTATATCAAACTCTGGTTTTATGCATCACCCCACCTCTCCTTCCCCTTTATGCAGGCATAAGAGTGTTTTCTAAATGTGAGACTCTGTTCTCTTTCCTAACTCAGTTCACGTGTAGCCATGTTTACAGGATCTTCATAAGTGATATCTTATGATAAGTTTCTTTTTCTGTGTGACTTATTTCACTTAGAATCATCGTACCTGAATCCACTCACTTTGCTGCTACTGGTCTTATGACATTGATTTCATGGCTGAGGGATATTCCATCGTACGTAAGTACCACAATGTTTTGAACCATTTTTATATTTCCTGGGATATTTAAGGTGTACCCAAGTTGAGGTTCTTGTAGCCAGTGCAGCCCTAAATTTGGAGGTGGCTCTTTCTTATTGATTTTCAGTTTTCCCCAGGTATATTCCCTATACTGGAAGTGGCCTTGGCTCTGTAGCTCTGTTGTTTACTTGTTTTAGGGAACACAATGCACACCTCCAGTGAGGCAGTTGGAAATTTACATCCCGCCCATCAGCATAACAAGGCTCCCTGTTCTCCAGGGCCTGTCTTGCCTTTCTGGTTTTTACACATTTTGTGGATGTCCCTTTTGACCGGTGGGAAGTGATACTTCTTTGTAGTGCAGATTTGCATTGCCCGCTTGCTTTCTTGGCCAAAAAGGGCGTATGCGTTTTCTCCTGAATATATTCAGGAGAAAACGCATACGCCCTTTTTGGCCAAGTGCACCATTGTCCAAGTTGTGCCCCTCTTCCTGTGCTTTACAGGCGATTCCAAGGTACCTCTTGAAATCTGTTTCCTGCTATTTTGCCTCACTTTCAAGTCCGCCTCGTTGACTTCCCTCAACAGATTTTTGGACGATAGTTGTCCTTTATCACTCTGCCAGTTTGTGAATTGCTGTGCCCCTGAGCTCCATTTCTCAACTCGTTTTTTGTGAGCTGAACGCAAGTCCAAAATTTTGGATCCTGTCCTATACTGGTTCCCGGTGGGTGGCTGAGACTTTGGTTAATTCTTCTTCCTGCCGGGAAATTAGAGTGACATGTGCCCGTCCAAATGCCTAACAGCTACTCTCTCATGGGTTCTCCCTCGTCCCTTCCATCCTCTGCCAAATTGGGAACCTGTGCAAACCAGGAGGTTAAAGGGCCTGTCTCTCCAAGTTGGGAGATTGATAGTAAGGCAGTTGGAAAGTCAAACTGGAGCACCAGGAGAGGGACTATTCGTTGAGTTTTAGAAACCTTTCGTATTCACAGTGTGTCCATTCTCTAGGTTTCCTGTACATGTTATAGCTGTAGTAATATTCCCTTGAACCTGGAGAGTTGGGACCCATGGAATGGGGGCCATGCATTATTGCTTGAAAGGGTCTGCATTTGCTCACCCCATCTCACCAATCCTCTCAGTCCCAAGTGTCCAGCCTTATGCCACATCCAGCTGTCATTGTAGATAGGGTCTTTCCAGGTTTCCTCAGACACCCTGAAGGAATTGTAAAGAATTTCCCTGTTTTTTGGTTTTGCTTTTGAAATTCCTTTTTATAGTGGGTTTGAGCTGATTCTCGCTGCCATGTTTATGCCACTCTAGACACACTTGATTCCCTCATGGAGTCATATCAATACATAGGTTTTAAGATTCTTACTAGTCAGATATATTCCTCTGCGGGAAATATGGGGTTTTTAGTCTCTTTCACTAAGGAAGGTGTCGGTCTTGTCAATTCCAAAGTTGGTTTTTGAAACGGTCCCTGTGCTTATATCAAACTCTGCTTTTATGCATCACCCCAACTCTCCTTCCCCTTTATGCAGGCATAAGAGTGTTTTCTAAATGTGAGACTCTGTTCTCTTTCCTAACTCAGTTCACGTGTAGCCATGTTTACAGGATCTTCATAAGTGATATCTTATGATAAGTTTCTTTTTCTGTGTGACTTATTTCACTTAGAATCATCGTACCTGAATCCACTCACTTTGCTGCTACTGGTCTTATGACATTGATTTCATGGCTGAGGGATATTCCATCGTACGTAAGTACCACAATGTTTTGAACCATTTTTATATTTCCTGGGATATTTAAGGTGTACCCAAGTTGAGGTTCTTGTAGCCAGTGCAGCCCTAAATTTGGAGGTGGCTCTTTCTTATTTATTTTCAGTTTTCCCCAGGTATATTCCCTAGACTGGAAGTGGCCTTGGCTCTGTAGCTCTGTTGTTTACTTGTTTTAGGGAACACAATGCACACCTCCAGTGAGGCAGTTGGAAATTTACATCCCGCCCATCAGCATAACAAGGCTCCCTGTTCTCCAGGGCCTGTCTTGCCTTTCTGGTTTTTACACATTTTGTGGATGTCCCTTTTGACCGGTGGGAAGTGATACTTCTTTGTAGTGCAGATTTGCATTGCCCGCTTGCTTGCTTGGCCAAAAAGGGCGTATGCGTTTTCTCCTGAATATATTCAGGAGAAAACGCATACGCCCTTTTTGGCCAAGTGCACCATTGTCCAAGTTGTGCCCCTCTTCCTGTGCTTTACAGGCGATTCCAAGGTACCTCTTGAAATCTGTTTCCTGCTATTTTGCCTCACTTTCAAGTCCGCCTCGTTGACTTCCCTCAACAGATTTTTGGACGATAGTTGTCCTTTATCACTCTGCCAGTTTGTGAATTGCTGTGCCCCTGAGCTCCATTTCTCAACTCGTTTTTTGTGAGCTGAACGCAAGTCCAAAATTTTGGATCCTGTCCTATACTGGTTCCCGGTGGGTGGCTGAGACTTTGGTTAATTCTTCTTCCTGCCGGGAAATTAGAGTGACATGTGCCCGTCCAAATGCCTAACAGCTACTCTCTCATGGGTTCTCCCTCGTCCCTTCCATCCTCTGCCAAATTGGGAACCTGTGCAAACCAGGAGGTTAAAGGGCCTGTCTCTCCAAGTTGGGAGATTGATAGTAAGGCAGTTGGAAAGTCAAACTGGAGCACCAGGAGAGGGACTATTCGTTGAGTTTTAGAAACCTTTCGTATTCACAGTGTGTCCATTCTCTAGGTTTCCTGTACATGTTATAGCTGTAGTAATATTCCCTTGAACCTGGAGAGTTGGGACCCATGGAATGGGGGCCATGCATTATTGCTTGAAAGGGTCTGCATTTGCTCACCCAATCTCACCAATCCTCTCAGTCCCAAGTGTCCAGCCTTATGCCACATCCAGCTGTCATTGTAGATAGGGTCTTTCCAGGTTTCCTCAGACACCCTGAAGGAATTGTAAAGAATTTCCCTGTTTTTTGGTTTTGCTTTTGAAATTCCTTTTTATAGTGGGTTTGAGCTGATTCTCGCTGCCATGTTTATGCCACTCTAGACACACTTGATTCCCTTATGGAGACATATCAATACATAGGTTTTAAGATTCTTACTAGTCAGATATATTCCTCTGTGGGAAATATGGGGTTTTGAGTCTCTTTCACGGAGGAAGGTGTCGGTTTTGTCAATTCCAAAGTTGGTTTTTGAAACGGTCCCTGTGCTTATATCAAACTCTGGTTTTATGCATCACCCCACCTCTCCTTCCCCTTTATGCAGGCATAAGAGTGTTTTCTAAATGTGAGACTCTGTTCTCTTTCCTAACTCAGTTCACGTGTAGCCATGTTTACAGGATCTTCATAAGTGATATCTTATGATAAGTTTCTTTTTCTGTGTGACTTATTTCACTTAGAATCATCGTACCTGAATCCACTCACTTTGCTGCTACTGGTCTTATGACATTGATTTCATGGCTGAGGGATATTCCATCGTACGTAAGTACCACAATGTTTTGAACCATTTTTATATTTCCTGTGATATTTAAGGTGTACCCAAGTTGAGGTTCTTGTAGCCAGTGCAGCCCTAAATTTGGAGGTGGCTCTTTCTTATTGATTTTCAGTTTTCCCCAGGTATATTCCCTAGACTGGAAGTGGCCTTGGCTCTGTAGCTCTGTTGTTTACTTGTTTTAGGGAACACAATGCACTCCTCCAGTTAGGCAGTTGGCAATTTACATCCTGCCCATCAGCATAACAAGGCTCCCAGTTCTCCAGGGCCTGTCTTGCCTTTCTGGTTTTTACACATTTTGTGGATGTCCCTTTTGACCGGTGGGAAGTGATACTTCTTTGTAGTGCAGATTTGCATTGCCCGCTTGCTTGCTTGGCCAAAAAGGGCGTATGCGTTTTCTCCTGAATATATTCAGGAGAAAACGCATACGCCCTTTTTGGCCAAGTGCACCATTGTCCAAGTTGTGCCCCTCTTCCTGTGGTTTACAGGCGATTCCAAGGTACCTCTTGAAATCTGTTTCCTGCTATTTTGCCTCGCTTTCAAGTCCGCCTCGTTGACTTCCCTCAACAGATTTTTGGACGATAGTTGTCCTTTATCACTCTGCCAGTTTGTGAATTGCTGTGCCCCTGAGCTCCATTTCTCAACTCGTTTTTTGTGAGCTGAACGCAAGTCCAAAATTTTGGATCATGTCCTATACTGGTTCCCGGTGGGTGGCTGAGACTTTGGTTAATTCTTCTTCCTGCCGGGAAATTAGAGTGACATGTGCCCGTCCAAATGCCTAACAGCTACTCTCTCATGGGTTCTCCCTCATCCCTTCCATCCTCTGCCAAATTGGGAACCTGTGCAAACCAGGAGGTTAAAGGGCCTGTCTCTCCAAGTTGGGAGATTGATAGTAAGGCAGTTGGAAAGTCAAACTGGAGCACCAGGAGAGGGACTATTCGTTGAGTTTTAGAAACCTTTCGTATTCACAGTGTGTCTATTCTCTAGGTTTCCTGTACATGTTTTAGCTGTAGTAATATTCCCTTGAACATGGAGAGTTGGGACCCATGGAATGGGGGCCATGCATTATTGCTTGAAAGGGTCTGCATTTGCTCACCCAATCTCACCAATCCTCTCAGTCCCAAGTGTCCAGCCTTATGCCACATCCAGCTGTCATTGTAGATAGGGTCTTTCCAGGTTTCCTCAGACACCCTGAAGGAATTGTAAAGAATTTCCCTGTTTTTTGGTTTTGCTTTTGAAATTCCTTTTTATAGTGGGTTTCAGCTGATTCTCGCTGCCATGTTTATGCCACTCTAGACACACTTGATTCCCTCATGGAGTCATATCAATACATAGGTTTTAAGATTCTTACTAGTCAGATATATTCCTCTCCGGGAAATATGGGGTTTTTAGTCTCTTTCACTAAGGAAGGTGTCGGTCTTGTCAATTCCAAAGTTGGTTTTTGAAACGGTCCATGTGCTTATATCAAACTCTGGTTTTATGCATCACCCCACCTCTCCTTCCCCTTTATGCAGGCATAAGAGTGTTTTCTAAATGTGAGACTCTGTTCTCTTTCCTAACTCAGTTCACGTGTAGCCATGTTTACAGGATCTTCATAAGTGATATCTTATGATAAGTTTCTTTTTCTGTGTGACTTATTTCACTTAGAATCATCGTACCTGAATCCACTCACTTTGCTGCTACTGGTCTTATGACATTGATTTCATTGCTGAGGGATATTCCATCGTACGTCAGTACCACAATGTTTTGAACCATTTTTATATTTCCTGGGATATTTAAGGTGTACCCAAGTTGAGGTTCTTGTAGTCAGTGCAGCCCTAAATTTGGAGGTGGCTCTTTCTTATTGATTTTCAGTTTTCCCCAGGTATATTCCCTAGACTGGAAGTGGCCTTGGCTCTGTAGCTCTGTTGTTTACTTGTTTTAGGGAACACAATGCACACCTCCAGTGAGGCAGTTGGAAATTTACATCCCGCCCATCAGCATAACAAGGCTCCCTGTTCTCCAGGGCCTGTCTTGCCTTTCTGGTTTTTACACATTTTGTGGATGTCCCTTTTTTTGTTTTTTTTTTTTTTTGCTGTACGCGGGCCTCTCACCGCTGTGGCCTCTCCCGTTGCGGAGCACAGGCTCCGGACACACAGGCTCCGCGGCCATGGCTCGCGGGCCCAGCCGCTCCGCGGCATGTGGGATCTTCCGGGATCGGGGCACGAACCCGTGTCCCCTGCATCGGCAGGCGGACTCTCAACCACTGCGCCACCAGGGAAGCCCGTGGATGTCCCTTTTGACCGGTGGGAAGTGATACTTCTTTGTAGTGCAGATTTGCATTGCCCGCTTGCTTTCTTGGCCAAAAAGGGCGTATGCGTTTTCTCCTGAATATATTCAGGAGAAAACGCATACGCCCTTTTTGGCCAAGTGCACCATTGTCCAAGTTGTGCCCCTCTTCCTGTGCTTTACAGGCGATTCCAAGGTACCTCTTGAAATCTGTTTCCTGCTATTTTGCCTCACTTTCAAGTCCGCCTCGTTGACTTCCCTCAACAGATTTTTGGACGATAGTTGTCCTTTATCACTCTGCCAGTTTGTGAATTGCTGTGCCCCTGAGCTCCATTTCTCAACTCGTTTTTTGTGAGCTGAACGCAAGTCCAAAATTTTGGATCCTGTCCTATACTGGTTCCCGGTGGGTGGCTGAGACTTTGGTTAATTCTTCTTCCTGCCGGGAAATTAGAGTGACATGTGCCCGTCCAAATGCCTAACAGCTACTCTCTCATGGGTTCTCCCTCGTCCCTTCCATCCTCTGCCAAATTGGGAACCTGTGCAAACCAGGAGGTTAAAGGGCCTGTCTCTCCAAGTTGGGAGATTGATAGTAAGGCAGTTGGAAAGTCAAACTGGAGCACCAGGAGAGGGACTATTCGTTGAGTTTTAGAAACCTTTCGTATTCACAGTGTGTCCATTCTCTAGGTTTCCTGTACATGTTATAGCTGTAGTAATATTCCCTTGAACCTGGAGAGTTGGGACCCATGGAATGGGGGCCATCCATTATTGCTTGAAAGGGTCTGCATTTGCTCACCCAATCTCACCAATCCTCTCAGTCCCAAGTGTCCAGCCTTATGCCACATCCAGCTGTCATTGTAGATAGGGTCTTTCCAGGTTTCCTCAGACACCCTGAAGGAATTGTAAAGAATTTCCCTGTTTTTTGGTTTTGCTTTTGAAATTCCTTTTTATAGTGGGTTTGAGCTGATTCTCGCTGCCATGTTTATGCCACTCTAGACACACTTGATTCCCTTATGGAGACATATCAATACATAGGTTTTAAGATTCTTACTAGTCAGATATATTCCTCTGTGGGAAATATGGGGTTTTGAGTCTCTTTCACGGAGGAAGGTGTCGGTTTTGTCAATTCCAAAGTTGGTTTTTGAAACGGTCCGTGTGCTTATATCAAACTCTGGTTTTATGCATCACCCCACCTCTCCTTCCCCTTTATGCAGGCATAAGAGTGTTTTCTAAATGTGAGACTCTGTTCTCTTTCCTAACTCAGTTCACGTGTAGCCATGTTTACAGGATCTTCATAAGTGATATCTTATGATAAGTTTCTTTTTCTGTGTGACTTATTTCACTTAGAATCATCGTACCTGAATCCACTCACTTTGCTGCTACTGGTCTTATGACATTGATTTCATGGCTGAGGGATATTCCATCGTACGTAAGTACCACAATGTTTTGAACCATTTTTATATTTCCTGGGATATTTAAGGTGTACCCAAGTTGAGGTTCTTGTAGCCAGTGCAGCCCTAAATTTGGAGGTGGCTCTTTCTTATTGATTTTCAGTTTTCCCCAGGTATATTCCCTAGACTGGAAGTGGCCTTGGCTCTGTAGCTCTGTTGTTTACTTGTTTTAGGGAACACAATGCACTCCTCCAGTTAGGCAGTTGGCAATTTACATCCTGCCCATCAGCATAACAAGGCTCCCAGTTCTCCAGGGCCTGTCTTGCCTTTCTGGTTTTTACACATTTTGTGGATGTCCCTTTTGACCGGTGGGAAGTGATACTTCTTTGTAGTGCAGATTTGCATTGCCCGCTTGCTTGCTTGGCCAAAAAGGGCGTATGCGTTTTCTCCTGAATATGTTCAGGAGAAAACGCATACGCCCTTTTTGGCCAAGTGCACCATTGTCCAAGTTGTGCCCCTCTTCCTGTGGTTTACAGGCGATTCCAAGGTACCTCTTGAAATCTGTTTCCTGCTATTTTGCCTCGCTTTCAAGTCCGCCTCGTTGACTTCCCTCAACAGATTTTAAGACGATAGTTGTCCTTTATCACTCTGCCAGTTTGTGAATTGCTGTGCCCCTGAGCTCCATTTCTCAACTCGTTTTTTGTGAGCTGAACGCAAGTCCAAAATTTTGGATCATGTCCTATACTGGTTCCCGGTGGGTGGCTGAGACTTTGGTTAATTCTTCTTCCTGCCGGGAAATTAGAGTGACATGTGCCCGTCCAAATGCCTAACAGCTACTCTCTCATGGGTTCTCCCTCATCCCTTCCATCCTCTGCCAAATTGGGAACCTGTGCAAACCAGGAGGTTAAAGGGCCTGTCTCTCCAAGTTGGGAGATTGATAGTAAGGCAGTTGGAAAGTCAAACTGGAGCACCAGGAGAGGGACTATTCGTTGAGTTTTAGAAACCTTTCGTATTCACAGTGTGTCTATTCTCTAGGTTTCCTGTACATGTTATAGCTGTAGTAATATTCCCTTGAACATGGAGAGTTGGGACCCATGGAATGGGGGCCATGCATTATTGCTTGAAAGGGTCTGCATTTGCTCACCCAATCTCACCAATCCTCTCAGTCCCAAGTGTCCAGCCTTATGCCACATCCAGCTGTCATTGTAGATAGGGTCTTTCCAGGTTTCCTCAGACACCCTGAAGGAATTGTAAAGAATTTCCCTGTTTTTTGGTTTTGCTTTTGAAATTCCTTTTTATAGTGGGTTTCAGCTGATTCTCGCTGCCATGTTTATGCCACTCTAGACACACTTGATTCCCTCATGGAGTCATATCAATACATAGGTTTTAAGATTCTTACTAGTCAGATATAATCCTCTCCGGGAAATATGGGGTTTTTAGTCTCTTTCACTAAGGAAGGTGTCGGTCTTGTCAATTCCAAAGTTGGTTTTTGAAACGGTCCCTGTGCTTATATCAAACTCTGGTTTTATGCATCACCCCACCTCTCCTTCCCCTTTATGCAGGCATAAGAGTGTTTTCTAAATGTGAGACTCTGTTCTCTTTCCTAACTCAGTTCACGTGTAGCCATGTTTACAGGATCTTCATAAGTGATATCTTATGATAAGTTTCTTTTTCTGTGTGACTTATTTCACTTAGAATCATCGTACCTGAATCCACTCACTTTGCTGCTACTGGTCTTATGACATTGATTTCATTGCTGAGGGATATTCCATCGTACGTCAGTACCACAATGTTTTGAACCATTTTTATATTTCCTGGGATATTTAAGGTGTACCCAAGTTGAGGTTCTTGTAGTCAGTGCAGCCCTAAATTTGGAGGTGGCTCTTTCTTATTGATTTTCAGTTTTCCCCAGGTATATTCCCTAGACTGGAAGTGGCCTTGGCTCTGTAGCTCTCTTGTTTACTTGTTTTAGGGAACACAATGCACACCTCCAGTGAGGCAGTTGGAAATTTACATCCCGCCCATCAGCATAACAAGGCTCCCTGTTCTCCAGGGCCTGTCTTGCCTTTCTGGTTTTTACACATTTTGTGGATGTCCCTTTTTTTGTTTTTTTTTTTTTTTTTTTTTTTTTTTTTGCTGTACGCGGGCCTCTCACCGCTGTGGCCTCTCCCGTTGCGGAGCACAGGCTCCGG
The DNA here is from genome assembly GCF_025265405.1 of Mesoplodon densirostris. Taxonomy (NCBI): domain Eukaryota; kingdom Metazoa; phylum Chordata; class Mammalia; order Artiodactyla; family Ziphiidae; genus Mesoplodon; species Mesoplodon densirostris. The sequence continues at coordinate 4,801,003 of NW_026778199.1, read as the reverse complement.
ACACACAGGCTCCGCGGCCATGGCTCGCGGGCCCAGCCGCTCCGCGGCATGTGGGATCTTCCGGGATCGGGGCACGAACCCGTGTCCCCTGCATCGGCAGGCGGACTCTCAACCACTGCGCCACCAGGGAAGCCCGTGGATGTCCCTTTTGACCGGTGGGAAGTGATACTTCTTTGTAGTGCAGATTTGCATTGCCCGCTTGCTTTCTTGGCCAAAAAGGGCGTATGCGTTTTCTCCTGAATATATTCAGGAGAAAACGCATACGCCCTTTTTGGCCAAGTGCACCATTGTCCAAGTTGTGCCCCTCTTCCTGTGCTTTACAGGCGATTCCAAGGTACCTCTTGAAATCTGTTTCCTGCTATTTTGCCTCACTTTCAAGTCCGCCTCGTTGACTTCCCTCAACAGATTTTTGGACGATAGTTGTCCTTTATCACTCTGCCAGTTTGTGAATTGCTGTGCCACTGAGCTCCATTTCTCAACTCGTTTTTTGTGAGCTGAACGCAAGTCCAAAATTTTGGATCCTGTCCTATACTGGTTCCCGGTGGGTGGCTGAGACTTTGGTTAATTCTTCTTCCTGCCGGGAAATTAGAGTGACATGTGCCCGTCCAAATGCCTAACAGCTACTCTCTCATGGGTTCTCCCTCGTCCCTTCCATCCTCTGCCAAATTGGGAACCTGTGCAAACCAGGAGGTTAAAGGGCCTGTCTCTCCAAGTTGGGAGATTGATAGTAAGGCAGTTGGAAAGTCAAACTGGAGCACCAGGAGAGGGACTATTCGTTGAGTTTTAGAAACCTTTCGTATTCACAGTGTGTCCATTCTCTAGGTTTCCTGTACATGTTATAGCTGTAGTAATATTCCCTTGAACCTGGAGAGTTGGGACCCATGGAATGGGGGCCATGCATTATTGCTTGAAAGGGTCTGCATTTGCTCACCCAATCTCACCAATCCTCTCAGTCCCAAGTGTCCAGCCTTATGCCACATCCAGCTGTCATTGTAGATAGGGTCTTTCCAGGTTTCCTCAGACACCCTGAAGGAATTGTAAAGAATTTCCCTGTTTTTTGGTTTTGCTTTTGAAATTCCTTTTTATAGTGGGTTTGAGCTGATTCTCGCTGCCATGTTTATGCCACTCTAGACACACTTGATTCCCTTATGGAGACATATCAATACTTAGGTTTTAAGATTCTTACTAGTCAGATATATTCCTCTGTGGGAAATATGGGGTTTTGAGTCTCTTTCACGGAGGAAGGTGTCGGTTTTGTCAATTCCAAAGTTGGTTTTTGAAACGGTCCCTGTGCTTATATCAAACTCTGGTTTTATGCATCACCCCACCTCTCCTTCCCCTTTATGCAGGCATAAGAGTGTTTTCTAAATGTGAGACTCTGTTCTCTTTCCTAACTCAGTTCACGTGTAGCCATGTTTACAGGATCTTCATAAGTGATATCTTATGATAAGTTTCTTTTTCTGTGTGACTTATTTCACTTAGAATCATCGTACCTGAATCCACTCACTTTGCTGCTACTGGTCTTATGACATTGATTTCATGGCTGAGGGATATTCCATCGTACGTAAGTACCACAATGTTTTGAACCATTTTTATATTTCCTGGGATATTTAAGGTGTACCCAAGTTGAGGTTCTTGTAGCCAGTGCAGCCCTAAATTTGGAGGTGGCTCTTTCTTATTGATTTTCAGTTTTCCCCAGGTATATTCCCTAGACTGGAAGTGGCCTTGGCTCTGTAGCTCTGTTGTTTACTTGTTTTAGGGAACACAATGCACTCCTCCAGTTAGGCAGTTGGCAATTTACATCCTGCCCATCAGCATAACAAGGCTCCCAGTTCTCCAGGGCCTGTCTTGCCTTTCTGGTTTTTACACATTTTGTGGATGTCCCTTTTGACCGGTGGGAAGTGATACTTCTTTGTAGTGCAGATTTGCATTGCCCGCTTGCTTGCTTGGCCAAAAAGGGCGTATGCGTTTTCTCCTGAATATGTTCAGGAGAAAACGCATACGCCCTTTTTGGCCAAGTGCACCATTGTCCAAGTTGTGCCCCTCTTCCTGTGGTTTACAGGCGATTCCAAGGTACCTCTTGAAATCTGTTTCCTGCTATTTTGCCTCGCTTTCAAGTCCGCCTCGTTGACTTCCCTCAACAGATTTTAAGACGATAGTTGTCCTTTATCACTCTGCCAGTTTGTGAATTGCTGTGCCCCTGAGCTCCATTTCTCAACTCGTTTTTTGTGAGCTGAACGCAAGTCCAAAATTTTGGATCATGTCCTATACTGGTTCCCGGTGGGTGGCTGAGACTTTGGTTAATTCTTCTTCCTGCCGGGAAATTAGAGTGACATGTGCCCGTCCAAATGCCTAACAGCTACTCTCTCATGGGTTCTCCCTCATCCCTTCCATCCTCTGCCAAATTGGGAACCTGTGCAAACCAGGAGGTTAAAGGGCCTGTCTCTCCAAGTTGGGAGATTGATAGTAAGGCAGTTGGAAAGTCAAACTGGAGCACCAGGAGAGGGACTATTCGTTGAGTTTTAGAAACCTTTCGTATTCACAGTGTGTCTATTCTCTAGGTTTCCTGTACATGTTATAGCTGTAGTAATATTCCCTTGAACATGGAGAGTTGGGACCCATGGAATGGGGGCCATGCATTATTGCTTGAAAGGGTCTGCATTTGCTCACCCAATCTCACCAATCCTCTCAGTCCCAAGTGTCCAGCCTTATGCCACATCCAGCTGTCATTGTAGATAGGGTCTTTCCAGGTTTCCTCAGACACCCTGAAGGAATTGTAAAGAATTTCCCTGTTTTTTGGTTTTGCTTTTGAAATTCCTTTTTATAGTGGGTTTCAGCTGATTCTCGCTGCCATGTTTATGCCACTCTAGACACACTTGATTCCCTCATGGAGTCATATCAATACATAGGTTTTAAGATTCTTACTAGTCAGATATATTCCTCTCCGGGAAATATGGGGTTTTTAGTCTCTTTCACTAAGGAAGGTGTCGGTCTTGTCAATTCCAAAGTTGGTTTTTGAAACGGTCCCTGTGCTTATATCAAACTCTGGTTTTATGCATCACCCCACCTCTCCTTCCCCTTTATGCAGGCATAAGAGTGTTTTCTAAATGTGAGACTCTGTTCTCTTTCCTAACTCAGTTCACGTGTAGCCATGTTTACAGGATCTTCATAAGTGATATCTTATGATAAGTTTCTTTTTCTGTGTGACTTATTTCACTTAGAATCATCGTACCTGAATCCACTCACTTTGCTGCTACTGGTCTTATGACATTGATTTCATTGCTGAGGGATATTCCATCGTACGTCAGTACCACAATGTTTTGAACCATTTTTATATTTCCTGGGATATTTAAGGTGTACCCAAGTTGAGGTTCTTGTAGTCAGTGCAGCCCTAAATTTGGAGGTGGCTCTTTCTTATTGATTTTCAGTTTTCCCAAGGTATATTCCCTAGACTGGAAGTGGCCTTGGCTCTGTAGCTCTGTTGTTTACTTGTTTTAGGGAACACAATGCACTCCTCCAGTGAGGCAGTTGGCAATTTACATCCCGCCCATCAGCATAACAAGGCTCCCAGTTCTCCAGGGCCTGTCTTGCCTTTCTGGTTTTTACACATTTTGTGGATGTCCCTTTTGACCGGTGGGAAGTGATACTTCTTTGTAGTGCAGATTTGCATTGCCCGCTTGCTTGCTTGGCCAAAAAGGGCGTATGTGTTTTCTCCTGAATATATTCAGGAGAAAACGCATACGCCCTTTTTGGCCAAGTGCACCATTGTCCAAGTTGTGCCCCTCTTCCTGTGCTTTACAGGCGATTCCAAGGTACCTCTTGAAATCTGTTTCCTGCTATTTTGCCTCGTTTTCAAGTCCGCCTCGTTGACTTCCCTCAACAGATTTTTGGACGATAGTTGTCCTTTATCACTCTGCCAGTTTGTGAATTGCTGTGCCCCTGAGCTCCATTTCTCAACTCGTTTTTTGTGAGCTGAACGCAAGTCCAAAATTTTGGATCATGTCCTATACTGGTTCCCGGTGGGTGGCTGAGACTTTGGTTAATTCTTCTTCCTGCCGGGAAATTAGAGTGACATGTGCCCGTCCAAATGCCTAACAGCTACTCTCTCATGGGTTCTCCCTCATCCCTTCCATCCTCTGCCAAATTGGGAACCTGTGCAAACCAGGAGGTTAAAGGGCCTGTCTCTCCAAGTTGGGAGATTGATAGTAAGGCAGTTGGAAAGTCAAACTGGAGCACCAGGAGAGGGACTATTCGTTGAGTTTTAGAAACCTTTCGTATTCACAGTGTGTCCATTCTCTAGGTTTCCTGTACATGTTATAGCTGTAGTAATATTCCCTTGAACATGGAGAGTTGGGACCCATGGAATGGGGGCCATGCATTATTGCTTGAAAGGGTCTGCATTTGCTCAGCCAATCTCACCAATCCTCTCAGTCCCAAGTGTCCAGCCTTATGCCACATCCAGCTGTCATTGTAGATAGGGTCTTTCCAGGTTTCCTCAGACACCCTGAAGGAATTGTAAAGAATTTCCCTGTTTTTTGGTTTTGCTTTTGAAATTCCTTTTTATAGTGGGTTTGAGCTGATTCTCGCTGCCATGTTTATGCCACCCTAGACACACTTGATTCCCTCATGGAGTCATATCAATACATAGGTTTTAAGATTCTTACTAGTCAGATATATTCCTCTGCGGGAAATATGGGGTTTTTAGTCTCTTTCACTAAGGAAGGTGTCGGTCTTGTCAATTCCAAAGTTGGTTTTTGAAACGGTCCCTGTGCTTATATCAAACTCTGGTTTTATGCATCACCCCACCTCTCCTTCCCCTTTATGCAGGCATAAGAGTGTTTTCTAAATGTGAGACTCTGTTCTCTTTCCTAACTCGGTTCACGTGTAGCCATGTTTACAGGATCTTCATAAGTGATATCTTATGATAAGTTTCTTTTTCTGTGTGACTTATTTCACTTAGAATCATCGTACCTGAATCCACTCACTTTGCTGCTACTGGTCTTATGACATTGATTTCATGGCTGAGGGATATTCCATCGTACGTAAGTACCACAATGTTTTGAACCATTTTTATATTTCCTGGGATATTTAAGGTGTACCCAAGTTGAGGTTCTTGTAGCCAGTGCAGCCCTAAATTTGGAGGTGGCTCTTTCTTATTGATTTTCAGTTTTCCCCAGGTATATTCCCTAGACTGGAAGTGGCCTTGGCTCTGTAGCTCTGTTGTTTACTTGTTTTAGGGAACACAATGCACTCCTCCAGTGAGGCAGTTGGCAATTTACATCCCGCCCATCAGCATAACAAGGCTCCCAGTTCTCCAGGGCCTGTCTTGCCTTTCTGGTTTTTACACATTTTGTGGATGTCCCTTTTGACCGGTGGGAAGTGATACTTCTTTGTAGTGCAGATTTGCATTGCCCGCTTGCTTGCTTGGCCAAAAAGGGCGTATGCGTTTTCTCCTGAATATATTCAGGAGAAAACGCATACGCCCTTTTTGGCCAAGTGCACCATTGTCCAAGTTGTGCCCCTCTTCCTGTGCTTTACAGGCGATTCCAAGGTACCTCTTGAAATCTGTTTCCTGCTATTTTGCCTCGCTTTCAAGTCCGCCTCGTTGACTTCCCTCAACAGATTTTTGGACGATAGTTGTCCTTTATCACTCTGCCAGTTTGTGAATTGCTGTGCCCCTGAGCTCCATTTCTCAACTCGTTTTTTGTGAGCTGAACGCAAGTCCAAAATTTTGGATCATGTCCTATACTGGTTCCCGGTGGGTGGCTGAGACTTTGGTTAATTCTTCTTCCTGCCGGGAAATTAGAGTGACATGTGCCCGTCCAAATGCCTAACAGCTACTCTCTCATAGGTTCTCCCTCATCCCTTCCATCCTCTGCCAAATTGGGAACCTGTGCAAACCAGGTGGTTAAAGGGCCTGTCTCTCCAAGTTGGGAGATTGATAGTAAGGCAGTTGGAAAGTCAAACTGGAGCACCAGGAGAGGGACTATTCGTTGAGTTTTAGAAACCTTTCGTATTCACAGTGTGTCCATTCTCTAGGTTTCCTGTACATGTTATAGCTGTAGTAATATTCCCTTGAACATGGAGAGTTGGGACCCATGGAATGGGGGCCATGCATTATTGCTTGAAAGGGTCTGCATTTGCTCACCCAATCTCACCAATCCTCTCAGTCCCAAGTGTCCAGCCTTATGCCACATCCAGCTGTCATTGTAGATAGGGTCTTTCCAGGTTTCCTCAGACACCCTGAAGGAATTGTAAAGAATTTCCCTGTTTTTTGGTTTTGCTTTTGAAATTCCTTTTTATAGTGGGTTTGAGCTGATTCTCGCTGCCATGTTTTTGCCACCCTAGACACACTTGATTCCCTCATGGAGACATATCAATACATAGGTTTTAAGATTCTTACTAGTCAGATATATTCCTCTGCGGGAAATATGGGGTTTTTAGTCTCTTTCACTAAGGAAGGTGTCGGTCTTGTCAATTCCAAAGTTGGTTTTTGAAACGGTCCCTGTGCTTATATCAAACTCTGGTTTTATGCATCACCCCACCTCTCCTTCCCCTTTATGCAGGCATAAGAGTGTTTTCTAAATGTGAGACTCTGTTCTCTTTCCTAACTCAGTTCACGTGTAGCCATGTTTACAGGATCTTCATAAGTGATATCTTATGATAAGTTTCTTTTTCTGTGTGACTTATTTCACTTAGAATCATCGTACCTGAATCCACTCACTTTGCTGCTACTGGTCTTATGACATTGATTTCATGGCTGAGGGATATTCCATCGAACGTAAGTACCACAATGTTTTGAACCATTTTTATATTTCCTGGGATATTTAAGGTGTACCCAAGTTGAGGTTCTTGTAGCCAGTGCAGCCATAAATTTGGAGGTGGCTCTTTCTTATTGATTTTCAGTTTTCCCCAGGTATATTCCCTAGACTGGAAGTGGCCTTGGCTCTGTAGCTCTGTTGTTTACTTGTTTTAGGGAACACAATGCACTCCTCCAGTGAGGCAGTTGGCAATTTACATCCCGCCCATCAGCATAACAAGGCTCCCAGTTCTCCAGGGCCTGTCTTGCCTTTCTGGTTTTTACACATTTTGTGGATGTCCCTTTTGACCGGTGGGAAGTGATACTTCTTTGTAGTGCAGATTTGCATTGCCCGCTTGCTTTCTTGGCCAAAAAGGGCGTATGCGTTTTCTCCTGAATATATTCAGGAGAAAACGCATACGCCCTTTTTGGCCAAGTGCACCATTGTCCAAGTTGTGCCCCTCTTCCTGTGCTTTACAGGCGATTCCAAGGTACCTCTTGAAATCTGTTTCCTGCTATTTTGCCTCACTTTCAAGTCCGCCTCGTTGACTTCCCTCAACAGATTTTTGGACGATAGTTGTCCTTTATCACTCTGCCAGTTTGTGAATTGCTGTGCCCCTGAGCTCCATTTCTCAAGTCGTTTTTTGTGAGCTGAACGCAAGTCCAAAATTTTGGATCCTGTCCTATACTGGTTCCCGGTGGGTGGCTGAGACTTTGGTTAATTCTTCTTCCTGCCGGGAAATTAGAGTGACATGTGCCCGTCCAAATGCCTAACAGCTACTCTCTCATGGGTTCTCCCTCGTCCCTTCCATCCTCTGCCAAATTGGGAACCTGTGCAAACCAGGAGGTTAAAGGGCCTGTCTCTCCAAGTTGGGAGATTGATAGTAAGGCAGTTGGAAAGTCAAACTGGAGCACCAGGAGAGGGACTATTCGTTGAGTTTTAGAAACCTTTCGTATTCACAGTGTGTCCATTCTCTAGGTTTCCTGTACATGTTATAGCTGTAGTAATATTCCCTTGAACATGGAGAGTTGGGACCCATGGAATGGGGGCCATGCATTATTGCTTGAAAGGGTCTGCATTTGCTCACCCAATCTCACCAATCCTCTCAGTCCCAAGTGTCCAGCCTTATGCCACATCCAGCTGTCATTGTAGATAGGGTCTTTCCAGGTTTCCTCAGACACCCTGAAGGAATTGTAAAGAATTTCCCTGTTTTTTGGTTTTGCTTTTGAAATTCCTTTTTATAGTGGGTTTGAGCTGATTCTCGCTGCCATGTTTATGCCACTCTAGACACACTTGATTCCCTCATGGAGTCATATCAATACATAGGTTTTAAGATTCTTACTAGTCAGATATATTCCTCTGCGGGAAATATGGGGTTTTTAGTCTCTTTCACTAAGGAAGGTGTCGGTCTTGTCAATTCCAAAGTTGGTTTTTGAAACGGTCCCTGTGCTTATATCAAACTCTGGTTTTATGCATCACCCCACCTCTCCTTCCCCTTTATGCAGGCATAAAAGTGTTTTCTAAATGTGAGACTCTGTTCTCTTTCCTAACTCAGTTCACGTGTAGCCATGTTTACAGGATCTTCATAAGTGATATCTTATGATAAGTTTCTTTTTCTGTGTGACTTATTTCACTTAGAATCATCGTACCTGAATCCACTCACTTTGCTGCTACTGGTCTTATGACATTGATTTCATGGCTGAGGGATATTCCATCGAACGTAAGTACCACAATGTTTTGAACCATTTTTATATTTCCTGGGATATTTAAGGTGTACCCAAGTTGAGGTTCTTGTAGCCAGTGCAGCCCTAAATTTGGAGGTGGCTCTTTCTTATTGATTTTCAGTTTTCCCCAGGTATATTCCCTAGACTGGAAGTGGCCTTGGCTCTGTAGCTCTGTTGTTTACTTGTTTTAGGGAACACAATGCACTCCTCCAGTGAGGCAGTTGGCAATTTACATCCCGCCCATCAGCATAACAAGGCTCCCTGTTCTCCAGGGCCTGTCTTGCCTTTCTGGTTTTTACACATTTTGTGGATGTCCCTTTTGACCGGTGGGAAGTGATACTTCTTTGTAGTGCAGATTTGCATTGCCCGCTTGCTTTCTTGGCCAAAAAGGGCGTATGCGTTTTCTCCTGAATATATTCAGGAGAAAACGCATACGCCCTTTTTGGCCAAGTGCACCATTGTCCAAGTTGTGCCCCTCTTCCTGTGCTTTACAGGCGATTCCAAGGTACCTCTTGAAATCTGTTTCCTGCTATTTTGCCTCACTTTCAAGTCCGCCTCGTTGACTTCCCTCAACAGATTTTTGGACGATAGTTGTCCTTTATCACTCTGCCAGTTTGTGAATTGCTGTGCCCCTGAGCTCCATTTCTCAAGTCGTTTTTTGTGAGCTGAACGCAAGTCCAAAATTTTGGATCCTGTCCTATACTGGTTCCCGGTGGGTGGCTGAGACTTTGGTTAATTCTTCTTCCTGCCGGGAAATTAGAGTGACATGTGCCCGTCCAAATGCCTAACAGCTACTCTCTCATGGGTTCTCCCTCGTCCCTTCCATCCTCTGCCAAATTGGGAACCTGTGCAAACCAGGAGGTTAAAGGGCCTGTCTCTCCAAGTTGGGAGATTGATAGTAAGGCAGTTGGAAAGTCAAACTGGAGCACCAGGAGAGGGACTATTCGTTGAGTTTTAGAAACCTTTCGTATTCACAGTGTGTCCATTCTCTAGGTTTCCTGTACATGTTATAGCTGTAGTAATATTCCCTTGAACATGGAGAGTTGGGACCCATGGAATGGGGGCCATGCATTATTGCTTGAAAAGGTCTGCATTTGCTCACCCAATCTCACCAATCCTCTCAGTCCCAAGTGTCCAGCCTTATGCCACATCCAGCTGTCATTGTAGATAGGGTCTTTCCAGGTTTCCTCAGACACCCTGAAGGAATTGTAAAGAATTTCCCTGTTTTTTGGTTTTCCTTTTGAAATTCCTTTTTATAGTGGGTTTGAGCTGATTCTCGCTGCCATGTTTATGCCACTCTAGACACACTTGATTCCCTTATGGAGACATATCAATACATAGGTTTTAAGATTCTTACTAGTCAGATATATTCCTCTGTGGGAAATATGGGGTTTTGAGTCTCTTTCACTAAGGAAGGTGTCGGTCTTGTCAATTCCAAAGTTGGTTTTTGAAACGGTCCCTGTGCTTATATCAAACTCTGGTTTTATGCATCACCCCACCTCTCCTTCCCCTTTATGCAGGCATAAGAGTGTTTTCTAAATGTGAGACTCTGTTCTCTTTCCTAACTCAGTTCACGTGTAGCCATGTTTACAGGATCTTCATAAGTGATATCTTATGATAAGTTTCTTTTTCTGTGTGACTTATTTCACTTAGAATCATCGTACCTGAATCCACTCACTTTGCTGCTACTGGTCTTATGACATTGATTTCATGGCTGAGGGATATTCCATCGTACGTAAGTACCACAATGTTTTGAACCATTTTTATATTTCCTGGGATATTTAAGGTGTACCCAAGTTGAGGTTCTTGTAGTCAGTGCAGCCCTAAATTTGGAGGTGGCTCTTTCTTATTGATTTTCAGTTTTCCCAAGGTATATTCCCTAGACTGGAAGTGGCCTTGGCTCTGTAGCTCTGTTGTTTACTTGTTTTAGGGAACACAATGCACTCCTCCAGTGAGGCAGTTGGCAATTTACATCCCGCCCATCAGCATAACAAGGCTCCCAGTTCTCCAGGGCCTGTCTTGCCTTTCTGGTTTTTACACATTTTGTGGATGTCCCTTTTGACCGGTGGGAAGTGATACTTCTTTGTAGTGCAGATTTGCATTGCCCGCTTGCTTGCTTGGCCAAAAAGGGCGTATGCGTTTTCTCCTGAATATATTCAGGATAAAACGCATACGCCCTTTTTGGCCAAGTGCACCATTGTCCAAGTTGTGCCCCTCTTCCTGTGCTTTACAGGCGATTCCAACGTACCTCTTGAAATCTGTTTCCTGCTATTTTGCCTCACTTTCAAGTCCGCCTCGTTGACTTCCCTCAACAGACTTTTGGACGATAGTTGTCCTTTATCACTCTGCCAGTTTGTGAATTGCTGTGCCCCTGAGCTCCATTTCTCAACTCGTTTTTTGTGAGCTGAACGCAAGTCCAAAATTTTGGATCATGTCCTATACTGGTTCCCGGTGGGTGGCTGAGACTTTGGTTAATTCTTCTTCCTGCCGGGAAATTAGAGTGACATGTGCCCGTCCAAATGCCTAACAGCTACTCTCTCATGGGTTCTCCCTCGTCCCTTCCATCCTCTGCCAAATTGGGAACCTGTGCAAACCAGGAGGTTAAAGGGCCTGTCTCTCCAAGTTGGGAGATTGATAGTAAGGCAGTTGGAAAGTCAAACTGGAGCACCAGGAGAGGGACTATTCGTTGAGTTTTAGAAACCTTTCGTATTCACAGTGTGTCCATTCTCTAGGTTTCCTGTACATGTTAGAGCTGTAGTAATATTCCCTTGAACCTGGAGAGTTGGGACCCATGGAATGGGGGCCATGCATTATTGCTTGAAAGGGTCTGCATTTGCTCACCCAATCTCACCAATCCTCTCAGTCCCAAGTGTCCAGCCTTATGCCACATCCAGCTGTCATTGTAGATAGGGTCTTTCCAGGTTTCCTCAGACACCCTGAAGGAATTGTAAAGAATTTCCCTGTTTTTTGGTTTTGCTTTTGAATTTCCTTTTTATAGTGGGTTTGAGCTGATTCTCGCTGCCATGTTTATGCCACTCTAGACACACTTGATTCCCTTATGGAGACATATCAATACATAGGTTTTAAGGTTCTTACTAGTCAGATATATTCCTCTGTGGGAAATATGGGGTTTTGAGTCTCTTTCACTGAGGAAGGTGTCGGTCTTGTCAATTCCAAAGTTGGTTTTTGAAACGGTCCCTGTGCTTATATCAAACTCTTGTTTTATGCATCACCCCACCTCTCCTTCCCCTTTATGCAGGCATAAGAGTGTTTTCTAAATGTGAGACTCTGTTCTCTTTCCTAACTCAGTTCACGTGTAGCCATGTTTACAGGATCTTCATAAGTGATATCTTATGATAAGTTTCTTTTTCTGTGTGACTTATTTCACTTAGAATCATCGTACCTGAATCCACTCACTTTGCTGCTACTGGTCTTATGACATTGATTTCATGGCTGAGGGATATTCCATCGTACGTAAATACCACAATGTTTTGAACCATTTTTATATTTCCTGGGATATTTAAGGTGTACCCAAGTTGAGGTTCTTGTAGCCAGTGCAGCCCTAAATTTGGAGGTGGCTCTTTCTTATTGATTTTCAGTTTTCCCCAGGTATATTCCCTAGACTGGAAGTGGCCTTGGCTCTGTAGCTCTGTTGTTTACTTGTTTTAGGGAACACAATGCACTCCTCCAGTGAGGCAGTTGGCAATTTACATCCCGCCCATCAGCATAACAAGGCTCCCAGTTCTCCAGGGCCTGTCTTGCCTTTCTGGTTTTTACACATTTTGTGGATGTCCCTTTTGACCGGTGGGAAGTGATACTTCTTTGTAGTGCAGATTTGCATTGCCCGCTTGCTTGCTTGGCCAAAAAGGGCGTATGCGTTTTCTCCTGAATATATTCAGGAGAAAACGCATACGCCCTTTTTGGCCAAGTGCACCATTGTCCAAGTTGTGCCCCTCTTCCTGTGCTTTACAGGCGATTCCAAGGTACCTCTTGAAATCTGTTTCCTGCTATTTTGCCTCGCTTTCAAGTCCGCCTCGTTGACTTCCCTCAACAGATTTTTGGACGATAGTTGTCCTTTATCACTCTGCCAGTTTGTGAATTGCTGTGCCCCTGAGCTCCATTTCTCAACTCGTTTTTTGTGAGCTGAACGCAAGTCCAAAATTTTGGATCATGTCCTATACTGGTTCCCGGTGGGTGGCTGAGACTTTGGTTAATTCTTCTTCCTGCCGGGAAATTAGAGTGACATGTGCCCGTCCAAATGCCTAACAGCTACTCTCTCATGGGTTCTCCCTCGTCCCTTCCATCCTCTGCCAAATTGGGAACCTGTGCAAACCAGGAGGTTAAAGGGCCTGTCTCTCCAAGTTGGGAGATTGATAGTAAGGCAGTTGGAAAGTCAAACTGGAGCACCAGGAGAGGGACTATTCGTTGAGTTTTAGAAACCTTTCGTATTCACAGTGTGTCCATTCTCTAGGTTTCCTGTACATGTTATAGCTGTAGTAATATTCCCTTGAACCTGGAGAGTTGGGACCCATTGAATGGGGGCCATGCATTATTGCTTGAAAGGGTCTGCATTTGCTCACCCAATCTCACCAATCCTCTCAGTCCCAAGTGTCCAGCCTTATGCCACATCCAGCTGTCATTGTAGATAGGGTCTTTCCAGGTTTCCTCAGACACCCTGAAGGAATTGGAAAGAATTTCCCTGTTTTTTCGTTTTGCTTTTGAAATTCCTTTTTATAGTGGGTTTGAGCTGATTCTCGCTGCCATGTTTATGCCACTCTAGACACACTTGATTCCCTTATGGAGTCATATCAATACATAGGTTTTATGATTCTTACTAGTCAGATATATTCCTCTGTGGGAAATATGGGGTTTTGAGTCTCTTTCACTAAGGAAGGTGTCGGTCTTGTCAATTCCAAAGTTGGTTTTTGGAACGGTCCCTGTGCTTATATCAAACTCTGGTTTTATGCATCACCCGACCTCTCCATCCCCTTTATGCAGGCATAAGTGTGTTTTCTAAATGTGAGACTCTGTTCTCTTTCCTAACTCAGTTCACGTGTAGCCATGTTTACAGGATCTTCATAAGTGATATCTTATGATAAGTTTCTTTTTCTGTGTGACTTATTTCACTTAGAATCATCGTACCTGAATCCACTCACTTTGCTGCTACTGGTCTTATGACATTGATTTCATCGCTGAGGGATATTCCATCATACGTAAGTACCACAATGTTTTGAACCATTTTTATATTTCCTGGGATATTTAAGGTGTACCCAAGTTGAGGTTCTTGTAGTCAGTGCAGCCCTAAATTTGGAGGTGGCTCTTTCTCATTGATTTTCAGTTTTCCCAAGGTATATTCCCTAGACTGGAAGTGGCCTTGGCTCTGTAGCTCTGTTGTTTACTTGTTTTAGGGAACACAATGCACTCCTCCAGTGAGGCAGTTGGCAATTTACATCCCACCCATCAGCATAACAAGGCTCCCAGTTCTCCAGGGCCTGTCTTGCCTTTCTGGTTTTTACACATTTTGTGGATGTCCCTTTTGACCGGTGGGAAGTGATACTTCTTTGTAGTGCAGATTTGCATTGCCCGCTTGCTTGCTTGGCCAAAAAGGGCGTATGCGTTTTCTCCTGAATATATTCAGGAGAAAACGCATACGCCCTTTTTGGCAAAGTGCACCATTGTCCAAGATGTGCCCCTCTTCCTGGGCTTTACAGGCGATTCCAAGGTACCTCTTGAAATCTGTTTCCTGCTATTTTGCCTCGCTTTCAAGTCCGCCTCGTTGGCTTCCCTCAACAGATTTTTGGACGATAGTTGTCCTTTATCACTCTGCCAGTTTGTGAATTGCTGTGCCCCTGAGCTCCATTTCTCAACTCGTTTTTTTGTGAGCTGAACACAAGTCCAAAATTTTGGATCATGTCCTATACTGGTTCCCGGTGGGTGGCTGAGACTTTGGTTAATTCTTCTTCCTGCCGGGAAATTAGAGTGACATGTGCCCGTCCAAATGCCTAACAGCTACTCTCTCATGGGTTCTCCCTCGTCCCTTCCATCCTCTGCCAAATTGGGAACCTGTGCAAACCAGGAGGTTAAAGGGCCTGTCTCTCCAAGTTGGGAGATTGATAGTAAGGCAGTTGGAAAGTCAAACTGGAGAACCAGGAGAGGGACTATTCATTGAGTTTTAGAAATCTTTTGTATTCACAGTGTGTACATTCTCTAGGTTTCCTGTACATGTTATAGCTGTAGTAATATTCCCTTGAACCTGGAGAGTTGGGACCCATGGAATGGGGGCCATGCATTATTGCTTGAAAGGGTCTGCATTTGCTCACCCAATCTCACCAATCCTCTCAGTCCCAAGTGTCCAGCCTTATGCCACATCCAGCTGTCATTGTAGATAGGGTCTTTCCAGGTTTCCTCAGACACCCTGAAGGAATTGTAAAGAATTTCCCTGTTTTTTGGTTTTGCTTTTGAAATTCCTTTTTATAGTGGGTTTGAGCTGATTCTCGCTGCCATGTTTATGCCACTCTAGACACACTTGATTCCCTTATGGAGTCATATCAATACATAGGTTTTAAGATTCTTACTAGTCAGATATATTCCTCTGCGGGAAATATGGGATTTTGAGTCTCTTTCACTGACGTAGGTGTAGGTCTTGTCTATTCCAAAGTTGGTTTTTGGAACGGTCCCTGTGCTTATATCAAACTCTGGTTTTATGCATCACCCGACCTCTCCATCCCCTTTATGCAGGCATAAGTGTGTTTTCTAAATGTGAGACTCTGTTCTCTTTCCTAACTCAGTTCATGTGTAGCCATGTTTACAGGATCTTCATAAGTGATATCTTATGATAAGTTTCTTTTTCTGTGTGACTTATTTCACTTAGAATCATCGTACCTGAATCCACTCACTTTGCTGCTACTGGTCTTATGACATTGATTTCATCGCTGAGGGATATTCCATCATACGTAAGTACCACAATGTTTTGAACCATTTTTATATTTCCTGGGATATTTAAGGTGTACCCAAGTTGAGGTTCTTGTAGTCAGTGCAGCCCTAAATTTGGAGGTGGCTCTTTCTCATTGATTTTCAGTTTTCCCAAGGTATATTCCCTAGACTGGAAGTGGCCTTGGCTCTGTAGCTCTGTTGTTTACTTGTTTTAGGGAACACAATGCACTCCTCCAGTGAGGCAGTTGGCTATTTACATCCCACCCATCAGCATAACAAGGCTCCCAGTTCTCCAGGGCCTGTCTTGCCTTTCTGGTTTTTACACATTTTGTGGATGTCCCTTTTGACCGGTGGGAAGTGATACTTCTTTGTAGTGCAGATTTGCATTGCCCGCTTGCTTGCTTGGCCAAAAAGGGCGTATGCGTTTTCTCCTGAATATATTCAGGAGAAAACGCATACGCCCTTTTTGGCCAAGTGCACCATTGTCCAAGTTGTGCCCCTCTTCCTGTGCTTTACAGGCGATTCCAAGGTACCTCTTGAAATCTGTTTCCTGCTATTTTGCCTCACTTTCAAGTCCGCCTCGTTGACTTGCCTCAACAGATTTTTGGACGATAGTTGTCCTTTATCACTCTGCCAGTTTGTGAATTGCTGTGCCCCTGAGCTCCATTTCTCAACTCGTTTTTTGTGAGCTGAACACAAGTCCAAAATTTTGGATCATGGCATATACTGGTTCCCGGTGGGTGGCTGAGACTTTGGTTAATTCTTCTTCCTGCCGGGAAATTAGAGTGACATGTGCCCGTCCAAATGCCTAACAGCTACTCTCTCATGGGTTCTCCCTCGTCCCTTCCATCCTCTGCCAAATTGGGAACCTGTGCAAACCAGGAGGTTAAAGGGCCTGTCTCTCCAAGTTGGGAGATTGATAGTAAGGCAGTTGGAAAGTCAAACTGGAGAACCAGGAGAGGGACTATTCATTGAGTTTTAGAAATCTTTCGTATTCACAGTGTGTACATTCTCTAGGTTTCCTGTACATGTTATAGCTGTAGTAATATTCCCTTGAACCTGGAGAGTTGGGACCCATGGAATGGGGGCCATGCATTATTGCTTGAAAGGGTCTGCATTTGCTCACCCAATCTCACCAATCCTCTCAGTCCCAAGTGTCCAGCCTTATGCCACATCCAGCTGTCATTGTAGATAGGGTCTTTCCAGGTTTCCTCAGACACCCTGAAGGAATTGTAAAGAATTTCCCTGTTTTTTGGTTTTGCTTTTGAAATTCCTTTTTATAGTGGGTTTGAGCTGATTCTCGCTGCCATGTTTATGCCACTCTAGACACACTTGATTCCCTTATGGAGTCATATCAATACATAGGTTTTAAGATTCTTACTAGTCAGATATATTCCTCTGCGGGAAATATGGGGTTTTGAGTCTCTTTCACTGACGTAGGTGTAGGTCTTGTCTATTCCAAAGTTGGTTTTTGGAACGGTCCCTGTGCTTATATCAAACTCTGGTTTTATGCATCACCCGACCTCTCCATCCCCTTTATGCAGGCATAAGTGTGTTTTCTAAATGTGAGACTCTGTTCTCTTTCCTAACTCAGTTCACGTGTAGCCATGTTTACAGGATCTTCATAAGTGATATCTTATGATAAGTTTCTTTTTCTGTGTGACTTATTTCACTTAGAATCATCGTACCTGAATCCACTCACTTTGCTGCTACTGGTCTTATGACATTGATTTCATCGCTGAGGGATATTCCATCATACGTAAGTACCACAATGTTTTGAACCATTTTTATTTTTCCTGGGATATTTAAGGTGTACCCAAGTTGAGGTTCTTGTAGTCAGTGCAGCCCTAAATTTGGAGGTGGCTCTTTCTCATTGATTTTCAGGTTTCCCAAGGTATATTCCCTAGACTGGAAGTGGCCTTGGCTCTGTAGCTCTGTTGTTTACTTGTTTTAGGGAACAAAATGCACTCCTCCAGTGAGGCAGTTGGCAATTTACATCCCACCCATCAGCATAACAAGGCTCCCAGTTCTCCAGGGCCTGTCTTGCCTTTCTGGTTTTTACACATTTTGTGGATGTCCCTTTTGACCGGTGGGAATTGATACTTCTTTGTAGTGCAGATTTGCATTGCCCGATTGCTTGCTTGGCCAAAAAGGGCGTATGCGTTTTCTCCTGAATATATTCAGGAGAAAACGCATACGCCCTTTTTGGCCAAGTGCACCATTGTCCAAGTTGTGCCCCTCTTCCTGTGCTTTACAGGCGATTCCAAGGTACCTCTTGAAATCTGTTTCCTGCTATTTTGCCTCACTTTCAAGTCCGCCTCGTTGACTTGCCTCAACAGATTTTTGGACGATAGTTGTCCTTTATCACTCTGCCAGTTTGTGAATTGCTGTGCCCCTGAGCTCCATTTCTCAACTCGTTTTTTGTGAGCTGAACACAAGTCCAAAATTTTGGATCATGGCATATACTGGTTCCCGGTGGGTGGCTGAGATTTTGGTTAATTCTTCTTCCTGCCGGGAAATTAGAGTGACATGTGCCCGTCCAAATGCCTAACAGCTACTCTCTCATGGGTTCTCCCTCGTCCCTTCCATCCTCTGGCAAATTGGGAACCTGTGCAAACCAGGAGGTTAAAGGGCCTGTCTCTCCAAGTTGGGAGATTGATAGTAAGGCAGTTGGAAAGTCAAACTGGAGCACCAGGAGAGGGACTATTCGTTGAGTTTTAGAAACCTTTCGTATTCACAGTGTGTACATTCTCTAGGTTTCCTGTACATGTTATAGCTGTAGTAATATTCCCTTGAACCTGGAGAGTTGGGACCCATGGAATGGGGGCCATGCATTATTGCTTGAAAGGGTCTGCATTTGCTCACCCAATCTCACCAATCCTCTCAGTCCCAAGTGTCCAGCCTTATGCCACATCCAGCTGTCATTGTAGATAGGGTCTTTCCAGGTTTCCTCAGACACCCTGAAGGAATTGTAAAGAATTTCCCTGTTTTTTGGTTTTGCTTTTGAAATTCCTTTTTATAGTGGTTTTGAGCTGATTCTCGCTGCCATGTTTATGCCACTCTAGACACACTTGATTCCCTTATGGAGTCATATCAATACATAGGTTTTAAGATTCTTACTAGTCAGATATATTCCTCTGCGGGAAATATGGGGTTTTGAGTCTCTTTCTCTGAGGAAGGTGTAGGTCTTGTCTATTCCAAAGTTGGTTTTTGGAACGGTCCCTGTGCTTATATCAAACTCTGGTTTTATGCATCACCCGACCTCTCCATCCCCTTTATGCAGGCATAAGAGTGTTTTCTAAATGTGAGACTCTGTTCTCTTTCCTAACTCAGTTCACGTGTAGCCATGTTTACAGGATCTTCATAAGTGATATCTTATGATAAGTTTCTTTTTCTGTGTGACTTATTTCACTTAGAATCATCGTACCTGAATCCACTCACTTTGCTGCTACTGGTCTTATGACATTGATTTCATCGCTGAGGGATATTCCATCGTACGTAAGTACCACAATGTTTTGAACCATTTTTATATTTCCTGGGATATTTAAGGTGTACCCAAGTTGAGGTTCTTGTAGTCAGTGCAGCCCTAAATTTGGAGGTGGCTCTTTCTTATTGATTTTCAGTTTTCCCAAGGTATATTCCCTAGACTGGAAGTGGCCTTGGCTCTGTAGCTCTGTTGTTTACTTATTTTAGAGAACACAATGCACTCCTCCAGTGAGGCAGTTGGCAATTTACATCCCGCCCATCAGCATAACAAGGCTCCCAGTTCTCCAGGGCCTGTCTTGCCTTTCTGGTTTTTACACATTTTGTGGATGTCCCTTTTGACCGGTGGGAAGTGATACTTCTTTGTAGTGCAGATTTGCAATGCCCGCTTGCTTGCTTGGCCAAAAAGGGCGTATGCGTTTTCTCCTGAATATATTCAGGAGAAAACGCATACGCCCTTTTTGGCCAAGTGCACCATTGTCCAAGTTGTGCCCCTCTTCCTGTGCTTTACAGGCGATTCCAAGGTACCTCTTGAAATCTGTTTCCTGCTATTTTGCCTCGCTTTCAATTCCGCCTCGTTGACTTCCCTCAACAGATTTTTGGACGATAGTTGTCCTTTATCACTCTGCCAGTTTGTGAATTGCTGTACCCCTGAGCTCCATTTCTCAACTCGTTTTTTTGTGAGCTGAACGCAAGTCCAAAATTTTGGATCATGTCCTATACTGGTTCCCGGTGGGTGGCTGAGACTTTGGTTAATTCTTCTTCCTGCCGGGAAATTAGAGTGACATGTGCCCGTCCAAATGCCTAACAGCTACTCTCTCATGGGTTCTACCTCGTCCCTTCCATCCTCTGCCAAATTGGGAACCTGTGCAAACCAGGAGGTTAAAGGGCCTGTCTCCCCAAGTTGGGAGATTAATAGTAAGGCCGTTGGAAAGTCAAACTGGAGCACCAGGAGAGGGACTATTCGTTGAGTTTTAGAAACCTTTCGTATTCACAGTGTGTCCATTCTCTAGGTTTCCTGTACATGTTATAGCTGTAGTAATATTCCCTTGAACCTGGAGAGTTGGGACCCATGGAATGGGGGCCATGCATTATTGATTGAAAGGGTCTGCATTCGCTCACCCAATCTCACCAATTCTCTCAGTCCCAAGTGTCCAGCCTTATGCCACATACAGCTGTCATTGTAGATAGGGTCTTTCCAGGTTTCCTCAGACACCCTGAAGGAATTGTAAAGAATTTCCCTGTTTTTTGGTTTTGCTTTTGAAATTCCTTTTTATAGTGGGTTTGAGCTGATTCTCGCTGCCATGTTTATGCCACTCTAGACACACTTGATTCCCTTATGGAGACATATCAATACATAGGTTTTAAGATTCTTACTAGTCAGATATATTCCTCTGTGGGAAATATGGGGTTTTGAGTCTCTTTCACTGAGGAAGGTGTAGGTCTTGTCTATTCCAAAGTTGGTTTTTGAAACGGTCCCTGTGCTTATATCAAACTCTGGTTTTATGCATCACCCCACCTCTCCTTCCCCTTTATGCAGGCATAAGAGTGTTTTCTAAATGTGAGACTCTGTTCTCTTTCCTAACTCAGTTCACGTGTAGCCATGTTTACAGGATCTTCATAAGTGATATCTTATGATAAGTTTCTTTTTCTGTGTGACTTATTTCACTTAGAAACATCGTACCTGAATCCACTCACTTTGCTGCTACTGGTCTTATGACATTGATTTCATGGCTGAGGGATATTCCATCGTACGTAAGTACCACAATGTTTTGAACCATTTTTATATTTCCTGGGATATTTAAGGTGTACCCAAGTTGAGGTTCTTGTAGTCAGTGCAGCCCTAAATTTGGAGGTGGCTCTTTCTTATTGATTTTCAGTTTTCCCAAGGTATATTCCCTAGACTGGAAGTGGCCTTGGCTCTGTAGCTCTGTTGTTTACTTGTTTTAGGGAACACAATGCACTCCTCCAGTGAGGCTGTTGGCAATTTACATCCCGCCCATCAGCATAACAAGGCTCCCAGTTCTCCAGGGCCTGTCTTGCCTTTCTGGTTTTTACACATTTTGTGGATGTCCCTTTTGACCGGTGGGAATTGATACTTCTTTGTAGTGCAGATTTGCATTGCCCGCTTGCTTGCTTGGCCAAAAAGGGCGTATGCGTTTTCTCCTGAATATATTCAGGAGAAAACGCATACGCCCTTTTTGGCCAAGTGCACCATTGTCCAAGTTGTGCCCCTCTTCCTGTGCTTTACAGGCGATTCCAAGGTACCTCTTGAAATCTGTTTCCTGCTATTTTGCCTCGCTTTCAAGTCCGCCTCGTTGACTTCCCTCAACAGATTTTTGGACGATAGTTGTCCTTTATCACTCTGCCAGTTTGTGAATTCCTGTGCCCCTGAGCTCCATTTCTCAACTCGTTTTTTGTGAGCTGAACGCAAGTCCAAAATTTTGGATCATGTCCTATACTGGTTCCCGGTGGGTGGCTGAGACTTTGGTTAATTCTTCTTCCTGCCGGGAAATTAGAGTGACATGTGCCCGTCCAAATGCCTAACAGCTACTCTCTCATGGGTTCTCCCTCGTCCCTTCCATCCTCTGCCAAATTGGGAACCTGTGCAAACCAGGAGGTTAAAGGGCCTGTCTCTCCAAGTTGGGAGATTGATAGTAAGGCAGTTGGAAAGTCAAACTGGAGCACCAGGAGAGGGACTATTCGTTGAGTTTTAGAAACCTTTCGTATTCACAGTGTGTCCATTCTCTAGGTTTCCTGTACATGTTATAGCTGTAGTAATATTCGCTTGAACCTGGAGAGTTGGGACCCATGGAATGGGGGCCATGCATTATTGCTTGAAAGGGTCTGCATTTGCTCACCCAATCTCACCAATCCTCTCAGTCCCAAGTGTCCAGCCTTATGCCACATCCAGCTGTCATTGTAGATAGGGTCTTACCAGGTTTCCTCAGACACCCTGAAGGAATTGTAAAGAATTTCCCTGTTTTTTGGTTTTGCTTTTGAAATTCCTTTTTATAGTGGGTTTCAGCTGATTCTGGCTGCCATGTTTATGCCACTCTAGACCCACTTGATTCCCTTATGGAGATATATCAATACATAGGTTTTAAGATTCTTACTAGTCAGATATATTCCTCTGTTGGAAATATGGGGTTTTGAGTCTCTTTCACTGAGGAAGGTGTAGGTCTTGTCTATTCCAAAGTTGGTTTTTGAAACGGTCCCTGTGCTTATATCAAACTCTGGTTTTATGCATCACCCCACCTCTCCTTCCCCTTTATGCAGGCATAAGAGTGTTTTCTAAATGTGAGACTCTGTTCTCTTTCCTAACTCAGTTCACGTGTAGCCATGTTTACAGGATCTTCATAAGTGATATCTTATGATAAGTTTCTTTTTCTGTGTGACTTATTTCACTTAGAATCATCGTACCTGAATCCACTCACTTTGCTGCTACTGGTCTTATGACATTGATTTCATGGCTGAGGGATATTCCATCGTACGTAAGTACCACAATGTTTTGAACCATTTTTATATTTCCTGGGATATTTAAGGTGTACCCAAGTTGAGGTTCTTGTAGTCAGTGCAGCCCTAAATTTGGAGGTGGCTCTTTCTTATTGATTTTCAGTTTTCCCAAGGTATATTCCCTAGACTGGAAGTGGCCTTGGCTCTGTAGCTCTGTTGTTTACTTGTTTTAGGGAACACAATGCACTCCTCCAGTGAGGCAGTTGGCAATTTACATCCCGCCCATCAGCATAACAAGGCTCCCAGTTCTCCAGGGCCTGTCTTGCCTTTCTGGTTTTTACACATTTTGTGGATGTCCCTTTTGACCGGTGGGAAGTGATACTTCTTTGTAGTGCAGATTTGCATTGCCCGCTTGCTTGCTTGGCCAAAAAGGGCGTATGCGTTTTCTCCTGAATATATTCAGGAGAAAACGCATACGCCCTTTTTGGCCAAGTGCACCATTGTCCAAGTTGTGCCCCTCTTCCTGTGCTTTACAGGCGATTCCAAGGTACCTCTTGAAATCTGTTTCCTGCTATTTTGCCTCGCTTTCAAGTCCGCCTCGTTGACTTCCCTCAACAGATTTTTGGACGATAGTTGTCCTTTATCACTCTGCCAGTTTGTGAATTGCTGTGCCCCTGAGCTCCATTTCTCAACTCGTTTTTTGTGAGCTGAACACAAGTCCAAAATTTTGGATCATGTCCTATACTGGTTCCCGGTGGGTGGCTGAGACTTTGGTTAATTCTTCTTCCTGCCGGGAAATTAGAGTGACATGTGCCCGTCCAAATGCCTAACAGCTACTCTCTCATGGGTTCTCCCTCGTCCCTTCCATCCTCTGCCAAATTGGGAACCTGTGCAAACCAGGAGGTTAAAGGGCCTGTCTCTCCAAGTTGGGAGATTGATAGTAAGGCAGTTGGAAAGTCAAACTGGAGCACCAGGAGAGGGACTATTCATTGAGTTTTAGAAACCTTTCGTATTCACAGTGTGTCCATTCTCTAGGTTTCCTGTATATGTTATAGCTGTAGTAATATTCCCTTGAACCTGGAGAGTTGGGACCCATGGAATGGGGGCCATGCATTATTGCTTGAAAGGGTCTGCATTTGCTCACCCAATCTCACCAATCCTCTCAGTCCCAAGTGTCCAGCCTTATGCCACATCCAGCTGTCATTGTAGATAGGGTCTTTCCAGGTTTCCTCAGACACCCTGAAGGAATTGGAAAGAATTTCCCTGTTTTTTCGTTTTGCTTTTGAAATTCCTTTTTATAGTGGGTTTGAGCTGATTCTCGCTGCCATGTTTATGCCACTCTAGACACACTTGATTCCCTTATGGAGTCATATCAATACATAGGTTTTATGATTCTTACTAGTCAGATATATTCCTCTGTGGGAAATATGGGGTTTTGAGTCTCTTTCACTAAGGAAGGTGTCGGTCTTGTCAATTCCAAAGTTGGTTTTTGGAACGGTCCCTGTGCTTATATCAAACTCTGGTTTTATGCATCACCCGACCTCTCCATCCCCTTTATGCAGGCATAAGTGTGTTTTCTAAATGTGAGACTCTGTTCTCTTTCCTAACTCAGTTCACGTGTAGCCATGTTTACAGGATCTTCATAAGTGATATCTTATGATAAGTTTCTTTTTCTGTGTGACTTATTTCACTTAGAATCATCGTACCTGAATCCACTCACTTTGCTGCTACTGGTCTTATGACATTGATTTCATCGCTGAGGGATATTCCATCATACGTAAGTACCACAATGTTTTGAACCATTTTTATATTTCCTGGGATATTTAAGGTGTACCCAAGTTGAGGTTCTTGTAGTCAGTGCAGCCCTAAATTTGGAGGTGGCTCTTTCTCATTGATTTTCAGTTTTCCCAAGGTATATTCCCTAGACTGGAAGTGGCCTTGGCTCTGTAGCTCTGTTGTTTACTTGTTTTAGGGAACACAATGCACTCCTCCAGTGAGGCAGTTGGCAATTTACATCCCACCCATCAGCATAACAAGGCTCCCAGTTCTCCAGGGCCTGTCTTGCCTTTCTGGTTTTTACACATTTTGTGGATGTCCCTTTTGACCGGTGGGAAGTGATACTTCTTTGTAGTGCAGATTTGCATTGCCCGCTTGCTTGCTTGGCCAAAAAGGGCGTATGCGTTTTCTCCTGAATATATTCAGGAGAAAACGCATACGCCCTTTTTGGCAAAGTGCACCATTGTCCAAGATGTGCCCCTCTTCCTGGGCTTTACAGGCGATTCCAAGGTACCTCTTGAAATCTGTTTCCTGCTATTTTGCCTCGCTTTCAAGTCCGCCTCGTTGGCTTCCCTCAACAGATTTTTGGACGATAGTTGTCCTTTATCACTCTGCCAGTTTGTGAATTGCTGTGCCCCTGAGCTCCATTTCTCAACTCGTTTTTTTGTGAGCTGAACACAAGTCCAAAATTTTGGATCATGTCCTATACTGGTTCCCGGTGGGTGGCTGAGACTTTGGTTAATTCTTCTTCCTGCCGGGAAATTAGAGTGACATGTGCCCGTCCAAATGCCTAACAGCTACTCTCTCATGGGTTCTCCCTCGTCCCTTCCATCCTCTGCCAAATTGGGAACCTGTGCAAACCAGGAGGTTAAAGGGCCTGTCTCTCCAAGTTGGGAGATTGATAGTAAGGCAGTTGGAAAGTCAAACTGGAGAACCAGGAGAGGGACTATTCATTGAGTTTTAGAAATCTTTTGTATTCACAGAGTGTACATTCTCTAGGTTTCCTGTACATGTTATAGCTGTAGTAATATTCCCTTGAACCTGGAGAGTTGGGACCCATGGAATGGGGGCCATGCATTATTGCTTGAAAGGGTCTGCATTTGCTCACCCAATCTCACCAATCCTCTCAGTCCCAAGTGTCCAGCCTTATGCCACATCCAGCTGTCATTGTAGATAGGGTCTTTCCAGGTTTCCTCAGACACCCTGAAGGAATTGTAAAGAATTTCCCTGTTTTTTGGTTTTGCTTTTGAAATTCCTTTTTATAGTGGGTTTGAGCTGATTCTCGCTGCCATGTTTATGCCACTCTAGACACACTTGATTCCCTTATGGAGTCATATCAATACATAGGTTTTAAGATTCTTACTAGTCAGATATATTCCTCTGCGGGAAATATGGGATTTTGAGTCTCTTTCACTGACGTAGGTGTAGGTCTTGTCTATTCCAAAGTTGGTTTTTGGAACGGTCCCTGTGCTTATATCAAACTCTGGTTTTATGCATCACCCGACCTCTCCATCCCCTTTATGCAGGCATAAGTGTGTTTTCTAAATGTGAGACTCTGTTCTCTTTCCTAACTCAGTTCATGTGTAGCCATGTTTACAGGATCTTCATAAGTGATATCTTATGATAAGTTTCTTTTTCTGTGTGACTTATTTCACTTAGAATCATCGTACCTGAATCCACTCACTTTGCTGCTACTGGTCTTATGACATTGATTTCATCGCTGAGGGATATTCCATCATACGTAAGTACCACAATGTTTTGAACCATTTTTATATTTCCTGGGATATTTAAGGTGTACCCAAGTTGAGGTTCTTGTAGTCAGTGCAGCCCTAAATTTGGAGGTGGCTCTTTCTCATTGATTTTCAGTTTTCCCAAGGTATATTCCCTAGACTGGAAGTGGCCTTGGCTCTGTAGCTCTGTTGTTTACTTGTTTTAGGGAACACAATGCACTCCTCCAGTGAGGCAGTTGGCTATTTACATCCCACCCATCAGCATAACAAGGCTCCCAGTTCTCCAGGGCCTGTCTTGCCTTTCTGGTTTTTACACATTTTGTGGATGTCCCTTTTGACCGGTGGGAAGTGATACTTCTTTGTAGTGCAGATTTGCATTGCCCGCTTGCTTGCTTGGCCAAAAAGGGCGTATGCGTTTTCTCCTGAATATATTCAGGAGAAAACGCATACGCCCTTTTTGGCCAAGTGCACCATTGTCCAAGTTGTGCCCCTCTTCCTGTGCTTTACAGGCGATTCCAAGGTACCTCTTGAAATCTGTTTCCTGCTATTTTGCCTCACTTTCAAGTCCGCCTCGTTGACTTGCCTCAACAGATTTTTGGACGATAGTTGTCCTTTATCACTCTGCCAGTTTGTGAATTGCTGTGCCCCTGAGCTCCATTTCTCAACTCGTTTTTTGTGAGCTGAACACAAGTCCAAAATTTTGGATCATGGCATATACTGGTTCCCGGTGGGTGGCTGAGACTTTGGTTAATTCTTCTTCCTGCCGGGAAATTAGAGTGACATGTGCCCGTCCAAATGCCTAACAGCTACTCTCTCATGGGTTCTCCCTCGTCCCTTCCATCCTCTGCCAAATTGGGAACCTGTGCAAACCAGGAGGTTAAAGGGCCTGTCTCTCCAAGTTGGGAGATTGATAGTAAGGCAGTTGGAAAGTCAAACTGGAGAACCAGGAGAGGGACTATTCATTGAGTTTTAGAAATCTTTCGTATTCACAGTGTGTACATTCTCTAGGTTTCCTGTACATGTTATAGCTGTAGTAATATTCCCTTGAACCTGGAGAGTTGGGACCCATGGAATGGGGGCCATGCATTATTGCTTGAAAGGGTCTGCATTTGCTCACCCAATCTCACCAATCCTCTCAGTCCCAAGTGTCCAGCCTTATGCCACATCCAGCTGTCATTGTAGATAGGGTCTTTCCAGGTTTCCTCAGACACCCTGAAGGAATTGTAAAGAATTTCCCTGTTTTTTGGTTTTGCTTTTGAAATTCCTTTTTATAGTGGGTTTGAGCTGATTCTCGCTGCCATGTTTATGCCACTCTAGACACACTTGATTCCCTTATGGAGTCATATCAATACATAGGTTTTAAGATTCTTACTAGTCAGATATATTCCTCTGCGGGAAATATGGGGTTTTGAGTCTCTTTCACTGACGTAGGTGTAGGTCTTGTCTATTCCAAAGTTGGTTTTTGGAACGGTCCCTGTGCTTATATCAAACTCTGGTTTTATGCATCACCCGACCTCTCCATCCCCTTTATGCAGGCATAAGTGTGTTTTCTAAATGTGAGACTCTGTTCTCTTTCCTAACTCAGTTCACGTGTAGCCATGTTTACAGGATCTTCATAAGTGATATCTTATGATAAGTTTCTTTTTCTGTGTGACTTATTTCACTTAGAATCATCGTACCTGAATCCACTCACTTTGCTGCTACTGGTCTTATGACATTGATTTCATCGCTGAGGGATATTCCATCATACGTAAGTACCACAATGTTTTGAACCATTTTTATTTTTCCTGGGATATTTAAGGTGTACCCAAGTTGAGGTTCTTGTAGTCAGTGCAGCCCTAAATTTGGAGGTGGCTCTTTCTCATTGATTTTCAGGTTTCCCAAGGTATATTCCCTAGACTGGAAGTGGCCTTGGCTCTGTAGCTCTGTTGTTTACTTGTTTTAGGGAACAAAATGCACTCCTCCAGTGAGGCAGTTGGCAATTTACATCCCACCCATCAGCATAACAAGGCTCCCAGTTCTCCAGGGCCTGTCTTGCCTTTCTGGTTTTTACACATTTTGTGGATGTCCCTTTTGACCGGTGGGAATTGATACTTCTTTGTAGTGCAGATTTGCATTGCCCGATTGCTTGCTTGGCCAAAAAGGGCGTATGCGTTTTCTCCTGAATATATTCAGGAGAAAACGCATACGCCCTTTTTGGCCAAGTGCACCATTGTCCAAGTTGTGCCCCTCTTCCTGTGCTTTACAGGCGATTCCAAGGTACCTCTTGAAATCTGTTTCCTGCTATTTTGCCTCACTTTCAAGTCCGCCTCGTTGACTTGCCTCAACAGATTTTTGGACGATAGTTGTCCTTTATCACTCTGCCAGTTTGTGAATTGCTGTGCCCCTGAGCTCCATTTCTCAACTCGTTTTTTGTGAGCTGAACACAAGTCCAAAATTTTGGATCATGGCATATACTGGTTCCCGGTGGGTGGCTGAGATTTTGGTTAATTCTTCTTCCTGCCGGGAAATTAGAGTGACATGTGCCCGTCCAAATGCCTAACAGCTACTCTCTCATGGGTTCTCCCTCGTCCCTTCCATCCTCTGGCAAATTGGGAACCTGTGCAAACCAGGAGGTTAAAGGGCCTGTCTCTCCAAGTTGGGAGATTGATAGTAAGGCAGTTGGAAAGTCAAACTGGAGCACCAGGAGAGGGACTATTCGTTGAGTTTTAGAAACCTTTCGTATTCACAGTGTGTACATTCTCTAGGTTTCCTGTACATGTTATAGCTGTAGTAATATTCCCTTGAACCTGGAGAGTTGGGACCCATGGAATGGGGGCCATGCATTATTGCTTGAAAGGGTCTGCATTTGCTCACCCAATCTCACCAATCCTCTCAGTCCCAAGTGTCCAGCCTTATGCCACATCCAGCTGTCATTGTAGATAGGGTCTTTCCAGGTTTCCTCAGACACCCTGAAGGAATTGTAAAGAATTTCCCTGTTTTTTGGTTTTGCTTTTGAAATTCCTTTTTATAGTGGTTTTGAGCTGATTCTCGCTGCCATGTTTATGCCACTCTAGACACACTTGATTCCCTTATGGAGTCATATCAATACATAGGTTTTAAGATTCTTACTAGTCAGATATATTCCTCTGCGGGAAATATGGGGTTTTGAGTCTCTTTCTCTGAGGAAGGTGTAGGTCTTGTCTATTCCAAAGTTGGTTTTTGGAACGGTCCCTGTGCTTATATCAAACTCTGGTTTTATGCATCACCCGACCTCTCCATCCCCTTTATGCAGGCATAAGAGTGTTTTCTAAATGTGAGACTCTGTTCTCTTTCCTAACTCAGTTCACGTGTAGCCATGTTTACAGGATCTTCATAAGTGATATCTTATGAT
Organism: Mesoplodon densirostris; assembly: GCF_025265405.1. NCBI lineage: Eukaryota > Metazoa > Chordata > Mammalia > Artiodactyla > Ziphiidae > Mesoplodon > Mesoplodon densirostris. The sequence continues at coordinate 4,771,728 of NW_026778199.1, read as the reverse complement.
AAGTTTCTTTTTCTGTGTGACTTATTTCACTTAGAATCATCGTACCTGAATCCACTCACTTTGCTGCTACTGGTCTTATGACATTGATTTCATCGCTGAGGGATATTCCATCGTACGTAAGTACCACAATGTTTTGAACCATTTTTATATTTCCTGGGATATTTAAGGTGTACCCAAGTTGAGGTTCTTGTAGTCAGTGCAGCCCTAAATTTGGAGGTGGCTCTTTCTTATTGATTTTCAGTTTTCCCAAGGTATATTCCCTAGACTGGAAGTGGCCTTGGCTCTGTAGCTCTGTTGTTTACTTATTTTAGAGAACACAATGCACTCCTCCAGTGAGGCAGTTGGCAATTTACATCCCGCCCATCAGCATAACAAGGCTCCCAGTTCTCCAGGGCCTGTCTTGCCTTTCTGGTTTTTACACATTTTGTGGATGTCCCTTTTGACCGGTGGGAAGTGATACTTCTTTGTAGTGCAGATTTGCAATGCCCGCTTGCTTGCTTGGCCAAAAAGGGCGTATGCGTTTTCTCCTGAATATATTCAGGAGAAAACGCATACGCCCTTTTTGGCCAAGTGCACCATTGTCCAAGTTGTGCCCCTCTTCCTGTGCTTTACAGGCGATTCCAAGGTACCTCTTGAAATCTGTTTCCTGCTATTTTGCCTCGCTTTCAATTCCGCCTCGTTGACTTCCCTCAACAGATTTTTGGACGATAGTTGTCCTTTATCACTCTGCCAGTTTGTGAATTGCTGTACCCCTGAGCTCCATTTCTCAACTCGTTTTTTTGTGAGCTGAACGCAAGTCCAAAATTTTGGATCATGTCCTATACTGGTTCCCGATGGGTGGCTGAGACTTTGGTTAATTCTTCTTCCTGCCGGGAAATTAGAGTGACATGTGCCCGTCCAAATGCCTAACAGCTACTCTCTCATGGGTTCTACCTCGTCCCTTCCATCCTCTGCCAAATTGGGAACCTGTGCAAACCAGGAGGTTAAAGGGCCTGTCTCCCCAAGTTGGGAGATTAATAGTAAGGCCGTTGGAAAGTCAAACTGGAGCACCAGGAGAGGGACTATTCGTTGAGTTTTAGAAACCTTTCGTATTCACAGTGTGTCCATTCTCTAGGTTTCCTGTACATGTTATAGCTGTAGTAATATTCCCTTGAACCTGGAGAGTTGGGACCCATGGAATGGGGGCCATGCATTATTGATTGAAAGGGTCTGCATTCGCTCACCCAATCTCACCAATTCTCTCAGTCCCAAGTGTCCAGCCTTATGCCACATACAGCTGTCATTGTAGATAGGGTCTTTCCAGGTTTCCTCAGACACCCTGAAGGAATTGTAAAGAATTTCCCTGTTTTTTGGTTTTGCTTTTGAAATTCCTTTTTATAGTGGGTTTGAGCTGATTCTCGCTGCCATGTTTATGCCACTCTAGACACACTTGATTCCCTTATGGAGACATATCAATACATAGGTTTTAAGATTCTTACTAGTCAGATATATTCCTCTGTGGGAAATATGGGGTTTTGAGTCTCTTTCACTGAGGAAGGTGTAGGTCTTGTCTATTCCAAAGTTGGTTTTTGAAACGGTCCCTGTGCTTATATCAAACTCTGGTTTTATGCATCACCCCACCTCTCCTTCCCCTTTATGCAGGCATAAGAGTGTTTTCTAAATGTGAGACTCTGTTCTCTTTCCTAACTCAGTTCACGTGTAGCCATGTTTACAGGATCTTCATAAGTGATATCTTATGATAAGATTCTTTTTCTGTGTGACTTATTTCACTTAGAAACATCGTACCTGAATCCACTCACTTTGCTGCTACTGGTCTTATGACATTGATTTCATGGCTGAGGGATATTCCATCGTACGTAAGTACCACAATGTTTTGAACCATTTTTATATTTCCTGGGATATTTAAGGTGTACCCAAGTTGAGGTTCTTGTAGTCAGTGCAGCCCTAAATTTGGAGGTGGCTCTTTCTTATTGATTTTCAGTTTTCCCAAGGTATATTCCCTAGACTGGAAGTGGCCTTGGCTCTGTAGCTCTGTTGTTTACTTGTTTTAGGGAACACAATGCACTCCTCCAGTGAGGCTGTTGGCAATTTACATCCCGCCCATCAGCATAACAAGGCTCCCAGTTCTCCAGGGCCTGTCTTGCCTTTCTGGTTTTTACACATTTTGTGGATGTCCCTTTTGACCGGTGGGAATTGATACTTCTTTGTAGTGCAGATTTGCATTGCCCGCTTGCTTGCTTGGCCAAAAAGGGCGTATGCGTTTTCTCCTGAATATATTCAGGAGAAAACGCATACGCCCTTTTTGGCCAAGTGCACCATTGTCCAAGTTGTGCCCCTCTTCCTGTGCTTTACAGGCGATTCCAAGGTACCTCTTGAAATCTGTTTCCTGCTATTTTGCCTCGCTTTCAAGTCCGCCTCGTTGACTTCCCTCAACAGATTTTTGGACGATAGTTGTCCTTTATCACTCTGCCAGTTTGTGAATTCCTGTGCCCCTGAGCTCCATTTCTCAACTCGTTTTTTGTGAGCTGAACGCAAGTCCAAAATTTTGTATCATGTCCTATACTGGTTCCCGGTGGGTGGCTGAGACTTTGGTTAATTCTTCTTCCTGCCGGGAAATTAGAGTGACATGTGCCCGTCCAAATGCCTAACAGCTACTCTCTCATGGGTTCTCCCTCGTCCCTTCCATCCTCTGCCAAATTGGGAACCTGTGCAAACCAGGAGGTTAAAGGGCCTGTCTCTCCAAGTTGGGAGATTGATAGTAAGGCAGTTGGAAAGTCAAACTGGAGCACCAGGAGAGGGACTATTCGTTGAGTTTTAGAAACCTTTCGTATTCACAGTGTGTCCATTCTCTAGGTTTCCTGTACATGTTATAGCTGTAGTAATATTCGCTTGAACCTGGAGAGTTGGGACCCATGGAATGGGGGCCATGCATTATTGCTTGAAAGGGTCTGCATTTGCTCACCCAATCTCACCAATCCTCTCAGTCCCAAGTGTCCAGCCTTATGCCACATCCAGCTGTCATTGTAGATAGGGTCTTACCAGGTTTCCTCAGACACCCTGAAGGAATTGTAAAGAATTTCCCTGTTTTTTGGTTTTGCTTTTGAAATTCCTTTTTATAGTGGGTTTCAGCTGATTCTGGCTGCCATGTTTATGCCACTCTAGACCCACTTGATTCCCTTATGGAGATATATCAATACATAGGTTTTAAGATTCTTACTAGTCAGATATATTCCTCTGTTGGAAATATGGGGTTTTGAGTCTCTTTCACTGAGGAAGGTGTAGGTCTTGTCTATTCCAAAGTTGGTTTTTGAAACGGTCCCTGTGCTTATATCAAACTCTGGTTTTATGCATCACCCCACCTCTCCTTCCCCTTTATGCAGGCATAAGAGTGTTTTCTAAATGTGAGACTCTGTTCTCTTTCCTAACTCAGTTCACGTGTAGCCATGTTTACAGGATCTTCATAAGTGATATCTTATGATAAGTTTCTTTTTCTGTGTGACTTATTTCACTTAGAATCATCGTACCTGAATCCACTCACTTTGCTGCTACTGGTCTTATGACATTGATTTCATGGCTGAGGGATATTCCATCGTACGTAAGTACCACAATGTTTTGAACCATTTTTATATTTCCTGGGATATTTAAGGTGTACCCAAGTTGAGGTTCTTGTAGTCAGTGCAGCCCTAAATTTGGAGGTGGCTCTTTCTTATTGATTTTCAGTTTTCCCAAGGTATATTCCCTAGACTGGAAGTGGCCTTGGCTCTGTAGCTCTGTTGTTTACTTGTTTTAGGGAACACAATGCACTCCTCCAGTGAGGCAGTTGGCAATTTACATCCCGCCCATCAGCATAACAAGGCTCCCAGTTCTCCAGGGCCTGTCTTGCCTTTCTGGTTTTTACACATTTTGTGGATGTCCCTTTTGACCGGTGGGAAGTGATACTTCTTTGTAGTGCAGATTTGCATTGCCCGCTTGCTTGCTTGGCCAAAAAGGGCGTATGCGTTTTCTCCTGAATATATTCAGGAGAAAACGCATACGCCCTTTTTGGCCAAGTGCACCATTGTCCAAGTTGTGCCCCTCTTCCTGTGCTTTACAGGCGATTCCAAGGTACCTCTTGAAATCTGTTTCCTGCTATTTTGCCTCGCTTTCAAGTCCGCCTCGTTGACTTCCCTCAACAGATTTTTGGACGATAGTTGTCCTTTATCACTCTGCCAGTTTGTGAATTGCTGTGCCCCTGAGCTCCATTTCTCAACTCGTTTTTTGTGAGCTGAACACAAGTCCAAAATTTTGGATCATGTCCTATACTGGTTCCCGGTGGGTGGCTGAGACTTTGGTTAATTCTTCTTCCTGCCGGGAAATTAGAGTGACATGTGCCCGTCCAAATGCCTAACAGCTACTCTCTCATGGGTTCTCCCTCGTCCCTTCCATCCTCTGCCAAATTGGGAACCTGTGCAAACCAGGAGGTTAAAGGGCCTGTCTCTCCAAGTTGGGAGATTGATAGTAAGGCAGTTGGAAAGTCAAACTGGAGCACCAGGAGAGGGACTATTCATTGAGTTTTAGAAACCTTTCGTATTCACAGTGTGTCCATTCTCTAGGTTTCCTGTATATGTTATAGCTGTAGTAATATTCCCTTGAACCTGGAGAGTTGGGACCCATGGAATGGGGGCCATGCATTATTGCTTGAAAGGGTCTGCATTTGCTCACCCAATCTCACCAATCCTCTCAGTCCCAAGTGTCCAGCCTTATGCCACATCCAGCTGTCATTGTAGATAGGGTCTTTCCAGGTTTCCTCAGACACCCTGAAGGAATTGGAAAGAATTTCCCTGTTTTTTCGTTTTGCTTTTGAAATTCCTTTTTATAGTGGGTTTGAGCTGATTCTCGCTGCCATGTTTATGCCACTCTAGACACACTTGATTCCCTTATGGAGTCATATCAATACATAGGTTTTAAGATTCTTACTAGTCAGATATATTCCTCTGTGGGAAATATGGGGTTTTGAGTCTCTTTCACTGAGGAAGGTGTAGGTCTTGTCTATTCCAAAGTTGGTTTTTGAAACGGTCCCTGTGCTTATATCAAACTCTGGTTTTATGCATCACCCCACCTCTCCTTCCCCTTTATGCAGGCATAAGAGTGTTTTCTAAATGTGAGACTCTGTTCTCTTTCCTAACTCAGTTCACGTGTAGCCATGTTTACAGGATCTTCATAAGTGATATCTTATGATAAGTTTCTTTTTCTGTGTGACTTATTTCACTTAGAATCATCGTACCTGAATCCACTCACTTTGCTGCTACTGGTCTTATGACATTGATTTCATGGCTGAGGGATATTCCATCGTACGTAAGTACCACAATGTTTTGAACCATTTTTATATTTCCTGGGATATTTAAGGTGTACCCAAGTTGAGGTTCTTGTAGTCAGTGCAGCCCTAAATTTGGAGGTGGCTCTTTCTTATTGATTTTCAGTTTTCCCAAGGTATATTTCCTAGACTGGAAGTGGCCTTGGCTCTGTAGCTCTGTTGTTTACTTGTTTTAGGGAACACAATGCACTCCTCCAGTGAGGCAGTTGGCAATTTACATCCCGCCCATCAGCATAACAAGGCTCCCAGTTCTCCAGGGCCTGTCTTGCCTTTCTGGTTTTTACACATTTTGTGGATGTCCCTTTTGACCGGTGGGAAGTGATACTTCTTTGTAGTGCAGATTTGCATTGCCCGCTTGCTTGCTTGGCCAAAAAGGGCGTATGCGTTTTCTCCTGAATATATTCAGGAGAAAACGCATACGCCCTTTTTGGCCAAGTGCACCATTGTCCAAGTTGTGCCCCTCTTCCTGTGCTTTACAGGCGATTCCAACGTACCTCTTGAAATCTGTTTCCTGCTATTTTGCCTCGCTTTCAAGTCCGCCTCGTTGACTTCCCTCAACAGATTTTTGGACGATAGTTGTCCTTTATCACTCTGCCAGTTTGTGAATTGCTGTGCCCCTGAGCTCCATTTCTCAACTCGTTTTTTGTGAGCTGAACGCAAGTCCAAAATTTTGGATCATGTCCTATACTGGTTCCCGGTGGGTGGCTGAGACTTTGGTTAATTCTTCTTCCTGCCGGGAAATTAGAGTGACATGTGCCCGTCCAAATGCCTAACAGCTACTCTCTCATGGGTTCTCCCTCGTCCCTTCCATCCTCTGCCAAATTGGGAACCTGTGCAAACCAGGAGGTTAAAGGGCCTGTCTCTCCAAGTTGGGAGATTGATAGTAAGACAGATGGAAAGTCAAACTGGAGCACCAGGAGAGGGACTATTCGTTGAGTTTTAGAAACCTTTCGTATTCACAGTGTGTACATTCTATAGGTTTCCTGTACATGTTATAGCTGTAGTAATATTCCCTTGAACATGGAGAGTTGGGACCCATGGAATGGGGGCCATGCATTATTGCTTGAAAGGGTCTGCATTCGCTCACCCAATCTCACCAATCCTCTCAGTCCCAAGTGTCCAGCCTTATGCCACATCCAGCTGTCATTGTAGATAGGGTCTTTCCAGGGTTCCTCAGACACCCTGAAGGAATTGTAAAGAATTTCCCTGTTTTTTGGTTTTGCTTTTGAAATTCCTTTTTATAGTGGGTTTGAGCTGATTCTCGCTGCCATGTTTATGCCACTCTAGACACACTTGATTCCCTTATGGAGACATATCAATACATAGGTTTTAAGATTCTTACTAGTCCGATATATTCCTCTGTGGGAAATATGGGGTTTTGAGTCTCTTTCACTGAGGAAGGTGTAGGTCTTGTCTATTCCAAAGTTGGTTTTTGAAACGGTCCCTGTGCTTATATCAAACTCTGGTTTTATGCATCACCCCACCTCTCCTTCCCCTTTATGCAGGCATAAGAGTGTTTTCTAAATGTGAGACTCTGTTCTCTTTCCTAACTCAGTTCACGTGTAGCCATGTTTACAGGATCTTCATAAGTGATATCTTATGATAAGTTTCTTTTTCTGTGTGACTTATTTCACTTAGAATCATCGTACCTGAATCCACTCACTTTGCTGCTACTGGTCTTATGACATTGATTTCATGGCTGAGGGATATTCCATCGTACGTAAGTACCACAATGTTTTGAACCATTTTTATATTTCCTGGGATATTTAAGGTGTACCCAAGTTGAGGTTCTTGTAGTCAGTGCAGCCCTAAATTTGGAGGTGGCTCTTTCTTATTGATTTTCAGTTTTCCCAAGGTATATTCCCTAGACTGGAAGTGGCCTTGGCTCTGTAGCTCTGTTGTTTACTAGTTTTAGGGAACACAATGCACTCCTCCAGTGAGGCAGTTGGCAATTTACATCCCGCCCATCAGCATAACAAGGCTCCCAGTTCTCCAGGGCCTGTCTTGCCTTTCTGGTTTTTACACATTTTGTGGATGTCCCTTTTGACCGGTGGGAAGTGATACTTCTTTGTAGTGCAGATTTGCATTGCCCGCTTGCTTGCTTGGCCAAAAAGGGCGTATGCGTTTTCTCCTGAATATATTCAGGAGAAAACGCATACGCCCTTTTTGGCCAAGTGCACCATTGTCCAAGTTGTGCCCCTCTTCCTGTGCTTTACAGGCGATTCCAAGGTACCTCTTGAAATCTGTTTCCTGCTATTTTGCCTCGCTTTCAAGTCCGCCTCGTTGACTTCCCTCAACAGATTTTTGGACGATAGTTGTCCTTTATCACTCTGCCAGTTTGTGAATTGCTGTGCCCCTGAGCTCCATTTCTCAACTCGTTTTTTGTGAGCTGAATGCAAGTCCAAAATTTTGGATCATGTCCTATACTGGTTCCCGGTGGGTGGCTGAGACTTTGGTTAATTCTTCTTCCTGCCGGGAAATTAGAGTGACATGTGCCCGTCCAAATGCCTAACAGCTACTCTCTCATGGGTTCTCCCTCGTCCCTTCCATCCTCTGCCAAATTGGGAACCTGTGCAAACCAGGAGGTTAAAGGGCCTGTCTCTCCAAGTTGGGAGATTGATAGTAAGGCAGTTGGAAAGTCAAACTGGAGCACCAGGAGAGGGACTATTCGTTGAGTTTTAGAAACCTTTCGTATTCACAGTGTGTACATTCTATAGGTTTCCTGTACATGTTATAGCTGTAGTAATATTCCCTTGAACATGGAGAGTTGGGACCCATGGAATGGGGGCCATGCATTATTGCTTGAAAGGGTCTGCATTCGCTCACCCAATCTCACCAATCCTCTCAGTCCCAAGTGTCCAGCCTTATGCCACATCCAGCTGTCATTGTAGATAGGGTCTTTCCAGGTTTCCTCAGACACCCTGAAGGAATTGTAAAGAATTTCCCTGTTTTTTGGTTTTGCTTTTGAAATTCCTTTTTATAGTGGGTTTGAGCTGATTCTCGCTGCCATGTTTATGCCACTCTAGACACACTTGATTCCCTTATGGAGACATATCAATACATAGGTTTTAAGATTCTTACTAGTCAGATATATTCCTCTGTGGGAAATATGGGGTTTTGAGTCTCTTTCACTGAGGAAGGTGTAGGTCTTGTCTATTCCAAAGTTGGTTTTGGAAACGGTCCCTGTTCTTATATCAAACTCTGGTTTTATGCATCACCCCACCTCTCCTTCCCCTTTATGCAGGCATAAGAGTGTTTTCTAAATGTGAGACTCTGTTCTCTTTCCTAACTCAGTTCACGTGTAGCCATGTTTACAGGATCTTCATAAGTGATATCTTATGATAAGTTTCTTTTTCTGTGTGACTTATTTCACTTAGAATCATCGTACCTGAATCCACTCACTTTGCTGCTACTGGTCTTATGACATTGATTTCATGGCTGAGGGATATTCCATCGTACGTAAGTACCACAATGTTTTGAACCATTTTTATATTTCCTGGGATATTTAAGGTGTACCCAAGTTGAGGTTCTTGTAGTCAGTGCAGCCCTAAATTTGGAGGTGGCTCTTTCTTATTGATTTTCAGTTTTCCCAAGGTATATTCCCTAGACTGGAAGTGGCCTTGGCTCTGTAGCTCTGTTGTTTACTTGTTTTAGGGAACACAATGCACTCCTCCAGTGAGGCAGTTGGCAATTTACATCCCACCAATCAGCATAACAAGGCTCCCAGTTCTCCAGGGCCTGTCTTGCCTTTCTGGTTTTTACACATTTTGTGGATGTCCCTTTTGACCGGTGGGAAATGATACTTCTTTGTAGTGCAGATTTGCATTGCCCGCTTGCTTGCTTGGCCAAAAAGGGCGTATGCGTTTTCTCCTGAATATATTCAGGAGAAAATGCATACGCCCTTTTTGGCCAAGTGCACCATTGTCCAAGTTGTGCCCCTCTTCCTGTGCTTTACAGGCGATTCCAAGGTACCTCTTGAAATCTGTTTCCTGCTATTTTGCCTCGCTTTCAAGTCCGCCTCGTTGACTTCCCTCAACAGATTTTTGGACGATAGTTGTCCTTTATCACTCTGCCAGTTTGTGAATTGCTGTGCCCCTGAGCTCCATTTCTCAACTCGTTTTTTGTGAGCTGAACGCAAGTCCAAAATTTTGGATCGTGTCCTATACTGGTTCCCGGTGGGTGGCTGAGACTTTGGTTAATTCTTCTTCCTGCCGGGAAATTAGAGTGACATGTGCCCGTCCAAATGCCTAACAGCTACTCTCTCATGGGTTCTCCCTCGTCCTTTCCATCCTCTGGCAAATTGGGAACCTGTGCAAACCAGGAGGTTAAAGGGCCTGTCTCTCCAAGTTGGGAGATTGATAGTAAGGCAGTTGGAAAGTCAATCTGGAGCACAAGGAGAGGGACTATTCGTTGAGTTATAGAAACCTTTCGTATTCACAGTGTGTCTATTCTCTAGGTTTCCTGTACATGTTATAGCTGTAGTAATATTCCCTTGAACCTGGAGAGTTGGGACCCATGGAATGGGGGCCATGAATTATTGCTTGAAAGGGTCTGCATTCGCTCACCCAATCTCACCAATCCTCTCAGTCCCAAGTGTCCAGCCTTATGCCACATCCAGCTGTCATTGTAGATAGGGTCTTTCCAGGTTTCCTCAGACACCCTGAAGGAATTGTAAAGAATTTCCCTGTTTTTTGGTTTTGCTTTTGAAATTCCTTTTTATAGTGGGTTTGAGCTGATTCTCGCTGCCATGTTTATGCCACTCTAGACACACTTGATTCCCTTATGGAGACATATCAATACATAGGTTTTAAGATTCTTACTAGTCAGATATATTCCTCTGTGGGAAATATGGGGTTTTGAGTCTCTTTCACTGAGGAAGGTGTAGGTCTTGTCTATTCCAAAGTTGGTTTTTGAAACGGTCCCTGTTCTTATATCAAACTCTGGTTTTATGCATCACCCCACCTCTCCTTCCCCTTTATGCAGGCATAAGAGTGTTTTCTAAATGTGAGACTCTGTTCTCTTTCCTAACTCAGTTCACGTGTAGCCATGTTTACAGGATCTTCATAAGTGATATCTTATGATAAGTTTCTTTTTCTGTGTGACTTATTTCACTTAGAATCATCGTACCTGAATCCACTCACTTTGCTGCTACTGGTCTTATGACATTGATTTCATGGCTGAGGGATATTCCATCGTACGTAAGTACCACAATGTTTTGAACCATTTTTATATTTCCTGGGATATTTAAGGTGTACCCAAGTTGAGGTTCTTGTAGTCAGTGCAGCCCTGAATTTGGAGGTGGCTCTTTCTTATTGATTTTCAGTTTTCCCAAGGTATATTCCCTAGACTGGAAGTGGCCTTGGCTCTGTAGCTCTGTTGTTTACTTGTTTTAGGGAACACAATGCACTCCTCCAGTGAGGCAGTTGGCAATTTACATCCCACCCATCAGCATAACAAGGCTCCCAGTTCTCCAGGGCCTGTCTTGCCTTTCTGGTTTTTACACATTTTGTGGATGTCCCTTTTGACCGGTGGGAAATGATACTTCTTTGTAGTGCAGATTTGCATTGCCCGCTTGCTTGCTTGGCCAAAAAGGGCGTATGCGTTTTCTCCTGAATATATTCAGGAGAAAACGCATACGCCCTTTTTGGCCAAGTGCACCATTGTCCAAGTTGTGCCCCTCTTCCTGTGCTTTACAGGCGATTCCAAGGTACCTCTTGAAATCTGTTTCCTGCTATTTTGCCTCGCTTTCAAGTCCGCCTCGTTGACTTCCCTCAACAGATTTTTGGACGATAGTTGTCCTTTATCACTCTGCCAGTTTGTGAATTGCTGTGCCCCTGAGCTCCATTTCTCAACTCGTTTTTTGTGAGCTGAACGCAAGTCCAAAATTTTGGATCATGTCCTATACTGGTTCCCGGTGGGTGGCTGAGACTTTGGTTAATTCTTCTTCCTGCCGGGAAATTAGAGTGACATGTGCCCGTCCAAATGCCTAACAGCTACTCTCTCATGGGTTCTCCCTCGTCCCTTCCATCCTCTGCCAAATTGGGAACCTGTGCAAACCAGGAGGTTAAAGGGCCTGTCTCTCCAAGTTGGGAGATTGATAGTAAGGCAGTTGGAAAGTCAAACTGGAGCACCAGGAGAGGGACTATTCGTTGAGTTTTAGAAACCTTTCGTATTCACAGTGTGTACATTCTATAGGTTTCCTGTACATGTTATAGCTGTAGTAATATTCCCTTGAACATGGAGAGTTGGGACCCATGGAATGGGGGCCATGCATTATTGCTTGAAAGGGTCTGCATTCGCTCACCCAATCTCACCAATCCTCTCAGTCCCAAGTGTCCAGCCTTATGCCACATCCAGCTGTTATTGTAGATAGGGTCTTTCCAGGTTTCCTCAGACACCCTGAAGGAATTGTAAAGAATTTCCCTGTTTTTTGGTTTTGCTTTTGAAATTCCTTTTTATAGTGGGTTTGAGCTGATTCTCGCTGCCATGTTTATGCCACTCTAGACACACTTGATTCCCTTATGGAGACATATCAATACATAGGTTTTAAGATTCTTACTAGTCAGATATATTCCTCTGTGGGAAATATGGGGTTTTGAGTCTCTTTCACTGAGGAAGGTGTCGGTCTTGTCAATTCCAAAGTTGATTTTTGAAACGGTCCCTGTGCTTCTATCAAACTCTGGTTTTATGCATCACCCCACCTCTCCTTCCCCTTTATGCAGGCATAAGAGTGTTTTCTAAATGTGAGACTCTGTTCTCTTTCCTAACTCAGTTCACGTGTAGCCATGTTTACAGGATCTTCATAAGTGATATCTTATGATAAGTTTCTTTTTCTGTGTGACTTATTTCACTTAGAATCATCGTACCTGAATCCACTCACTTTGCTGCTACTGGTCTTATGACATTGATTTCATGGCTGAGGGATATTCCATCGTACGTAAGTACCACAATGTTTTGAACCATTTTTATATTTCCTGGGATATTTAAGGTGTACCCAAGTTGAGGTTCTTGTAGTCAGTGCAGCCCTAAATTTGGAGGTGGCTCTTTCTTATTGATTTTCAGTTTTCCCAAGGTATATTCCCTAGACTGGAAGTGGCCTTGGCTCTGTAGCTCTGTTGTTTACTAGTTTTAGGGAACACAATGCACTCCTCCAGTGAGGCAGTTGGCAATTTACATCCCGCCCATCAGCATAACAAGGCTCCCAGTTCTCCAGGGTCTGTCTTGCCTTTCTGGTTTTTACACATTTTGTGGATGTCCCTTTTGACCGGTGGGAAGTGATACTTCTTTGTAGTGCAGATTTGCATTGCCCGCTTGCTTGCTTCGCCAAAAAGGGCGTATGCGTTTTCTCCTGAATATATTCAGGAGAAAACGCATACGCCCTTTTTGGCCAAGTGCACCATTGTCCAAGTTGTGCCCCTCTTCCTGTGCTTTACAGGCGATTCCAAGGTACCTCTTGAAATCTGTTTCCTGCTATTTTGCCTCGCTTTCAAGTCCGCCTCGTTGACTTCCCTCAACAGATTTTTGGACGATAGTTGTCCTTTATCACTCTGCCAGTTTGTGAATTGATGTGCCCCTGAGCTCCATTTCTCAACTCGTTTTTTGTGAGCTGAACGCAAGTCCAAAATTTTGGATCATGTCCTATACTGGTTCCCGGTGGGTGGCTGAGACTTTGGTTAATTCTTCTTCCTGCCGGGAAATTAGAGTGACATGTGCCCGTCCAAATGCCTAACAGCTACTCTCTCATGGGTTCTCCCTCGTCCCTTCCATCCTCTGCCTAATTGGGAACCTGTGCAAACCAGGAGGTTAAAGGGCCTGTCTCTCCAAGTTGGGAGATTGATAGTAAGGCAGTTGGAAAGTCAAACTGGAGCACCAGGAGAGGGACTATTCGTTGAGTTTTAGAAACCTTTCGTATTCACAGTGTGTACATTCTATAGGTTTCCTGTACATGTTATAGCTGTAGTAATATTCCCTTGAACATGGAGAGTTGGGACCCATGGAATGGGGGCCATGCATTATTGCTTGAAAGGGTCTGCATTCGCTCACCCAATCTCACCAATCCTCTCAGTCCCAAGTGTCCAGCCTTATGCCACATCCAGCTGTCATTGTAGATAGGGTCTTTCCAGGTTTCCTCAGACACCCTGAAGGAATTGTAAAGAATTTCCCTGTTTTTTGGTTTTGCTTTTGAAATTCCTTTTTATAGTGGGTTTGAGCTGATTCTCGCTGCCATGTTTATGCCACTCTAGACACACTTGATTCCCTTATGGAGACATATCAATACATAGGTTTTAAGATTCTTACTAGTCAGATATATTCCTCTGTGGGAAATATGGGGTTTTGAGTCTCTTTCACTGAGGAAGGTGTAGGTCTTGTCTATTCCAAAGTTGGTTTTTGAAACGGTCCCTGTTCTTATATCAAACTCTGGTTTTATGCATCACCCCACCTCTCCTTCCCCTTTATGCAGGCATAAGAGTGTTTTCTAAATGTGAGACTCTGTTCTCTTTCCTAACTCAGTTCACGTGTAGCCATGTTTACAGGATCTTCATAAGTGATATCTTATGATAAGTTTCTTTTTCTGTGTGACTTATTTCACTTAGAATCATCGTACCTGAATCCACTCACTTTGCTGCTACTGGTCTTATGACATTGATTTCATGGCTGAGGGATATTCCATCGTACGTAAGTACCACAATGTTTTGAACCATTTTTATATTTCCTGGGATATTTAAGGTGTACCCAAGTTGAGGTTCTTGTAGTCAGTGCAGCCCTGAATTTGGAGGTGGCTCTTTCTTATTGATTTTCAGTTTTCCCAAGGTATATTCCCTAGACTGGAAGTGGCCTTGGCTCTGTAGCTCTGTTGTTTACTTGTTTTAGGGAACACAATGCACTCCTCCAGTGAGGCAGTTGGCAATTTACATCCCACCCATCAGCATAACAAGGCTCCCAGTTCTCCAGGGCCTGTCTTGCCTTTCTGGTTTTTACACATTTTGTGGATGTCCCTTTTGACCGGTGGGAAATGATACTTCTTTGTAGTGCAGATTTGCATTGCCCGCTTGCTTGCTTGGCCAAAAAGGGCGTATGCGTTTTCTCCTGAATATATTCAGGAGAAAACGCATACGCCCTTTTTGGCCAAGTGCACCATTGTCCAAGTTGTGCCCCTCTTCCTGTGCTTTACAGGCGATTCCAAGGTACCTCTTGAAATCTGTTTCCTGCTATTTTGCCTCGCTTTCAAGTCCGCCTCGTTGACTTCCCTCAACAGATTTTTGGACGATAGTTGTCCTTTATCACTCTGCCAGTTTGTGAATTGCTGTGCCCCTGAGCTCCATTTCTCAACTCGTTTTTTGTGAGCTGAACGCAAGTCCAAAATTTTGGATCATGTCCTATACTGGTTCCCGGTGGGTGGCTGAGACTTTGGTTAATTCTTCTTCCTGCCGGGAAATTAGAGTGACATGTGCCCGTCCAAATGCCTAACAGCTACTCTCTCATGGGTTCTCCCTCGTCCCTTCCATCCTCTGCCAAATTGGGAACCTGTGCAAACCAGGAGGTTAAAGGGCCTGTCTCTCCAAGTTGGGAGATTGATAGTAAGGCAGTTGGAAAGTCAAACTGGAGCACCAGGAGAGGGACTATTCGTTGAGTTTTAGAAACCTTTCGTATTCACAGTGTGTACATTCTATAGGTTTCCTGTACATGTTATAGCTGTAGTAATATTCCCTTGAACATGGAGAGTTGGGACCCATGGAATGGGGGCCATGCATTATTGCTTGAAAGGGTCTGCATTCGCTCACCCAATCTCACCAATCCTCTCAGTCCCAAGTGTCCAGCCTTATGCCACATCCAGCTGTCATTGTAGATAGGGTCTTTCCAGGTTTCCTCAGACACCCTGAAGGAATTGTAAAGAATTTCCCTGTTTTTTGGTTTTGCTTTTGAAATTCCTTTTTATAGTGGGTTTGAGCTGATTCTCGCTGCCATGTTTATGCCACTCTAGACACACTTGATTCCCTTATGGAGACATATCAATACATAGGTTTTAAGATTCTTACTAGTCAGATATATTCCTCTGTGGGAAATATGGGGTTTTGAGTCTCTTTCACTGAGGAAGGTGTAGGTCTTGTCTATTCCAAAGTTGGTTTTGGAAACGGTCCCTGTGCTTATATCAAACTCTGGTTTTATGCATCACCCCACCTCTCCTTCCCCTTTATGCAGGCATAAGAGTGTTTTCTAAATGTGAGACTCTGTTCTCTTTCCTAACTCAGTTCACGTGTAGCCATGTTTACAGGATCTTCATAAGTGATATCTTATGATAAGTTTCTTTTTCTGTGTGACTTATTTCACTTAGAATCATCGTACCTGAATCCACTCACTTTGCTGCTACTGGTCTTATGACATTGATTTCATGGCTGAGGGATATTCCATCGTACGTAAGTACCACAATATTTTGAACCATTTTTATATTTCCTGGGATATTTAAGGTGTACCCAAGTTGAGGTTCTTGTAGTCAGTGCAGCCCTGAATTTGGAGGTGGCTCTTTCTTATTGATTTTCAGTTTTCCCAAGGTATATTCCCTAGACTGGAAGTGGCCTTGGCTCTGTAGCTCTGTTGTTTACTTGTTTTAGGGAACACAATGCACTCCTCCAGTGAGGCAGTTGGCAATTTACATCCCACCCATCAGCATAACAAGGCTCCCAGTTCTCCAGGGCCTGTCTTGCCTTTCTGGTTTTTACACATTTTGTGGATGTCCCTTTTGACCGGTGGGAAATGATACTTCTTTGTAGTGCAGATTTGCATTGCCCGCTTGCTTGCTTGGCCAAAAAGGGCGTATGCGTTTTCTCCTGAATATATTCAGGAGAAAACGCATACGCCCTTTTTGGCCAAGTGCACCATTGTCCAAGTTGTGCCCCTCTTCCTGTGCTTTACAGGCGATTCCAAGGTACCTCTTGAAATCTGTTTCCTGCTATTTTGCCTCGCTTTCAAGTCCGCCTCGTTGACTTCCCTCAACAGATTTTTGGACGATAGTTGTCCTTTATCACTCTGCCAGTTTGTGAATTGCTGTGCCCCTGAGCTCCATTTCTCAACTCGTTTTTTGTGAGCTGAACGCAAGTCCAAAATTTTGGATCGTGTCCTATACTGGTTCCCGGTGGGTGGCTGAGACTTTGGTTAATTCTTCTTCCTGCCGGGAAATTAGAGTGACATTTGCCCGTCCAAATGCCTAACAGCTACTCTCTCATCGGTTCTCCCTCGTCCTTTCCATCCTCTGGCAAATTGGGAACCTGTGCAAACCAGGAGGTTAAAGGGCCTGTCTCTCCAAGTTGGGAGATTGATAGTAAGGCAGTTGGAAAGTCAAACTGGAGCACAAGGAGAGGGACTATTCGTTGAGTTATAGAAACCTTTCGTATTCACAGTGTGTCTATTCTCTAGGTTTCCTGTACATGTTATAGCTGTAGTAATATTCCCTTGAACATGGAGAGTTGGGACCCATGGAATGGGGGCCATGCATTATTGCTTGAAAGGGTCTGCATTCGCTCACCCAATCTCACCAATCCTCTCAGTCCCAAGTGTCCAGCCTTATGCCACATCCAGCTGTCATTGTAGATAGGGTCTTTCCAGGTTTCCTCAGACACCCTGAAGGAATTGTAAAGAATTTCCCTGTTTTTTGGTTTTGCTTTTGAAATTCCTTTTTATAGTGGGTTTGAGCTGATTCTCGCTGCCATGTTTATGCCACTCTAGACACACTTGATTCCCTTATGGAGACATATCAATACATAGGTTTTAAGATTCTTACTAGTCAGATATATTCCTCTGTGGGAAATATGGGGTTTTGAGTCTCTTTCACTGAGGAAGGTGTATGTCTTGTCTATTCCAAAGTTGGTTTTTGAAACGGTCCCTGTGCTTATATCAAACTCTGGTTTTATGCATCACCCCACCTCTCCTTCCCCTTTATGCAGGCATAAGAGTGTTTTCTAAATGTGAGACTCTGTTCTCTTTCCTAACTCAGTTCACGTGTAGCCATGTTTACAGGATCTTCATAAGTGATATCTTATGATAAGTTTCTTTTTCTGTGTGACTTATTTCACTTAGAATCATCGTACCTGAATCCACTCACTTTGCTGCTACTGGTCTTATGACATTGATTTCATGGCTGAGGGATATTCCATCGTACGTAAGTACCACAATGTTTTGAACCATTTTTATATTTCCTGGGATATTTAAGGTGTACCCAAGTTGAGGTTCTTGTAGTCAGTGCAGCCCTGAATTTGGAGGTGGCTCTTTCTTATTGATTTTCAGTTTTCCCAAGGTATATTCCCTAGACTGGAAGTGGCCTTGGCTCTGTAGCTCTGTTGTTTACTTGTTTTAGGGAACACAATGCACTCCTCCAGTGAGGCAGTTGGCAATTTACATCCCACCCATCAGCATAACAAGGCTCCCAGTTCTCCAGGGCCTGTCTTGCCTTTCTGGTTTTTACACATTTTGTGGATGTCCCTTTTGACCGGTGGGAAATGATACTTCTTTGTAGTGCAGATTTGCATTGCCCGCTTGCTTGCTTGGCCAAAAAGGGCGTATGCGTTTTCTCCTGAATATATTCAGGAGAAAACGCATACGCCCTTTTTGGCCAAGTGCACCATTGTCCAAGTTGTGCCCCTCTTCCTGTGCTTTACAGGCGATTCCAAGGTACCTCTTGAAATCTGTTTCCTGCTATTTTGCCTCGCTTTCAAGTCCGCCTCGTTGACTTCCCTCAACAGATTTTTGGACGATAGTTGTCCTTTATCACTCTGCCAGTTTGTGAATTGCTGTGCCCCTGAGCTCCATTTCTCAACTCGTTTTTTGTGAGCTGAACGCAAGTCCAAAATTTTGTATCCTGTCCTATACTGGTTCCCGGTGGGTGGCTGAGACTTTGGTTAATTCTTCTTCCTGCCGGGAAATTAGAGTGACATGTGCCCGTCCAAATGCCTAACAGCTACTCTCTCATGGGTTCTCCCTCGTCCCTTCCATCCTCTGCCAAATTGGGAACCTGTGCAAACCAGGAGGTTAAAGGGCCTGTCTCTCCAAGTTGGGAGATTGATAGTAAGGCAGTTGGAAAGTCAAACTGGAGCACCAGGAGAGGGACTATTCGTTGAGTTTTAGAAACCTTTCGTATTCACAGTGTGTACATTCTATAGGTTTCCTGTACATGTTATAGCTGTAGTAATATTCCCTTGAACATGGAGAGTTGGGACCCATGGAATGGGGGCCATGCATTATTGCTTGAAAGGGTCTGCATTCGCTCACCCAATCTCACCAATCCTCTCAGTCCCAAGTGTCCAGCCTTATGCCACATCCAGCTGTCATTGTAGATAGGGTCTTTCCAGGTTTCCTCAGACACCCTGAAGGAATTGTAAAGAATTTCCCTGTTTTTTGGTTTTGCTTTTGAAATTCCTTTTTATAGTGGGTTTGAGCTGATTCTCGCTGCCATGTTTATGCCACTCTAGACACACTTGATTCCCTTATGGAGACATATCAATACATAGGTTTTAAGCTTCTTACTAGTCAGATATATTCCTCTGTGGGAAATATGGGGTTTTGAGTCTCTTTCACTGAGGAAGGTGTAGGTCTTGTCTATTCCAAAGTTGGTTTTTGAAACGGTCCCTGTTCTTATATCAAACTCTGGTTTTATGCATCACCCCACCTCTCCTTCCCCTTTATGCAGGCATAAGAGTGTTTTCTAAATGTGAGACTCTGTTCTCTTTCCTAACTCAGTTCACGTGTAGCCATGTTTACAGGATCTTCATAAGTGATATCTTATGATAAGTTTCTTTTTCTGTGTGACTTATTTCACTTAGAATCATCGTACCTGAATCCACTCACTTTGCTGCTACTGGTCTTATGACATTGATTTCATGGCTGAGGGATATTCCATCGTACGTAAGTACCACAATGTTTTGAACCATTTTTATATTTCCTGGGATATTTAAGGTGTACCCAAGTTGAGGTTCTTGTAGTCAGTGCAGCCCTGAATTTGGAGGTGGCTCTTTCTTATTGATTTTCAGTTTTCCCAAGGTATATTCCCTAGACTGGAAGTGGCCTTGGCTCTGTAGCTCTGTTGTTTACTTGTTTTAGGGAACACAATGCACTCCTCCAGTGAGGCAGTTGGCAATTTACATCCCACCCATCAGCATAACAAGGCTCCCAGTTCTCCAGGGCCTGTCTTGCCTTTCTGGTTTTTACACATTTTGTGGATGTCCCTTTTGACCGGTGGGAAATGATACTTCTTTGTAGTGCAGATTTGCATTGCCCGCTTGCTTGCTTGGCCAAAAAGGGCGTATGCGTTTTCTCCTGAATATATTCAGGAGAAAACGCATACGCCCTTTTTGGCCAAGTGCACCATTGTCCAAGTTGTGCCCCTCTTCCTGTGCTTTACAGGCGATTCCAAGGTACCTCTTGAAATCTGTTTCCTGCTATTTTGCCTCGCTTTCAAGTCCGCCTCGTTGACTTCCCTCAACAGATTTTTGGACGATAGTTGTCCTTTATCACTCTGCCAGTTTGTGAATTGCTGTGCCCCTGAGCTCCATTTCTCAACTCGTTTTTTGTGAGCTGAACGCAAGTCCAAAATTTTGGATCATGTCCTATACTGGTTCCCGGTGGGTGGCTGAGACTTTGGTTAATTCTTCTTCCTGCCGGGAAATTAGAGTGACATGTGCCCGTCCAAATGCCTAACAGCTACTCTCTCATGGGTTCTCCCTCGTCCCTTCCATCCTCTGCCAAATTGGGAACCTGTGCAAACCAGGAGGTTAAAGGGCCTGTCTCTCCAAGTTGGGAGATTGATAGTAAGGCAGTTGGAAAGTCAAACTGGAGCACCAGGAGAGGGACTATTCGTTGAGTTTTAGAAACCTTTCGTATTCACAGTGTGTACATTCTATAGGTTTCCTGTACATGTTATAGCTGTAGTAATATTCCCTTGAACATGGAGAGTTGGGACCCATGGAATGGGGGCCATGCATTATTGCTTGAAAGGGTCTGCATTCGCTCACCCAATCTCACCAATCCTCTCAGTCCCAAGTGTCCAGCCTTATGCCACATCCAGCTGTCATTGTAGATAGGGTCTTTCCAGGTTTCCTCAGACACCCTGAAGGAATTGTAAAGAATTTCCCTGTTTTTTGGTTTTGCTTTTGAAATTCCTTTTTATAGTGGGTTTGAGCTGATTCTCGCTGCCATGTTTATGCCACTCTAGACACACTTGATTCCCTTATGGAGACATATCAATACATAGGTTTTAAGATTCTTACTAGTCAGATATATTCCTCTGTGGGAAATATGGGGTTTTGAGTCTCTTTCACTGAGGAAGGTGTCGGTCTTGTCAATTCCAAAGTTGATTTTTGAAACGGTCCCTGTGCTTATATCAAACTCTGGTTTTATGCATCACCCCACCTCTCCTTCCCCTTTATGCAGGCATAAGAGTGTTTTCTAAATGTGAGACTCTGTTCTCTTTCCTAACTCAGTTCACGTGTAGCCATGTTTACAGGATCTTCATAAGTGATATCTTATGATAAGTTTCTTTTTCTGTGTGACTTATTTCACTTAGAATCATCGTACCTGAATCCACTCACTTTGCTGCTACTGGTCTTATGACATTGATTTCATGGCTGAGGGATATTCCATCGTACGTAAGTACCACAATGTTTTGAACCATTTTTATATTTCCTGGGATATTTAAGGTGTACCCAAGTTGAGGTTCTTGTAGTCAGTGCAGCCCTAAATTTGGAGGTGGCTCTTTCTTATTGATTTTCAGTTTTCCCAAGGTATATTCCCTAGACTGGAAGTGGCCTTGGCTCTGTAGCTCTGTTGTTTACTTGTTTTAGGGAACACAATGCACTCCTCCAGTGAGGCAGTTGGCAATTTACATCCCGCCCATCAGCATAACAAGGCTCCCAGTTCTCCAGGGTCTGTCTTGCCTTTCTGGTTTTTACACATTTTGTGGATGTCCCTTTTGACCGGTGGGAAGTGATACTTCTTTGTAGTGCAGATTTGCATTGCCCGCTTGCTTGCTTCGCCAAAAAGGGCGTATGCGTTTTCTCCTGAATATATTCAGGAGAAAACGCATACGCCCTTTTTGGCCAAGTGCACCATTGTCCAAGTTGTGCCCCTCTTCCTGTGCTTTACAGGCGATTCCAAGGTACCTCTTGAAATCTGTTTCCTGCTATTTTGCCTCGCTTTCAAGTCCGCCTCGTTGACTTCCCTCAACAGATTTTTGGACGATAGTTGTCCTTTATCACTCTGCCAGTTTGTGAATTGATGTGCCCCTGAGCTCCATTTCTCAACTCGTTTTTTGTGAGCTGAACGCAAGTCCAAAATTTTGGATCATGTCCTATACTGGTTCCCGGTGGGTGGCTGAGACTTTGGTTAATTCTTCTTCCTGCCGGGAAATTAGAGTGACATGTGCCCGTCCAAATGCCTAACAGCTACTCTCTCATGGGTTCTCCCTCGTCCCTTCCATCCTCTGCCAAATTGGGAACCTGTGCCAACCAGGAGGTTAAAGGGCCTGTCTCTCCAAGTTGGGAGATTGATAGTAAGGCAGTTGGAAAGTCAAACTGGAGCACCAGGAGAGGGACTATTCGTTGAGTTTTAGAAACCTTTTGTATTCACAGTGTGTACATTCTATAGGTTTCCTGTACATGTTATAGCTGTAGTAATATTCCCTTGAACATGGAGAGTTGGGACCCATGGAATGGGGGCCATCCATTATTGCTTGAAAGGGTCTGCATTCGCTCACCCAATCTCACCAATCCTCTCAGTCCCAAGTGTCCAGCCTTATGCCACATCCAGCTGTCATTGTAGATAGGGTCTTTCCAGGTTTCCTCAGACACCCTGAAGGAATTGTAAAGAATTTCCCTGTTTTTTGGTTTTGCTTTTGAAATTCCTTTTTATAGTGGGTTTGAGCTGATTCTCGCTGCCATGTTTATGCCACTCTAGACACACTTGATTCCCTTATGGAGACATATCAATACATAGGTTTTAAGATTCTTACTAGTCAGATATATTCCTCTGTGGGAAATATGGGGTTTTGAGTCTCTTTCACTGAGGAAGGTGTAGGTCTTGTCTATTCCAAAGTTGGTTTTTGAAACGGTCCCTGTTCTTATATCAAACTCTGGTTTTATGCATCACCCCACCTCTCCTTCCCCTTTATGCAGGCATAAGAGTGTTTTCTAAATGTGAGACTCTGTTCTCTTTCCTAACTCAGTTCACGTGTAGCCATGTTTACAGGATCTTCATAAGTGATATCTTATGATAAGTTTCTTTTTCTGTGTGACTTATTTCACTTAGAATCATCGTACCTGAATCCACTCACTTTGCTGCTACTGGTCTTATGACATTGATTTCATGGCTGAGGGATATTCCATCGTACGTAAGTACCACAATGTTTTGAACCATTTTTATATTTCCTGGGATATTTAAGGTGTACCCAAGTTGAGGTTCTTGTAGTCAGTGCAGCCCTGAATTTGGAGGTGGCTCTTTCTTATTGATTTTCAGTTTTCCCAAGGTATATTCCCTAGACTGGAAGTGGCCTTGGCTCTGTAGCTCTGTTGTTTACTTGTTTTAGGGAACACAATGCACTCCTCCAGTGAGGCAGTTGGCAATTTACATCCCACCCATCAGCATAACAAGGCTCCCAGTTCTCCAGGGCCTGTCTTGCCTTTCTGGTTTTTACACATTTTGTGGATGTCCCTTTTGACCGGTGGGAAATGATACTTCTTTGTAGTGCAGATTTGCATTGCCCGCTTGCTTGCTTGGCCAAAAAGGGCGTATGCGTTTTCTCCTGAATATATTCAGGAGAAAACGCATACGCCCTTTTTGGCCAAGTGCACCATTGTCCAAGTTGTGCCCCTCTTCCTGTGCTTTACAGGCGATTCCAAGGTACCTCTTGAAATCTGTTTCCTGCTATTTTGCCTCGCTTTCAAGTCCGCCTCGTTGACTTCCCTCAACAGATTTTTGGACGATAGTTGTCCTTTATCACTCTGCCAGTTTGTGAATTGCTGTGCCCCTGAGCTCCATTTCTCAACTCGTTTTTTGTGAGCTGAACGCAAGTCCAAAATTTTGGATCGTGTCCTATACTGGTTCCCGGTGGGTGGCTGAGACTTTGGTTAATTCTTCTTCCTGCCGGGAAATTAGAGTGACATGTGCCCGTCCAAATGCCTAACAGCTACTCTCTCATGGGTTCTCCCTCGTCCCTTCCATCCTCTGCCAAATTGGGAACCTGTGCAAACCAGGAGGTTAAAGGGCCTGTCTCTCCAAGTTGGGAGATTGATAGTAAGGCAGTTGGAAAGTCAAACTGGAGCACCAGGAGAGGGACTATTCGTTGAGTTTTAGAAACCTTTCGTATTCACAGTGTGTACATTCTATAGGTTTCCTGTACATGTTATAGCTGTAGTAATATTCCCTTGAACATGGAGAGTTGGGACCCATGGAATGGGGGCCATGCATTATTGCTTGAAAGGGTCTGCATTCGCTCACCCAATCTCACCAATCCTCTCAGTCCCAAGTGTCCAGCCTTATGCCACATCCAGCTGTCATTGTAGATAGGGTCTTTCCAGGTTTCCTCAGACACCCTGAAGGAATTGTAAAGAATTTCCCTGTTTTTTGGTTTTGCTTTTGAAATTCCTTTTTATAGTGGGTTTGAGCTGATTCTCGCTGCCATGTTTATGCCACTCTAGACACACTTGATTCCCTTATGGAGACATATCAATACATAGGTTTTAAGATTCTTACTAGTCAGATATATTCCTCTGTGGGAAATATGGGGTTTTGAGTCTCTTTCACTGAGGAAGGTGTAGGTCTTGTCTATTCCAAAGTTGGTTTTGGAAACGGTCCCTGTGCTTATATCAAACTCTGGTTTTATGCATCACCCCACCTCTCCTTCCCCTTTATGCAGGCATAAGAGTGTTTTCTAAATGTGAGACTCTGTTCTCTTTCCTAACTCAGTTCACGTGTAGCCATGTTTACAGGATCTTCATAAGTGATATCTTATGATAAGTTTCTTTTTCTGTGTGACTTATTTCACTTAGAATCATCGTACCTGAATCCACTCACTTTGCTGCTACTGGTCTTATGACATTGATTTCATGGCTGAGGGATATTCCATCGTACGTAAGTACCACAATGTTTTGAACCATTTTTATATTTCCTGGGATATTTAAGGTGTACCCAAGTTGAGGTTCTTGTAGTCAGTGCAGCCCTGAATTTGGAGGTGGCTCTTTCTTATTGATTTTCAGTTTTCCCAAGGTATATTCCCTAGACTGGAAGTGGCCTTGGCTCTGTAGCTCTGTTGTTTACTTGTTTTAGGGAACACAATGCACTCCTCCAGTGAGGCAGTTGGCAATTTACATCCCACCCATCAGCATAACAAGGCTCCCAGTTCTCCAGGGCCTGTCTTGCCTTTCTGGTTTTTACACATTTTGTGGATGTCCCTTTTGACCGGTGGGAAATGATACTTCTTTGTAGTGCAGATTTGCATTGCCCGCTTGCTTGCTTGGCCAAAAAGGGCGTATGCGTTTTCTCCTGAATATATTCAGGAGAAAACGCATACGCCCTTTTTGGCCAAGTGCACCATTGTCCAAGTTGTGCCCCTCTTCCTGTGCTTTACAGGCGATTCCAAGGTACCTCTTGAAATCTGTTTCCTGCTATTTTGCCTCGCTTTCAAGTCCGCCTCGTTGACTTCCCTCAACAGATTTTTGGACGATAGTTGTCCTTTATCACTCTGCCAGTTTGTGAATTGCTGTGCCCCTGAGCTCCATTTCTCAACTCGTTTTTTGTGAGCTGAACGCAAGTCCAAAATTTTGGATCGTGTCCTATACTGGTTCCCGGTGGGTGGCTGAGACTTTGGTTAATTCTTCTTCCTGCCGGGAAATTAGAGTGACATTTGCCCGTCCAAATGCCTAACAGCTACTCTCTCATCGGTTCTCCCTCGTCCTTTCCATCCTCTGGCAAATTGGGAACCTGTGCAAACCAGGAGGTTAAAGGGCCTGTCTCTCCAAGTTGGGAGATTGATAGTAAGGCAGTTGGAAAGTCAAACTGGAGCACAAGGAGACGGACTATTCGTTGAGTTATAGAAACCTTTCGTATTCACAGTGTGTCTATTCTCTAGGTTTCCTGTACATGTTATAGCTGTAGTAATATTCCCTTGAACCTGGAGAGTTGGGACCCATGGAATGGGGGCCATGCATTATTGCTTGAAAGGGTCTGCATTCGCTCACCCAATCTCACCAATCCTCTCAGTCCCAAGTGTCCAGCCTTATGCCACATCCAGCTGTCATTGTAGATAGGGTCTTTCCAGGTTTCCTCAGACACCCTGAAGGAATTGTAAAGAATTTCCCTGTTTTTTGGTTTTGCTTTTGAAATTCCTTTTTATAGTGGGTTTGAGCTGATTCTCGCTGCCATGTTTATGCCACTCTAGACACACTTGATTCCCTTATGGAGACATATCAATACATAGGTTTTAAGATTCTTACTAGTCAGATATATTCCTCTGTGGGAAATATGGGGTTTTGAGTCTCTTTCACTGAGGAAGGTGTATGTCTTGTCTATTCCAAAGTTGGTTTTTGAAACGGTCCCTGTGCTTATATCAAACTCTGGTTTTATGCATCACCCCACCTCTCCTTCCCCTTTATGCAGGCATAAGAGTGTTTTCTAAATGTGAGACTCTGTTCTCTTTCCTAACTCAGTTCACGTGTAGCCATGTTTACAGGATCTTCATAAGTGATATCTTATGATAAGTTTCTTTTTCTGTGTGACTTATTTCATTTAGAATCATCGTACCTGAATCCACTCACTTTGCTGCTACTGGTCTTATGACATTGATTTCATGGCTGAGGGATATTCCATCGTACGTAAGTACCACAATGTTTTGAACCATTTTTATATTTCCTGGGATATTTAAGGTGTACCCAAGTTGAGGTTCTTGTAGTCAGTGCAGCCCTGAATTTGGAGGTGGCTCTTTCTTATTGATTTTCAGTTTTCCCAAGGTATATTCCCTAGACTGGAAGTGGCCTTGGCTCTGTAGCTCTGTTGTTTACTTGTTTTAGGGAACACAATGCACTCCTCCAGTGAGGCAGTTGGCAATTTACATCCCACCCATCAGCATAACAAGGCTCCCAGTTCTCCAGGGCCTGTCTTGCCTTTCTGGTTTTTACACATTTTGTGGATGTCCCTTTTGACCCGTGGGAAATGATACTTCTTTGTAGTGCAGATTTGCATTGCCCGCTTGCTTGCTTGGCCAAAAAGGGCGTATGCGTTTTCTCCTGAATATATTCAGGAGAAAACGCATACGCCCTTTTTGGCCAAGTGCACCATTGTCCAAGTTGTGCCCCTCTTCCTGTGCTTTACAGGCGATTCCAAGGTACCTCTTGAAATCTGTTTCCTGCTATTTTGCCTCGCTTTCAAGTCCGCCTCGTTGACTTCCCTCAACAGATTTTTGGACGATAGTTGTCCTTTATCACTCTGCCAGTTTGTGAATTGCTGTGCCCCTGAGCTCCATTTCTCAACTCGTTTTTTGTGAGCTGAACGCAAGTCCAAAATTTTGTATCCTGTCCTATACTGGTTCCCGGTGGGTGGCTGAGACTTTGGTTAATTCTTCTTCCTGCCGGGAAATTAGAGTGACATGTGCCCGTCCAAATGCCTAACAGCTACTCTCTCATGGGTTCTCCCTCGTCCCTTCCATCCTCTGCCAAATTGGGAACCTGTGCAAACCAGGAGGTTAAAGGGCCTGTCTCTCCAAGTTGGGAGATTGATAGTAAGGCAGTTGGAAAGTCAAACTGGAGCACCAGGAGAGGGACTATTCGTTGAGTTTTAGAAACCTTTCGTATTCACAGTGTGTACATTCTATAGGTTTCCTGTACATGTTATAGCTGTAGTAATATTCCCTTGAACATGGAGAGTTGGGACCCATGGAATGGGGGCCATGCATTATTGCTTGAAAGGGTCTGCATTCGCTCACCCAATCTCACCAATCCTCTCAGTCCCAAGTGTCCAGCCTTATGCCACATCCAGCTGTCATTGTAGATAGGGTCTTTCCAGGTTTCCTCAGACACCCTGAAGGAATTGTAAAGAATTTCCCTGTTTTTTGGTTTTGCTTTTGAAATTCCTTTTTATAGTGGGTTTGAGCTGATTCTCGCTGCCATATTTATGCCACTCTAGACACACTTGATTCCCTTATGGAGACATATCAATACATAGGTTTTAAGATTCTTACTAGTCAGATATATTCCTCTGTGGGAAATATGGGGTTTTGAGTCTCTTTCACTGAGGAAGGTGTAGGTCTTGTCTATTCCAAAGTTGGTTTTTGAAACGGTCCCTGTGCTTATATCAAACTCTGGTTTTATGCATCACCCCACCTCTCCTTCCCCTTTATGCAGGCATAAGAGTGTTTTCTAAATGTGAGACTCTGTTCTCTTTCCTAACTCAGTTCACGTGTAGCCATGTTTACAGGATCTTCATAAGTGATATCTTATGATAAGTTTCTTTTTCTGTGTGACTTATTTCACTTAGAATCATCGTACCTGAATCCACTCACTTTGCTGCTACTGGTCTTATGACATTGATTTCATGGCTGAGGGATATTCCATCGTACGTAAGTACCACAATGTTTTGAACCATTTTTATATTTCCTGGGATATTTAAGGTGTACCCAAGTTGAGGTTCTTGTAGTCAGTGCAGCCCTAAATTTGGAGGTGGCTCTTTCTTATTGATTTTCAGTTTTCCCAAGGTATATTCCCTAGACTGGAAGTGGCCTTGGCTCTGTAGCTCTGTTGTTTACTAGTTTTAGGGAACACAATGCACTCCTCCAGTGAGGCAGTTGGCAATTTACATCCCGCCCATCAGCATAACAAGTCTCCCAGTTCTCCAGGGCCTGTCTTGCCTTTCTGGTTTTTACACATTTTGTGGATGTCCCTTTTGACCGGTGGGAAGTGATACTTCTTTGTAGTGCAGATTTGCATTGCCCGCTTGCTTGCTTGGCCAAAAAGGGCGTATGCGTTTTCTCCTGAATATATTCAGGAGAAAACGCATACGCCCTTTTTGGCCAAGTGCACCATTGTCCAAGTTGTGCCCCTCTTCCTGTGCTTTACAGGCGATTCCAAGGTACCTCTTGAAATCTGTTTCCTGCTATTTTGCCTCGCTTTCAAGTCCGCCTCGTTGACTTCCCTCAACAGATTTTTGGACGATAGTTGTCCTTTATCACTCTGCCAGTTTGTGAATTGCTGTGCCCCTGAGCTCCATTTCTCAACTCGTTTTTTGTGAGCTGAACGCAAGTCCAAAATTTTGGATCATGTCCTATACTGGTTCCCGGTGGGTGGCTGAGACTTTGGTTAATTCTTCTTCCTGCCGGGAAATTAGAGTGACATGTGCCCGTCCAAATGCCTAACAGCTACTCTCTCATGGGTTCTCCCTCGTCCCTTCCATCCTCTGCCAAATTGGGAACCTGTGCAAACCAGGAGGTTAAAGGGCCTGTCTCTCCAAGTTGGGAGATTGATAGTAAGGCAGTTGGAAAGTCAAACTGGAGCACCAGGAGAGGGACTATTCGTTGAGTTTTAGAAACCTTTCGTATTCACAGTGTGTACATTCTATAGGTTTCCTGTACATGTTATAGCTGTAGTAATATTCCCTTGAACATGGAGAGTTGGGACCCATGGAATGGGGGCCATGCATTATTGCTTGAAAGGGTCTGCATTCGCTCACCCAATCTCACCAATCCTCTCAGTCCCAAGTGTCCAGCCTTATGCCACATCCAGCTGTCATTGTAGATAGGGTCTTTCCAGGTTTCCTCAGACACCCTGAAGGAATTGTAAAGAATTTCCCTGTTTTTTGGTTTTGCTTTTGAAATTCCTTTTTATAGTGGGTTTGAGCTGATTCTCGCTGCCATGTTTATGCCACTCTAGACACACTTGATTCCCTTATGGAGACATATCAATACATAGGTTTTAAGATTCTTACTAGTCAGATATATTCCTCTGTGGGAAATATGGGGTTTTGAGTCTCTTTCACTGAGGAAGGTGTAGGTCTTGTCTATTCCAAAGTTGGTTTTGGAAACGGTCCCTGTGCTTATATCAAACTCTGGTTTTATGCATCACCCCACCTCTCCTTCCCCTTTATGCAGGCATAAGAGTGTTTTCTAAATGTGAGACTCTGTTCTCTTTCCTAACTCAGTTCACGTGTAGCCATGTTTACAGGATCTTCATAAGTGATATCTTATGATAAGTTTCTTTTTCTGTGTGACTTATTTCACTTAAAATCATCGTACCTGAATCCACTCACTTTGCTGCTACTGGTCTTATGACATTGATTTCATGGCTGAGGGATATTCCATCGTACGTAAGTACCACAATGTTTTGAACCATTTTTATATTTCCTGGGATATTTAAGGTGTACCCAAGTTGAGGTTCTTGTAGTCAGTGCAGCCCTGAATTTGGAGGTGGCTCTTTCTTATTGATTTTCAGTTTTCCCAAGGTATATTCCCTAGACTGGAAGTGGCCTTGGCTCTGTAGCTCTGTTGTTTACTTGTTTTAGGGAACACAATGCACTCCTCCAGTGAGGCAGTTGGCAATTTACATCCCACCCATCAGCATAACAAGGCTCCCTGTTCTCCAGGGCCTGTCTTGCCTTTCTGGTTTTTACACATTTTGTGGATGTCCCTTTTGACCGGTGGGAAATGATACTTCTTTGTAGTGCAGATTTGCATTGCCCGCTTGCTTGCTTGGCCAAAAAGGGCGTATGCGTTTTCTCCTGAATATATTCAGGAGAAAACGCATACGCCCTTTTTGGCCAAGTGCACCATTGTCCAAGTTGTGCCCCTCTTCCTGTGCTTTACAGGCGATTCCAAGGTACCTCTTGAAATCTGTTTCCTGCTATTTTGCCTCGCTTTCAAGTCCGCCTCGTTGACTTCCCTCAACAGATTTTTGGACGATAGTTGTCCTTTATCACTCTGCCAGTTTGTGAATTGCTGTGCCCGTGAGCTCCATTTCTCAACTCGTTTTTTGTGAGCTGAACGCAAGTCCAAAATTTTGGATCGTGTCCTATACTGGTTCCCGGTGGGTGGCTGAGACTTTGGTTAATTCTTCTTCCTGCCGGGAAATTAGAGTGACATGTGCCCGTCCAAATGCCTAACAGCTACTCTCTCATGGGTTCTCCCTCGTCCCTTCCATCCTCTGCCAAATTGGGAACCTGTGCAAACCAGGAGGTTAAAGGGCCTGTCTCTCCAAGTTGGGAGATTGATAGTAAGGCAGTTGGAAAGTCAAACTGGAGCACCAGGAGAGGGACTATTCGTTGAGTTTTAGAAACCTTTCGTATTCACAGTGTGTACATTCTATAGGTTTCCTGTACATGTTATAGCTGTAGTAATATTCCCTTGAACATGGAGAGTTGGGACCCATGGAATGGGGGCCATGCATTATTGCTTGAAAGGGTCTGCATTCGCTCACCCAATCTCACCAATCCTCTCAGTCCCAAGTGTCCAGCCTTATGCCACATCCAGCTGTCATTGTAGATAGGGTCTTTCCAGGTTTCCTCAGACACCCTGAAGGAATTGTAAAGAATTTCCCTGTTTTTTGGTTTTGCTTTTGAAATTCCTTTTTATAGTGGGTTTGAGCTGATACTCGCTGCCATGTTTATGCCACTCTAGACACACTTGATTCCCTTATGGAGACATATCAATACATAAGTTTTAAGATTCTTACTAGTCAGATATATTCCTCTGTGGGAAATATGGGGTTTTGAGTCTCTTTCACTGAGGAAGGTGTCGGTCTTGTCAATTCCAAAGTTGGTTTTTGAAACGGTCCCTGTGCTTATATCAAACTCTGGTTTTATGCATCACCCCACCTCTCCTTCCCCTTTATGCAGGCATAAGAGTGTTTTCTAAATGTGAGACTCTGTTCTCTTTCCTAACTCAGTTCACGTGTAGCCATGTTTACAGGATCTTCATAAGTGATATCTTATGATAAGTTTCTTTTTCTGTGTGACTTATTTCACTTAGAATCATCGTACCTGAATCCACTCACTTTGTTGCTACTGGTCTTATGACATTGATTTCATGGCTGAGGGATATTCCATCGTACGTAAGTACCACAATGTTTTGAACCATTTTTATATTTCCTGGGATATTTAAGGTGTACCCAAGTTGAGGTTCTTGTAGTCAGTGCAGCCCTAAATTTGGAGGTGGCTCTTTCTTATTGATTTTCAGTTTTCCCAAGGTATATTCCCTAGACTGGAAGTGGCCTTGGCTCTGTAGCTCTGTTGTTTACTTGTTTTAGGGAACACAATGCACTCCTCCAGTGAGGCAGTTGGCAATTTACATCCCGCCCATCAGCATAACAAGGCTCCCAGTTCTCCAGGGCCTGTCTTGCCTTTCTGGTTTTTACACATTTTGTGGATGTCTCTTTTGACCGGTGGGAAATGATACTTCTTTGTAGTGCAGATTTGCATTGCCCGCTTGCTTGCTTGGCCAAAAAGGGCGTATGCGTTTTCTCCTGAATATATTCAGGAGAAAACGCATACGCCCTTTTTGGCCAAGTGCACCATTGTCCAAGTTGTGCCCCTCTTCCTGTGCTTTACAGGCGATTCCAAGGTACCTCTTGAAATCTGTTTCCTGCTATTTTGCCTCGCTTTGAAGTCCGCCTCGTTGACTTCCCTCAACAGATTTTTGGACGATAGTTGTCCTTTATCACTCTGCCAGTTTGTGAATTGCTGTGCCCCTGAGCTCCATTTCTCAACTCGTTTTTTGTGAGCTGAACGCAAGTCCAAAATTTTGGATCGTGTCCTATACTGGTTCCCGGTGGGTGGCTGAGACTTTGGTTAATTCTTCTTCCTGCCGGGAAATTAGAGTGACATGTGCCCGTCCAAATGACTAACAGCTACTCTCTCATGGGTTCTCCCTCGTCCTTTCCATCCTCTGGCAAATTGGGAACCTGTGCAAACCAGGAGGTTAAAGGGCCTGTCTCTCCAAGTTGGGAGATTGATAGTAAGGCAGTTGGAAAGTCAAACTGGAGCACAAGGAGAGGGACTATTCGTTGAGTTATAGAAACCTTTCGTATTCACAGTGTGTCTATTCTCTAGGTTTCCTGTACATGTTATAGCTGTAGTAATATTCCCTTGAACCTGGAGAGTTGGGACCCATGGAATGGGGGCCATGCATTATTGCTTGAAAGGGTCTGCATTTGCTCACCCAATCTCACCAATCCTCTCCGTGCCAAGTGTCCAGCCTTATGCCACATCCAGCTGTCATTGTAGATAGGGTCTTTCCAGGTTTCCTCAGACACCCTGAAGGAATTGTAAAGAATTTCCCTGTTTTTTGGGTTTGCTTTTGAAATTCCTTTTTATATTGGGTTTGAGCTGATTCTCGTTGCCATGTTTATGCCACTCTAGACACACTTGATTCCCTTATGGAGTCATATCAATACATAGGTTTTAAGATTCTTACTAGTCAGATCTATTCCTCTGCGGGAAATATGGGGTTTTGAGTCTCTTTCACTGAGGAAGGTGTAGGTCTTGTCTATTCCAAAGTTGGTTTTTGGAACGGTCCCTGTGCTTATATCAAACTCTGGTTTTATGCATCACCCCACCTCTCCATCCCCTTTATGCAGGCATAAGAGTGTTTTCTAAATGTGAGACTCTGTTCTCTTTCCTAACTCAATTCACGTGTAGCCATGTTTACAGGATCTTCATAAGTGATATCTTATGATAAGTTTCTTTTTCTGTGTGACTTATTTCACTTAGAATCATCGTACCTGAATCCACTCACTTTGCTGCTACTGGTCTTATGACATTGATTTCATGGCTGAGGGATATTCCATCGTACGTAAGTACCACAATGTTTTGAACCATTTTTATATTTCCTGGCATATTTAAGGTGTACCCAAGTTGAGGTTCTTGTAGTCAGTG
This sequence comes from Mesoplodon densirostris, assembly GCF_025265405.1. Taxonomy (NCBI): domain Eukaryota; kingdom Metazoa; phylum Chordata; class Mammalia; order Artiodactyla; family Ziphiidae; genus Mesoplodon; species Mesoplodon densirostris. The sequence continues at coordinate 4,738,487 of NW_026778199.1, read as the reverse complement.
CAGCCCTAAATTTGGAGGTGGCTCTTTCTTATTGATTTTCAGTTTTCCCAAGGTATATTCCCTAGACTGGAAGTGGCCTTGGCTCGGTAGCTCTGTTGTTTACTTGTTTTAGGGAACACAATGCACTCCTCCAGTGAGGCAGTTGGCAATTTACATCCCGCCCATCAGCATAACAAGGCTCCCAGTTCTCCAGGGCCTGTCTTGCCTTTCTGGTTTTTACACATTTTGTGGATGTCCCTTTTGACCGGTGGGAAGTGATACTTCTTTGTAGTGCAGATTTGCATTGCCCGCTTGCTTGCTTGGCCAAAAAGGGCGTATGCGTTTTCTCCTGAATATATTCAGGAGAAAACGCATACGCCCTTTTTGGCCAAGTGCACCATTGTCCAAGTTGTGCCCCTCTTCCTGTGCTTTACAGGCGATTCCAAGGTACCTCTTGAAATCTGTTTCCTGCTATTTTGCCTCGCTTTCAAGTCCGCCTCGTTGACTTCCCTCAACAGATTTTTAGACGATAGTTGTCCTTTATCACTCTGCCAGTTTGTGAATTGCTGTGCCCCTGAGCTCCATTTCTCAACTCGTTTTTTGTGAGCTGAACACAAGTCCAAAATTTTGGATCATGTCCTATACTGGTTCCCGGTGGGTGGCTGAGACTTTGGTTAATTCTTCTTCCTGCCGGGAAAGTAGAGTGACATGTGCCCGTCCAAATGCCTAACAGCTACTCTCTCATGGGTTCTCCCTCGTCCCTTCCATCCTCTGCCAAATTGGGAACCTGTGCAAACCAGGAGGTTAAAGGGCCTGTCTCTCCAAGTTGGGAGATTGATAGTAAGGCAGTTGGAAAGTCAAACTGGAGCACCAGGAGAGGGACTATTCGTTGAGTTTTAGAAACCTTTCGTATTCACAGTGTGTCCATTCTCTGGGTTTCCTGTACATGTTATAGCTGTAGTAATATTCCCTTGAACATGGAGAGTTGGGACCCATGGAATGGGGGCCATGCATTATTGCTTGAAAGGGTCTGCATTCGCTCACCCAATCTCACCAATCCTCTCAGGCCCAAGTGTCCAGCCTTATGCCATATCCAGCTGTCATTGTAGATAGGGTCTTTCCAGGTTTCCTCAGACACCCTGAAGGAATTGTAAAGAATTTCCCTGTTTTTTGGTTTTGCTTTTGAAATTCCTTTTTATAGTGGGTTTGAGCTGATTCTCGCTGCCATGTTTATGCCACTCTAGACACACTTGATTCCATTATGGAGACATATCAATACATAGGTTTTAAGATTCTTACTAGTCAGATATATTCCTCTGCGGGAAATATGGGGTTTTGAGTCTCTTTCACTGAGGAAGGTGTAGGTCTTGTCTATTCCAAAGTTGGTTTTTGGAACGGTCCCTGTGCTTATATCAAACTCTGGTTTTATGCATCACCCCACCTCTCCATCCCCTGTATGCAGGCATAAGAGTGTTTTCTAAATGTGAGACTCTGTTCTCTTTCCTAACTCAGTTCACGTGTAGCCATGTTTACAGGATCTTCATAAGTGATATCTTATGATAAGTTTCTTTTTCTGTGTGACTTATTTCACTTAGAATCATCGTACCTGAATCCACTCACTTTGCTGCTACTGGTCTTATGACATTGATTTCATGGCTGAGGGATATTCCATCATACGTAAGTACCACAATATTTTGAACCATTTTTATATTTCCTGGGATATTTAAGGTGTACCCAAGTTGAGGTTCTTGTAGTCAGTGCAGCCCTAAATTTGGAGGTGGCTCTTTCTTATTGATTTTCAGTTTTCCCAAGGTATATTCCCTAGACTGGAAGTGGCCTTGGCTCTGTAGCTCTGTTGTTTACTAGTTTTAGGGAACACAATGCACTCCTCCAGTGAGGCAGTTGGCAATTTACATCCCACCAATCAGCATAACAAAACTCCCAGTTCTCCAGGGCCTGTCTTGCCTTTCTGGTTTTTACACATTTTGTGGATGTCCCTTTTGACCGGTGGGAAGTGATACTTCTTTGTAGTGCAGATTTGCATTGCCCGCTTGCTTGCTTGGCCAAAAAGGGCGTATGCGTTTTCTCCTGAATATATTCAGGAGAAAACGCATACGCCCTTTTTGGCCAAGTGCACCATTGTCCAAGTTGTGCCCCTCTTCCTGTGCTTTACAGGCGATTCCAAGGTACCTCTTGAAATCTGTTTCCTGCTATTTTGCCTCGCTTTCAAGTCCGCCTCGTTGACTTCCCTCAACAGATTTTTGGACGATAGTTGTCCTTTATCACTCTGCCAGTTTGTGAATTGCTGTGCCCCTGAGCTCCATTTCTCAACTCGTTTTTTGTGAGCTGAACGCAAGTCCAAAATTTTGGATCGTGTCCTATACTGGTTCCCGGTGGGTGGCTGAGACTTTGGTTAATTCTTCTTCCTGCCGGGAAATTAGAGTAACATGTGCCCGTCCAAATGCCTAACAGCTACTGTCTCATGGGTTCTCCCTCGTCCCTTCCATCCTCTGCCAAATTGGGAACCTGTGCAAACCAGGAGGTTAAAGGGCCTGTCTCTCCAAGTTGGGAGATTGATAGTAAGGCAGTTGGAATGTCAAACTGGAGCCCCAGGAGAGGGACTCTTCGTTGAGTTTTAGAAACCTTTCGTATTCACAGTGTGTACATTCTATAGGTTTCCTGTACATGTTATAGCTGTAGTAATATTCCCTTGAACATGGAGAGTTGGGACCCATGGAATGGGGGCCATGCATTATTGCTTGAAAGGGTCTGCATTCGCTCACCCAATCTCACCAATCCTCTCAGTCCCAAGTGTCCAGCCTTATGCCACATCCAGCTGTCATTGTAGATAGGGTCTTTCCAGGTTTCCTCAGACACCCTGAAGGAATTGTAAAGAATTTCCCTGTTTTTTGGTTTTGCTTTTGAAATTCCTTTTTATAGTGGGTTTGAGCTGATACTCGCTGCCATGTTTATGCCACTCTAGACACACTTGATTCCCTTATGGAGACATATCAATACATAAGTTTTAAGATTCTTACTAGTCAGATATATTCCTCTGTGGGAAATATGGGGTTTTGAGTCTCTTTCACTGAGGAAGGTGTCGGTCTTGTCAATTCCAAAGTTGGTTTTTGAAACGGTCCCTGTGCTTATATCAAACTCTGGTTTTATGCATCACCCCACCTCTCCTTCCCCTTTATGCAGGCATAAGAGTGTTTTCTAAATGTGAGACTCTGTTCTCTTTCCTAACTCAGTTCACGTGTAGCCATGTTTACAGGATCTTCATAAGTGATATCTTATGATAAGTTTCTTTTTCTGTGTGACGTATTTCACTTAGAATCATCGTACCTGAATCCACTCACTTTGTTGCTACTGGTCTTATGACATTGATTTCATGGCTGAGGGATATTCCATCGTACGTAAGTACCACAATGTTTTGAACCATTTTTATATTTCCTGGGATATTTAAGGTGTACCCAAGTTGAGGTTCTTGTAGTCAGTGCAGCCCTAAATTTGGAGGTGGCTCTTTCTTATTGATTTTCAGTTTTCCCAAGGTATATTCCCTAGACTGGAAGTGGCCTTGGCTCTATAGCTCTGTTGTTTACTTGTTTTAGGGAACACAATGCACTCCTCCAGTGAGGCAGTTGGCAATTTACATCCCACCCATCAGCATAACAAGGCTCCCAGTTCTCCAGGGCCTGTCTTGCCTTTCTGGTTTTTACACATTTTGTGGATGTCCCTTTTAACCGGTGGGAAATGATACTTCTTTGTAGTGCAGATTTGCATTGCCCGCTTGCTTGCTTGGCCAAAAAGGGCGTATGCGTTTTCTCCTGAATATATTCAGGAGAAAATGCATACGCCCTTTTTGGCCAAGTGCACCATTGTCCAAGTTTTGCCCCTCTTCCTGTGCTTTACAGGCGATTCCAAGGTACCTCTTGAAATCTGTTTCATGCCATTTTGCCTCGCTTTCAACTCCGCCTCGTTGACTTCCCTCAACAGATTGTTGGACGATAGTTGTCCTTTATCACTCTGCCAATTTGTGAATTGCTGTGCCCCTGAGCTCCATTTCTCAACTCGTTTTTTGTGAGCTGAACGCAAGTCCAAAATTTTGGATCGTGTCCTATACTGGTTCCCGGTGGGTGGCTGAGACGTTGGTTAATTCTTCTTCCTGCCGGGAAATTAGAGTGACATGTGCCCGTCCAAATGCCTAACAGCTACTCTCTCATGGGTTCTCCCTCGTCCTTTCCATCCTCTGCCAAATTGGGAACCTGTGCAAACCAGGAGGTTAAAGGGCCTGTCTCTCCAAGTTGGGAGATTGATAGTAAGGCAGTTGGAAAGTCAAACTGGAGCACCAGGAGAGGGACTATTCGTTGAGTTTTAGAAACCTTTCGTATTCACAGTGTGTCTATTCTCTAGGTTTCCTGTACATGTTATAGCTGTAGTAATATTCCCTTGAACCTGGAGAGTTGGGACCCATGGAATGGGGGCCATGCATTATTGCTTGAAAGGGTCTGCATTTGCTCACCCAATCTCACCAATCCTCTCAGTCCCAAGGTCCAGCCTTATGCCACATCCAGCTGTCATTGTAGATAGGGTCTTTCCAGGTTTCCTCAGACAACCTGAAGGAATTGTAAAGAATTTCCCTGTTTTTTGGTTTTGCTTTTGAAATTCCTTTTTATAGTGGGTTTCAGCTGATTCTCGCTGCCATGTTTATGCCACTCTAGACACACTTGATTCCCTTATGGAGTCATATCAATACATAGGTTTTAAGATTCTTACTAGTCAGATATATTCCTCTGCGGGAAATATGGGGTTTTGAGTCTCTTTCACTGAGGAAGGTGTAGGTCTTGTCTATTCCAAAGTTGGTTTTTGGAACGGTCCCTGTGCTTATATCAAACTCTGGTTTTATGCATCACCCCACCTCTCCTTCCCCTTTATGCAGGCATAAGAGTGTTTTCTAAATGTGAGACTCTGTTCTCTTTCCTAACTCAGTTCACGTGTAGCCATGTTTACAGGATCTTCATAAGTGATATCTTATGATAAGTTTCTTTTTCTGTGTGACTTATTTCACTTAGAATCATCGTACCTGAATGCACTCACTTTGCTGCTACTGGTCTTATGACATTGATTTCATGGCTGAGGGATATTCCATCGTACGTAAGTACCACAATGTTTTGAACCATTTTTATATTTCCTGGGATATTTAAGGTGTACCCAAGTTGAGGTTCTTGTAGTCAGTGCAGCCCTAAATTTGGAGGTGGCTCTTTCTTATTGATTTTCAGTTTTCCCAAGGTATATTCCCTAGACTGGAAGTGGCCTTGGCTCTGTAGCTCTGTTGTTTACTTGTTTTAGGGAACACAATGCACTCCTCCAGTGAGGCAGTTGGCAATTTACATCCCGCCCATCAGCATAACAAGGCTCCCAGTTCTCCAGGGCCTGTCTTGCCTTTCTGGTTTTTACACATTTTGTGGATGTCCCTTTTGACCGGTGGGAAGTGATACTTCTTTGTAGTGCAGATTTGCATTGCCCGCTTGCTTGCTTGGCCAAAAAGGGTGTATGCGTTTTCTCCTGAATATATTCAGGAGAAAACGCATACGCCCTTTTTGGCCAAGTGCACCATTGTCCAAGTTGTGCCCCTCTTCCTGTGCTTTACAGGCGATTCCAAGGTACCTCTTGAAATCTGTTTCCTGCTATTTTGCCTCGCTTTCAAGTCCGCCTCGTTGACTTCCCTCAACAGATTTTTGGACGATAGTTGTCCTTTATCACTCTGCCAGTTTGTGAATTGCTGTGCCCCTGAGCTCCATTTCTCAACTCGTTTTTTGTGAGCTGAACGCAAGTCCAAAATTTTGGATCGTGTCCTATACTGGTTCCCGGTGGGTGGCTGAGACTTTGGTTAATTCTTCTTCCTGCCGGGAAATTAGAGTGACATGTGCCCGTCCAAATGCCTAACAGCTACTGTCTCATGGGTTCTCCCTCGTCCCTTCCATCCTCTGCCAAATTGGGAACCTGTGCAAACCAGGAGGTTAAAGGGCCTGTCTCTCCAAGTTGGGAGATTGATAGTAAGGCAGTTGGAATGTCAAACTGGAGCCCCAGGAGAGGGACTCTTCGTTGAGTTTTAGAAACCTTTCGTATTCACAGTGTGTACATTCTATAGGTTTCCTGTACATGTTATAGCTGTAGTAATATTCCCTTGAACATGGAGAGTTGGGACCCATGGAATGGGGGCCATGCATTATTGCTTGAAAGGGTCTGCATTCGCTCACCCAATCTCACCAATCCTCTCAGTCCCAAGTGTCCAGCCTTATGCCACATCCAGCTGTCATTGTAGATAGGGTCTTTCCAGGTTTCCTCAGACACCCTGAAGGAATTGTAAAGAATTTCCCTGTTTTTTGGTTTTGCTTTTGAAATTCCTTTTTATAGTGGGTTTGAGCTGATACTCGCTGCCATGTTTATGCCACTCTAGACACACTTGATTCCCTTATGGAGACATATCAATACATAAGTTTTAAGATTCTTACTAGTCAGATATATTCCTCTGTGGGAAATATGGGGTTTTGAGTCTCTTTCACTAAGGAAGGTGTCGGTCTTGTCAATTCCAAAGTTAGTTTTTGAAACGGTCCCTGTGCTTATATCAAACTCTGGTTTTATGCATCACCCCACCTCTCCTTCCCCTTTATGCAGGCATAAGAGTGTTTTCTAAATGTGAGACTCTGTTCTCTTTCCTAACTCAGTTCACGTGTAGCCATGTTTACAGGATCTTCATAAGTGATATCTTATGATAAGTTTCTTTTTCTGTGTGATTTATTTCACTTAGAATCATCGTACCTGAATCCACTCACTTTGCTGCTACTGGTCTTATGACATTGATTTCATGGCTGAGGGATATTCCATCGTACGTAAGTACCACAATGTTTTGAACCATTTTTATATTTCCTGGGATATTTAAGGTGTACCCAAGTTGAGGTTCTTGTAGTCAGTGCAGCCCTAAATTTGGAGGTGGCTCTTTCTTATTGATTTTCAGTTTTCCCAAGGTATATTCCCTAGACTGGAAGTGGCCTTGGCTCTGTAGCTCTGTTGTTTACTTGTTTTAGGGAACACAATGCACTCCTCCAGTGAGGCAGTTGGCAATTTACATCCCACCCATCAGCATAACAAGGCTCCCAGTTCTCCAGGGCCTGTCTTGCCTTTCTGGTTTTTACACATTTTGTGGATGTCCCTTTTGACCGGTGGGAAGTGATACTTCTTTGTAGTGCAGATTTGCATTGCCCGCTTGCTTGCTTGGCCAAAAAGGGTGTATGCGTTTTCTCCTGAATATATTCAGGAGAAAACGCATACGCCCTTTTTGGCCAAGTGCACCATTGTCCAAGTTGTGCCCCTCTTCCTGTGCTTTACAGGCGATTCCAAGGTACCTCTTGAAATCTGTTTCCTGCTATTTTGCCTCGCTTTCAAGTCCGCCTCGTTGACTTCCCTCAACAGATTTTTGGACGATAGTTGTCCTTTATCACTCTGCCAGTTTGTGAATTGCTGTGCCCCTGAGCTCCATTTCTCAACTCGTTTTTTGTGAGCTGAACGCAAGTCCAAAATTTTGGATCGTGTCCTATACTGGTTCCCGGTGGGTGGCTGAGACTTTGGTTAATTCTTCTTCCTGCCGGGAAATTAGAGTGACATGTGCCCGTCCAAATGCCTAACAGCTACTCTCTCATGGGTTCTCCCTCGTCCCTTCCATCCTCTGCCAAATTGGGAACCTGTGCAAACCAGGAGGTTAAAGGGCCTGTCTCTCCAAGTTGGGAGATTGATAGTAAGGCAGTTGGAAAGTCAAACTGGAGCACCAGGAGAGGGACTATTCGTTGAGTTTTAGAAACCTTTCGTATTCACAGTGTGTCCATTCTCTAGGTTTCCTGTACATGTTATAGCTGTAGTAATATTCCATTGAACCTGGAGAGTTGGGACCCATGGAATGGGGGCCATGCATTATTGCTTGAAAGGGTCTGCATTTGCTCACCCAATCTCACCAATCCTCTCAGTCCCAAGTGTCCAGCCTTATGCCACATCCAGCTGTCATTGTAGATAGGGTCTTTCCAGGTTTCCTCAGACACCCTGAAGGAATTGTAAAGAATTTCCCTGTTTTTTGGTTTTGCTTTTGAAATTCCTTTTTATAGTGGGTTTGAGCTGATTCTCGCTGCCATGTTTATGCCACTCTAGACACACTTGTTTCCCTTATGGAGACATATCAATACATAGGTTTTAAGATTCTTACTAGTCAGATATATTCCTCTGTGGGAAATATGGGATTTTGAGTCTCTTTCACTAAGGAAGGTGTCGGTCTTGTCAATTCCAAAGTTGGTTTTTGAAACGGTCCCTGTGCTTATATCAAACTCTGGTTTTATGCATCACGCCACCTCTCCATCCCCTTTATGCAGGCATAAGAGTGTTTTCTAAATGTGAGACTCTGTTCTCTTTCCTAACTCAGTTCACGTGTAGCCATGTTTACAGGATCTTCATAAGTGATATCTTATGATAAGTTTCTTTTTCTGTGTGACTTATTTCACTTAGAATCATCGTACCTGAATCCACTCACTTTGCTGCTACTGGTCTTACGACATTGATTTCATGGCTGAGGGATATTCCATCGTACGTAAGTACCACAATGTTTTGAACCATTTTTATATTTCCTGGGATATTTAAGGTGTACCCAAGTTGAGGTTCTTGTAGTCAGTGCAGCCCTAAATTTGGAGGTGGCTCTTTCTTATTGATTTTCAGTTTTCCCAAGGTATATTCCCTAGACTGGAAGTGGCCTTGGCTCTGTAGCTCTGTTGTTTACTTGTTTTAGGGAACACAATGCACTCCTCCAGTGAGGCAGTTGGCAATTTACATCCCGCCCATCAGCATAACAAGGCTCCCAGTTCTCCAGGGCCTGTCTTGCCTTTCTGGTTTTTACACATTTTGTGGATGTCCCTTTTGACCGGTGGGAAGTGATACTTCTTTGTAGTGCAGATTTGCATTGCCCGCTTGCTTGCTTGGCCAAAAAGGGCGTATGCGTTTTCTCCTGAATATATTCAGGAGAAAACGCATACCCCCTTTTTGGCCAAGTGCACCATTGTCCAAGTTGTGCCCCTCTTCCTGTGCTTTACAGGCGATTCCAACCTACCTCTTGAAATCTGTTTCCTGCTATTTTGACTCGCTTTCAAGTCCGCCTCGTTGACTTCCCTCAACAGATTTTTGGACGATAGTTGTCCTTTATCACTCTGCCAGTTTGTGAATTGCTGTGTCCCTGAGCTCCATTTCTCAACTCGTTTTTTTGTGAGCTGAACGCAAGTCCAAAATTTTGGATCATGTCCTATACTGGTTCCCGGTGGTTGGCTGAGACTTTGGTTAATTCTTCTTCCTGCCGGGAAATTAGAGTGACATGTGCCCGTCCAAATGCCTAACAGCTACTCTCTCATGGGTTCTCCCTCGTCCCTTCCATCCTCTGCCAAATTGGGAACCTGTGCAAACCAGGAGGTTAAAGGGCCTGTCTCTCCAAGTTGGGAGATTGATAGTAAGGCAGTTGGAAAGTCAAACTGGAGCACCAGGAGAGGGACTATTCATTGAGTTTTAGAAACCTTTCGTATTCACAGTGTGTACATTCTCTATGTTTCCTGTACATGTTATAGCTGTAGTAATATTCCCTTGAACATGGAGAGTTGGGACCCATGGAATGGGGGCCATGCATTATTGCTTGAAAGGGTCTGCATTTGCTCACCCAATCTCACCAATCCTCTCAGTCCCAAGGTCCAGCCTTATGCCACATCCAGCTGTCATTGTAGATAGGGTCTTTCCAGGTTTCCTCAGACACCCTGAAGGAATTGTAAAGAATTTCCCTGTTTTTTGGTTTTGCTTTTGAAATTCCTTTTTATAGTGGGTTTCAGCTGATTCTCGCTGCCATGTTTATGCCACTCTAGACACACTTGATTCCCTTATGGAGTCATATCAATACATAGGTTTTAAGATTCTTACTAGTCAGATATATTCCTCTGCGGGAAATATGGGGTTTTGAGTCTCTTTCACTGAGGAAGGTGTAGGTCTTGTCTATTCCAAAGTTGGTTTTTGGAACGGTCCCTGTGCTTATATCAAACTCTGGTTTTATGCATCACCCCACCTCTCCATCCCCTTTATGCAGGCATAAGAGTGTTTTCTAAATGTGAGACTCTGTTCTCTTTCCTAACTCAGTTCACGTGTAGCCATGTTTACAGGATCTTCATAAGTGATATCTTATGATAAGTTTCTTTTTCTGTGTGACTTATTTCACTTAGAATCATCGTACCTGAATCCACTCCCTTTGCTTCTACTGGTCTTATGACATTGATTTCATCGCTGAGGGATATTCCATCGTACGTAAGTACCACAATGTTTTGAACCATTTTTATATTTCCTGGGATATTTAAGGTGTACCCAAGTTGAGGTTCTTGTAGTCAGTGCAGCCCTAAATTTGGAGGTGGCTCTTTCTTATTGATTTTCAGTTTTCCCAAGGTATATTCCCTAGATGGAAGTGGCCTTGGCTCTGTAGCTCTGTTGTTTACTTGTTTTAGGGAACACAATGCACTCCTCCAGTGAGGCAGTTGGCAGTTTACATCCCGCCCATCAGCATAACAAGGCTCCCAGTTCTCCAGGGCCTGTCTTGCCTTTCTGGTTTTTACACATTTTGTGGATGTCCCTTTTGACCGGTGGGAAATGATACTTCTTTGTAGTGCAGATTTGCATTGCCCGCTTGCTTGCTTGGCCAAAAAGGGCGTATGCGTTTTCTCCTGTATATATTCAGGAGAAAACGCATACGCCCTTTTTGGCCAAGTGCACCATTGTCCAAGTTGTGCCCCTCTTCCTGTGCTTTACAGGCGATTCCAACGTACCTCTTCAAATATGTTTCCTGCTATTTTGCCTCGCTTTCAAGTCCGCCTCGTTGACTTCCCTCAACAGATTTTTGGACGATAGTTGTCCTTTATCACTCTGCCAGTTTGTGAATTGCTGTGCCCCTGAGCTCCATTTCTCAACTCGTTTTTTTGTGAGCTGAACGCAAGTCCAAAATTTTGGATCATGTCCTATACTGGTTCCCGGTGGGTGGCTGAGACTTTGGTTAATTCTTCTTCCTGCCGGGAAATTAGAGTGACATGTGCCAGTCCAAATGCTTAACAGCTACTCTCTCATGGGTTCTCCCTCGTCCCTTCCATCCTCTGCCAAATTGGGAACCTGTGCAAACCAGGAGGTTAAAGGGCCTGTCTCTCCAAGTTGGGAGATTGATAGTAAGGCAGTTGGAAAGTCAAACTGGAGCACCAGGAGAGGGACTATTCGTTGAGTTTTAGAAACCTTTCGTATTCACAGTGTGTCCATTCTCTAGGTTTCCTGTAAATTTTATAGCTGTAGTAATATTACCTTGAACCTGGAGAGTTGGGACCCATGGAATGGGGGCCATGCATTATTGCTTGAAAGGGTCTGCATTTGCTCACCCAATCTCACCAATCCTCTCAGTCCCAAGTGTCCAGCCTTATGCCACATCCAGCTGTCATTGTAGATAGGGTCTTTCCAGGTTTCCTCAGACACCCTGAAGGAATTGTAAAGAATTTCCCTGTTTTTTTGGTTTTGCTTTTGAAATTCCTTTTTATAGTGGGTTTCAGCTGATTCTCGCTGCCATGTTTATGCCACTCTAGACACACTTGATTCCCTTATGGAGACATATCAATACATAGGTTTTAAGATTCTTACTAGTCAGATATATTCCTCTGTGGGAAATATGGGGTTTTGAGTCTCTTTCACTGAGGATGGTGTAGGTCTTGTCTATTCCAAAGTTGGTTTTTGAAACGGTCCCTGTGCTTATATCAAACTCTGGTTTTATGCATCACCCCACCTCTCCTTACCCTTTATGCAGGCATAAGAGTGTTTTCTAAATGTGAGACTCTGTTCTCTTTCCTAACTCAGTTCACGTGTAGCCATGTTTACAGGATCTTCATAAGTGATATCTTATGATAAGTTTCTTTTTCTGTGTGACTTATTTCACTTAGAATCATCGTACCTGAATCCACTCACTTTGCTGCTACTGGTCTTATGACATTGATTTCATGGCTGAGGGATATTCCATCGTACGTAAGTACCACAATGTTTTGAACCATTTTTATATTTCCTGGGATATTTAAGGTGTACCCAAGTTGAGGTTCTTGTAGTCAGTGCAGCCCTAAATTTGGAGGTGGCTCTTTCTTATTGATTTTCAGTTTTCCCAAGGTATATTCCCTAGACTGGAAGTGGCCTTGGCTCTGTAGCTCTGTTGTTTACTTGTTTTAGGGAACACAATGCACTCCTCCAGTGAGGCAGTTGGCAATTTACATCCTGCCCATCAGCATAACAAGGCTCCCTGTTCTCCAGGGCCTGTCTTGCCTTTCTGGTTTTTACACATTTTGTGGATGTCCCTTTTGACCAGTGGGAAGTGATACTTCTTTGTAGTGCAGATTTGCATTGCCCGCTTGCTTGCTTGGCCAAAAAGGGTGTATGCGTTTTCTCCTGAATATATTCAGGAGAATACGCATACGGCCTTTTTGGCCAAGTGCATCAGTGTCAAAGTTGTGCCCCTCTTCCTGTGCTTTCAATGTGATTGCAACGTACCTCTTGAAATCTGTTTCCTGCTATTCAGCCTCGCTTTCAAGTCCGCCTCGTTGCCTTCCCTAAACAGATTTTTGGACGATAGTTGTCCTTTATTACTCTGTCAGTTTGTGAATTGCTGTGCCCCTGAGCTCCATTTTTCCACTCGTTTTTTGTGAGCTGAACGCAAGTCCAAAATTTTGGTTCAGGACCTATACTGGTTCCCAGTGGGTGGCTGAGACTTTGGTAAATTCTTCTTCCTACCAGGATATTAGAGTGACATGTGCTAGTCCAAATGCCTAAGAGCTACTCTCTCATTGGTACTCCCTCTTCCCTTTCATCCTCTGCCAAATTGGCAACCTGTGTGAACCAAGAGGTTAAGGGGCTGTCTCTCCAAGTTGGGGGATTGATAGTAAAGCCGTTGGAAATTCAAAACGGAGCACCAGGTGAGGGACTATTCATTGAGGTTTAGAATCCTTTCGTATTCACCCTGTGTCCATTCTCTAGGTTTTTCGTACATGTTATAGCTGTTGTAATATTTCCTTCAACCTGGAGAGTTGGGACCCAAGGAATGGGTGCCATGCCTTATTGCTTTAAAGGGTCTGCATTTGCTCACCCAATCTCACCAATCCTCTCAGTCCCAAGTGTCCAGCCTTATGCCACATCCAGCTGTCATTGTCGATAAGGTCATTCCACGTTTCATCAGAGACCCTGAAGGAATTGTAAAGAATTTCCCTGTTTTTTTGTTTTGTTTTTGAAATTCCTTTTTATAGTGGGTTTGAGCTGATTCTCGCTGCCATGTTTATGCCAGTCTAGACACACTTGATTCCCTTACGCAGACATATCAATACATAGGTTTTAAGATTCTTACTAGTGAGATATATTCCTCTGCGGTAAATATGGGGTTTTGAGTCCCTTTCACTGAGGAAGTTGTAGGTCTTGTCTGTTCCATAGTTGGTTTCTGGAACGTTATTTGTACTTATATCAAACTCTGGTTTTATGCATCACCCCACCTCTCCTTCCCCCTTAAGCAGTCATAAGAGTTTTTACTAAATGAGAGACTCTGTTCTCTTTCCTAACTCAGTTCATGTGTAGCCATGTTTACAGGATCTTCATAAGTGATATCTTATGATAAGATTATTTTTCTGTGTGACTAATTTCCCTTAGATTCATCATACCTAAATCCACTCCTTATGCTGCTTCTGGCCTTATATACATTGATTTCATGTCTGAGTGATATTCCATTGTGCAAAATTACCACAAGTTCTTTATGCATTTCTCTTTTTCCTGGCATATTTTAGGTGTACCAAAGTTGAGGTCCTTGTATGCAGAGCAGCCCTAAATTTTGGGGTGCCTGTGTCTTATTGATATTTAATCTTCCCAAGTTATATACCCATGAGTTGAAGTCCCCTTTGCTCGGGGGCTTTGTATTTTAGATGTTTTAGGAAACAGCATACACTTCTTCAGAATGGCTCTTGGATATTTATACCCCACCCATCAGCGTGACTAGGCTCCCTGTTTTCCATGGCCTCTCCTGCATTTCTGGTTTGCACACATTTTTTGGATGGCCTTTCTGAGCAGTGGAAATTGAGACTTCTTTGTTGTGTGGATTTGCATTTCCCTCTTGTTTGGTTGGCCAAAATCTCTGTATGTGTTTTTTTCCTGAAGATATTCACGAAAAAAACGCATACACCCTTTTGCCCAACTGCATCATTTTAGAAATTCTGCTGCTTTTCATATGCTTTAAATGTGAGTAGAATCTACCTTTTGAAATCTGTTTCCTGCAATTCTGCCTCTCATTCAGATCCTCTTCGTTGCCTTACCTGAATATATTTTTGGACGTTGGTTATCATTTATATCTTTGCAGGTCTTTGAATTGTCTGCTCCTGAGCTCCATTTTGCAACTCGCTTTTTTTGTGAGCTGGCCGCCAAACCATTGGATTGCTTCCGGCCCTATTCTGGTTCTGGGGAGGCAGGCTGAGCCTTTGGTTAATTCTTCTTCCTAATGGGAAATTAGAGTGACATATGCCTGTCAAAACTCCTACAGATAATCTCTCATTGGTTCCCCCTCTTCCCATTTATCCTCTGCACAAATTGAAAACTGTGTAAAACAGGAGGTTAAAGGTGCTGATTCTCCAAGTGGGGAGATTGTTAGTAATGTAGCTGGAATGGCGAACCCCAGCACCAGGAGATCAAAAATGAGGTGCATTTTAGACACCTTTCCTGAGCACACGGTGTACATTCATCTCGGTTTCCCAGGCATGTATTCACTGTCAGAAGATTCCCTTGAACCTGCAGATTTGGGACCCATGGAATGGGTACCAGGCAGTATTACTTTAAAAGGTCTGCATTTCCTCACCCAGCCTCTCTAACATCTCTTAGCGTGCATAGCTTCCAGCCTTATATATCATCCTGCTGTGGGTCTACATGTGTTCAATCCATATTACATCGTAGCCCTTCAACAAAAGTTGTAAGAATTTTTGTCTGTCTCACTGTTTTTATAAATATTTTTAAATTTATTTTTATATTGGTTACAGCTGATTTTCAAAGCTCTGTGTTTTGCTGCTGTATATCCACTTGATTCATGTACTGTGAGACAACAATAAATTCTTTTTCAGATGCTTACCAGTCTTATGTATTATTTTCCAGTGACTTGAGTGGGCTGAGTGCAGTTCTTTGAGGTACCGTGTAGGCCTTGTCAGTTATTCAATGTGGTACTTGGAATGGTATATTTGCTAATTTCAACCTCCTCGATAATACCTCACCATTCCCCACCTTTCCCATTTAGCAGCCTTATGTCTATTTTCTACATATTTGAGTATGTTTCTGTTTTGTAATTTATTTCATGTGTAGCCATTTTTGATTCCACCTTTAAGTGACATCTTATGATATGTGTCTTTTTCTTTCTGACATATGTCACTTAGAATGATCGTAGGTAACTCCTCCAGAGTTGTTCCAACTGGCCTTATTTCATTGATTTCTGGATGAGTAATATTCCACTCTACATAAGTACCCCATCTCTTTTATCCATTTTATCCTTCCAGGGACATTTAGGTTATATCCAAGTGGAGGCCCTTTTTAACAGAGAGGTGGTAAACGTTGGGGTGCCTGTTTTCTTTTGATTTTTGTTTTTCCCAAGGTATATGCGCATGAGTGCAAGTGCCCTATGCTCTGTAGATCATTTTTTAGATGTTTTAGCAAACACAATACACTTCTCCAGAGTGGCCATTGGCAAATTACATTTCCACTATCAGCCTCACAGGGCTCCCTTTTCTCCTCGCCCTGTCCTGCATTTCTGGTGTTTACACTTTATGTGGATGGCCCTTCTGACTGATGTGAAGTGATATATTTTGTAGTATTGATTTCCAGTGTCCACCTGTTTGGTTGGATAAAAAGTGTGTATGGCCTTTACTTGAATATATTCAGAAAAAATGCATACGCCCTTTTTGGCCAACTGCATCATTGGCGACGTTCAGCCCCTTTTCTTGTGCTTTAATGGGGAGTCCTTTCTACCTCTTCAATATGTTTCCTGCCACTCTCCCTTGCTTACAAGTCTTTTTCTGTGGCTTACCTCAAGACATTTTTCGACGATAGATATTTTCAACTCTGCAGTTTAATGAATTTTAGTGCCCCTGAGTTCCATTTTTCAACTTGTGTTTTTGGAAACTGGACACAAAACAGCGGGATTTCCTCTAGCCCTATTCTGTTTCCGTGGGCAATTCTAGCCTTTGATGAATTTTTCTTCCGGATTGGAAATTAGAGTGACATGTGCCTGTCCGCACACCTAAGACTGGTCTCTAAATTTTTCTCATCCTTCCGCTTCATGCTCTGGACAAATTCCAAACTCTGTGCAACAGGATGTTGACGGTGTTGATATCCCCAAGTGAGGAGATTGTTAGGAAAGATGCTGGCGGGGTGAACCCGAGCACCAGGCGATGAGGAGATGAGGTGCCTTTTCCAAACTCTTTCCGATCAAATGGTGTACCATCCTCTAGGTGTGACAGGCATGTTTTAGCTGTAGGAAGGGTCATGTGCATGTAAGGAGAACACCAGGGATTTTTCCAAATCAGTGCCTCCCCGAACCCCAAACTGGGGAATTTTTAAGCTACGGCTACACGTATGTCCATTAAGATCCTTGGGAAATAGGCAGAGCCCAAACTTTAGATGATTGAAATCTTCAGGGTCAGAAGCGCTCACCATCGGCCTTGCTTAGGTTACATTTTATCTGTCATTGATAGATGATGTCAATAAAAATATCGATTCTTTTTCAGATTATTTCCCCTTATAGGTTATTGCAAAATATTCAGTGTAGTTCCCTGGGCTATACAGTAGTTCCTTGTTGATGATCTATTTTATACATAGCAGTGTGTATGTGTTAATCCCAAACTGTTAATTTATCCCTTCTCCTACCTTTCCCCTTTGGTAATAATAAATTATAAGATTTTATACTTCTCAGAAATGGGGGAGCTGAAAGAGAGGTATCCTTTTCAATGGAAAAGCATTCAAAACAAGATTGAAGCTTCAGCCAAAAGTATTCGATCTACATCCATGGAAATAAATCACTTCATTTATCTAATGTTGACCTGACAAATAAGACAGACGTCTTCACTGAACTTGCTTATAGGAAAGTGATGGAAATATCAAATGTAAGTCTTAAAAACATCTTATTTTACCCGAGCATTATACACTGCTCTATGTTAACTACAGTTTGGCTCACACACCTGTTCATTGAAGTTACAATGTTCTCAATTTCTGTTACTGATCCTCCAGAGTGGACCCCAACAGGAGTCCCCGTGCCCAGTGTCATTGGAGCCAACAGATCAAGACTGAGTTTGGTTCAGAAGCAAAGGAAACATTATTTTGAAAACAGAATGGAGAGGTGAGAACGTGCACTGCCCCACGGGCTGTGGGCTGGGCTGCTGTGTAGGGATCCCGGCAGCGTCAGTGGGAGGGAGGGGATGGAGCTCTCGAGGGCTGGGTTGGCTGCAGCTCGGGCTCTATGCCGCAGAGTTTGCATGGGACCCCGCTAGCTGAGGTGTCGACCCAGCCATTCTGCACTAGGAAATCGGGTCTGAAGTGACGGGTGTGGGACCTCTGCATGCGGAACCCTAGGAACACGTGAAATTAGACAAAGCACAAAGGAAAAACAGGTTAGACTTTATTTTATTGCCCAGATTCTCTTTTTATCTCCCAGGAATTTTTAATGAACGTTGCCGGAGATGAACACCTCCTCTGCTTTTTGTTCCATTCCTCATCCTTGGGGTGTTGAGGGTGCAGACCCCTCTTTTGTAACTGCTTCATGCTGTGGTGGGAGCCCTGATACATGGGGGGAGGGGCAAAATGTCTCCCCACCAGCCTCCAGGTGAGGTTGATTGTCCCAAGGCCTCCTGCCTCACTTCTCGTCCGCCTGAGCACCAGCATTGGAAGTGTTATAGATTCTAATGACCTTTAAGGTCCGGGAAAGAGATGCGCAGAGATGCTGCGGTGGCAGGTTTCACCCCACCCCACATTTGTTCGGCGACCTTAGGCTGACGGATTTTGCCAGCCTAGATGCTCTGACCAGTAGTCTGTGCTTTCTTTAATTAGGTCCCTGAATTAATGTACAAACAGCACCATGTGTGAGAGCCCTGCCTGCACAACTCCCAGACAGTCCAGGGCCAGTGGTGATCCAGGGCCATGAGGTCCACTGAGTCAACGGCCTTTAGAAGTAGCCAGCAGTCCAGCCGGTCATATTGGCCACCATCACCGTGGTGTCTGTAGGGTTTTCTATGGTGAAAGCATGATATACATTTCCCCCGCCAAGCTTATTAGCTCCCCTCTGGGTGCAGTAAGTCCTGCAAGCAGTAGTCTGCTCTTTCGGGGCACAGTCTTGTTGTTTTCTGAGAGAAACTCCAGGTCAAGTGATGGTCACACGAGTCATCTTGGTGGCCCGTTGCCCCCGTTTGTCTCTCTGGAGGTTGGCGTTGGAGGGCCTCCTCACTCGAGGTCAGTGTGTCCACAGAGTGACCCCTGCAACTTCAGGGCATGATGCGTGGTTAGGATCACCACGTGGGGTCCTTTTCCCTTAGGAGGGAGCTGGCCTTGTGGGCTGCTGATTTCCATCTTTTTAGATACCCCAGTATCCTGGCCTGATGAGTCGGTGGGCAAAGCCCTTGGTGACCATAGTTTATCATACCTGAAGGGCATTCTTGTGTTGCTCCATTTCAAGTGGTCCCAGTTTTTGCACTAAGGCTCCAAGGGCAATTAAGCTTTGACCGGGTATGTAAAGGTCAAAGGGTTTAGCTAAATTAGGGAGTTCCTGGGCAAGGGTCTGAATTGACTGCTCTTTCCATTCTTGAGAGGCTGCTTCTGGATTCTATTCAAAAGGATCATCATCTTTTCATGTCAGTGTTTCATGTAGAGGCCCAGCAATTAGACTGTAGTTAGGGATCCAGATGCAGAAAACCTTGGCCTCCCCAGGAACCCCTAAGCTGTCCTCTAGGTTTAGAAGAGGTAAGGCTGCAAATGGCTTCTTCCCTATCCTGGGATGCGTTTCTCCAAATATCTGTGAGAATGAAGCTCAGGCATGTCACCTTAGCCTGGGATATTTGAGCCTTTTTCTTGGACACCTTCTATCCTTTCTTGGCTAGGTAGTTCAGAGGCGTCTTTAGTAGGCCTGGCGATCAGAATGTCCGCTGCATATTGAAGGAGGGTTCCCTTTCACAGAGGTAGAACTTTTAGGTCTTTAGAGGACATTTCCCCAATGATGGTGTGGGGATTTTTGAACCATTGGGGCAGGACGGCCCAGCATTATTGCTTTGGTTGCATGTTGTGTCCTGCCACTCACAAGCCAAAAATTCTTGTGACTCTGAGATGAATGGAATACAGAAGAAGGCATCATTGAAGTCTAATACAGAATGCCATGGCCTGGTGGATGGTAGAATGACCAGCAGGGTGTAGGAAATAGGAGCTACTGGATGTATATCCTCGGTGGCTTCACTGACTGTCCTGATATCCTTTACCAGGTTTCCAGCAGCCCATGGGGCTCTCGTGGTCAGGCCAATCAGAGGATATGGAGCTCACCTGGGCTGCACCCCCACCCCACAGCCCACGGGGCTCTCGTGGTCAAGTCCCTCCCAGGGTATGGAGCTCACCTGTGCAGCTACCCAGCAGCCCATGGGGCTCTCATAGTCAGGCCCTTCCCAGGATACGGAGCTCCCCTGGGCAGGTACCCCAGCAGGGCTGGAAACACAGGAACTGTGCACATAGCCCACCATGCAGAGAACCCCCAGCTCACCTGTCGCTCACAGCTGACACAGAACACCACAGAGCAGGACTTGAACTAACAAACAGCAGCTCTGACAGGTCTGTGACCCTGGCTATCACTCTGTGCAGCCTCTCTCTGCCTGGTCTTCCAGACACTTCCACTGCAGCCAGGCAGCAGACCTCTGTCTCCACCCACCATCACTCCTCTCCCTGACTCCTGGGTTCCTCTCATTAGTATAGGGTCTTCTTGAAGTTGTTTTCCACTCATGGACCAGATAAAATGAGAAGAAAACAAGCCGCAGCTGCAGCCCCTTGTCTATCCTGACTCTCAAGAGCCCACACCTGTTCCTTGGGCGTGGCCCGTTTAGCAAGGTTCATTTTCTGCAACTGTGAGTCCCTGAGGGGTGAGGATTGGCTGATTTGGGCAGCCTGACGCTGCCTGCCAGCCCTCCCCACGTGTGCCTGGTTGAGGTCAATATAAACACCTCTCCAGTCAGCAAGAGCCCCTGTAGCTGTACCTGACGCCATATTCTCGGCCCCGTCAGCAGTGTCGGGGCTGGGGTGGTGGGAGGGAGTGAGGGGCCGTGGCTTTGTGGGTGGCCCATTGTGAGTGGGGCTCTGCTGGACTTTCTGCAGGAGTTGCCAGGCTGCCACCTGCTAAAGAAGAGGATGTGTCACCCATACCTGCCACTGGAATGTCTCCCCAGGCAGAGGTGAGGAAGTAAAAAAGCAGTGGGGGCCGTGGCAGGAGGGGTATCACAGGTAGGGAAATGGAAAGCTTCCAGAAGAGCATCTGAGGCCAGGACCATCCTGGCTGGCCTGCAGGCACCAAGTCGGCCTGCGTGCTGTCGCTGGTGTGGCTCCACAGCCCTTCCTCTAGGCTTGCAAGTTCTTTTGCATATTCATGTGTTTTACCTGGAAAGGGTGGGAAGAGTTCAGCTGCAGCAGGACTGGGGCTCAGCTCACATTGACTCACAGACGCCTCGACACAGTCCCCCAGCTTTGCAATGAGGTTGCTCCTTGTGGGGCTGACTGCATGGGAGAAGATTTCCCACCTCTGACCAACTTAAGAATCTTTTACCACTGGAGCAAGTGCCCTGATACGATTTTCCTCTGTATAACTGGTGGGTTCTGTTTTTTTCTTTTTTCTTTTTTTTTATTTTTGGTTCAAGGTAGATTTTATTTATTCCTCTTTTTTTTTAATTTGGAGATATAAACATGGAAATAATGCATTAAGATAAAGACGTCTATGTGAAGGGAAAAACTTTTTTTGGTTTATTTTATTAAATGTTATTTATTTATTTTTAATTTTTTTAAAATTTATTTATTTCTTTTATACAGCAGGTTCTTATTGGATATCTATTTTATACATATAAGTGTGCACATGTGAATCCCAGTCTCCCAATTCATCCCACCACCACCCTCACATAGCATTACCCCCTTGGTGTCCATATGTTTGTTCTCTACATCTGTGTCTCTATCTCTGCCCTGCAAACCGGTTCATCTGTACCATTTTTCTAGGTTCCACATATATGCATTAACATACAATATTTGTTTTTCTCTTTCTGACTTACTTCACTCTGTATGACAGTCTCTAGATCCATCAAGGTCTCTACAAATGACCCAATTTCATTCCTATGTATGGCTGAGTAATATTCCATTGTATATATGTACCACATCTTTATCCATTCATCTGTCTGTGGGCACTTAGGTTGCTTTCATTACCTGGCTATTGTAAATAGTGCTGCAATGAACATTGTGGTGAATGTGTCTTTTTGATTTATGGTTTTCTCTGGGTATATGCCCAGTAGTGGGATTGCTGGATTATATGGTAATTCTATTTTTAGTTTTTTAAGGAACCTCCATACTGTTCTCCATAGAGACTATATCAATTTACATTCCCAACAATAGTGGAAGAAGGTTCCTTTTCTCCACAGCGTCTCCAGCATTTGTTGTTTGTAGATTTTCTGATGATGCCCATTCTAACAGGTGTGACGTGATACCTCATTGTAGTTTCGATTTCCATTTCTCTAATAATTAGTGATGTTGAGCAGATTTTCATGTGCGTACTGGCCATCTCTATGTCTTCTTGGAAGAAATGTCTATTTAGATCTTCTTCCATTTTTGTATTGGGTTGTTTGTTTTATTAATATTGAGCTGCATGAGCTGTTTATATATATATATTGGAGATTAATTATTTGTCCATTGATTCATTTGCAAATATTTTCTGCCATTCTGAGGGTTGTCTTTTCGTCTTGTTTGTAGTTTCCTTTGCTTTGTAAAAGCTTTTACATTTCATTAGGTCCCATCTGTTTAGTTTTCTTTTTTATTTCATTACTACAGGAGGTGGATCAAAAAAGAGCTTGCTGTGATTTACGTCAGAGTATCCTTCGTAAGTTTTCCTCTCAGAGTTTTATACTGTCCCGTCTTACATTAAGGTCTCTAATCCATTTTGAATATATTTTTATGTATGGTGTTGGGGAGTGTTCTAATTTCATTCTTTTACATGTAGCTGTCCATATTTCCCAGCACCAATGATTGAAGAGACTGTCTTATCTCCATTGTATAGTCTTGCCTCCTTTGTCATAGATTAGTTGACCATAGGTGTGTAGGTTTATCCCTGGGCATTCTTTTTTTTTTTTCCTTTTACACGTTTATTGGAGTATAATTGTTTTACAATGGAGTGTTAGTTTCTGCTGTATAACAAAGTGAATCAGCTATACATATACAAATATCACCAGATCCCCTCCCTCTTGCATCTCCCTCCCACACTCCATATCCCACCCCTTTATGTGGTCACAAAGCACCGAGCTGATCTCCCTGTTCTATGTGGCTGCTTTCCATTAGCTATCAGTGTTACATTTGGTAATGTATTTATGTCCATGCCACTCTGTCACTTCGTCTCAGCTTACCCATACCCCTTCCAGTGTCCTCAAGTCCTTTCTCTACGTCTGTGTCCTTAATCCTGTCCTGCCACTAGGTTCTTCAAAATCTTTTTTTTTCTTCATTAGATTCCGTATATCTCTGTTAACATACAGTATTTGTTTTTCCCTTTCTGACTTACTTCACTTTGTAGGACAGATTCTAAGTCCATCCACCTCAGTACAAATAACTCAGTTTTGCTTCTTTTTATGGCTGAGTAATATTCCATTGTATATATGTGCCAGATCTTCTTTATCCATTCATCTGTCGATGGACACTTAGGTTGCTTCTATGTCCTGGCTATTGTAAATAGAGCTGCAATGAACATTTTTGTACATAACTCTTTTTGAATTATGGTTTTCGCAAGGCAAATGCCCAGTAGTTGGATTGTTGTGTCATATGGTACCTCTATTGTTAGCTATTTAGAGGAACCTCCGGAGTGTTCTCCCTAGTGCCCATATCAATTTACATTCCCACCCACAGTGCAAGTGTGTTCCCTTTTCTCCAATAAAGGCCTCTCCAGCATTTAT
Organism: Mesoplodon densirostris; assembly: GCF_025265405.1. Taxonomy (NCBI): domain Eukaryota; kingdom Metazoa; phylum Chordata; class Mammalia; order Artiodactyla; family Ziphiidae; genus Mesoplodon; species Mesoplodon densirostris. The sequence continues at coordinate 4,715,211 of NW_026778199.1, read as the reverse complement.
TGTTTTGTAGATTTTTTTGGATGATTGCCACTCTGACTGCTGTGCGGTGATACCTCACGGTAGTTTTGATTTGCATTTCTCTAATGATTAGTGATGTTCAGCATCCTTTCATGTGTTTCTTGGTAATCTGTATATCTTCTTTGGAGAAATGTCTATTTAAGTCTTCTGCCCGTTTTTGGATTGGGTTGTTTGTTTTTGTGATATTGAGCTACATGTGGTGCTTGTAAAGTTTGGAGTTTAATCCTTTGTCAATTGCTTCATTTGAAAATATTTTCTCCCATTCTGAGGGTTGTTTCTGCATCTTGTTTATGTTTTCCTATACTGTGTAAAAGCTTTTAAGTTTCATTAGGTCCCATTTGTTGATTTCTGTTTTTATTTCCATTTCTCTAGGAGGTGAGTCAAAAAGGATCTTGCTGTGATTTATGTCATAGAGTGTTCTGCCTATGGTTTCCTCTAAGTGTTTTATAGTGTCTGGTCTTCTATTTAGATCTCTAATCCAGTTAGAGTTTATTTTTGTGTATGGTGTTATGGAGTGTTCTAATTTCATTCTTTTATGTGTAGGGGTCCAGTTTTCCCAGCACCAATTACTGAAGAGACTGTCTTTTCTCCATTGTATATCCTTAGCTCCTTTGTCATAGATGAGATAGCCATAGGTATGTAGGTTTATCTCTGGGCTTTCTGTCCTGTTCCATTGATCTGTGTTTATGCCAATCTACATACACTTGATTCCATTATGGAGACTTATAAATACATAGGTTTCAAGATTATTACCAGTCAGATATATTCCTCTTCAGTGAATAGGGTGTTTTGTGTCCAGTTCATTGAGAAAGGAGTAGGTCTTGTCTATTACATATTTGGTATATGGAATGGTATCTGTGCTAATTTCAAACTCTGCTTTTACACATCACCCCACGTCACCTTTCCCCTTAAGGAGGCATAAGTGTGTTTTCTAAATGTGTAACTCTGTTCTCTTTTGTAATTCAGTTCATGTGTAGCCATGTTTACATTCCCTCTATAAGTGATATATTACAATAAGTTTCTTTTTCTTTGAGGCTCATTTCACTTAGCATCATCGTACCTAAAGCCACTCATTATGCTGCTATTGGCCTTATGACATTGATTTTATGTCTGAGTGACATTCCATTGTATATAAGTACCACAACATCTATATCAATTTTTTTCCTTTCCTGGGATATTTAAAGTGTACCAAAGTCGAGGTTCTTGTAAACAGAGCAGCCCTAAACTTTGGGCTGGCTGTGTGTTGTGGATTTTTAGTTTTCCCAAAATACACGCCCATGAGTGGAAGTGTGCTATGCTCTGTAGCTCTGTTTTAGAAAACAACATACAGTTCTCCAGAGAGGCTGTTGGCAATTTACATCCTCTCCATCGGTGTAACCAGGCTCCCTTTTCTCCATGGCCTGTCCTGCATTTGTGGTTTTTACACTGTTTGTGGATGGCCCTTTTGACTGGAGGTAAGGGACACTTCTATGTGGTGTGGATTTTCAATGCCTGATGGCTTGCTTGGCCAAAAAGGGCGTATGCATTTTTTCCCAATTATATTCAAGAAAATACACATAATCCCTTTTCGGTCAAGGGCAACATTGTTGAAGTTCTGTCGCTTTTCATGTGCTTTAAAGATGACTCCAGTGTACCTCTTGAAATCTGTTTCCTTCAATTCTGCCTTGCATTCAAATCCTCTTCACTGCCTTACCTCAATATATTTCTGGATGATAGTTGTCCTTTAAAACTCTGCAAGTTTGTGAATTGCTGTGTCCCTGAGCTCCATTTTTCAACTCGCCTATTTGTGAGCTGGCTGCAATACCGCAGGATGGCTTTAGGGCCTAGTCTGGTTCCAGGGCTTCAGGCTGAGCCTTTGGTTAATTCTTCTTCCTGATGGGAAACTAGAGTGACATGTGCCCAGCCAAACACCTACAGCTAATCTCTCATTTGTTTCCCCTCTTCCTTTTCATCCTCTGCACAATTTGCAAACTGTGCATACAGGAGGGTAAAGGCGCTGACATTCCAAGTGGGGAGATTTTTAGTAATGCAGATGGAATGGTGAAGCCGAGCACGACGAAAGGAAAAATGAGGTACCTTTTAGAAAACTTTCCCAATCGCACAGTGTACCATCCACTGGGTGTCCCATGCATGTTTTAACTGTAGGAAGATTCCCTTAAACCTGGAGAGTTGGCACCACTAGAATGGGTAGCACACAGTATTGCTCTAAGTGGTGTTCTTTTGCTCACACAACCTCAGCAAACTTGTCAGCCCCAAGTGTCCAGTCTTATGTCTCATCCAGCTGTGGGTGTAAAGGTGGTCAATCCAGGTGGGATCACAGGCCCTGAACGTAATTTTTAAGGCTTTCTCTCTGTTTCGCTGTTTTTGCATTTTGCTTTTGAAACTTAATTTTATAAGGGGGTTTAGTTGAATTTCAGTGCTGTGTTCATGCCATTATACACACATATGATACCTTTATGGAGACATGAGAATACATATGTTTTAAAATTCTAGAGTCAGATATATTCCTCTGCAATGAATAGGGGGCGTTAAGTCCAGTTCATTGTTCCGGCAGTAGGTGTTGTCTATTACATACTTGGTTTATGTAACAGTATCTGTGCTAATTTAAAACTGTGGTTTTATGCATCACCCCACCTCGCCTTTCCCCTTAAGCAGGCAGAAGATTGTTTTCTAAATGTATGACTCTATTGTGTTTGAAATTCAGTTCATGTTTACATTCACACTGTGAGTGATATCTTATGATAAGATTTGTTATTCTGTTATCTTTCCTAACTCAGTTGATGTGTAGCCATGTTTACAGGATTTTCATAAGTGATATCTTATGATAAGTTTCTTTTTCAGAGTGACTTATTTCACTTAGAATCATCGTACGTGAATCCACTCATTTTGCTGCTACTTGCCTTATGACATTGATTTCATGGCTAACGGATATTACATCGTACGTAAGTACCACAGTTTCTTGAAATATTTTTGTCTTTCCTGGGATATTTAAGGTGTACCCAAGTTGAGGTTCTTGTAGTCAGTGCAGCCCTAAATTTGGAGGTGGCTCTTTCTTATTGATTTTCAGTTTTCCCAAGGTATATTCCCTAGACTGGAAGTGGCCTTGGCTCTGTAGCTCTGTTGTTTACTTGTTTTAGGGAACACAATGCACTCCTCCAGTGAGGCAGTTGGCAATTTACATCCCGCCCATCAGCATAACAAGGCTCCCAGTTCTCCAGGGCCTGTCTTGCCTTTCTGGTTTTTACACATTTTGTGGAGGTCCCTTTTGACCGGTGGGAAGTGATACTTCTTTGTAGTGCAGATTTGCATTGCCCGCTTGCTTGCTTGGCCAAAAAGGGCGTATGCGTTTTCTCCTGAATATATTCAGGAGAAAACGCATACGCCCTTTTTGGCCAAGTGCACCATTGTCCAAGTTGTGCCCCTCTTCCTGTGCTTTACAGGCGATTCCAAGGTACCTCTTGAAATCTGTTTCCTGCTATTTTGCCTCGCTTTCAAGTCCGCCTCCTTGACTTCCCTCAACAGATTTTTGGACGATAGTTGTCCTTTATCACTCTGCCAGTTTGTGAATTGCTGTGCCCCTGAGCTCCATTTCTCAACTCGTTTTTTGTGAGCTGAACGCAAGTCCAAAATTTTGGATCCTGTCCTATACTGGTTCCCGGTGGGTGGCTGAGACTTTGGTTAATTCTTCTTCCTGCCGGGAAATTAGAGTGACATGTGCCCGTCCAAATGCCTAACAGCTACTCTCTCATGTGTTCTCCCTCGTCCCTTCCATCCTCTGCCAAATTGGGAACCTGTGCAAACCAGGAGGTTAAAGGGCCTGTCTCTCCAAGTTGGGAGATTGATAGTAAGGCAGTTGGAAAGTCAAACTGGAGCACCAGGAGAGGGACTATTCGTTGAGTTTTAGAAACCTTTCGTATTCACAGTGTGTCCATTCTCTAGGTTTCCTGTACATGTTATAGCTGTAGTAATATTCCCTTGAACCTGGAGAGTTGGGACCCATGGAATGGGGGCCATGCATTATTGCTTGAAAGGGTCTGCATTTGCTCACCCAATCTCACCAATCCTCTCAGTCCCAAGTGTCCAGCCTTATGCCACATCCAGCTGTCATTGTAGATAGGGTCTTTCCAGGTTTCCTCAGACACCCTGAAGGAATTGTAAAGAATTTCCCTGTTTTTTGGTTTTGCTTTTGAAATTCCTTTTTATAGTGGGTTTGAGCTGATTCTCGCTGCCATGTTTATGCCACTCTAGACACACTTGATTCCCTTATGGAGTCATATCAATACATAGGTTTTAAGATTCTTACTAGTCAGATATATTCCTCTGCGGGAAATATGGGGTTTTGAGTCTCTTTCACTGAGGAAGGTGTAGGTCTTGTCTATTCCAAAGTTGGTTTTTGAAACGGTCCCTGTGCTTATATCAAACTCTGGTTTTATGCATCACCCCACCTCTCCATCCCCTTTATGCAGGCATAAGAGTGTTTTCTAAATGTGAGACTCTGTTCTCTTTCCTAACTCAGTTCACGTGTAGCCATGTTTACAGGATCTTCCTAAGTGATATCTTATGATAAGTTTCTTTTTCTGTGTGACTTATTTCACTTAGAATCATCGTACCTGAATCCACTCACTTTGCTGCTACTGGTCTTATGACATTGATTTCATGGCTGAGGGATATTCCATCGTACGTAAGTACCACAATGTTTTGAACCATTTTTATATTTCCTGGGATATTTAAGGTGTACCCAAGTTGAGGTTCTTGTAGCCAGTGAAGCCCTAAATTTGTAGGTGGCTCTTTCTTATTGATTTTCAGTTTTCCCAAGGTATATTCCCTAGACTGGAAGTGGCCTTGGCTCTGTAGCTCTGTTGTTTACTTGTTTTAGGGAACACAATGCACTCCTCCAGTGAGGCAGTTGGCAATTTACATCCCGCCCATCAGCATAACAAGGCTCCCTGTTCTCCAGGGCCTTTCTTGCCTTTCTGGTTTTTACACATTTTGTGGATGTCCCTTTTGACCGGTGGGAAGTGATACTTCTTTGTAGTGCAGATTTGCATTGCCCGCTTGCTTGCTTGGCCAAAAAGGGCGTATGCGTTTTCTCCTGAATATATTCAGGAGAAAACGCATACGCCCTTTTTGGCCAAGTGCACCATTGTCCAAGTTGTGCCCCTCTTCCTGTGCTTTACAGGCGATTCCAACGTACCTCTTGAAATCTGTTTCCTGCTATTTTGCCTCACTTTCAAGTCCGCCTCGTTGACTTCCCTCAACAGATTTTTGGACGATAGTTGTCCTTTATCACTCTGCCAGTTTGTGAATTGCTGTGCCCCTGAGCTCCATTTCTCAACTCGTTTTTTGTGAGCTGAACGCAAGTCCAAAATTTTGGATCATGTCCTATACTGGTTCCCGGTGGGTGGCTGAGACTTTGGTTAATTCTTCTTCCTGCCGGGAAATTAGATTGACATGTGCCCGTCCAAATGCCTAACAGCTACTCTCTCATGGGTTCTCCCTCGTCCCTTCCATCCTCTGCCAAATTGGGAACCTGTGCAAACCAGGAGGTTAAAGGGCCTGTCTCTCCAAGTTGGGAGATTGATAGTAAGGCAGTTGGAAAGTCAAACTGGAGCACCAGGAGTGGGACTATTCGTTGAGTTTTAGAAACCTTTCGTATTCACAGTGTGTCCATTCTCTAGGTTTCCTGTACATGTTATAGTTGTAGTAATATTCCCTTGAACCTGGAGAGTTGGGACCCATGGAATGGGGGCCATGCATTATTGCTTGAAAGGGTCTGCATTTGCTCACCCAATCTCACCAATCCTCTCAGTCCCAAGTGTCCAGCCTTATGCCACATCCAGCTGTCATTGTAGATAGGGTCTTTCCAGGTTTCCTCAGACACCCTGAAGGAATTGTAAAGAATTTCCCTGTTTTTTGGTTTTGCTTTTGAAATTCCTTTTTATAGTGGGTTTGAGCTGATTCTCGCTGCCATGTTTATGCCACTCTAGACACACTTGATTCCCTTATGGAGACATATCAATACATAGGTTTTAAGATTCTTACTAGTCAGATATATTCCTCTGTGGGAAATATGGGGTTTTGAGTCTCTTTCACTGAGGAAGGTGTCGGTCTTGTCTATTCCAAAGTTGGTTTTTGAAACGGTCCCTGTGCTTATATCAAACTCTGGTTTTATGCATCACCCCACCTCTCCTTCCCCTTTATGCAGGCATAAGAGTGTTTTCTAAATGTGAGACTCTGTTCTCTTTCCTAACTCAGTTCACGTGTAGCCATGTTTACAGGATCTTCATAAGTGATATCTTATGATAAGTTTCTTTTTCTGTGTGACTTATTTCACTTAGAATCATCGTACCTGAATCCACTCACTTTGCTGCTACTGGTCTTATGACATTGATTTCATGGCTGAGGAATATTCCATCGTATGTAAGTACCACAATGTTTTGAACCATTTTTATATTTCCTGGGATATTTAAGGTGTACCCAAGTTGAGGTTCTTTTAGCCAGTGCAGCCCTAAATTTGGAGGTGGCTCTTTCTTATTGATTTTCAGTTTTCCCCAGGTATATTCCCTAGACTGGAAGTGGCCTTGGCTCTGTAGCTCTGTTGTTTACTTGTTTTAGGGAACACAATGCACTCCTCCAGTGAGGCAGTTGGCAGTTTACATCCCGCCCATCAGCATAACAAGGCTCCCTGTTCTCCAGGGCCTGTCTTGCCTTTCTGGTTTTTACACATTTTGTGGATGTCCCTTTTGACCGGTGGGAAGTGATACTTCTTTGTAGTGCAGATTTGCATTGCCCACTTGCTTGCTTGGCCAAAAAGGGCGTATGCGTTTTCTCCTGAATATATTCAGGAGAAAACGCATACACCCTTTTTGGCCAAGTGCACCATTGTCCAAGTTGTGCCCCTCTTCCTGTGCTTTACAGGCGATTCCAAGGTACCTCGTGAAATCTGTTTCCTGCTATTTTGCCTCGCTTTCAAGTCCGCCTCGTTGACTTCCCTCAACAGATTTTTGGACGATAGTTGTCCTTTATCACTCTGCCAGTTTGTGAATTGCTGTGCCCCTGAGCTCCATTTCTCAACTCGTTTTTTGTGAGCTGAACGCAAGTCCAAAATTTTGGATCATGTCCTATACTGGTTCCCGGTGGGTGGCTGAGACTTTGGTTAATTCTTCTTCCTGCCGGGAAATTAGAGTGACATGTGCCCGTCCAAATGCCTAACAGCTACTCTCTCATGGGTTCTCCCTCGTCCCTTCCATCCTCTGCCAAATTGGGAACCTGTGCAAACCAGGAGGTTAAAGGGCCTGTCTCTCCAAGTTGGGAGATTGATAGTAAGGCAGTTGGAAAGTCAAACTGGAGCACCAGGAGAGGGACTATTCGTTGAGTTTTAGAAACCTTTCGTATTCACAGTGTGTCCATTCTCTAGGTTTCCTGTACATGTTATAGCTGTAGTAATATTCCCTTGAACCTGGAGAGTTGGGACCCATGGAATGGGGGCCATGCATTATTGCTTGAAAGGGTCTGCATTTGCTCACCCAATCTCACCAATCCTCTCAGTCCCAAGTGTCCAGCCTTATTCCACATCCAGCTGTCATTGTAGACAGGGTCTTTCCAGGTTTCCTCAGACACCCTGAAGGAATTGTAAAGAATTTCCCTGTTTTTTGGTTTTGCTTTTGAAATTCCTTTTTATAGTGGGTTTGAGCTGATTCTCGCTGCCATGTTTATGCCACTCTAGACACACTTGATTCCCTTATGGAGTCATATCAATACATAGGTTTTAAGATTCTTACTAGTCAGATATATTCCTCTGTGGGAAATATGGGGTTTTGAGTCTCTTTCACTGAGGAAGGTGTAGGTCTTGTCTATTCCAAAGTTGGTTTTTGGAACGGTCCCTGTGCTTATATCAAACTCTGGTTTTATGCATCACCCCACCTCTCCTTACCCTTTATGCAGGCATAAGAGTGTTTTCTAAATGTGAGACTCTGTTCTCTTTCCTAACTCAGTTCACGTGTAGCCATGTTTACAGGATCTTCATAAGTGATATCTTATGATAAGTTTCTTTTTCTGTGTGACTTATTTCACTTAGAATCATCGTACCTGAATCCACTCACTTTGCTGCTACTGGTCTTATGACATTGATTTCATGGCTGAGGGATATTCCATCGTACGTAAGTACCACAATGTTTTGAACCATTTTTATATTTCCTGGGATATTTAAGGTGTACCCAAGTTGAGGTTCTTGTAGTCAGTGCAGCCCTAAATTTGGAGGTGGCTCTTTCTTATTCATTTTCAGTTTTCCCAAGGTATATTCCCTAGACTGGAAGTGGCCTTGGCTCTGTAGCTCTGTTGTTTACTTGTTTTAGGGAACACAATGCACTCCTCCAGTGAGGCAGTTGGCAATTTACATCCCGCCCATCAGCATAACAAGGCTCCCAGTTCTCCAGGGCCTGTCTTGCCTTTCTGGTTTTTACACATTTTGTGGATGTTCCTTTTGACCGGTGGGAAGTGATACTTCTTTGTAGTGCAGATTTGCATTGCCCGCTTGCTTGCTTGGCCAAAGAGGGCGTATGCGTTTTCTCCTGAATATATTCAGGAGAAAACGCATACGCCCTTTTTGGCCAAGTGCACCATTGTCCAAGTTGTGCCCCTCTTCCTGTGCTTTACATGCAATTCCAAGGTACCTCTTGAAATCTGTTTCCTGCTATTTTGCCTCGCTTTCAAGTCCGCCTCGTTGACTTCCCTCAACAGATTTTTGGACGATAGTTGTCCTTTATCACTCTGCCAGTTTGTGAATTGCTGTGCCCCTGAGCTCCATTTCTCAACTCGTTTTTTGTGAGCTGAACGCAAGTCCAAAATTTTGGATCATGTCCTATACTGGTTCCCGGTGGGTGGCTGAGACTTTGGTTAATTCTTCTTCCTGCCGGGAAATTAGAGTGACATGTGCCCGTCCAAATGCCTAACAGCTACTCTCTCATGGGTTCTCCCTTGTCCCTTCCATCCTCTGCCAAATTGGGAACCTGTGCAAACCAGGAGGTTAAAGGGCCTGTCTCTCCAAGTTGGGATATTGATAGTAAGGCAGTTGGAAAGTCAAACTGGAGCACCAGGAGAGGGACTATTCGTTGAGTTTTAGAAACCTTTCGTATTCACAGTGTGTCCATTCTCTAGGTTTCCTGTACATGTTATAGCTGTAGTAATATTCCCTTGAACCTGGAGAGTTGGGACCCATGGAATGTGGGCCATGCATTATTGCTTGAAAGGGTCTGCATTTGCTCACCCAATCTCACCAATCCTCTCAGTCCCAAGTGTCCAGCCTTATGCCACATCCAGCTGTCATTGTAGACAGGGTCTTTCCAGGTTTCCTCAGACACCCTGAAGGAATTGTAAAGAATTTCCCTGTTTTTTGGTTTTGCTTTTGAAATTCCTTTTTATAGTGGGTTTGAGCTGATTCTCGCTGCCATGTTTATGCCACTCTAGACACACTTGATTCCCTTATGGAGTCATATCAATACATAGGTTTTAAGATTCTTACTAGTCAGATATATTCCTCTGCGGGAAATATGGGGTTTTGAGTCTCTTTCACTGAGGAAGGTGTAGGTCTTGTCTATTCCAAAGTTGGTTTTTGGAACGGTCCCTGTGCTTATATCAAACTCTGGTTTTATGCATCACCCCACCTCTCCTTCCCCTTTATGCAGGCATAAGAGTGTTTTCTAAATGTGAGACTCTGTTCTCTTTCCTAACTCAGTTCACGTGTAGCCATGTTTACAGGATCTTCATAAGTGATATCTTATGATAAGTTCCTTTTTCTGTGTGACTTATTTCACTTAGAATCATCGTACCTGAATCCACTCACTTTGCTGCTACTGGTCTTATGACATTGATTTCATGGCTGAGGGATATTCCATCGTACGTAAGTGCCACAATGTTTTGAACCATTTTTATATTTCCTGGGATATTTAAGGTGTACCCAAGTTGAGGTTCTTGTAGCCAGTGCAGCCCTAAATTTGGAGGTGGCTCTTTCTTATTGATTTTCAGTTTTCCCCAGGTATATTCCCTAGACTGGAAGTGGCCTTGGCTCTGTAGCTCTGTTGTTTACTTGTTTTAGGGAACACAATGCACTCCTCCAGGGAGGCAGTTGGCAATTGACATCCCGCCCATCAGCATAACAAGGCTCCCAGTTCTCCAGGGCCTGTCTTGCCTTTCTGGTTTTTACATATTTTGTGGATGTCCCTTTTGACCTGTGGGAAGTGATACTTCTTTGTAGTGCAGATTTGCATTGCCCGCTTGCTTGCTTGGCCAAAAAGGGCGTATGCGTTTTCTCCTGAATATATTCAGGAGAAAACGCATACGCCCTTTTTGGCCAAGTGCACCATTGTCCAAGTTGTGCCCCTCTTCCTGTGCTTTACAGGCGATTCCAAGGTACCTCTTGAAATCTGTTTCCTGCTATTTTGCCTCGCTTTCAAGTCCGCCTCGTTGACTTCCCTCAACAGATTTTTGGACGATAGTTGTCCTTTATCACTCTGCCAGTTTGTGAATTGCTGTGCCCCTGAGCTCCATTACTCAACTCGTTTTTTGTGAGCTGAACGCAAGTCCAAAATTTTGGATCATGTCCTATCCTGGTTCCCGGTGGGTGGCTGAGACTTTGGTTAATTCTTCTTCCTGCCGGGAAATTAGAGTGACATGTGCCCGTCCAAATGCCTAACAGCTACTCTCTCATGGGTTCTCCCTCATCCCTTCCATCCTCTGCCAAATTGGGAACCTGTGCAAACCAGGAGGTTAAAGGGCCTGTCTCTCCAAGTTGGGAGATTGATAGTAAGGCAGTTGGAAAGTCAAACTGGAGCACCAGGAGAGGGACTATTCGTTGAGTTTTAGAAACCTTTCGTATTCACAGTGTGTCCATTCTCTAGGTTTCCTGTACATGTTATAGCTGTAGTAATATTTCCTTGAACCTGGAGAGTTGGGACCCATGGAATGGGGGCCATGCATTATTGCTTGAAAGGGTCTGCATTTGCTCACCCAATCTCACCAATCCTCTCAGTCCCAAGTGTCCAGCCTTATGCCACATACAGCTGTCATTGTAGATAGGGTCTTTCCAGGTTTCCTCAGACACCCTGAAGGAATTGTAAAGAATTTCCCTGTTTTTTGGTTTTGCTTTTGAAATTCCTTTTTATAGTGGGTTTGAGCTGATTCTCGCTGCCATGTTTATGCCACTCTAGACACACTTGATTCCCTTATGGAGACATATCAATACATACGTTTTAAGATTCTTACTAGTCAGATATATTCCTCTGTGGGAAATATGGGGTTTTGAGTCTCTTTCACTGAGGAAGGTGTCGGTTTTGTCAATTCCAAAGTTGGTTTTTGAAACGGTTCCTGTGCTTATATCAAACTCTGGTTTTATGCATCACCCCACCTCTCCTTCCCCTTTATGCAGGCATAAGAGTGTTTTCTAAATGTGAGATTCTGTTCTCTTTCCCAACTCAGTTCACGTGTAGCCATGTTTACAGGATCTTCCTAAGTGATATCTTATGATAAGTTTCTTTTTCTGTGTGACTTATTTCACTTAGAATCATCGTACCTGAATCCACTCACTTTGCTGCTACTGGTCTTATGACATTGATTTCATGGCTGAGGGATATTCCATCGTACGTAAGTACCACAATGTTTTGAACCATTTTTATATTTCCTGGGATATTTAAGGTGTACCCAAGTTGAGGTTCTTGTAGCCAGTGCAGCCCTAAATTTGGAGGTGGCTCTTTCTTATTGATTTTCAGTTTTCCCAAGGTATATTCCCTAGACTGGAAGTGGCCTTGGCTCTGTAGCTCTGTTGTTTACTTGTTTTAGGGAACACAATGCACTCCTCCAGTGAGGCAGTTGGCAATTTACATCCCGCCCATCAGCATAACAAGGCTCCCTGTTCTCCAGGGCCTGTCTTGCCTTTCTGGTTTTTACACATTTTGTGGATGTCCCTTTTGACCGGTGGGAAGTGATACTTCTTTGTAGTGCAGATTTGCATTGCCCGCTTGCTTGCTTGGCCAAAAAGGGCGTATGCGTTTTCTCCTGAATATATTCAGGAGAAAACGCATACGCCCTTTTTGGCCAAGTGCACCATTGTCCTAGTTGTGCCCCTCTTCCTGTGCTTTACAGGCGATTCCAACGTACCTCTTGAAATCTGTTTCCTGCTATTTTGCCTCACTTTCAAGTCCGCCTCGTTGACTTCCCTCAACAGATTTTTGGACGATAGTTGTCCTTTATCACTCTGCCAGTATGTGAATTGCTGTGCCCCTGAGCTCCATTTCTCAACTCGTTTTTTGGGAGCTGAACGCAAGTCCAAAATTTTGGATCATGTCCTATACTGGTTCCCGGTGGGTGGCTGAGACTTTGGTTAATTCTTCTTCCTGCCGGGAAATTAGAGTGACATGTGCCCGTCCAAATGCCTAACAGCTACTCTCTCATGGGTTCTCCCTCGTCCCTTCCATCCTCTGCCAAATTGGGAACCTGTGCAAACCAGGAGGTTAAAGGGCCTGTCTCTCCAAGTTGGGAGATTGATAGTAAGGCAGTTGGAAAGTCAAACTGGAGCACCAGGAGAGGGACTATTCGTTGAGTTTTAGAAACCTTTCGTATTCACAGTGTGTCCATTCTCTAGGTTTCCTGTACATGTTATAGCTGTAGTGATATTCCCTTGAACCTGGAGAGTTGGGACCAATGGAATGGGGGCCATGCATTATTGCTTGAAAGGGTCTGCATTTGCTCACCCAATCTCACCAATCCTCTCAGTCCCAAGTGTCCAGCCTTATGCCACAACCAGCTGTCATTGTAGATAGGGTCTTTCCAGGTTTCCTCAGACACCCTGAAGGAATTGTAAAGAATTTCCCTGTTTTTTGGTTTTGCTTTTGAAATTCCTTTTTACAGTGGGTTTGAGATGATTCTCGCTGCCATGTTTATGCCACTCTAGACACACTTGATTCCCTTATGGAGTCATATCAATACATAGGTTTTAAGATTCTTACTAGTCAGATATATTCCTCTGCGGGAAATATGGGGTTTTGAGCCTCTTTCACTGAGGAAGGAGTAGGTCTTGTCTATTCCAAAGTTGGTTTTTGGAACGGTCCATGTGCTTATATCAAACTCTGGTTTTATGCATCACCCCACCTCTCCTTCCCCTTTATGCAGGCATAAGAGTGTTTTCTAAATGTGAGACTCTGTTCTCTTTCCCAACTCAGTTCACGTGTAGCCATGTTTACAGGATCTTCCTAAGTGATATCTTATGATAAGTTTCTTTTTCTGTGTGACTTATTTCACTTAGAATCATCGTACCTGAATCCACTCACTTTGCTGCTACTGGTCTTATGACATTGATTTCATGGCTGAGGGATATTCCATCGTACGTAAGTACCACAATGTTTTGAACCATTTTTATATTTCCTGGGATATTTAAGGTGTACCCAAGTTGAGGTTCTTCTAGCCAGTGCAGCCCTAAATTTGGAGGTGCCTCTTTCTTATTGATTTTCAGTTTTCCCAAGGTATATTCCCTAGACTGGATGTGGCCTTGGCTCTGTAGCTCTGTTGTTTACTTGTTTTAGGGAACACAATGCACTCCTCCAGTGAGGCAGTTGGCAATTTACATCCCGCCCATCAGCATAACAAGGCTCCCTGTTCTCCAGGGCCTGTCTTGCCTTTCTGGTTTTTACACATTTTGTGGATGTCCCTTTTGACCGGTGGGAAGTGATACTTCTTTGTAGTGCAGATTTGCATTGCCCGCTTGCTTGCTTGGCCAAAAAGGGCGTATGCGTTTTCTCCTGAATATATTCAGGAGAAAACGCATACGCCCTTTTTGGCCAAGTGCACCATTGTCCAAGTTGTGCCCCTCTTCCTGTGCTTTACAGGCGATTCCAACGTACCTCTTGAAATCTGTTTCCTGCTATTTTGCCTCACTTTCAAGTCCGCCTCGTTGACTTCCCTCAACAGATTTTTGGACGATAGTTGTCCTTTATCACTCTGCCAGTTTGTGAATTGCTGTGCCCCTGAGCTCCATTTCTCAACTCGTTTTTTGGGAGCTGAACGCAAGTCCAAAATTTTGGATCATGTCCTATACTGGTTCCCGGTGGGTGGCTGAGACTTTGGTTAATTCTTCTTCCTGCCGGGAAATTAGAGTGACATGTGCCCGTCCAAATGCCTAACAGCTACTCTCTCATGGGTTCTCCCTCGTCCCTTCCATCCTCTGCCAAATTGGGAACCTGTGCAAACCAGGAGGTTAAAGGGCCTGTCTCTCCAAGTTGGGAGATTGATAGTAAGGCTGTTGGAAAGTCAAACTGGAGCACCAGGAGAGGGACTATTCGTTGAGTTTTAGAAACCTTTCGTATTCACAGTGTGTCCATTCTCTAGGTTTCCTGTACATGTTATAGCTGTAGTGATATTCCCTTGAACCTGGAGAGTTGGGACCCATGGAATGGGGGCCATGCATCATTGCTTGAAAGGGTCTGCATTTGCTCACCCAATCTCACCAATCCTCTCAGTCCCAAGTGTCCAGCCTTATGCCACATCCAGCTGTCATTGTAGATAGGGTCTTTCCAGGTTTCCTCAGACACCCTGAAGGAATTGTAAAGAATTTCCCTGTTTTTTGGTTTTGCTTTTGAAATTCCTTTTTATAGTGGGTTTGAGATGATTCTCGCTGCCATGTTTATGCCACTCTAGACACACTTGATTCCCTTATGGAGTCATATCAATACATAGGTTTTAAGATTCTTACTAGTCAGATATATTCCTCTGCGGGAAATATGGGGTTTTGAGCCTCTTTCACTGAGGAAGGTGTAGGTCATGTCTATTCCAAAGTTGGTTTTTGGAACGGTCCATGTGCTTATATCAAACTCTGGTTTTATGCATCACCCCACCTCTCCATCCCCTTTATGCAGGCATAAGAGTGTTTTCTAAATGTGAGACTCTGTTCTATTTCCTAACTCAGTTCACGTGTAGCCATGTTTACAGGATCTTCATAAGTGATATCTTATGATAAGTTCCTTTTTCTGTGTGACTTATTTCACTTAGAATCATCGTACCTGAATCCACTCACTTTGCTGCTACTGGTTTTATGACATTGATTTCATCGCTGAGGGATATTCCATCGTACGTAAGTACCACAATGTTTTGAACCATTTTTATATTTCCTGGGATATTTAAGGTGTACCCAAGTTGAGGTTCTTGTAGCCAGTGCAGCCCTAAATTTGGAGGTGGCTCTTTCTTATTGATTTTCAGTTTTCCCAAGGTATATTCCCTAGACTGGATGTGGCCTTGGCTCTATAGCTCTGTTGTTTACTTGTTTTAGGGAACACAATGCACTCCTCCAGTGAGGCAGTTGGCAATTTACATCCCGCCCATCAACATAACAAGGCTCCCAGTTCTCCAGGGCCTGTCTTGCCTTTCTGGTTTTTACACGTTTTGTGGATGTCCCTTTTGACCGGTGGGAAGTGATACTTCTTTGTAGTGCAGATTTGCATTGCCCGCTTGCTTGCTTGGCCAAAAAGGGCGTATGCATTTTCTCCTGAATATATTCAGGAGAAAACGCATACGCCCTTTTTGGCCAAGTGCACCATTGTCCAAGTTGTGCCCCTCTTCCTGTGCTTTACATCGATTCCAAGGTACCTCTTGAAATCTGTTTCCTGCTATTTTGCCTCACTTTCAAGTCCGCCTCGTTGACTTCCCTCAACAGATTTTTGGACGATAGTTGTCCTTTATCACTCTGCCAGTATGTGAATTGCTGTGCCCCTGAGCTCCATTTCTCAACTCGTTTTTTGGGAGCTGAACGCAAGTCCAAAATTTTGGATCATGTCCTATACTGGTTCCCGGTGGGTGGCTGAGACTTTGGTTAATTCTTCTTCCTGCCGGGAAATTAGAGTGACATGTGCCCGTCCAAATGCCTAACAGCTACTCTCTCATGGGTTCTCCCTCGTCCCTTCCATCCTCTGCCAAATTGGGAACCTGTGCAAACCAGGAGGTTAAAGGGCCTGTCTCTCCAAGTTGGGAGATTGATAGTAAAGCAGTTGGAAAGTCAAACTGGAGCACCAGGAGAGGGACTATTCGTTGAGTTTTAGAAACCTTTTGTATTCACAGTGTGTCCATTCTCTAGGTTTCCTGTACATGTTATAGCTGTAGTAATATTCCCTTGAACCTGGAGAGTTGGGACCCATGGAATGGGGGCCATGCATTATTGCTTGAAAGGGTCTGCATTTGCTCACCCAATCTCACCAATCCTCTCAGTCCCAAGTGTCCATCCTTATGCCACATCCAGCTGTCATGGTAGATAGGGTCTTTCCAGGTTTCCTCAGACACCCTGAAGGAATTGTAAAGAATTTCCCAGTTTTTTGGTTTTGCTTTTGAAATTCCTTTTTATAGTGGGTTTGAGCTGATTCTCGCTGCCATGTTTATGCCACTCTAGACACACTTGATTCCCTTATGGAGACATATCAATACATACGTTTTAAGATTCTTACTAGTCAGATATATACCTCTGCGGGAAATATGGGGTTTTGAGTCTCTTTCACTGAGGAAGGTGTCGGTCTTGTCTATTCCAAAGTTGGTTTTTGGAACGGTCCCTGTGCTTATATCAAACTCTGGTTTTATGCATCACCCCACCTCTCCTTCCCCTTTAAGCAGGCATAAGAGTGTTTTCTAAATGTGAGACTCTGTTCTCTTTCCTAACTCAGTTCACGTGTAGCCATTTTTACAGGATCTTCATAAGTTCTATCTTATGATAAGTTTCTTTTTCTGTGTGACTTATTTCACTTAGAATCATCGTACCTGAATCCACTCACTTTGCTGCTACTGGTCTTATGACATTGATTTCATGGCTGAGGGATATTCCATCGTACGTAAGTACCACAATGTTTTGAACCATTTTTATATTTCCTGGGATATTTAAGGTGTACCCAAGTTGAGGTTCTTGTAGTCAGTGCAGCCCTAAATTTGGAGGTGGCTCTTTCTTATTGATTTTCAGTTTTCCCAAGGTATATTCCCTAGACTGGAAGTGGCCTTGGCTCTGTAGCTCTGTTGTTTACTTGTTTTAGGGAACACAATGCACTCCTCCAGTGAGGCAGTTGGCAATTTACATCCCGCCCATCAGCATAACAAGGCTCCCTGTTCTCCAGGGCCTGTCTTGCCTTTCTGGTTTTTACACATTTTGTGCATGTCCCTATTGACCAGTGGGAAGTGATACTTCTTTGTAGTGCAGATTTGCATTGCCCGCTTGCTTGCTTGGCCAAAAAGGGTGTATGCGTTTTCTCCTGAATATATTCAGGAGAAAACGCATACGCCCTTTTTGGCCAAGTGCACCATTGTCCAAGTTGTGCCCCTCTTCCTGTGCTTTACAGGCGATTCCAACGTACCTCTTGAAATCTGTTTCCTGCTATTTTGCCTCACTTTCAAGTCCGCCTCGTGGACTTCCCTCAACAGATTTTTGGACGATAGTTGTCCTTTATCACTCTGCCAGTTTGTGAATTGCTGTGCCCCTGAGCTCCATTTCTCAACTCGTTTTTTGTGAGCTGAACGCAAGTCCAAAATTTTGGATCATGTCCTATACTGGTTCCCGGTGGGTGGCTGAGACTTTGGTTAATTCTTCTTCCTGCCGGGAAATTAGAGTGACATGTGCCCGTCCAAATGCCTAACAGCTACTCTCTCATGGGTTCTCCCTCGTCCCTTCCATCCTCTGCCAAATTGGGAACCTGTGCAAACCAGGAGGTTAAAGGGCCTGTCTCTCCAAGTTGGGAGATTGATAGTAAGGCAGTTGGAAAGTCAAACTGGAGCACCAGGAGAGGGACTATTCGTTGAGTTTTAGAAACCTTTCGTATTCACAGTGTGTCCATTCTCTAGGTTTCCTGTACATGTTATAGCTGTAGTAATATTCCCTTGAACATGGAGAGTTGGGACCCATGGAATGGGTCCATGCATTATTGCTTGAAAGGGTCTGCATTTGCTCACCCAATCTCACCAATCCTCTCAGTCCCAAGTGTCCAGCCTTATGCCACATCCAGCTGTCATTGTAGATAGGGTCTTTCCAGGTTTCCTCAGACACCCTGAAGGAATTGTAAAGAATTTCCCTGTTTTTTGGTTTTGCTTTTGAAATTCCTTTTTATAGTGGGTTTGAGCTGATTCTCGCTGCCATGTTTAAGCCACTCTAGACACACTTGATTCCCTTATGGAGTCATATCAATACATAGGTTTTAAGATTCTTACTAGTCAGATATATTCCTCTGCGGGAAATATGGGGTTTTGAGCCTCTTTCACTGAGGAAGGTGTATGTCTTGTCTATTCCAAAGTTGGTTTTTGGAACGGTCCATGTGCTTATATCAAACTCTGGTTTTATGCATCACCCCACCTCTCCTTCCCCTTTATGCAGGCATAAGAGTGTTTTCTAAATGTGAGACTCTGTTCTCTTTCCCAACTCAGTTCACGTGTAGCCATGTTTACAGGATCTTCCTAAGTGATATCTTATGATAAGTTTCTTTTTCTGTGTGACTTATTTCACTTAGAATCATCGTACCTGAATCCACTCACTTTGCTGCTACTGGTCTTATGACATTGATTTCATGGCTGAGGGATATTCCATCGTACGTAAGTACCACAATGTTTTGAACCATTTTTATATTTCCTGGGATATTTAAGGTGTACCCAAGTTGAGGTTCTTGTAGTCAGTGCAGCCCTAAATTTGGAGGTGGCTCTTTCTTATTGATTTTCAGTTTTCCCAAGGTATATTCCCTAGACTGGAAGTGGCCTTGGCTCTGTAGCTCTGTTGTTTACTTGTTTTAGGGAACACAATGCACTCCTCCAGTGAGGCAGTTGGCAATTTACATACCGCCCATCAGCATAACAAGGCTCCCTGTTCTCCAGGGCCTGTCTTGCCTTTCTGGTTTTTACACATTTTGTGGATGTCCCTTTTGACCGGTGGGAAGTGATACTTCTTTGTAGTGCAGATTTGCATTGCCCGCTTGCTTGCTTGGCCAAAAAGGGCGTATGCGTTTTCTCCTGAATATATTCAGGAGAAAACGCATACGCCCTTTTTGGCCAAGTGCACCATTGTCCAAGTTGTGCCCCTCTTCCTGTGCTTTACAGGCGATTCCAACGTACCTCTTGAAATCTGTTTCCTGCTATTTTGCCTCACTTTCAAGTCCGGCTCGTTGACTTCCCTCAACAGATTTTTGGACGATACTTGTCCTTTATCACTCTGCCAGTTTGTGAATTGCTGTGCCCCTGAGCTCCATTTCTCAACTCGTTTTTTGTGAGCTGAACGCAAGTCCAAAATTTTGGATCATGTCCTCTACTGGTTCCCGGTGGGTGGCTGAGACTTTGGTTAATTCTTCTTCCTGCCGGGAAATTAGAGTGACATGTGCCCGTCCAAATGCCTAACAGCTACTCTCTCATGGGTTCTCCCTCGTCCCTTCCATCCTCTGCCAAATTGGGAACCTGTGCAAACCAGGAGGTTAAAGGGCCTGTCTCTCCAAGTTGGGAGATTGATAGTAAGGCAGTTGGAAAGTCAAACTGGAGCACCAGGAGTGGGACTATTCGTTGAGTTTTAGAAACCTTTCGTATTCACAGTGTGTCCATTCTCTAGGTTTCCTGTACATGTTATAGCTGTAGTAATATTCCCTTGAACCTGGAGAGTTGGGACCCATGGAATGGGGGCCATGCATTATTGCTTGAAAGGGTCTGCATTTGCTCACCCAATCTCACCAATCCTCTCAGTCCCAAGTGTCCAGCCTTATGCCACATCCAGCTGTCATGGTAGATAGGGTCTTTCCAGGTTTCCTCAGACACCCTGAAGGAATTGTAAAGAATTTCCCTGTTTTTTGGTTTTGCTTTTGAAATTCCTTTTTATAGTGGGTTTGAGCTGATTCTCGCTGCCATGTTTAAGCCACTCTAGACACACTTGATTCCCTTATGGAGTCATATCAATACATAGGTTTTAAGATTCTTACTAGTCAGATATATTCCTCTGCGGGAAATATGGGGTTTTGAGCCTCTTTCACTGAGGAAGGTGTAGGTCTTGTCTATTCCAAAGTTGGTTTTTGGAACGGTCCATGTGCTTATATCAAACTCTGGTTTTATGCATCACCCCACCTCTCCTTCCCCTTTATGCAGGCATAAGAGTGTTTTCTAAATGTGAGACTCTGTTCTCTTTCCCAACTCAGTTCACGTGTAGCCATGTTTACAGGATCTTCCTAAGTGATATCTTATGATAAGTTTCTTTTTCTGTGTGACTTATTTCACTTAGAATCATCGTACCTGAATCCACTCACTTTGCTGCTACTGGTCTTATGACATTGATTTCATGGCTGAGGGATATTCCATCGTACGTAAGTACCACAATGTTTTGAACCATTTTTATATTTCCTGGGATATTTAAGGTGTACCCAAGTTGAGGTTCTTGTAGTCAGTGCAGCCCTAAATTTGGAGGTGGCTCTTTCTTATTGATTTTCAGTTTTCCCCAGGTATATTCCCTAGACTGGAAGTGGCCTTGGCTCTGTAGCTCTGTTGTTTACTTGTTTTAGGGAACACAATGCACTCCTCCAGTGAGGCAGTTGGCAATTTACATACCGCCCATCAGCATAACAAGGCTCCCTGTTCTCCAGGGCCTGTCTTGCCTTTCTGGTTTTTACACATTTTGTGGATGTCCCTTTTGACCGGTGGGAAGTGATACTTCTTTGTAGTGCAGATTTGCATTGCCCGCTTGCTTGCTTGGCCAAAAAGGGCGTATGCGTTTTCTCCTGAATATATTCAGGAGAAAACGCATACGCCCTTTTTGGCCAAGTGCACCATTGTCCAAGTTGTGCCCCTCTTCCTGTGCTTTACAGGCGATTCCAACGTACCTCTTGAAATCTGTTTCCTGCTATTTTGCCTCACTTTCAAGTCCGCCTCGTTGACTTCCCTCAACAGATTTTTGGACGATAGTTGTCCTTTATCACTCTGCCAGTTTGTGAATTGCTGTGCCCCTGAGCTCCATTTCTCAACTCGTTTTTTGTGAGCTGAACGCAAGTCCAAAATTTTGGATCATGTCCTATACTGGTTCCTGGTGGGTGGCTGAGACTTTGGTTAATTCTTCTTCCTGCCGGGAAATTAGAGTGACATGTGCCCGTCCAAATGCCTAACAGCTACTCTCTCATGGGTTCTCCCTCGTCCCTTCCATCCTCTGCCAAATTGGGAACCTGTGCAAACCAGGAGGTTAAAGGGCCTGTCTCTCCAAGTTGGGAGATTGATAGTAAGGCAGTTGGAAAGTCAAACTGGAGCACCAGGAGAGGGACTATTCGTTGAGTTTTAGAAACCTTTCGTATTCACAGTGTGTCCATTCTCTAGGTTTCCTGTACATGTTATAGCTGTAGTAATATTCCCTTGAACCTGGAGAGTTGGGACCCATGGAATGGGGGCCATGCATTATTGCTTGAAAGGGTCTGCATTTGCTCACCCAATCTCACCAATCCTCTCAGTCCCAAGTGTCCAGCCTTATGCCACATCCAGCTGTCATGGTAGATAGGGTCTTTCCAGGTTTCCTCAGACACCCTGAAGGAATTGTAAAGAATTTCCCTTTTTTTGGTTTTGCTTTTGAAATTCCTTTTTATAGTGGGTTTGAGCTGATTCTCGCTGCCATGTTTATGCCACTCTAGACACACTTGATTCCCTTATGGAGTCATATCAATACATAGGTTTTAAGATTCTTACTAGTCAGATATATTCCTCTGCGGGAAATATGGGGTTTTGAGTCTCTTTCACTGAGGAAGGTTTAGGTCTTGTCTATTCCAAAGTTGGTTTTTGGAACGGTCCATGTGCTTATATCAAACTCTGGTTTTATGCATCACCC
This sequence comes from Mesoplodon densirostris, assembly GCF_025265405.1. Lineage (NCBI taxonomy): Eukaryota > Metazoa > Chordata > Mammalia > Artiodactyla > Ziphiidae > Mesoplodon > Mesoplodon densirostris. Next base: position 4,693,364 of record NW_026778199.1, on the reverse strand, counting down.
CACCTCTCCATCCCCTTTATGCAGGCATAAGAGTGTTTTCTAAATGTGAGACTCTGTTCTATTTCCTAACTCAGTTCACGTGTAGCCATGTTTACAGGATCTTCATAAGTGATATCTTATGATAAGTTCCTTTTTCTGTGTGACTTATTTCACTTAGAATCATCGTACCTGAATCCACTCACTTTGCTGCTACTGGTTTTATGACATTGATTTCATGGCTGAGGGATATTCCATCGTACGTAAGTACCACAATGTTTTGAACCATTTTTATATTTCCTGGGATATTTAAGGTGTACCCAAGTTGAGGTTCTTGTAGCCAGTGCAGCCCTAAATTTGGAGGTGGCTCTTTCTTATTGATTTTCAGTTTTCCCAAGGTATATTCCCTAGACTGGATGTGGCCTTGGCTCTATAGCTCTGTTGTTTACTTGTTTTAGGGAACACAATGCACTCCTCCAGTGAGGCAGTTGGCAATTTACATCCCGCCCATCAGCATAACAAGGCTTCCAGTTCTCCAGGGCCTGTCTTGCCTTTCTGGTTTTTACACATTTTGTGGATGTCCCTTTTGACCGGTGGGAAGTGATACTTCTTTGTAGTGCAGATTTGCATTGCCCGCTTGCTTGCTTGGCCAAAAAGGGCGTATGCGTTTTCTCCTGAATATATTCAGGAGAAAACGCATACGCCCTTTTTGGCCAAGTGCACCATTGTCCAAGTTGTGCCCCTCTTCCTGTGCTTTACAGGCGATTCCAATGTACCTCTTGAAATCTGTTTCCTGCTATTTTGCCTCACTTTCAAGTCCGCCTCGTTGACTTCCTTCAACAGATTTTTGGACGATAGTTGTCCTTTATCACTCTGCCAGTATGTGAATTGCTGTGCCCCTGAGCTCCATTTCTCAACTCGTTTTTTGGGAGCTGAACGCAAGTCCAAAATTTTGGATCATGTCCTATACTGGTTCCCGGTGGGTGGCTGAGACTTTGGTTAATTCTTCTTCCTGCCGGGAAATTAGAGTGACATGTGCCCGTCCAAATGCCTAACAGCTACTCTCTCATGGGTTCTCCCTCGTCCCTTCCATCCTCTGCCAAATTGGGAACCTGTGCAAACCAGGAGGTTAAAGGGCCTGTCTCTCCAAGTTGGGAGATTGATAGTAAGGCAGTTGGAAAGTCAAACTGGAGCACCAGGAGAGGGACTATTCGTTGAGTTTTAGAAACCTTTCGTATTCACAGTGTGTCCATTCTCTAGGTTTCCTGTACATGTTATAGCTGTAGTAATATTCCCTTGAACCTGGAGAGTTGGGACCCATGGAATGGGGGCCATGCATTATTGCTTGAAAGGGTCTGCATTTGCTCACCCAATCTCACCAATCCTCTCAGTCCCAAGTGTCCAGCCTTATGCCACATCCAGCTGTCATGGTAGATAGGGTCTTTCCAGGTTTCCTCAGACACCCTGAAGGAATTGTAAAGAATTTCCCTGTTTTTTGGTTTTGCTTTTGAAATTCCTTTTTATAGTGGGTTTGAGCTGATTCTCGCTGCCATGTTTAAGCCACTCTAGACACACTTGATTCCCTTATGGAGACATATCAATACATAGGTTTTAAGATTCTTACTAGTCAGATATATACCTCTGCGGGAAATATGGGGTTTTGAGTCTCTTTCACTGAGGAAGGTGTCGGTCTTGTCTATTCCTAAGTTGGTTTTTGGAACGGTCCCTGTGCTTATATCAAACTCTGGTTTTATGCATCACCCCACCTCTCCTTCCCCTTCAAGCAGGCATAAGAGTGTTTTCTAAATGTGAGACTCTGTTCTCTTTCCTAACTCAGTTCACGTGTAGCCATGTTTACAGGATCTTCATAAGTGATATCTTATGATAAGTTTCTTTTTCTGTGTGACTTATTTCACTTAGAATCATCGTACCTGAATCCACTCACTTTGCTGCTACTGGTCTTATGACATTGATTTCATTGCTGAGGGATATTCCATCGTACGTAAGTACCACAATGTTTTGAACCATTTTTATATTTCCTGGGATATTTAAGGTGTACCCAAGTTGAGGTTCTTGTAGTCAGTGCAGCCCTAAATTTGGAGGTGGCTCTTTCTTATTGATTTTCAGTTTTCCCAAGGTATATTCCCTAGACTGGAAGTGGCCTTGGCTCTGTAGCTCTGTTGTTTACTTGTTTTAGGGAACACAATGCACTCCTCCAGTGAGGCAGTTGGCAATTTACATACCGCCCATCAGCATAACAAGGCTCCCTGTTCTCCAGGGCCTGTCTTGCCTTTCTGGTTTTTACACATTTTGTGGATGTCCCTTTTGACCGGTGGGAAGTGATACTTCTTTGTAGTGCAGATTTGCATTGCCCGCTTGCTTGCTTGGCCAAAAAGGGCGTATGCGTTTTCTCCTGAATATATTCAGGAGAAAACGCATACGCCCTTTTTGGCCAAGTGCACCATTGTCCAAGTTGTGCCCCTCTTCCTGTGCTTTACAGGCGATTCCAACGTACCTCTTGAAATCTGTTTCCTGCTATTTTGCCTCACTTTCAAGTCCGGCTCGTTGACTTCCCTCAACAGATTTTTGGACGATAGTTGTCCTTTATCACTCTGCCAGTTTGTGAATTGCTGTGCCCCTGAGCTCCATTTCTCAACTCGTTTTTTGTGAGCTGAACGCAAGTCCAAAATTTTGGATCATGTCCTATACTGGTTCCCGGTGGGTGGCTGAGACTTTGGTTAATTCTTCTTCCTGCCGGGAAATTAGAGTGACATGTGCCCGTCCAAATGACTAACAGCTACTCTCTCATGGGTTCTCCCTCGTCCCTTCCATCCTCTGCCAAATTGGGAACCTGTGCAAACCAGGAGGTTAAAGGGCCTGTCTCTCCAAGTTGGGAGATTGATAGTAAGGCAGTTGGAAAGTCAAACTGGAGCACCAGGAGAGGGACTATTCGTTGAGTTTTAGAAACCTTTCGTATTCACAGTGTGTCCATTCTCTAGGTTTCCTGTACATGTTATAGCTGTAGTAATATTCCCTTGAACCTGGAGAGTTGGGACCCATGGAATGGGGGCCATGCATTATTGCTTGAAAGGGTCTGCATTTGCTCACCCAATCTCACCAATCCTCTCAGTCCCAAGTGTCCAGCCTTATGCCACATCCAGCTGTCATGGTAGATAGGGTCTTTCCAGGTTTCCTCAGACACCCTGAAGGAATTGTAAAGAATTTCCCTGTTTTTTGGTTTTGCTTTTGAAATTCCTTTTTATAGTGGGTTTGAGCTGATTCTCGCTGCCATGTTTAAGCCACTCTAGACACACTTGATTCCCTTATGGAGACATATCAATACATAGGTTTTAAGATTCTTACTAGTCAGATATATACCTCTGCGGGAAATATGGGGTTTTGAGTCTCTTTCACTGAGGAAGGTGTCGGTCTTGTCTATTCCTAAGTTGGTTTTTGGAACGGTCCCTGTGCTTATATCAAACTCTGGTTTTATGCATCACCCCACCTCTCCTTCCCCTTCAAGCAGGCATAAGAGTGTTTTCTAAATGTGAGACTCTGTTCTCTTTCCTAACTCAGTTCACGTGTAGCCATGTTTACAGGATCTTCATAAGTGATATCTTATGATAAGTTTCTTTTTCTGTGTGACTTATTTCACTTAGAATCATCGTACCTGAATCCACTCACTTTGCTGCTACTGGTCTTATGACATTGATTTCATTGCTGAGGGATATTCCATCGTACGTAAGTACCACAATGTTTTGAACCATTTTTATATTTCCTGGGATATTTAAGGTGTACCCAAGTTGAGGTTCTTGTAGTCAGTGCAGCCCTAAATTTGGAGGTGGCTCTTTCTTATTGATTTTCAGTTTTCCCAAGGTATATTCCCTAGACTGGAAGTGGCCTTGGCTCTGTAGCTCTGTTGTTTACTTGTTTTAGGGAACACAATGCACTCCTCCAGTGAGGCAGTTGGCAATTTACATACCGCCCATCAGCATAACAAGGCTCCCTGTTCTCCAGGGCCTGTCTTGCCTTTCTGGTTTTTACACATTTTGTGGATGTCCCTTTTGACCGGTGGGAAGTGATACTTCTTTGTAGTGCAGATTTGCATTGCCCGCTTGCTTGCTTGGCCAAAAAGGGCGTATGCGTTTTCTCCTGAATATATTCAGGAGAAAACGCATACGCCCTTTTTGGCCAAGTGCACCATTGTCCAAGTTGTGCCCCTCTTCCTGTGCTTTACAGGCGATTCCAACGTACCTCTTGAAATCTGTTTCCTGCTATTTTGCCTCACTTTCAAGTCCGGCTCGTTGACTTCCCTCAACAGATTTTTGGACGATAGTTGTCCTTTATCACTCTGCCAGTTTGTGAATTGCTGTGCCCCTGAGCTCCATTTCTCAACTCGTTTTTTGTGAGCTGAACGCAAGTCCAAAATTTTGGATCATGTCCTATACTGGTTCCCGGTGGGTGGCTGAGACTTTGGTTAATTCTTCTTCCTGCCGGGAAATTAGAGTGACATGTGCCCGTCCAAATGCCTAACAGCTACTCTCTCATGGGTTCTCCCTCGTCCCTTCCATCCTCTGCCAAATTGGGAACCTGTGCAAACCAGGAGGTTAAAGGGCCTGTCTCTCCAAGTTGGGAGATTGATAGTAAGGCAGTTGGAAAGTCAAACTGGAGCACCAGGAGAGGGACTATTCGTTGAGTTTTAGAAACCTTTCATATTCACAGTGTGTCCATTCTCTAGGTTTCCTGTACATGTTATAGCTGTAGTAATATTCCCTTGAACCTGGAGAGTTGGGACCCATGGAATGGGGGCCATGCATTATTGCTTGAAAGGGTCTGCATTTGCTCACCCAATCTCACCAATCCTCTCAGTCCCAAGTGTCCAGCCTTATGCCACATCCAGCTGTCATTGTAGATAGGGTCTTTCCAGGTTTCCTCAGACACCCTGAAGGAATTGTAAAGAATTTCCCTTTTTTTGGTTTTGCTTTTGAAATTCCTTTTTATAGTGGGTTTGAGCTGATTCTCGCTGCCATGTTTATGCCACTCTAGACACACTTGATTCCCTTATGGAGTCATATCAATACATAGGTTTTAAGATTCTTACTAGTCAGATATATTCCTCTGCGGGAAATATGGGGTTTTGAGTCTCTTTCACTGAGGAAGGTTTAGGTCTTGTCTATTCCAAAGTTGGTTTTTGGAACGGTCCATGTGCTTATATCAAACTCTGGTTTTATGCATCACCCCACCTCTCCATCCCCTTTATGCAGGCATAAGAGTGTTTTCTAAATGTGAGACTCTGTTCTATTTCCTAACTCAGTTCACGTGTAGCCATGTTTACAGGATCTTCATAAGTGATATCTTATGATAAGTTCCTTTTTCTGTGTGACTTATTTCACTTAGAATCATCGTACCTGAATCCACTCACTTTGCTGCTACTGGTTTTATGACATTGATTTCATGGCTGAGGGATATTCCATCGTACGTAAGTACCACAATGTTTTGAACCATTTTTATATTTCCTGGGATATTTAAGGTGTACCCAAGTTGAGGTTCTTGTAGCCAGTGCAGCCCTAAATTTGGAGGTGGCTCTTTCTTATTGATTTTCAGTTTTCCCAAGGTATATTCCCTAGACTGGATGTGGCCTTGGCTCTATAGCTCTGTTGTTTACTTGTTTTAGGGAACACAATGCACTCCTCCAGTGAGGCAGTTGGCAATTTACATCCCGCCCATCAGCATAACAAGGCTTCCAGTTCTCCAGGGCCTGTCTTGCCTTTCTGGTTTTTACACATTTTGTGGATGTCCCTTTTGACCGGTGGGAAGTGATACTTCTTTGTAGTGCAGATTTGCATTGCCCGCTTGCTTGCTTGGCCAAAAAGGGCGTATGCGTTTTCTCCTGAATATATTCAGGAGAAAACGCATACGCCCTTTTTGGCCAAGTGCACCATTGTCCAAGTTGTGCCCCTCTTCCTGTGCTTTACAGGCGATTCCAATGTACCTCTTGAAATCTGTTTCCTGCTATTTTGCCTCACTTTCAAGTCCGCCTCGTTGACTTCCTTCAACAGATTTTTGGACGATAGTTGTCCTTTATCACTCTGCCAGTATGTGAATTGCTGTGCCCCTGAGCTCCATTTCTCAACTCGTTTTTTGGGAGCTGAACGCAAGTCCAAAATTTTGGATCATGTCCTATACTGGTTCCCGGTGGGTGGCTGAGACTTTGGTTAATTCTTCTTCCTGCCGGGAAATTAGAGTGACATGTGCCCGTCCAAATGCCTAACAGCTACTCTCTCATGGGTTCTCCCTCGTCCCTTCCATCCTCTGCCAAATTGGGAACCTGTGCAAACCAGGAGGTTAAAGGGCCTGTCTCTCCAAGTTGGGAGATTGATAGTAAGGCAGTTGGAAAGTCAAACTGGAGCACCAGGAGAGGGACTATTCGTTGAGTTTTAGAAACCTTTCGTATTCACAGTGTGTCCATTCTCTAGGTTTCCTGTACATGTTATAGCTGTAGTAATATTCCCTTGAACCTGGAGAGTTGGGACCCATGGAATGGGGGCCATGCATTATTGCTTGAAAGGGTCTGCATTTGCTCACCCAATCTCACAAATCCTCTCAGTCCCAAGTGTCCAGCCTTATGCCACATCCAGCTGTCATGGTAGATAGGGTCTTTCCAGGTTTCCTCAGACACCCTGAAGGAATTGTAAAGAATTTCCCTGTTTTTTGGTTTTGCTTTTGAAATTCCTTTTTATAGTGGGTTTGAGCTGATTCTCGCTGCCATGTTTAAGCCACTCTAGACACACTTGATTCCCTTATGGAGACATATCAATACATAGGTTTTAAGATTCTTACTAGTCAGATATATACCTCTGCGGGAAATATGGGGTTTTGAGTCTCTTTCACTGAGGAAGGTGTCGGTCTTGTCTATTCCTAAGTTGGTTTTTGGAACGGTCCCTGTGCTTATATCAAACTCTGGTTTTATGCATCACCCCACCTCTCCTTCCCCTTCAAGCAGGCATAAGAGTGTTTTCTAAATGTGAGACTCTGTTCTCTTTCCTAACTCAGTTCACGTGTAGCCATGTTTACAGGATCTTCATAAGTGATATCTTATGATAAGTTTCTTTTTCTGTGTGACTTATTTCACTTAGAATCATCGTACCTGAATCCACTCACTTTGCTGCTACTGGTCTTATGACATTGATTTCATGGCTGAGGGATATTCCATCGTACGTAAGTACCACAATGTTTTGAACCATTTTTATATTTCCTGGGATATTTAAGGTGTACCCAAGTTGAGGTTCTTGTAGCCAGTGCAGCCCTAAATTTGGAGGTGGCTCTTTCTTATTGATTTTCAGTTTTCCCAAGGTATATTCCCTAGACTGGATGTGGCCTTGGCTCTATAGCTCTGTTGTTTACTTGTTTTAGGGAACACAATGCACTCCTCCAGTGAGGCAGTTGGCAATTTACATCCCGCCCATCAGCATAACAAGGCTTCCAGGTCTCCAGGGCCTGTCTTGCCTTTCTGGTTTTTACACATTTTGTGGATGTCCCTTTTGACCGGTGGGAAGTGATACTTCTTTGTAGTGCAGATTTGCATTGCCCGCTTGCTTGCTTGGCCAAAAAGGGCGTATGCGTTTTCTCCTGAATATATTCAGGAGAAAACGCATACGCCCTTTTTGGCCAAGTGCACCATTGTCCAAGTTGTGCCCCTCTTCCTGTGCTTTACAGGCGATTCCAATGTACCTCTTGAAATCTGTTTCCTGCTATTTTGCCTCACTTTCAAGTCCGCCTCGTTGACTTCCTTCAACAGATTTTTGGACGATAGTTGTCCTTTATCACTCTGCCAGTATGTGAATTGCTGTGCCCCTGAGCTCCATTTCTCAACTCGTTTTTTGGGAGCTGAACGCAAGTCCAAAATTTTGGATCATGTCCTATACTGGTTCCCGGTGGGTGGCTGAGACTTTGGTTAATTCTTCTTCCTGCCGGGAAATTAGAGTGACATGTGCCCGTCCAAATGCCTAACAGCTACTCTCTCATGGGTTCTCCCTCGTCCCTTCCATCCTCTGCCAAATTGGGAACCTGTGCAAACCAGGAGGTTAAAGGGCCTGTCTCTCCAAGTTGGGAGATTGATAGTAAGGCAGTTGGAAAGTCAAACTGGAGCACCAGGAGAGGGACTATTCGTTGAGTTTTAGAAACCTTTCGTATTCACAGTGTGTCCATTCTCTAGGTTTCCTGTACATGTTATAGCTGTAGTAATATTCCCTTGAACCTGGAGAGTTGGGACCCATGGAATGGGGGCCATGCATTATTGCTTGAAAGGGTCTGCATTTGCTCACCCAATCTCACAAATCCTCTCAGTCCCAAGTGTCCAGCCTTATGCCACATCCAGCTGTCATGGTAGATAGGGTCTTTCCAGGTTTCCTCAGACACCCTGAAGGAATTGTAAAGAATTTCCCTGTTTTTTGGTTTTGCTTTTGAAATTCCTTTTTATAGTGGGTTTGAGCTGATTCTCGCTGCCATGTTTAAGCCACTCTAGACACACTTGATTCCCTTATGGAGACATATCAATACATAGGTTTTAAGATTCTTACTAGTCAGATATATACCTCTGCGGGAAATATGGGGTTTTGAGTCTCTTTCACTGAGGAAGGTGTCGGTCTTGTCTATTCCTAAGTTGGTTTTTGGAACGGTCCCTGTGCTTATATCAAACTCTGGTTTTATGCATCACCCCACCTCTCCTTCCCCTTCAAGCAGGCATAAGAGTGTTTTCTAAATGTGAGACTCTGTTCTCTTTCCTAACTCAGTTCACGTGTAGCCATGTTTACAGGATCTTCATAAGTGATATCTTATGATAAGTTTCTTTTTCTGTGTGACTTATTTCACTTAGAATCATCGTACCTGAATCCACTCACTTTGCTGCTACTGGTCTTATGACATTGATTTCATGGCTGAGGGATATTCCATCGTACGTAAGTACCACAATGTTTTGAACCATTTTTATATTTCCTGGGATATTTAAGGTGTACCCAAGTTGAGGTTCTTGTAGTCAGTGCAGCCCTAAATTTGGAGGTGGCTCTTTCTTATTGATTTTCAGTTTTCCCAAGGTATATTCCCTAGACTGGAAGTGGCCTTGGCTCTGTAGCTCTGTTGTTTACTTGTTTTAGGGAACACAATGCACTCCTCCAGTGAGGCAGTTGGCAATTTACATACCGCCCAGCAGCATAACAAGGCTCCCTGTTCTCCAGGGCCTGTCTTGCCTTTCTGGTTTTTACACATTTTGTGGATGTCCCTTTTGACCGGTGGGAAGTGATACTTCTTTGTAGTGCAGATTTGCATTGCCCGCTTGCTTGCTTGGCCAAAAAGGGCGTATGCGTTTTCTCCTGAATATATTCAGGAGAAAACGCATACGCCCTTTTTGGCCAAGTGCACCATTGTCCAAGTTGTGCCCCTCTTCCTGTGCTTTACAGGCGATTCCAACGTACCTCTTGAAATCTGTTTCCTGCTATTTTGCCTCACTTTCAAGTCCGCCTCGTTGACTTCCCTCAACAGATTTTTGGACGATAGTTGTCCTTTATCACTCTGTCAGTTTGTGAATTGCTGTGCCCCTGAGCTCCATTTCTCAACTCGTTTTTTGTGAGTTGAACGCAAGTCCAAAATTTTGGATCCTGTCCTATACTGGTTCCCGGTGGGTGGCTGAGACTTTGGTTAATTCTTCTTCCTGCCGGGAAATTAGAGTGACATGTGCCCGTCCAAATGCCTAACAGCTACTCTCTCATGGGTTCTCCCTCGTCCCTTCCATCCTCTGCCAAATTGGGAACCTGTGCAAACCAGGAGGTTAAAGGGCCTGTCTCTCCAAGTTGGGAGATTGATAGTAAGGCAGTTGGAAAGTCAAACTGGAGCACCAGGAGAGGGACTATTCGTTGAGTTTTAGAAACCTTTCGTATTCACAGTGTGTCCATTCTCTAGGTTTCCTGTACATGTTATAGCTGTAGTAATATTCCCTTGAACCTGGAGAGTTGGGACCCATGGAATGGGGGCCATGCATTATTGCTTGAAAGGGTCTGCATTTGCTCACCCAATCTCACCAATCCTCTCAGTCCCAAGTGTCCAGCCTTATGCCACATCCAGCTGTCATGGTAGATAGGGTCTTTCCAGGTTTCCTCAGACACCCTGAAGGAATTGTAAAGAATTTCCCTGTTTTTTGGTTTTGCTTTTGAAATTCCTTTTTATAGTGGGTTTGAGCTGATTCTCGCTGCCATGTTTAAGCCACTCTAGACACACTTGATTCCCTTATGGAGACATATCAATACATAGGTTTTAAGATTCTTACTAGTCAGATATATACCTCTGCGGGAAATATGGGGTTTTGAGTCTCTTTCACTGAGGAAGGTGTCGGTCTTGTCTATTCCTAAGTTGGTTTTTGGAACGGTCCCTGTGCTTATATCAAACTCTGGTTTTATGCATCACCCCACCTCTCCTTCCCCTTCAAGCAGGCATAAGAGTGTTTTCTAAATGTGAGACTCTGTTCTCTTTCCTAACTCAGTTCACGTGTAGCCATGTTTACAGGATCTTCATAAGTGATATCTTATGATAAGTTTCTTTTTCTGTGTGACTTATTTCACTTAGAATCATCGTACCTGAATCCACTCACTTTGCTGCTACTGGTCTTATGACATTGATTTCATTGCTGAGGGATATTCCATCGTACGTAAGTACCACAATGTTTTGAACCATTTTTATATTTCCTGGGATATTTAAGGTGTACCCAAGTTGAGGTTCTTGTAGTCAGTGCAGCCCTAAATTTGGAGGTGGCTCTTTCTTATTGATTTTCAGTTTTCCCAAGGTATATTCCCTAGACTGGAAGTGGCCTTGGCTCTGTAGCTCTGTTGTTTACTTGTTTTAGGGAACACAATGCACTCCTCCAGTGAGGCAGTTGGCAATTTACATACCGCCCATCAGCATAACAAGGCTCCCTGTTCTCCAGGGCCTGTCTTGCCTTTCTGGTTTTTACACATTTTGTGGATGTCCCTTTTGACCGGTGGGAAGTGATACTTCTTTGTAGTGCAGATTTGCATTGCCCGCTTGCTTGCTTGGCCAAAAAGGGCGTATGCGTTTTCTCCTGAATATATTCAGGAGAAAACGCATACGCCCTTTTTGGCCAAGTGCACCATTGTCCAAGTTGTGCCCCTCTTCCTGTGCTTTACAGGCGATTCCAATGTACCTCTTGAAATCTGTTTCCTGCTATTTTGCCTCACTTTCAAGTCCGCCTCGTTGACTTCCTTCAACAGATTTTTGGACGATAGTTGTCCTTTATCACTCTGCCAGTATGTGAATTGCTGTGCCCCTGAGCTCCATTTCTCAACTCGTTTTTTGGGAGCTGAACGCAAGTCCAAAATTTTGGATCATGTCCTATACTGGTTCCCGGTGGGTGGCTGAGACTTTGGTTAATTCTTCTTCCTGCCGGGAAATTAGAGTGACATGTGCCCGTCCAAATGCCTAACAGCTACTCTCTCATGGGTTCTCCCTCGTCCCTTCCATCCTCTGCCAAATTGGGAACCTGTGCAAACCAGGAGGTTAAAGGGCCTGTCTCTCCAAGTTGGGAGATTGATAGTAAGGCAGTTGGAAAGTCAAACTGGAGCACCAGGAGAGGGACTATTCGTTGAGTTTTAGAAACCTTTCGTATTCACAGTGTGTCCATTCTCTAGGTTTCCTGTACATGTTATAGCTGTAGTAATATTCCCTTGAACCTGGAGAGTTGGGACCCATGGAATGGGGGCCATGCATTATTGCTTGAAAGGGTCTGCATTTGCTCACCCAATCTCACAAATCCTCTCAGTCCCAAGTGTCCAGCCTTATGCCACATCCAGCTGTCATGGTAGATAGGGTCTTTCCAGGTTTCCTCAGACACCCTGAAGGAATTGTAAAGAATTTCCCTGTTTTTTGGTTTTGCTTTTGAAATTCCTTTTTATAGTGGGTTTGAGCTGATTCTCGCTGCCATGTTTAAGCCACTCTAGACACACTTGATTCCCTTATGGAGACATATCAATACATAGGTTTTAAGATTCTTACTAGTCAGATATATACCTCTGCGGGAAATATGGGGTTTTGAGTCTCTTTCACTGAGGAAGGTGTCGGTCTTGTCTATTCCTAAGTTGGTTTTTGGAACGGTCCCTGTGCTTATATCAAACTCTGGTTTTATGCATCACCCCACCTCTCCTTCCCCTTCAAGCAGGCATAAGAGTGTTTTCTAAATGTGAGACTCTGTTCTCTTTCCTAACTCAGTTCACGTGTAGCCATGTTTACAGGATCTTCATAAGTGATATCTTATGATAAGTTTCTTTTTCTGTGTGACTTATTTCACTTAGAATCATCGTACCTGAATCCACTCACTTTGCTGCTACTGGTCTTATGACATTGATTTCATGGCTGAGGGATATTCCATCGTACGTAAGTACCACAATGTTTTGAACCATTTTTATATTTCCTGGGATATTTAAGGTGTACCCAAGTTGAGGTTCTTGTAGTCAGTGCAGCCCTAAATTTGGAGGTGGCTCTTTCTTATTGATTTTCAGTTTTCCCAAGGTATATTCCCTAGACTGGAAGTGGCCTTGGCTCTGTAGCTCTGTTGTTTACTTGTTTTAGGGAACACAATGCACTCCTCCAGTGAGGCAGTTGGCAATTTACATACCGCCCAGCAGCATAACAAGGCTCCCTGTTCTCCAGGGCCTGTCTTGCCTTTCTGGTTTTTACACATTTTGTGGATGTCCCTTTTGACCGGTGGGAAGTGATACTTCTTTGTAGTGCAGATTTGCATTGCCCGCTTGCTTGCTTGGCCAAAAAGGGCGTATGCGTTTTCTCCTGAATATATTCAGGAGAAAACGCATACGCCCTTTTTGGCCAAGTGCACCATTGTCCAAGTTGTGCCCCTCTTCCTGTGCTTTACAGGCGATTCCAACGTACCTCTTGAAATCTGTTTCCTGCTATTTTGCCTCACTTTCAAGTCCGCCTCGTTGACTTCCCTCAACAGATTTTTGGACGATAGTTGTCCTTTATCACTCTGTCAGTTTGTGAATTGCTGTGCCCCTGAGCTCCATTTCTCAACTCGTTTTTTGTGAGTTGAACGCAAGTCCAAAATTTTGGATCCTGTCCTATACTGGTTCCCGGTGGGTGGCTGAGACTTTGGTTAATTCTTCTTCCTGCCGGGAAATTAGAGTGACATGTGCCCGTCCAAATGCCTAACAGCTACTCTCTCATGGGTTCTCCCTCGTCCCTTCCATCCTCTGCCAAATTGGGAACCTGTGCAAACCAGGAGGTTAAAGGGCCTGTCTCTCCAAGTTGGGAGATTGATAGTAAGGCAGTTGGAAAGTCAAACTGGAGCACCAGGAGAGGGACTATTCGTTGAGTTTTAGAAACCTTTCGTATTCACAGTGTGTCCATTCTCTAGGTTTCCTGTACATGTTATAGCTGTAGTAATATTCCCTTGAACCTGGAGAGTTGGGACCCATGGAATGGGGGCCATGCATTATTGCTTGAAAGGGTCTGCATTTGCTCACCCAATCTCACCAATCCTCTCAGTCCCAAGTGTCCAGCCTTATGCCACATCCAGCTGTCATGGTAGATAGGGTCTTTCCAGGTTTCCTCAGACACCCTGAAGGAATTGTAAAGAATTTCCCTGTTTTTTGGTTTTGCTTTTGAAATTCCTTTTTATAGTGGGTTTGAGCTGATTCTCGCTGCCATGTTTAAGCCACTCTAGACACACTTGATTCCCTTATGGAGACATATCAATACATAGGTTTTAAGATTCTTACTAGTCAGATATATACCTCTGCGGGAAATATGGGGTTTTGAGTCTCTTTCACTGAGGAAGGTGTCGGTCTTGTCTATTCCTAAGTTGGTTTTTGGAACGGTCCCTGTGCTTATATCAAACTCTGGTTTTATGCATCACCCCACCTCTCCTTCCCCTTCAAGCAGGCATAAGAGTGTTTTCTAAATGTGAGACTCTGTTCTCTTTCCTAACTCAGTTCACGTGTAGCCATGTTTACAGGATCTTCATAAGTGATATCTTATGATAAGTTTCTTTTTCTGTGTGACTTATTTCACTTAGAATCATCGTACCTGAATCCACTCACTTTGCTGCTACTGGTCTTATGACATTGATTTCATTGCTGAGGGATATTCCATCGTACGTAAGTACCACAATGTTTTGAACCATTTTTATATTTCCTGGGATATTTAAGGTGTACCCAAGTTGAGGTTCTTGTAGTCAGTGCAGCCCTAAATTTGGAGGTGGCTCTTTCTTATTGATTTTCAGTTTTCCCAAGGTATATTCCCTAGACTGGAAGTGGCCTTGGCTCTGTAGCTCTGTTGTTTACTTGTTTTAGGGAACACAATGCACTCCTCCAGTGAGGCAGTTGGCAATTTACATACCGCCCATCAGCATAACAAGGCTCCCTGTTCTCCAGGGCCTGTCTTGCCTTTCTGGTTTTTACACATTTTGTGGATGTCCCTTTTGACCGGTGGGAAGTGATACTTCTTTGTAGTGCAGATTTGCATTGCCCGCTTGCTTGCTTGGCCAAAAAGGGCGTATGCGTTTTCTCCTGAATATATTCAGGAGAAAACGCATACGCCCTTTTTGGCCAAGTGCACCATTGTCCAAGTTGTGCCCCTCTTCCTGTGCTTTACAGGCGATTCCAACGTACCTCTTGAAATCTGTTTCCTGCTATTTTGCCTCACTTTCAAGTCCGCCTCGTTGACTTCCCTCAACAGATTTTTGGACGATAGTTGTCCTTTATCACTCTGCCAGTTTGTGAATTGCTGTGCCCCTGAGCTCCATTTCTCAACTCGTTTTTTGTGAGCTGAACGCAAGTCCAAAATTTTGGATCATGTCCTATACTGGTTCCCGGTGGGTGGCTGAGACTTTGGTTAATTCTTCTTCCTGCCGGGAAATTAGAGTGACATGTGCCCGTCCAAATGCCTAACAGCTACTCTCTCATGGGTTCTCCCTCGTCCCTTCCATCCTCTGCCAAATTGGGAACCTGTGCAAACCAGGAGGTTAAAGGGCCTGTCTCTCCAAGTTGGGAGATTGATAGTAAGGCAGTTGGAAAGTCAAACTGGAGCACCAGGAGAGGGACTATTCGTTGAGTTTTAGAAACCTTTCGTATTCACAGTGTGTCCATTCTCTAGGTTTCCTGTACATGTTATAGCTGTAGTAATATTCCCTTGAACCTGGAGAGTTGGGACCCATGGAATGGGGGCCATGCATTATTGCTTGAAAGGGTCTGCATTTGCTCACCCAATCTCACCAATCCTCTCAGTCCCAAGTGTCCAGCCTTATGCCACATCCAGCTGTCATGGTAGATAGGGTCTTTCCAGGTTTCCTCAGACACCCTGAAGGAATTGTAAAGAATTTCCCTTTTTTTGGTTTTGCTTTTGAAATTCCTTTTTATAGTGGGTTTGAGCTGATTCTCGCTGCCATGTTTAAGCCACTCTAGACACACTTGATTCCCTTATGGAGACATATCAATACATAGGTTTTAAGATTCTTACTAGTCAGATATATACCTCTGCGGGAAATATGGGGTTTTGAGTCTCTTTCACTGAGGAAGGTGTCGGTCTTGTCTATTCCTAAGTTGGTTTTTGGAACGGTCCCTGTGCTTATATCAAACTCTGGTTTTATGCATCACCCCACCTCTCCTTCCCCTTCAAGCAGGCATAAGAGTGTTTTCTAAATGTGAGACTCTGTTCTCTTTCCTAACTCAGTTCACGTGTAGCCATGTTTACAGGGTCTTCATAAGTGATATCTTATGATAAGTTTCTTTTTCTGTGTGACTTATTTCACTTAGAATCATCGTACCTGAATCCACTCACTTTGCTGCTACTGGTCTTATGACATTGATTTCATTGCTGAGGGATATTCCATCGTACGTAAGTACCACAATGTTTTGAACCATTTTTATATTTCCTGGGATATTTAAGGTGTACCCAAGTTGAGGTTCTTGTAGTCAGTGCAGCCCTAAATTTGGAGGTGGCTCTTTCTTATTGATTTTCAGTTTTCCCAAGGTATATTCCCTAGACTGGAAGTGGCCTTGGCTCTGTAGCTCTGTTGTTTACTTGTTTTAGGGAACACAATGCACTCCTCCAGTGAGGCAGTTGGCAATTTACATACCGCCCATCAGCATAACAAGGCTCCCTGTTCTCCAGGGCCTGTCTTGCCTTTCTGGTTTTGACACATTTTGTGGATGTCCCTTTTGACCGGTGGGAAGTGATACTTCTTTGTAGTGCAGATTTGCATTGCCCGCTTGCTTGCTTGGCCAAAAAGGGCATATGCGTTTTCTCCTGAATATATTCAGGAGAAAACGCATACGCCCTTTTTGGCCAAGTGCACCATTGTCCAAGTTGTGCCCCTCTTCCTGTGCTTTACAGGCGATTCCAACGTACCTCTTGAAATCTGTTTCCTGCTATTTTGCCTCACTTTCAAGTCCGCCTCGTTGACTTCCCTCAACAGATTTTTGGACGATAGTTGTCCTTTATCACTCTGCCAGTTTGTGAATTGCTGTGCCCCTGAGCTCCATTTCTCAACTCGTTTTTTGTGAGCTGAACGCAAGTCCAAAATTTTGGATCATGTCCTATACTGGTTCCCGGTGGGTGGCTGAGACTTTGGTTAATTCTTCTTCCTGCCGGGAAATTAGAGTGACATGTGCCCGTCCAAATGCCTAACAGCTACTCTCTCATGGGTTCTCCCTCGTCCCTTCCATCCTCTGCCAAATTGGGAACCTGTGCAAACCAGGAGGTTAAAGGGCCTGTCTCTCCAAGTTGGGAGATTGATAGTAAGGCAGTTGGAAAGTCAAACTGGAGCACCAGGAGAGGGACTATTCGTTGAGTTTTAGAAACCTTTCGTATTCACAGTGTGTCCATTCTCTAGGTTTCCTGTACATGTTATAGCTGTAGTAATATTCCCTTGAACCTGGAGAGTTGGGACCCATGGAATGGGGGCCATGCATTATTGCTTGAAAGGGTCTGCATTTGCTCACCCAATCTCACCAATCCTCTCAGTCCCAAGTGTCCAGCCTTATGCCACATCCAGCTGTCATGGTAGATAGGGTCTTTCCAGGTTTCCTCAGACACCCTGAAGGAATTGTAAAGAATTTCCCTTTTTTTGGTTTTGCTTTTGAAATTCCTTTTTATAGTGGGTTTGAGCTGATTCTCGCTGCCATGTTTAAGCCACTCTAGACACACTTGATTCCCTTATGGAGACATATCAATACATAGGTTTTAAGATTCTTACTAGTCAGATATATACCTCTGCGGGAAATATGGGGTTTTGAGTCTCTTTCACTGAGGAAGGTGTCGGTCTTGTCTATTCCTAAGTTGGTTTTTGGAACGGTCCCTGTGCTTATATCAAACTCTGGTTTTATGCATCACCCCACCTCTCCTTCCCCTTCAAGCAGGCATAAGAGTGTTTTCTAAATGTGAGACTCTGTTCTCTTTCCTAACTCAGTTCACGTGTAGCCATGTTTACAGGGTCTTCATAAGTGATATCTTATGATAAGTTTCTTTTTCTGTGTGACTTATTTCACTTAGAATCATCGTACCTGAATCCACTCACTTTGCTGCTACTGGTCTTATGACATTGATTTCATTGCTGAGGGATATTCCATCGTACGTAAGTACCACAATGTTTTGAACCATTTTTATATTTCCTGGGATATTTAAGGTGTACCCAAGTTGAGGTTCTTGTAGTCAGTGCAGCCCTAAATTTGGAGGTGGCTCTTTCTTATTGATTTTCAGTTTTCCCAAGGTATATTCCCTAGACTGGAAGTGGCCTTGGCTCTGTAGCTCTGTTGTTTACTTGTTTTAGGGAACACAATGCACTCCTCCAGTGAGGCAGTTGGCAATTTACATACCGCCCATCAGCATAACAAGGCTCCCTGTTCTCCAGGGCCTGTCTTGCCTTTCTGGTTTTGACACATTTTGTGGATGTCCCTTTTGACCGGTGGGAAGTGATACTTCTTTGTAGTGCAGATTTGCATTGCCCGCTTGCTTGCTTGGCCAAAAAGGGCATATGCGTTTTCTCCTGAATATATTCAGGAGAAAACGCATACGCCCTTTTTGGCCAAGTGCACCATTGTCCAAGTTGTGCCCCTCTTCCTGTGCTTTACAGGCGATTCCAACGTACCTCTTGAAATCTGTTTCCTGCTATTTTGCCTCACTTTCAAGTCCGCCTCGTTGACTTCCCTCAACAGATTTTTGGACGATAGTTGTCCTTTATCACTCTGCCAGTTTGTGAATTGCTGTGCCCCTGAGCTCCATTTCTCAACTCGTTTTTTGTGAGCTGAACGCAAGTCCAAAATTTTGGATCATGTCCTATACTGGTTCCCGGTGGGTGGCTGAGACTTTGGTTAATTCTTCTTCCTGCCGGGAAATTAGAGTGACATGTGCCCGTCCAAATGCCTAACAGCTACTCTCTCATGGGTTCTCCCTCGTCCCTTCCATCCTCTGCCAAATTGGGAACCTGTGCAAACCAGGAGGTTAAAGGGCCTGTCTCTCCAAGTTGGGAGATTGATAGTAAGGCAGTTGGAAAGTCAAACTGGAGCACCAGGAGAGGGACTATTCGTTGAGTTTTAGAAACCTTTCATATTCACAGTGTGTCCATTCTCTAGGTTTCCTGTACATGTTATAGCTGTAGTAATATTCCCTTGAACATGGAGAGTTGGGACCCATGGAATGGGGGCCATGCATTATTGCTTGAAAGGGTCTGCATTTGCTCACCCAATCTCACCAATCCTCTCAGTCCCAAGTGTCCAGCCTTATGCCACATCCAGCTGTCATGGTAGATAGGGTCTTTCCAGGTTTCCTCAGACACCCTGAAGGAATTGTAAAGAATTTCCCTGTTTTTTGGTTTTGCTTTTGAAATTCCTTTTTATAGTGGTTTTGAGCTGATTCTCGCTGCCATGTTTAAGCCACTCTAGACACACTTGATTCCCTTATGGAGACATATCAATACATAGGTTTTAAGATTCTTACTAGTCAGATATATACCTCTGCGGGAAATATGGGGTTTTGAGTCTCTTTCACTGAGGAAGGTGTCGGTCTTGTCTATTCCTAAGTTGGTTTTTGGAACGGTCCCTGTGCTTATATCAAACTCTGGTTTTATGCATCACCCCACCTCTCCTTCCCCTTCAAGCAGGCATAAGAGTGTTTTCTAAATGTGAGACTCTGTTCTCTTTCCTAACTCAGTTCACGTGTAGCCATGTTTACAGGATCTTCATAAGTGATATCTTATGATAAGTTTCTTTTTCTGTGTGACTTATTTCACTTAGAATCATCGTACCTGAATCCACTCACTTTGCTGCTACTGGTCTTATGACATTGATTTCATTGCTGAGGGATATTCCATCGTACGTAAGTACCACAATGTTTTGAACCATTTTTATATTTCCTGGGATATTTAAGGTGTACCCAAGTTGAGGTTCTTGTAGTCAGTGCAGCCCTAAATTTGGAGGTGGCTCTTTCTTATTGATTTTCAGTTTTCCCAAGGTATATTCCCTAGACTGGAAGTGGCCTTGGCTCTGTAGCTCTGTTGTTTACTTGTTTTAGGGAACACAATGCACTCCTCCAGTGAGGCAGTTGGCAATTTACATACCGCCCATCAGCATAACAAGGCTCCCTGTTCTCCAGGGCCTGTCTTGCCTTTCTGGTTTTTACACATTTTGTGGATGTCCCTTTTGACCGGTGGGAAGTGATACTTCTTTGTAGTGCAGATTTGCATTGCCCGCTTGCTTGCTTGGCCAAAAAGGGCGTATGCGTTTTCTCCTGAATATATTCAGGAGAAAACGCATACGCCCTTTTTGGCCAAGTGCACCATTGTCCTAGTTGTGCCCCTCTTCCTGTGCTTTACAGGCGATTCCAACGTACCTCTTGAAATCTGTTTCCTGCTATTTTGCCTCACTTTCAAGTCCGCCTCGTTGACTTCCCTCAACAGATTTTTGGACGATAGTTGTCCTTTATCACTCTGCCAGTATGTGAATTGCTGTGCCCCTGAGCTCCATTTCTCAACTCGTTTTTTGGGAGCTGAACGCAAGTCCAAAATTTTGGATCATGTCCTATACTGGTTCCCGGTGGGTGGCTGAGACTTTGGTTAATTCTTCTTCCTGCCGGGAAATTAGAGTGACATGTGCCCGTCCAAATGCCTAACAGCTACTCTCTCATGGGTTCTCCCTCGTCCCTTCCATCCTCTGCCAAATTGGGAACCTGTGCAAACCAGGAGGTTAAAGGGCCTGTCTCTCCAAGTTGGGAGATTGATAGTAAGGCAGTTGGAAAGTCAAACTGGAGCACCAGGAGAGGGACTATTCGTTGAGTTTTAGAAACCTTTCGTATTCACAGTGTGTCCATTCTCTAGGTTTCCTGTACATGTTATAGCTGTAGTGATATTCCCTTGAACCTGGAGAGTTGGGACCCATGGAATGGGGGCCATGCATTATTGCTTGAAAGGGTCTGCATTTGCTCACCAAATCTCACCAATCCTCTCAGTCCCAAGTGTCCAGCCTTATGCCACATCCAGCTGTCATTGTAGATAGGGTCTTTCCAGGTTTCCTCAGACACCCTGAAGGAATTGTAAAGAATTTCCCTGTTTTTTGGTTTTGCTTTTGAAATTCCTTTTTATAGTGGGTTTGAGATGATTCTCGCTGCCATGTTTATGCCACTCTAGACACACTTGATTCCCTTATGGAGTCATATCAATACATAGGTTTTAAGATTCTTACTAGTCAGATATATTCCTCTGCGGGAAATATGGGGTTTTGAGCCTCTTTCACTGAGGAAGGTGTAGGTCTTGTCTATTCCAAAGTTGGTTTTTGGAACGGTCCATGTGCTTATATCAAACTCTGGTTTTATGCATCACCCCACCTCTCCTTCCCCTTTATGCAGGCATAAGAGTGTTTTCTAAATGTGAGACTCTGTTCTCTTTCCCAACTCAGTTCACGTGTAGCCATGTTTACAGGATCTTCCTAAGTGATATCTTATGATAAGTTTCTTTTTCTGTGTGACTTATTTCACTTAGAATCATCGTACCTGAATCCACTCACTTTGCTGCTACTGGTCTTATGACATTGATTTCATGGCTGAGGGATATTCCATCGTACGTAAGTACCACAATGTTTTGAACCATTTTTATATTTCCTGGGATATTTAAGGTGTACCCAAGTTGAGGTTCTTGTAGCCAGTGCAGCCCTAAATTTGGAGGTGCCTCTTTCTTATTGATTTTCAGTTTTCCCAAGGTATATTCCCTAGACTGGAAGTGGCCTTGGCTCTGTAGCTCTGTTGTTTACTTGTTTTAGGGAACACAATGCACTCCTCCAGTGAGGCAGTTGGCAATTTACATCCCGCCCATCAGCATAACAAGGCTCCCTGTTCTCCAGGGCCTGTCTTGCCTTTCTGGTTTTTACACATTTTGTGGATGTCCCTTTTGACCGGTGGGAAGTGATACTTCTTTGTAGTGCAGATTTGCATTGCCCGCTTGCTTGCTTGGCCAAAAAGGGCGTATGCGTTTTCTCCTGAATATATTCAGGAGAAAACGCATACGCCCTTTTTGGCCAAGTGCACCATTGTCCAAGTTGTGCCCCTCTTCCTGTGCTTTACAGGCGATTCCAACGTACCTCTTGAAATCTGTTTCCTGCTATTTTGCCTCACTTTCAAGTCCGCCTCGTTGATTTCCCTCAACAGATTTTTGGACGATAGTTGTCCTTTATCACTCTGCCAGTATGTGAATTGCTGTGCCCCTGAGCTCCATTTCTCAACTCGTTTTTTGGGAGCTGAACGCAAGTCCAAAATTTTGGATCATGTCCTATACTGGTTCCCGGTGGGTGGCTGAGACTTTGGTTAATTCTTCTTCCTGCCGGGAAATTAGAGTGACATGTGCCCGTCCAAATGCCTAACAGCTACTCTCTCATGGGTTCTCCCTCGTCCCTTCCATCCTCTGCCAAATTGGGAACCTGTGCAAACCAGGAGGTTAAAGGGCCTGTCTCTCCAAGTTGGGAGATTGATAGTAAGGCTGTTGGAAAGTCAAACTGGAGCACCAGGAGAGGGACTATTCGTTGAGTTTTAGAAACCTTTCGTATTCACAGTGTGTCCATTCTCTAGGTTTCCTGTACATGTTATAGCTGTAGTGATATTCCCTTGAACCTGGAGAGTTGGGACCCATGGAATGGGGGCCATGCATCATTGCTTGAAAGGGTCTGCATTTGCTCACCCAATCTCACCAATCCTCTCAGTCCCAAGTGTCCAGCCTTATGCCACATCCAGCTGTCATTGTAGATAGGGTCTTTCCAGGTTTCCTCAGACACCCTGAAGGAATTGTAAAGAATTTCCCTGTTTTTTGGTTTTGCTTTTGAAATTCCTTTTTATAGTGGGTTTGAGCTGATTCTCGCTGCCATGTTTAAGCCACTCTAGACACACTTGATTCCCTTATGGAGTCATATCAATACATAGGTTTTAAGATTCTTACTAGTCAGATATATTCCTCTGCGGGAAATATGGGGTTTTGAGCCTCTTTCACTGAGGAAGGTGTAGGTCATGTCTATTCCAAAGTTGGTTTTTGGAACGGTCCATGTGCTTATATCAAACTCTGGTTTTATGCATCACCCCACCTCTCCATCCCCTTTATGCAGGCATAAGAGTGTTTTCTAAATGTGAGACTCTGTTCTATTTCCTAACTCAGTTCACGTGTAGCCATGTTTACAGGATCTTCATAAGTGATATCTTATGATAAGTTCCTTTTTCTGTGTGACTTATTTCACTTAGAATCATCGTACCTGAATCCACTCACTTTGCTGCTACTGGTTTTATGACATTGATTTCATCGCTGAGGGATATTCCATCGTACGTAAGTACCACAATGTTTTGAACCATTTTTATATTTCCTGGGATATTTAAGGTGTACCCAAGTTGAGGTTCTTGTAGCCAGTGCAGCCCTAAATTTGGAGGTGGCTCTTTCTTATTGATTTTCAGGTTTCCCAAGGTATATTCCCTAGACTGGATGTGGCCTTGGCTCTATAGCTCTGTTGTTTACTTGTTTTAGGGAACACAATGCACTCCTCCAGTGAGGCAGTTGGCAATTTACATCCCGCCCATCAACATAACAAGGCTCCCAGTTCTCCAGGGCCTGTCTTGCCTTTCTGGTTTTTACACGTTTTGTGGATGTCCCTTTTGACCGGTGGGAAGTGATACTTCTTTGTAGTGCAGATTTGCATTGCCCGCTTGCTTGCTTGGCCAAAAAGGGCGTATGCATTTTCTCCTGAATATATTCAGGAGAAAACGCATACGCCCTTTTTGGCCAAGTGCACCATTGTCCAAGTTGTGCCCCTCTTCCTGTGCTTTACAGGCGATTCCAATGTACCTCTTGAAATCTGTTTCCTGCTATTTTGCCTCACTTTCAAGTCCCCCTCGTTGACTTCCTTCAACAGATTTTTGGACGATAGTTGTCCTTTATCACTCTGCCAGTATGTGAATTGCTGTGCCCCTGAGCTCCATTTCTCAACTCGTTTTTTGGGAGCTGAACGCAAGTCCAAAATTTTGGATCATGTCCTATACTGGTTCCCGGTGGGTGGCTGAGACTTTGGTTAATTCTTCTTCCTGCCGGGAAATTAGAGTGACATGTGCCCGTCCAAATGCCTAACAGCTACTCTCTCATGGGTTCTCCCTCGTCCCTTCCATCCTCTGCCAAATTGGGAACCTGTGCAAACCAGGAGGTTAAAGGGCCTGTCTCTCCAAGTTGGGAGATTGATAGTAAGGCAGTTGGAAAGTCAAACTGGAGCACCAGGAGAGGGACTATTCGTTGAGTTTTAGAAACCTTTCGTATTCACAGTGTGTCCATTCTCTAGGTTTCCTGTACATGTTATAGCTGTAGTAATATTCCCTTGAACCTGGAGAGTTGGGACCCATGGAATGGGGGCCATGCATTATTGCTTGAAAGGGTCTGCATTTGCTCACCCAATCTCACCAATCCTCTCAGTCCCAAGTGTCCAGCCTTATGCCACATCCAGCTGTCATGGTAGATAGGGTCTTTCCAGGTTTCCTCAGACACCCTGAAGGAATTGTAAAGAATTTCCCTGTTTTTTGGTTTTGCTTTTGAAATTCCTTTTTATAGTGGGTTTGAGCTGATTCTCGCTGCCATGTTTAAGCCACTCTAGACACACTTGATTCCCTTATGGAGACATATCAATACATAGGTTTTAAGATTCTTACTAGTCAGATATATACCTCTGCGGGAAATATGGGGTTTTGAGTCTCTTTCACTGAGGAAGGTGTCGGTCTTGTCTATTCCTAAGTTGGTTTTTGGAACGGTCCCTGTGCTTATATCAAACTCTGGTTTTATGCATCACCCCACCTCTCCTTCCCCTTCAAGCAGGCATAAGAGTGTTTTCTAAATGTGAGACTCTGTTCTCTTTCCTAACTCAGTTCACGTGTAGCCATGTTTACAGGATCTTCATAAGTGATATCTTATGATAAGTTTCTTTTTCTGTGTGACTTATTTCACTTAGAATCATCGTACCTGAATCCACTCACTTTGCTGCTACTGGTCTTATGACATTGATTTCATTGCTGAGGGATATTCCATCGTACGTAAGTACCACAATGTTTTGAACCATTTTTATATTTCCTGGGATATTTAAGGTGTACCCAAGTTGAGGTTCTTGTAGTCAGTGCAGCCCTAAATTTGGAGGTGGCTCTTTCTTATTGATTTTCAGTTTTCCCAAGGTATATTCCCTAGACTGGAAGTGGCCTTGGCTCTGTAGCTCTGTTGTTTACTTGTTTTAGGGAACACAATGCACTCCTCCAGTGAGGCAGTTGGCAATTTACATACCGCCCATCAGCATAACAAGGCTCCCTGTTCTCCAGGGCCTGTCTTGCCTTTCTGGTTTTTACACATTTTGTGGATGTCCCTTTTGACCGGTGGGAAGTGATACTTCTTTGTAGTGCAGATTTGCATTGCCCGCTTGCTTGCTTGGCCAAAAAGGGCGTATGCGTTTTCTCCTGAATATATTCAGGAGAAAACGCATACGCCCTTTTTGGCCAAGTGCACCATTGTCCAAGTTGTGCCCCTCTTCCTGTGCTTTACAGGCGATTCCAACGTACCTCTTGAAATCTGTTTCCTGCTATTTTGCCTCACTTTCAAGTCCGCCTCGTTGACTTCCCTCAACAGATTTTTGGACGATAGTTGTCCTTTATCACTCTGCCAGTTTGTGAATTGCTGTGCCCCTGAGCTCCATTTCTCAACTCGTTTTTTGTGAGCTGAACGCAAGTCCAAAATTTTGGATCATGTCCTATACTGGTTCCCGGTGGGTGGCTGAGACTTTGGTTAATTCTTCTTCCTGCCGGGAAATTAGAGTGACATGTGCCCGTCCAAATGCCTAACAGCTACTCTCTCATGGGTTCTCCCTCGTCCCTTCCATCCTCTGCCAAATTGGGAACCTGTGCAAACCAGGAGGTTAAAGGGCCTGTCTCTCCAAGTTGGGAGATTGATAGTAAGGCAGTTGGAAAGTCAAACTGGAGCACCAGGAGAGGGACTATTCGTTGAGTTTTAGAAACCTTTCGTATTCACAGTGTGTCCATTCTCTAGGTTTCCTGTACATGTTATAGCTGTAGTAATATTCCCTTGAACCTGGAGAGTTGGGACCCATGGAATGGGGGCCATGCATTATTGCTTGAAAGGGTCTGCATTTGCTCACCCAATCTCACCAATCCTCTCAGTCCCAAGTGTCCAGCCTTATGCCACATCCAGCTGTCATGGTAGATAGGGTCTTTCCAGGTTTCCTCAGACACCCTGAAGGAATTGTAAAGAATTTCCCTGTTTTTTGGTTTTGCTTTTGAAATTCCTTTTTATAGTGGGTTTGAGCTGATTCTCGCTGCCATGTTTAAGCCACTCTAGACACACTTGATTCCCTTATGGAGACATATCAATACATAGGTTTTAAGATTCTTACTAGTCAGATATATACCTCTGCGGGAAATATGGGGTTTTGAGTCTCTTTCACTGAGGAAGGTGTCGGTCTTGTCTATTCCTAAGTTGGTTTTTCGAACGGTCCCTGTGCTTATATCAAACTCTGGTTTTATGCATCACCCCACCTCTCCTTCCCCTTCAAGCAGGCATAAGAGTGTTTTCTAAATGTGAGACTCTGTTCTCTTTCCTAACTCAGTTCACGTGTAGCCATGTTTACAGGATCTTCATAAGTGATATCTTATGATAAGTTTCTTTTTCTGTGTGACTTATTTCACTTAGAATCATCGTACCTGAATCCACTCACTTTGCTGCTACTGGTCTTATGATATTGATTTCATTGCTGAGGGATATTCCATCGTACGTAAGTACCACAATGTTTTGAACCATTTTTATATTTCCTGGGATATTTAAGGTGTACCCAAGTTGAGGTTCTTGTAGTCAGTGCAGCCCTAAATTTGGAGGTGGCTCTTTCTTATTGATTTTCAGTTTTCCCAAGGTATATTCCCTAGACTGGAAGTGGCCTTGGCTCTGTAGCTCTGTTGTTTACTTGTTTTAGGGAACACAATGCACTCCTCCAGTGAGGCAGTTGGCAATTTACATACCGCCCATCAGCATAACAAGGCTCCCTGTTCTCCAGGGCCTGTCTTGCCTTTCTGGATTTTACACATTTTGTGGATGTCCCTTTTGACCGGTGGGAAGTGATACTTCTTTGTAGTGCAGATTTGCATTGCCCGCTTGCTTGCTTGGCCAAAAAGGGCGTATGCGTTTTCTCCTGAATATATTCAGGAGAAAACGCATACGCCCTTTTTGGCCAAGTGCACCATTGTCCAAGTTGTGCCCCTCTTCCTGTGCTTTACAGGCGATTCCAACGTACCTCTTGAAATCTGTTTCCTGCTATTTTGCCTCACTTTCAAGTCCGCCTCGTTGACTTCCCTCAACAGATTTTTGGACGATAGTTGTCCTTTATCACTCTGCCAGTTTGTGAATTGCTGTGCCCCTGAGCTCCATTTCTCAACTCGTTTTTTGTGAGCTGAACGCAAGTCCAAAATTTTGGATAATGTCCTATACTGGTTCCCGGTGGGTGGCTGAGACTTTGGTTAATTCTTCTTCCTGCCGGGAAATTAGAGTGACATGTGCCCGTCCAAATGCCTAACAGCTACTCTCTCATGGGTTCTCCCTCGTCCCTTCCATCCTCTGCCAAATTGGGAACCTGTGCAAACCAGGAGGTTAAAGGGCCTGTCTCTCCAAGTTGGGAGATTGATAGTAAGGCAGTTGGAAAGTCAAACTGGAGCACCAGGAGAGGGACTATTCGTTGAGTTTTAGAAACCTTTCGTATTCACAGTGTGTCCATTCTCTAGGTTTCCTGTACATGTTATAGCTGTAGTAATATTCCCTTGAACCTGGAGAGTTGGGACCCATGGAATGGGGGCCATGCATTATTGCTTGAAAGGGTCTGCATTTGCTCACCCAATCTCACCAATCCTCTCAGTCCCAAGTGTCCAGCCTTATGCCACATCCAGCTGTCATGGTAGATAGGGTCTTTCCAGGTTTCCTCAGACACCCTGAAGGAATTGTAAAGAATTTCCCTGTTTTTTGGTTTTGCTTTTGAAATTCCTTTTTATAGTGGGTTTGAGCTGATTCTCGCTGCCATGTTTATGCCACTCTAGACACACTTGATTCCCTTATGGAGACATATCAATACATAGGTTTTAAGATTCTTACTAGTCAGATATATTCCTCTGTGGGAAATATGGGGTTTTGAGTCTCTTTCACTGAGGAAGGTGTCGGTCTTGTCAATTCCAAAGTTGGTTTTTGAAACGGTCCCTGTGCTTATATCAAACTCTGGTTTTATGCATCACCCCACCTCTCCTTCCCCTTTATGCAGGCATAAGAGTGTTTTCTAAATGTGAGACTCTGTTCTCTTTCCTAACTCAGTTCATGTGTAGCCATGTTTACAGGATCTTCATAAGTGATATCTTATGATAAGTTTATTTTTCTGTGTGACTTATTTCACTTAGAATCATCGTACCTGAATCCACTCACTTTGCTGCTACTGGTCTTATGACATTGATTTCATGGCTGAGGGATATTCCATCGTACGTAAGTACCACAATGTTTTGAACCATTTTTATATTTCCTGGGATATTTAAGATGTACCCAAGTTGAGGTTCTTGTAGCCAGTGCAGCCCTAAATTTGGAGGTGGCTCTTTCTTATTGATTTTCAGTTTTCCCAAGGTATATTCCCTAGACTGGAAGTGGCCTTGGCTCTGTAGCTCTGTTGTTTACTTGTTTTAGGGAACACAATGCACTCCTCCAGTGAGGCAGTTGGCAATTTACATCCCGCCCATCAGCATAACAAGGCTCCCTGTTCTCCAGGGCCTGTCTTGCCTTTCTGGTTTTTACACATTTTGTGGATGTCCCTTTTGACTGGTGGGAAGTGATACTTCTTTGTAGTGCAGATTTGCATTGCCGGCTTGCTTGCTTGGCCAAAAAGGGCGTATGGGTTTTCTCCTGAATATATTGAGGAGAAAACGCATACGCCCTTTTTGGCCAAGTGCACCATTGTCCAAGTTGTGCCCCTCTTCCTGTGCTTTACAGGCGATTCCAACGTACCTCTTGAAATCTGTTTCCTGCTATTTTGCCTCACTTTCAAGTCCGCCTCGTTGACTTCCCTCAACAGATTTTTGGACGATAGTTGTCCTTTATCACTCTGCCAGTTTGTGAATTGCTGTGCCCCTGAGCTCCATTTCTCAACTCGTTTTTTGTGAGCTGAACGCAAGTCCAAAATTTTGGATCCTGTCCTATACTGGTTCCCGGTGGGTGGCTGAGACTTTGGTTAATTCTTCTTCCTGCCGGGAAATTAGAGTGACATGTGCCCGTCCAAATGCCTAACAGCTACTCTCTCATGGGTTCTCCCTCGTCCCTTCCATCCTCTGCCAAATTGGGAACCTGTGCAAACCAGGAGGTTAAAGGGCCTGTCTCTCCAAGTTGGGAGATTGATAGTAAGGCAGTTGGAAAGTCAAACTGGAGCACCAGGAGAGGGACTATTCGTTGAGTTTTAGAAACCTTTCGTATTCACAGTGTGTCCATTCTCTAGGTTTCCTGTACATGTTATAGCTGTAGTAATATTCCCTTGAACCTGGAGAGTTGGGACCCATGGAATGGGGGCCATGCATTATTGCTTGAAAGGGTCTGCATTTGCTCACCCAATCTCACCAATCCTCTCAGTCCCAAGTGTCCAGCCTTATGCCACATCCAGCTGTCATGGTAGATAGGGTCTTTCCAGGTTTCCTCAGACACCCTGAAGGAATTGTAAAGAATTTCCCTTTTTTTGGTTTTGCTTTTGAAATTCCTTTTTATAGTGGGTTTGAGCTGATTCTCGCTGCCATGTTTATGCCACTCTAGACACACTTGATTCCCTTATGGAGTCATATCAATACATAGGTTTTAAGATTCTTACTAGTCAGATATATTCCTCTGCGGGAAATATGGGGTTTTGAGTCTCTTTCACTGAGGAAGGTGTCGGTCTTGTCTATTCCTAAGTTGGTTTTTGGAACGGTCCCTGTGCTTATATCAAACTCTGGTTTTATGCATCACCCCACCTCTCCTTCCCCTTCAAGCAGGCATAAGAGTGTTTTCTAAATGTGAGACTCTGTTCTCTTTCCTAACTCAGTTCACGTGTAGCCATGTTTACAGGATCTTCATAAGTGATATCTTATGATAAGTTTCTTTTCTGTGTGACTTATTTCACTTAGAATCATCGTACCTGAATCCACTCACTTTGCTGCTACTGGTCTTATGACATTGATTTCATGGCTGAGGGATATTCCATCGTATGTAAGTACCACAATGTTTTGAACCATTTTTATATTTCCTGGGATATTTAAGGTGTACCCAAGTTGAGGTTCTTGTAGTCAGTGCAGCCCTAAATTTGGAGGTGGCTCTTTCTTATTGATTTTCAATTTTCCCAAGGTATATTCCCTACACTGGAAGTGGCCTTGGCTCTGTAGCTCTGTTGTTTACTTGTTTTAGGGAACACAATGCACTCCTCCAGTGAGGCAGTTGGCAGTTTACATCCCGCCCATCAGCATAACAAGGCTCCCTGTTCTCCAGGGCCTGTCTTGCCTTTCTGGTTTTTACACATTTTGTGGATGTCCCTTTTGACCGGTGGGAAGTGATACTTCTTTGTAGTGCAGATTTGCATTGCCCGCTTGCTTGCTTGGCCAAAAAGGGCGTATGCGTTTTCTCCTGAATATATTCAGGAGAAAACGCATACGCCCTTTTTGGCCAAGTGCACCATTGTCCAAGTTGTGCCCCTCTTCCTGTGCTTTACAGGCAATTCCAAGGTACCTCTTGAAATCTGTTTCCTGCTATTTTGCCTCACTTTCAAGTCCGCCTCGTTGACTTCCCTCAACAGATTTTTGGACGATAGTTGTCCTTTATCACTCTGCCAGTTTGTGAATTGCTGTGCCCCTGAGCTCCATTTCTCAACTCGTTTTTTGTGAGCTGAACGCAAGTCCAAAATTTTGGATCCTGTCCTATACTGGTTCCCGGTGGGTGGCTGAGACTTTGGTTAATTCTTCTTCCTGCCGGGAAATTAGAGTGACATGTGCCCGTCCAAATGCCTAACAGCTACTCTCTCATGGGTTCTCCCTCGTCCCTTCCATCCTCTGCCAAATTGGGAACCTGTGCAAACCAGGAGGTTAAAGGGCCTGTCTCTCCAAGTTGGGAGATTGATAGTAAGGCAGTTGGAAAGTCAAACTGGAGCACCAGGAGAGGGACTATTCGTTGAGTTTTAGAAACCTTTCGTATTCACAGTGTGTCCATTCTCTAGGTTTCCTGTACATGTTATAGCTATAGTAATATTCCCTTGAACATGGAGAGTTGGGACCCATGGAATGGGGGCCATGCATTATTGCTTGAAAGGGTCTGCATTTGCTCACCCAATCTCACCAATCCTCTCAGTCCCAGGTGTCCTGCCTTATGCCACATCCAGCTGTCATTGTAGATAGGGTCTTTCCAGGTTTCCTCAGACACCCTGAAGGAATTGTAAAGAATTTCCCTGTTTTTTGGTTTTGCTTTTGAAATTCATTTTTATAGTGGGTTTGAGCTGATTCTCGCTGCCATGTTTATGCCACTCTAGACACACTTGATTCCCTTATGGAGACATATCAATACATAGGTTTTAAGATTCTTACTAGTCAGATATATTCCTCTGTGGGAAATATGGGGTTTTGAGTCTCTTTCACTAAGGAAGGTGTCGGTCTTGTCTATTCCAAAGTTGGTTTTTGATACGGTCCCTGTGCTTATATTAAACTCTGGTTTTATGCATCACCCCACCTCTCCTTCCCCTTTATGCAGACATAAGAGTGTTTTCTAAATGTGAGACTCTGTTCTCTTTCCCAACTCAGTTCACGTGTAGCCATGTTTACAGGATCTTCCTAAGAGATATCTTATGATAAGTTTCTTTTTCTGTGTGACTTATTTCACTTAGAATCATCGTACCTGAATCCACTCACTTTGCTGCTACTGGTCTTATGACATTGATTTCATGGCTGAGGGATATTCCATCGTACGTAAGTACCACAATGTTTTGAACCATTTTTATATTTCCTGGGATATTTAAGGTGTACCCAAGTTGAGGTTCTTGTAGTCAGTGCAGCCCTAAATTTGGAGGTGGCTCTTTCTTATTGATTTTCAGTTTTCCCCAGGTATATTCCCTAGACTGGAAGTGGCCTTGGCTCTGTAGCTCTGTTGTTTACTTGTTTTAGGGAACACAATGCACTCCTCCAGTGAGGCAGTTGGCAATTTACATCCCGCCCATCAGCATAACAAGGCTCCCTGTTCTCCAGGGCCTGTCTTGCCTTTCTGGTTTTTACACATTTTGTGGATGTCCCTTTTGACCGGTGGGAAGTGATACTTCTTTGTAGTGCAGATTTGCATTGCCCGCTTGCTTGCTTGGCCAAAAAGGGCGTATGCGTTTTCTCCTGAATATATTCAGGAGAAAACGCATACGCCCTTTTTGGCCAAGTGCACCATTGTCCAAGTTGTGCCCGTCTTCCTGTGCTTTACAGGCGATTCCAACGTACCTCTTGAAATCTGTTTCCTGCTATTTTGCCTCACTTTCAAGTCCGCCTCGTTGACTTCCCTCAACAGATTTTTGGACGATAGTTGTCCTTTATCACTCTGCCAGTTTGTGAATTGCTGTGCCCCTGAGCTCCATTTCTCAACTCGTTTTTTGTGAGCTGAACGCAAGTCGAAAATTCTGGATCATGTCCTATACTGGTTCCCGGTGGGTGGCTGAGACTTTGGTTAATTCTTCTTCCTGCCGGGAAATTAGAGTGACATGTGCCCGTCCAAATGCCTAACAGCTACTCTCTCATGGGTTCTCCCTCGTCCCTTCAATCCTCTGCCAAATTGGGAACCTGTGCAAACCAGGAGGTTAAAGGGCCTGTCTCTCCAAGTTGGGAGATTGATAGTAAGGCAGTTGGAAAGTCAAACTGGAGCACCAGGAGAGGGACTATTCGTTGAGTTTTAGAAACCTTTCGTATTCACAGTGTATCCATTCTCTAGGTTTCCTGTACATGTTATAGCTGTAGTAATATTCCCTTGAACCTGGAGAGTTGGGACCCATGGAATGGGGGCCATGCATTATTGCTTGAAAGGGTCTGCATTTGCTCACCCAATCTCACCAATCCTCTCAGTCCCAAGTGTCCAGCCTTATGCCACATCCAGCTGTCATTGTAGATAGGGTCTTTCTAGGTTTCCTCAGACACCCTGAAGGAATTGTAAAGAATTTCCCTGTTTTTTGGTTTTGCTTTTGAAATTCCTTTTTATAGTGGGTTTGAGCTGATTCTCGCTGCCATGTTTATGCCACTCTAGACACACTTGATTCCCTTATGGAGACATATCAATACATAGGTTTTAAGATTCTTACTAGTCAGATATATTCCTCTGTGGGAAATATGGGGTTTTGAGTCTCTTTCACTAAAGAAGGTGTCGGTCTTGTCTATTCCAAAGTTGGTTTTTGAAACGGTCCCTGTGCTTATATTAAACTCTGGTTTTATGCAACACCCCACCTCTCCTTCCCCTTTATGCAGACATAAGAGTGTTTTCTAAATGTGAGACTCTGTTCTCTTTCCCAACTCAGTTCACGTGTAGCCATGTTTACAGGATCTTCCTAAGTGATATCTTATAAGTTTCTTTTTCTGTGTGACTTATTTCACTTAGAATCATCGTACCTGAATCCACTCACTTTGCTGCTACTGGTCTTATGACATTGATTTCATGGCTGAGGGATATTCCATCGTACGTAAGTACCACAATGTTTTGAACCATTTTTATATTTCCTGGGATATTTAAGGTGTACCCAAGTTGAGGTTCTTGTAGCCAGTGCAGCCCTAAATTTGGAGGTGGCTCTTTCTTATTGATTTTCAGTTTTCCCCAGGTATATTCCGTAGACTGGAAGTGGCCTTGGCTCTGTAGCTCTGTTGTTTACTTGTTTTAGGGAACACAATGCACTCCTCCAGTGAGGCAGTTGGCAATTTACATCCCGCCCATCAGCATAACAAGGCTCCCTGTTCTCCAGGGCCTGTCTTGCCTTTCTGGTTTTTACACATTTTGTGGATGTCCCTTTTGACCGGTGGGAAGTGATACTTCTTTGTAGTGCAGATTTGCATTGCCCGCTTGCTTGCTTGGCCAAAAAGGGCGTATGCGTTTTTTCCTGAATATATTCAGGAGAAAACGCATACGCCCTTTTTGGCCAAGTGCACCATTGTCCAAGTTGGGCCCCTCTTCCTGTGCTTTACAGGCGATTCCAACGTATCTCTTGAAATCTGTTTCCTGCTATTTTGCCTCACTTTCAAGTCCGCCTCGTTGACTTCCCTCAACAGATTTTTGGACGATAGTTGTCCTTTATCACTCTGCCAGTTTGTGAATTGCTGTGCCCCTGAGCTCCATTTCTCAACTCGTTTTTTGTGAGCTGAACGCAAGTCCAAAATTTTGGATCATGTCCTATACTGGTTCCCGGTGGGTGGCTGAGACTTTGGTTAATTCTTCTTCCTGCCGGGAAATTAGAGTGACATGTGCCCGTCCAAATGCCTAACAGCTACTCTCTCATGGGTTCTCCCTCGTCCCTTCCATCCTCTGCCAAATTGGGAACCTGTGCAAACCAGGAGGTTAAAGGGCCTGTCTCTCCAAGTTGGGAGATTGATACTAAGGCAGTTGGAAAGTCAAACTGGAGCACCAGGAGAGGGACTATTCGTTGAGTTTTAGAAACCTTTCGTATTCACAGTGTGTCCATTCTCTAGGTTTCCTGTACATGTTATAGCTGTAGTAATATTCCCTTGAACCTGGAGAGTTGGGACCCATGGAATGGGGGCCATGCATTATTGCTTGAAAGGGTCTGCATTTGCTCACCCAATCTCACCAATCCTCTCAGTCCCAAGTGTCCAGCCTTATGCCACATCCAGCTGTCATTGTAGATAGGGTCTTTCCAGGTTTCCTCAGACACCCTGAAGGAATTGTAAAGAATTTCCCTGTTTTTTGGTTTTGCTTTTGAAATTCCTTTTTATAGTGGGTTTGAGCTGATTCTCGCTGCCATGTTTATGCCACTCTAGACACACTTGATTCCCTTATGGAGACATATCAATACATAGGTTTTAAGATTCTTACTAGTCAGATATATTCCTCTGTGGGAAATATGGGGTTTTGAGTCTCTTTCACTAAGGAAGGTGTCGGTCTTGTCTATTCCAAAGTTGGTTTATGATACGGTCCCTGTGCTTATATTAAACTCTGGTTTTATGCATCACCCCACCTCTCCTTCCCCTTTATGCAGACATAAGAGTGTTTTCTAAATGTGAGACTCTGTTCTCTTTCCCAACTCAGTTCACGTGTAGCCATGTTTACAGGATCTTCCTAAGAGATATCTTATGATAAGTTTCTTTTTCTGTGTGACTTATTTCACTTAGAATCATCGTACCTGAATCCACTCACTTTGCTGCTACTGGTCTTATGACATTGATTTCATGGCTGAGGGATATTCCATCGTACGTAAGTACCACAATGTTTTGAACCATTTTTATATTTCCTGGGATATTTAAGGTGTACCCAAGTTGAGGTTCTTGTAGCCAGTGCAGCCCTAAATTTGGAGGTGGCTCTTTCTTATTGATTTTCAGTTTTCCCCAGGTATATTCCCTAGACTGGAAGTGGCCTTGGCTCTGTAGCTCTGTTGTTTACTTGTTTTAGGGAACACAATGCACTCCTCCAGTGAGGCAGTTGGCAATTTACATCCCGCCCATCAGCATAACAAGGCTCCCTGTTCTCCAGGGCCTGTCTTGCCTTTCTGGTTTTTACACATTTTGTGGATGTCCCTTTTGACCGGTGGGAAGTGATACTTCTTTGTAGTGCAGATTTGCATTGCCCGCTTGCTTGCTTGGCCAAAAAGGGCGTATGCGTTTTTTCCTGAATATATTCAGGAGAAAACGCATACGCCCTTTTTGGCCAAGTGCACCATTGTCCAAGTTGGGCCCCTCTTCCTGTGCTTTACAGGCGATTCCAACGTATCTCTTGAAATCTGTTTCCTGCTATTTTGCCTCACTTTCAAGTCCGCCTCGTTGACTTCCCTCAACAGATTTTTGGACGATAGTTGTCCTTTATCACTCTGCCAGTTTGTGAATTGCTGTGCCCCTGAGCTCCATTTCTCAACTCGTTTTTTGTGAGCTGAACGCAAGTCCAAAATTTTGGATCATGTCCTATACTGGTTCCCGGTGGGTGGCTGAGACTTTGGTTAATTCTTCTTCCTGCCGGGAAATTAGAGTGACATGTGCCCGTCCAAATGCCTAACAGCTACTCTCTCATGGGTTCTCCCTCGTCCCTTCCATCCTCTGCCAAATTGGGAACCTGTGCAAACCAGGAGGTTAAAGGGCCTGTCTCTCCAAGTTGGGAGATTGATAGTAAGGCAGTTGGAAAGTCAAACTGGAGCACCAGGAGAGGGACTATTCGTTGAGTTTTAGAAACCTTTCGTATTCACAGTGTGTCCATTCTCTAGGTTTCCTGTACATGTTATAGCTGTAGTAATATTCCCTTGAACCTGGAGAGTTGGGACCCATGGAATGGGGGCCATGCATTATTGCTTGAAAGGGTCTGCATTTGCTCACCCAATCTCACCAATCCTCTCAGTCCCAAGTGTCCAGCCTTATGCCACATCCAGCTGTCATTGTAGATAGGGTCTTTCCAGGTTTCCTCAGACACCCTGAAGGAATTGTAAAGAATTTCCCTGTTTTTTGGTTTTGCTTTTGAAATTCCTTTTTATAGTGGGTTTGAGCTGATTCTCGCTGCCATGTTTATGCCACTCTAGACACACTTGATTCCCTTATGGAGACATATCAATACATAGGTTTTAAGATTCTTACTAGTCAGATATATTCCTCTGTGGGAAATATGGGGTTTTGAGTCTCTTTCACTAAGGAAGGTGTCGGTCTTGTCTATTCCAAAGTTGGTTTATGATACGGTCCCTGTGCTTATATTAAACTCTGGTTTTATGCATCACCCCACCTCTCCTTCCCCTTTATGCAGACATAAGAGTGTTTTCTAAATGTGAGACTCTGTTCTCTTTCCCAACTCAGTTCACGTGTAGCCATGTTTACAGGATCTTCCTAAGAGATATCTTATGATAAGTTTCTTTTTCTGTGTGACTTATTTCACTTAGAATCATCGTACCTGAATCCACTCACTTTGCTGCTACTGGTCTTATGACATTGATTTCATGGCTGAGGGATATTCCATCGTACGTAAGTACCACAATGTTTTGAACCATTTTTATATTTCCTGGGATATTTAAGGTGTACCCAAGTTGAGGTTCTTGTAGTCAGTGCAGCCCTAAATTTGGAGGTGGCTCTTTCTTATTGATTTTCAGTTTTCCCCAGGTATATTCCGTAGACTGGAAGTGGCCTTGGCTCTGTAGCTCTGTTGTTTACTTGTTTTAGGGAACACAATGCACTCCTCCAGTGAGGCAGTTGGCAATTTACATCCCGCCCATCAGCATAACAAGGCTCCCTGTTCTCCAGGGCCTGTCTTGCCTTTCTGGTTTTTACACATTTTGTGGATGTCCCTTTTGACCGGTGGGAAGTGATACTTCTTTGTAGTGCAGATTTGCATTGCCCGCTTGCTTGCTTGGCCAAAAAGGGCGTATGCGTTTTCTCCTGAATATATTCAGGAGAAAACGCATACGCCCTTTTTGGCCAAGTGCACCATTGTCCAAGTTGTGCCCGTCTTCCTGTGCTTTACAGGCGATTCCAACGTACCTCTTGAAATCTGTTTCCTGCTATTTTGCCTCACTTTCAAGTCCGCCTCGTTGACTTCCCTCAACAGATTTTTGGACGATAGTTGTCCTTTATCACTCTGCCAGTTTGTGAATTGCTGTGCCCCTGAGCTCCATTTCTCAACTCGTTTTTTGTGAGCTGAACGCAAGTCGAAAATTCTGGATCATGTCCTATACTGGTTCCCGGTGGGTGGCTGAGACTTTGGTTAATTCTTCTTCCTGCCGGGAAATTAGAGTGACATGTGCCCGTCCAAATGCCTAACAGCTACTCTCTCATGGGTTCTCCCTCGTCCCTTCAATCCTCTGCCAAATTGGGAACCTGTGCAAACCAGGAGGTTAAAGGGCCTGTCTCTCCAAGTTGGGAGATTGATAGTAAGGCAGTTGGAAAGTCAAACTGGAGCACCAGGAGAGGGACTATTCGTTGAGTTTTAGAAACCTTTCGTATTCACAGTGTGTCCATTCTCTAGGTTTCCTGTACATGTTATAGCTGTAGTAATATTCCCTTGAACCTGGAGAGTTGGGACCCATGGAATGGGGGCCATGCATTATTGCTTGAAAGGGTCTGCATTTGCTCACCCAATCTCACCAATCCTCTCAGTCCCAAGTGTCCAGCCTTATGCCACATCCAGCTGTCATTGTAGATAGGGTCTTTCTAGGTTTCCTCAGACACCCTGAAGGAATTGTAAAGAATTTCCCTGTTTTTTGGTTTTGCTTTTGAAATTCCTTTTTATAGTGGGTTTGAGCTGATTCTCGCTGCCATGTTTATGCCACTCTAGACACACTTGATTCCCTTATGGAGACATATCAATACATAGGTTTTAAGATTCTTACTAGTCAGATATATTCCTCTGTGGGAAATATGGGGTTTTGAGTCTCTTTCACTAAAGAAGGTGTCGGTCTTGTCTATTCCAAAGTTGGTTTTTGAAACGGTCCCTGTGCTTATATTAAACTCTGGTTTTATGCATCACCCCACCTCTCCTTCCCCTTTATGCAGACATAAGAGTGTTTTCTAAATGTGAGACTCTGTTCTCTTTCCCAACTCAGTTCACGTGTAGCCATGTTTACAGGATCTTCCTAAGTGATATCTTATAAGTTTCTTTTTCTGTGTGACTTATTTCACTTAGAATCATCGTACCTGAATCCACTCACTTTGCTGCTACTGGTCTTATGACATTGATTTCATGGCTGAGGGATATTCCATCGTACGTAAGTACCACAATGTTTTGAACCATTTTTATATTTCCTGGGATATTTAAGGTGTACCCAAGTTGAGGTTCTTGTAGCCAGTGCAGCCCTAAATTTGGAGGTGGCTCTTTCTTATTGATTTTCAGTTTTCCCCAGGTATATTCCCTAGACTGGAAGTGGCCTTGGCTCTGTAGCTCTGTTGTTTACTTGTTTTAGGGAACACAATGCACTCCTCCAGTGAGGCAGTTGGCAATTTACATCCCGCCCATCAGCATAACAAGGCTCCCTGTTCTCCAGGGCCTGTCTTGCCTTTCTGGTTTTTACACATTTTGTGGATGTCCCTTTTGACCGGTGGGAAGTGATACTTCTTTGTAGTGCAGATTTGCATTGCCCGCTTGCTTGCTTGGCCAAAAAGGGCGTATGCGTTTTTTCCTGAATATATTCAGGAGAAAACGCATACGCCCTTTTTGGCCAAGTGCACCATTGTCCAAGTTGGGCCCCTCTTCCTGTGCTTTACAGGCGATTCCAACGTATCTCTTGAAATCTGTTTCCTGCTATTTTGCCTCACTTTCAAGTCCGCCTCGTTGACTTCCCTCAACAGATTTTTGGATGATAGTTGTCCTTTATCACTCTGCCAGTTTGTGAATTGCTGTGCCCCTGAGCTCCATTTCTCAACTCGTTTTTTGTGAGCTGAACGCAAGTCCAAAATTTTGGATCATGTCCTATACTGGTTCCCGGTGGGTGGCTGAGACTTTGGTTAATTCTTCTTCCTGCCGGGAAATTAGAGTGACATGTGCCCGTCCAAATGCCTAACAGCTACTCTCTCATGGGTTCTCCCTCGTCCCTTCCATCCTCTGCCAAATTGGGAACCTGTGCAAACCAGGAGGTTAAAGGGCCTGTCTCTCCAAGTTGGG
The DNA here is from genome assembly GCF_025265405.1 of Mesoplodon densirostris. NCBI lineage: Eukaryota > Metazoa > Chordata > Mammalia > Artiodactyla > Ziphiidae > Mesoplodon > Mesoplodon densirostris. The sequence goes on along the minus strand of NW_026778199.1, from coordinate 4,653,985 downwards.
AGATTGATAGTAAGGCAGTTGGAAAGTCAAACTGGAGCACCAGGAGAGGGACTATTCGTTGAGTTTTAGAAACCTTTCGTATTCACAGTGTGTCCATTCTCTAGGTTTCCTGTACATGTTATAGCTGTAGTAATATTCCCTTGAACCTGGAGAGTTGGGACCCATGGAATGGGGGCCATGCATTATTGCTTGAAAGGGTCTGCATTTGCTCACCCAATCTCACCAATCCTCTCAGTCCCAAGTGTCCAGCCTTATGCCACATCCAGCTGTCATTGTAGATAGGGTCTTTCCAGGTTTCCTCAGACACCCTGAAGGAATTGTAAAGAATTTCCCTGTTTTTTGGTTTTGCTTTTGAAATTCCTTTTTATAGTGGGTTTGAGCTGATTCTCGCTGCCATGTTTATGCCACTCTAGACACACTTGATTCCCTTATGGAGACATATCAATACTTAGGTTTTAAGATTCTTACTAGTCAGATATATTCCTCTGTGGGAAATATGGGGTTTTGAGTCTCTTTCACTAAAGAAGGTGTCGGTCTTGTCTATTCCAAAGTTGGTTTTTGAAACGGTCCCTGTGCTTATATTAAACTCTGGTTTTATGCATCACCCCACCTCTCCTTCCCCTTTATGCAGACATAAGAGTGTTTTCTAAATGTGAGACTCTGTTCTCTTTCCCAACTCAGTTCACGTGTAGCCATGTTTACAGGATCTTCCTAAGTGATATCTTTTGATAAGTTTCTTTTTCTGTGTGACTTATTTCACTTAGAATCATCGTACCTGAATCCACTCACTTTGCTGCTACTGGTCTTATGACATTGATTTCATGGCTGAGGGATATTCCATCGTACGTAAGTACCACAATGTTTTGAACCATTTTTATATTTCCTGGGATATTTAAGGTGTACCCAAGTTGAGGTTCTTGTAGTCAGTGCAGCCCTAAATTTGGAGGTGGCTCTTTCTTATTGATTTTCAGTTTTCCCAAGGTATATTCCCTAGACTGGAAGTGGCCTTGGCTCTGTAGCTCTGTTGTTTACTTGTTTTAGGGAACACAATGCACTCCTCCAGTGAGGCAGTTGGCAATTTACATCCCGCCCATCAGCATAACAAGGCTCCCAGTTCTCCAGGGCCTGTCTTGCCTTTCTGGTTTTTACACATTTTGTGGATGTCCCTTTTGACCGGTGGGAAGTGATACTTCTTTGTAGTGCAGATTTGCATTGCCCGCTTGCTTGCTTGGCCAAAAAGGGCGTATGCGTTTTTTCCTGAATATATTCAGGAGAAAACGCATACGCCCTTTTTGGCCAAGTGCACCATTGTCCAAGTTGTGCCCCTCTTCCTGTGCTTTACAGGCGATTCCAACGTACCTCTTGAAATCTGTTTCCTGCTATTTTGCCTCGCTTTCAAGTCCGCCTCGTTGACTTCCCTCAACAGATTTTTGGACGATAGTTGTCCTTTATCACTCTGCCAGTATGTGAATTGCTGTGCCCCTGAGCTCCATTTCTCAACTCGTTTTTTGTGAGCTGAACGCAAGTCCAAAATTTTGGATCCTGTCCTATACTGGTTCCCGGTGGGTGGCTGAGACTTTGGTTAATTCTTCTTCCTGCCGGGAAATTAGAGTGACATGTGCCCGTCCAAATGCCTAACAGCTACTCTCTCATGGGTTCTCCCTCGTCCCTTCCATCCTCTGCCAAATTGGGAACCTGTGCAAACCAGGAGGTTAAAGGGCCTGTCTCTCCAAGTTGGGAGATTGATAGTAAGGCAGTTGGAAAGTCAAACTGGAGCACCAGGAGAGGGACTATTCGTTGAGTTTTAGAAACCTTTCGTATTCACAGTGTGTCCATTCTCTAGGTTTCCTGTACATGTTATAGCTGTAGTAATATTCCCTTGAACCTGGAGAGTTGGGACCCATGGAATGGGGGCCATGCATTATTGCTTGAAAGGGTCTGCATTTGCTCACCCAATCTCACCAATCCTCTCAGTCCCAAGTGTCCAGCCTTATGCCACATCCAGCTGTCATTGTAGATAGGGTCTTTCCAGGTTTCCTCAGACACCCTGAAGGAATTGTAAAGAATTTCCCTGTTTTTTGGTTTTGCTTTTGAAATTCCTTTTTATAGTGGGTTTGAGCTGATTCTCGCTGCCATGTTTATGCCACTCTAGACACACTTGATTCCCTTATGGAGACATATCAATACATAGGTTTTAAGATTCTTACTAGTCAGATATATTCCTCTGTGGGAAATATGGGGTTTTGAGTCTCTTTCACTAAAGAAGGTGTCGGTCTTGTCTATTCCAAAGTTGGTTTTTGAAACGGTCCCTGTGCTTATATTAAACTCTGGTTTTATGCATCACCCCACCTCTCCTTCCCCTTTATGCAGACATAAGAGTGTTTTCTAAATGTGAGACTCTGTTCTCTTTCCCAACTCAGTTCACGTGTAGCCATGTTTACAGGATCTTCCTAAGTGATATCTTATAAGTTTCTTTTTCTGTGTGACTTATTTCACTTAGAATCATCGTACCTGAATCCACTCACTTTGCTGCTACTGGTCTTATGACATTGATTTCATGGCTGAGGGATATTCCATCGTACGTAAGTACCACAATGTTTTGAACCATTTTTATATTTCCTGGGATATTTAAGGTGTACCCAAGTTGAGGTTCTTGTAGCCAGTGCAGCCCTAAATTTGGAGGTGGCTCTTTCTTATTGATTTTCAGTTTTCCCCAGGTATATTCCCTAGACTGGAAGTGGCCTTGGCTCTGTAGCTCTGTTGTTTACTTGTTTTAGGGAACACAATGCACTCCTCCAGTGAGGCAGTTGGCAATTTACATCCCGCCCATCAGCATAACAAGGCTCCCTGTTCTCCAGGGCCTGTCTTGCCTTTCTGGTTTTTACACATTTTGTGGATGTCCCTTTTGACCGGTGGGAAGTGATACTTCTTTGTAGTGCAGATTTGCATTGCCCGCTTGCTTGCTTGGCCAAAAAGGGCGTATGCGTTTTTTCCTGAATATATTCAGGAGAAAACGCATACGCCCTTTTTGGCCAAGTGCACCATTGTCCAAGTTGTGCCCCTCTTCCTGTGCTTTACAGGCGATTCCAACGTATCTCTTGAAATCTGTTTCCTGCTATTTTGCCTCACTTTCAAGTCCGCCTCGTTGACTTCCCTCAACAGATTTTTGGACGATAGTTGTCCTTTATCACTCTGCCAGTTTGTGAATTGCTGTGCCCCTGAGCTCCATTTCTCAACTCGTTTTTTGTGAGCTGAACGCAAGTCCAAAATTTTGGATCATGTCCTATACTGGTTCCCGGTGGGTGGCTGAGACTTTGGTTAATTCTTCTTCCTGCCGGGAAATTAGAGTGACATGTGCCCGTCCAAATGCCTAACAGCTACTCTCTCATGGGTTCTCCCTCGTCCCTTCCATCCTCTGCCAAATTGGGAACCTGTGCAAACCAGGAGGTTAAAGGGCCTGTCTCTCCAAGTTGGGAGATTGATAGTAAGGCAGTTGGAAAGTCAAACTGGAGCACCAGGAGAGGGACTATTCGTTGAGTTTTAGAAACCTTTCGTATTCACAGTGTGTCCATTCTCTAGGTTTCCTGTACATGTTATAGCTGTAGTAATATTCCCTTGAACCTGGAGAGTTGGGACCCATGGAATGGGGGCCATGCATTATTGCTTGAAAGGGTCTGCATTTGCTCACCCAATCTCACCAATCCTCTCAGTCCCAAGTGTCCAGCCTTATGCCACATCCAGCTGTCATTGTAGATAGGGTCTTTCCAGGTTTCCTCAGACACCCTGAAGGAATTGTAAAGAATTTCCCTGTTTTTTGGTTTTGCTTTTGAAATTCCTTTTTATAGTGGGTTTGAGCTGATTCTCGCTGCCATGTTTATGCCACTCTAGACACACTTGATTCCCTTATGGAGACATATCAATACATAGGTTTTAAGATTCTTACTAGTCAGATATATTCCTCTGTGGGAAATATGGGGTTTTGAGTCTCTTTCACTAAAGAAGGTGTCGGTCTTGTCTATTCCAAAGTTGGTTTTTGAAACGGTCCCTGTGCTTATATTAAACTCTGGTTTTATGCATCACCCCACCTCTCCTTCCCCTTTATGCAGACATAAGAGTGTTTTCTAAATGTGAGACTCTGTTCTCTTTCCCAACTCAGTTCACGTGTAGCCATGTTTACAGGATCTTCCTAAGTGATATCTTATAAGTTTCTTTTTCTGTGTGACTTATTTCACTTAGAATCATCGTACCTGAATCCACTCACTTTGCTGCTACTGGTCTTATGACATTGATTTCATGGCTGAGGGATATTCCATCGTACGTAAGTACCACAATGTTTTGAACCATTTTTATATTTCCTGGGATATTTAAGGTGTACCCAAGTTGAGGTTCTTGTAGCCAGTGCAGCCCTAAATTTGGAGGTGGCTCTTTCTTATTGATTTTCAGTTTTCCCCAGGTATATTCCCTAGACTGGAAGTGGCCTTGGCTCTGTAGCTCTGTTGTTTACTTGTTTTAGGGAACACAATGCACTCCTCCAGTGAGGCAGTTGGCAATTTACATCCCGCCCATCAGCATAACAAGGCTCCCTGTTCTCCAGGGCCTGTCTTGCCTTTCTGGTTTTTACACATTTTGTGGATGTCCCTTTTGACCGGTGGGAAGTGATACTTCTTTGTAGTGCAGATTTGCATTGCCCGCTTGCTTGCTTGGCCAAAAAGGGCGTATGCGTTTTTTCCTGAATATATTCAGGAGAAAACGCATACGCCCTTTTTGGCCAAGTGCACCATTGTCCAAGTTGGGCCCCTCTTCCTGTGCTTTACAGGCGATTCCAACGTATCTCTTGAAATCTGTTTCCTGCTATTTTGCCTCACTTTCAAGTCCGCCTCGTTGACTTCCCTCAACAGATTTTTGGACGATAGTTGTCCTTTATCACTCTGCCAGTTTGTGAATTGCTGTGCCCCTGAGCTCCATTTCTCAACTCGTTTTTTGTGAGCTGAACGCAAGTCCAAAATTTTGGATCATGTCCTATACTGGTTCCCGGTGGGTGGCTGAGACTTTGGTTAATTCTTCTTCCTGCCGGGAAATTAGAGTGACATGTGCCCGTCCAAATGCCTAACAGCTACTCTCTCATGGGTTCTCCCTCGTCCCTTCCATCCTCTGCCAAATTGGGAACCTGTGCAAACCAGGAGGTTAAAGGGCCTGTCTCTCCAAGTTGGGAGATTGATAGTAAGGCAGTTGGAAAGTCAAACTGGAGCACCAGGAGAGGGACTATTCGTTGAGTTTTAGAAACCTTTCGTATTCACAGTGTGTCCATTCTCTAGGTTTCCTGTACATGTTATAGCTGTAGTAATATTCCCTTGAACCTGGAGAGTTGGGACCCATGGAATGGGGGCCATGCATTATTGCTTGAAAGGGTCTGCATTTGCTCACCCAATCTCACCAATCCTCTCAGTCCCAAGTGTCCAGCCTTATGCCACATCCAGCTGTCATTGTAGATAGGGTCTTTCCAGGTTTCCTCAGACACCCTGAAGGAATTGTAAAGAATTTCCCTGTTTTTTGGTTTTGCTTTTGAAATTCCTTTTTATAGTGGGTTTGAGCTGATTCTCGCTGCCATGTTTATGCCACTCTAGACACACTTGATTCCCTTATGGAGACATATCAATACATAGGTTTTAAGATTCTTACTAGTCAGATATATTCCTCTGTGGGAAATATGGGGTTTTGAGTCTCTTTCACTAAAGAAGGTGTCGGTCTTGTCTATTCCAAAGTTGGTTTTTGAAACGGTCCCTGTGCTTATATTAAACTCTGGTTTTATGCATCACCCCACCTCTCCTTCCCCTTTATGCAGACATAAGAGTGTTTTCTAAATGTGAGACTCTGTTCTCTTTCCCAACTCAGTTCACGTGTAGCCATGTTTACAGGATCTTCCTAAGTGATATCTTATAAGTTTCTTTTTCTGTGTGACTTATTTCACTTAGAATCATCGTACCTGAATCCACTCACTTTGCTGCTACTGGTCTTATGACATTGATTTCATGGCTGAGGGATATTCCATCGTACGTAAGTACCACAATGTTTTGAACCATTTTTATATTTCCTGGGATATTTAAGGTGTACCCAAGTTGAGGTTCTTGTAGCCAGTGCAGCCCTAAATTTGGAGGTGGCTCTTTCTTATTGATTTTCAGTTTTCCCCAGGTATATTCCCTAGACTGGAAGTGGCCTTGGCTCTGTAGCTCTGTTGTTTACTTGTTTTAGGGAACACAATGCACTCCTCCAGTGAGGCAGTTGGCAATTTACATCCCGCCCATCAGCATAACAAGGCTCCCTGTTCTCCAGGGCCTGTCTTGCCTTTCTGGTTTTTACACATTTTGTGGATGTCCCTTTTGACCGGTGGGAAGTGATACTTCTTTGTAGTGCAGATTTGCATTGCCCGCTTGCTTGCTTGGCCAAAAAGGGCGTATGCGTTTTTTCCTGAATATATTCAGGAGAAAACGCATACGCCCTTTTTGGCCAAGTGCACCATTGTCCAAGTTGGGCCCCTCTTCCTGTGCTTTACAGGCGATTCCAACGTATCTCTTGAAATCTGTTTCCTGCTATTTTGCCTCACTTTCAAGTCCGCCTCGTTGACTTCCCTCAACAGATTTTTGGACGATAGTTGTCCTTTATCACTCTGCCAGTTTGTGAATTGCTGTGCCCCTGAGCTCCATTTCTCAACTCGTTTTTTGTGAGCTGAACGCAAGTCCAAAATTTTGGATCATGTCCTATACTGGTTCCCGGTGGGTGGCTGAGACTTTGGTTAATTCTTCTTCCTGCCGGGAAATTAGAGTGACATGTGCCCGTCCAAATGCCTAACAGCTACTCTCTCATGGGTTCTCCCTCGTCCCTTCCATCCTCTGCCAAATTGGGAACCTGTGCAAACCAGGAGGTTAAAGGGCCTGTCTCTCCAAGTTGGGAGATTGATAGTAAGGCAGTTGGAAAGTCAAACTGGAGCACCAGGAGAGGGACTATTCGTTGAGTTTTAGAAACCTTTCGTATTCACAGTGTGTCCATTCTCTAGGTTTCCTGTACATGTTATAGCTGTAGTAATATTCCCTTGAACCTGGAGAGTTGGGACCCATGGAATGGGGGCCATGCATTATTGCTTGAAAGGGTCTGCATTTGCTCACCCAATCTCACCAATCCTCTCAGTCCCAAGTGTCCAGCCTTATGCCACATCCAGCTGTCATTGTAGATAGGGTCTTTCCAGGTTTCCTCAGACACCCTGAAGGAATTGTAAAGAATTTCCCTGTTTTTTGGTTTTGCTTTTGAAATTCCTTTTTATAGTGGGTTTGAGCTGATTCTCGCTGCCATGTTTATGCCACTCTAGACACACTTGATTCCCTTATGGAGACATATCAATACTTAGGTTTTAAGATTCTTACTAGTCAGATATATTCCTCTGTGGGAAATATGGGGTTTTGAGTCTCTTTCACTAAAGAAGGTGTCGGTCTTGTCTATTCCAAAGTTGGTTTTTGAAACGGTCCCTGTGCTTATAGTAAACTCTGGTTTTATGCATCACCCCACCTCTCCTTCCCTTTTATGCAGACATAAGAGTGTTTTCTAAATGTGAGACTCTGTTCTCTTTCCCAACTCAGTTCACGTGTAGCCATGTTTACAGGATCTTCCTAAGTGATATCTTATGATAAGTTTCTTTTTCTGTGTGACTTATTTCACTTAGAATCATCGTACCTGAATCCACTCACTTTGCTGCTACTGGTCTTATGACATTGATTTCATGGCTGAGGGATATTCCATCGTACGTAAGTACCACAATGTTTTGAACCATTTTTATATTTCCTGGGATATTTAAGGTGTACCCAAGTTGAGGTTCTTGTAGTCAGTGCAGCCCTAAATTTGGAGGTGGCTCTTTCTTATTGATTTTCAGTTTTCCCAAGGTATATTCCCTAGACTGGAAGTGGCCTTGGCTCTGTAGCTCTGTTGTTTACTTGTTTTAGGGAACACAATGCACTCCTCCAGTGAGGCAGTTGGCAATTTACATCCCGCCCATCAGCATAACAAGGCTCCCAGTTCTCCAGGGCCTGTCTTGCCTTTCTGGTTTTTACACATTTTGTGGATGTCCCTTTTGACCGGTGGGAAGTGATACTTCTTTGTAGTGCAGATTTGCATTGCCCGCTTGCTTGCTTGGCCAAAAAGGGCGTATGCGTTTTTTCCTGAATATATTCAGGAGAAAACGCATACGCCCTTTTTGGCCAAGTGCACCATTGTCCAAGTTGTGCCCCTCTTCCTGTGCTTTACAGGCGATTCCAACGTACCTCTTGAAATCTGTTTCCTGCTATTTTGCCTCGCTTTCAAGTCCGCCTCGTTGACTTCCCTCAACAGATTTTTGGACGATAGTTGTCCTTTATCACTCTGCCAGTATGTGAATTGCTGTGCCCCTGAGCTCCATTTCTCAACTCGTTTTTTGTGAGCTGAACGCAAGTCCAAAATTTTGGATCCTGTCCTATACTGGTTCCCGGTGGGTGGCTGAGACTTTGGTTAATTCTTCTTCCTGCCGGGAAATTAGAGTGACATGTGCCCGTCCAAATGCCTAACAGCTACTCTCTCATGGGTTCTCCCTCGTCCCTTCCATCCTCTGCCAAATTGGGAACCTGTGCAAACCAGGAGGTTAAAGGGCCTGTCTCTCCAAGTTGGGAGATTGATAGTAAGGCAGTTGGAAAGTCAAACTGGAGCACCAGGAGAGGGACTATTCGTTGAGTTTTAGAAACCTTTCGTATTCACAGTGTGTCCATTCTCTAGGTTTCCTGTACATGTTATAGCTGTAGTAATATTCCCTTGAACCTGGAGAGTTGGGACCCATGGAATGGGGGCCATGCATTATTGCTTGAAAGGGTCTGCATTTGCTCACCCAATCTCACCAATCCTCTCAGTCCCAAGTGTCCAGCCTTATGCCACATCCAGCTGTCATTGTAGATAGGGTCTTTCCAGGTTTCCTCAGACACCCTGAAGGAATTGTAAAGAATTTCCCTGTTTTTTGGTTTTGCTTTTGAAATTCCTTTTTATAGTGGGTTTGAGCTGATTCTCGCTGCCATGTTTATGCCACTCTAGACACACTTGATTCCCTTATGGAGACATATCAATACATAGGTTTTAAGATTCTTACTAGTCAGATATATTCCTCTGTGGGAAATATGGGGTTTTGAGTCTCTTTCACTAAGGAAGGTGTCGGTCTTGTCTATTCCAAAGTTGGTTTATGATACGGTCCCTGTGCTTATATTAAACTCTGGTTTTATGCATCACCCCACCTCTCCTTCCCCTTTATGCAGACATAAGAGTGTTTTCTAAATGTGAGACTCTGTTCTCTTTCCCAACTCAGTTCACGTGTAGCCATGTTTACAGGATCTTCCTAAGAGATATCTTATGATAAGTTTCTTTTTCTGTGTGACTTATTTCACTTAGAATCATCGTACCTGAATCCACTCACTTTGCTGCTACTGGTCTTATGACATTGATTTCATGGCTGAGGGATATTCCATCGTACGTAAGTACCACAATGTTTTGAACCATTTTTATATTTCCTGGGATATTTAAGGTGTACCCAAGTTGAGGTTCTTGTAGTCAGTGCAGCCCTAAATTTGGAGGTGGCTCTTTCTTATTGATTTTCAGTTTTCCCCAGGTATATTCCGTAGACTGGAAGTGGCCTTGGCTCTGTAGCTCTGTTGTTTACTTGTTTTAGGGAACACAATGCACTCCTCCAGTGAGGCAGTTGGCAATTTACATCCCGCCCATCAGCATAACAAGGCTCCCAGTTCTCCAGGGCCTGTCTTGCCTTTCTGGTTTTTACACATTTTGTGGATGTCCCTTTTGACCGGTGGGAAGTGATACTTCTTTGTAGTGCAGATTTGCATTGCCCGCTTGCTTGCTTGGCCAAAAAGGGCGTATGCGTTTTTTCCTGAATATATTCAGGAGAAAACGCATACGCCCTTTTTGGCCAAGTGCACCATTGTCCAAGTTGTGCCCCTCTTCCTGTGCTTTACAGGCGATTCCAACGTACCTCTTGAAATCTGTTTCCTGCTATTTTGCCTCGCTTTCAAGTCCGCCTCGTTGACTTCCCTCAACAGATTTTTGGACGATAGTTGTCCTTTATCACTCTGCCAGTATGTGAATTGCTGTGCCCCTGAGCTCCATTTCTCAACTCGTTTTTTGTGAGCTGAACGCAAGTCCAAAATTTTGGATCCTGTCCTATACTGGTTCCCGGTGGGTGGCTGAGACTTTGGTTAATTCTTCTTCCTGCCGGGAAATTAGAGTGACATGTGCCCGTCCAAATGCCTAACAGCTACTCTCTCATGGGTTCTCCCTCGTCCCTTCCATCCTCTGCCAAATTGGGAACCTGTGCAAACCAGGAGGTTAAAGGGCCTGTCTCTCCAAGTTGGGAGATTGATAGTAAGGCAGTTGGAAAGTCAAACTGGAGCACCAGGAGAGGGACTATTCGTTGAGTTTTAGAAACCTTTCGTATTCACAGTGTGTCCATTCTCTAGGTTTCCTGTACATGTTATAGCTGTAGTAATATTCCCTTGAACCTGGAGAGTTGGGACCCATGGAATGGGGGCCATGCATTATTGCTTGAAAGGGTCTGCATTTGCTCACCCAATCTCACCAATCCTCTCAGTCCCAAGTGTCCAGCCTTATGCCACATCCAGCTGTCATTGTAGATAGGGTCTTTCCAGGTTTCCTCAGACACCCTGAAGGAATTGTAAAGAATTTCCCTGTTTTTTGGTTTTGCTTTTGAAATTCCTTTTTATAGTGGGTTTGAGCTGATTCTCGCTGCCATGTTTATGCCACTCTAGACACACTTGATTCCCTTATGGAGACATATCAATACATAGGTTTTAAGATTCTTACTAGTCAGATATATTCCTCTGTGGGAAATATGGGGTTTTGAGTCTCTTTCACTAAGGAAGGTGTCGGTCTTGTCTATTCCAAAGTTGGTTTATGATACGGTCCCTGTGCTTATATTAAACTCTGGTTTTATGCATCACCCCACCTCTCCTTCCCCTTTATGCAGACATAAGAGTGTTTTCTAAATGTGAGACTCTGTTCTCTTTCCCAACTCAGTTCACGTGTAGCCATGTTTACAGGATCTTCCTAAGAGATATCTTATGATAAGTTTCTTTTTCTGTGTGACTTATTTCACTTAGAATCATCGTACCTGAATCCACTCACTTTGCTGCTACTGGTCTTATGACATTGATTTCATGGCTGAGGGATATTCCATCGTACGTAAGTACCACAATGTTTTGAACCATTTTTATATTTCCTGGGATATTTAAGGTGTACCCAAGTTGAGGTTCTTGTAGTCAGTGCAGCCCTAAATTTGGAGGTGGCTCTTTCTTATTGATTTTCAGTTTTCCCCAGGTATATTCCGTAGACTGGAAGTGGCCTTGGCTCTGTAGCTCTGTTGTTTACTTGTTTTAGGGAACACAATGCACTCCTCCAGTGAGGCAGTTGGCAATTTACATCCCGCCCATCAGCATAACAAGGCTCCCTGTTCTCCAGGGCCTGTCTTGCCTTTCTGGTTTTTACACATTTTGTGGATGTCCCTTTTGACCGGTGGGAAGTGATACTTCTTTGTAGTGCAGATTTGCATTGCCCGCTTGCTTGCTTGGCCAAAAAGGGCGTATGCGTTTTCTCCTGAATATATTCAGGAGAAAACGCATACGCCCTTTTTGGCCAAGTGCACCATTGTCCAATTTGTGCCCGTCTTCCTGTGCTTTACAGGCGATTCCAACGTACCTCTTGAAATCTGTTTCCTGCTATTTTGCCTCACTTTCAAGTCCGCCTCGTTGACTTCCCTCAACAGATTTTTGGACGATAGTTGTCCTTTATCACTCTGCCAGTTTGTGAATTGCTGTGCCCCTGAGCTCCATTTCTCAACTCGTTTTTTGTGAGCTGAACGCAAGTCGAAAATTCTGGATCATGTCCTATACTGGTTCCCGGTGGGTGGCTGAGACTTTGGTTAATTCTTCTTCCTGCCGGGAAATTAGAGTGACATGTGCCCGTCCAAATGCCTAACAGCTACTCTCTCATGGGTTCTCCCTCGTCCCTTCAATCCTCTGCCAAATTGGGAACCTGTGCAAACCAGGAGGTTAAAGGGCCTGTCTCTCCAAGTTGGGAGATTGATAGTAAGGCAGTTGGAAAGTCAAACTGGAGCACCAGGAGAGGGACTATTCGTTGAGTTTTAGAAACCTTTCGTATTCACAGTGTGTCCATTCTCTAGGTTTCCTGTACATGTTATAGCTGTAGTAATATTCCCTTGAACCTGGAGAGTTGGGACCCATGGAATGGGGGCCATGCATTATTGCTTGAAAGGGTCTGCATTTGCTCACCCAATCTCACCAATCCTCTCAGTCCCAAGTGTCCAGCCTTATGCCACATCCAGCTGTCATTGTAGATAGGGTCTTTCTAGGTTTCCTCAGACACCCTGAAGGAATTGTAAAGAATTTCCCTGTTTTTTGGTTTTGCTTTTGAAATTCCTTTTTATAGTGGGTTTGAGCTGATTCTCGCTGCCATGTTTATGCCACTCTAGACACACTTGATTCCCTTATGGAGACATATCAATACATAGGTTTTAAGATTCTTACTAGTCAGATATATTCCTCTGTGGGAAATATGGGGTTTTGAGTCTCTTTCACTAAAGAAGGTGTCGGTCTTGTCTATTCCAAAGTTGGTTTTTGAAATGGTCCCTGTGCTTATATTAAACTCTGGTTTTATGCATCACCCCACCTCTCCTTCCCCTTTATGCAGACATAAGAGTGTTTTCTAAATGTGAGACTCTGTTCTCTTTCCCAACTCAGTTCACGTGTAGCCATGTTTACAGGATCTTCCTAAGTGATATCTTATAAGTTTCTTTTTCTGTGTGACTTATTTCACTTAGAATCATCGTACCTGAATCCACTCACTTTGCTGCTACTGGTCTTATGACATTGATTTCATGGCTGAGGGATATTCCATCGTACGTAAGTACCACAATGTTTTGAACCATTTTTATATTTCCTGGGATATTTAAGGTGTACCCAAGTTGAGGTTCTTGTAGCCAGTGCAGCCCTAAATTTGGAGGTGGCTCTTTCTTATTGATTTTCAGTTTTCCCCAGGTATATTCCCTAGACTGGAAGTGGCCTTGGCTCTGTAGCTCTGTTGTTTACTTGTTTTAGGGAACACAATGCACTCCTCCAGTGAGGCAGTTGGCAATTTACATCCCGCCCATCAGCATAACAAGGCTCCCTGTTCTCCAGGGCCTGTCTTGCCTTTCTGGTTTTTACACATTTTGTGGATGTCCCTTTTGACCGGTGGGAAGTGATACTTCTTTGTAGTGCAGATTTGCATTGCCCGCTTGCTTGCTTGGCCAAAAAGGACGTATGCGTTTTTTCCTGAATATATTCAGGAGAAAACGCATACGCCCTTTTTGGCCAAGTGCACCATTGTCCAAGTTGGGCCCCTCTTCCTGTGCTTTACAGGCGATTCCAACGTATCTCTTGAAATCTGTTTCCTGCTATTTTGCCTCACTTTCAAGTCCGCCTCGTTGACTTCCCTCAACAGATTTTTGGACGATAGTTGTCCTTTATCACTCTGCCAGTTTGTGAATTGCTGTGCCCCTGAGCTCCATTTCTCAACTCGTTTTTTGTGAGCTGAACGCAAGTCCAAAATTTTGGATCATGTCCTATACTGGTTCCCGGTGGGTGGCTGAGACTTTGGTTAATTCTTCTTCCTGCCGGGAAATTAGAGTGACATGTGCCCGTCCAAATGCCTAACAGCTACTCTCTCATGGGTTCTCCCTCGTCCCTTCCATCCTCTGCCAAATTGGGAACCTGTGCAAACCAGGAGGTTAAAGGGCCTGTCTCTCCAAGTTGGGAGATTGATAGTAAGGCAGTTGGAAAGTCAAACTGGAGCACCAGGAGAGGGACTATTCGTTGAGTTTTAGAAACCTTTCGTATTCACAGTGTGTCCATTCTCTAGGTTTCCTGTACATGTTATAGCTGTAGTAATATTCCCTTGAACCTGGAGAGTTGGGACCCATGGAATGGGGGCCATGCATTATTGCTTGAAAGGGTCTGCATTTGCTCACCCAATCTCACCAATCCTCTCAGTCCCAAGTGTCCAGCCTTATGCCACATCCAGCTGTCATTGTAGATAGGGTCTTTCCAGGTTTCCTCAGACACCCTGAAGGAATTGTAAAGAATTTCCCTGTTTTTTGGTTTTGCTTTTGAAATTCCTTTTTATAGTGGGTTTGAGCTGATTCTCGCTGCCATGTTTATGCCACTCTAGACACACTTGATTCCCTTATGGAGACATATCAATACTTAGGTTTTAAGATTCTTACTAGTCAGATATATTCCTCTGTGGGAAATATGGGGTTTTGAGTCTCTTTCACTAAAGAAGGTGTCGGTCTTGTCTATTCCAAAGTTGGTTTTTGAAACGGTCCCTGTGCTTATATTAAACTCTGGTTTTATGCATCACCCCACCTCTCCTTCCCCTTTATGCAGACATAAGAGTGTTTTCTAAATGTGAGACTCTGTTCTCTTTCCCAACTCAGTTCACGTGTAGCCATGTTTACAGGATCTTCCTAAGTGATATCTTATGATAAGTTTCTTTTTCTGTGTGACTTATTTCACTTAGAATCATCGTACCTGAATCCACTCACTTTGCTGCTACTGGTCTTATGACATTGATTTCATGGCTGAGGGATATTCCATCGTACGTAAGTACCACAATGTTTTGAACCATTTTTATATTTCCTGGGATATTTAAGGTGTACCCAAGTTGAGGTTCTTGTAGTCAGTGCAGCCCTAAATTTGGAGGTGGCTCTTTCTTATTGATTTTCAGTTTTCCCAAGGTATATTCCCTAGACTGGAAGTGGCCTTGGCTCTGTAGCTCTGTTGTTTACTTGTTTTAGGGAACACAATGCACTCCTCCAGTGAGGCAGTTGGCAATTTACATCCCGCCCATCAGCATAACAAGGCTCCCAGTTCTCCAGGGCCTGTCTTGCCTTTCTGGTTTTTACACATTTTGTGGATGTCCCTTTTGACCGGTGGGAAGTGATACTTCTTTGTAGTGCAGATTTGCATTGCCCGCTTGCTTGCTTGGCCAAAAAGGGCGTATGCGTTTTCTCCTGAATATATTCAGGAGAAAACGCATACGCCCTTTTTGGCCAAGTGCACCATTGTCCAAGTTGTGCCCCTCTTCCTGTGCTTTACAGGCGATTCCAAGGTACCTCTTGAAATCTGTTTCCTGCTATTTTGCCTCGCTTTCAAGTCCGCCTCGTTGACTTCCCTCAACAGATATTTGGACGATAGTTGTCCTTTATCACTCTGCCAGTTTGTGAATTGCTGTGCCCCTGAGCTCCATTTCTCAACTCGTTTTTTGTGAGCTGAACGCAAGTCCAAAATTTTGGATCATGTCCTATACTGGTTCCCGGTGGGTGGCTGAGACTTTGGTTAATTCTTCTTCCTGCCGGGAAATTAGAGTGACATGTGCCCGTCCAAATGCCTAACAGCTACTCTCTCATGGGTTCTCCCTCGTCCCTTCCATCCTCTGCCAAATTGGGAACCTGTGCAAACCAGGAGGTTAAAGGGCCTGTCTCTCCAAGTTGGGAGATTGATAGTAAGGCAGTTGGAAAGTCAAACTGGAGCACCAGGAGAGGGACTATTCTTTGAGTTTTAGAAACCTTTCGTATTCACAGTGTGTCCATTCTCTAGGATTCCTGTACATGTTATAGCTGTAGTGATATTCCCTTGAACATGGAGAGTTGGGACCCATGGAATGGGGGCCATGCATTATTGCTTGAAAGGGTCTGCATTTGCTCACCCAATCTCACCAATCCTCTCAGGCCCAAGTGTCCAGCCTTATGCCACATCCAGCTGTCATTGTAGATAGGGTCTTTCCAGGTTTCCTCAGACACCCTGAAGGAATTGTAAAGAATTTCCCTATTTTTTGGTTTTGCTTTTGAATTTCCTTTTTATAGTGGGTTTGAGCTGATTCTCGCTGCCATGTTTATGCCACTCTAGACACACTTGATTCCCTTATGGAGTCATATCAATACATAGGTTTTAAGATTCTTACTAGTCAGATATATTCCTCTGCGGGAAATATGGGGTTTTGAGCCTCTTTCACTGAGGAAGGTGTAGGTCTTGTCTATTCCAAAGTTGGTTTTTGGAACGGTCCCTGTGCTTATATCAAACTCTGGTTTTATGCATCACCCCACCTCTCCATCCCCTTTATGCAGGCATAAGATTGTTTTCTAAATGTGAGACTCTGTTCTATTTCCTAACTCAGTTCACGTGTAGCCATGTTTACAGGATCTTCATAAGTGATATATTATGATAAGTTCCTTTTTCTGTGTGACTTATTTCACTTAGAATCATCGTACCTGAATCCACTCACTTTGCTGCTACTGGTTTTATGACATTGATTTCATCGCTGAGGGATATTCCATCGTACGTAAGTACCACAATGTTCTGAACCATTTTTATATTTCCTGGGATATTTAAGGTGTACCCAAGTTGAGGTTCTTGTAGCCAGTGCAGCCCTAAATTTGGAGGTGGCTCTTTCTTATTGATTTTCAGTTTTCCCAAGGTATATTCCCTAGACTGGATGTGGCCTTGGCTCTATAGCTCTGTTGTTTACTTGTTTAAGGGAACACAATGCACTCCTCCAGTGAGGCAGTTGGCAATTTACATCCCGCCCATCAGCATAACAAGGCTCCCAGTTCTCCAGGGCCTGTCTTGCCTTTCTGGTTTTTACACATTTTGTGGATGTCCCTTTTGACCGGTGGGAAGTGATACTTCTTTGTAGTGCAGATTTGCATTGCCCGCTTGCTTGCTTGGCCAAAAAGGGCGTATGCGTTTTCTCCTGAATATATTCAGGAGAAAACGCATACGCCCTTTTTGGCCAAGTGCACCATTGTCCAAGTTGTGCCCCTCTTCCTGTGCTTTACAGGCGATTCCAACGTACCTCTTGAAATCTGTTTCCTGCTATTTTGCCTCACTTTCAAGTCCGCCTCGTTGACTTCCCTCAACAGATTTTTGGACGATAGTTGTCCTTTATCACTCTGCCAGTTTGTGAATTGCTGTGCCCCTGAGCTCCATTTCTCAACTCGTTTTTTGTGAGCTGAACGCAAGTCCAAAATTTTGGATCATGTCCTATACTGGTTCCCGGTGGGTGGCTGAGACTTTGGTTAATTCTTCTTCCTGCCGGGAAATTAGATTGACATGTGCCCGTCCAAATGCCTAACAGCTACTCGCTCATGGGTTCTCCCTCGTCCCTTCCATCCTCTGCCAAATTGGGAACCTGTGCAAACCAGGAGGTTAAAGGGCCTGTCTCTCCAAGTTGGGAGATTGATAGTAAGGCAGTTGGAAAGTCAAACTGGAGCACCAGGAGAGGGACTATTCATTGAGTTTTAGAAACCTTTCGTATTCACAGTGTGTCCATTCTCTAGGTTTCCTGTACATGTTATAGCTGTAGTAATATTCCCTTGAACCTGGAGAGTTGGGACCCATGGAATGGGGGCCATGCATTATTTCTTGAAAGGGTCTGCATTTGATCACCCAATCTCACCAATCCTCTCAGTCCCAAGTGTCCAGCCTTATGCCACATCCAGCTGTCATTGTAGATAGGGTCTTTCCAGGTTTCCTCAGACACCCTGAAGGAATTGTAAAGAATTTCCCTGTTTTTTGGTTTTGCTTTTGAAATTCCTTTTTATAGTGGGTTTGAGCTGATTCTCGCTGCCATGTTTATGCCACTCTAGACACACTTGATTCCCTTATGGAGACATATCAATACATAGGTTTTAAGATTCTTACTAGTCAGATATATTCCTCTGTGGGAAATATGGGGTTTTGAGTCTCTTTCACTGAGGAAGGTGTCGGTCTTGTCAATTCCAAAGTTGGTTTTTGAAACGGTCCCTGTGCTTATATCAAACTCTGGTTTTATGCATCACCCCACCTCTCCTTCCCCTTTATGCAGGCATAAGAGTGTTTTCTAAATGTGAGACTCTGTTCTCTTTCCTAACTCAGTTCATGTGTAGCCATGTTTACAGGATCTTCCTAAGTGATATCTTATGATAAGTTTCTTTTTCTGTGTGACTTATTTCACTTAGAATCATCGTACCTGAATCCACTCACTTTGCTGCTACTGGTCTTATGACATTGATTTCATGGCTGAGGGATATTCCATCGTACGTAAGTACCACAATGTTTTGAACCATTTTTATATTTCCTGGGATATTTAAGGTGTACCCAAGTTGAGGTTCTTGTAGCCAGTGCAGCCCTAAATTTGGAGGTGGCTCTTTCTTATTGATTTTCAGTTTTCCCAAGGTATATTCCCTAGACTGGAAGTGGCCTTGGCTCTGTAGCTCTGTTGTTTACTTGTTTTAGGGAACACAATGCACTCCTCCAGTGAGGCAGTTGGCAATTTACATCCCGCCCATCAGCATAACAAGGCTCCCTGTTCTCCAGGGCCTGTCTTGCCTTTCTGGTTTTTACACATTTTGTGGATGTCCCTTTTGACCGGTGGGAAGTGATACTTCTTTGTAGTGCAGATTTGCATTGCCCGCTTGCTTGCTTGGCCAAAAAGGGCGTATGCGTTTTCTCCTGAATATATTCAGGAGAAAACGCATACGCCCTTTTTGGCCAAGTGCACCATTGTCCAAGTTGTGCCCCTCTTCCTGTGCTTTACAGGCGATTCCAACGTACCTC
The DNA here is from genome assembly GCF_025265405.1 of Mesoplodon densirostris. NCBI lineage: Eukaryota > Metazoa > Chordata > Mammalia > Artiodactyla > Ziphiidae > Mesoplodon > Mesoplodon densirostris. The sequence goes on along the minus strand of NW_026778199.1, from coordinate 4,635,245 downwards.
TTGAAATCTGTTTCCTGCTATTTTGCCTCACTTTCAAGTCCGCCTCGTTGACTTCCCTCAACAGATTTTTGGACGATAGTTGTCCTTTATCACTCTGTCAGTTTGTGAATTGCTGTGCCCCTGAGCTCCATTTCTCAACTCGTTTTTTGTGAGCTGAACGCAAGTCCAAAATTTTGGATCCTGTCCTATACTGGTTCCCGGTGGGTGGCTGAGACTTTGGTTAATTCTTCTTCCTGCCGGGAAATTAGAGTGACATGTGCCCGTCCAAATGCCTAACAGCTACTCTCTCATGGGTTCTCCCTCGTCCATTCCATCCTCTGCCAAATTGGGAACCTGTGCAAACCAGGAGGTTAAAGGGCCTGTCTCTCCAAGTTGGGAGATTGATAGTAAGGCAGTTGGAAAGTCAAACTGGAGCACCAGGAGAGGGACTATTCGTTGAGTTTTAGAAACCTTTCGTATTCACAGTGTGTCCATTCTCTAGGTTTCATGTACATGTTATAGCTGTAGTAATATTCCCTTGAACCTGGAGAGTTGGGACCCATGGAATGGGGGCCATGCATTATTGCTTGAAAGGGTCTGCATTTGCTCACCCAATCTCACCAATCCTCTCAGTCCCAAGTGTCCAGCCTTATGCCACATCCAGCTGTCATTGTAGATAGGGTCTTTCCAGGTTTCCTCAGACACCCTGAAGGAATTGTAAAGAATTTCCCTGTTTTTTGGTTTTGCTTTTGAAATTCCTTTTTATAGTGGGTTTGAGCTGATTCTCGCTGCCATGTTTATGCCACTCTAGACACACTTGATTCCCTTATGGAGACATATCAATACATAGGTTTTAAGATTCTTACTAGTCAGATATATTTCTCTGTGGGAAATATGGGGTTTTGAGTCTCTTTCACTGAGGAAGGTGTCGGTCTTGTCAATTCCAAAGTTGGTTTTTGAAACGGTCCCTGTGCTTATATCAAACTCTGGTTTTATGCATCACCCCACCTCTCCTTCCCCTTTATGCAGGCATAAGAGTGTTTTCTAAATGTGAGACTCTGTTCTCTTTCCTAACTCAGTTCACATGTAGCCATGTTTACAGGATCTTCATAAGTGATATCTTATGATAAGTTTCTTTTTCTGTGTGACTTATTTCACTTAGAATCATCGTACCTGAATCCACTCACTTTGCTGCTACTGGTCTTATGACATTGATTTCATGGCTGAGGGATATTCCATCGTACGTAAGTACCACAATGTTTTGAACCATTTTTATATTTCCTGGGATATTTAAGGTGTACCCAAGTTGAGGTTCTTGTAGCCAGTGCAGCCCTAAATTTGGAGGTGGCTCTTTCTTATTGATTTTCAGTTTTCCCAAGGTATATTCCCTAGACTGGAAGTGGCCTTGGCTCTGTAGCTCTGTTGTTTACTTGTTTTAGGGAACACAATGCACTCCTCCAGTGAGGCAGTTGGCAATTTACATCCCGCCCATCAGCATAACAAGGCTCCCTGTTCTCCAGGGCCTGTCTTGCCTTTCTGGTTTTTACACATTTTGTGGATGTCCCTTTTGACCGGTGGGAAGTGATACTTCTTTGTAGTGCAGATTTGCATTGCCCGCTTGCTTGCTTGGCCAAAAAGGGCGTATGCGTTTTCTCCTGAATATATTCAGGAGAAAACGCATACGCCCTTTTTGGCCAAGTGCACCATTGTCCAAGTTGTGCCCCTCTTCCTGTGCTTTACAGGCGATTCCAACGTACCTCTTGAAATCTGTTTCCTGCTATTTTGCCTCACTTTCAAGTCCGCCTCGTTGACTTCCCTCAACAGATTTTTGGACGATAGTTGTCCTTTATCACTCTGTCAGTTTGTGAATTGCTGTGCCCCTGAGCTCCATTTCTCAACTCGTTTTTTGTGAGTTGAACGCAAGTCCAAAATTTTGGATCCTGTCCTATACTGGTTCCCGGTGGGTGGCTGAGACTTTGGTTAATTCTTCTTCCTGCCGGGAAATTAGAGTGACATGTGCCCGTCCAAATGCCTAACAGCTACTCTCTCATGGGTTCTCCCTCGTCCATTCCATCCTCTGCCAAATTGGGAACCTGTGCAAACCAGGAGGTTAAAGGGCCTGTCTCTCCAAGTTGGGAGATTGATAGTAAGGCAGTTGGAAAGTCAAACTGGAGCACCAGGAGAGGGACTATTCGTTGAGTTTTAGAAACCTTTCGTATTCACAGTGTGTCCATTCTCTAGGTTTCATGTACATGTTATAGCTGTAGTAATATTCCCTTGAACCTGGAGAGTTGGGACCCATGGAATGGGGGCCATGCATTATTGCTTGAAAGGGTCTGCATTTGCTCACCCAATCTCACCAATCCTCTCAGTCCCTGGTGTCCAGCCTTATGCCACATCCAGCTGTCATTGTAGATAGGGTCTTTCCAGGTTTCCTCAGACACCCTGAAGGAATTGTAAAGAATTTCCCTGTTTTTTGGTTTTGCTTTTGAAATTCCTTTTTATAGTGGGTTTGAGCTGATTCTCGCTGCCATGTTTATGCCACTCTAGACACACTTGATTCCCTTATGGAGACATATCAATACATAGGTTTTAAGATTCTTACTAGTCAGATATATTCCTCTGTGGGAAATATGGGGTTTTGAGTCTCTTTCACTGAGGAAGGTGTCGGTCTTGTCAATTCCAAAGTTGGTTTTTGAAACGGTCCCTGTGCTTATATCAAACTCTGGTTTTATGCATCACCCCACCTCTCCTTCCCCTTTATGCAGGCATAAGAGTGTTTTCTAAATGTGAGACTCTGTTCTCTTTCCTAACTCAGTTCACGTGTAGCCATGTTTACAGGATCTTCATAAGTGATATCTTATGATAAGTTTCTTTTTCTGTGTGACTTATTTCACTTAGAATCATCGTACCTGAATCCACTCACTTTGCTGCTACTGGTCTTATGACATTGATTTCATGGCTGAGGGATATTCCATCGTACGTAAGTACCCAATGTTTTGAACCATTTTTATATTTCCTGGGATATTTAAGGTGTACCCAAGTTGTGGTTCTTGTAGCCAGTGCAGCCCTAAATTTGGAGGTGGCTCTTTCTTATTGATTTTCAGTTTTCCCCAGGTATATTCCCTAGACTGGAAGTGGCCTTGGCTCTGTAGCTCTGTTGTTTGCTTGTTTTAGGGAACACAATGCACTCCTCCAGTGAGGCAGTTGGCAATTTACATCCCACCCATCAGCATAACAAGGCTCCCTGTTCTCCAGGGCCTGTCTTGCCTTTCTGGTTTTTACACATTTTGTGGATGTCCCTTTTGACTGGTGGGAAGTGATACTTCTTTGTAGTGCAGATTTGCATTGCCCGCTTGCTTGCTTGGCCAAAAAGGGCGTATGCGTTTTCTCCTGAATATATTCAGGAGAAAACGCATACGCCCTTTTTGGCCAAGTGCACCATTGTCCAAGTTGTGCCCCTCTTCCTGTGCTTTACAGGCGATTCCAACGTACCTCTTGAAATCTGTTTCCTGTTATTTGGCCTCACTTTCAAGTCCGCCTCGTTGACTTCCCTCAACAGATTTTTGGACGATAGTTGTCCTTTATCACTCTGCCAGTTTGTGAATTGCTGTGCCCCTGAGCTCCATTTCTCAACTCGTTTTTTGTGAGCTGAACGCAAGTCCAAAATTTTGGATCATGTCCTATACTGGTTCCCGGTGGGTGGCTGAGACTTTGGTTAATTCTTCTTCCTGCCGGGAAATTAGAGTGACATGTGCCCGTCCAAATGCCTAACAGCTACTCTCTCATGGGTTCTCCCTCGTCCCTTCCATCCTCTGCCAAATTGGGAACCTGTGCAAACCAGGAGGTTAAAGGGCCTGTCTCTCCAAGTTGGGAGATTGATAGTAAGGCAGTTGGAAAGTCAAACTGGAGCACCAGGAGAGGGACTATTCGTTGAGTTTTAGAAACCTTTCGTATTCACAGTGTGTCCATTCTCTAGGTTTCCTGTACATGTTATAGCTGTAGTAATATTCCCTTGAACCTGGAGAGTTGGGACCCATGGAATGGGGGCCATGCATTATTGCTTGAAAGGGTCTGCATTTGCTCACACAATCTCACCAATCCTCTCAGTCCCAAGTGTCCAGCCTTATGCCACATCCAGCTGTCATTGTAGATAGGGTCTTTCCAGGTTTCCTCAGACACCCTGAAGGAATTGTAAAGAATTTCCCTGTTTTTTGGTTTTGCTTTTGAAATTCCTTTTTATAGTGGGTTTGAGCTGATTCTCGCTGCCATGTTTATGCCACTCTAGACACACTTGATTCCCTTATGGAGACATATCAATACATAGGTTTTAAGATTCTTACTAGTCAGATATATTTCTCTGTGGGAAATATGGGGTTTTGAGTCTCTTTCACTGAGGAAGGTGTCGGTCTTGTCAATTCCAAAGTTGGTTTTTGAAACGGTCCCTGTGCTTATATCAAACTCTGGTTTTATGCATCACCCCACCTCTCCTTCCCCTTTATGCAGGCATAAGAGTGTTTTCTAAATGTGAGACTCTGTTCTCTTTCCTAACTCAGTTCACGTGTAGCCATGTTTACAGGATCTTCATAAGTGATATCTTATGATAAGTTTCTTTTTCTGTGTGACTTATTTCACTTAGAATCATCGTACCTGAATCCACTCACTTTGCTGCTACTGGTCTTATGACATTGATTTCATGGCTGAGGGATATTCCATCGTACGTAAGTACCAGAATGTTTTGAACCATTTTTATATTTCCTGGGATATTTAAGGTGTACCCAAGTTGAGGTTCTTGTAGCCAGTGCAGCCCTAAATTTGGAGGTGGCTCTTTCTTATTGATTTTCAGTTTTCCCAAGGTATATTCCCTAGACTGGAAGTGGCCTTGGCTCTGTAGCTCTGTTGTTTACTTGTTTTAGGGAACACAATGCACTCCTCCAGTGAGGCAGTTGGCAATTTGCATCCCGCCCATCAGCATAACAAGGCTCCCTGTTCTCCAGGGCCTGTCTTGCCTTTCTGGTTTTTACACATTTTGTGGATGTCCCTTTTGACCGGTGGGAAGTGATACTTCTTTGTAGTGCAGATTTGCATTGCCCGCTTGCTTGCTTGGCCAAAAAGGGCGTATGCGTTTTCTCCTGAATATATTCAGGAGAAAACGCATACACCCTTTTTGGCCAAGTGCACCATTGTCCAAGTTGTGCCCCTCTTCCTGTGCTTTACAGGCGATTCCAACGTACCTGTTGAAATCTGTTTCCTGCTATTTTGCCTCACTTTCAAGTCCGCCTCGTTGACTTCCCTCAACAGATTTTTGGACGATAGTTGTCCTTTATCACTCTGCCAGTTTGTGAATTGCTGTGCCCCTGAGCTCCATTTCTCAACTCGTTTTTTGTGAGCTGAACGCAAGTCCAAAATTTTGGATCCTGTCCTATACTGGTTCCCGGTGGGTGGCTGAGACTTTGGTTAATTCTTCTTCCTGCCGGGAAATTAGAGTGACATGTGCCCGTCCAAATGCCTAACAGCTACTCTCTCATGGGTTCTCCCTCGTCCCTTCCATCCTCTGCCAAATTGGGAACCTGTGCAAACCAGGAGGTTAAAGGGCCTGTCTCTCCAAGTTGGGAGATTGATAGTAAGGCAGTTGGAAAGTCAAACTGGAGCACCAGGAGAGGGACTATTCGTTGAGTTTTAGAAACCTTTCGTATTCACAGTGTGTCCATTCTCTAGGTTTCCTGTACATGTTATAGCTATAGTAATATTCCCTTGAACATGGAGAGTTGGGACCCATGGAATGGGGGCCATGCATTATTGCTTGAAAGGGTCTGCATTTGCTCACCCAATCTCACCAATCCTCTCAGTCCCAGGTGTCCAGCCTTATGCCACATCCAGCTGTCATTGTAGATAGGGTCTTTCCAGGTTTCCTCAGACACCCTGTAGGAATTGTAAAGAATTTCCCTGTTTTTTGGTTTTGCTTTTGAAATTCCTTTTTATAGTGGGTTTGAGCTGATTCTCGCTGCCATGTTTATGCCACTCTAGACACACTTGATTCCCTTATGGAGACATATCAATACATAGGTTTTAAGATTCTTACTAGTCAGATATATTCCTCTGTGGGAAATATGGGGTTTTGAGTCTCTTTCACTGAGGAAGGTGTCGGTCTTGTCAATTCCAAAGTTGGTTTTTGAAACGGTCCCTGTGCTTATATCAAACTCTGGTTTTATGCATCACCCCACCTCTCCTTACCCTTTATGCAGGCATAAGAGTGTTTTCTAAATGTGAGACTCTGTTCTCTTTCCTAACTCAGTTCACGTGTAGCCATGTTTACAGGATCTTCATAAGTGATATCTTATGATAAGTTTTATTTTTCTGTGTGACTTATTTCACTTAGAATCATCGTACCAGAATCCACTCACTTTGCTGCTACTGGTCTTATGACATTGATTTCATGGCTGAGGGATATTCCATCGTACGTAAGTACCACAATGTTTTGAACCATTTTTATATTTCCTGGGATATTTAAGGTGTACCCAAGTTGAGGTTCTTGTAGCCAGTGCAGCCCTAAATTTGGAGGTGGCTCTTTATTATTGATTTTCAGTTTTCCCCAGGTATATTCCCTAGAATGGAAGTGGCCTTGGCTCTGTAGCTCTGTTGTTTACTTGTTTTAGGGAACACAATGCACTCCTCCAGTGAGGCAGTTGGGAATTTACATCCCGCCCTTCAGCATAACAAGGCTCCCTGTTCTCCAGGGCCTGTCTTGCCTTTCTGGTTTTTACACATTTTGTGGATGTCCCTTTTGACTGGTGGGAAGTGATACTTCTTTGTAGTGCAGATTTGCATTGCCCGCTTGCTTGCTTGGCCAAAAAGGGCGTATGCGTTTTCTCCTGAATATATTCAGGAGAAAACGCATACGCCCTTTTTGGCCAAGTGCACCATTGTCCAAGTTGTGCCCCTCTTCCTGTGCTTTACAGGCGATTCCAACGTACCTCTTGAAATCTGTTTCCTGCTATTTTGCCTCACTTTCAAGTCCGCCTCGTTGACTTCCCTCAACAGATTTTTGGACGATAGTTGTCCTTTATCACTCTGCCAGTTTGTGAATTGCTGTGCCCCTGAGCTCCATTTCTCAACTCGTTTTTTGTGAGCTGAACGCAAGTCCAAAATTTTGGATCATGTCCTATACTGGTTCCCGGTGGGTGGCTGAGACTTTGGTTAATTCTTCTTCCTGCCGGGAAATTAGAGTGACATGTGCCCGTCCAAATGCCTAACAGCTACTCTCTCATGGGTTCTCCCTCGTCCCTTCCATCCTCTGCCAAATTGGGAACCTGTGCAAACCAGGAGGTTAAAGGGCCTGTCTCTCCAAGTTGGGAGATTGATAGTAAGGCAGTTGGAAAGTCAAACTGGAGCACCAGGAGAGGGACTATTCGTTGAGTTTTAGAAACCTTTCGTATTCACAGTGTGTCCATTCTCTAGGTTTCCTGTACATGTTATAGCTGTAGTAATATTCCCTTGAACCTGGAGAGTTGGGACCCATGGAATGGGGGCCATGCATTATTGCTTGAAAGGGTCTGCATTTGCTCACACAATCTCACCAATCCTCTCAGTCCCAAGTGTCCAGCCTTATGCCACATCCAGCTGTCATTGTAGATAGGGTCTTTCCAGGTTTCCTCAGACACCCTGAAGGAATTGTAAAGAATTTCCCTGTTTTTTGGTTTTGCTTTTGAAATTCCTTTTTATAGTGGGTTTGAGCTGATTCTCGCTGCCATGTTTATGCCACTCTAGACACACTTGATTCCCTTATGGAGACATATCAATACATAGGTTTTAAGATTCTTACTAGTCAGATATATTCCTCTGTGGGAAATATGGGGTTTTGAGTCTCTTTCACTGAGGAAGGTGTCGGTCTTGTCAATTCCAAAGTTGGTTTTTGAAACGGTCCCTGTGCTTATATCAAACTCTGGTTTTATGCATCACCCCACCTCTCCTTCCCCTTTATGCAGGCATAAGAGTGTTTTCTAAATGTGAGACTCTGTTCTCTTTCCTAACTCAGTTCACATGTAGCCATGTTTACAGGATCTTCATAAGTGATATCTTATGATAAGTTTCTTTTTCTGTGTGACTTATTTCACTTAGAATCATCGTACCTGAATCCACTCACTTTGCTGCTACTGGTCTTATGACATTGATTTCATGGCTGAGGGATATTCCATCGTACGTAAGTACCACAATGTTTTGAACCATTTTTATATTTCCTGGGATATTTAAGGTGTACCCAAGTTGAGGTTCTTGTAGCCAGTGCAGCCCTAAATTTGGAGGTGGCTCTTTCTTATTGATTTTCAGTTTTCCCAAGGTATATTCCCTAGACTGGAAGTGGCCTTGGCTCTGTAGCTCTGTTGTTTACTTGTTTTAGGGAACACAATGCACTCCTCCAGTGAGGCAGTTGGCAATTTACATCCCGCCCATCAGCATAACAAGGCTCCCTGTTCTCCAGGGCCTGTCTTGCCTTTCTGGTTTTTACACATTTTGTGGATGTCCCTTTTGACCGGTGGGAAGTGATACTTCTTTGTAGTGCAGATTTGCATTGCCCGCTTGCTTGCTTGGCCAAAAAGGGCGTATGCGTTTTCTCCTGAATATATTCAGGATAAAACGCATACGCCCTTTTTGGCCAAGTGCACCATTGTCCAAGTTGTGCCCCTCTTCCTGTGCTTTACAGGCAATTCCAACGTACCTCTTGAAATCTGTTTCCTGCTATTTTGCCTCACTTTCAAGTCCGCCTCGTTGACTTCCCTCAACAGATTTTTGGACGATAGTTGTCCTTTATCACTCTGCCAGTTTGTGAATTGCTGTGCCCCTGAGCTCCATTTCTCAACTCGTTTTTTGTGAGCTGAACGCAAGTCCAAAATTTTGGATCATGTCCTATACTGGTTCCCGGTGGGTGGCTGAGACTTTGGTTAATTCTTCTTCCTGCCGGGAAATTAGAGTGACATGTGCCCGTCCAAATGCCTAACAGCTACTCTCTCATGGGTTCTCCCTCGTCCCTTCCATCCTCTGCCAAATTGGGAACCTGTGCAAACCAGGAGGTTAAAGGGCCTGTCTCTCCAAGTTGGGAGATTGATAGTAAGGCAGTTGGAAAGTCAAACTGGAGCACCAGGAGAGGGACTATTCGTTGAGTTTTAGAAACCTTTCGTATTCACAGTGTGTCCATTCTCTAGGGTTCCTGTACATGTTATAGCTGTAGTAATATTCCCTTGAACCTGGAGAGTTGGGACCCATGGAATGGGGGCCATGCATTATTGCTTGAAAGGGTCTGCATTTGCTCACACAATCTCACCAATCCTCTCAGTCCCAAGTGTCCAGCCTTATGCCACATCCAGCTGTCATTGTAGATAGGGTCTTTCCAGGTTTCCTCAGACACCCTGAAGGAATTGTAAAGAATTTCCCTGTTTTTTGGTTTTGCTTTTGAAATTCCTTTTTATAGTGGGTTTGAGCTGATTCTCGCTGCCATGTTTATGCCACTCTAGACACACTTGATTCCCTTATGGAGACATATCAATACATAGGTTTTAAGATTCTTACTAGTCAGATATATTCCTCTGTGGGAAATATGGGGTTTTGAGTCTCTTTCACTGAGGAAGGTGTCGGTCTTGTCAATTCCAAAGTTGGTTTTTGAAACGGTCCCTGTGCTTATATCAAACTCTGGTTTTATGCATCACCCCACCTCTCCTTCCCCTTTATGCAGGCATAAGAGTGTTTTCTAAATGTGAGACTCTGTTCTCTTTCCTAACTCAGTTCACATGTAGCCATGTTTACAGGATCTTCATAAGTGATATCTTATGATAAGTTTCTTTTTCTGTGTGACTTATTTCACTTAGAATCATCGTACCTGAATCCACTCACTTTGCTGCTACTGGTCTTATGACATTGATTTCATGGCTGAGGGATATTCCATCGTACGTAAGTACCACAATGTTTTGAACCATTTTTATATTTCCTGGGATATTTAAGGTGTACCCAAGTTGAGGTTCTTGTAGCCAGTGCAGCCCTAAATTTGGAGGTGGCTCTTTCTTATTGATTTTCAGTTTTCCCAAGGTATATTCCCTAGAATGGAAGTGGCCTTGGCTCTGTAGCTCTGTTGTTTACTTGTTTTAGGGAACACAATGCACTCCTCCAGTGAGGCAGTTGGCAATTTACATCCCGCCCTTCAGCATAACAAGGCTCCCTGTTCTCCAGGGCCTGTCTTGCCTTTCTGGTTTTTACACATTTTGTGGATGTCCCTTTTGACTGGTGGGAAGTGATACTTCTTTGTAGTGCAGATTTGCATTGCCCGCTTGCTTGCTTGGCCAAAAAGGGCGTATGCGTTTTCTCCTGAATATATTCAGGAGAAAACGCATACGCCCTTTTTGGCCAAGTGCACCATTGTCCAAGTTGTGCCCCTCTTCCTGTGCTTTACAGGCGATTCCAACGTACCTCTTGAAATCTGTTTCCTGCTATTTTGCCTCACTTTCAAGTCCGCCTCGTTGACTTCCCTCAACAGATTTTTGGACGATAGTTGTCCTTTATCACTCTGCCAGTTTGTGAATTGCTGTGCCCCTGAGCTCCATTTCTCAACTCGTTTTTTGTGAGCTGAACGCAAGTCCAAAATTTTGGATCATGTCCTATACTGGTTCCCGGTGGGTGGCTGAGACTTTGGTTAATTCTTCTTCCTGCCGGGAAATTAGAGTGACATGTGCCCGTCCAAATGCCTAACAGCTACTCTCTCATGGGTTCTCCCTCGTCCCTTCCATCCTCTGCCAAATTGGGAACCTGTGCAAACCAGGAGGTTAAAGGGCCTGTCTCTCCAAGTTGGGAGATTGATAGTAAGGCAGTTGGAAAGTCAAACTGGAGCACCAGGAGAGGGACTATTCGTTGAGTTTTAGAAACCTTTCGTATTCACAGTGTGTCCATTCTCTAGGTTTCCTGTACATGTTATAGCTGTAGTAATATTCCCTTGAACCTGGAGAGTTGGGACCCATGGAATGGGGGCCATGCATTATTGCTTGAAAGGGTCTGCATTTGCTCACACAATCTCACCAATCCTCTCAGTCCCAAGTGTCCAGCCTTATGCCACATCCAGCTGTCATTGTAGATAGGGTCTTTCCAGGTTTCCTCAGACACCCTGAAGGAATTGTAAAGAATTTCCCTGTTTTTTGGTTTTGCTTTTGAAATTCCTTTTTATAGTGGGTTTGAGCTGATTCTCGCTGCCATGTTTATGCCACTCTAGACACACTTGATTCCCTTATGGAGACATATCAATACATAGGTTTTAAGATTCTTACTAGTCAGATATATTCCTCTGTGGGAAATATGGGGTTTTGAGTCTCTTTCACTGAGGAAGGTGTCGGTCTTGTCAATTCCAAAGTTGGTTTTTGAAACGGTCCCTGTGCTTATATCAAACTCTGGTTTTATGCATCACCCCACCTCTCCTTCCCCTTTATGCAGGCATAAGAGTGTTTTCTAAATGTGAGACTCTGTTCTCTTTCCTAACTCAGTTCACATGTAGCCATGTTTACAGGATCTTCATAAGTGATATCTTATGATAAGTTTCTTTTTCTGTGTGACTTATTTCACTTAGAATCATCGTACCTGAATCCACTCACTTTGCTGCTACTGGTCTTATGACATTGATTTCATGGCTGAGGGATATTCCATCGTACGTAAGTACCACAATGTTTTGAACCATTTTTATATTTCCTGGGATATTTAAGGTGTACCCAAGTTGAGGTTCTTGTAGCCAGTGCAGCCCTAAATTTGGAGGTGGCTCTTTCTTATTGATTTTCAGTTTTCCCAAGGTATATTCCCTAGACTGGAAGTGGCCTTGGCTCTGTAGCTCTGTTGTTTACTTGTTTTAGGGAACACAATGCACTCCTCCAGTGAGGCAGTTGGCAATTTACATCCCGCCCATCAGCATAACAAGGCTCCCTGTTCTCCAGGGCCTGTCTTGCCTTTCTGGTTTTTACACATTTTGTGGATGTCCCTTTTGACCGGTGGGAAGTGATACTTCTTTGTAGTGCAGATTTGCATTGCCCGCTTGCTTGCTTGGCCAAAAAGGGCGTATGCGTTTTCTCCTGAATATATTCAGGAGAAAACGCATACGCCCTTTTTGGCCAAGTGCACCATTGTCCAAGTTGTGCCCCTCTTCCTGTGCTTTACAGGCAATTCCAACGTACCTCTTGAAATCTGTTTCCTGCTATTTTGCCTCACTTTCAAGTCCGCCTCGTTGACTTCCCTCAACAGATTTTTGGACGATAGTTGTCCTTTATCACTCTGCCAGTTTGTGAATTGCTGTGCCCCTGAGCTCCATTTCTCAACTCGTTTTTTGTGAGCTGAACGCAAGTCCAAAATTTTGGATCATGTCCTATACTGGTTCCCGGTGGGTGGCTGAGACTTTGGTTAATTCTTCTTCCTGCCGGGAAATTAGAGTGACATGTGCCCGTCCAAATGCCTAACAGCTACTCTCTCATGGGTTCTCCCTCGTCCCTTCCATCCTCTGCCAAATTGGGAACCTGTGCAAACCAGGAGGTTAAAGGGCCTGTCTCTCCAAGTTGGGAGATTGATAGTAAGGCAGTTGGAAAGTCAAACTGGAGCACCAGGAGAGGGACTATTCGTTGAGTTTTAGAAACCTTTCGTATTCACAGTGTGTCCATTCTCTAGGTTTCCTGTACATGTTATAGCTATAGTAATATTCCCTTGAACATGGAGAGTTGGGACCCATGGAATGGGGGCCATGCATTATTGCTTGAAAGGGTCTGCATTTGCTCACCCAATCTCACCAATCCTCTCAGTCCCTGGTGTCCAGCCTTATGCCACATCCAGCTGTCATTGTAGATAGGGTCTTTCCAGGTTTCCTCAGACACCCTGAAGGAATTGTAAAGAATTTCCCTGTTTTTTGGTTTTGCTTTTGAAATTCCTTTTTATAGTGGGTTTGAGCTGATTCTCGCTGCCATGTTTATGCCACTCTAGACACACTTGATTCCCTTATGGAGACATATCAATACATAGGTTTTAAGATTCTTACTAGTCAGATATATTCCTCTGTGGGAAATATGGGGTTTTGAGTCTCTTTCACTGAGGAAGGTGTCGGTCTTGTCAATTCCAAAGTTGGTTTTTGAAACGGTCCCTGTGCTTATATCAAACACTGGTTTTATGCATCACCCCACCTCTCCTTCCCCTTTATGCAGGCATAAGAGTGTTTTCTAAATGTGAGACTCTGTTCTCTTTTCTAACTCAGTTCACGTGTAGCCATGTTTACAGGATCTGCATAAGTGATATCTTATGATAAGTTTCTTTTTCTGTGTGACTTATTTCACTTAGAATCATCGTACCTGAATCCACTCACTTTGCTGCTACTGGTCTTATGACATTGATTTCATGGCTGAGGGATATTCCATCGTACGTAAGTACCACAATGTTTTGAACCATTTTTATATTTCCTGGGATATTTAAGGTGTACCCAAGTTGAGGTTCTTGTAGCCAGTGCAGCCCTAAATTTAGAGGTGGCTCTTTCTTATTGATTTTCAGTTTTCCCCAGGTATATTCCCTAGAATGGAAGTGGCCTTGGCTCTGAAGCTCTGTTGTTTGCTTGTTTTAGGGAACACAATGCACTCCTCCATTGAGGCAGTTGGCAATTTACATCCCGCCCATCAGCATAACAAGGCTCCCTGTTCTCCAGGGCCTGTCTTGCCTTTCTGGTTTTTACACATTTTGTGGATGTCCCTTTTGACTGGTGGGAAGTGATACTTCTTTGTAGTGCAGATTTGCATTGCCCGCTTGCTTGCTTGGCCAAAAAGGGCGTATGCGTTTTCTCCTGAATATATTCAGGAGAAAACGCATACGCCCTTTTTGGCCAAGTGCACCATTGTCCAAGTTGTGCCCCTCTTCCTGTGCTTTACAGGCGATTCCAACGTACCTCTTGAAATCTGTTTCCTGCTATTTTGCCTCACTTTCAAGTCCGCCTCGTTGACTTCCCTCAACAGATTTTTGGACGATAGTTGTCCTTTATCACTCTGCCAGTTTGTGAATTGCTGTGCCCCTGAGCTCCATTTCTCAACTCGTTTTTTGTGAGCTGAACGCAAGTCCAAAATTTTGGATCATGTCCTATACTGGTTCCCGGTGGGTGGCTGAGACTTTGGTTAATTCTTCTTCCTGCCGGGAAATTAGAGTGCCATGTGCCCGTCCAAATGCCTAACAGCTACTCTCTCATGGGTTCTCCCTCGTCCCTTCCATCCTCTGCCAAATTGGGAACCTGTGCAAACCAGGAGGTTAAAGGGCCTGTCTCTCCAAGTTGGGAGATTGATAGTAAGGCAGTTGGAAAGTCAAACTGGAGCACCAGGAGAGGGACTATTCGTTGAGTTTTAGAAACCTTTCGTATTCACAGTGTGTCCATTCTCTAGGTTTCCTGTACATGTTATAGCTGTAGTAATATTCCCTTGAACATGGAGAGTTGGGACCCATGGAATGGGGGCCATGCATTATTGCTTGAAAGGGTCTGCATTTGCACACCCAATCTCACCAATCCTCTCAGTCCCAAGTGTCCAGCCTTATGCCACATCCAGCTGTCATTGTAGATAGGGTCTTTCCAGGTTTCCTCAGACACCCTGAAGGAATTGTAAAGAATTTCCCTGTTTTTTGGTTTTGCTTTTGAAATTCCTTTTTATAGTGGGTTTGAGCTGATTCTCGCTGCCATGTTTATGCCACTCTAGACACACTTGATTCCCTTATGGAGACATATCAATACATAGGTTTTAAGATTCTTACTAGTCAGATATATTCCTCTGTGGGAAATATGGGGTTTTGAGTCTCTTTCACTGAGGAAGGTGTCGGTCTTGTCAATTCCAAAGTTGGTTTTTGAAACGGTCCCTGTGCTTATATCAAACTCTGGTTTTATGCATCACCCCACCTCTCCTTCCCCTTTATGCAGGCATAAGAGTGTTTTCTAAATGTGAGACTCTGTTCTCTTTCCTAACTCAGTTCACGTGTAGCCATGTTTACAGGATCTTCATAAGTGATATCTTATGATAAGTTTCTTTTTCTGTGTGACTTATTTCACTTAGAATCATCGTACCTGAATCCACTCATTTTGCTGCTACTGGTCTTATGACATTGATTTCATGGCTGAGGGATATTCCATCGTACGTAAGTACCACAATGTTTTGAACCATTTTTATATTTCCTGGGATATTTAAGGTGTACCCAAGTTGAGGTTCTTGTAGCCAGTGCAGCCTTAAATTTGGAGGTGGCTCTTTCTTATTGATTTTCAGTTTTCCCAAGGTATATTCCCTAGACTGGAAGTGGCCTTGGCTCTGTAGCTCTGTTGTTTACTTGTTTTAGGAAACACAATGCACTCCTCCAGTGAGGCAGTTGGCAATTTACATCCCGCCCATCAGCATAACAAGGCTCCCTGTTCTCCAGGGCCTGTCTTGCCTTTCTGGTTTTTACACATTTTGTGGATGTCCCTTTTGACCGGTGGGAAGTGATACTTCTTTGTAGTGCAGATTTGCATTGCCCGCTTGCTTGCTTGGCCAAAAAGGGCGTATGCGTTTTCTCCTGAATATATTCAGGAGAAAACGCATACGCCCTTTTTGGCCAAGTGCACCATTGTCCAAGTTGTGCCCCTCTTCCTGTGCTTTACAGGCGATTCCAACGTACCTCTTGAAATCTGTTTCCTGCTATTTTGCCTCGCTTTCAAGTCCGCCTCGTTGACTTCCCTCAACAGATTTTTGGACGATAGTTGTCCTTTATCACTCTGCCAGTATGTGAATTGCTGTGCCCCTGAGCTCCATTTCTCAACTCGTTTTTTGTGAGCTGAACGCAAGTCCAAAATTTTGGATCCTGTCCTATACTGGTTCCCGGTGGGTGGCTGAGACTTTGGTTAATTCTTCTTCCTGCCGGGAAATTAGAGTGACATGTGCCCGTCCAAATGCCTAACAGCTACTCTCTCATGGGTTCTCCCTCGTCCCTTCCATCCTCTGCCAAATTGGGAACCTGTGCAAACCAGGAGGTTAAAGGGCCTGTCTCTCCAAGTTGGGAGATTGATAGTAAGGCAGTTGGAAAGTCAAACTGGAGCACCAGGAGAGGGACTATTCGTTGAGTTTTAGAAACCTTTCGTATTCACAGTGTGTCCATTCTCTAGGTTTCCTGTACATGTTATAGCTGTAGTAATATTCCCTTGAACATGGAGAGTTGGGACCCATGGAATGGGGGCCATGCATTATTGCTTGAAAGGGTCTGCATTTGCTCACCCAATCTCACCAATCCTCTCAGTCCCTGGTGTCCAGCCTTATGCCACATCCAGCTGTCATTGTAGATAGGGTCTTTCCAGGTTTCCTCAGACACCCTGAAGGAATTGTAAAGAATTTCCCTGTTTTTTGGTTTTGCTTTTGAAATTCCTTTTTATAGTGGGTTTGAGCTGATTCTCGCTGCCATGTTTATGCCACTCTAGACACACTTGATTCCCTTATGGAGACATATCAATACATAGGTTTTAAGATTCTTACTAGTCAGATATATTCCTCTGTGGGAAATATGGGGTTTTGAGTCTCTTTCACTGAGGAAGGTGTCGGTCTTGTCAATTCCAAAGTTGGTTTTTGAAACGGTCCCTGTGCTTATATCAAACTCTGGTTTTATGCATCACCCCACCTCTCCTTCCCCTTTATGCAGGCATAAGAGTGTTTTCTAAATGTGAGACTCTGTTCTCTTTCCTAACTCAGTTCACGTGTAGCCATGTTTACAGGATCTTCATAAGTGATATCTTATGATAAGTTTCTTTTTCTGTGTGACTTATTTCACTTAGAATCATCGTACCTGAATCCACTCACTTTGCTGCTACTGGTCTTATGACATTGATTTCATGGCTGAGGGATATTCCATCGTACGTAAGTACCACAATGTTTTGAACCATTTTTATATTTCCTGGGATATTTAAGGTGTACCCAAGTTGAGGTTCTTGTAGCCAGTGCAGCCCTAAATTTGGAGGTGGCTCTTTCTTATTGATTTTCAGTTTTCCCAAGGTATATTCCCTAGACTGGAAGTGGCCTTGGCTCTGTAGCTCTGTTGTTTACTTGTTTTAGGGAACACAATGCACTCCTCCAGTGAGGCAGTTGGCAATTTACATCCCGCCCATCAGCATAACAAGGCTCCCTGTTCTCCAGGGCCTGTCTTGCCTTTCTGGTTTTTACACATTTTGTGGATGTCCCTTTTGACCGGTGGGAAGTGATACTTCTTTGTAGTGCAGATTTGCATTGCCCGCTTGCTTGCTTGGCCAAAAAGGGCGTATGCGTTTTCTCCTGAATATATTCAGGAGAAAACACATACGCCCTTTTTGGCCAAGTGCACCATTGTCCAAGTTGTGACCCTCTTCCTGTGCTTTACAGGCAATTCCAACGTACCTCTTGAAATCTGTTTCCTGCTATTTTGCCTCACATTCAAGTACGCCTCGTTGACTTCCCTCAACAGATTTTTGGACGATAGTTGTCTTTTATCACTCTGCCAGTTTGTGAATTGCTGTGCCCCTGAGCTCCATTTCTCAACTCGTTTTTTGTGAGCTGAACGCAAGTCCAAAATTTTGGATCATGTCCTATACTGGTTCCCGGTGGGTGGCTGAGACTTTGGTTAATTCTTCTTCCTGCCGGGAAATTAGAGTGACATGTGCCCGTCCAAATGCCTAACAGCTACTCTCTCATGGGTTCTCCCTCGTCCCTTCCATCCTCTGCCAAATTGGGAACCTGTGCAAACCAGGAGGTTAAAGGGCCTGTCTCTCCAAGTTGGGAGATTGATAGTAAGGCAGTTGGAAAGTCAAACTGGAGCACCAGGAGAGGGACTATTCCTTGAGTTTTAGAAACCTTTCGTATTCACAGTGTGTCCATTCTCTAGGTTTCCTGTACATGTTATAGCTGTAGTAATA
This sequence comes from Mesoplodon densirostris, assembly GCF_025265405.1. Classification (NCBI taxonomy): domain Eukaryota; kingdom Metazoa; phylum Chordata; class Mammalia; order Artiodactyla; family Ziphiidae; genus Mesoplodon; species Mesoplodon densirostris. Next base: position 4,617,343 of record NW_026778199.1, on the reverse strand, counting down.
TTCCCTTGAACCTGGAGAGTTGGGACCCATGGAATGGGGGCCATGCATTATTGCTTGAAAGGGTCTGCATTTGCTCACCCAATCTCACCAATCCTCTCAGTCCCAAGTGTCCAGCCTTATGCCACATCCAGCTGTCATTGTAGATAGGGTCTTTCCAGGTTTCCTCAGACACCCTGAAGGAATTGTAAAGAATTTCCCTGTTTTTTGGTTTTGCTTTTGAAATTCCTTTTTATAGTGGGTTTGAGCTGATTCTCGCTGCCATGTTTATGCCACTCTAGGCACACTTGATTCCCTTATGGAGACTTATCAATACATAGGTTTTAAGATTCTTACTAGTCAGATATATTCCTCTGTGGGAAATATGGGGTTTTGAGTGTCTTTCACTAAGGAAGGTGTCGGTCTTGTCTATTCCAAAGTTGGTTTTTGAAACGGTCCCTGTGCTTATATCAAACTCTGGTTTTATGCATCACCCCACCTCTCCTTCCCCTTTATGCAGGCATAAGAGTGTTTTCTAAATGTGAGACTCTGTTCTCTTTCCTAACTCAGTTCACGTGTAGCCATGTTTACAGGATCTTCATAAGTGATATCTTATGATAAGTTTCTTTTTCTGTGTGACTTATTTCACTTAGAATCATCGTACCTGAATCCACTCACTTTGCTGCTACTGGTCGTATGACATTGATTTCATGGCTGAGGGATATTCCATCGTACGTAAGTATCACAATGTTTTGAACCATTTTTATATTTCCTGGGATATTTAAGGTGTACCCAAGTTGAGGTTCTTGTAGTCAGTGCAGCCCTAAATTTGGAGGTGGCTCTTTCTTATTGATTTTCAGTTTTCCCAAGGTATATTCCCTAGACTGGAAGTGGCCTTGGCTCTGTAGCTCTGTTGTTTACTTGTTTTAGGGAACACAATGCACTCCTCCAGTGAGGCAGTTGGCAATTTACATCCCGCCCATCAGCATAACAAGGCTCCCAGTTCTCCAGGGCCTGTCTTGCCTTTCTGGTTTTTACAAATTTTGTGGATGTCCCTTTTGACCGGTGGGAAGTGATACTTCTTTGTAGTGCAGATTTGCATTGCCCGCTTGCTTGCTTGGCCAAAAAGGGCGTATGTGTTTTCTCCTGAATATATTCAGGAGAAAACGCATACGCCCTTTTTGGCCAAGTGCACCATTGTCCAAGTTGTGCCCCTCTTCCTGTGCTTTACAGGCGATTCCAAGGTACCTCTTGAAATCTGTTTCCTGCTATTTTGCCTCGCTTTCAAGTCCGCCTCGTTGACTTCCCTCAACAGATTTTTGGACGATAGTTGTCCTTTATCACTCTGCCAGTTTGTGAATTGCTGTGCCCCTGAGCTCCATTTCTCAACTCGTTTTTTGTGAGCTGAACGCAAGTCCAAAATTTTGGATCATGTCCTATACTGGTTCCCAGTGGGTGGCTGAGACTTTGGTTAATTCTTCTTCCTGCTGGGAAATTAGAGTGACATGTGCCCGTCCAAATGCCTAACAGCTACTCTCTCATGGGTTCTCCCTCGTCCCTTCCATCCTCTGCCAAATTGGGAACCTGTGCAAACCAGGAGGTTAAAGGGCCTGTCTCTCCAAGTTGGGAGATTGATAGTAAGGCAGTTGGAAAGTCAAACTGGAGCACCAGGAGAGGGACTATTCCTTGAGTTTTAGAAACCTTTCGTATTCACAGTGTGTCCATTCTCTAGGTTTCCTGTACATGTTTTAGCTGTAGTAATATTCCCTTGAACCTGGAGAGTTGGGACCCATGGAATGGGGGCCATGCATTATTGCTTGAAAGGGTCTGCATTTGCTCACCCAATCTCACCAATCCTCTCAGTCCCAAGTGTCCAGCCTTATGCCACATCCAGCTGTCATTGTAGACAGGGTCTTTCCAGGTTTCCTCAGACACCCTGAAGGAATTGTAAAGAATTTCCCTGTTTTTTGGTTTTGCTTTTGAAATTCCTTTTTATAGTGGGTTTGAGCTGATTCTCGCTGCCATGTTTATGCCACTCTAGACACACTTGATTCCCTTATGGAGACATATCAATACATAGGTTTTAAGATTCTTACTAGTCAGATATATTCCTCTGTGGGAAATATGGGGTTTTGAGTCTCTTTCACTGAGGAAGGTGTCGGTCTTGTCAATTCCAAAGTTGGTTTTTGAAACGGTCCCTGTGCTTATATCAAACTCTGGTTTTATGCATCACCCCACCTCTCCTTCCCCTTTATGCAGGCATAAGAGTGTTTTCTAAATGTGAGACTCTGTTCTCTTTCCTAACTCAGTTCACGTGTAGCCATGTTTACAGGATCTTCATAAGTGATATCTTATGATAAGTTTCTTTTTCTGTGTGACTTATTTCACTTAGAATCATCGTACCTGAATCCACTCACTTTGCTGCTACTGGTCTTATGACATTGATTTCATGGCTGAGGGATATTCCATCGTACGTAAGTACCACAATGTTTTGAACCATTTTTATATTTCCTGGGATATTTAAGGTGTACCCAAGTTGAGGTTCTTGTAGCCAGTGCAGCCCTAAATTTGGAGGTGGCTCTTTCTTATTGATTTTCAGTTTTCCCAAGGTATATTCCCTAGACTGGAAGTGGCCTTGGCTCTGTAGCTCTGTTGTTTACTTGTTTTAGGGAACACAATGCACTCCTCCAGTGAGGCAGTTGGCAATTTACATCCCGCCCATCAGCATAACAAGGCTCCCTGTTCTCCAGGGCCTGTCTTGCCTTTCTGGTTTTTACACATTTTGTGGATGTCCCTTTTGACCGGTGGGAAGTGATACTTCTTTGTAGTGCAGATTTGCATTGCCCGCTTGCTTGCTTGGCCAAAAAGGGCGTATGTGTTTTCTCCTGAATATATTCAGGAGAAAACACATACGCCCTTTTTGGCCAAGTGCACCATTGTCCAAGTTGTGCCCCTCTTCCTGTGCTTTACAGGCAATTCCAACGTACCTCTTGAAATCTGTTTCCTGCTATTTTGCCTCACTTTCAAGTACGCCTCGTTGACTTCCCTCAACAGATTTTTGGACGATAGTTGTCTTTTATCACTCTGCCAGTTTGTGAATTGCTGTGCCCCTGAGCTCCATTTCTCAACTCGTTTTTTGTGAGCTGAACGCAAGTCCAAAATTTTGGATCATGTCCTATACTGGTTCCCGGTGGGTGGCTGAGACTTTGGTTAATTCTTCTTCCTGCCGGGAAATTAGAGTGACATGTGCCCGTCCAAATGCCTAACAGCTACTCTCTCATGGGTTCTCCCTCGTCCCTTCCATCCTCTGCCAAATTGGGAACCTGTGCAAACCAGGAGGTTAAAGGGCCTGTCTCTCCAAGTTGGGAGATTGATAGTAAGGCAGTTGGAAAGTCAAACTGGAGCACCAAGAGAGGGACTATTCGTTGAGTTTTAGAAACCTTTCGTATTCACAGTGTGTCCATTCTCTAGGTTTCCTGTACATGTTATAGCTGTAGTAATATTCCCTTGAACCTGGAGAGTTGGGACCCATGGAATGGGGGCCATGCATTATTGCTTGAAAGGGTCTGCATTTGCTCACCCAATCTCACCAATCCTCTCAGTCCCAAGTGTCCAGCCTTATGCCACATCCAGCTGTCATTGTAGATAGGGTCTTTCCAGGTTTCCTCAGACACCCTGAAGGAATTGTAAAGAATTTCCCTGTTTTTTGGTTTTGCTTTTGAAATTCCTTTTTATAGTGGGTTTGAGCTGATTCTCGCTGCCATGTTTATGCCACTCTAGACACACTTGATTCCCTTATGGAGACTTATCAATACATAGGTTTTAAGATTCTTACTAGTCAGATATATTCCTCTGTGGGAAATATGGGGTTTTGAGTGTCTTTCACTAAGGAAGGTGTCGGTCTTGTCTATTCCAAAGTTGGTTTTTGAAACGGTCCCTGTGCTTATATCAAACTCTGGTTTTATGCATCACCCCACCTCTCCTTCCCCTTTATGCAGGCATAAGAGTGTTTTCTAAATGTGAGACTCTGTTCTCTTTCCTAACTCAGTTCACGTGTAGCCATGTTTACAGGATCTTCATAAGTGATATCTTATGATAAGTTTCTTTTTCTGTGTGACTTATTTCACTTAGAATCATCGTACCTGAATCCACTCACTTTGCTGCTACTGGTCGTATGACATTGATTTCATGGCTGAGGGATATTCCATCGTACGTAAGTATCACAATGTTTTGAACCATTTTTATATTTCCTGGGATATTTAAGGTGTACCCAAGTTGAGGTTCTTGTAGTCAGTGCAGCCCTAAATTTGGAGGTGGCTCTTTCTTATTGATTTTCAGTTTTCCCAAGGTATATTCCCTAGACTGGAAGTGGCCTTGGCTCTGTAGCTCTGTTGTTTACTTGTTTTAGGGAACACAATGCACTCCTCCAGTGAGGCAGTTGGCAATTTACATCCCGCCCATCAGCATAACAAGGCTCCCAGTTCTCCAGGGCCTGTCTTGCCTTTCTGGTTTTTACACATTTTGTGGATGTCCCTTTTGACCGGTGGGAAGTGATACTTCTTTGTAGTGCAGATTTGCATTGCCCGCTTGCTTGCTTGGCCAAAAAGGGCGTATGCGTTTTCTCCTGAATATATTCAGGAGAAAACGCATACGCCCTTTTTGGCCAAGTGCACCATTGTCCAAGTTGTGCCCCTCTTCCTGTGCTTTACAGGCGATTCCAAGGTACCTCTTGAAATCTGTTTCCTGCTATTTTGCCTCGCTTTCAAGTCCGCCTCGTTGACTTCCCTCAACAGATTTTTGGACGATAGTTGTCCTTTATCACTCTGCCAGTTTGTGAATTGCTGTGCCCCTGAGCTCCATTTCTCAACTCGTTTTTTGTGAGCTGAACGCAAGTCCAAAATTTTGGATCATGTCCTATACTGGTTCCCAGTGGGTGGCTGAGACTTTGGTTAATTCTTCTTCCTGCCGGGAAATTAGAGTGACATGTGCCCGTCCAAATGCCTAACAGCTACTCTCTCATGGGTTCTCCCTCGTCCCTTCCATCCTCTGCCAAATTGGGAACCTGTGCAAACCAGGAGGTTGAAGGGCCTGTCTCTCCAAGTTGGGAGATTGATAGTAAGGCAGTTGGAAAGTCAAACTGGAGCACCAGGAGAGGGACTATTCGTTGAGTTTTAGAAACCTTTCGTATTCACAGTGTGTCCATTCTCTAGGTTTCCTGTACATGTTTTAGCTGTAGTAAAATTCCCTTGAACCTGGAGAGTTGGGACCCATGGAATGGGGGCCATGCATTATTGCTTGAAAGGGTCTGCATTTGCTCACCCAATCTCACCAATCCTCTCAGTCCCAAGTGTCCAGCCTTATGCCACATCCAGCTGTCATTGTAGACAGGGTCTTTCCAGGTTTCCTCAGACACCCTGAAGGAATTGTAAAGAATTTCCCTGTTTTTTGGTTTTGCTTTTGAAATTCCTTTTTATAGTGGGTTTGAGCTGATTCTCGCTGCCATGTTTATGCCACTCTAGACACACTTGATTCCCTTATGGAGTCATATCATTACATAGGTTTTAAGATTCTTACTAGTCAGATATATTCCTCTGTGGGAAATATGGGGTTTTGAGTCTCTTTCACTGAGGAAGGTGTCGGTCTTGTCAATTCCAAAGTTGGTTTTTGAAACGGTCCCTGTGCTTATATCAAACTCTGGTTTTATGCATCACCCCACCTCTCCTTCCCCTTTATGCAGGCATAAGAGTGTTTTCTAAATGTGAGACTCTGTTCTCTTTCCTAACTCAGTTCACGTGTAGCCATGTTTACAGGATCTTCATAAGTGATATCTTATGATAAGTTTCTTTTTCTGTGTGACTTATTTCACTTAGAATCATCGTACCTGAATCCACTCACTTTGCTGCTACTGGTCTTATGACATTGATTTCATGGCTGAGGGATATTCCATCGTACGTAAGTACCACAATGTTTTGAACCATTTTTATATTTCCTGGGATATTTAAGGTGTACCCAAGTTGAGGTTCTTGTAGCCAGTGCAGCCTTAAATTTGGAGGTGGCTCTTTCTTATTGATTTTCAGTTTTCCCAAGGTATATTCCCTAGACTGGAAGTGGCCTTGGCTCTGTAGCTCTGTTGTTTACTTGTTTTAGGGAACACAATGCACTCCTCCAGTGAGGCAGTTGGCAATTTACATCCCGCCCATCAGCATAACAAGGCTCCCTGTTCTCCAGGGCCTGTCTTGCCTTTCTGGTTTTTACACATTTTGTGGATGTCCCTTTTGACCGGTGGGAAGTGATACTTCTTTGTAGTGCAGATTTGCATTGCCCGCTTGCTTGCTTGGCCAAAAAGGGCGTATGCGTTTTCTCCTGAATATATTCAGGAGAAAACGCATACGCCCTTTTTGGCCAAGTGCACCATTGTCCAAGTTGTGCCCCTCTTCCTGTGCTTTACAGGCGATTCCAACGTACCTCTTGAAATCTGTTTCCTGCTATTTTGCCTCACTTTCAAGTCCGCCTCGTTGACTTCCCTCAACAGATTTTTGGACGATAGTTGTCCTTTATCACTCTGCCAGTATGTGAATTGCTGTGCCCCTGAGCTCCATTTCTCAACTCGTTTTTTGTGAGCTGAACCCAAGTCCAAAATTTTGGATCCTGTCCTATACTGGTTCCCGGTGGGTGGCTGAGACTTTGGTTAATTCTTCTTCCTGCCGGGAAATTAGAGTGACATGTGCCCGTCCAAATGCCTAACAGCTACTCTCTCATGGGTTCTCCCTCGTCCCTTCCATCCTCTGCCAAATTGGGAACCTGTGCAAACCAGGAGGTTAAAGGGCCTGTCTCTCCAAGTTGGGAGATTGATAGTAAGGCAGTTGGAAAGTCAAACTGGAGCACCAGGAGAGGGACTATTCGTTGAGTTTTAGAAACCTTTCGTATTCACAGTGTGTCCATTCTCTAGGTTTCCTGTACATGTTATAGCTGTAGTAATATTCCCTTGAACATGGAGAGTTGGGACCCATGGAATGGGGGCCATGCATTATTGCTTGAAAGGGTCTGCATTTGCTCACCCAATCTCACCAATCCTCTCAGTCCCTGGTGTCCAGCCTTATGCCACATCCAGCTGTCATTGTAGATAGGGTCTTTCCAGGTTTCCTCAGACACCCTGAAGGAATTGTAAAGAATTTCCCTGTTTTTTGGTTTTGCTTTTGAAATTCCTTTTTATAGTGGGTTTGAGCTGATTCTCGCTGCCATGTTTATGCCACTCTAGGCACACTTGATTCCCTTATGGAGACTTATCAATACATAGGTTTTAAGATTCTTACTAGTCAGATATATTCCTCTGTGGGAAATATGGGGTTTTGAGTGTCTTTCACTAAGGAAGGTGTCGGTCTTGTCTATTCCAAAGTTGGTTTTTGAAACGGTCCCTGTGCTTATATCAAACTCTGGTTTTATGCATCACCCCACCTCTCCTTCCCCTTTATGCAGGCATAAGAGTGTTTTCTAAATGTGAGACTCTGTTCTCTTTCCTAACTCAGTTCACGTGTAGCCATGTTTACAGGATCTTCATAAGTGATATCTTATGATAAGTTTCTTTTTCTGTGTGACTTATTTCACTTAGAATCATCGTACCTGAATCCACTCACTTTGCTGCTACTGGTCGTATGACATTGATTTCATGGCTGAGGGATATTCCATCGTACGTAAGTATCACAATGTTTTGAACCATTTTTATATTTCCTGGGATATTTAAGGTGTACCCAAGTTGAGGTTCTTGTAGTCAGTGCAGCCCTAAATTTGGAGGTGGCTCTTTCTTATTGATTTTCAGTTTTCCCAAGGTATATTCCCTAGACTGGAAGTGGCCTTGGCTCTGTAGCTCTGTTGTTTACTTGTTTTAGGGAACACAATGCACTCCTCCAGTGAGGCAGTTGGCAATTTACATCCCGCCCATCAGCATAACAAGGCTCCCAGTTCTCCAGGGCCTGTCTTGCCTTTCTGGTTTTTACAAATTTTGTGGATGTCCCTTTTGACCGGTGGGAAGTGATACTTCTTTGTAGTGCAGATTTGCATTGCCCGCTTGCTTGCTTGGCCAAAAAGGGCGTATGTGTTTTCTCCTGAATATATTCAGGAGAAAACGCATACGCCCTTTTTGGCCAAGTGCACCATTGTCCAAGTTGTGCCCCTCTTCCTGTGCTTTACAGGCGATTCCAAGGTACCTCTTGAAATCTGTTTCCTGCTATTTTGCCTCGCTTTCAAGTCCGCCTCGTTGACTTCCCTCAACAGATTTTTGGACGATAGTTGTCCTTTATCACTCTGCCAGTTTGTGAATTGCTGTGCCCCTGAGCTCCATTTCTCAACTCGTTTTTTGTGAGCTGAACGCAAGTCCAAAATTTTGGATCATGTCCTATACTGGTTCCCAGTGGGTGGCTGAGACTTTGGTTAATTCTTCTTCCTGCTGGGAAATTAGAGTGACATGTGCCCGTCCAAATGCCTAACAGCTACTCTCTCATGGGTTCTCCCTCGTCCCTTCCATCCTCTGCCAAATTGGGAACCTGTGCAAACCAGGAGGTTAAAGGGCCTGTCTCTCCAAGTTGGGAGATTGATAGTAAGGCAGTTGGAAAGTCAAACTGGAGCACCAGGAGAGGGACTATTCCTTGAGTTTTAGAAACCTTTCGTATTCACAGTGTGTCCATTCTCTAGGTTTCCTGTACATGTTTTAGCTGTAGTAATATTCCCTTGAACCTGGAGAGTTGGGACCCATGGAATGGGGGCCATGCATTATTGCTTGAAAGGGTCTGCATTTGCTCACCCAATCTCACCAATCCTCTCAGTCCCAAGTGTCCAGCCTTATGCCACATCCAGCTGTCATTGTAGACAGGGTCTTTCCAGGTTTCCTCAGACACCCTGAAGGAATTGTAAAGAATTTCCCTGTTTTTTGGTTTTGCTTTTGAAATTCCTTTTTATAGTGGGTTTGAGCTGATTCTCGCTGCCATGTTTATGCCACTCTAGACACACTTGATTCCCTTATGGAGACATATCAATACATAGGTTTTAAGATTCTTACTAGTCAGATATATTCCTCTGTGGGAAATATGGGGTTTTGAGTCTCTTTCACTGAGGAAGGTGTCGGTCTTGTCAATTCCAAAGTTGGTTTTTGAAACGGTCCCTGTGCTTATATCAAACTCTGGTTTTATGCATCACCCCACCTCTCCTTCCCCTTTATGCAGGCATAAGAGTGTTTTCTAAATGTGAGACTCTGTTCTCTTTCCTAACTCAGTTCACGTGTAGCCATGTTTACAGGATCTTCATAAGTGATATCTTATGATAAGTTTCTTTTTCTGTGTGACTTATTTCACTTAGAATCATCGTACCTGAATCCACTCACTTTGCTGCTACTGGTCTTATGACATTGATTTCATGGCTGAGGGATATTCCATCGTACGTAAGTACCACAATGTTTTGAACCATTTTTATATTTCCTGGGATATTTAAGGTGTACCCAAGTTGAGGTTCTTGTAGCCAGTGCAGCCCTAAATTTGGAGGTGGCTCTTTCTTATTGATTTTCAGTTTTCCCAAGGTATATTCCCTAGACTGGAAGTGGCCTTGGCTCTGTAGCTCTGTTGTTTACTTGTTTTAGGGAACACAATGCACTCCTCCAGTGAGGCAGTTGGCAATTTACATCCCGCCCATCAGCATAACAAGGCTCCCTGTTCTCCAGGGCCTGTCTTGCCTTTCTGGTTTTTACACATTTTGTGGATGTCCCTTTTGACCGGTGGGAAGTGATACTTCTTTGTAGTGCAGATTTGCATTGCCCGCTTGCTTGCTTGGCCAAAAAGGGCGTATGTGTTTTCTCCTGAATATATTCAGGAGAAAACACATACGCCCTTTTTGGCCAAGTGCACCATTGTCCAAGTTGTGCCCCTCTTCCTGTGCTTTACAGGCAATTCCAACGTACCTCTTGAAATCTGTTTCCTGCTATTTTGCCTCACTTTCAAGTACGCCTCGTTGACTTCCCTCAACAGATTTTTGGACGATAGTTGTCTTTTATCACTCTGCCAGTTTGTGAATTGCTGTGCCCCTGAGCTCCATTTCTCAACTCGTTTTTTGTGAGCTGAACGCAAGTCCAAAATTTTGGATCATGTCCTATACTGGTTCCCGGTGGGTGGCTGAGACTTTGGTTAATTCTTCTTCCTGCCGGGAAATTAGAGTGACATGTGCCCGTCCAAATGCCTAACAGCTACTCTCTCATGGGTTCTCCCTCGTCCCTTCCATCCTCTGCCAAATTGGGAACCTGTGCAAACCAGGAGGTTAAAGGGCCTGTCTCTCCAAGTTGGGAGATTGATAGTAAGGCAGTTGGAAAGTCAAACTGGAGCACCAAGAGAGGGACTATTCGTTGAGTTTTAGAAACCTTTCGTATTCACAGTGTGTCCATTCTCTAGGTTTCCTGTACATGTTATAGCTGTAGTAATATTCCCTTGAACCTGGAGAGTTGGGACCCATGGAATGGGGGCCATGCATTATTGCTTGAAAGGGTCTGCATTTGCTCACCCAATCTCACCAATCCTCTCAGTCCCAAGTGTCCAGCCTTATGCCACATCCAGCTGTCATTGTAGATAGGGTCTTTCCAGGTTTCCTCAGACACCCTGAAGGAATTGTAAAGAATTTCCCTGTTTTTTGGTTTTGCTTTTGAAATTCCTTTTTATAGTGGGTTTGAGCTGATTCTCGCTGCCATGTTTATGCCACTCTAGACACACTTGATTCCCTTATGGAGACTTATCAATACATAGGTTTTAAGATTCTTACTAGTCAGATATATTCCTCTGTGGGAAATATGGGGTTTTGAGTGTCTTTCACTAAGGAAGGTGTCGGTCTTGTCTATTCCAAAGTTGGTTTTTGAAACGGTCCCTGTGCTTATATCAAACTCTGGTTTTATGCATCACCCCACCTCTCCTTCCCCTTTATGCAGGCATAAGAGTGTTTTCTAAATGTGAGACTCTGTTCTCTTTCCTAACTCAGTTCACGTGTAGCCATGTTTACAGGATCTTCATAAGTGATATCTTATGATAAGTTTCTTTTTCTGTGTGACTTATTTCACTTAGAATCATCGTACCTGAATCCACTCACTTTGCTGCTACTGGTCGTATGACATTGATTTCATGGCTGAGGGATATTCCATCGTACGTAAGTATCACAATGTTTTGAACCATTTTTATATTTCCTGGGATATTTAAGGTGTACCCAAGTTGAGGTTCTTGTAGTCAGTGCAGCCCTAAATTTGGAGGTGGCTCTTTCTTATTGATTTTCAGTTTTCCCAAGGTATATTCCCTAGACTGGAAGTGGCCTTGGCTCTGTAGCTCTGTTGTTTACTTGTTTTAGGGAACACAATGCACTCCTCCAGTGAGGCAGTTGGCAATTTACATCCCGCCCATCAGCATAACAAGGCTCCCAGTTCTCCAGGGCCTGTCTTGCCTTTCTGGTTTTTACACATTTTGTGGATGTCCCTTTTGACCGGTGGGAAGTGATACTTCTTTGTAGTGCAGATTTGCATTGCCCGCTTGCTTGCTTGGCCAAAAAGGGCGTATGCGTTTTCTCCTGAATATATTCAGGAGAAAACGCATACGCCCTTTTTGGCCAAGTGCACCATTGTCCAAGTTGTGCCCCTCTTCCTGTGCTTTACAGGCGATTCCAAGGTACCTCTTGAAATCTGTTTCCTGCTATTTTGCCTCGCTTTCAAGTCCGCCTCGTTGACTTCCCTCAACAGATTTTTGGACGATAGTTGTCCTTTATCACTCTGCCAGTTTGTGAATTGCTGTGCCCCTGAGCTCCATTTCTCAACTCGTTTTTTGTGAGCTGAACGCAAGTCCAAAATTTTGGATCATGTCCTATACTGGTTCCCAGTGGGTGGCTGAGACTTTGGTTAATTCTTCTTCCTGCCGGGAAATTAGAGTGACATGTGCCCGTCCAAATGCCTAACAGCTACTCTCTCATGGGTTCTCCCTCGTCCCTTCCATCCTCTGCCAAATTGGGAACCTGTGCAAACCAGGAGGTTGAAGGGCCTGTCTCTCCAAGTTGGGAGATTGATAGTAAGGCAGTTGGAAAGTCAAACTGGAGCACCAGGAGAGGGACTATTCGTTGAGTTTTAGAAACCTTTCGTATTCACAGTGTGTCCATTCTCTAGGTTTCCTGTACATGTTTTAGCTGTAGTAAAATTCCCTTGAACCTGGAGAGTTGGGACCCATGGAATGGGGGCCATGCATTATTGCTTGAAAGGGTCTGCATTTGCTCACCCAATCTCACCAATCCTCTCAGTCCCAAGTGTCCAGCCTTATGCCACATCCAGCTGTCATTGTAGACAGGGTCTTTCCAGGTTTCCTCAGACACCCTGAAGGAATTGTAAAGAATTTCCCTGTTTTTTGGTTTTGCTTTTGAAATTCCTTTTTATAGTGGGTTTGAGCTGATTCTCGCTGCCATGTTTATGCCACTCTAGACACACTTGATTCCCTTATGGAGTCATATCATTACATAGGTTTTAAGATTCTTACTAGTCAGATATATTCCTCTGTGGGAAATATGGGGTTTTGAGTCTCTTTCACTGAGGAAGGTGTCGGTCTTGTCAATTCCAAAGTTGGTTTTTGAAACGGTCCCTGTGCTTATATCAAACTCTGGTTTTATGCATCACCCCACCTCTCCTTCCCCTTTATGCAGGCATAAGAGTGTTTTCTAAATGTGAGACTCTGTTCTCTTTCCTAACTCAGTTCACGTGTAGCCATGTTTACAGGATCTTCATAAGTGATATCTTATGATAAGTTTCTTTTTCTGTGTGACTTATTTCACTTAGAATCATCGTACCTGAATCCACTCACTTTGCTGCTACTGGTCTTATGACATTGATTTCATGGCTGAGGGATATTCCATCGTACGTAAGTACCACAATGTTTTGAACCATTTTTATATTTCCTGGGATATTTAAGGTGTACCCAAGTTGAGGTTCTTGTAGCCAGTGCAGCTTTAAATTTGGAGGTGGCTCTTTCTTATTGATTTTCAGTTTTCCCAAGGTATATTCCCTAGACTGGAAGTGGCCTTGGCTCTGTAGCTCTGTTGTTTACTTGTTTTAGGGAACACAATGCACTCCTCCAGTGAGGCAGTTGGCAATTTACATCCCGCCCATCAGCATAACAAGGCTCCCTGTTCTCCAGGGCCTGTCTTGCCTTTCTGGTTTTTACACATTTTGTGGATGTCCCTTTTGACCGGTGGGAAGTGATACTTCTTTGTAGTGCAGATTTGCATTGCCCGCTTGCTTGCTTGGCCAAAAAGGGCGTATGCGTTTTCTCCTGAATATATTCAGGAGAAAACGCATACGCCCTTTTTGGCCAAGTGCACCATTGTCCAAGTTGTGCCCCTCTTCCTGTGCTTTACAGGCGATTCCAACGTACCTCTTGAAATCTGTTTCCTGCTATTTTGCCTCACTTTCAAGTCCGCCTCGTTGACTTCCCTCAACAGATTTTTGGACGATAGTTGTCCTTTATCACTCTGCCAGTATGTGAATTGCTGTGCCCCTGAGCTCCATTTCTCAACTCGTTTTTTGTGAGCTGAACCCAAGTCCAAAATTTTGGATCCTGTCCTATACTGGTTCCCGGTGGGTGGCTGAGACTTTGGTTAATTCTTCTTCCTGCCGGGAAATTAGAGTGACATGTGCCCGTCCAAATGCCTAACAGCTACTCTCTCATGGGTTCTCCCTCGTCCCTTCCATCCTCTGCCAAATTGGGAACCTGTGCAAACCAGGAGGTTAAAGGGCCTGTCTCTCCAAGTTGGGAGATTGATAGTAAGGCAGTTGGAAAGTCAAACTGGAGCACCAGGAGAGGGACTATTCGTTGAGTTTTAGAAACCTTTCGTATTCACAGTGTGTCCATTCTCTAGGTTTCCTGTACATGTTATAGCTGTAGTAATATTCCCTTGAACATGGAGAGTTGGGACCCATGGAATGGGGGCCATGCATTATTGCTTGAAAGGGTCTGCATTTGCTCACCCAATCTCACCAATCCTCTCAGTCCCTGGTGTCCAGCCTTATGCCACATCCAGCTGTCATTGTAGATAGGGTCTTTCCAGGTTTCCTCAGACACCCTGAAGGAATTGTAAAGAATTTCCCTGTTTTTTGGTTTTGCTTTTGAAATTCCTTTTTATAGTGGGTTTGAGCTGATTCTCGCTGCCATGTTTATGCCACTCTAGACACACTTGATTCCCTTATGGAGACATATCAATACATAGGTTTTAAGATTCTTACTAGTCAGATATATTCCTCTGTGGGAAATATGGGGTTTTGAGTCTCTTTCACTGAGGAAGGTGTCGGTCTTGTCAATTCCAAAGTTGGTTTTTGAAACGGTCCCTGTGCTTATATCAAACTCTGGTTTTATGCATCACCCCACCTCTCCTTCCCCTTTATGCAGGCATAAGAGTGTTTTCTAAATGTGAGACTCTGTTCTCTTTCCTAACTCAGTTCACGTGTAGCCATGTTTACAGGATCTTCATAAGTGATATCTTATGATAAGTTTCTTTTTCTGTGTGACTTATTTCACTTAGAATCATCGTACCTGAATCCACTCACTTTGCTGCTACTGGTCTTATGACATTGATTTCATGGCTGAGGGATATTCCATCGTACGTAAGTACCACAATGTTTTGAACCATTTTTATATTTCCTGGGATATTTAAGGTGTACCCAAGTTGAGGTTCTTGTAGCCAGTGCAGCCCTAAATTTGGAGGTGGCTCTTTCTTATTGATTTTCAGTTTTCCCAAGGTATATTCCCTAGACTGGAAGTGGCCTTGGCTCTGTAGCTCTGTTGTTTACTTGTTTTAGGGAACACAATGCACTCCTCCAGTGAGGCAGTTGGCAATTTACATCCCGCCCATCAGCATAACAAGGCTCCCTGTTCTCCAGGGCCTGTCTTGCCTTTCTGGTTTTTACACATTTTGTGGATGTCCCTTTTGACCGGTGGGAAGTGATACTTCTTTGTAGTGCAGATTTGCATTGCCCGCTTGCTTGCTTGGCCAAAAAGGGCGTATGCGTTTTCTCCTGAATATATTCAGGAGAAAACACATACGCCCTTTTTGGCCAAGTGCACCATTGTCCAAGTTGTGCCCCTCTTCCTGTGCTTTACAGGCAATTCCAACGTACCTCTTGAAATCTGTTTCCTGCTATTTTGCCTCACTTTCAAGTACGCCTCGTTGACTTCCCTCAACAGATTTTTGGACGATAGTTGTCTTTTATCACTCTGCCAGTTTGTGAATTGCTGTGCCCCTGAGCTCCATTTCTCAACTCGTTTTTTGTGAGCTGAACGCAAGTCCAAAATTTTGGATCATGTCCTATACTGGTTCCCGGTGGGTGGCTGAGACTTTGGTTAATTCTTCTTCCTGCCGGGAAATTAGAGTGACATGTGCCCGTCCAAATGCCTAACAGCTACTCTCTCATGGGTTCTCCCTCGTCCCTTCCATCCTCTGCCAAATTGGGAACCTGTGCAAACCAGGAGGTTAAAGGGCCTGTCTCTCCAAGTTGGGAGATTGATAGTAAGGCAGTTGGAAAGTCAAACTGGAGCACCAGGAGAGGGACTATTCGTTGAGTTTTAGAAACCTTTCGTATTCACAGTGTGTCCATTCTCTAGGTTTCCTGTACATGTTATAGCTGTAGTAATATTCCCTTGAACCTGGAGAGTTGGGACCCATGGAATGGGGGCCATGCATTATTGCTTGAAAGGGTCTGCATTTGCTCACCCAATCTCACCAATCCTCTAAGTCCCAAGTGTCCAGCCTTATGCCACATCCAGCTGTCATTGTAGATAGGGTCTTTCCAGGTTTCCTCAGACACCCTGAAGGAATTGTAAAGAATTTCCCTGTTTTTTGGTTTTGCTTTTGAAATTCCTTTTTATAGTGGGTTTGAGCTGATTCTCGCTGCCATGTTTATGCCACTCTAGACACACTTGATTCCCTTATGGAGACTTATCAATACATAGGTTTTAAGATTCTTACTAGTCAGATATATTCCTCTGTGGGAAATATGGGGTTTTGAGTGTCTTTCACTAAGGAAGGTGTCGGTCTTGTCTATTCCAAAGTTGGTTTTTGAAACGGTCCCTGTGCTTATATCAAACTCTGGTTTTATGCATCACCCCACCTCTCCTTCCCCTTTATGCAGGCATAAGAGTGTTTTCTAAATGTGAGACTCTGTTCTCTTTCCTAACTCAGTTCACGTGTAGCCATGTTTACAGGATCTTCATAAGTGATATCTTATGATAAGTTTCTTTTTCTGTGTGACTTATTTCACTTAGAATCATCGTACCTGAATCCACTCACTTTGCTGCTACTGGTCGTATGACATTGATTTCATGGCTGAGGGATATTCCATCGTACGTAAGTATCACAATGTTTTGAACCATTTTTATATTTCCTGGGATATTTAAGGTGTACCCAAGTTGAGGTTCTTGTAGTCAGTGCAGCCCTAAATTTGGAGGTGGCTCTTTCTTATTGATTTTCAGTTTTCCCAAGGTATATTCCCTAGACTGGAAGTGGCCTTGGCTCTGTAGCTCTGTTGTTTACTTGTTTTAGGGAACACAATGCACTCCTCCAGTGAGGCAGTTGGCAATTTACATCCCGCCCATCAGCATAACAAGGCTCCCAGTTCTCCAGGGCCTGTCTTGCCTTTCTGGTTTTTACACATTTTGTGGATGTCCCTTTTGACCGGTGGGAAGTGATACTTCTTTGTAGTGCAGATTTGCATTGCCCGCTTGCTTGCTTGGCCAAAAAGGGCGTATGCGTTTTCTCCTGAATATATTCAGGAGAAAACGCATACGCCCTTTTTGGCCAAGTGCACCATTGTCCAAGTTGTGCCCCTCTTCCTGTGCTTTACAGGCGATTCCAAGGTACCTCTTGAAATCTGTTTCCTGCTATTTTGCCTCGCTTTCAAGTCCGCCTCGTTGACTTCCCTCAACAGATTTTTGGAAGATAGTTGTCCTTTATCACTCTGCCAGTTTGTGAATTGCTGTGCCCCTGAGCTCCTTTTCTCAACTCGTTTTTTTGTGAGCTGAACGCAAGTCCAAAATTTTGGATCATGTCCTATACTGGTTCCCAGTGGGTGGCTGAGACTTTGGTTAATTCTTCTTCCTGCCGGGAAATTAGAGTGACATGTGCCCGTCCAAATGCCTAACAGCTACTCTCTCATGGGTTCTCCCTCGTCCCTTCCATCCTCTGCCAAATTGGGAACCTGTGCAAACCAGGAGGTTGAAGGGCCTGTCTCTCCAAGTTGGGAGATTGATAGTAAGGCAGTTGGAAAGTCAAACTGGAGCACCAGGAGAGGGACTATTCGTTGAGTTTTAGAAACCTTTCGTATTCACAGTGTGTCCATTCTCTAGGTTTCCTGTACATGTTTTAGCTGTAGTAATATTCCCTTGAACCTGGAGAGTTGGGACCCATGGAATGGGGGCCATGCATTATTGCTTGAAAGGGTCTGCATTTGCTCACCCAATCTCACCAATCCTCTCAGTCCCAAGTGTCCAGCCTTATGCCACATCCAGCTGTCATTGTAGACAGGGTCTTTCCAGGTTTCCTCAGACACCCTGAAGGAATTGTAAAGAATTTCCCTGTTTTTTGGTTTTGCTTTTGAAATTCCTTTTTATAGTGGGTTTGAGCTGATTCTCGCTGCCATGTTTATGCCACTCTAGACACACTTGATTCCCTTATGGAGTCATATCATTACATAGGTTTTAAGATTCTTACTAGTCAGATATATTCCTCTGTGGGAAATATGGGGTTTTGAGTCTCTTTCACTGAGGAAGGTGTCGGTCTTGTCAATTCCAAAGTTGGTTTTTGAAACGGTCCCTGTGCTTATATCAAACTCTGGTTTTATGCATCACCCCACCTCTCCTTCCCCTTTATGCAGGCATAAGAGTGTTTTCTAAATGTGAGACTCTGTTCTCTTTCCTAACTCAGTTCACGTGTAGCCATGTTTACATCTCTTCATAAGTGATATCTTATGATAAGTTTCTTTTTCTGTGTGACTTATTTCACTTAGAATCATCGTACCTGAATCCACTCACTTTGCTGCTACTGGTCTTATGACATTGATTTCATGGCTGAGGGATATTCCATCGTACGTAAGTACCACAATGTTTTGAACCATTTTTATATTTCCTGGGATATTTAAGGTGTACCCAAGTTGAGGTTCTTGTAGCCAGTGCAGCCTTAAATTTGGAGGTGGCTCCTTCTTATTGATTTTCAGTTTTCCCAAGGTATATTCCCTAGACTGGAAGTGGCCTTGGCTCTGTAGCTCTGTTGTTTACTTGTTTTAGGGAACACAATGCACTCCTCCAGTGAGGCAGTTGGCAATTTACATCCCGCCCATCAGCATAACAAGGCTCCCTGTTCTCCAGGGCCTGTCTTGCCTTTCTGGTTTTTACACATTTTGTGGATGTCCCTTTTGACCGGTGGGAAGTGATACTTCTTTGTAGTGCAGAGTTGCATTGCCCGCTTGCTTGCTTGGCCAAAAAGGGCGTATGCGTTTTCTCCTGAATATATTCAGGAGAAAACGCATACGCCCTTTTTGGCCAAGTGCACCATTGTCCAAGTTGTGCCCCTCTTCCTGTGCTTTACAGGCGATTCCAACGTACCTCTTGAAATCTGTTTCCTGCTATTTTGCCTCGCTTTCAAGTCCGCCTCGTTGACTTCCCTCAACAGATTTTTGGACGATAGTTGTCCTTTATCACTCTGCCAGTATGTGAATTGCTGTGCCCCTGAGCTCCATTTCTCAACTCGTTTTTTGTGAGCTGAACCCAAGTCCAAAATTTTGGATCCTGTCCTATACTGGTTCCCGGTGGGTGGCTGAGACTTTGGTTAATTCTTCTTCCTGCCGGGAAATTAGAGTGACATGTGCCCGTCCAAATGCCTAACAGCTACTCTCTCATGGGTTCTCCCTCGTCCCTTCCATCCTCTGCCAAATTGGGAACCTGTGCAAACCAGGAGGTTAAAGGGCCTGTCTCTCCAAGTTGGGAGATTGATAGTAAGGCAGTTGGAAAGTCAAACTGGAGCACCAGGAGAGGGACTATTCGTTGAGTTTTAGAAACCTTTCGTATTCACAGTGTGTCCATTCTCTAGGTTTCCTGTACATGTTATAGCTGTAGTAATATTCCCTTGAACATGGAGAGTTGGGACCCATGGAATGGGGGCCATGCATTATTGCTTGAAAGGGTCTGCATTTGCTCACCCAATCTCACCAATCCTCTCAGTCCCTGGTGTCCAGCCTTATGCCACATCCAGCTGTCATTGTAGATAGGGTCTTTCCAGGTTTCCTCAGACACCCTGAAGGAATTGTAAAGAATTTCCCTGTTTTTTGGTTTTGCTTTTGAAATTCCTTTTTATAGTGGGTTTGAGCTGATTCTCGCTGCCATGTTTATGCCACTCTAGACACACTTGATTCCCTTATGGAGACATATCAATACATAGGTTTTAAGATTCTTACTAGTCAGATATATTCCTCTGTGGGAAATATGGGGTTTTGAGTCTCTTTCACTGAGGAAGGTGTCGGTCTTGTCAATTCCAAAGTTGGTTTTTGAAACGGTCCCTGTGCTTATATCAAACTCTGGTTTTATGCATCACCCCACCTCTCCTTCCCCTTTATGCAGGCATAAGAGTGTTTTCTAAATGTGAGACTCTGTTCTCTTTCCTAACTCAGTTCACGTGTAGCCATGTTTACAGGATCTTCATAATTGATATCTTATGATAAGTTTCTTTTTCTGTGTGACTTATTTCACTTAGAATCATCGTACCTGAATCCACTCACTTTGCTGCTACTGGTCTTATGACATTGATTTCATGGCTGAGGGATATTCCATCGTACGTAAGTACCACAATGTTTTGAACCATTTTTATATTTCCTGGGATATTTAAGGTGTACCCAAGTTGAGGTTCTTGTAGCCAGTGCAGCCCTAAATTTGGAGGTGGCTCTTTCTTATTGATTTTCAGTTTTCCCAAGGTATATTCCCTAGACTGGAAGTGGCCTTGGCTCTGTAGCTCTGTTGTTTACTTGTTTTAGGGAACACAATGCACTCCTCCAGTGAGGCAGTTGGCAATTTACATCCCGCCCATCAGCATAACAAGGCTCCCTGTTCTCCAGGGCCTGTCTTGCCTTTCTGGTTTTTACACATTTTGTGGATGTCCCTTTTGACCGGTGGGAAGTGATACTTCTTTGTAGTGCAGATTTGCATTGCCCGCTTGCTTGCTTGGCCAAAAAGGGCGTATGCGTTTTCTCCTGAATATATTGAGGAGAAAACACATACGCCCTTTTTGGCCAAGTGCACCATTGTCCAAGTTGTGCCCCTCTTCCTGTGCTTTACAGGCAATTCCAACGTACCTCTTGAAATCTGTTTCCTGCTATTTTGCCTCACTTTCAAGTACGCCTCGTTGACTTCCCTCAACAGATTTTTGGACGATAGTTGTCTTTTATCACTCTGCCAGTTTGTGAATTGCTGTGCCCCTGAGCTCCATTTCTCAACTCGTTTTTTGTGAGCTGAACGCAAGTCCAAAATTTTGGATCATGTCCTATACTGGTTCCCGGTGGGTGGCTGAGACTTTGGTTAATTCTTCTTCCTGCCGGGAAATTAGAGTGACATGTGCCCGTCCAAATGCCTAACAGCTACTCTCTCATGGGTTCTCCCTCGTCCCTTCCATCCTCTGCCAAATTGGGAACCTGTGCAAACCAGGAGGTTAAAGGGCCTGTCTCTCCAAGTTGGGAGATTGATAGTAAGGCAGTTGGAAAGTCAAACTGGAGCACCAGGAGAGGGACTATTCGTTGAGTTTTAGAAACCTTTCGTATTCACAGTGTGTCCATTCTCTAGGTTTCCTGTACATGTTATAGCTGTAGTAATATTCCCTTGAACCTGGAGAGTTGGGACCCATGGAATGGGGGCCATGCATTATTGCTTGAAAGGGTCTGCATTTGCTCACCCAATCTCACCAATCCTCTCAGTCCCAAGTGTCCAGCCTTATGCCACATCCAGCTGTCATTGTAGATAGGGTCTTTCCAGGTTTCCTCAGACACCCTGAAGGAATTGTAAAGAATTTCCCTGTTTTTTGGTTTTGCTTTTGAAATTCCTTTTTATAGTGGGTTGAGCTGATTCTCGCTGCCATGTTTATGCCACTCTAGACACACTTGATTCCCTTATGGAGACTTATCAATACATAGGTTTTAAGATTCTTACTAGTCAGATATATTCCTCTGTGGGAAATATGGGGTTTGAGTG
The DNA here is from genome assembly GCF_025265405.1 of Mesoplodon densirostris. Lineage (NCBI taxonomy): Eukaryota > Metazoa > Chordata > Mammalia > Artiodactyla > Ziphiidae > Mesoplodon > Mesoplodon densirostris. The sequence continues at coordinate 4,596,101 of NW_026778199.1, read as the reverse complement.
TCTTTCACTAAGGAAGGTGTAGGTCTTGTGTATTCCAAAGTTGGTTTTTGTAACGGTCCCTGTGCTTATATCAAACTCTGGTTTTATGCATCACCCCACCTCTCCTTCCCCTTTATGCAGGCATAAGAGTGTTTTCTAAATGTGAGACTCTGTTCTCTTTCCTAACTCAGTTCACGTGTAGCCATGTTTACAGGATCTTCATAAGTGATATCTTATGATAAGTTTCTTTTTCTGTGTGACTTATTTCACTTAGAATCATCGTACCTGAATCCACTCACTTTGCTGCTACTGGTCGTATGACATTGATTTCATGGCTGAGGGATATTCCATCGTACGTAAGTACCACACTGTTTTGAACCATTTTTATATTTCCTGGGATATTTAAGGTGTACCCAAGTTGAGGTTCTTGTAGCCAGTGCAGCCCTAAATTTGGAGGTGGCTCTTTCTTATTGATTTTCAGTTTTCCCAAGGTATATTCCCTAGACTGGAAGTGGCCTTGGCTCTGTAGCTCTGTTGTTTACTTGTTTTAGGGAACACAATGCACTCCTCCAGTGAGGCAGTTGGCAGTTTACATCCCGCCCATCAGCATAACAAGGCTCCCAGTTCTCCAGGGCCTGTCTTGCCTTTCTGGTTTTTACACATTTTGTGGATGTCCCTTTTGACCGGTGGGAAGTGATACTTCTTTGTAGTGCAGATTTGCATTGCCCGCTTGCTTGCTTGGCCAAAAAGGGCGTATGCGTTTTCTCCTGAATATATTCAGGAGAAAACGCATACGCCCTTTTTGGCCAAGTGCACCATTGTCCAAGTTGTGCCCCTCTTCCTGTGCTTTACAGGCAATTCCAACGTACCTCTTGAAATCTGATTCCTGCTATTTTGCCTCACTTTCAAGTCTGCCTCGTTGACTTCCCTCAACAGATTTTTGGACGATAGTTGTCCTTTATCACTCTGCCAGTTTGTGAATTGCTGTGCCCCTGAGCTCCATTTCTCAACTCGTTTTTTGTGAGCTGAACGCAAGTCCAAAATTTTGGATCCTGTCCTATACTGGTTCCCGGTGGGTGGCTGAGACTTTGGTTAATTCTTCTTCCTGCCGGGAAATTAGAGTGACATGTTCCCGTCCAAATGCCTAACAGCTACTCTCTCATGGGTTCTCCCTCGTCCCTTCCATCCTCTGCCAAATTGGGAACCTGTGCAAACCAGGAGGTTAAAGGGCCTGTCTCTCCAAGTTGGGAGATTGATAGTAAGGCAGTTGGAAAGTCAAACTGGAGCACCAGGAGAGGGACTATTCGTTGAGTTTTAGAAACCTTTCGTATTCACAGTGTGTCCATTCTCTAGGTTTCCTGTACATGTTATAGCTATAGTAATATTCCCTTGAACATGGAGAGTTGGGACCCATGGAATGGGGGCCATGCATTATTGCTTGAAAGGGTCTGCATTTGCTCACCCAATCTCACCAATCCTCTCAGTCCCAGGTGTCCTGCCTTATGCCACATCCAGCTGTCATTGTAGATAGGGTCTTTCCAGGTTTCCTCAGACACCCTGAAGGAATTGTAAAGAATTTCCCTGTTTTTTGGTTTTGCTTTTGAAATTCCTTTTTATAGTGGGTTTGAGCTGATTCTCGCTGCCATGTTTATGCCACTCTAGACACACTTGATTCCCTTATGGAGACATATCAATACATAGGTTTTAAGATTCTTACTAGTCAGATATATTCCTCTGTGGGAAATATGGGGTTTTGAGTCTCTTTCACTGAGGAAGGTGTCGGTCTTGTCAATTCCAAAGTTGGTTTTTGAAACGGTCCCTGTGCTTATATCAAACTGTGGTTTTATGCATCACCCCACCTCTCCTTACCCTTTATGCAGGCATAAGAGTGTTTTCTAAATGTGAGACTCTGTTCTCTTTCCTAACTCAGTTCACGTGTAGCCATGTTTACAGGATCTTCATAAGTGATATCTTATGATAAGTTTTATTTTTCTGTGTGACTTATTTCACTTAGAATCATCGTACCTGAATCCACTCACTTTGCTGCTACTGGTCTTATGACATTGATTTCATGGCTGAGGGATATTCCATCGTACGTAAGTACCACAATGTTTTGAACCATTTTTATATTTCCTGGGATATTTAAGGTGTACCCAAGTTGAGGTTCTTGTAGTCAGTGCAGCCCTAAATTTGGAGGTGGCTCTTTCTTATTGATTTTCAGTTTTCCCCAGGTATATTCCCTAGACTGGAAGTGGCCTTGGCTCTGTAGCTCTGTTGTTTACTTGTTTTAGGGAACACAATGCACTCCTCCAGTGAGGCAGTTGGCAATTTACATCCCGCCCATCAGCATAACAAGGCTCCCAGTTCTCCAGGGCCTGTCTTGCCTTTCTGGTTTTTACACATTTTGTGGATGTCCCTTTTGACCGGTGGGAAATGATACTTCTTTGTAGTGCAGATTTGCATTGCCCGCTTACTTGCTTGGCCAAAAATGGGCGTATGCGTTTTCTCCTGAATATATTCAGGAGAAAACGCATACGCCCATTTTTGGCCAAGTGCACCATTGTCCAAGTTGTGCCCCTCTTCCTGTGCTTTACAGGCGATTCCAACGTACCTCTTGAAATCTATTTCCTGCTATTTTGCCTCGCTTTCAAGTCCGCCTCTTTGACTTCCCTCAACAGATTTTTGGACGATAGTTGTCCTTTATCACTCTGCCAGTTTGTGAATTGCTGTGCCCCTGAGCTCCATTTCTCAACTCGTTTTTTGTGAGCTGAACGCAAGTCCAAAATTTTGGATCATGTCCTATACTGGTTCCCGGTGGGTGGCTGAGACTTTGGTTAATTCTTCTTCCTGCCGGGAAATTAGAGTGACATGTGCCCGTCCAAATGCCTAACAGCTACTCTCTCATGGGTTCTCCCTCGTCCCTTCCATCCTCTGCCAAAGTGGGAACCTGTGCAAACCAGGAGGTTAAAGGGCCTGTCTCTCCAAGTTGGGAGATTGATAGTAAGGCAGTTGGAAAGTCAAACTGGAGCACCAGGAGAGGGACTATTCGTTGAGTTTTAGAAACCTTTCGTATTCACAGTGTGTCCATTCTCTAGGTTTCCTTTACATGTTATAGCTATAGTAATATTCCCTTGAACATGGAGAGTTGGGACCCATGGAATGGGGGCCATGCATTATTGCTTGAAAGGGTCTGCATTTGCTCACCCAATCTCACCAATCCTCTCAGTCCCAGGTGTCCTGCCTTATGCCACATCCAGCTGTCATTGTAGATAGTGTCTTTCCAGGTTTCCTCAGACACCCTGAAGGAATTGTAAAGAATTTCCCTGTTTTTTGGTTTTGCTTTTGAAATTCATTTTTATAGTGGGTTTGAGCTGATTCTCGCTGCCATGTTTATGCCACTCTAGACACACTTGATTCCCTTATGGAGACATATCAATACATAGGTTTGAAGATTCTTACTAGTCAGATATATTCCTCTGTGGGAAATATGGGGTTTTGAGTCTCTTTCACTGAGGAAGGTGTCGGTCTTGTCAATTCCAAAGTTGGTTTTTGAAACGGTCCCTGTGCTTATATCAAACTCTGGTTTTATGCATCACCCCACCTCTCCTTACCCTTTATGCAGGCATAAGAGTGTTTTCTAAATGTGAGACTCTGTTCTCTTTCCTAACTCAGTTCACGTGTAGCCATGTTTACAGGATCTTCATAAGTGATATCTTATGATAAGTTTTATTTTTCTGTGTGACTTAGTTCACTTAGAAACATCGTACCTGAATCCACTCACTTTGCTGCTAGTGGTCTTATGACATTGATTTCATGGCTGAGGGATATTCCATCGTACGTAAGTACCACAATGTTTTGAACCATTTTTATATTTCCTGGGATATTTAAGGTGTACCCAAGTTGAGGTTCTTGTAGCCAGTGCAGCCCTAAATTTGGAGGTGGCTCTTTCTTATTGATTTTCAGTTTTCCCCAGGTATATTCCCTAGACTGGAAGTGGCCTTGGCTCTGTAGCTCTGTTGTTTACTTGTTTTAGGGAACACAATGCACTCCTCCAGTGAGGCAGTTGGCAATTTACATCCCGCCCATCAGCATAACAAGGCTCCCAGTTCTCCAGGGCCTGTCTTGCCTTTCTGGTTTTTACACATTTTGTGGATGTCCCTTTTGACCGGTGGGAAGTGATACTTCTTTGTAGTGCAGATTTGCATTGCCCGCTTGCTTGCTTGGCCAAAAAGGGCGTATGCGTTTTCTCCTGAATATATTCAGGAGAAAACGCATACGCCCTTTTTGGCCAAGTGCACCATTGTCCAAGTTGTGCCCCTCTTCCTGTGCTTTACAGGCGATTCCAAGGTACCTCTTGAAATCTGTTTCCTGCTATTTTGCCTCGCTTTCAAGTCCGCCTCGTTGACTTCCCTCAACAGATTTTTGGACGATAGTTGTCCTTTATCACTCTGCCAGTTTGTGAATTGCTGTGCCCCTGAGCTCCATTTCTCAACTCGTTTTTTGTGAGCTGAACGCAAGTCCAAAATTTTGGATCATGTCCTATACTGGTTCCCGGTGGGTGGCTGAGACTTTGGTTAATTCTTCTTCCTGCCGGGAAATTAGAGTGACATGTGCCCGTCCAAATGCCTAACAGCTACTCTCTCATGGGTTCTCCCTCGTCCCTTCCATCCTCTGCCAAATTGGGAACCTGTGCAAACCAGGAGGTTAAAGGGCCTGTCTCTCCAAGTTGGGAGATTGATAGTAAGGCAGTTGGAAAGTCAAACTGGAGCACCAGGAGAGGGACTATTCGTTGAGTTTTAGAAACCTTTCGTATTCACAGTGTGTCCATTCTCTAGGTTTCCTGTACATGTTATAGCTGTAGTAATATTCCCTTGAACCTGGAGAGTTGGGACCCATGGAATGGGGGCCATGCATTATTGCTTGAAAGGGTCTGCATTTGCTCACCCAATCTCACCAATCCTCTCAGTCCCAAGTGTCCAGCCTTATGCCACATCCAGCTGTCATTGTAGATAGGGTCTTTCCAGGTTTCCTCAGACACCCTGAAGGAATTGTAAAGAATTTCCCTGTTTTTTGGTTTTGCTTTTGAAATTCCTTTTTATAGTGGGTTTGAGCTGATTCTCGCTGCCATGTTTATGCCACTCTAGACACACTTGATTCCCTTATGGAGACATATCAATACATAGGTTTTAAGATTCTTACTAGTCAGATATATTCCTCTGTGGGAAATATGGGGTTTTGAGTCTCTTTCACTGAGGAAGGTGTCGGTCTTGTCAATTCCAAAGTTGGTTTTTGAAACGGTCCCTGTGCTTATATCAAACTCTGGTTTTATGCATCACCCCACCTCTCCTTCCCCTTTATGCAGGCATAAGAGTGTTTTCTAAATGTGAGACTCTGTTCTCTTTCCTAACTCAGTTCACGTGTAGCCATGTTTACAGGATCTTCCTAAGTGATATCTTATGATAAGTTTCTTTTTCTGTGTGACTTATTTCACTTAGAATCATCGTACCTGAATCCACTCACTTTGCTGCTACTGGTCTTATGACATTGATTTCATGGCTGAGGGATATTCCATCGTACGTAAGTACCACAATGTTTTGAACCATTTTTATATTTCCTGGCATATTTAAGGTGTACCCAAGTTGAGGTTCTTGTAGTCAGTGCAGCCCTAAATTTGGAGGTGGCTCTTTCTTATTGATTTTCAGTTTTCCCAAGGTATATTCCCTAGACTGGAAGTGGCCTTGGCTCTGTAGCTCTGTTGTTTACTTGTTTTAGGGAACACAATGCACTCCTCCAGTGAGGCAGTTGGCAATTTACATCCCGCCCATCAGCATAACAAGGCTCCCAGTTCTCCAGGGCCTGTCTTGCCTTTCTGGTTCTTACACATTTTGTGGATGTCCCTTTTGACCGGTGGGAAGTGATACTTCTTTGTAGTGCAGATTTGCATTGCCCGCTTGCTTGCTTGGCCAAAAAGGGCGTATGCGTTTTCTCCTGAATATATTCAGGAGAAAACGCATACGCCCTTTTTGGCCAAGTGCACCATTGTCCAAGTTGTGCCCCTCTTCCTGTGCTTTACAGGCGATTCCAAGGTACCTCTTGAAATCTGTTTCCTGCTATTTTGCCTCGCTTTCAAGTCCGCCTCGTTGACTTCCCTCAACAGATTTTTGGACGATAGTTGTCCTTTATCACTCTGCCAGTTTGTGAATTGCTGTGCCCCTGAGCTCCATTTCTCAACTCGTTTTTTGTGAGCTGAACACAAGTCCAAAATTTTGGATCATGTCCTATACTGGTTCCCGGTGGGTGGCTGAGACTTTGGTTAATTCTTCTTCCTGCCGGGAAATTAGAGTGACATGTGCCCGTCCAAATGCCTAACAGCTACTCTCTCATGGGTTCTCCCTCGTCCCTTCCATCCTCTGCCAAATTGGGAACCTGTGCAAACCAGGAGGTTAAAGGGCCTGTCTCTCCAAGTTGGGAGATTGATAGTAAGGCAGTTGGAAAGTCAAACTGGAGCACCAGGAGAGGGACTATTCGTTGAGTTTTAGAAACCTTTCGTATTCACAGTGTGTCCATTCTCTAGGTTTCCTGTACATGTTTTAGCTGTAGTAATATTCCCTTGAACCTGGAGAGTTGGGACCCATGGAATGGGGGCCATGCATTATTGCTTGAAAGGGTCTGCATTTGCTCACCCAATCTCACCAATCCTCTCAGTCCCAAGTGTCCAGCCTTATGCCACATCCAGCTGTCATTGTAGACAGGGTCTTTCCAGGTTTCCTCAGACACCCTGAAGGAATTGTAAAGAATTTCCCTGTTTTTTGGTTTTGCTTTTGAAATTCCTTTTTATAGTGGGTTTGAGCTGATTCTCGCTGCCATGTTTATGCCACTCTAGACACACTTGATTCCCTTATGGAGTCATATCATTACATAGGTTTTAAGATTCTTACTAGTCAGATATATGCCTCTGCGGGAAATATGGGGTTTTGAGTCTCTTTCACTGAGGAAGGTGTAAGTCTTGTCTATTCCAAAGTTGGTTTTTGGAACGGTCCCTGTGCTTATATCAAACTCTGGTTTTATGCATCACCCCACCTCTCCTTCCCCTTTATGCAGGCATAAGAGTGTTTTCTAAATGTGAGACTCTGTTCTCTTTCCTAACTCAGTTCACGTGTAGCCATGTTTACAGGATCTTCATAATTGATATCTTATGATAAGTTTCTTTTTCTGTGTGACTTATTTCACTTAGAATCATCGTACCTGAATCCACTCACTTTGCTGCTACTGGTCTTATGACATTGATTTCATGGCTGAGGGATATTCCATCGTACGTAAGTACCACAATGTTTTGAACCATTTTTATATTTCCTGGGATATTTAAGGTGTACCCAAGTTGAGGTTCTTGTAGTCAGTGCAGCCCTAAATTTGGAGGTGGCTCTTTCTTATTGATTTTCAGTTTTCCCAAGGTATATTCCCTAGACTGGAAGTGGCCTTGGCTCTGTAGCTCTGTTGTTTACTTGTTTTAGGGAACACAATGCACTCCTCCAGTGAGGCTGTTGGCAGTTTACATCCCGCCCATCAGCATAACAAGGCTCCCAGTTCTCCAGGGCCTGTCTTGCCTTTCTGGTTTTTACACATTTTGTGGATGTCCCTTTTGACCGGTGGGAAGTGATACTTCTTTGTAGTGCAGATTTGCATTGCCCGCTTGCTTGCTTGGCCAAAAAGGGTGTATGCGTTTTCTCCTGAATATATTCAGGAGAAAACGCATACGCCCTTTTTGGCCAAGTGCACCATTGTCCAAGTTGTGCCCCTCTTCCTGTGCTTTACAGGCAATTCCAACGTACCTCTTGAAATCTGATTCCTGCTATTTTGCCTCACTTTCAAGTCTGCCTCGTTGACTTCCCTCAACAGATTTTTGGACGATAGTTGTCCTTTATCACTCTGCCAGTTTGTGAATTGCTGTGCCCCTGAGCTCCATTTCTCAACTCGTTTTTTGTGAGCTGAACGCAAGTCCAAAATTTTGGATCCTGTCCTATACTGGTTCCCGGTGGGTGGCTGAGACTTTGGTTAATTCTTCTTCCTGCCGGGAAATTAGAGTGACATGTTCCCGTCCAAATGCCTAACAGCTACTCTCTCATGGGTTCTCCCTCGTCCCTTCCATCCTCTGCCAAATTGGGAACCTGTGCAAACCAGGAGGTTAAAGGGCCTGTCTCTCCAAGTTGGGAGATTGATAGTAAGGCAGTTGGAAAGTCAAACTGGAGCACCAGGAGAGGGACTATTCGTTGAGTTTTAGAAACCTTTCGTATTCACAGTGTGTCCATTCTCTAGGTTTCCTGTACATGTTATAGCTATAGTAATATTCCCTTGAACATGGAGAGTTGGGACCCATGGAATGGGGGCCATGCATTATTGCTTGAAAGGGTCTGCATTTGCTCACCCAATCTCACCAATCCTCTCAGTCCCAGGTGTCCTGCCTTATGCCACATCCAGCTGTCATTGTAGATAGGGTCTTTCCAGGTTTCCTCAGACACCCTGAAGGAATTGTAAAGAATTTCCCTGTTTTTTGGTTTTGCTTTTGAAATTCCTTTTTATAGTGGGTTTGAGCTGATTCTCGCTGCCATGTTTATGCCACTCTAGACACACTTGATTCCCTTATGGAGACATATCAATACATAGGTTTTAAGATTCTTACTAGTCAGATATATTCCTCTGTGGGAAATATGGGGTTTTGAGTCTCTTTCACTGAGGAAGGTGTCGGTCTTGTCAATTCCAAAGTTGGTTTTTGAAACGGTCCCTGTGCTTATATCAAACTGTGGTTTTATGCATCACCCCACCTCTCCTTACCCTTTATGCAGGCATAAGAGTGTTTTCTAAATGTGAGACTCTGTTCTCTTTCCTAACTCAGTTCACGTGTAGCCATGTTTACAGGATCTTCATAAGTGATATCTTATGATAAGTTTTATTTTTCTGTGTGACTTATTTCACTTAGAATCATCGTACCTGAATCCACTCACTTTGCTGCTACTGGTCTTATGACATTGATTTCATGGCTGAGGGATATTCCATCGTACGTAAGTACCACAATGTTTTGAACCATTTTTATATTTCCTGGGATATTTAAGGTGTACCCAAGTTGAGGTTCTTGTAGTCAGTGCAGCCCTAAATTTGGAGGTGGCTCTTTCTTATTGATTTTCAGTTTTCCCCAGGTATATTCCCTAGACTGGAAGTGGCCTTGGCTCTGTAGCTCTGTTGTTTACTTGTTTTAGGGAACACAATGCACTCCTCCAGTGAGGCAGTTGGCAATTTACATCCCGCCCATCAGCATAACAAGGCTCCCAGTTCTCCAGGGCCTGTCTTGCCTTTCTGGTTTTTACACATTTTGTGGATGTCCCTTTTGACCGGTGGGAAATGATACTTCTTTGTAGTGCAGATTTGCATTGCCCGCTTACTTGCTTGGCCAAAAAGGGCGTATGCGTTTTCTCCTGAATATATTCAGGAGAAAACGCATACGCCCTTTTTGGCCAAGTGCACCATTGTCCAAGTTGTGCCCCTCTTCCTGTGCTTTACAGGCGATTAAAAGGTACCTCTTGAAATCTGTTTCCTGCTATTTTGCCTCGCTTTCAAGTCCGCCTCGTTGACTTCCCTCAACAGATTTTTGGACGATAGTTGTCCTTTATCACTCTGCCAGTTTGTGAATTGCTGTGCCCCTGAGCTCCATTTCTCAACTCGTTTTTTGTGAGCTGAACGCAAGTCCAAAATTTTGGATCATGTCCTATACTGGTTCCCGGTGGGTGGCTGAGACTTTGGTTAATTCTTCTTCCTGCCGGGAAATTAGAGTGACATGTGCCCGTCCAAATGCCTAACAGCTACTCTCTCATGGGTTCTCCCTCGTCCCTTCCATCCTCTGCCAAATTGGGAACCTGTGCAAACCAGGAGGTTAAAGGGCCTGTCTCTCCAAGTTGGGAGATTGATAGTAAGGCAGTTGGAAAGTCAAACTGGAGCACCAGGAGAGGGACTATTCGTTGAGTTTTAGAAACCTTTCGTATTCACAGTGTGTCCATTCTCTAGGTTTCCTGTACATGTTATAGCTGTAGTAATATTCCCTTGAACCTGGAGAGTTGGGACCCATGGAATGGGGGCCATGCATTATTGCTTGAAAGGGTCTGCATTTGCTCACCCAATCTCACCAATCCTCTCAGTCCCAAGTGTCCAGCCTTATGCCACATCCAGCTGTCATTGTAGATAGGGTCTTTCCAGGTTTCCTCAGACACCCTGAAGGAATTGTAAAGAATTTCCCTGTTTTTTGGTTTTGCTTTTGAAATTCCTTTTTATAGTGGGTTTGAGCTGATTCTCGCTGCCATGTTTATGCCACTCTAGACACACTTGATTCCCTTATGGAGACATATCAATACATAGGTTTGAAGATTCTTACTAGTCAGATATATTCCTCTGTGGGAAATATGGGGTTTTGAGTCTCTTTCACTGAGGAAGGTGTCGGTCTTGTCAATTCCAAAGTTGGTTTTTGAAACGGTCCCTGTGCTTATATCAAACTCTGGTTTTATGCATCACCCCACCTCTCCTTCCCCTTTATGCAGGCATAAGAGTGTTTTCTAAATGTGAGACTCTGTTCTCTTTCCTAACTCAGTTCACGTGTAGCCATGTTTACAGGATCTTCCTAAGTGATATCTTATGATAAGTTTCTTTTTCTGTGTGACTTATTTCACTTAGAATCATCGTACCTGAATCCACTCACTTTGCTGCTACTGGTCTTATGACATTGATTTCATGGCTGAGGGATATTCCATCGTACGTAAGTACCACAATGTTTTGAACCATTTTTATATTTCCTGGCATATTTAAGGTGTACCCAAGTTGAGGTTCTTGTAGTCAGTGCAGCCCTAAATTTGGAGGTGGCTCTTTCTTATTGATTTTCAGTTTTCCCAAGGTATATTCCCTAGACTGGAAGTGGCCTTGGCTCTGTAGCTCTGTTGTTTACTTGTTTTAGGGAACACAATGTACTCCTCCAGTGAGGCAGTTGGCAATTTACATCCCGCCCATCAGCATAACAAGGCTCCCAGTTCTCCAGGGCCTGTCTTGCCTTTCTGGTTTTTACACATTTTGTGGAGGTCCCTTTTGACCGGTGGGAAGTGATACTTCTTTGTAGTGCAGATTTGCATTGCCCGCTTGCTTGCTTGGCCAAAAAGGGCGTATGCGTTTTCTCCTGAATATATTCAGGAGAAAACGCATACGCCCTTTTTGGCCAAGTGCACCATTGTCCAAGTTGTGCCCCTCTTCCTGTGCTTTACAGGCGATTCCAAGGTACCTCTTGAAATCTGTTTCCTGCTATTTTGCCTCGCTTTCAAGTCCGCCTCGTTGACTTCCCTCAACAGATTTTTGGACGATAGTTGTCCTTTATCACTCTGCCAGTTTGTGAATTGCTGTGCCCCTGAGCTCCATTTCTCAACTCGTTTTTTGTGAGCTGAACGCAAGTCCAAAATTTTGGATCGGGTCCTATACTGGTTCCCGGTGGGTGGCTGAGACTTTGGTTAATTCTTCTTCCTGCCGGGAAATTAGAGTGACATGTGCCCGTCCAAATGCCTAACAGCTACTCTCTCATGGGTTCTCCCTCGTCCCTTCCATCCTCTGCCAAATTGGGAACCTGTGCAAACCAGGAGGTTAAAGGGCCTGTCTCTCCAAGTTGGGAGATTGATAGTAAGGCAGTTGGAAAGTCAAACTGGAGCACCAGGAGAGGGACTATTCGTTGAGTTTTAGAAACCTTTCGTATTCACAGTGTGTCTATTCTCTAGGTTTCCTGTACATGTTATAGCTGTAGTAATATTCCCTTGAACCTGGAGAGTTGGGACCCATGGAATGGGGGCCATGCATTATTGCTTGAAAGGGTCTGCATTTGCTCACCCAATCTCACCAATCCTCTCAGTCCCAAGTGTCCAGCCTTATGCCACATCCAGCTGTCATTGTAGACAGGGTCTTTCAAGGTTTCCTCAGACACCCTGAAGGAATTGTAAAGAATTTCCCTGTTTTTTGGTTTTGCTTTTGAAATTCCTTTTTATAGTGGGTTTGAGCTGATTCTCGCTGCCATGTTTATGCCACTCTAGACACACTTGATTCCCTTATGGAGTCATATCAATACATAGGTTTTAAGATTCTTACTAGTCAGATATATTCCTCTGCGGGAAATATGGGGTTTTGAGTCTCTTTCACTGAGGAAGGTGTAGGTCTTGTCTATTCCAAAGTTGGTTTTTGGAACGGTCCCTGTGCTTATATCAAACTCTGGTTTTATGCATCACCCCACCTCTCCTTCCCCTTTATGCAGGCATAAGAGTGTTTTCTAAATGTGAGACTCTGTTCTCTTTCCTAACTCAGTTCACGTGTAGCCATGTTTATAGGACCTTCATAAGTTCTATCTTATGATAAGTTTCTTTTTCTGTGTGATTATTTCACTTAGAATCATCGTACCTGAATCCACTCACTTTGCTGCTACTGGTCTTATGACATTGATTTCATGGCTGAGGGATATTCCATCGTACGTAAGTACCACAATGTTTTGAACCATTTTTATATTTCCTGGCATATTTAAGGTGTACCCAAGTTGAGGTTCTTGTAGCCAGTGCAGCCCTAAATTTGGAGGTGGCTCTTTCTTATTGATTTTCAGTTGTCCCCAGGTATATTCCCTAGACTGGAAGTGGCCTTGGCTCTGTAGCTCTGTTGTTTACTTGTTTTAGGGAACACAATGCACTCCTCCAGTGAGGCAGTTGGCAATTTCCATCCCGCCCATCAGCATAACAAGGCTCCCTGTTCTCCAGGGCCTGTCTTGCCTTTCTGGTTTTTACACATTTTGTGGATGACCCTTTTGACCGGTGGGAAGTGATACTTCTTTGTAGTGCAGATTTGCATTGCCCGCTTGCTTGCTTGGCCAAAAAGGGCGTATGCGTTTTCTCCTGAATATATTCAGGAGAAAACGCATACACCCTTTTTGGCCAAGTGCACCATTGTCCAAGTTGTGCCCCTCATCCTGTGCTTTACAGGCGATTCCAAGGTACCTCTTGAAATCTGTTTCCTGCTATTTTGCCTCGCTTTCAAGTCCGCCTCGTTGACTTCCCTCAACAGATTTTTGGACGATAGTTGTCCTTTATCACTCTGCCAGTTTGTGAATTGCTGTGCCCCTGAGCTCCATTTCTCAACTCGTTTTTTGTGAGCTGAACGCAAGTCCAAAATTTTGGATCATGTCCTCTACTGGTTCCCGGTGGGTGGCTGAGACTTTGGTTAATTCTTCTTCCTGCCGGGAAATTAGAGTGACATGTGCCCGTCCAAATGCCTAACAGCTACTCTCTCATGGGTTCTCCCTCGTCCCTTCCATCCTCTGCCAAATTGGGAACCTGTGCAAACCAGGAGGTTAAAGGGCCTGTCTCTCCAAGTTGGGAGATTGATAGGAAGGCAGATGGAAAGTCAAATTGGAGCACCAGGAGAGGGACTATTCGTTGAGTTTTAGAAACCTTTCGTATTCACAGTGTGTCCATTCTCTAGGTTTCCTGTACATGTTATAGCTGTAGTAATATTCCCTTGAACCTGGAGAGTTGGGACCCATGGAATGGGGGTCATGCATTATTGCTTGAAAGGGTCTGCATTTGCTCACCCAATCTCACCAATCCTCTCAGTCCCAAGTGTCCAGCCTTATGCCACATCCAGCTGTCATTGTAGATAGGGTCTTTCCAGGTTTCCTCAGACACCCTGAAGGAATTGTAAAGAATTTCCCTGTTTTTTGGTTTTGCTTTTGAAATTCCTTTTTATAGTGGGTTTGAGCTGATTCTCGCTACCATGTTTATGCCACTCTAGACACACTTGATTCCCTTATGGAGACATATCAATACATAGGTTTTAAGATTCTTACTAGTCAGATATATTCCTCTGTGGGAAATATGGGGTTTTGAGTCTCTTTCACTGAGGAAGGTGTCGGTCTTGTCAATTCCAAAGTTGGTTTTTGAAACGGTCCCTGTGCTTATATCAAACTCTGGTTTTATGCATCACCCCACCTCTCCTTCCCCTTTATGCAGGCATAAGAGTGTTTTCTAAATGTGAGACTCTGTTCTCTTTCCTAACTCAGTTCACGTGTAGCCATGTTTACAGGATCTTCCTAAGTGATATCTTATGATAAGTTTCTTTTTCTGTGTGACTTATTTCACTTAGAATCATCGTACCTGAATCCACTCACTTTGCTGCTACTGGTCTTATGACATTGATTTCATGGCTGAGGGATATTCCATCGTACGTAAGTACCACAATGTTTTGAACCATTTTTATATTTCCTGGGAAATTTAAGGTGTACCCAAGTTGAGGTTCTTGTAGCCAGTGCAGCCCTAAATTTGGAGGTGGCTCTTTCTTATTGATTTTCAGTTTTCCCCAGGTATATTCCCTAGACTGGAAGTGGCCTTGGCTCTGTAGCTCTGTTGTTTACTTGTTTTAGGGAACACAATGCACTCCTCCAGTGAGGCAGTTGGCAATTTACATCCCGCCCATCAGCATAACAAGGCTCCCTGTTCTCCAGGGCCTGTCTTGCCTTTCTGGTTTTTACACATTTTGTGGATGTCCCTTTTGACCGGTGGGAAGTGATACTTCTTTGTAGTGCAGATTTGCATTGCCCGCTTGCTTGCTTGGCCAAAAAGGGCGTATGCATTTTCTCCTGACTATATTCAGGAGAAAACGCATACGCCCTTTTTGGCCAAGTGCACCATTGTCCAAGTTGTGCCCCTCTTCCTGTGCTTTACAGGCGATTCCAACGTACCTCTTGAAATCTGTTTCCTGCTATTTTGCCTCACTTTCAAGTGCACCTCGTTGACTTCCCTCAACAGAATTTTGGACGATAGTTGTCCTTTATCACTCTGCCAGTTTGTGAATTGCTGTGCCCCTGAGCTCCATTTCTCAACTCGTTTTTTGGGAGCTGAACGCAAGTCCAAAATTTTGGATCATGTCCTATACTGGTTCCCGGTGGGTGGCTGAGACTTTGGTTAATTCTTCTTCCTGCCGGGAAATTAGAGTGACATGTGCCCGTCCAAATGCCTAACAGCTACTCTCTCATGGGTTCTCCCTCTTCCCTTCCATCCTCTGGCAAATTGGGAACCTGTGCAAACCAGGAGGTTAAAGGGCCTGTCTCTCCAAGTTGGGAGATTGATAGTAAGGCAGTTGGAAAGTCAAACTGGAGCACCAGGAGAGGGACTATTCGTTGAGTTTTAGAAACCTTTCGTATTCACAGTGTGTCCATTCTCTAGGTTTCCTGTACATGTTATAGCTGTAGTAATATTCCCTTGAACATGGAGAGTTGGGACCCGTGGAATGGGGGCCATGCATTATTGCTTGAAAAGGTCTGCATTTGCTCACCCAATCTCACCAATCCTCTCAGTCCCAAGTGTCCAGCCTTATGCCACATCCAGCTGTCATTGTAGATAGGGTCTTTCCAGGTTTCCTCAGACACCCTGAAGGAATTGTAAAGAATTTCCCTGTTTTTTGGTTTTGCTTTTGAAATTCCTTTTTATAGTGGGTTTGAGCTGATTCTCGCTGCCATGTTTATGCCACTCTAGACACACTTGATTCCCTTATGGAGTCATATCAATACATAGGTTTTAAGATTCTTACTAGTCAGATATATTCCTCTGAGGGAAATATGGGGTTTTGAGTCTCTTTCACTGAGGAAGGTGTAGGTCTTGTCTATTCCAAAGTTGGTTTTTGGAACGGTCCCTGTGCTTATATCAAACTCTGGTTTTATGCATCACCCCACCTCTCCTTCCCCTTTATGCAGGCATAAGAGTGTTTTCTAAATGTGAGACTCTGTTCTCTTTCCTAACTCAGTTCATGTGTAGCCATGTTTACAGGATCTTCATAAGTGATATCTTATGATAAGTTCCTTTTTCTGTGTGACTTATTTCACTTAGAATCATCGTACCTGAATCCACTCACTTTGCTGCTACTGGTCTTATGACATTGATTTCATGGCTGAGGGATATTCCATCGTACGTAAGTACCACAATGTTTTGAACCATTTTTATATTTCCTGGGATATTTAAGGTGTACCCAAGTTGAGGTTCTTGTAGCCAGTGCAGCCCTAAATTTGGAGGTGGCTCTTTCTTATTGATTTTCAGTTTTCCCAAGGTATATTCCCTAGACTGGAAGTGGCCTTGGCTCTGTAGCTCTGTTGTTTACTTGTTTTAGGGAACACAATGCAGTCCTCCAGTGAGGCAGTTGGCAATTTACATCCCGCCCATCAGCATAACAAGGCTCCCAGTTCTCCAGGGCCTGTCTTGCCTTTCTGGTTTTTACACATTTTGTGGATGTCCCTTTTGACCGGTGGGAAGTGATACTTCTTTGTAGTGCAGATTTGCATTGCCCGCTTGCTTGCTTGGCCAAAAAGGGCGTATGCGTTTTCTCCTAAATATATTCAGGAGAAAACGCATACGCCCTTTTTGGCCAAGTGCACCATTGTCCAAGTTGTGCCCCTCTTCCTGTGCTTTACAGGCGATTCCAACGTACCTCTTGAAATCTGTTTCCTGCTATTTTGCCTCGCTTTCAAGTCCGCCTCGTTGACTTCCCTCAACAGATTTTTGGACGATAGTTGTCCTTTATCACTCTGCCAGTTTGTGAATTGCTGTGCCCCTGAGCTCCATTTCTCAACTCGTTTTTTGTGAGCTGAACGCAAGTCCAAAATTTTGGATCATGTCCTATACTGGTTCCCGGTGGGTGGCTGAGACTTTGGTTAATTCTTCTTCCTGCCGGGAAATTAGAGTGACATGTGCCCGTCCAAATGCCTAACAGCTACTCTCTCATGGGTTCTCCCTCATCACTTCCATCCTCTGCCAAATTGGGAACCTGTGCAAACCAGGAGGTTAAAGGGCCTGTCTCTCCAAGTTGGGAGATTGATAGTAAGGCAGTTGGAAAGTCAAACTGGAGCACCAGGAGAGGGACTATTCGTTGAGTTTTAGAAACCTTTCGTATTCACAGTGTGTCCATTCTCTAGGTTTCCTGTACATGTTATAGCTGTAGTAATATTCCCTTGAACATGGAGAGTTGGGACCCGTGGAATGGGGGCCATGCATTATTGCTTGAAAAGGTCTGCATTTGCTCACCCAATCTCACCAATCCTCTCAGTCCCAAGTGTCCAGCCTTATGCCACATCCAGCTGTCATTGTAGACAGGGTCTTTCCAGGTTTCCTCAGACACCCTGAAGGAATTGTAAAGAATTTCCCTGTTTTTTGGTTTTGCTTTTGAAATTCCTTTTTATAGTGGGTTTGAGCTGATTCTCGCTGCCATGTTTATGCCACTCTAGACACACTTGATTCCCTTATGGAGTCATATCAATACATAGGTTTTAAGATTCTTACTAGTCAGATATATTCCTCTGCGGGAAATATGGGGTTTTGAGTCTCTTTCACTGAGGAAGGTGTAGGTCTTGTCTATTCCAAAGTTGGTTTTTGGAACGGTCCCTGTGCTTATATCAAACTCTGGTTTTATGCATCACCCCACCTCTCCTTCCCCTTTATGCAGGCATAAGAGTGTTTTCTAAATGTGAGACTCTGTTCTCTTTCCTAACTCAGTTCATGTGTAGCCATGTTTACAGGATCTTCATAAGTGATATCTTATGATAAGTTTCTTTTTCTGTGTGACTTATTTCACTTAGAATCATCGTACCTGAATCCACTCACTTTGCTGCTACTGGTCTTATGACATTGATTTCATCGCTGAGGGATATTCCATCATACGTAAGTAGCACAATGTTTTGAACCATTTTTATATTTCCTGGGATATTTAAGGTGTACCCAAGTTGAGGTTCTTGTAGTCAGTGCAGCCCTAAATTTGGAGGTGGCTCTTTCTTATTGATTTTCAGTTTTCCCAAGGTATATTCCCTAGACTGGAAGTGGCCTTGGCTCTGTAGCTCTGTTGTTTACTTGTTTTAGGGAACACAATGCACTCCTCCAGTGAGGCAGTTGGCAATTTACATCCCGCCCATCAGCATAACAAGGCTCCCAGTTCTCCAGGGCCTGTCTTGCCTTTCTGGTTTTTACACATTTTGTGGATGTCCCTTTTGTCCGGTGGGAAGTGATACTTCTTTGTAGTGCAGATTTGCATTGCCCGCTTGCTTGCTTGGCCAAAAAGGGCGTATGCGTTTTCTCCTGAATATATTCAGGAGAAAACGCATACGCCCTTTTTGGCCAAGTGCACCATTGTCCAAGTTGTGCCCCTCTTCCTGTGCTTTACAGGCAATTCCAACGTACCTCTTGAAATCTGTTTCCTGCTATTTTGCCTCGCTTTCAAGTCCGCCTCGTTGACTTCCCTCAACAGATTTTTGGACGATAGTTGTCCTTTATCACTCTGCCAGTTTGTGAATTGCTGTGCCCCTGAGCTCCATTTCTCAGCTCGTTTTTTGTGAGCTGAACGCAAGTCCAAAATTTTGGATCATGTCCTATACTGGTTCCCGGTTGGTGGCTGAGACTTTGGTTAATTCTTCTTCCTGCCGGGAAATTAGAGTGACATGTGCCCGTCCAAATGCCTAACAGCTACTCTCTCATGGGTTCTCCCTCATCACTTCCATCCTCTGCCAAATTGGGAACCTGTGCAAACCAGGAGGTTAAAGGGCCTGTCTCTCCAAGTTGGGAGATTGATAGTAAGGCAGTTGGAAAGTCAAACTGGAGCACCAGGAGAGGGACTATTCGTTGAGTTTTAGAAACCTTTCGTATTCACAGTGTGTCCATTCTCTAGGTTTCCTGTACATGTTATAGCTGTAGTAATATTCCCTTGAACCTGGAGAGTTGGGACCCGTGGAATGGGGGCCATGCATTATTGCTTGAAAAGGTCTGCATTTGCTCACCCAATCTCACCAATCCTCTCAGTCCCAAGTGTCCAGCCTTATGCCACATCCAGCTGTCATTGTAGACAGGGTCTTTCCAGGTTTCCTCAGACAACCTGAAGGAATTGTAAAGAATTTCCCTGTTTTTTGGTTTTGCTTTTGAAATTCCTTTTTATAGTGGGTTTGAGCTGATTCTCGCTGCCATGTTTATGCCACTCTAGACACACTTGATTCCCTTATGGAGTCATATCAATACATAGGTTTTAAGATTCTTACTAGTCAGATATATTCCTCTGTGGGAAATATGGGGTTTTGAGTGTCTTTCACTAAGGAAGGTGTCGGTCTTGTCTATTCCAAAGTTGGTTTTTGAAACGGTCCCTGTGCTTATATCAAACTCTGGTTTTATGCATCACCCCACCTCTCCTTCCCCTTTATGCAGGCATAAGAGTGTTTTCTAAATGTGAGACTCTGTTCTCTTTCCTAACTCAGTTCACGTGTAGCCATGTTTACAGGATCTTCATAAGTGATATCTTATGATAAGTTTCTTTTTCTGTGTGACTTATTTCACTTAGAATCATCGTACCTGAATCCACTCACTTTGCTGCTACTGGTCGTATGACATTGATTTCATGGCTGAGGGATATTCCATCGTACGTAAGTATCACAATGTTTTGAACCATTTTTATATTTCCTGGGATATTTAAGGTGTACCCAAGTTGAGGTTCTTGTAGTCAGTGCAGCCCTAAATTTGGAGGTGGCTCTTTCTTATTGATTTTCAGTTTTCCCAAGGTATATTCCCTAGACTGGAAGTGGCCTTGGCTCTGTAGCTCTGTTGTTTACTTGTTTTAGGGAACACAATGCACTCCTCCAGTGAGGCAGTTGGCAATTTACATCCCGCCCATCAGCATAACAAGGCTCCCAGTTCTCCAGGGCCTGTCTTGCCTTTCTGGTTTTTACACATTTTGTGGATGTCCCTTTTGACCGGTGGGAAGTGATACTTCTTTGTAGTGCAGATTTGCATTGCCCGCTTGCTTGCTTGGCCAAAAAGGGCGTATGCGTTTTCTCCTGAATATATTCAGGAGAAAACGCATACGCCCTTTTTGGCCAAGTGCACCATTGTCCAAGTTGTGCCCCTCTTCCTGTGCTTTACAGGCGATTCCAAGGTACCTCTTGAAATCTGTTTCCTGCTATTTTGCCTCGCTTTCAAGTCCGCCTCGTTGACTTCCCTCAACAGATTTTTGGACGATAGTGGTCCTTTATCACTCTGCCAGTATGTGAATTGCTGTGCCCCTGAGCTCCATTTCTCAACTCGTTTTTTGTGAGCTGAACCCAAGTCCAAAATTTTGGATCCTGTCCTATACTGGTTCCCGGTGGGTGGCTGAGACTTTGGTTAATTCTTCTTCCTGCCGGGAAATTAGAGTGACATGTGCCCGTCCAAATGCCTAACAGCTACTCTCTCATGGGTTCTCCCTCGTCCCTTCCATCCTCTGCCAAATTGGGAACCTGTGCAAACCAGGAGGTTAAAGGGCCTGTCTCTCCAAGTTGGGAGATTGATAGTAAGGCAGTTGGAAAGTCAAACTGGAGCACCAGGAGAGGGACTATTCGTTGAGTTTTAGAAACCTTTCGTATTCACAGTGTGTCCATTCTCTAGGTTTCCTGTACATGTTATAGCTGTAGTAATATTCCCTTGAACATGGAGAGTTGGGACCCATGGAATGGGGGCCATGCATTATTGCTTGAAAGGGTCTGCATTTGCTCACCCAATCTCACCAATCCTCTCAGTCCCTGGTGTCCAGCCTTATGCCACATCCAGCTGTCATTGTAGATAGGGTCTTTCCAGGTTTCCTCAGACACCCTGAAGGAATTGTAAAGAATTTCCCTGTTTTTTGGTTTTGCTTTTGAAATTCCTTTTTATAGTGGGTTTGAGCTGATTCTCGCTGCCATGTTTATGCCACTCTAGACACACTTGATTCCCTTATGGAGACATATCAATACATAGGTTTTAAGATTCTTACTAGTCAGATATATTCCTCTGTGGGAAATATGGGGTTTTGAGTCTCTTTCACTGAGGAAGGTGTCGGTCTTGTCAATTCCAAAGTTGGTTTTTGAAACGGTCCCTGTGCTTATATCAAACTCTGGTTTTATGCATCACCCCACCTCTCCTTCCCCTTTATGCAGGCATAAGAGTGTTTTCTAAATGTGAGACTCTGTTCTCTTTCCTAACTCAGTTCACGTGTAGCCATGTTTACAGGATCTTCATAATTGATATCTTATGATAAGTTTCTTTTTCTGTGTGACTTATTTCACTTAGAATCATCGTACCTGAATCCACTCACTTTGCTGCTACTGGTCTTATGACATTGATTTCATGGCTGAGGGATATTCCATCGTACGTAAGTACCACAATGTTTTGAACCATTTTTATATTTCCTGGGATATTTAAGGTGTACCCAAGTTGAGGTTCTTGTAGCCAGTGCAGCCCTAAATTTGGAGGTGGCTCTTTCTTATTGATTTTCAGTTTTCCCAAGGTATATTCCCTAGACTGGAAGTGGCCTTGGCTCTGTAGCTCTGTTGTTTACTTGTTTTAGGGAACACAATGCACTCCTCCAGTGAGGCAGTTGGCAATTTACATCCCGCCCATCAGCATAACAAGGCTCCCTGTTCTCCAGGGCCTGTCTTGCCTTTCTGGTTTTTACACATTTTGTGGATGTCCCTTTTGACCGGTGGGAAGTGATACTTCTTTGTAGTGCAGATTTGCATTGCCCGCTTGCTTGCTTGGCCAAAAAGGGCGTATGCGTTTTCTCCTGAATATATTCAGGAGAAAACACATACGCCCTTTTTGGCCAAGTGCACCATTGTCCAAGTTGTGCCCCTCTTCCTGTGCTTTACAGGCAATTCCAACGTACCTCTTGAAATCTGTTTCCTGCTATTTTGCCTCACTTTCAAGTACGCCTCGTTGACTTCCCTCAACAGATTTTTGGACGATAGTTGTCTTTTATCACTCTGCCAGTTTGTGAATTGCTGTGCCCCTGAGCTCCATTTCTCAACTCGTTTTTTGTGAGCTGAACGCAAGTCCAAAATTTTGGATCATGTCCTATACTGGTTCCCGGTGGGTGGCTGAGACTTTGGTTAATTCTTCTTCCTGCCGGGAAATTAGAGTGACATGTGCCCGTCCAAATGCCTAACAGCTACTCTCTCATGGGTTCTCCCTCGTCCCTTCCATCCTCTGCCAAATTGGGAACCTGTGCAAACCAGGAGGTTAAAGGGCCTGTCTCTCCAAGTTGGGAGATTGATAGTAAGGCAGTTGGAAAGTCAAACTGGAGCACCAGGAGAGGGACTATTCGTTGAGTTTTAGAAACCTTTCGTATTCACAGTGTGTCCATTCTCTAGGTTTCCTGTACATGTTATAGCTGTAGTAATATTCCCTTGAACCTGGAGAGTTGGGACCCATGGAATGGGGGCCATGCATTATTGCTTGAAAGGGTCTGCATTTGCTCACCCAATCTCACCAATCCTCTCAGTCCCAAGTGTCCAGCCTTATGCCACATCCAGCTGTCATTGTAGATAGGGTCTTTCCAGGTTTCCTCAGACACCCTGAAGGAATTGTAAAGAATTTCCCTGTTTTTTGGTTTTGCTTTTGAAATTCCTTTTTATAGTGGGTTGAGCTGATTCTCGCTGCCATGTTTATGCCACTCTAGACACACTTGATTCCCTTATGGAGACTTATCAATACATAGGTTTTAAGATTCTTACTAGTCAGATATATTCCTCTGTGGGAAATATGGGGTTTGAGTGTCTTTCACTAAGGAAGGTGTAGGTCTTGTGTATTCCAAAGTTGGTTTTTGAAACGGTCCCTGTGCTTATATCAAACTCTGGTTTTATGCATCACCCCACCTCTCCTTCCCCTTTATGCAGGCATAAGAGTGTTTTCTAAATGTGAGACTCTGTTCTCTTTCCTAACTCAGTTCACGTGTAGCCATGTTTACAGGATCTTCATAAGTGATATCTTATGATAAGTTTCTTTTTCTGTGTGACTTATTTCACTTAGAATCATCGTACCTGAATCCACTCACTTTGCTGCTACTGGTCGTATGACATTGATTTCATGGCTGAGGGATATTCCATCGTACGTAAGTACCACACTGTTTTGAACCATTTTTATATTTCCTGGGATATTTAAGGTGTACCCAAGTTGAGGTTCTTGTAGTCAGTGCAGCCCTAAATTTGGAGGTGGCTCTTTCTTATTGATTTTCAGTTTTCCCAAGGTATATTCCCTAGACTGGAAGTGGCCTTGGCTCTGTAGCTCTGTTGTTTACTTGTTTTAGGGAACACAATGCACTCCTCCAGTGAGGCAGTTGGCAATTTACATCCCGCCCATCAGCATAACAAGGCTCCCAGTTCTCCAGGGCCTGTCTTGCCTTTCTGGTTTTTACACATTTTGTGGATGTCCCTTTTGACCGGTGGGAAGTGATACTTCTTTGTAGTGCAGATTTGCATTGCCCGCTTGCTTGCTTGGCCAAAAAGGGCGTATGCGTTTTCTCCTGAATATATTCAGGAGAAAACGCATACGCCCTTTTTGGCCAAGTGCACCATTGTCCAAGTTGTGCCCCTCTTCCTGTGCTTTACAGGCGATTCCAAGGTACCTCTTGAAATCTGTTTCCTGCTATTTTGCCTCGCTTTCAAGTCCGCCTCGTTGACTTCCCTCAACAGATTTTTGGACGATAGTTGTCCTTTATCACTCTGCCAGTTTGTGAATTGCTGTGCCCCTGAGCTCCATTTCTCAACTCGTTTTTTGTGAGCTGAACGCAAGTCCAAAATTTTGGATCATGTCCTATACTGGTTCCCGGTGGGTGGCTGAGACTTTGGTTAATTCTTCTTCCTGCCGGGAAATTAGAGTGACATGTGCCCGTCCAAATGCCTAACAGCTACTCTCTCATGGGTTCTCCCTCGTCCCTTCCATCCTCTGCCAAATTGGGAACCTGTGCAAACCAGGAGGTTAAAGGGCCTGTCTCTCCAAGTTGGGAGATTGATAGTAAGGCAGTTGGAAAGTCAAACTGGAGCACCAGGAGAGGGACTATTCGTTGAGTTTTAGAAACCTTTCGTATTCACAGTGTGTCCATTCTCTAGGTTTCCTGTACATGTTTTAGCTGTAGTAATATTCCCTTGAACCTGGAGAGTTGGGACCCATGGAATGGGGGCCATGCATTTTTGCTTGAAAGGGTCTGCATTTGCTCACCCAATCTCACCAATCCTCTCAGTCCCAAGTGTCCAGCCTTATGCCACATCCAGCTGTCATTGTAGACAGGGTCTTTCCAGGTTTCCTCAGACACCCTGAAGGAATTGTAAAGAATTTCCCTGTTTTTTGGTTTTGCTTTTGAAATTCCTTTTTATAGTGGGTTTGAGCTGATTCTCGCTGCCATGTTTATGCCACTCTAGACACACTTGATTCCCTTATGGAGTCATATCATTACATAGGTTTTAAGATTCTTACTAGTCAGATATATGCCTCTGCGGGAAATATGGGGTTTTGAGTCTCTTTCACTGAGGAAGGTTTAGGTCTTGTCTATTCCAAAGTTGGTTTTTGGAACGGTCCCTGTGCTTATATCAAACTCTGGTTTTATGCATCACCCCACCTCTCCTTCCCCTTTATGCAGGCATAAGAGTGTTTTCTAAATGTGAGACTCTGTTCTCTTTCCTAACTCAGTTCACGTGTAGCCATGTTTACAGGATCTTCATAATTGATATCTTATGATAAGTTTCTTTTTCTGTGTGACTTATTTCACTTAGAATCATCGTACCTGAATCCACTCACTTTGCTGCTACTGGTCTTATGACATTGATTTCATGGCTGAGGGATATTCCATCGTACGTAAGTACCACAATGTTTTGAACCATTTTTATATTTCCTGGGATATTTAAGGTGTACCCAAGTTGAGGTTCTTGTAGTCAGTGCAGCCCTAAATTTGGAGGTGGCTCTTTCTTATTGATTTTCAGTTTTCCCAAGGTATATTCCCTAGACTGGAAGTGGCCTTGGCTCTGTAGCTCTGTTGTTTACTTGTTTTAGGGAACACAATGCACTCCTCCAGTGAGGCAGTTGGCAGTTTACATCCCGCCCATCAGCATAACAAGGCTCCCAGTTCTCCAGGGCCTGTCTTGCCTTTCTGGTTTTTACACATTTTGTGGATGTCCCTTTTGACCGGTGGGAAGTGATACTTCTTTGTAGTGCAGATTTGCATTGCCCGCTTGCTTGCTTGGCCAAAAAGGGCGTATGCGTTTTCTCCTGAATATATTCAGGAGAAAACGCATACGCCCTTTTTGGCCAAGTGCACCATTGTCCAAGTTGTGCCCCTCTTCCTGTGCTTTACAGGCAATTCCAACGTACCTCTTGAAATCTGATTCCTGCTATTTTGCCTCACTTTCAAGTCTGCCTCGTTGACTTCCCTCAACAGATTTTTGGACGATAGTTGTCCTTTATCACTCTGCCAGTTTGTGAATTGCTGTGCCCCTGAGCTCCATTTCTCAACTCGTTTTTTGTGAGCTGAACGCAAGTCCAAAATTTTGGATCCTGTCCTATACTGGTTCCCGGTGGGTGGCTGAGACTTTGGTTAATTCTTCTTCCTGCCGGGAAATTAGAGTGACATGTTCCCGTCCAAATGCCTAACAGCTACTCTCTCATGGGTTCTCCCTCGTCCCTTCCATCCTCTGCCAAATTGGGAACCTGTGCAAACCAGGAGGTTAAAGGGCCTGTCTCTCCAAGTTGGGAGATTGATAGTAAGGCAGTTGGAAAGTCAAAGTGGAGCACCAGGAGAGGGACTATTCGTTGAGTTTTAGAAACCTTTCGTATTCACAGTGTGTCCATTCTCTAGGTTTCCTGTACATGTTATAGCTATAGTAATATTCCCTTGAACATGGAGAGTTGGGACCCATGGAATGGGGGCCATGCATTATTGCTTGAAAGGGTCTGCATTTGCTCACCCAATCTCACCAATCCTCTCAGTCCCAGGTGTCCTGCCTTATGCCACATCCAGCTGTCATTGTAGATAGGGTCTTTCCAGGTTTCCTCAGACACCCTGAAGGAATTGTAAAGAATTTCCCTGTTTTTTGGTTTTGCTTTTGAAATTCCTTTTTATAGTGCGTTTGAGCTGATTCTCGCTGCCATGTTTATGCCACTCTAGACACACTTGATTCCCTTATGGAGACATATCAATACATAGGTTTTAAGATTCTTACTAGTCAGATATATTCCTCTGTGGGAAATATGGGGTTTTAAGTCTCTTTCACTGAGGAAGGTGTCGGTCTTGTCAATTCCAAAGTTGGTTTTTGAAACGGTCCCTGTGCTTATATCAAACTGTGGTTTTATGCATCACCCCACCTCTCCTTACCCTTTATGCAGGCATAAGAGTGTTTTCTAAATGTGAGACTCTGTTCTCTTTCCTAACTCAGTTCACGTGTAGCCATGTTTACAGGATCTTCATAAGTGATATCTTATGATAAGTTTTATTTTTCTGTGTGACTTATTTCACTTAGAATCATCGTACCTGAATCCACTCACTTTGCTGCTACTGGTCTTATGACATTGATTTCATGGCTGAGGGATATTCCATCGTACGTAAGTACCACAATGTTTTGAACCATTTTTATATTTCCTGGGATATTTAAGGTGTACCCAAGTTGAGGTTCTTGTAGTCAGTGCAGCCCTAAATTTGGAGGTGGCTCTTTCTTATTGATTTTCAGTTTTCCCCAGGTATATTCCCTAGACTGGAAGTGGCCTTGGCTCTGTAGCTCTGTTGTTTACTTGTTTTAGGGAACACAATGCACTCCTCCAGTGAGGCAGTTGGCAATTTACATCCCGCCCATCAGCATAACAAGGCTCCCAGTTCTCCAGGGCCTGTCTTGCCTTTCTGGTTTTTACACATTTTGTGGATGTCCCTTTTGACCGGTGGGAAATGATACTTCTTTGTAGTGCAGATTTGCATTGCCCGCTTACTTGCTTGGCCAAAAATGGGCGTATGCGTTTTCTCCTGAATATATTCAGGAGAAAACGCATACGCCCATTTTTGGCCAAGTGCACCATTGTCCAAGTTGTGCCCCTCTTCCTGTGCTTTACAGGCGATTCCAACGTACCTCTTGAAATCTATTTCCTGCTATTTTGCCTCGCTTTCAAGTCCGCCTCGTTGACTTCCCTCAACAGATTTTTGGACGATAGTTGTCCTTTATCACTCTGCCAGTTTGTGAATTGCTGTGCCCCTGAGCTCCATTTCTCAACTCGTTTTTTGTGAGCTGAACGCAAGTCCAAAATTTTGGATCATGTCCTATACTGGTTCCCGGTTGGTGGCTGAGACTTTGGTTAATTCTTCTTCCTGCCGGGAAATTAGAGTGACATGTGCCCGTCCAAATGCCTAACAGCTACTCTCTCATGGGTTCTCCCTCGTCCCTTCCATCCTCTGCCAAATTGGGAACCTGTGCAAACCAGGAGGTTAAAGGGCCTGTCTCTCCAAGTTGGGAGATTGATAGTAAGGCAGTTGGAAAGTCAAACTGGAGCACCAGGAGAGGGACTATTCGTTGAGTTTTAGAAACCTTTCGTATTCACAGTGTGTCCATTCTCTAGGTTTCCTTTACATGTTATAGCTATAGTAATATCCCCTTGAACATGGAGAGTTGGGACCCATGGAATGGGGGCCATGCATTATTGCTTGAAAGGGTCTGCATTTGCTCACCCAATCTCACCAATCCTCTCAGTCCCAGGTGTCCTGCCTTATGCCACATCCAGCTGTCATTGTAGATAGTGTCTTTCCAGGTTTCCTCAGACACCCTGAAGGAATTGTAAAGAATTTCCCTGTTTTTTGGTTTTGCTTTTGAAATTCATTTTTATAGTGGGTTTGAGCTGATTCTCGCTGCCATGTTTATGCCACTCTAGACACACTTGATTCCCTTATGGAGACATATCAATACATAGGTTTGAAGATTCTTACTAGTCAGATATATTCCTCTGTGGGAAATATGGGGTTTTGAGTCTCTTTCACTGAGGAAGGTGTCGGTCTTGTCAATTCCAAAGTTGGTTTTTGAAACGGTCCCTGTGCTTATATCAAACTCTGGTTTTATGCATCACCCCACCTCTCCTTACCCTTTATGCAGGCATAAGAGTGTTTTCTAAATGTGAGACTCTGTTCTCTTTCCTAACTCAGTTCACGTGTAGCCATGTTTACAGGATCTTCATAAGTGATATCTTATGATAAGTTTTATTTTTCTGTGTGACTTAGTTCACTTAGAAACATCGTACCTGAATCCACTCACTTTGCTGCTAGTGGTCTTATGACATTGATTTCATGGCTGAGGGATATTCCATCGTACGTAAGTACCACAATGTTTTGAACCATTTTTATATTTCCTGGGATATTTAAGGTGTACCCAAGTTGAGGTTCTTGTAGCCAGTGCAGCCCTAAATTTGGAGGTGGCTCTTTCTTATTGATTTTCAGTTTTCCCCAGGTATATTCCCTAGACTGGAAGTGGCCTTGGCTCTGTAGCTCTGTTGTTTACTTGTTTTAGGGAACACAATGCACTCCTCCAGTGAGGCAGTTGGCAATTTACATCCCGCCCATCAGCATAACAAGGCTCCCAGTTCTCCAGGGCCTGTCTTGCCTTTCTGGTTTTTACACATTTTGTGGATGTCCCTTTTGACCGGTGGGAAGTGATACTTCTTTGTAGTGCAGATTTGCATTGCCCGCTTGCTTGCTTGGCCAAAAAGGGTGTATGCGTTTTCTCCTGAATATATTCAGGAGAAAACGCATACGCCCTTTTTGGCCAAGTGCACCATTGTCCAAGTTGTGCCCCTCTTCCTGTGCTTTACAGGCGATTCCAAGGTACCTCTTGAAATCTGTTTCCTGCTATTTTGCCTCGCTTTCAAGTCCGCCTCGTTGACTTCCCTCAACAGATTTTTGGACGATAGTTGTCCTTTATCACTCTGCCAGTTTGTTAATTGCTGTGCCCCTGAGCTCCATTTCTCATGTCGTTTTTTGTGAGCTGAACGCAAGTCCAAAATTTTGGATCATGTCCTATACTGGTTCCCGGTGGGTGGCTGAGACTTTGGTTAATTCTTCTTCCTGCCGGGAAATTAGAGTGACATGTGCCCGTCCAAATGCCTAACAGCTACTCTCTCATGGGTTCTCCCTCGTCCCTTCCATCCTCTGCCAAATTGGGAACCTGTGCAAACCAGGAGGTTAAAGGGCCTGTCTCTCCAAGTTGGGAGATTGATAGTAAGGCAGTTGGAAAGTCAAACTGGAGCACCAGGAGAGGGACTATTCGTTGAGTTTTAGAAACCTTTCGTATTCACAGTGTGTCCATTCTCTAGGTTTCCTGTACATGTTATAGCTGTAGTAATATTCCCTTGAACCTGGAGAGTTGGGACCCATGGAATGGGGGCCATGCATTATTGCTTGAAAGGGTCTGCATTTGCTCACCCAATCTCACCAATCCTCTCAGTCCCAAGTGTCCAGCCTTATGCCACATCCAGCTGTCATTGTAGATAGGGTCTTTCCAGGTTTCCTCAGACACCCTGAAGGAATTGTAAAGAATTTCCCTGTTTTTTTGGTTTTGCTTTTGAAATTCCTTTTTATAGTGGGTTTGAGCTGATTCTCGCTGCCATGTTTATGCCACTCTAGACACACTTGATTCCCTTATGGAGACATATCAATACATAGGTTTTAAGATTCTTACTAGTCAGATATATTCCTCTGTGGGAAATATGGGGTTTTGAGTCTCTTTCACTGAGGAAGGTGTCGGTCTTGTCAATTCCAAAGTTGGTTTTTGAAACGGTCCCTGTGCTTATATCAAACTCTGGTTTTATGCATCACCCCACCTCTCCTTCCCCTTTATGCAGGCATAAGAGTGTTTTCTAAATGTGAGACTCTGTTCTCTTTCCTAACTCAGTTCACGTGTAGCCATGTTTACAGGATCTTCCTAAGTGATATCTTATGATAAGTTTCTTTTTCTGTGTGACTTATTTCACTTAGAATCATCGTACCTGAATCCACTCACTTTGCTGCTACTGGTCTTATGACATTGATTTCATGGCTGAGGGATATTCCATCGTACGTAAGTACCACAATGTTTTGAACCATTTTTATATTTCCTGGCATATTTAAGGTGTACCCAAGTTGAGGTTCTTGTAGTCAGTGCAGCCCTAAATTTGGAGGTGGCTCTTTCTTATTGATTTTCAGTTTTCCCAAGGTATATTCCCTAGACTGGAAGTGGCCTTGGCTCTGTAGCTCTGTTGTTTACTTGTTTTAGGGAACACAATGCACTCCTCCAGTGAGGCAGTTGGCAATTTACATCCCGCCCATCAGCATAACAAGGCTCCCAGTTCTCCAGGGCCTGTCTTGCCTTTCTGGTTTTTACACATTTTGTGGAGGTCCCTTTTGACCGGTGGGAAGTGATACTTCTTTGTAGTGCAGATTTGCATTGCCCGCTTGCTTGCTTGGCCAAAAAGGGCGTATGCGTTTTCTCCTGAATATATTCAGGAGAAAACGCATACGCCCTTTTTGGCCAAGTGCACCATTGTCCAAGTTGTGCCCCTCTTCCTGTGCTTTACAGGCGATTCCAAGGTACCTCTTGAAATCTGTTTCCTGCTATTTTGCCTCGCTTTCAAGTCCGCCTCGTTGACTTCCCTCAACAGATTTTTGGACGATAGTTGTCCTTTATCACTCTGCCAGTTTGTGAATTGCTGTGCCCCTGAGCTCCATTTCTCAACTCGTTTTTTGTGAGCTGAACGCAAGTCCAAAATTTTGGATCGGGTCCTATACTGGTTCCCGGTGGGTGGCTGAGACTTTGGTTAATTCTTCTTCCTTCCGGGAAATTAGAGTGACATGTGCCCGTCCAAATGCCTAACAGCTACTCTCTCATGGGTTCTCCCTCGTCCCTTCCATCCTCTGCCAAATTGGGAACCTGTGCAAACCAGGAGGTTAAAGGGCCTGTCTCTCCAAGTTGGGAGATTGATAGTAAGGCAGTTGGAAAGTCAAACTGGAGCACCAGGAGAGGGACTATTCGTTGAGTTTTAGAAACCTTTCGTATTCACAGTGTGTCTATTCTCTAGGTTTCCTGTACATGTTATAGCTGTAGTAATATTCCCTTGAACCTGGAGAGTTGGGACCCATGGAATGGGGGCCATGCATTATTGCTTGAAAGGGTCTGCATTTGCTCACCCAATCTCACCAATCCTCTCAGTCCCAAGTGTCCAGCCTTATGCCACATCCAGCTGTCATTGTAGACAGGGTCTTTCAAGGTTTCCTCAGACACCCTGAAGGAATTGTAAAGAATTTCCCTGTTTTTTGGTTTTGCTTTTGAAATTCCTTTTTATAGTGGGTTTGAGCTGATTCTCGCTGCCATGTTTATGCCACTCTAGACACACTTGATTCCCTTATGGAGTCATATCAATACATAGGTTTTAAGATTCTTACTAGTCAGATATATTCCTCTGCGGGAAATATGGGGTTTTGAGTCTCTTTCACTGAGGAAGGTGTAGGTCTTGTCTATTCCAAAGTTGGTTTTTGGAACGGTCCCTGTGCTTATATCAAACTCTGGTTTTATGCATCACCCCACCTCTCCTTCCCCTTTATGCAGGCATAAGAGTGTTTTCTAAATGTGAGACTCTGTTCTCTTTCCTAACTCAGTTCACGTGTAGCCATGTTTATAGGATCTTCATAAGTTCTATCTTATGATAAGTTTCTTTTTCTGTGTGATTATTTCACTTAGAATCATCGTACCTGAATCCACTCACTTTGCTGCTACTGGTCTTATGACATTGATTTCATGGCTGAGGGATATTCCATCGTACGTAAGTACCACAATGTTTTGAACCATTTTTATATTTCCTGGCATATTTAAGGTGTACCCAAGTTGAGGTTCTTGTAGCCAGTGCAGCCCTAAATTTGGAGGTGGCTCTTTCTTATTGATTTTCAGTTGTCCCCAGGTATATTCCCTAGACTGGAAGTGGCCTTGGCTCTGTAGCTCTGTTGTTTACTTGTTTTAGGGAACACAATGCACTCCTCCAGTGAGGCAGTTGGCAATTTCCATCCCGCCCATCAGCATAACAAGGCTCCCTGTTCTCCAGGGCCTGTCTTGCCTTTCTGGTTTTTACACATTTTGTGGATGACCCTTTTGACCGGTGGGAAGTGATACTTCTTTGTAGTGCAGATTTGCATTGCCCGCTTGCTTGCTTGGCCAAAAAGGGCGTATGCGTTTTCTCCTGAATATATTCAGGAGAAAACGCATACACCCTTTTTGGCCAAGTGCACCATTGTCCAAGTTGTGCCCCTCATCCTGTGCTTTACAGGCGATTCCAAGGTACCTCTTGAAATCTGTTTCCTGCTATTTTGCCTCGCTTTCAAGTCCGCCTCGTTGACTTCCCTCAACAGATTTTTGGACGATAGTTGTCCTTTATCACTCTGCCAGTTTGTGAATTGCTGTGCCCCTGAGCTCCATTTCTCAACTCGTTTTTTGTGAGCTGAATGCAAGTCCAAAATTTTGGATCATGTCCTCTACTGGTTCCCGGTGGGTGGCTGAGACTTTGGTTAATTCTTCTTCCTGCCGGGAAATTAGAGTGACATGTGCCCGTCCAAATGCCTAACAGCTACTCTCTCATGGGTTCTCCCTCGTCCCTTCCATCCTCTGCCAAATTGGGAACCTGTGCAAACCAGGAGGTTAAAGGGCCTGTCTCTCCAAGTTGGGAGATTGATAGGAAGGCAGATGGAAAGTCAAATTGGAGCACCAGGAGAGGGACTATTCGTTGAGTTTTAGAAACCTTTCGTATTCACAGTGTGTCCATTCTCTAGGTTTCCTGTACATGTTATAGCTGTAGTAATATTCCCTTGAACCTGGAGAGTTGGGACCCATGGAATGGGGGTCATGCATTATTGCTTGAAAGGGTCTGCATTTGCTCACCCAATCTCACCAATCCTCTCAGTCCCAAGTGTCCAGCCTTATGCCACATCCAGCTGTCATTGTAGATAGGGTCTTTCCAGGTTTCCTCAGACACCCTGAAGGAATTGTAAAGAATTTCCCTGTTTTTTGGTTTTGCTTTTGAAATTCCTTTTTATAGTGGGTTTGAGCTGATTCTCGCTACCATGTTTATGCCACTCTAGACACACTTGATTCCCTTATGGAGACATATCAATACATAGGTTTTAAGATTCTTACTAGTCAGATATATTCCTCTGTGGGAAATATGGGGTTTTGAGTCTCTTTCACTGAGGAAGGTGTCGGTCTTGTCAATTCCAAAGTTGGTTTTTGAAACGGTCCCTGTGCTTATATCAAACTCTGGTTTTATGCATCACCCCACCTCTCCTTCCCCTTTATGCAGGCATAAGAGTGTTTTCTAAATGTGAGACTCTGTTCTCTTTCCTAACTCAGTTCACGTGTAGCCATGTTTACAGGATCTTCCTAAGTGATATCTTATGATAAGTTTCTTTTTCTGTGTGACTTATTTCACTTAGAATCATCGTACCTGAATCCACTCACTTTGCTGCTACTGGTCTTATGACATTGATTTCATGGCTGAGGGATATTCCATCGTACGTAAGTACCACAATGTTTTGAACCATTTTTATATTTCCTGGGAAATTTAAGGTGTACCCAAGTTGAGGTTCTTGTAGCCAGTGCAGCCCTAAATTTGGAGGTGGCTCTTTCTTATTGATTTTCAGTTTTCCCCAGGTATATTCCCTAGACTGGAAGTGGCCTTGGCTCTGTAGCTCTGTTGTTTACTTGTTTTAGGGAACACAATGCACTCCTCCAGTGAGGCAGTTGGCAATTTACATCCCGCCCATCAGCATAACAAGGCTCCCTGTTCTCCAGGGCCTGTCTTGCCTTTCTGGTTTTTACACATTTTGTGGATGTCCCTTTTGACCGGTGGGAAGTGATACTTCTTTGTAGTGCAGATTTGCATTGCCCGCTTGCTTGCTTGGCCAAAAAGGGCGTATGCATTTTCTCCTGACTATATTCAGGAGAAAACGCATACGCCCTTTTTGGCCAAGTGCACCATTGTCCAAGTTGTGCCCCTCTTCCTGTGCTTTACAGGCGATTCCAACGTACCTCTTGAAATCTGTTTCCTGCTATTTTGCCTCACTTTCAAGTGCACCTCGTTGACTTCCCTCAACAGAATTTTGGACGATAGTTGTCCTTTATCACTCTGCCAGTTTGTGAATTGCTGTGCCCTTGAGCTCCATTTCTCAACTCGTTTTTTGGGAGCTGAACGCAAGTCCAAAATTTTGGATCATGTCCTATACTGGTTCCCGGTGGGTGGCTGAGACTTTGGTTAATTCTTCTTCCTGCCGGGAAATTAGAGTGACATGTGCCCGTCCAAATGCCTAACAGCTACTCTCTCATGGGTTCTCCCTCTTCCCTTCCATCCTCTGGCAAATTGGGAACCTGTGCAAACCAGGAGGTTAAAGGGCCTGTCTCTCCAAGTTGGGAGATTGATAGTAAGGCAGTTGGAAAGTCAAACTGGAGCACCAGGAGAGGGACTATTCGTTGAGTTTTAGAAACCTTTCGTATTCACAGTGTGTCCATTCTCTAGGTTTCCTGTACATGTTATAGCTGTAGTAATATTCCCTTGAACATGGAGAGTTGGGACCCGTGGAATGGGGGCCATGCATTATTGCTTGAAAAGGTCTGCATTTGCTCACCCAATCTCACCAATCCTCTCAGTCCCAAGTGTCCAGCCTTATGCCACATCCAGCTGTCATTGTAGATAGGGTCTTTCCAGGTTTCCTCAGACACCCTGAAGGAATTGTAAAGAATTTCCCTGTTTTTTGGTTTTGCTTTTGAAATTCCTTTTTATAGTGGGTTTGAGCTGATTCTCGCTGCCATGTTTATGCCACTCTAGACACACTTGATTCCCTTATGGAGTCATATCAATACATAGGTTTTAAGATTCTTACTAGTCAGATATATTCCTCTGCGGGAAATATGGGGTTTTGAGTCTCTTTCACTGAGGAAGGTGTAGGTCTTGTCTATTCCAAAGTTGGTTTTTGGAACGGTCCCTGTGCTTATATCAAACTCTGGTTTTATGCATCACCCCACCTCTCCTTCCCCTTTATGCAGGCATAAGAGTGTTTTCTAAATGTGAGACTCTGTTCTCTTTCCTAACTCAGTTCATGTGTAGCCATGTTTACAGGATCTTCATAAGTGATATCTTATGATAAGTTCCTTTTTCTGTGTGACTTATTTCACTTAGAATCATCGTACCTGAATCCACTCACTTTGCTGCTACTGGTCTTATGACATTGATTTCATGGCTGAGGGATATTCCATCGTACGTAAGTACCACAATGTTTTGAAACATTTTTATATTTCCTGGGATATTTAAGGTGTACCCAAGTTGAGGTTCTTGTAGCCAGTGCAGCCCTAAATTTGGAGGTGGCTCTTTCTTATTGATTTTCAGTTTTCCCAAGGTATATTCCCTAGACTGGAAGTGGCCTTGGCTCTGTAGCTCTGTTGTTTACTTGTTTTCGGGAACACAATGCACTCCTCCAGTGAGGCAGTTGGCAATTTACATCCCGCCCATCAGCATAACAAGGCTCCCAGTTCTCCAGGGCCTGTCTTGCCTTTCTGGTTTTTACACATTTTGTGGATGTCCCTTTTGACCGGTGGGAAGTGATACTTCTTTGTAGTGCAGATTTGCATTGCCCGCTTGCTTGCTTGGCCAAAAAGGGCGTATGCGTTTTCTCCTGAATATATTCAGGAGAAAACGCATACGCCCTTTTTGGCCAAGTGCACCATTGTCCAAGTTGTGCCCCTCTTCCTGTGCTTTACAGGCGATTCCAACGTACCTCTTGAAATCTGTTTCCTGCTATTTTGCCTCGCTTTCAAGTCCGCCTCGTTGACTTCCCTCAACAGATTTTTGGACGATAGTTGTCCTTTATCACTCTGCCAGTTTGTGAATTGCTGTGCCCCTGAGCTCCATTTCTCAACTCGTTTTTTGTGAGCTGAACGCAAGTCCAAAATTTTGGATCATGTCCTATACTGGTTCCCGGTGGGTGGCTGAGACTTTGGTTAATTCTTCTTCCTGCCGGGAAATTAGAGTGACATGTGCCCGTCCAAATGCCTAACAGCTACTCTCTCATGGGTTCTCCCTCATCACTTCCATCCTCTGCCAAATTGGGAACCTGTGCAAACCAGGAGGTTAAAGGGCCTGTCTCTCCAAGTTGGGAGATTGATAGTAAGGCAGTTGGAAAGTCAAACTGGAGCACCAGGAGAGGGACTATTCGTTGAGTTTTAGAAACCTTTCATATTCACAGTGTGTCCATTCTCTAGGTTTCCTGTACATGTTATAGCTGTAGTAATATTCCCTTGAACATGGAGAGTTGGGACCCGTGGAATGGGGGCCATGCATTATTGCTTGAAAAGGTCTGCATTTGCTCACCCAATCTCACCAATCCTCTCAGTCCCAAGTGTCCAGCCTTATGCCACATCCAGCTGTCATTGTAGACAGGGTCTTTCCAGGTTTCCTCAGACACCCTGAAGGAATTGTAAAGAATTTCCCTGTTTTTTGGTTTTGCTTTTGAAATTCCTTTTTATAGTGGGTTTGAGCTGATTCTCGCTGCCATGTTTATGCCACTCTAGACACACTTGATTCCCTTATGGAGTCATATCAATACATAGGTTTTAAGATTCTTACTAGTCAGATATATTCCTCTGCGGGAAATATGGGGTTTTGAGTCTCTTTCACTGAGGAAGGTGTAGGTCTTGTCTATTCCAAAGTTGGTTTTTGGAACGGTCCCTGTGCTTATATCAAACTCTGGTTTTATGCATCACCCCACCTCTCCTTCCCCTTTATGCAGGCATAAGAGTGTTTTCTAAATGTGAGACTCTGTTCTCTTTCCTAACTCAGTTCATGTGTAGCCATGTTTACAGGATCTTCATAAGTGATATCTTATGATAAGTTTCTTTTTCTGTGTGACTTATTTCACTTAGAATCATCGTACCTGAATCCACTCACTTTGCTGCTACTGGTCTTATGACATTGATTCCATGGCTGAGTGATATTCCATCGTACGTAAGTACCACAATGTTTTGAACCATTTTTATATTTCCTGGGATATTTAAGGTGTACCCAAGTTGAGGTTCTTGTAGCCAGTGCAGCCCTAAATTTGGAGGTGGCTCTTTCTTATTGATTTTCAGTTTTCCCAAGGTATATTCCCTAGACTGGAAGTGGCCTTGGCTCTGTAGCTCTGTTGTTTACTTGTTTTAGGGAACACAATGCACTCCTCCAGTGAGGCAGTTGGCAATTTACATCCCGCCCATCAGCATAACAAGGCTCCCAGTTCTCCAGGGCCTGTCTTGCCTTTCTGGTTTTTACACATTTTGTGGATGTCCCTTTTGACCGGTGGGAAGTGATACTTCTTTGTAGTGCAGATTTGCATTGCCCGCTTGCTTGCTTGGCCAAAAAGGGCGTATGCGTTTTCTCCTGAATATATTCAGGAGAAAACGCATACGCCCTTTTTGGCCAAGTGCACCATTGTCCAAGTTGTGCCCCTCTTCCTGTGCTTTACAGGCGATTCCAAGGTACCTCTTGAAATCTGTTTCCTGCTATTTTGCCTCGCTTTCAAGTCCGCCTCGTTGACTTCCCTCAACAGATTTTTGGACGATAGTTGTCCTTTATCATTCTGCCAGTTTGTGAATTGCTGTGCCCCTGAGCTCCATTTCTCAACTCGTTTTTTGTGAGCTGAACGCAAGTCCAAAATTTTGGATCATGTCCTATACTGGTTCCCGGTGGGTGGCTGAGACTTTGGTTAATTCTTCTTCCTGCCGGGAAATTAGAGTGACATGTGCCCGTCCAAATGCCTAACAGCTACTCTCTCATGGGTTCTCCCTCATCACTTCCATCCTCTGCCAAATTGGGAACCTGTGCAAACCAGGAGGTTAAAGGGCCTGTCTCTCCAAGTTGGGAGATTGATAGTAAGGCAGTTGGAAAGTCAAACTGGAGCACCAGGAGAGGGACTATTCGTTGAGTTTTAGAAACCTTTCGTATTCACAGTGTGTCCATTCTCTAGGTTTCCTGTACATGTTATAACTGTAGTAATATTCCCTTGAACATGGAGAGTTGGGACCCGTGGAATGGGGGCCATGCATTATTGCTTGAAAAGGTCTGCATTTGCTCACCCAATCTCACCAATCCTCTCAGTCCCAAGTGTCCAGCCTTATGCCACATCCAGCTGTCATTGTAGACAGGGTCTTTCCAGGTTTCCTCAGACACCCTGAAGGAATTGTAAAGAATTTCCCTGTTTTTTGGTTTTGCTTTTGAAATTCCTTTTTATAGTGGGTTTGAGCTGATTCTCGCTGCCATGTTTATGCCACTCTAGACACACTTGATTCCCTTATGGAGTCATATCAATACATAGGTTTTAAGATTCTTACTAGTCAGATATATTCCTCTGCGGGAAATATGGGGTTTTGAGTCTCTTTCACTGAGGAAGGTGTAGGTCTTGTCTATTCCAAAGTTGGTTTTTGGAACGGTCCCTGTGCTTATATCAAACTCTGGTTTTATGCATCACCCCACCTCTCCTTCCCCTTTATGCAGGCATAAGAGTGTTTTCTAAATGTGAGACTCTGTTCTCTTTCCTAACTCAGTTCATGTGTAGCCATGTTTACAGGATCTTCATAAGTGATATCTTATGATAAGTTTCTTTTTCTGTGTGACTTATTTCACTTAGAATCATCGTACCTGAATCCACTCACTTTGCTGCTACTGGTCTTATGACATTGATTCCATGGCTGAGGGATATTCCATCGTACGTAAGTACCACAATGTTTTGAACCATTTTTATATTTCCTGGGATATTTAAGGTGTACCCAAGTTGAGGTTCTTGTAGCCAGTGCAGCCCTAAATTTGGAGGTGGCTCTTTCTTATTGATTTTCAGTTTTCCCAAGGTGTATTCCCTAGACTGGAAGTGGCCTTGGCTCTGTAGCTCTGTTGTTTACTTGTTTTAGGGAACACAATGCACTCCTCCAGTGAGGCAGTTGGCAATTTACATCCCGCCCATCAGCATAACAAGGCTCCCAGTTCTCCAGGGCCTGTCTTGCCTTTCTGGTTTTTACACATTTTGTGGATGTCCCTTTTGTCCGGTGGGAAGTGATACTTCTTTGTAGTGCAGATTTGCATTGCCCGCTTGCTTGCTTGGCCAAAAAGGGCGTATGCGTTTTCTCCTGAATATATTCAGGAGAAAACGCATACGCCCTTTTTGGCCAAGTGCACCATTGTCCAAGTTGTGCCCCTCTTCCTGTGCTTTACAGGCGATTCCAAGGTACATCTTGAAATCTGTTTCCTGCTATTTTGCCTCGCTTTCAAGTCCGCCTCGTTGACTTCCCTCAACAGATTTTTGGACGATAGTTGTCCTTTATCACTCTGCCAGTTTGTGAATTGCTGTGCCCCTGAGCTCCATTTCTCAACTCGTTTTTTGTGAGCTGAACGCAAGTCCAAAATTTTGGATCATGTCCTATACTGGTTCCCGGTTGGTGGCTGAGACTTTGGTTAATTCTTCTTCCTGCCGGGAAATTAGAGTGACATGTGCCCGTCCAAATGCCTAACAGCTACTCTCTCATGGGTTCTCCCTCATCACTTCCATCCTCTGCCAAATTGGGAACCTGTGCAAACCAGGAGGTTAAAGGGCCTGTCTCTCCAAGTTGGGAGATTGATAGTAAGGCAGTTGGAAAGTCAAACTGGAGCACCAGGAGAGGGACTATTCGTTGAGTTTTAGAAACCTTTCGTATTCACAGTGTGTCCATTCTCTAGGTTTCCTGTACATGTTATAGCTGTAGTAATATTCCCTTGAACCTGGAGAGTTGGGACCCGTGGAATAGGGGCCATGCATTATTGCTTGAAAAGGTCTGCATTTGCTCACCCAATCTCACCAATCCTCTCAGTCCCAAGTGTCCAGCCTTATGCCACATCCAGCTGTCATTGTAGACAGGGTCTTTCCAGGTTTCCTCAGACACCCTGAAGGAATTGTAAAGAATTTCCCTGTTTTTTGGTTTTGCTTTTGAAATTCCTTTTTATAGTGGGTTTGAGCTGATTCTCGCTGCCATGTTTATGCCACTCTAGACACACTTGATTCCCTTATGGAGTCATATCAATACATAGGTTTTAAGATTCTTACTAGTCAGATATATTCCTCTGCGGGAAATATGGGGTTTTGAGTCTCTTTCACTGAGGAAGGTGTAGGTCTTGTCTATTCCAAAGTTGGTTTTTGGAACGGTCCCTGTGCTTATATCAAACTCTGGTTTTATGCATCACCCCACCTCTCCTTCCCCTTTATGCAGGCATAAGAGTGTTTTCTAAATGTGAGACTCTGTTCTCTTTCCTAACTCAGTTCATGTGTAGCCATGTTCACAGGATCTTCATAAGTGATATCTTATGATAAGTTTCTTTTTCTGTGTGACTTATTTCACTTAGAATCATCGTACCTGAATCCACTCACTTTGCTGCTACTGGTCTTATGACATTGATTCCATGGCTGAGGGATATTCCATCGTACGTAAGTACCACAATGTTTTGAACCATTTTTATATTTCCTGGGATATTTAAGGTGTACCCAAGTTGAGGTTCTTGTAGCCAGTGCAGCCCTAAATTTGGAGGTGGCTCTTTCTTATTGATTTTCAGTTTTCCCAAGGTATATTCCCTAGACTGGAAGTGGCCTTGGCTCTGTAGCTCTGTTGTTTACTTGTTTTAGGGAACACAATGCACTCCTCCAGTGAGGCAGTTGGCAATTGACATCCCGCCCATCAGCATAACAAGGCTCCCAGTTCTCCAGGGCCTGTCTTGCCTTTCTGGTTTTTACACATTTTGTGGATGTCCCTTTTGACCGGTGGGAAGTGATACTTCTTTGTAGTGCAGATTTGCATTGCCCGCTTGCTTGCTTGGCCAAAAAGGGCGTATGCGTTTTCTCCTGAATATATTCAGGAGAAAACGCATACGCCCTTTTTGGCCAAGTGCACCATTGTCCAAGTTGTGCCCCTCTTCCTGTGCTTTACAGGCAATTCCAAGGTACCTCTTGAAATCTGTTTCCTGCTATTTTGCCTCACTTTCAAGTCCGCCTCGTTGACTTCCCTCAACAGATTTTTGGACGATAGTTGTCCTTTATCACTCTGCCAGTTTGTGAATTGCTGTGCCCCTGAGCTCCATTTCTCAACTCGTTTTTTGTGAGCTGAACGCAAGTCCAAAATTTTGGATCATGTCCTATACTGGTTCCCGGTGGGTGGCTGAGACTTTGGTTAATTCTTCTTCCTGCCGGGAAATTAGAGTGACATGTGCCCGTCCAAATGCCTAACAGCTACTCTCTCATGGGTTCTCCCTCGTCCCTTCCATCCTCTGCCAAATTGGGAACCTGTGCAAACCAGGAGGTTAAAGGGCCTGTCTCTCCAAGTTGGGAGATTGATAGTAAGGCAGTTGGAAAGTCAAACTGGAGCACCAGGAGAGGGACTATTCGTTGAGTTTTAGAAACCTTTCGTATTCACAGTGTGTCCATTCTCTAGGTTTCCTGTACATGTTATAGCTGTAGTAATATTCCCTTGAACCTGGAGAGTTGGGACCCATGGAATGGGGGCCATGCATTATTGCTTGAAAGGGTCTGCATTTGCTCACCCAATCTCACCAATCCTCTCAGTCCCAAGTGTCCAGCCTTATGCCACATCCAGCTGTCATTGTAGATAGGGTCTTTCCAGGTTTCCTCAGACACCCTGAAGGAATTGTAAAGAATTTCCCTGTTTTTTGGTTTTGCTATTGAAATTCCTTTTTATAGTGGGTTTGAGCTGATTCTCGCTGCCATGTTTATGCCACTCTAGACACACTTGATTCCCTTATGGAGACATATCAATACATAGGTTTTAAGATTCTTACTAGTCAGATATATTCCTCTGAGGGAAATATGGGGTTTTGAGTCTCTTTCACTGAGGAAGGTTTAGGTCTTGTCTATTCCAAAGTTGGTTTTTGGAACGGTCCCTTTGCTTATATCAAACTCTGGTTTTATTCATCACCCCACCTCTCCATCCCCTTTATGCAGGCATAAGAGTGTTTTCTAAATGTGAGACTCTGTTCTCTTTCCTAATTCAGTTCACGTGTAGCCATGTTTACAGGATCTTCATAAGTGATATCTTATGATAAGTTCCTTTTTCTGTGTGACTTATTTCACTTAGAATCATCGTACCTGAATCCACTCACTTTGCTGCTACTGGTCTTATGACATTGATTTCATGGCTGAGGGATATTCCATCGTACGTAAGTACCACAATGTTTTGAACCATTTTTATGTTTCCTGGGATATTTAAGGTGTACCCAAGTTGAGGTTCTTTTAGCCAGTGCAGCCCTAAATATGGAGGTGGCTGTTTCTTATTGATTTTCAGTTTTCCCAAGGTATATTCCCTAGACTGGAAGTGGCCTTGGCTCTGTAGCTCTGTTGTTTACTTGTTTTAGGGAACACAATGCACTCCTCCAGTGAGGCAGTTGGCAATTTACATCCCGCCCATCAGCATAACAAGGCTCCCTGTTCTCCAGAGCCTGTCTTGCCTTTCTGGTTTTTACACATTTTGTGGATGTCCCTTTTGACCGGTGGTAAATGATACTTCTTTGTAGTGCAGATTTGCATTACCCCCTTGCTTGCTTGGCCAAAAAGGGCGTATGCGTTTTCTCCTGAATATATTCAGGAGAAAACGCATACGCCCTTTTTGGCCAAGTGCATCATTGTCCAAGTTGTGCCCCTCTTCCTGTGCTTTACAGGCGATTCCAAGGTACCTCTTGAAATCTGTTTCCTGCTATTTTGCCTCGCTTTCAAGTCCGCCTCGTTGACTTCCCTCAACAGATTTTTGGACGATAGTTGTCCTTTATCACTCTGCCAGTTTGTGAATTGCTGTGCCCCTGAGCTCCATTTCTCAACTCGTTTTTTGTGAGCTGAACGCAAGTCCAAAATTTTGGATCATGTCCTATACTGGTTCCCGGTGGGTGTCTGAGACTTTGGTTAATTCTTCTTCCTGCCGGGAAATTAGAGTGACATGTGCCCGTCCAAATGCCTAACAGCTACTCTCTCATGGGTTCTCCCTCGTCCCTTCCATCCTCTGCCAAATTGGGAACCTGTGCAAACCAGGAGGTTAAAGGGCCTGTCTCTCCAAGTTGGGAGATTGATAGTAAGGCAGTTGGAATGTCAAACTGGAGCACCAGGAGAGGGACTATTCGTTGAGTTTTAGAAACCTTTCGTATTCACAGTGTGTCCATTCTCTAGGTTTCCTGTACATGTTAGAGCTGTAGTAATATTCCCTTGAACCTGGAGAGTTGGGACCCATGGAATGGGGGCCATGCATTATTGCTTGAAAGGGTCTGCATTTGCTCACCCAATCTCACCAATCCTCTCAGTCCCAAGTGTCCAGCCTTATGCCACATCCAGCTGTCATTGTAGATAGGGTCTTTCCAGGTTTCCTCAGACACCCTGAAGGAATTGTAAAGAATTTCCCTGTTTTTTGGTTTTGCTTTTGAAATTCCTTTTTATAGTGGGTTTGAGCTGATTCTCGCTGCCATGTTTATGCCACTCTAGACACACTTGATTCCCATATGGAGACATATCAATACATAGGTTTTAAGATTCTTACTAGTCAGATATATTCCTCTGCGGGAAATATGGGGTTTTGAGTCTCTTTCACTGAGGAAGGTGTAGGTCTTGTCTATTCCAAAGTTGGTTTTTGAACGGTCCCTGTGCTTATATCAAACTCTGGTTTTATGCATCACCCCACCTCT
Organism: Mesoplodon densirostris; assembly: GCF_025265405.1. NCBI lineage: Eukaryota > Metazoa > Chordata > Mammalia > Artiodactyla > Ziphiidae > Mesoplodon > Mesoplodon densirostris. The sequence goes on along the minus strand of NW_026778199.1, from coordinate 4,552,518 downwards.
CCTTCCCCTTTATGCAGGCATAAGAGTGTTTTCTAAATGTGAGGCTCTGTTCTCTTTCCTAACTCAGTTCACGTGTAGCCATGTTTACAGGATCTTCATAAGTGATATCTTATGATAAGTTTCTTTTTCTGTGTGACTTATTTCACTTAGAATCATCGTACCTGAATCCACTCACTTTGCTGCTACTGGTCTTATGACATTGATTTCATGGCTGAGGGATATTCCATCGTACGTAAGTACCACAATGTTTTGAACCATTTTTATATTTCCTGGGATATTTAAGGTGTACCCAAGTTGAGGTTCTTGTAGCCAGTGCAGACCTAAATTTGGAGGTGGCTCTTTCTTATTGATTTTCAGTTTTCCCAAGGTATATTCCCTAGACTGGAAGTGGCCTTGGCTCTGTAGCTCTGTTGTTTACTTGTTTTAGGGAACACAATGCACTCCTCCAGTGAGGCAGTTGGCAATTTACATCCCGCCCATCAGCATAACAAGGCTCCCAGTTCTCCAGGGCCTGTCTTGCCTTTCTGGTTTTTACACATTTTGTGGATGTCCCTTTTGACCGGTGGGAAATGATACTTCTTTGTAGTGCAGATTTGCATTGCCCGCTTACTTGCTTGGCCAAAAAGGGCGTATGCGTTTTCTCCTGAATATATTCAGGAGAAAACGCATACGCCCATTTTTGGCCAAGTGCACCATTGTCCAAGTTGTGCCCCTCTTCCTGTGCTTTACAGGCGATTCCAACGTACCTCTTGAAATCTATTTCCTGCTATTTTGCCTCGCTTTCAAGTCCGCCTCGTTGACTTCCCTCAACAGATTTTTGGACGATAGTTGTCCTTTATCACTCTGCCAGTTTGTGAATTGCTGTGCCCCTGAGCTCCATTTCTCAACTCGTTTTTTGTGAGCTGAACGCAAGTCCAAAATTTTGGATCATGTCCTATACTGGTTCCCGGTGGGTGGCTGAGACTTTGGTTAATTCTTCTTCCTGCCGGGAAATTAGAGTGACATGTGCCCGTCCAAATGCCTAACAGCTACTCTGTCATGGGTTCTCCCTCGTCCCTTCCATCCTCTGCCAAATTGGGAACCTGTGCAAACCAGGAGGTTAAAGGGCCTGTCTCTCCAAGTTGGGAGATTGATAGTAAGGCAGTTGGAAAGTCAAACTGGAGCACCAGGAGAGGGACTATTCGTTGAGTTTTAGAAACCTTTCGTATTCACAGTGTGTACATTCTCTAGGTTTCCTGTACATGTTATAGCTGTAGTAATATTCCCTTGAACATGGAGAGTTGGGACCCATGGAATGGGGGCCATGCATTATTGCTTGAAAGGGTCTGCATTTGCTCACCCAATCTCACCAATCCTCTCAGTCCCAAGTGTCCAGCCTTATGCCACATCCAGCTGTCATTATAGATAGGGTCTTTCCAGGTTTCCTCAGACACCCTGAAGGAAATGTAAAGAATTTCCCTGTTTTTTGGTTTTGCTTTTGAAATTCCTTTTTATAGTGGGTTTGAGCTGATTCTCGCTGCCATGTTTATGCCACTCTAGACACACTTGATTCCCTTATGGAGTCATATCAATACATAGGTTTTAAGATTCTTACTAGTCAGATATATTCCTCTGCGGGAAATATGGGGTTTTGAGTCTCTTTCACTGAGGAAGGTGTAGGTCTTGTCTATTCCAAAGTTGGTTTTTGGAACGGTACCTGTGCTTATATCAAACTCTGGTTTTATGCATCACCCCACCTCTCCTTCCCCTTTATGCAGGCATAAGAGTGTTTTCTAAATGTGAGACTCTGTTCTCTTTCCTAACTCAGTTCACGTGTAGCCATGTTTACAGGATCTTCATAAGTGATATCTTATAATAAGTTTCTTTTTCTGTGTGACTTATTTCACTTAGAATCATCGTACCTGAATCCACTCACTTTGCTGCTACTGGTCTTATGACATTGATTTCATGGCTGAGGGATATTCCATCGTACGTAAGTACCACAATGTTTTGAACCATTTTTATATTTCCTGGGATATTTAAGGTGTACCCAAGTTGAGGTTCTTGTAGTCAGTGCAGCCCTAAATTTGGAGGTGGCTCTTTCTTATTGATTTTCAGTTTTCCCAAGGTATATTCCCTAGACTGGAAGTGGCCTTGGCTCTGTAGCTCTGTTGTTTACTTGTTTTAGGGAACACAATGCACTCCTCCAGTGAGGCAGTTGGCAGTTTACATCCCGCCCATCAGCATAACAAGGCTCCCAGTTCTCCAGGGCCTGTCTTGCCTTTCTGGTTTTTACACATTTTGTGGATGTCCCTTTTGACCGGTGGGAAGTGATACTTCTTTGTAGTGCAGATTTGCATTGCCCGCTTGCTTGCTTGGCCAAAAAGGGCGTATGCGTTTTCTCCTGAATATATTCAGGAGAAAACGCATACGCCCCTTTTGGCCAAGTGCACCATTGTCCAAGTTGTGCCCCTCTTCCTGTGGTTTACAGGCGATTCCAAGGTACCTCTTGAAATCTGTTTCCTGCTATTTTGCCTCACTTTCAAGTCCGCCGCGTTGACTTCCCTCAACAGATTTTTGGACGATAGTTGTCCTTTATCACTCTGCCAGTTTGTGAATTGCTGTGCCCCTGAGCTCCATTTCTCAACTCGTTTTTTGTGAGCTGAACGCAAGTCCAAAATTTTGGATCATGTCCTATACTGGTTCCCGGTGGGTGGCTGAGACTTTGGTTAATTCTTCTTCCTGCCGGGAAATTAGAGTGACATGTGCCCGTCCAAATGCCTAACAGCTACTCTCTCATGGGTTCTCCCTCGTCCCTTCCATCCTCTGCCAAATTGGGAACCTGTGCAAACCAGGAGGTTAAAGGGCCTGTCTCTCCAAGTTGGGAGATTGATAGTAAGGCAGTTGGAAAGTCAAACTGGAGCACCAGGAGAGGGACTATTCGTTGAGTTTTAGAAACCTTTCGTATTCACAGTGTGTCCATTCTCTAGGTTTCCTGTACATGTTAGAGCTGTAGTAATATTCCCTTGAACCTGGAGAGTTGGGACCCATGGAATGGGGGTCATGCATTATTGCTTGAAAGGGTCTGCATTTGCTCACCCAATCTCACCAATCCTCTCAGTCCCAAGTGTCCAGCCTTATGCCACATCCAGCTGTCATTGTAGACAGGGTCTTTCCAGGTTTCCTCAGACACCCTGAAGGAATTGTAAAGAATTTCCCTGTTTTTTGGTTTTGCTTTTGAAATTCCTTTTTATAGTGGGTTTGAGCTGATTCTCGCTGCCATGTTTATGCCACTCTAGACACACTTGATTCCCTTATGGAGACATATCAATACATAGGTTTTAAGATTCTTACTACTCAGATATATTCCTCTGCGGGAAATATGGGGTTTTGAGTCTCTTTCACTGAGGAAGGTGTAGGTCTTGTCTATTCCAAAGTTGGTTTTTGGAACGGTCCCTGTGCTTATATCAAACTCTGGTTTTATGCATCACCCCACCTCTCCTTCCCCTTTATGCAGGCATAAGAGTGTTTTCTAAATGTGAGGCTCTGTTCTCTTTCCTAACTCAGTTCACGTGTAGCCATGTTTACAGGATCTTCATAAGTGATATCTTATGATAAGTTTCTTTTTCTGTGTGACTTATTTCACTTAGAATCATCGTACCTGAATCCACTCACTTTGCTGCTACTGGTCTTATGACATTGATTTCATGGCTGAGGGATATTCCATCGTACGTAAGTACCACAATGTTTTGAACCATTTTTATATTTCCTGGGATATTTAAGGTGTACCCTAGTTGAGGTTCTTGTAGTCAGTGCAGCCCTAAATTTGGAGGTGGCTCTTTCTTATTGATTTTCAGTTTTCCCAAGGTATATTCCCTAGACTGGAAGTGGCCTTGGCTCTGTAGCTCTGTTGTTTACTTGTTTTAGGGAACACAATGCACTCCTCCAGTGAGGCAGTTGGCAGTTTACATCCCGCCCATCAGCATAACAGGGCTCCCAGTTCTCCAGGGCCTGTCTTGCCTTTCTGGTTTTTACACATTTTGTGGATGTCCCTTTTGACCGGTGGGAAGTGATACTTCTTTGTAGTGCAGATTTGCATTGCCCGCTTGCTTGCTTGGCCAAAAAGGGCGTATGCGTTTTCTCCTGAATATATTCAGGAGAAAACGCATACACCCTTTTTGGCCAAGTGCACCATTGTCCAAGTTGTGCCCCTCTTCCTGTGCTTTACAGGCGATTCCAAGGTACCTCTTGAAATCTGTTTCCTGCTATTTTGCCTCGCTTTCAAGTCCGCCTCGTTGACTTCCCTCAACAGATTTTTGGACGATAGTTGTCCTTTATCACTCTGCCAGTTTGTGAATTGCTGTGCCCCTGAGCTCCATTTCTCAACTCGTTTTTTGTGAGCTGAACGCAAGTCCAAAATTTTGGATCATGTCCTATACTGGTTCCCGGTGGGTGGCTGAGACTTTGGTTAATTCTTCTTCCTGCCGGGAAATTAGAGTGACATGTGCCCGTCCAAATGCCTAACAGCTACTCTCTCATGGGTTCTCCCTCGTCCCTTCCATCCTCTGCCAAATTATTAACCTGTGACCAGGAGGTTAAAGGGCCTGTCTCTCCAAGTTGGGAGATTGATAGTAAGGCAGTTGGAAAGTCAAACTGGAGCACCAGGAGAGGGACTATTCGTTGAGTTTTAGAAACCTTTCGTATTCACAGTGTGTCCATTCTCTAGGTTTCCTGTACATGTTATAGCTGTAGTAATATTCCCTTGAACCTGGAGAGTTGGGACCCATGGAATGGGGGCCATGCATTATTGCTTGAAAGGGTCTGCATTTGCTCACCCAATCTCACCAATCCTCTCAGTCCCAAGTGTCCAGCCTTATGCCACATCCAGCTGTCATTGTAGATAGGGTCTTTCCAGGTTTCCTCAGACACCCTGAAGGAATTGTAAAGAATTTCCCTGTTTTTTGGTTTTGCTTTTGAAATTCCTTTTTATAGTGGGTTTGAGCTGATTCTCGCTGCCATGTTTATGCCACTCTAGACACACTTGATTCCCTTATGGAGACATATCAATACATAGGTTTTAAGGTTCTTACTAGTCAGATATATTCCTCTGTGGGAAATATGGGGTTTTGAGTCTCTTTCACTGAGGAAGGTGTCGGTCTTGTCAATTCCAAAGTTGGTTTTTGAAACGGTCCCTGTGCTTATATCAAACTCTGGTTTTATGCATCACCCCACCTCTCCTTCCCCTTTATGCGGGCATAAGAGTGTTTTCTAAATGTGAGACTCTGTTCTCTTTCCTAACTCAGTTCACGTGTAGCCAAGTTTACAGGATCTTCATAAGTGATATCTTATGATAAGTTTCTTTTTCTGTGTGACTTATTTCACTTAGAATCATCGTACCTGAATCCACTCACTTTGCTGCTTCTGGTCTTATGACATTGATTTCATGGCTGAGGGATATTCCATCGTACGTAAGTACCACAATGTTTTGATCCATTTTTATATTTCCTGGGATATTTAAGGTGTACCCAAGTTGAGGTTCTTGTAGTCAGTGCAGCCCTAAATTTGGAGGTGGCTCTTTCTTATTGATTTTCAGTTTTCCCAAGGTATATTCCCTAGACTGGAAGTGGCCTTGGCTCTGTAGCTCTGTTGTTTACTTGTTTTAGGGAACACAATGCACTCCTCCAGTGAGGCAGTTGGCAATTTACATCCCGCCCATCAGCATAACAAGGCTCCCAGTTCTCCAGGGCCTGTCTTGCCTTTCTGGTTTTTACACATTTTGTGGATGTCCCTTTTGACCAGTGGGAAGTGATACTTCTTTGTAGTGCAGATTTGCATTGCCCGCTTGCTTGCTTGGCCAAAAAGGGCGTATGTGTTTTCTCCTGAATATATTCAGGAGAAAACGCATACGCCCTTTTTGGCCAAGTGCACCATTGTCCAAGTTGTGCCCCTCTTCCTGTGCTTTACAGGCGATTCCAACGTACCTCTTGAAATCTGTTTCCTGCTATTTTGCCTCACTTTCAAGTCCGCCTCGTTGACTTCCCTCAACAGATTTTTGGATGATAGTTGTCCTTTATCACTCTGCCAGTTTGTGAATTGCTGTGCCCCTGAGCTCCATTTCTCAACTCGTTTTTTGTGAGCTGAACGCAAGTCCAAAATTTTGGATCATGTCCTATACTGGTTCCCGGTGGGTGTCTGAGACTTTGGTTAATTCTTCTTCCTGCCGGGAAATTAGAGTGACATGTGCCCGTCTAAATGCCTAACAGCTACTCTCTCATGGGTTCTCCCTCGTCCCTTCCATCCTCTGCCAAATTGGGAACCTGTGCAAACCAGGAGGTTAAAGGGCCTGTCTCTCCAAGTTGGGAGATTGATAGTAAGGCAGTTGGAAAGTCAAACTGGAGCACCAGGAGAGGGACTATTCGTTGAGTTTTAGAAACCTTTCGTATTCACAGTGTGTCCATTCTCTAGGTTTCCTGTACATGTTATAGCTGTAGTAATATTCCCTTGAACCTGGAGAGTTGGGACCCATGGAATGGGGGCCATGCATTATTGCTTGAAAGGGTCTGCATTTGCTCACCCAATCTCACCAATCCTCTCAGTCCCAAGTGTCCAGCCTTATGCCACATCCAGCTGTCATTGTAGATAGGGTCTTTCCAGGTTTCCTCAGACACCCTGAAGGAAATGTAAAGAATTTCCCTGTTTTTTGGTTTTGCTTTTGAAATTCCTTTTTATAGTGGGTTTAAGCTGATTCTCGCTGCCATGTTTATGCCACTCTAGACACACTTGATTCCCTTATGGAGTCATATCAATACATAGGTTTTAAGATTCTTACTAGTCAGATATATTCCTCTGCGGGAAATATGGGGTTTTGAGTCTCTTTCACTGAGGAAGGTGTAGGTCTTGTCTATTCCAAAGTTGGTTTTTGGAACGGTCCCTGTGCTTATATCAAACTCTGGTTTTATGCATCACCCCACCTCTCCTTCCCCTTTATGCAGGCATAAGAGTGTTTTCTAAATGTGAGACTCTGTTCTCTTTCCTAACTCAGTTCACGTGTAGCCATGTTTACAGGATCTTCATAAGTGATATCTTATAATAAGTTTCTTTTTCTGTGTGACTTATTTCATTTAGAATCATCGTACCTGAATCCACTCACTTTGCTGCTACTGGTCTTATGACATTGATTTCATGGCTGAGGGATATTCCATCGTACGTAAGTACCACAATGTTTTGAACCATTTTTATATTTCCTGGGATATTTAAGGTGTACCCAAGTTGAGGTTCTTGTAGTCAGTGCAGCCCTAAATTTGGAGGTGGCTCTTTCTTATTGATTTTCAGTTTTCCCAAGGTATATTCCCTAGACTGGAAGTGGCCTTGGCTCTGTAGCTCTGTTGTTTACTTGTTTTAGGGAACACAATGCACTCCTCCAGTGAGGCAGTTGGCAGTTTACATCCCGCCCATCAGCATAACAAGGCTCCCAGTTCTCCAGGGCCTGTCTTGCCTTTCTGGTTTTTACACATTTTGTGGATGTCCCTTTTGACCGGTGGGAAGTGATACTTCTTTGTAGTGCAGATTTGCATTGCCCGCTTGCTTGCTTGGCCAAAAAGGGCGTATGCGTTTTCTCCTGAATATATTCAGGAGAAAACGCATACGCCCTTTTTGGCCAAGTGCACCATTGTCCAAGTTGTGCCCCTCTTCCTGTGGTTCACAGGCGATTCCAAGGTACCTCTTGAAATCTGTTTCCTGCTATTTTGCCTCACTTTCAAGTCCGCCTCGTTGACTTCCCTCAACAGATTTTTGGACGATAGTTGTCCTTTATCACTCTGCCAGTTTGTGAATTGCTGTGCCCCTGAGCTCCATTTCTCAACTCGTTTTTTGTGAGCTGAACGCAAGTCCAAAATTTTGGATCATGTCCTATACTGGTTCCCGGTGGGTGGCTGAGACTTTGGTTAATTCTTCTTCCTGCCGGGAAATTAGAGTGACATGTGCCCGTCCAAATGCCTAACAGCTACTCTCTCATGGGTTCTCCCTCGTCCCTTCCATCCTCTGCCAAATTGGGAACCTGTGCAAACCAGGAGGTTAAAGGGCCTGTCTCTCCAAGTTGGGAGATTGATAGTAAGGCGGTTGGAAAGTCAAACTGGAGCACCAGGAGAGGGACTATTCGTTGAGTTTTAGAAACCTTTCGTATTCACAGTGTGTCCATTCTCTAGGTTTCCTGTACATGTTAGAGCTGTAGTAATATTCCCTTGAACCTGGAGAGTTGGGACCCATGGAATGGGGGCCATGCATTATTGCTTGAAAGGGTCTGCATTTGCTCACCCAATCTCACCAATCCTCTCAGTCCCAAGTGTCCAGCCTTATGCCACATCCAGCTGTCATTGTAGATAGGGTCTTTCCAGGTTTCCTCAGACACCCTGAAGGAATTGTAAAGAATTTCCCTGTTTTTTGGTTTTGCTTTTGAAATTCCTTTTTATAGTGGGTTTGAGCTGATTCTCGCTGCCATGTTTATGCCACTCTAGACACACTTGATTCCCTTATGGAGACATATCAATACATAGGTTTTAAGGTTCTTACTAGTCAGATATATTCCTCTGTGGGAAATATGGGGTTTTGAGTCTCTTTCACTGAGGAAGGTGTCGGTCTTGTCAATTCCAAAGTTGGTTTTTGAAACGGTCCCTGTGCTTATATCAAACTCTGGTTTTATGCATCACCCCACCTCTCCTTCCCCTTTATGCGGGCATAAGAGTGTTTTCTAAATGTGAGACTCTGTTCTCTTTCCTAACTCAGTTCACGTGTAGCCAAGTTTACAGGATCTTCATAAGTGATATCTTATGATAAGTTTCTTTTTCTGTGTGACTTATTTCACTTAGAATCATCGTACCTGAATCCACTCACTTTGCTGCTTCTGGTCTTATGACATTGATTTCATCGCTGAGGGATATTCCATCGTACGTAAGTACCACAATGTTTTGAACCATTTTTATATTTCCTGGGATATTTAAGGTGTACCCAAGTTGAGGTTCTTGTAGTCAGTGCAGCCCTAAATTTGGAGGTGGCTCTTTCTTATTGATTTTCAGTTTTCCCAAGGTATATTCCCTAGACTGGAAGTGGCCTTGGCTCTGTAGCTCTGTTGTTTACTTGTTTTAGGGAACACAATGCACTCCTCCAGTGAGGCAGTTGGCAGTTTACATCCCGCCCATCAGCATAACAAGGCTCCCAGTTCTCCAGGGCCTGTCTTGCCTTTCTGGTTTTTACACATTTTGTGGATGTCCCTTTTGACCGGTGGGAAGTGATACTTCTTTGTAGTGCAGATTTGCATTGCCCGCTTGCTTGCTTGGCCAAAAAGGGCGTATGCGTTTTCTCCTGAATATATTCAGGAGAAAACGCATACGCCCTTTTTGGCCAAGTGCACCATTGTCCAAGTTGTGCCCCTCTTCCTGTGGTTCACAGGCGATTCCAAGGTACCTCTTGAAATCTGTTTCCTGCTATTTTGCCTCACTTTCAAGTCCGCCTCGTTGACTTCCCTCAACAGATTTTTGGACGATAGTTGTCCTTTATCACTCTGCCAGTTTGTGAATTGCTGTGCCCCTGAGCTCCATTTCTCAACTCGTTTTTTGTGAGCTGAACGCAAGTCCAAAATTTTGGATCATGTCCTATACTGGTTCCCGGTGGGTGGCTGAGACTTTGGTTAATTCTTCTTCCTGCCGGGAAATTAGAGTGACATGTGCCCGTCCAAATGCCTAACAGCTACTCTCTCATGGGTTCTCCCTCGTCCCTTCCATCCTCTGCCAAATTGGGAACCTGTGCAAACCAGGAGGTTAAAGGGCCTGTCTCTCCAAGTTGGGAGATTGATAGTAAGGCGGTTGGAAAGTCAAACTGGAGCACCAGGAGAGGGACTATTCGTTGAGTTTTAGAAACCTTTCGTATTCACAGTGTGTCCATTCTCTAGGTTTCCTGTACATGTTAGAGCTGTAGTAATATTCCCTTGAACCTGGAGAGTTGGGACCCATGGAATGGGGGCCATGCATTATTGCTTGAAAGGGTCTGCATTTGCTCACCCAATCTCACCAATCCTCTCAGTCCCAAGTGTCCAGCCTTATGCCACATCCAGCTGTCATTGTAGATAGGGTCTTTCCAGGTTTCCTCAGACACCCTGAAGGAATTGTAAAGAATTTCCCTGTTTTTTGGTTTTGCTTTTGAAATTCCTTTTTATAGTGGGTTTGAGCTGATTCTCGCTGCCATGTTTATGCCACTCTAGACACACTTGATTCCCTTATGGAGACATATCAATACATAGGTTTTAAGGTTCTTACTAGTCAGATATATTCCTCTGTGGGAAATATGGGGTTTTGAGTCTCTTTCACTGAGGAAGGTGTCGGTCTTGTCAATTCCAAAGTTGGTTTTTGAAACGGTCCCTGTGCTTATATCAAACTCTGGTTTTATGCATCACCCCACCTCTCCTTCCCCTTTATGCGGGCATAAGAGTGTTTTCTAAATGTGAGACTCTGTTCTCTTTCCTAACTCAGTTCACGTGTAGCCAAGTTTACAGGATCTTCATAAGTGATATCTTATGATAAGTTTCTTTTTCTGTGTGACTTATTTCACTTAGAATCATCGTACCTGAATCCACTCACTTTGCTGCTTCTGGTCTTATGACATTGATTTCATCGCTGAGGGATATTCCATCGTACGTAAGTACCACAATGTTTTGAACCATTTTTATATTTCCTGGGATATTTAAGGTGTACCCAAGTTGAGGTTCTTGTAGTCAGTGCAGCCCTAAATTTGGAGGTGGCTCTTTCTTATTGATTTTCAGTTTTCCCAAGGTATATCCCCTAGACTGGAAGTGGCCTTGGCTCTGTAGCTCTGTTGTTTACTTGTTTTAGGGAACACAATGCACTCCTCCAGTGAGGCAGTTGGCAATTTACATCCCGCCCATCAGCATAACAAGGCTCCCAATTCTCCAGGGCCTGTCTTGCCTTTCTGGTTTTTACACATTTTGTGGATGTCCCTTTTGACCAGTGGGAAGTGATACTTCTTTGTAGTGCAGATTTGCATTGCCCGCTTGCTTGCTTGGCCAAAAAGGGCGTATGTGTTTTCTCCTGAATATATTCAGGAGAAAACGCATACGCCCTTTTTGGCCAAGTGCACCATTGTCCAAGTTGTGCCCCTCTTCCTGTGCTTTACAGGCGATTCCAACGTACCTCTTGAAATCTGTTTCCTGCTATTTTGCCTCACTTTCAAGTCCGCCTCGTTGACTTCCCTCAACAGATTTTTGGACGATAGTTGTCCTTTATCACTCTGCCAGTTTGTGAATTGCTGTGCCCCTGAGCTCCATTTCTCAACTCGTTTTTTGTGAGCTGAACGCAAGTCCAAAATTTTGGATCATGTCCTATACTGATTCCCGGTGGGTGGCTGAGACTTTGGTTAATTCTTCTTCCTGCCGGGAAATTAGAGTGACATGTGCCCGTCCAAATGCCTAACAGCTACTCTCTCATGGGTTCTCCCTCGTCCCTTCCATCCTCTGCCAAATTGGGAACCTGTGCAAACCAGGAGGTTAAAGGGCCTGTCTCTCCAACTTGGGAGATTGATAGTAAGGCAGTTGGAAAGTCAAACTGGAGCACCAGGAGAGGGACTATTCGTTGAGTTTTAGAAACCTTTCGTATTCACAGTGTGTCCATTCTCTAGGTTTCCTGTTCATGTTATAGCTGTAGTAATATTCCCTTGAACCTGGAGAGTTGGGACCCATGGAATGGGGGCCATGCATTATTGCTTGAAAGGGTCTGCATTTGCTCACCCAATCTCACCAATCCTCTCAGTCCCAAGTGTCCAGCCTTATGCCATATCCAGCTGTCATTGTAGACAGGGTCTTTCCAGGTTTCCTCAGACACCCTGAAGGAATTGTAAAGAATTTCCCTGTTTTTTGGTTTTGCTTTTGAAATTCCTTTTTATAGTGGGTTTGAGCTGATTCTCGCTGCCATGTTTATGCCACTCTAGACACACTTGATTCCCTTATGGAGACATATCAATACATAGGTTTTAAGATTCTTACTAGTCAGATATATTCCTCTGCGGGAAATATGGGGTTTTGAGTCTCTTTCACTGAGGAAGGTGTAGGTCTTGTCTATTCCAAAGTTGGTTTTTGGAACGGTCCCTGTGCTTATATCAAACTCTGGTTTTATGCATCACCCCACCTCTCCTTCCCCTTTATGCAGGCATAAGAGTGTTTTCTAAATGTGAGACTCTGTTCTCTTTCCTAACTCAGTTCACGTGTAGCCATGTTTACAGGATCTTCATAAGTGATATCTTATGATAAGTTTCTTTTTCTGTGTGACATATTTCACTTAGAATCATCGTACCTGAATCCACTCACTTAGCTGCTACTGGTCTTATGACATTGATTTCATGGCTGAGGCATATTCCATCGTACGTAAGTACCACAATGTTTTGAACCATTTTTATATTTCCTGGGATATTTAAGGTGTACCCAAGTTGAGGTTCTTGTAATCAGTGCAGCCCTAAATTTGGAGGTGGCTCTTTCTTATTGATTTTCAGTTTTCCCAAGGTATATTCCCTAGACTGGAAGTGGCCTTGGCTCTGTAGCTCTGTTGTTTACTTGTTTTAGGGAACACAATGCACTCCTCCAGTGAGGCAGTTGGCAGTTTACATCCCGCCCATCAGCATAACAAGGCTCCCAGTTCTCCAGGGCCTGTCTTGCCTTTCTGGTTTTTACACATTTTGTGGATGTCCCTTTTGACCGGTGGGAAGTGATACTTCTTTGTAGTGCAGATTTGCATTGCCCGCTTGCTTGCTTGGCCAAAAAGGGCGTATGCGTTTTCTCCTGAATATATTCAGGAGAAAACGCATACGCCCTTTTTGGCCAAGTGCACCATTGTCCAAGTTGTGCCCCTCTTCCTGTGCTTTACAGGCGATTCCAAGGTACCTCTTGAAATCTGTTTCCTGCTATTTGGCCTCGCTTTCAAGTCCGCCTCGTTGACTTCCCTCAACAGATTTTTGGACGATAGTTGTCCTTTATCACTCTGCCAGTTTGTGAATTGCTGTGCCCCTGAGCTCCATTTCTCAACTCGTTTTTTGTGAGCTGAACGCAAGTCCAAAATTTTGGATCATGTCCTATACTGGTTCCCGGTGGGTGGCTGAGACTTTGGTTAATTCTTCTTCCTGCCGGGAAATTAGAGTGACATGTGCCCGTCCAAATGCCTAACAGCTACTCTCTCATGGGTTCTCCCTCGTCCCTTCCATCCTCTGCCAAATTGGGAACCTGTGCAAACCAGGAGGTTAAAGGGCCTGTCTCTCCAAGTTGGGAGATTGATATTAAGGCAGTTGGAAAGTCAAACTGGAGCACCAGGAGAGGGACTATTCGTTGAGTTTTAGAAACCTTTCGTATTCACAGTGTGTCCATTCTCTAGGTTTCCTGTTCATGTTATAGCTGTAGTAATATTCCCTTGAACCTGGAGAGTTGGGACCCATGGAATGGGGGCCATGCATTATTGCTTGAAAGGGTCTGCATTTGCTCACCCAATCTCACCAATCCTCTCAGTCCCAAGTGTCCAGCCTTATGCCACATCCAGCTGTCATTGTAGACAGGGTCTTTCCAGGTTTCCTCAGACACCCTGAAGGATTTGTAAAGAATTTCCCTGTTTTTTTGGTTTTGCTTTTGAAATTCCTTTTTATAGTGGGTTTGAGCTGATTCTCGCTGCCATGTTTATGCCACTCTAGACACACTTGATTCCCTTATGGAGACATATCAATACATAGGTTTTAAGATTCTTACTAGTCAGATATATTCCTCTGCGGGAAATATGGGGTTTTGAGTCTCTTTCACTGAGGAAGGTGTAGGTCTTGTCTATTCCAAAGTTGGTTTTTGGAACGGTCCCTGTGCTTATATCAAACTCTGGTTTTATGCATCACCCCACCTCTCCTTCCCCTTTATGCAGGCATAAGAGTGTTTTCTAAATGTGAGACTCTGTTCTCTTTCCTAACTCAGTTCACGTGTAGCCATGTTTACAGGATCTTCATAAGTGATATCTTATGATAAGTTTCTTTTTCTGTGTGACTTATTTCACTTAGAATCATCGTACCTGAATCCACTCACTTTGCTGCTTCTGATCTTATGACATTGATTTCATCGCTGAGGGATATTCCATCGTACGTAAGTACCACAATGTTTTGAACCATTTTTATATTTCCTGGGATATTTAAGGTGTACCCAAGTTGAGGTTCTTGTAGTCAGTGCAGCCCTAAATTTGGAGGTGGCTCTTTCTTATTGATTTTCAGTTTTCCCAAGGTATATCCCCTAGACTGGAAGTGGCCTTGGCTCTGTAGCTCTGTTGTTTACTTGTTTTAGGGAACACAATGCACTCCTCCAGTGAGGCAGTTGGCAATTTACATCCCGCCCATCAGCATAACAAGGCTCCCAGTTCTCCAGGGCCTGTCTTGCCTTTCTGGTTTTTACACATTTTGTGGATGTCCCTTTTGACCGGTGGGAAGTGATACTTCTTTGTAGTGCAGATTTGCATTGCCCGCTTGCTTGCTTGGCCAAAAAGGGCGTATGTGTTTTCTCCTGAATATATTCAGGAGAAAACGCATACGCCCTTTTTGGCCAAGTGCACCATTGTCCAAGTTGTGCCCCTCTTCCTGTGCTTTACAGGCGATTCCAACGTACCTATTGAAATCTGTTTCCTGCTATTTTGCCTCGCTTTCAAGTCCGCCTCGTTGACTTCCCTCAACAGATTTTTGGACGATAGTTGTCCTTTATCACTCTACCAGTTTGTGAATTGCTGTGCCCCTGAGCTCCATTTCTCAACTCGTTTTTTGTGAGCTGAACGCAAGTCCAAAATTTTGGATCATGTCCTATACTGGTTCCCGGTTGGTGGCTGAGACTTTGGTTAATTCTTCTTCCTGCCGGGAAATTAGAGTGACATGTGCCCGTCCAAATGCCTAACAGCTTCTCTCTCATGGGTTCTCCCTCGTCCCTTCCATCCTCTGCCAAATTGGGAACCTGTGCAAACCAGGATGTTAAAGGGCCTGTCTCTCCAACTTGGGAGATTGATAGTAAGGCAGTTGGAAAGTCAAACTGGAGCACCAGGAGAGGGACTATTCGTTGAGTTTTAGAAACCTTTCGTATTCACAGTGTGTCCATTCTCTAGGTTTCCTGTACATGTTATAGCTGTAGTAATATTCCCTTGAACCTGGAGAGTTGGGACCCATGGAATGGGGGCCATGCATTATTGCTTGAAAGCGTCTGCATTTGCTCACCCAATCTCACCAATCCTCTCAGTCCCAAGTGTCCAGCCTTATGCCACATCCAGCTGTCATTGTAGACAGGGTCTTTCCAGGTTTCCTCAGACACCCTGAAGGAATTGTAAAGAATTTCCCTGTTTTTTGGTTTTGCTTTTGAAATTCCTTTTTATAGTGGGTTTGAGCTGATTCTCTCTGCCATGTTTATGCCACTCTAGACACACTTGATTCCCTTATGGAGACATATCAATACATAGGTTTTAAGATTCTTACTAGTCAGATATATTCCTCTGCGGGAAATATGGGGTTTTGAGTCTCTTTCACTGAGGAAGGTGTAGGTCTTGTCTATTCCAAATTTGGTTTTTGTAACGGTCCCTGTGCTTATATCAAACTCTGATTTTATGCATCACCCCACCTCTCCTTCCCCTTTATGCAGGCATAAGAGTGTTTTCTAAATGTGAGACTCTGTTCTCTTTCCTAACTCAGTTCACGTGTAGCCATGTTTACAGGATCTTCCTAAGTGATATCTTATGATAAGTTTCTTTTTCTGTGTGACTTATTTCACTTAGAATCATCGTACCTGAATCCACTCACTTTTCTGCTACTGGTCTTATGACATTGATTTCATGGCTGAGGCATATTCCATCGTACGTAAGTACCACAATGTTTTGAACCATTTTTATATTTCCTGGGATATTTAAGGTGTACCCAAGTTGAGGTTCTTGTAGTCAGTGCAGCCCTAAATTTGGAGGTGGCTCTTTCTTATTGATTTTCAGTTTTCCCAAGGTATATTCCCTAGACTGGAAGTGGCCTTGGCTCTGTAGCTCTGTTGTTTACTTGTTTTAGGGAACACAATGCACTCCTCCAGTGAGGCAGTTGGCAGTTTACATCCCGCCCATCAGCATAACAAGGCTCCCAGTTCTCCAGGGCCTGTCTTGCCTTTCTGGTTTTTACACATTTTGTGGATGTCCCTTTTGAGCGGTGGGAAGTGATACTTCTTTGTAGTGCAGATTTGCATTGCCCGCTTGCTTGCTTGGCCAAAAAGGGCGTATGCGTTTTCTCCTGAATATATTCAGGAGAAAACGCATACGCCCTTTTTGGCCAAGTGCACCATTGTCCAAGTTGTGCCCCTCTTCCTGTGCTTTACAGGCGATTCCAAGGTACCTCTTGAAATCTGTTTCCTGCTATTTTGCCTCGCTTTCAAGTCCGCCTCGTTGACTTCCCTCAACAGATTTTTGGACGATAGTTGTCCTTTATCACTCTGCCAGTTTGTGAATTGCTGTGCCCCTGAGCTCCATTTCTCAACTCGTTTTTTGTGAGCTGAACGCAAGTCCAAAATTTTGGATCATGTCCTATACTGGTTCCCGGTGGGTGGCTGAGACTTTGGTTAATTCTTCTTCCTGCCGGGAAATTAGAGTGACATGTGCCCGTCCAAATGCCTAACAGCTACTCTCTCATGGGTTCTCCCTCGTCCCTTCCATCCTCTGCCAAATTGGGAACCTGTGCAAACCAGGAGGTTAAAGGGCCTGTCTCTCCAAGTTGGGAGATTGATAGTAAGGCAGTTGGAAAGTCAAACTGGAGCACCAGGAGAGGGACTATTCGTTGAGTTTTAGAAACCTTTCGTATTCACAGTGTGTCCATTCTCTAGGTTTCCTGTACATGTTATAGCTGTAGTAATATTCCCTTGAACCTGGAGAGTTGGGACCCATGGAATGGGGGCCATGCATTATTGCTTGAAAGGGTCTGCATTTGCTCACCCAATCTCACCAATCCTCTCAGTCCCAAGTGTCCAGCCTTATGCCACATCCAGCTGTCATTGTAGATAGGGTCTTTCCAGGTTTCCTCAGACACCCTGAAGGAATTGTAAAGAATTTCCCTGTTTTTTGGTTTTGCTTTTGAAATTCCTTTTTATAGTGGGTTTGAGCTGATTCTCGCTGCCATGTTTATGCCACTCTAGACACACTTGATTCCCTTATGGAGACATATCAATACATAGGTTTTAAGGTTCTTACTAGTCAGATATATTCCTCTGTGGGAAATATGGGGTTTTGAGTCTCTTTCACTGAGGAAGGTGTCGGTCTTGTCAATTCCAAAGTTGGTTTTTGAAACGGTCCCTGTGCTTATATCAAACTCTGGTTTTATGCATCACCCCACCTCTCCTTCCCCATTATGCGGGCATAAGAGTGTTTTCTAAATGTGAGACTCTGTTCTATTTCCTAACTCAGTTCACGTGTAGCCATGTTTACAGGATCTTCATAAGTGATATCTTATGATAAGTTTCTTTTTCTGTGTGACTTATTTCACTTAGAATCATCGTACCTGAATCCACTCACTTTGCTGCTTCTGGTCTTATGACATTGATTTCATCGCTGAGGGATATTCCATCGTACGTAAGTACCACAATGTTTTGAACCATTTTTATATTTCCTGGGATATTTAAGGTGTACCCAAGTTGAGGTTCTTGTAGTCAGTGCAGCCCTAAATTTGGAGGTGGCTCTTTCTTATTGATTTTCAGTTTTCCCAAGGTATATCCCCTAGACTGGAAGTGGCCTTGGCTCTGTAGCTCTGTTGTTTACTTGTTTTAGGGAACACAATGCACTCCTCCAGTGAGGCAGTTGGCAATTTACATCCCGCCCATCAGCATAACAAGGCTCCCAGTTCTCCAGGGCCTGTCTTGCCTTTCTGGTTTTTACACATTTTGTGGATGTCCCTTTTGACCAGTGGGAAGTGATACTTCTTTGTAGTGCAGATTTGCATTGCCCGCTTGCTTGCTTGGCCAAAAAGGGCGTATGTGTTTTCTCCTGAATATATTCAGGAGAAAACGCATACGCCCTTTTTGGCCAAGTGCACCATTGTCCAAGTTGTGACCCTCTTCCTGTGCTTTGCAGGTGATCCCAACGTAACTCTTGAAATCTGTTTCCTGCTATTTTGCCTCGCTTTCAAGTCCGCCTCGTTGACTTCCCTCAACAGATTTTTGGACGATAGTCGTCCTTTATCACTCTGCCAGTTTGTGAATTGCTGTGCCCCTGAGCTCCATTTCTCAACTCGTTTTTTGTGAGCTGAACGCAAGTCCAAAATTTTGGATCATGTCCTATACTGGTTCCCGGTGGGTGGCTGAGACTTTGGTTAATTCTTCTTCCTGCCGGGAAATTAGAGTGACATGTGCCCGTCCAAATGCCTAACAGCTACTCTCTCATGGGTTCTCCCTCGTCCCTTCCATCCTCTGCCAAATTGGGAACCTGTGCAAACCAGGAGGTTAAAGGGCCTGTCTCTCCAAGTTGGGAGATTGATAGTAAGGCAGTTGGAAAGTCAAACTGGAGCACCAGGAGTGGGACTATTCGTTGAGTTTTAGAAACCTTTCGTATTCACAGTGTGTCCATTCTCTAGGTTTCCTGTACATGTTATAGCTGTAGTAATATTCCCTTGAACCTGGAGAGTTGGGACCCATGGAATGGGGGCCATGCATTATTGCTTGAAAGGGTCTGCATTCGCTCACCCAATCTCACCAATCCTCTCAGTCCCAAGTGTCCAGCCTTATGCCACATCCAGCTGTCATTGTAGACAGGGTCTTTCCAGGTTTCCTCAGACACCCTGAAGGAATTGTAAAGAATTTCCCTGTTTTTTTGTTTTGCTTTTGAAATTCCTTTTTATAGTGGGTTTGAGCTGATTCTCGCTGCCATGTTTATGCCACTCTAGACACACTTGATTCCCTTATGGAGACATATCAATACATAGGTTTTAAGATTCTTACTAGTCAGATATATTCCTCTGCGGGAAATATGGGGTTTTGAGTCTCTTTCACTGAGGAAGGTGTAGGTCTTGTCTATTCCAAAGTTGGTTTTTGGAACGGTCCCTGTGCTTATATCAAACTCTGGTTTTATGCATCACCCCACCTCTCCTTCCCCTTTATGCAGGCATAAGAGTGTTTTCTAAATGTGAGACTCTGTTCTCTTTCCTAACTCAGTTCACGTGTAGCCATGATTACAGGATCTTCATAAGTGATATCTTATGATAAGTTTCTTTTTCTGTGTGACTTCTTTCACTTAGAATCATCGTACCTGAATCCACTCACTTTGCTGCTACTGGTCTTATGACATTGATTTCATGGCTGAGGGGTATTCCACCGTACGTAAGTACCACAATGTTTTGAACCATTTTTATATTTCCTGGGATATTTAAGGTGTACCCAAGTTGAGGTTCTTGTAGTCAGTGCAGCCCTAAATTTGGAGGTGGCTCTTTCTTATTGATTTTCAGTTTTCCCAAGGTATATTCCCTAGACTGGAAGTGGCCTTGGCTCTGTAGCTCTGTTGTTTACTTGTTTTAGGGAACACAATGCAGTCCTCCAGTGAGGCAGTTGGCAGTTTCCATCCCGCCCATCAGCATAACAAGGCTCCCAGTTCTCCAGGGCCTGTCTTGCCTTTCTGGTTTTTACACATTTTGTGGATGTCCCTTTTGACCGGTGGGAAGTGATACTTCTTTGTAGTGCAGATTTGCATTGCCCGCTTGCTTGCTTGGCCAAAAAGGGCGTATGCGTTTTCTCCTGAATATATTCAGGAGAAAACGCATACGCCCTTTTTGGCCAAGTGCACCATTGTCCAAGTTGTGCCCCTCTTCCTGTGCTTTACAGGCGATTCCAAGGTACCTCTTGAAATCTGTTTCCTTCTATTTTGCCTCGCTTTCAAGTCCGCCTCGTTGACTTCCCTCAACAGATTTTTGGACGATAGTTGTCCTTTATCACTCTGCCAGTTTGTGAATTGCTGTGCCCCTGAGCTCCATTTCTCAACTCGTTTTTTGTGAGCTGAACGCAAGTCCAAAATTTTGGATCATGTCCTATACTGGTTCCCGGTGGGTGGCTGAGACTTTGGTTAATTCTTCTTCCTGCCGGGAAATTAGAGTGACATGTGCCCGTCCAAATGCCTAACAGCTACTCTCTCATGGGTTCTCCCTCGTCCCTTCCATCCTCTGCCAAATTGGGAACCTGTGCAAACCAGGAGGTTAAAGGGCCTGTCTCTCCAAGTTGGGAGATTGATAGTAAGGCAGTTGGAAAGTCAAACTGGAGCACCAGGAGAGGGACTATTCGTTGAGTTTTAGAAACCTTTCGTATTCACAGTGTGTCCATTCTCTAGGTTTCCTGTACATGTTATAGCTGTAGTAATATTCCCTTGAACCTGGAGAGTTGGGACCCATGGAATGGGGGCCATGCATTATTGCTTGAAAGGGTCTGCATTTGCTCACCCAATCTCACCAATCCTCTCAGTCCCAAGTGTCCAGCCTTATGCCACATCCAGCTGTCATGGTAGATAGGGTCTTTCCAGGTTTCCTCAGACACCCTGAAGGAATTGTAAAGAATTTCCCTGTTTTTTGGTTTTGCTTTTGAAATTCCTTTTTATAGTGGGTTTGAGCTGATTCTCGCTGCCATGTTTATGCCACTCTAGACACACTTGATTCCCTTATGGAGACATACCAATACATAGGTTTTAAGATTCTTACTAGTCAGATATATTCCTCTGTGGGAAATATGGGGTTTTGAGTCTCTTTCACTGAGGAAGGTGTAGGTCTTGTCTATTCCAAAGTTGGTTTTTGAAACGGTCCCTGTGCTTATATCAAACTCTGGTTTTATGCATCACCCCACCTCTCCTTCCCCTTTATGCAGGCATAAGAGTGTTTTCTAAATGTGAGACTCTGTTCTCTTTCCTAACTCAGTTCACGTGTAGCCATGTTTACAGGATCTTCATAAGTGATATCTTATGATAAGTTTCTTTTTCTGTGTGACTTATTTCACTTAGAATCATCGTACCTGAATCCACTCACTTTGCTGCTACTCGTCTTATGACATTGATTTCATGGCTGTGGGATATTCCATCGTACGTAAGTACCACAATGTTTTGAACCATTTTTATATTTCCTGGGATATTTAAGGTGTACCCAAGTTGACGTTGTTGTAGTCAGGGCAGCCCTAAATTTGGAGGTGGCTCTTTCTTATTGATTTTCAGTTTTCCCAAGGTATATTCCCTAGACTGGAAGTGGCCTTGGCTCTGTAGCTCTGTTGTTTACTTGTTTTAGGGAACACAATGCACTCCTCCAGTGAGGCAGTTGGCAATTTACATCCCGCCCATCAGCATAACAAAACTCCCAGTTCTCCAGGGCCTGTCTTGCCTTTCTGGTTTTTACACATTTTGTGGATGTCCCTTTTGACCGGTGGGAAGTGATACTTCTTTGTAGTGCAGATTTGCATTGCCCGCTTGCTTGCTTGGCCAAAAAGGGCGTATGCGTTTTCTCCTGAATATATTCAGGAGAAAACGCATACGCCCTTTTTGGCCAAGTGCACCATTGTCCAAGTTGTGCCCCTCTTCCTGTGCTTTACAGGCGATTCCAAGGTACCTCTTGAAATCTGTTTCCTGCTATTTTGCCTCGCTTTCAAGTCCGCCTCGTTGACTTCCCTCAACAGATTTTTGGACGATAGTTGTCCTTTATCACTCTGCCAGTTTGTGAATTGCTGTGCCCCTGAGCTCCATTTCTCAACTCGTTTTTTGTGAGCTGAACGCAAGTCCAAAATTTTGGATCATGTCCTATACTGGTTCCCGGTGGGTGGCTGAGACTTTGGTTAATTCTTCTTCCTGCCGGGAAATTAGAGTGACATGTGCCCGTCCAAATGCCTAACAGCTACTCTCTCATGGGTTCTCCCTCGTCCCTTCCATCCTCTGCCAAATTGGGAACCTGTGCAAACCAGGAGGTTAAAGGGCCTGTCTCTCCAAGTTGGGAGAT
Source organism: Mesoplodon densirostris (assembly GCF_025265405.1). Taxonomy (NCBI): domain Eukaryota; kingdom Metazoa; phylum Chordata; class Mammalia; order Artiodactyla; family Ziphiidae; genus Mesoplodon; species Mesoplodon densirostris. The sequence goes on along the minus strand of NW_026778199.1, from coordinate 4,530,522 downwards.
TGATAGTAAGGCAGTTGGAAAGTCAAACTGGAGCACCAGGAGAGGGACTATTCGTTGAGTTTTAGAAACCTTTCGTATTCACAGTGTGTCCATTCTCTAGGTTTCCTGTACATGTTATAGCTGTAGTAATATTCCCTTGAACCTGGAGAGTTGGGACCCATGGAATGGGGGCCATGCATTATTGCTTGAAAGGGTCTGCATTTGCTCACCCAATCTCACCAATCCTCTCAGTCCCAAGTGTCCAGCCTTATGCCACATCCAGCTGTCATTGTAGATAGGGTCTTTCCAGGTTTCCTCAGACACCCTGAAGGAATTGTAAAGAATTTCCCTGTTTTTTGGTTTTGCTTTTGAAATTCCTTTTTATAGTGGGTTTGAGCTGATTCTCGCTGCCATGTTTATGCCACTCTAGACACACTTGATTCCCTTATGGAGACATATCAATACATAGGTTTTAAGGTTCTTACTAGTCAGATATATTCCTCTGTGGGAAATATGGGGTTTTGAGTCTCTTTCACTGAGGAAGGTGTCGGTCTTGTCAATTCCAAAGTTGGTTTTTGAAACGGTCCCTGTGCTTATATCAAACTCTGGTTTTATGCATCACCCCACCTCTCCTTCCCCATTATGTGGGCATAAGAGTGTTTTCTAAATGTGAGACTCTGTTCTATTTCCTAACTCAGTTCACGTGTAGCCATGTTTACAGGATCTTCATAAGTGATATCTTATGATAAGTTTCTTTTTCTGTGTGACTTATTTCACTTAGAATCATCGTACCTGAATCCACTCACTTTGCTGCTTCTGGTCTTATGACATTGATTTCATCGCTGAGGGATATTCCATCGTACGTAAGTACCACAATGTTTTGAACCATTTTTATATTTCCTGGGATATTTAAGGTGTACCCAAGTTGAGGTTCTTGTAGTCAGTGCAGCCCTAAATTTGGAGGTGGCTCTTTCTTATTGATTTTCAGTTTTCCCAAGGTATATCCCCTAGACTGGAAGTGGCCTTGGCTCTGTAGCTCTGTTGTTTACTTGTTTTAGGGAACACAATGCACTCCTCCAGTGAGGCAGTTGGCAATTTACATCCCGCCCATCAGCATAACAACGCTCCCAGTTCTCCAGGGCCTGTCTTGCCTTTCTGGTTTTTACACATTTTGTGGATGTCCCTTTTGACCAGTGGGAAGTGATACTTCTTTGTAGTGCAGATTTGCATTGCCCGCTTGCTTGCTTGGCCAAAAAGGGCGTATGTGTTTTCTCCTGAATATATTCAGGAGAAAACGCATACGCCCTTTTTGGCCAAGTGCACCATTGTCCAAGTTGTGCCCCTCTTCCTGTGCTTTGCAGGCGATCCCAACGTAACTCTTGAAATCTGTTTCCTGCTATTTTGCCTCGCTTTCAAGTCCGCCTCGTTGACTTCCCTCAACAGATTTTTGGACGATAGTTGTCCTTTATCACTCTGCCAGTTTGTGAATTGCTGTGCCCCTGAGCTCCATTTCTCAACTCGTTTTTTGTGAGCTGAACGCAAGTCCAAAATTTTGGATCATGTCCTATACTGGTTCCCGGTGGGTGGCTGAGACTTTGGTTAATTCTTCTTCCTGCCGGGAAATTAGAGTGACATGTGCCCGTCCAAATGCCTAACAGCTACTCTCTCATGGGTTCTCCCTCGTCCCTTCCATCCTCTGCCAAATTGGGAACCTGTGCAAACCAGGAGGTTAAAGGGCCTGTCTCTCCAAGTTGGGAGATTGATAGTAAGGCAGTTGGAAAGTCAAACTGGAGTACCAGGAGTGGGACTATTCGTTGAGTTTTAGAAACCTTTCGTATTCACAGTGTGTCCATTCTCTAGGTTTCCTGTACATGTTATAGCTGTAGTAATATTCCCTTGAACCTGGAGAGTTGGGACCCATGGAATGGGGGCCATGCATTATTGCTTGAAAGGGTCTGCATTCGCTCACCCAATCTCACCAATCCTCTCAGTCCCAAGTGTCCAGTCTTATGCCACATCCAGCTGTCATTGTAGACAGGGTCTTTCCAGGTTTCCTCAGACACCCTGAAGGAATTGTAAAGAATTTCCCTGTTTTTTTGTTTTGCTTTTGAAATTCCTTTTTATAGTGGGTTTGAGCTGATTCTCGCTGCCATGTTTATGCCACTCTAGACACACTTGATTCCCTTATGGAGACATATCAATACATAGGTTTTAAGATTCTTACTAGTCAGATATATTCCTCTGTGGGAAATATGGGGTTTTGAGTCTCTTTCACTGAGGAAGGTGTAGGTCTTGTCTATTCCAAAGTTGGTTTTTGGAACGGTCCCTGTGCTTATATCAAACTCTGGTTTTATGCATCACCCCACCTCTCCTTCCCCTTTATGCAGGCATAAGAGTGTTTTCTAAATGTGAGACTCTGTTCTCTTTCCTAACTCAGTTCACGTGTAGCCATGATTACAGGATCTTCATAAGTGATATCTTATGATAAGTTTCTTTTTCTGTGTGACTTATTTCACTTAGAATCATCGTACCTGAATCCACTCACTTTGCTGCTTCTGGTCTTATGACATTGATTTCATCGCTGAGGGATATTCCATCGTACGTAAGTACCACAATGTTTTGAACCATTTTTATATTTCCTGGGATATTTAAGGTGTACCCAAGTTGAGGTTCTTGTAGTCAGTGCAGCCCTAAATTTGGAGGTGGCTCTTTCTTATTGATTTTCAGTTTTCCCAAGGTATATCCCCTAGACTGGAAGTGGCCTTGGCTCTGTAGCTCTGTTGTTTACTTGTTTTAGGGAACACAATGCACTCCTCCAGTGAGGCAGTTGGCAATTTACATCCCGCCCATCAGCATAACAACGCTCCCAGTTCTCCAGGGCCTGTCTTGCCTTTCTGGTTTTTACACATTTTGTGGATGTCCCTTTTGACCAGTGGGAAGTGATACTTCTTTGTAGTGCAGATTTGCATTGCCCGCTTGCTTGCTTGGCCAAAAAGGGCGTATGTGTTTTCTCCTGAATATATTCAGGAGAAAACGCATACGCCCTTTTTGGCCAAGTGCACCATTGTCCAAGTTGTGCCCCTCTTCCTGTGCTTTGCAGGCGATCCCAACGTAACTCTTGAAATCTGTTTCCTGCTATTTTGCCTCGCTTTCAAGTCCGCCTCGTTGACTTCCCTCAACAGATTTTTGGACGATAGTTGTCCTTTATCACTCTGCCAGTTTGTGAATTGCTGTGCCCCTGAGCTCCATTTCTCAACTCGTTTTTTGTGAGCTGAACGCAAGTCCAAAATTTTGGATCATGTCCTATACTGGTTCCCGGTGGGTGGCTGAGACTTTGGTTAATTCTTCTTCCTGCCGGGAAATTAGAGTGACATGTGCCCGTCCAAATGCCTAACAGCTACTCTCTCATGGGTTCTCCCTCGTCCCTTCCATACTCTGCCAAATTGGGAACCTGTGCAAACCAGGAGGTTAAAGGGCCTGTCTCTCCAAGTTGGGAGATTGATAGTAAGGCAGTTGGAAAGTCAAACTGGAGTACCAGGAGTGGGACTATTCGTTGAGTTTTAGAAACCTTTCGTATTCACAGTGTGTCCATTCTCTAGGTTTCCTGTACATGTTATAGCTGTAGTAATATTCCCTTGAACCTGGAGAGTTGGGACCCATGGAATGGGGGCCATGCATTATTGCTTGAAAGGGTCTGCATTCGCTCACCCAATCTCACCAATCCTCTCAGTCCCAAGTGTCCAGCCTTATGCCACATCCAGCTGTCATGGTAGATAGGGTCTTTCCAGGTTTCCTCAGACACCCTGAAGGAATTGTAAAGAATTTCCCTGTTTTTTGGTTTTGCTTTTGAAATTCCTTTTTATAGTGGGTTTGAGCTGATTCTCGCTGCCATGTTTATGCCACTCTAGACACACTTGATTCCCTTATGGAGACATACCAATACATAGGTTTTAAGATTCTTACTAGTCAGATATATTCCTCTGTGGGAAATATGGGGTTTTGAGTCTCTTTCACTGAGGAAGGTGTAGGTCTTGTCTATTCCAAAGTTGGTTTTTGAAACGGTCCCTGTGCTTATATCAAACTCTGGTTTTATGCATCACCCCACCTCTCCTTCCCCTTTATGCAGGCATAAGAGTGTTTTCTAAATGTGAGACTCTGTTCTCTTTCCTAACTCAGTTCACGTGTAGCCATGTTTACAGGATCTTCATAAGTGATATCTTATGATAAGTTTCTTTTTCTGTGTGACTTATTTCACTTAGAATCATCGTACCTGAATCCACTCACTTTGCTGCTACTCGTCTTATGACATTGATTTCATGGCTGTGGGATATTCCATCGTACGTAAGTACCACAATGTTTTGAACCATTTTTATATTTCCTGGGATATTTAAGGTGTACCCAAGTTGACGTTGTTGTAGTCAGGGCAGCCCTAAATTTGGAGGTGGCTCTTTCTTATTGATTTTCAGTTTTCCCAAGGTATATTCCCTAGACTGGAAGTGGCCTTGGCTCTGTAGCTCTGTTGTTTACTAGTTTTAGGGAACACAATGCACTCCTCCAGTGAGGCAGTTGGCAATTTACATCCCGCCCATCAGCATAACAAGTCTCCCAGTTCTCCAGGGCCTGTCTTGCCTTTCTGGTTTTTACACATTTTGTGGATGTCCCTTTTGACCGGTGGGAAGTGATACTTCTTTGTAGTGCAGATTTGCATTGCCCGCTTGCTTGCTTGGCCAAAAAGGGCGTATGCGTTTTCTCCTGAATATATTCAGGAGAAAACGCATACGCCCTTTTTGGCCAAGTGCACCATTGTCCAAGTTGTGCCCCTCTTCCTGTGCTTTACAGGCGATTCCAAGGTACCTCTTGAAATCTGTTTCCTGCTATTTTGCCTCGCTTTCAAGTCCGCCTCGTTGACTTCCCTCAACAGATTTTTGGACGATAGTTGTCCTTTATCACTCTGCCAGTTTGTGAATTGCTGTGCCCCTGAGCTCCATTTCTCAACTCGTTTTTTGTGAGCTGAACGCAAGTCCAAAATTTTGGATCATGTCCTATACTGGTTCCCGGTGGGTGGCTGAGACTTTGGTTAATTCTTCTTCCTGCCGGGAAATTAGAGTGACATGTGCCCGTCCAAATGCCTAACAGCTACTCTCTCATGGGTTCTCCCTCGTCCCTTCCATCCTCTGCCAAATTGGGAACCTGTGCAAACCAGGAGGTTAAAGGGCCTGTCTCTCCAAGTTGGGAGATTGATAGTAAGGCAGTTGGAAAGTCAAACTGGAGCACCAGGAGAGGGACTATTCGTTGAGTTTTAGAAACCTTTCGTATTCACAGTGTGTCCATTCTCTAGGTTTCCTGTACATGTTATAGCTGTAGTAATATTCCCTTGAACCTGGAGAGTTGGGACCCATGGAATGGGGGCCATGCATTATTGCTTGAAAGGGTCTGCATTTGCTCACCCAATCTCACCAATCCTCTCAGTCCCAAGTGTCCAGCCTTATGCCACATCCAGCTGTCATTGTAGATAGGGTCTTTCCAGGTTTCCTCAGACACCCTGAAGGAATTGTAAAGAATTTCCCTGTTTTTTGGTTTTGCTTTTGAAATTCCTTTTTATAGTGGGTTTGAGCTGATTCTCGCTGCCATGTTTATGCCACTCTAGACACACTTGATTCCCTTATGGAGACATATCAATACATAGGTTTTAAGGTTCTTACTAGTCAGATATATTCCTCTGTGGGAAATATGGGGTTTTGAGTCTCTTTCACTGAGGAAGGTGTCGGTCTTGTCAATTCCAAAGTTGGTTTTTGAAACGGTCCCTGTGCTTATATCAAACTCTGGTTTTATGCATCACCCCACCTCTCCTTCCCCATTATGTGGGCATAAGAGTGTTTTCTAAATGTGAGACTCTGTTCTATTTCCTAACTCAGTTCACGTGTAGCCATGTTTACAGGATCTTCATAAGTGATATCTTATGATAAGTTTCTTTTTCTGTGTGACTTATTTCACTTAGAATCATCGTACCTGAATCCACTCACTTTGCTGCTTCTGGTCTTATGACATTGATTTCATCGCTGAGGGATATTCCATCGTACGTAAGTACCACAATGTTTTGAACCATTTTTATATTTCCTGGGATATTTAAGGTGTACCCAAGTTGAGGTTCTTGTAGTCAGTGCAGCCCTAAATTTGGAGGTGGCTCTTTCTTATTGATTTTCAGTTTTCCCAAGGTATATCCCCTAGACTGGAAGTGGCCTTGGCTCTGTAGCTCTGTTGTTTACTTGTTTTAGGGAACACAATGCACTCCTCCAGTGAGGCAGTTGGCAATTTACATCCCGCCCATCAGCATAACAACGCTCCCAGTTCTCCAGGGCCTGTCTTGCCTTTCTGGTTTTTACACATTTTGTGGATGTCCCTTTTGACCAGTGGGAAGTGATACTTCTTTGTAGTGCAGATTTGCATTGCCCGCTTGCTTGCTTGGCCAAAAAGGGCGTATGTGTTTTCTCCTGAATATATTCAGGAGAAAACGCATACGCCCTTTTTGGCCAAGTGCACCATTGTCCAAGTTGTGCCCCTCTTCCTGTGCTTTGCAGGCGATCCCAACGTAACTCTTGAAATCTGTTTCCTGCTATTTTGCCTCGCTTTCAAGTCCGCCTCGTTGACTTCCCTCAACAGATTTTTGGACGATAGTTGTCCTTTATCACTCTGCCAGTTTGTGAATTGCTGTGCCCCTGAGCTCCATTTCTCAACTCGTTTTTTGTGAGCTGAACGCAAGTCCAAAATTTTGGATCATGTCCTATACTGGTTCCCGGTGGGTGGCTGAGACTTTGGTTAATTCTTCTTCCTGCCGGGAAATTAGAGTGACATGTGCCCGTCCAAATGCCTAACAGCTACTCTCTCATGGGTTCTCCCTCGTCCCTTCCATCCTCTGCCAAATTGGGAACCTGTGCAAACCAGGAGGTTAAAGGGCCTGTCTCTCCAAGTTGGGAGATTGATAGTAAGGCAGTTGGAAAGTCAAACTGGAGTACCAGGAGTGGGACTATTCGTTGAGTTTTAGAAACCTTTCGTATTCACAGTGTGTCCATTCTCTAGGTTTCCTGTACATGTTATAGCTGTAGTAATATTCCCTTGAACCTGGAGAGTTGGGACCCATGGAATGGGGGCCATGCATTATTGCTTGAAAGGGTCTGCATTCGCTCACCCAATCTCACCAATCCTCTCAGTCCCAAGTGTCCAGTCTTATGCCACATCCAGCTGTCATTGTAGACAGGGTCTTTCCAGGTTTCCTCAGACACCCTGAAGGAATTGTAAAGAATTTCCCTGTTTTTTTGTTTTGCTTTTGAAATTCCTTTTTATAGTGGGTTTGAGCTGATTCTCGCTGCCATGTTTATGCCACTCTAGACACACTTGATTCCCTTATGGAGACATATCAATACATAGGTTTTAAGATTCTTACTAGTCAGATATATTCCTCTGTGGGAAATATGGGGTTTTGAGTCTCTTTCACTGAGGAAGGTGTAGGTCTTGTCTATTCCAAAGTTGGTTTTTGGAACGGTCCCTGTGCTTATATCAAACTCTGGTTTTATGCATCACCCCACCTCTCCTTCCCCTTTATGCAGGCATAAGAGTGTTTTCTAAATGTGAGACTCTGTTCTCTTTCCTAACTCAGTTCACGTGTAGCCATGATTACAGGATCTTCATAAGTGATATCTTATGATAAGTTTCTTTTTCTGTGTGACTTATTTCACTTAGAATCATCGTACCTGAATCCACTCACTTTGCTGCTTCTGGTCTTATGACATTGATTTCATCGCTGAGGGATATTCCATCGTACGTAAGTACCACAATGTTTTGAACCATTTTTATATTTCCTGGGATATTTAAGGTGTACCCAAGTTGAGGTTCTTGTAGTCAGTGCAGCCCTAAATTTGGAGGTGGCTCTTTCTTATTGATTTTCAGTTTTCCCAAGGTATATCCCCTAGACTGGAAGTGGCCTTGGCTCTGTAGCTCTGTTGTTTACTTGTTTTAGGGAACACAATGCACTCCTCCAGTGAGGCAGTTGGCAATTTACATCCCGCCCATCAGCATAACAACGCTCCCAGTTCTCCAGGGCCTGTCTTGCCTTTCTGGTTTTTACACATTTTGTGGATGTCCCTTTTGACCAGTGGGAAGTGATACTTCTTTGTAGTGCAGATTTGCATTGCCCGCTTGCTTGCTTGGCCAAAAAGGGCGTATGTGTTTTCTCCTGAATATATTCAGGAGAAAACGCATACGCCCTTTTTGGCCAAGTGCACCATTGTCCAAGTTGTGCCCCTCTTCCTGTGCTTTACAGGCGATTCCAAGGTACCTCTTGAAATCTGTTTCCTGCTATTTTGCCTCGCTTTCAAGTCCGCCTCGTTGACTTCCCTCAACAGATTTTTGGACGATAGTTGTCCTTTATCACTCTGCCAGTTTGTGAATTGCTGTGCCCCTGAGCTCCATTTCTCAACTCGTTTTTTGTGAGCTGAACGCAAGTCCAAAATTTTGGATCATGTCCTATACTGGTTCCCGGTGGGTGGCTGAGACTTTGGTTAATTCTTCTTCCTGCCGGGAAATTAGAGTGACATGTGCCCGTCCAAATGCCTAACAGCTACTCTCTCATGGGTTCTCCCTCGTCCCTTCCATCCTCTGCCAAATTGGGAACCTGTGCAAACCAGGAGGTTAAAGGGCCTGTCTCTCCAAGTTGGGAGATTGATAGTAAGGCAGTTGGAAAGTCAAACTGGAGCACCAGGAGAGGGACTATTCGTTGAGTTTTAGAAACCTTTCGTATTCACAGTGTGTCCATTCTCTAGGTTTCCTGTACATGTTATAGCTGTAGTAATATTCCCTTGAACCTGGAGAGTTGGGACCCATGGAATGGGGGCCATGCATTATTGCTTGAAAGGGTCTGCATTTGCTCACCCAATCTCACCAATCCTCTCAGTCCCAAGTGTCCAGCCTTATGCCACATCCAGCTGTCATTGTAGATAGGGTCTTTCCAGGTTTCCTCAGACACCCTGAAGGAATTGTAAAGAATTTCCCTGTTTTTTGGTTTTGCTTTTGAAATTCCTTTTTATAGTGGGTTTGAGCTGATTCTCGCTGCCATGTTTATGCCACTCTAGACACACTTGATTCCCTTATGGAGACATATCAATACATAGGTTTTAAGATTCTTACTAGTCAGATATATTCCTCTGCGGGAAATATGGGGTTTTGAGTCTCTTTCACTGAGGAAGGTGTCGGTCTTGTCAATTCCAAAGTTGGTTTTTGAAACGGTCCCTGTGCTTATATCAAACTCTGGTTTTATGCATCACCCCACCTCTCCTTCCCCATTATGCGGGCATAAGAGTGTTTTCTAAATGTGAGACTCTGTTCTCTTTCCTAACTCAGTTCACGTGTAGCCATGTTTACAGGATCTTCATAAGTGATATCTTATGATAAGTTTCTTTTTCTGTGTGACTTATTTCACTTAGAATCATCGTACCTGAATCCACTCACTTTGCTGCTACTGGTCTTATGACATTGATTTCATGGCTGTGGGATATTCCATCGTACGTAAGTACCACAATGTTTTGAACCATTTTTATATTTCCTGGGATATTTAAGGTGTACCCAAGTTGACGTTGTTGTAGTCAGGGCAGCCCTAAATATGGAGGTGGCTCTTTCTTATTGATTTTCAGTTTTCCCAAGGTATATTCCCTAGACTGGAAGTGGCCTTGGCTCTGTAGCTCTGTTGTTTACTTGTTTTAGGGAACACAATGCACTCCTCCAGTGAGGCAGTTGGCAATTTACATCCCGCCCATCAGCATAACAAAACTCCCAGTTCTCCAGGGCCTGTCTTGCCTTTCTGGTTTTTACACATTTTGTGGATGTCCCTTTTGACCGGTGGGAAGTGATACTTCTTTGTAGTGCAGATTTGCATTGCCCGCTTGCTTGCTTGGCCAAAAAGGGCGTATGCGTTTTCTCCTGAATATATTCAGGAGAAAACGCATACGCCCTTTTTGGCCAAGTGCACCATTGTCCAAGTTGTGCCCCTCTTCCTGTGCTTTACAGGCGATTCCAAGGTACCTCTTGAAATCTGTTTCCTGCTATTTTGCCTCGCTTTCAAGTCCGCCTCGTTGACTTCCCTCAACAGATTTTTGGACGATAGTTGTCCTTTATCACTCTGCCAGTTTGTGAATTGCTGTGCCCCTGAGCTCCATTTCTCAACTCGTTTTTTGTGAGCTGAACGCAAGTCCAAAATTTTGGATCATGTCCTATACTGGTTCCCGGTGGGTGGCTGAGACTTTGGTTAATTCTTCTTCCTGCCGGGAAATTAGAGTGACATGTGCCCGTCCAAATGCCTAACAGCTACTCTCTCATGGGTTCTCCCTCGTCCCTTCCATCCTCTGCCAAATTGGGAACCTGTGCAAACCAGGAGGTTAAAGGGCCTGTCTCTCCAAGTTGGGAGATTGATAGTAAGGCAGTTGGAAAGTCAAACTGGAGCACCAGGAGAGGGACTATTCGTTGAGTTTTAGAAACCTTTCATATTCACAGTGTGTCCATTCTCTAGGTTTCCTGTACATGTTATAGCTGTAGTAATATTCCCTTGAACCTGGAGAGTTGGGACCCATGGAATGGGGGCCATGCATTATTGCTTGAAAGGGTCTGCATTTGCTCACCCAATCTCACCAATCCTCTCAGTCCCAAGTGTCCAGCCTTATGCCACATCCAGCTGTCATTGTAGATAGGGTCTTTCCAGGTTTCCTCAGACACCCTGAAGGAATTGTAAAGAATTTCCCTGTTTTTTGGTTTTGCTTTTGAAATTCCTTTTTATAGTGGGTTTGAGCTGATTCTCGCTGCCATGTTTATGCCACTCTAGACACACTTGATTCCCTTATGGAGACATATCAATACATAGGTTTTAAGGTTCTTACTAGTCAGATATATTCCTCTGTGGGAAATATGGGGTTTTGAGTCTCTTTCACTGAGGAAGGTGTCGGTCTTGTCAATTCCAAAGTTGGTTTTTGAAACGGTCCCTGTGCTTATATCAAACTCTGGTTTTATGCATCACCCCACCTCTCCTTCCCCATTATGCGGGCATAAGAGTGTTTTCTAAATGTGAGACTCTGTTCTATTTCCTAACTCAGTTCACGTGTAGCCATGTTTACAGGATCTTCATAAGTGATATCTTATGATAAGTTTCTTTTTCTGTGTGACTTATTTCACTTAGAATCATCGTACCTGAATCCACTCACTTTGCTGCTTCTGGTCTTATGACATTGATTTCATCGCTGAGGGATATTCCATCGTACATAAGTACCACAATGTTTTGAACCATTTTTATATTTCCTGGGATATTTAAGGTGTACCCAAGTTGAGGTTCTTGTAGTCAGTGCAGCCCTAAATTTGGAGGTGGCTCTTTCTTATTGATTTTCAGTTTTCCCAAGGTATATCCCCTAGACTGGAAGTGGCCTTGGCTCTGTAGCTCTGTTGTTTACTTGTTTTAGGGAACACAATGCACTCCTCCAGTGAGGCAGTTGGCAATTTACATCCCGCCCATCAGCATAACAAGGCTCCCAGTTCTCCAGGGCCTGTCTTGCCTTTCTGGTTTTTACACATTTTGTGGATGTCCCTTTTGACCAGTGGGAAGTGATACTTCTTTGTAGTGCAGATTTGCATTGCCCGCTTGCTAGCTTGGCCAAAAAGGGCGTATGCGTTTTCTCCTGAATATATTCAGGAGAAAACGCATACGCCCTTTTTGGCCAAGTGCACCATTGTCCAAGTTGTGCCCCTCTTCCTGTGCTTTACAGGCGATTCCAAGGTACCTCTTGAAATCTGTTTCCTGCTATTTTGCCTCGCTTTCAAGTCCGCCTCGTTGACTTCCCTCAACAGATTTTTGGACGATAGTTGTCCTTTATCACTCTGCCAGTTTGTGAATTGCTGTGCCCCTGAGCTCCATTTCTCAACTCGTTTTTTGTGAGCTGAACGCAAGTCCAAAATTTTGGATCATGTCCTATACTGGTTCCCGGTGGTTGTCTGAGACTTTGGTTAATTCTTCTTCCTGCCGGGAAATTAGATTGACATGTGCCCGTCCAAATGCCTAACAGCTACTCTCTCATGGGTTCTCCCTCGTCCCTTCCATCCTCTGCCAAATTGGGAACCTGTGCAAACCAGGAGTTTAAAGGGCCTGTCTCTCCAAGTTGGGAGATTGATAGTAAGGCAGTTGGAAAGTCAAACTGGAGCACCAGGAGAGGGACTATTCGTTGAGTTTTAGAAACCTTTCGTATTCACAGTGTGTCCATTCTCTAGGTTTCCTGTACATGTTATAGCTGTAGTAATATTCCCTTGAACCTGGAGAGTTGGGACCCATGGAATGGGGGCCATGCATTATTGCTTGAAAGCGTCTGCATTTGCTCACCCAATCTCACCAATCCTCTCAGTCCCAAGTGTCCAGCCGTATGCCACATCCAGCTGTCATTGTAGACAGGGTCTTTCCAGGTTTCCTCAGACACCCTGAAGGAATTGTAAAGAATTTCCCTGTTTTTTGGTTTTGCTTTTGAAATTCCTTTTTATAGTGGGTTTGAGCTGATTCTCTCTGCCATGTTTATGCCACTCTAGACACACTTGATTCCCTTATGGAGACATATCAATACATAGGTTTTAAGATTCTTACTAGTCAGATATATTCCTTTGCGGGAAATATGGGGTTTTGAGTCTCTTTCACTGAGGAAGGTGTAGGTCTTGTCTATTCCAAAGTTGGTTTTTGGAACGGTCCCTGTGCTTATATCAAACTCTGGTTTTATGCATCACCCCACCTCTCCTTCCCCTTTATGCAGGCATAAGAGTGTTTTCTAAATGTGAGACTCTGTTCTATTTCCTAACTCAGTTCACGTGTAGCCATGTTTACAGGATCTTCATAAGTGATATCTTATGATAAGTTTCTTTTTCTGTGTGACTTATTTCACTTAGAATCATCGTACCTGAATCCACTCACTTTGCTGCTACTGGTCTTATGACATTGATTTCATGGCTGAGGCATATTCCATTGTACGTAAATACCACAATGTTTTGAACCATTTTTATATTTCCTGGGATATTTAAGGTGTACCCAAGTTGAGGTTCTTGTAGTCAGTGCAGCCCTAAATTTGGAGGTGGCTCTTTCTTATTGATTTTCAGTTTTCCCAAGGTATATTCCCTAGACTGGAAGTGGCCTTGGCTCTGTAGCTCTGTTGTTTACTTGTTTTAGGGAACACAATGCAGTCCTCCAGTGAGGCAGTTGGCAGTTTCCATCCCGCCCATCAGCATAACAAGGCTCCCAGTTCTCCAGGGCCTGTCTTGCCTTTCTGGTTTTTACACATTTTGTGGATGTCCCTTTTGACCGGTGGGAAGTGATACTTCTTTGTAGTGCAGATTTGCATTGCCCGCTTGCTTGCTTGGCCAAAAAGGGCGTATGCGTTTTCTCCTGAATATATTCAGGAGAAAACGCATACGCCCTTTTTGGCCAAGTGCACCATTGTCCAAGTTGTGCCCCTCTTCCTGTGCTTTACAGGCGATTCCAACGTACCTCTTGAAATCTGTTTCCTGCTATTTTGCCTCGCTTTCAAGTCCGCCTCGTTGACTTCCCTCAACAGATTTTTGGACGATAGTTGTCCTTTATCACTCTGCCAGTTTGTGAATTGCTGTGCCCCTGAGCTCCGTTTCTCAACTCGTTTTTTGTGAGCTGAACGCAAGTCCAAAATTTTGGATCATGTCCTATACTGGTTCCCGGTGGGTGGCTGAGACTTTGGTTAATTCTTCTTCCTGCCGGGAAATTAGAGTGACATGTGCCCGTCCAAATGCCTAACAGCTACTCTCTCATGGGTTCTCCCTCGTCCCTTCCATCCTCTGCCAAATTGGGAACCTGTGCAAACCAGGAGGTTAAAGGGCCTGTCTCTCCAAGTTGGGAGATTGATAGTAAGGCAGTTGGAAAGTCAAACTGGAGCACCAGGAGAGGGACTATTCGTTGAGTTTTAGAAACCTTTCGTATTCACAGTGTGTCCATTCTCTAGGTTTCCTGTACATGTTATAGCTGTAGTAATATTCCCTTGAACCTGGAGAGTTGGGACCCATGGAATGGGGGCCATGCATTATTGCTTGAAAGGGTCTGCATTTGCTCACCCAATCTCACCAATCCTCTCAGTCCCAAGTGTCCAGCCTTATGCCACATCCAGCTGTCATTGTAGATAGGGTCTTTCCAGGTTTCCTCAGACACCCTGAAGGAATTGTAAAGAATTTCCCTGTTTTTTGGTTTTGCTTTTGAAATTCCTTTTTATAGTGGGTTTGAGCTGATTCTCGCTGCCATGTTTATGCCACTCTAGACACATTTGATTCCCTTATGGAGACATATCAGTACATAGGTTTTAAGATTCTTACTAGTCAGATATATTCCTCTGTGGGAAATATGGGGTTTTGAGTCTCTTTCACTGAGGAAGGTGTAGGTCTTGTCTATTCCAAAGTTGGTTTTTGAAACGGTCCCTGTGCTTATATCAAACTCTGGTTTTATGCATCACCCCACCTCTCCTTCCCCTTTATGCAGGCATAAGAGTGTTTTCTAAATGTGAGACTCTGTTCTCTTTCCTAACTCAGTTCACGTGTAGCCATGTTTACAGGATCTTCATAAGTGATATCTTATGATAAGTTTCTTTTTCTGTGTGACTTATTTCACTTAGAATCATCGTACCTGAATCCACTCACTTTGCTGCTACTGGTCTTATGACATTGATTTCATGGCTGAGGCATATTCCATCGTACGTAAGTACCACAATGTTTTGAACCATTTTTATATTTCCTGGGATATTTAAGGTGTACCCAAGTTGAGGTTCTTGTAGTCAGTGCAGCCCTAAATTTGGAGGTGGCTCTTTCTTATTGATTTTCAGTTTTCCCAAGGTATATTCCCTAGACTGGAAGTGGCCTTGGCTCTGTAGCTCTGTTGTTTACTTGTTTTAGGGAACACAATGCACTCCTCCAGTGAGGCAGTTGGCAGTTTACATCCCGCCCATCAGCATAACAAGGCTCCCAGTTCTCCAGGGCCTGTCTTGCCTTTCTGGTTTTTACACATTTTGTGGATGTCCCTTTTGAGCGGTGGGAAGTGATACTTCTTTGTAGTGCAGATTTGCATTGCCCGCTTGCTTGCTTGGCCAAAAAGGGCGTATGCGTTTTCTCCTGAATATATTCAGGAGAAAACGCATACGCCCTTTTTGGCCAAGTGCACCATTGTCCAAGTTGTGCCCCTCTTCCTGTGCTTTACAGGCGATTCCAAGGTACCTCTTGAAATCTGTTTCCTGCTATTTGGCCTCGCTTTCAAGTCCGCCTCGTTGACTTCCCTCAACAGATTTTTGGACGATAGTTGTCCTTTATCACTCTGCCAGTTTGTGAATTGCTGTGCCCCTGAGCTCCATTTCTCAACTCGTTTTTTGTGAGCTGAACGCAAGTCCAAAATTTTGGATCATGTCCTATACTGGTTCCCGGTGGGTGGCTGAGACTTTGGTTAATTCTTCTTCCTGCCGGGAAATTAGAGTGACATGTGCCCGTCCAAATGCCTAACAGCTACTCTCTCATGGGTTCTCCCTCGTCCCTTCCATCCTCTGCCAAATTGGGAACCTGTGCAAACCAGGAGGTTAAAGGGCCTGTCTCTCCAAGTTGGGAGATTGATAGTAAGGCAGTTGGAAAGTCAAACTGGAGCACCAGGAGAGGGACTATTCGTTGAGTTTTAGAAACCTTTCGTATTCACAGTGTGTCCATTCTCTAGGTTTCCTGTACATGTTATAGCTGTAGTAATATTCCCTTGAACCTGGAGAGTTGGGACCCATGGAATGGGGGCCATGCATTATTGCTTGAAAGGGTCTGCATTTGCTCACCCAATCTCACCAATCCTCTCAGTCCCAAGTGTCCAGCCTTATGCCACATCCAGGTGTCATTGTAGATAGGGTCTTTCCAGGTTTCCTCAGACACCCTGAAGGAATTGTAAAGAATTTCCCTGTTTTTTGGTTTTGCTTTTGAAATTCCTTTTTATAGTGGGTTTGAGCTGATTCTCGCTGCCATGTTTATGCCACTCTAGACACACTTGATTCCCTTATGGAGACATATCAATACATAGGTTTTAAGGTTCTTACTAGTCAGATATATTCCTCTGTGGGAAATATGGGGTTTTGAGTCTCTTTCACTGAGGAAGGTGTCGGTCTTGTCAATTCCAAAGTTGGTTTTTGAAACGGTCCCTGTGCTTATATCAAACTCTGGTTTTATGCATCACCCCACCTCTCCTTCCCCATTATGCGGGCATAAGAGTGTTTTCTAAATGTGAGACTCTGTTCTATTTCCTAACTCAGTTCACGTGTAGCCATGTTTACAGGATCTTCATAAGTGATATCTTATGATAAGTTTCTTTTTCTGTGTGACTTATTTCACTTAGAATCATCGTACCTGAATCCACTCACTTTGCTGCTTCTGGTCTTATGACATTGATTTCATCGCTGAGGGATATTCCATCGTACGTAAGTACCACAATGTTTTGAACCATTTTTATATTTCCTAGGATATTTAAGGTGTACCCAAGTTGAGGTTCTTGTAGTCAGTGCAGCCCTAAATTTGGAGGTGGCTCTTTCTTATTGATTTTCAGTTTTCCCAAGGTATATCCCCTAGACTGGAAGTGGCCTTGGCTCTGTAGCTCTGTTGTTTACTTGTTTTAGGGAACACAATGCACTCCTCCAGTGAGGCAGTTGGCAATTTACATCCCGCCCATCAGCATAACAAGGCTCCCAGTTCTCCAGGGCCTGTCTTGCCTTTCTGGTTTTTACACATTTTGTGGATGTCCCTTTTGACCAGTGGGAAGTGATACTTCTTTGTAGTGCAGATTTGCATTGCCCGCTTGCTTGCTTGGCCAAAAAGGGCGTATGCGTTTTCTCCTGAATATATTCAGGAGAAAACGCATACGCCCTTTTTGGCCAAGTGCACCATTGTCCAAGTTGTGCCCCTCTTCCTGTGCTTTACAGGCGATTCCAACGTACCTCTTGAAATCTGTTTCCTGCTATTTTGCCTCGCTTTCAAGTCCGCCTCGTTGACTTCCCTCAACAGATTTTTGGACGATAGTTGTCCTTTATCACTCTGCCAGTTTGTGAATTGCTGTGCCCCTGAGCTCCATTTCTCAACTCGTTTTTTGTGAGCTGAACGCAAGTCCAAAATTTTGGATCATGTCCTATACTGGTTCCCGGTGGGTGTCTGAGACTTTGGTTAATTCTTCTTCCTGCCGGGAAATTAGAGTGACATGTGCCCGTCCAAATGCCTAACAGCTACTCTCTCATGGGTTCTCCCTCGTCCCTTCCATCCTCTGCCAAATTGGGAACCTGTGCAAACCAGGAGGTTAAAGGGCCTGTCTCTCCAAGTTGGGAGATTGATAGTAAGGCAGTTGGAAAGTCAAACTGGAGCACCAGGAGAGGGACTATTCGTTGAGTTTTAGAAACCTTTCGTATTCACAGTGTGTCCATTCTCTAGGTTTCCTGTACATGTTATAGCTGTAGTAATATTCCCTTGAACCTGGAGAGTTGGGACCCATGGAATGGGGGCCATGCATTATTGCTTGAAAGCGTCTGCATTTGCTCACCCAATCTCACCAATCCTCTCAGTCCCAAGTGTCCAGCCGTATGCCACATCCAGCTGTCATTGTAGACAGGGTCTTTCCAGGTTTCCTCAGACACCCTGAAGGAATTGTAAAGAATTTCCCTGTTTTTTGGTTTTGCTTTTGAAATTCCTTTTTATAGTGGGTTTGAGCTGATTCTCTCTGCCATGTTTATGCCACTCTAGACACACTTGATTCCCTTATGGAGACATATCAATACATAGGTTTTAAGATTTTTACTAGTCAGATATATTCCTCTGCGGGAAATATGGGGTTTTGAGTCTCTTTCACTGAGGAAGTTGTAGGTCTTGTCTATTCCAAAGTTGGTTTTTGGAACGGTCCCTGTGCTTATATCAAACTCTGGTTTTATGCATCACCCCACCTCTCCTTCCCCTTTATGCAGGCATAAGAGTGTTTTCTAAATGTGATACTCTGTTCTCTTTCCTAACTCAGTTCACGTGTAGCCATGTTTACAGGATCTTCATAAGTGATATCTTATGATAAGTTTCTTTTTCTGTGTGACTTATTTCACTTAGAATCATCGTACCTGAATCCACTCACTTTGCTGCTACTGGTCTTATGACAGTGATTTCATGGCTGAGGCATATTCCATCGTACGTAAGTACCACAATGTTTTGAACCATTTTTATATTTCCTGGGATATTTAAGGTGTACCCAAGTTGAGGTTCTTGTAGTCAGTGCAGCCCTAAATTTGGAGGTGGCTCTTTCTTATTGATTTTCAGTTTTCCCAAGGTATATTCCCTAGACTGGAAGTGGCCTTGGCTCTGTAGCTCTGTTGTTTACTTGTTTTAGGGAACACAATGCACTCCTCCAGTGAGGCAGTTGGCAGTTTACATTCCGCCCATCAGCATAACAAGGCTCCCAGTTCTCCAGGGCCTGTCTTGCCTTTCTGGTTTTTACACATTTTGTGGATGTCCCTTTTGACCGGTGGGAAGTGATACTTCTTTGTAGTGCAGATTTGCATTGCCCGCTTGCTTGCTTGGCCAAAAAGGGCGTATGCGTTTTCTCCTGAATATATTCAGGAGAAAACGCATACGCCCTTTTTGGCCAAGTGCACCATTGTCCAAGTTGTGCCCCTCTTCCTGTGCTTTACAGGCGATTCCAAGGTACCTCTTGAAATCTGTTTCCTGCTATTTTGCCTCGCTTTCAAGTCCGCCTCGTTGACTTCCCTCAACAGATTTTTGGACGATAGTTGTCCTTTATCACTCTGCCAGTTTGTGAATTGCTGTGCCCCTGAGCTCCATTTCTCAACTCGTTTTTTGTGAGCTGAACGCAAGTCCAAAATTTTGGATCATGTCCTATACTGGTTCCCGGTGGGTGTCTGAGACTTTGGTTAATTCTTCTTCCTGCCGGAAAATTAGAGTGACATGTGCCCGTCCAAATGCCTAACAGCTACTCTCTCATGGGTTCTCCCTCGTCCCTTCCATCCTCTGCCAAATTGGGAACCTGTGCAAACCAGGAGGTTAAAGGGCCTGTCTCTCCAAGTTGGGAGATTGATAGTAAGGCAGTTGGAAAGTCAAACTGGAGCACCAGGAGAGGGACTATTCGTTGAGTTTTAGAAACCTTTCGTATTCACAGTGTGTCCATTCTCTAGGTTTCCTGTACATGTTATAGCTGTAGTAATATTCCCTTGAACCTGGAGAGTTGGGACCAATGGAATGGGGGCCATGCATTATTGCTTGAAAGGGTCTGCATTCGCTCACCCAATCTCACCAATCCTCTCAGTCCCAAGTGT
This sequence comes from Mesoplodon densirostris, assembly GCF_025265405.1. Classification (NCBI taxonomy): domain Eukaryota; kingdom Metazoa; phylum Chordata; class Mammalia; order Artiodactyla; family Ziphiidae; genus Mesoplodon; species Mesoplodon densirostris. The sequence goes on along the minus strand of NW_026778199.1, from coordinate 4,511,152 downwards.
CCAGCCTTATGCCACATCCAGCTGTCATTGTAGATAGGGTCTTTCCAGGTTTCCTCAGACACCCTGGAGGAATTGTAAAGAATTTCCCTGTTTTTTGGTTTTGCTTTTGAATTTCCTTTTTATAGTGGGTTTGAGCTGATTCTCGCTGCCATGTTTATGCCACTCTAGACACACTTGATTCCCTTATGGAGACATATCAATACATAGGTTTTAAGATTCTTACTAGTCAGATATATTCCTCTGTGGGAAATATGGGGTTTTGAGTCTGTTTCACTGAGGAAGGTGTCGGTCTTGTCAATTCCAAAGTTGGTTTTTGAAACGGTCCCTGTGCTTATATCAAACTCTGGTTTTATGCATCACCCCACCTCTCCTTCCCCTTTATGCGGGCATAAGAGTGTTTTCTAAATGTGAGACTCTGTTCTCTTTCCTAACTCAGTTCACGTGTAGCCATGTTTACAGGATCTTCATAAGTGATATCTTATGATAAGTTTCTTTTTCTGTGTGACTTATTTCACTTAGAATCATCGTACCTGAATCCACTCACTTTGTTGCTACTGGTCTTATGACATTGATTTCATGGCTGAGGGATATTCCATCGTACGTAAGTACCACAATGTTTTGAACCATTTTTATATTTCCTGGGATATTTAAGGTGTACCCAAGTTGAGGTTCTTGTAGTCAGTGCAGCCCTAAATTTGGAGGTGGCTCTTTCTTATTGATTTTCAGGTTTCCCAAGGTATATTCCCTAGACTGGAAGTGGCCTTGGCTCTGTAGCTCTGTTGTTTACTTGTTTTAGGGAACACAATTCACTCCTCCAGTGAGGCAGTTGGCAATTTACATCCCACCCATCAGCATAACAAGGCTCCCAGTTCCTCAGGGCCTGTCTTGCCTTTCTGGTTTTTACACATGTTGTGGATGTCCCTTTTGAACGGTGGGAAATGATACTTCTTTTTAGTCCAGATTTGCATTGCCAGCTTGCTTGCTTGGCCAAAAAGGGCGTATGCGTTTTCTCCTGAATATATTCAGGAGAAAACGCATACGCCCTTTTTGGCCAAGTGCACCATTGTCCAAGTTGTGCCCCTCTTCCTGTGCTTTACAGGCGATTCCAAGGTACCTCTTGAAATCTGTTTCCTGCTATTTTGCCTCGCTTTCAAGTCCACCTCGTTGACTTCCCTCAACATATTTTTGGACGATAGTTGTCCTTTATCACTCTGCCAGTTTGTGAATTGCTGTGCCCCTGAGCTCCATTTCTCAACTCGTTTTTTGTGAGCTGAACGCAAGTCCAAAATTTTGGATCATGTCCTATACTGGTTCCCAGTGGGTGGCTGAGACTTTGGTTAATTCTTCTTCCTGCCGGGAAATTAGAGTGACATGTGCCCGTCCAAATGCCTAACAGCTACTCTCTCATGGGTTCTCCCTCGTCCCTTCCATCCTCTGCCAAATTGGGAACCTGTGCAAACCAGGAGGTTAAAGGGCCTGTCTCTCCAAGTTGGGAGATTGATAGTAAGGCAGTTGGAAAGTCAAACTGGAGCACCAGGAGAGGGACTATTCGTTGAGTTTTAGAAACCTTTCGTATTCACAGTGTGTCCATTCTCTAGGTTTCCTGTACATGTTATAGCTGTAGTAATATTCCCTTGAACCTGGAGAGTTGGGACCCATGGAATGGGGGCCATGCATTATTGCTTGAAAGGGTCTGCATTTGCTCACCCAATCTCACCAATCCTCTCAGTCCCAAGTGTCCAGCCTTATGCCACATCCAGCTGTCATTGTAGATAGGGTCTTTCCAGGTTTCCTCAGACACCCTGAAGGAATTGTAAAGAATTTCCCTGTTTTTTGGTTTTGCTTTTGAAATTCCTTTTTATAGTGGGTTTGAGCTGATTCTCGCTGCCATGTTTTTGCCACTCTAGACACACTTGATTCCCTTATGGAGACATATCAATACATAGGTTTTAAGATTCTTACTAGTCAGATATATTCCTCTGTGGGAAATATGGGGTTTTGAGTCTCTTTCACTGAGGAAGGTGTAGGTCTTGTCTATTCCAAAGTTGGTTTTTGAAACGGTCCCTGTGCTTATATCAAACTCTGGTTTTATGCATCACCCCACCTCTCCTTCCCCTTTATGCAGGCATAAGAGTGTTTTCTAAATGTGAGACTCTGTTCTCTTTCCTAACTCAGTTCACGTGTAGCCATGTTTACAGGATCTTCATAAGTGATATCTTATGATAAGTTTCTTTTTCTGTGTGACTTATTTCACTTAGAATCATCGTACCTGAATCCACTCACTTTGCTGCTACTGGTCTTATGACATTTATTACATGGCTGTGGGATATTCCATCGTACGTAAGTACCACAATGTTTTGAACCATTTTTATATTTCCTGGGATATTTAAGGTGTACCCAAGTTGACGTTGTTGTAGTCAGGGCAGCCCTAAATTTGGAGGTGGCTCTTTCTTATTGATTTTCAGTTTTCCCAAGGTATATTCCCTAGACTGGAAGTGGCCTTGGCTCTGTAGCTCTGTTGTTTACTTGTTTTAGGGAACACAATGCACTCCTCCAGTGAGGCAGTTGGCAATTTACATCCCGCCCATCAGCATAACAAGGCTCCCAGTTCTCCAGGGCCTGTCTTGCCTTTCTGGTTTTTACACATTTTGTGGATGTCCCTTTTGACCGGTGGGAAGTGATACTTCTTAGTAGTGCAGATTTGCATTGCCCGCTTGCTTGCTTGGCCAAAAAGGGCGTATGCGTTTTCTCCTGAATATATTCAGGAGAAAACGCATACGCCCTTTTTGGCCAAGTGCACCATTGTCCAAGTTGTGCCCCTCTTCCTGTGCTTTACAGGCGATTCCAAGGTACCTCTTGAAATCTGTTTCCTGCTATTTTGCCTCGCTTTCAAGTCCGCCTCGTTGACTTCCCTCAACAGATTTTTGGACGATAGTTGTCCTTTATCACTCTGCCAGTTTGTGAATTGCTGTGCCTCTGAGCTCCATTTCTCAACTCGTTTTTTGTGAGCTGAACGCAAGTCCAAAATTTTGGATCATGTCCTATACTGGTTCCCGGTGGGTGGCTGAGACTTTGGTTAATTCTTCTTCCTGCCGGGAAATTAGAGTGACATGTGCCCGTCCAAATGCCTAACAGCTACTCTCTCATGGGTTCTCTCTCATCCCTTCCATCCTCTGCCAAATTGGGAACCTGTGCAAACCAGGAGGTTAAAGGGCCTGTCTCTCCAAGTTGGGAGATTGATAGTAAGGCAGTTGGAAAGTCAAACTGGAGCACCAGGAGAGGAACTATTCGTTGAGTTTTAGAAACCTTTCGTATTCACAGTGTGTCCATTCTCTAGGTTTCCTGTACATGTTATAGCTGTAGTAATATTCCCTTGAACATGGAGAGTTGGGACCCATGGAATGGGGGCCATGCATTATTGCTTGAAAGGGTCTGCATTCGCTCACCCAATCTCACCAATCCTCTCAGTCCCAAGTGTCCAGCCTTATGCCACATCCAGCTGTCATTGTAGATAGGGATTTCCAGGTTTCCTCAGACACCCTGGAGGAATTGTAAAGAATTTCCCTGTTTTTTGGTTTTGCTTTTGAAATTCCTTTTTATAGTGGGTTTGAGCTGATTCTCGCTGCCATGTTTATGCCACTCTAGACACACTTGATTCCCTTATGGAGACATATCAATACATAGGTTTTAAGATTCTTACTAGTCAGATATATTCCTCTGTGGGAAATATGGGGTTTTGAGTCTGTTTCACTGAGGAAGGTGTCGGTCTTGTCAATTCCAAAGTTGGTTTTTGAAACGGTCCCTGTGCTTATATCAAACTCTGGTTTTATGCATCACCCCACCTCTCCTTCCCCTTTATGCGGGCATAAGAGTGTTTTCTAAATGTGAGACTCTGTTCTCTTTCCTAACTCAGTTCACGTGTAGCCATGTTTACAGGATCTTCATAAGTGATATCTTATGATAAGTTTCTTTTTCTGTGTGACTTATTTCACTTAGAATCATCGTACCTGAATCCACTCACTTTGTTGCTACTGGTCTTATGACATTGATTTCATGGCTGAGGGATATTCCATCGTACGTAAGTACCACAATGTTTTGAACCATTTTTATATTTCCTGGGATATTTAAGGTGTACCCAAGTTGAGGTTCTTGTAGTCAGTGCAGCCCTAAATTTGGAGGTGGCTCTTTCTTATTTATTTTCAGGTTTCCCAAGGTATATTCCCTAGACTGGAAGTGGCCTTGGCTCTGTAGCTCTGTTGTTTACTTGTTTTAGGGAACACAATGCACTCCTCCAGTGAGGCAGTTGGCAATTTACATCCCACCCATCAGCATAACAAGGCTCCCAGTTCCTCAGGGCCTGTCTTGCCTTTCTGGTTTTTACACATGTTGTGGATGTCCCTTTTGACCGGTGGGAAATGATACTTCTTTTTAGTCCAGATTTGCATTGCCCGCTTGCTTGCTTGGCCAAAAAGGGCGTATGCGTTTTCTCCTGAATATATTCAGGAGAAAACGCATACGCACTTTTTGGCCAAGTGCACCATTGTCCAAGTTGTGCCCCTCTTCCTGTGCTTTACAGGCGATTCCAAGGTACCTCTTGAAATCTGTTTCCTGCTATTTTGCCTCGCTTTCAAGTCCACCTCGTTGACTTCCCTCAACAGATTTTTGGACGATAGTTGTCCTTTATCACTCTGCCAGTTTGTGAATTGCTGTGCCCCTGAGCTCCATTTCTCAACTCGTTTTTTGTGAGCTGAACGCAAGTCCAAAATTTTGGATCATGTCCTATACTGGTTCCCGGTGGGTGGCTGAGACTTTGGTTAATTCTTCTTCCTGCCGGGAAATTAGAGTGACATGTGCCCGTCCAAATGCCTAACAGCTACTCTCTCATGGGTTCTCCCTCGTCCCTTCCATCCTCTGCCAAATTGGGAACCTGTGCAAACCAGGAGGTTAAAGGGCCTGTCTCTCCAAGTTGGGAGATTGATAGTAAGGCAGTTGGAAAGTCAAACTGGAGCACCAGGAGAGGGACTATTCGTTGAGTTTTAGAAACCTTTCGTATTCACAGTGTGTCCATTCTCTAGGTTTCCTGTACATGTTATAGCTGTAGTAATATTCCCTTGAACCTGGAGAGTTGGGACCCATGGAATGGGGGCCATGCATTATTGCTTGAAAGGGTCTGCATTTGCTCACCCAATCTCACCAATCCTCTCAGTCCCAAGTGTCCAGCCTTATGCCACATCCAGCTGTCATTGTAGATAGGGTCTTTCCAGGTTTCCTCAGACACCCTGAAGGAATTGTAAAGAATTTCCCTGTTTTTTGGTTTTGCTTTTGAAATTCCTTTTTATAGTGGGTTTGAGCTGATTCTCGCTGCCATGTTTATGCCACTCTAGACACACTTGATTCCCTTATGGATTCATATCAATACATAGGTTTTAAGATTCTTACTAGTCAGATATATTCCTCTGCGGGAAATATGGGGTTTTGAGTCTCTTTCACTGAGGAAGGTGTAGGTCTTGTCTATTCCAAAGTTGGTTTTTGAAACGGTCCCTGTGCTTATATCAAACTCTGGTTTTATGCATCACCCCACCTCTCCTTCCCCTTTATGCAGGCATAAGAGTGTTTTCTAAATGTGAGACTCTGTTCTCTTTCCTAACTCAATTCACGTGTAGCCATGTTTACAGGATCTTCATAAGTGATATCTTATGATAAGTTTCTTTTTCTGTGTGACTTATTTCACTTAGAATCATCGTACCTGAATCCACTCACTTTGCTGCTACTGGTCTTATGACATTGATTTCATGGCTGAGGGATATTCCATCGTACGTAAGTACCACAATGTTTTGAACCATTTTTATATTTCCTGGGATATTTAAGGTGTACCCAAGTTGAGGTTCTTGTAGTCAGTGCAGCCCTAAATTTGGAGGTGGCTCTTTCTTATTGATTTTCAGTTTTCCCAAGGTATATTCCCTAGACTGGAAGTGGCCTTGGCTCTGTAGCTCTGTTGTTTACTTGTTTTAGGGAACACAATGCACTCCTCCAGTGAGGCAGTTGGCAATTTACATCCCGCCCATCAGCATAACAAGGCTCCCAGTTCTCCAGGGCCTGTCTTGCCTTTCTGGTTTTTACACATTTTGTGGATGTCCCTTTTGACCGGTGGGAAGTGATACTTCTTAGTAGTGCAGATTTGCATTGCCCGCTTGCTTGCTTGGCCAAAAAGGGCGTATGCGTTTTCTCCTGAATATATTCAGGAGAAAACACATACGCCCTTTTTGGCCAAGTGCACCATTGTCCAAGTGTGCCCCTCTTCCTGTGCTTTACAGGCGATTCCAACGTACCTCTTGAAATCTGTTTCCTGCTATTTTGCCTCGCTTTCAAGTCCGCCTCGTTGACTTCCCTCAACAGATTTTTGGATGATAGTTGTCCTTTATCACTCTGCCAGTTTGTGAATTGCTGTGCCCCTGAGCTCCATTTCTCAACTCGTTTTTTGTGAGCTGAACACAAGTCCAAAATTTTGGATCATGTCCTATACTGGTTCCCGGTGGGTGGCTGAGACTTTGGTTAATTCTTCTTCCTGCCGGGAAATTAGAGTGACATGTGCCCGTCCAAATGCCTAACAGCTACTCTCTCATGGGTTCTCCCTCGTCCCTTCCATCCTCTGGCAAATTGGGAACCTGTGCAAACCAGGAGGTTAAAGGGCCTGTCTCTCCAAGTTGGGAGATTGATAGTAAGGCAGTTGGAAAGTCAAACTGGAGCACCAGGAGAGGGACTATTCGTTGAGTTTTAGAAACCTTTCGTATTCACAGTGTGTCCATTCTCTAGGTTTCCTGTACATGTTATAGCTGTAGTAATATTCCCTTGAACCTGGAGAGTTGGGACCCATGGAATGTGGGCCATGCATTATTGCTTGAAAGGGTCTGCATTTGCTCACCTAATCTCACCAATCCTTTCAGTCCCAAGTGTCCAGCCTTATGCCACATCCAGCTGTCATTGTAGATAGGGTCTTTCCAGGTTTCCTCAGACACCCTGAAGGAATTGTAAAGAATTTCCCTGTTTTTTGGTTTTGCTTTTGAAATTCCTTTTTATAGTGGGTTTGAGCTGATTCTCGCTGCCATGTTTATGCCACTCTAGACACACTTGATTCCCTTATGGAGACATATCAATACATAGGATTTAAGATTCTTACTAGTCAGATATATTCCTCTGCGGGAAATATGGGGTTTTGAGTCTCTTTCACTGAGGAAGGTGTAGGTCTTGTCTATTCCAAAGTTGGTTTTTGGAACGGTCCCTGTGCTTATATCAAACTCTGGTTTTATGCATCACACCACCTCTCCTTCCCCTTTATGCAGGCATAAGAGTGTTTTCTAAATGTGAGACTCTGTTCTCTTTCCTAACTCAGTTCACGTGTAGCCATGTTTACAGGATCTTCATAAGTGATATCTTATGATAAGTTTATTTTTCTGTGTGACTTATTTCACTTAGAATCATCGTACCTGAATCCACTCACTTTGCTGCTACTGGTCTTATGACATTGATTTCATCGCTGAGGGATATTCCATCGTACGTAAGTACCACAATGTTTTGAACCATTTTTATATTTCCTGGGATATTTAAGGTGTACCCAAGTTGAGGTTCTTGTAGTCAGTGCAGCCCTAAATTTGGAGGTGGCTCTTTCTTATTGATTTTCAGTTTTCCCAAGGTATATTCCCTAGACTGGAAGTGGCCTTGGCTCTGTAGCTCTGTTGTTTACTTGTTTTAGGGAACACAATGCACTCCTCCAGTGAGGCAGTTGGCAGTTTACATCCCGCCCATCAGCATAACAACGCTCCCAGTTTTCCAGGGCCTGTCTTGCCTTTCTGGTTTTTACACATTTTGTGGATGTCCCTTTTGACCGGTGGGAAGTGATACTTCTTTGTAGTGCAGATTTGCATTGCCCGCTTGCTTGCTTGGCCAAAAAGGGCGTATGCGTTTTCTCCTGAATATATTCAGGAGAAAACGCATACGCCCTTTTTGGCCAAGTGCACCATTGTCCAAGTTGTGCCCCTCTTCCTGTGCTTTACAGGTGATTCCAACGTACCTCTTGAAATCTGTTTCCTGCTATTTTGCCTCACTTTCAAGTCCGCCTCGTTGACTTCCCTCAACAGATTTTTGGACGATAGTTGTCCTTTATCACTCTGCCAGTTTGTGAATTGCTGTGCCCCTGAGCTCCATTTCTCAACTCGTTTTTTGTGAGCTGAACGCAAGTCCAAAATTTTGGATCATGTCCTATACTGGTTCCCGGTGGGTGGCTGAGACTTTGGTTAATTCTTCTTCCTGCCGGGAAATTAGAGTGACATGTGCCCGTCCAAATGCCTAACAGCTACTCTCTCATGGGTTCTCCCTCGTCCCTTCCATCCTCTGCCAAATTGGGAACCTGTGCAAACCAGGAGGTTAAAGGGCCTGTCTCTCCAAGTTGGGAGATTGATAGTAAGGCAGTTGGAAAGTCAAACTGGAGCACCAGGAGAGGGACTATTCGTTGAGTTTTAGAAACCTTTCGTATTCACAGTGTGTCCATTCTCTAGGTTTCCTGTACATGTTATAGCTTTAGTAATATTCCCTTGAACCTGGAGAGTTGGGACCCATGGAATGGGGGCCATGCATTATTGCTTGAAAGGGTCTGCATTTGCTCACCCTATCTCACCAATCCTCTCTGTCCCAAGTGTCCAGCCTTATGCCACATCCAGCTGTCATTGTAGATAGGGTCTTTCCAGGTTTCCTCAGACACCCTGAAGGAATTGTAAAGAATTTCCCTGTTTTTTGGTTTTGCTTTTGAAATTCCTTTTTATAGTGGGTTTGAGCTGATTCTCGCTGCCATGTTTATGCCACTCTAGACACACTTGATTCCCTTATGGAGACATATCAATACATAGGTTTTAAGATTCTTACTAGTCAGATATATTCCTCTGTGGGAAATATGGGGTTTTGAGTCTCTTTCACTAAGGAAGGTGTCGGTCTTGTCAATTCCAAAGTTGGTTTTTGGAACGGTCCCTGTGCTTATATCAAACTCTGGTTTTATGCATCACCCCACCTCTCCTTCCCCTTTATGCAGGCATAAGAGTGTTTTCTAAATGTGAGACTCTGTTCTCTTTCCTAACTCAGTTTACGTGTAGCCATGTTTACAGGATCTTCATAAGTGATATCTTATGATAAGTTTCTTTTTCTGTGTGACTTATTTCACTTAGAATCATCGTACCTGAATCCACTCACTTTGCTGCTACTGGTCTTATGACATTGATTTAATGGCTGAGGGATATTCCATCGTACGTAAGTACCACAATGTTTTGAACCATTTTTATATTTCCTGGGATATTTAAGGTGTACCCAAGTTGAGGTTCTTGTAGTCAGTGCAGCCCTAAATTTGGAGGTGGCTCTTTCTTATTGATTTTCAGTTTTCCCAAGGTATATTCCCTAGACTGGAAGTGGCCTTGGCTCTGTAGCTCTGTTGTTTACTTGTTTTAGGGAACACAATGCACTCCTCCAGTGAGGCAGTTGGCAGTTTACATCCCGCCCATCAGCATAACAAGGCTACCAGTTCTCCAGTGCCTGTCTTGCCTTTCTGGTTTTTACACATTTTGTGGATGTCCCTTTTGACCGGTGGGAAGTGATACTTCTTTGTAGTGCAGATTTGCATTGCCTGCTTGCTTGCTTGGCCAAAAAGGGCATATGCGTTTTCTCCTGAATATATTCAGGAGAAAACGCATACGCCCTTTTTGCCCAAGTGCACCATTGTCCAAGTTGTGCCCCTCTTCCTGTGCTTTACAGGCGATTCCAACGTACCTCTTGAAATCTGTTTCCTGCTATTTTGCCTCACTTTCAAGTCCGCCTCGTTGACTTCCCTCAACAGATTTTTGGACTATAGTTGTCCTTTATCACTCTGCCAGTTTGTGAATTGCTGTGCCCCTGAGCTCCATTTCTCAACTCGTTTTTTGTGAGCTGAACGCAAGTCCAAAATTTTGGATCATGTCCTATACTGGTTCCCGGTGGGTGGCTGAGACTTTGGTTAATTCTTCTTCCTGCCGGGAAATTAGAGTGACATGTGCCCGTCCAAATGCCTAACAGCTACTCTCTCATGGGTTCTCCCTCATCACTTCCACACTCTGCCAAATTGGGAACCTGTGCAAACCAGGAGGTTAAAGGGCCTGTCTCTCCAAGTTGGGAGATTGATAGAAAGGCAGTTGGAAAGTCGAACTGGAGCACCAGGAGAGGGACTATTCGTTGAGTTTTAGAAACCTTTCGTATTCACAGTGTGTCCATTCTCTAGGTTTCCTGTACATGTTATAGCTGTAGTAATATTCCCTTGAACCTGGAGAGTTGGGACCCGTGGAATGGGGGCCATGCATTATTGCTTGAAAAGGTCTGCATTTGCTCACCCAATCTCACCAATCCTCTCAGTCCCAAGTGTCCAGCCTTATGCCACATCCAGCTGTCATTGTAGACAGGGTCTTTCCAGGTTTCCTCAGACACCCTGAAGGAATTGTAAAGAATTTCCCTGTTTTTTGGTTTTGCTTTTGAAATTCCTTTTTATAGTGGGTTTGAGCTGATTCTCGCTGCCATGTTTATGCCACTCTAGACACACTTGATTCCCTTATGGAGTCATATCAATACATAGGTTTTAAGATTCTTACTAGTCAGATATATTCCTCTGCGGGAAATATGGGGTTTTGAGTCTCTTTCACTGAGCAAGGTGTAGGTCTTGTCTATTCCAAAGTTGGTTTTTGGAACGGTCCCTGTGCTTATATCAAACTCTGGTTTTATGCATCACCCCACCTCTCCTTCCCCTTTATGCAGGCATAAGAGTGTTTTCTAAATGTGAGACTCTGTTCTCTTTCCTAACTCAGTTCATGTGTAGCCATGTTTACAGGATCTTCATAAGTGATATCTTATGATAAGTTTCTTTTTCTGTGTGACTTATTTCACTTAGAATCATCGTACCTGAATCCACTCCCTTTGCTGCTACTGGTCTTATGACATTGATTCCATGGCTGAGGGATATTCCATCGTACATAAGTACCACAATGTTTTGAACCATTTTTATATTTCCTGGGATATTTAAGGTGTACCCAAGTTGAGGTTCTTGTAGCCAGTGCAGCCCTAAATTTGGAGTTGGCTCTTTCTTATTGATTTTCAGTTTTCCCAAGGTATATTCCCTAGACTGGAAGTGGCCTTGGCTCTGTAGCTCTGTTGTTTACTTGTTTTAGGGAACACAATGCACTCCTCCAGTGAGGCAGTTGGCAATTTACATCCCGCCCATCAGCATAACAAGGCTCCCAGTTCTCCAGGGCCTGTCTTGCCTTTCTGGTTTTTACACATTTTGTGGATGTCCCTTTTGACCGGTGGGAAATGATACTTCTTTGTAGTGCAGATTTGCATTGCCCGCTTGCTTGCTTGGCCAAAAAGGGTGTATGCGTTTTCTCGTGAATATATTCAGGAGAAAACGCATACGCCCTTTTTGGCCAAGTGCACCATTGTCCAAGTTGTGCCCCTCTTCCTGTGGTTTACAGGCGATTCCAACGTACCTCTTGAAATCTGTTTCCTGCTATTTTGCCTCACTTTCAAGTCCGCCTCGTTGACTTCCCTCAACAGATTTTTGGACGATAGTTGTCCTTTATCACTCTGCCAGTTTGTGAATTGCTGTGCCCCTGAGCTCCATTTCTCAACTCGTTTTTTGTGAGCTGAACGCAAGTCCAAAATTTTGGATCATGTCCTATACTGGTTCCCGGTGGGTGGCTGAGACTTTGGTTAATTCTTCTTCCTGCCGGGAAATTAGAGTGACATGTGCCCGTCCAAATGCCTAACAGCTACTCTCTCATGGGTTCTCCCTCGTCCCTTCCATCCTCTGCCAAATTGGGAACCTGTGCAAACCAGGAGGTTAAAGGGCCTGTCTCTCCAAGTTGGGAGATTGATAGTAAGGCAGTTGGAAAGTCAAACTGGAGCACCAGGAGAGGGACTATTCGTTGAGTTTTAGAAACCTTTCATATTCACAGTGTGTCCATTCTCTAGGTTTCCTGTACATGTTATAGCTGTAGTAATATTCCCTTGAACCTGGAGAGTTGAGACCCATGGAATGGGGGCCATGCATTATTGCTTGAAAGGGTCTGCATTTGCTCACCCAATCTCACCAATCCTCTCAGTCCCAAGTGTCCAGCCTTATGCCACATCCAGCTGTCATTGTAGACAGGGTCTTTCCAGGTTTCCTCAGACACCCTGAAGGAATTGTAAAGAATTTCCCTGTTTTTTGGTTTTGCTTTTGAAATTCCTTTTTATAGTGGGTTTGAGCTGATTCTCGCTGCCATGTTTATGCCACTCTAGACACACTTGATTCCCTTATGGAGACATATCAATACATAGGTTTTAAGATTCTTACTAGTCAGATATATTCCTCTGCGGGAAATATGGGGTTTTGAGTCTCTTTCACTGAGGAAGGTGTAGGTCTTGTCTATTCCAAAGTTGGTTTTTGAAACGGTCCCTGTGCTTATATCAAACTCTGGTTTTATGCATCACCCCACCTCTCCTTCCCCTTTATGCAGGCATAAGAGTGTTTTCTAAATGTGAGACTCTGTTCTCTTTCCTAACTCAGTTCACGTGTAGCCATGTTTACAGGATCTTCATAAGTGATATCTTATGATAAGTTTCTTTTTCTGTGTGACTTATTTCACTTAGAATCATCGTACCTGAATCCACTCACTTTGCTGCTTCTGGTCTTATGACATTGATTTCATCGCTGAGGGATATTCCATCGTACGTAAGTACCACAATGTTTTGAACCATTTTTATATTTCCTGGGATATTTAAGGTGTACCCAAGTTGAGGTTCTTGTAGTCAGTGAAGCCAAAAATTTGGAGGTGGCTCTTTCTTATTGATTTTCAGTTTTCCCAAGGTATATCCCCTAGACTGGAAGTGGCCTTGGCTCTGTAGCTCTGTTGTTTACTTGTTTTAGGGAACACAATGCACTCCTCCAGTGAGGCAGTTGGCAATTTACATCCCGCCCATCAGCATAACAAGGCTCCCAGTTCTCCAGGGCCTGTCTTGCCTTTCTGGTTTTTACACATTTTGTGGATGTCCCTTTTGACCAGTGGGTAGTGATACTTCTTTGTAGTGCAGATTTGCATTGCCCGCTTGCTTGCTTGGCCAAAAAGGGCGTATGTGTTTTCTCCTGAATATATTCAGGAGAAAACGCATACGCCCTTTTTGGCCAAGTGCACCATTGTCCAAGTTGTGCCCCTCTTCCTGTGCTTTACAGGCGATTCCAAGGTACCTCTTGAAATCTGTTTCCTGCTATTTTGCCTCACTTTCAAGTCCGCCTCGTTGACTTCCCTCAACAGATTTTTGGACGATAGTTGTCCTTTATCACTCTGCCAGTTTGTGAATTGCTGTGCCCCTGAGCTCCATTTCTCAACTCGTTTTTTGTGAGCTGAACGCAAGTCCAAAATTTTGGATCATGTCCTATACTGGTTCCCGGTGGGTGGCTGAGACTTTGGTTAATTCTTCTTCCTGCCGGGAAATTAGAGTGACATGTGCCCGTCCAAATGCCTAACAGCTACTCTCTCATGGGTTCTCCCTCGTCCCTTCCATCCTCTGCCAAATTGGGAACCTGTGCAAACCAGGAGGTTAAAGGGCCTGTCTCTCCAAGTTGGGAGATTGATAGTAAGGCAGTTGGAAAGTCAAACTGGAGCACCAGGAGAGGGACTATTCGTTGAGTTTTAGAAACCTTTCGTATTCACAGTGTGTCCATTCTCTAGGTTTCCTGTACATGTTATAGCTGTAGTAATATTCCCTTGAACCTGGAGAGTTGGGACCCATGGAATGGGGGCCATGCATTATTGCTTGAAAGGGTCTGCATTTGCTCACCCAATCTCACCAATCCTCTCAGTCCCAAGTGTCCAGCCTTATGCCACATCCAGCTGTCATTGTAGACAGGGTCTTTCCAGGTTTCCTCAGACACCCTGAAGGAATTGTAAAGAATTTCCCTGTTTTTTGGTTTTGCTTTTGAAATTCCTTGTTATAGTGGGTTTGAGCTGATTCTCGCTGCCATGTTTATGCCACTCTAGACACACTTGATTCCCTTATGGAGACATATCAATACATAGGTTTTAAGATTCTTACTAGTCAGATATATTCCTCTGCGAGAAATATGGGGTTTTGAGTCTCTTTCACTGAGGAAGGTGTAGGTCTTGTCTATTCCAAAGTTGGTTTTTGGAACGGTCCCTGTGCTTATATCAAACTCTGGTTTTATGCATCACCCCACCTCTCCTTCCCCTTTATGCAGGCATAATAGTGTTTTCTAAATGTGAGACTCTGTTCTCTTTCCTAACTCAGTTCACGTGTAGCCATGTTTACAGGATCTTCATAAGTGATATCTTATGATAAGTTTCTTTTTCTGTGTGACTTATTTCACTTAGAATCATCGTACCTGAATCCACTCACTTTGCTGCTACTGGGCTTATGACATTGATTTCATGGCTGAGGCATATTCCATCGTACGTAAGTACCACAATGTTTTGAACCATTTTTATATTTCCTGGGATATTTAAGGTGTACCCAAGTTGAGGTTCTTGTAGTCAGTGCAGCCCTAAATTTGGAGGTGGCTCTTTCTTATTGATTTTCAGTTTTCCCAAGGTATATTCCCTAGACTTGAAGTGGCCTTTGCTCTGTAGCTCTGTTGTTTACTTGCTTTAGGGAACACAATGCACTCCTCCAGTGAGGCAGTTGGCAGTTTACATCCCGCCCATCAGCATAACAAGGCTCCCAGTTCTTCAGGGCCTGTCTTGCCTTTCTGGTTTTTACACATTTTGTGGATGTCCCTTTTGACCGGTGGGAAGTGATACTTCTTTGTAGTGCAGATTTGCATTGCCCGCTTGCTTGCTTGGCCAAAAAGGGCGTATGCGTTTTCTCCTGAATATATTCAGGAGAAAACGCATACGCCCTTTTTGGCCAAGTGCACCATTGTCCAAGTTGTGCCCCTCTTCCTGTGCTTTACAGGCGATTCCAAGGTACCTCTTGAAATCTGTTTCCTGCTATTTTGCCTCGCTTTCAAGTCCGCCTCGTTGACTTCCCTCAACAGATTTTTGGACGATAGTTGTCCTTTATCACTCTGCCAGTTTGTGAATTGCTGTGCCCCTGAGCTCCATTTCTCAACTCGTTTTTTGTGAGCTGAACGCAAGTCCAAAATTTTGGATCATGTCCTATACTGGTTCCCGGTGGGTGGCTGAGACTTTGGTTAATTCTTCTTCCTGCCGGGAAATTAGAGTGACATGTGCCCGTCCAAATGCCTAACAGCTACTCTCTCATGGGTTCTCCCTCGTCCCTTCCATCCTCTGCCAAATTGGGAACCTGTGCAAACCAGGAGGTTAAAGGGCCTGTCTCTCCAAGTTGGGAGATTGATAGTAAGGCAGTTGGAAAGTCAAACTGGAGCACCAGGAGAGGGACTATTCGTTGAGTTTTAGAAACCTTTCGTATTCACAGTGTGTCCATTCTCTAGGTTTCCTGTACATGTTATAGCTGTAGTAATATTCCCTTGAACCTGGAGAGTTGGGACCCATGGAATGGGGGCCATGCATTATTGCTTGAAAGGGTCTGCATTTGCTCACCCAATCTCACCAATCCTCTCAGTCCCAAGTGTCCAGCCTTATGCCACATCCAGCTGTCATTGTAGATAGGGTCTTTCCAGGTTTCCTCAGACACCCTGAAGGAATTGTAAAGAATTTCCCTGTTTTTTGGTTTTGCTTTTGAAATTCCTTTTTATAGTGGGTTTGAGCTGATTCTCGCTGCCATGTTTATGCCACTCTAGACACACTTGATTCCCTTATGGAGACATATCAATACATAGGTTTTAAGGTTCTTACTAGTCAGATATATTCCTCTGTGGGAAATATGGGGTTTTGAGTCTCTTTCACTGAGGAAGGTGTCGGTCTTGTCAATTCCAAAGTTGGTTTTTGAAACGGTCCCTGTGCTTATATCAAACTCTGGTTTTATGCATCACCCCACCTCTCCTTCCCCATTATGCGGGCATAAGAGTGTTTTCTAAATGTGAGACTCTGTTCTCTTTCCTAACTCAGTTCACGTGTAGCCATGTTTACAGGATCTTCATAAGTGATATCTTATGATAAGTTTCTTTTTCTGTGTGACTTATTTCACTTAGAATCATCGTACCTGAATCCACTCACTTTGGTGCTACTGGTCTTATGACATTGATTTCATGGCTGAGGGGTATTCCATCGTACGTAAGTACCACAATGTTTTGAACCATTTTTATATTTCCTGGGATATTTAAGGTGTACCCAAGTTGACGTTCTTGTAGTCAGTGCAGCCCTAAATTTGGAGGTGGCTCTTTCTTATTGATTTTCAGTTTTCCCAAGGTATATTCCCTAGACTGGAAGTGTCCTTGGCTCTGTAGTTCTGTTGTTTACTTGTTTTAGGGAACACAATGCACTCCTCCAGTGAGGCAGTTGGCAGTTTACATCCCGCCCATCAGCATAACAAGGCTCCCAGTTCTCCAGGGCCTGTCTTGCCTTTCTGGTTTTTACACATTTTGTGGATGTCCCTTTTGACCGGTGGGAAGTGATACTTCTTTGTAGTGCAGATTTGCATTGCCCGCTTGCTTGCTTGGCCAAAAAGGGCGTATGCGTTTTCTCCTGAATATATTCAGGAGAAAACGCATACGCCCTTTTTGGCCAAGTGCACCATTGTCCAAGTTGTGCCCCTCTTCCTGTGCTTTACAGGCGATTCCAAGGTACCTCTTGAAATCTGTTTCCTGCTATTTTGCCTCGCTTTCAAGTCCGCCTCGTTGACTTCCCTCAACAGATTTTTGGACGATAGTTGTCCTTTATCACTCTGCCAGTTTGTGAATTGCTGTGCCCCTGAGCTCCATTTCTCAACTCGTTTTTTGTGAGCTGAACGCAAGTCCAAAATTTTGGATCATGTCCTATACTGGTTCCCGGTGGGTGGCTGAGACTTTGGTTAATTCTTCTTCCTGCCGGGAAATTAGAGTGACATGTGCCCGTCCAAATGCCTAACAGCTACTCTCTCATGGGTTCTCCCTCGTCCCTTCCATCCTCTGCCAAATTGGGAACCTGTGCAAACCAGGAGGTTAAAGGGCCTGTCTCTCCAAGTTGGGAGATTGATAGTAAGGCAGTTGGAAAGTCAAACTGGAGCACCAGGAGAGGGACTATTCGTTGAGTTTTAGAAACCTTTCGTATTCACAGTGTGTCCATTCTCTAGGTTTCCTGTACATGTTATAGCTGTAGTAATATTCCCTTGAACCTGGAGAGTTGGGACCCATGGAATGGGGGCCATGCATTATTGCTTGAAAGGGTCTGCATTTGCTCACCCAATCTCACCAATCCTCTCAGTCCCAAGTGTCCAGCCTTATGCCACATCCAGCTGTCATTGTAGATAGGGTCTTTCCAGGTTTCCTCAGACACCCTGAAGGAATTGTAAAGAATTTCCCTGTTTTTTGGTTTTGCTTTTGAAATTCCTTTTTATAGTGGGTTTGAGCTGATTCTCGCTGCCATGTTTATGCCACTCTAGACACACTTGATTCCCTTATGGAGACATATCAATACATAGGTTTTAAGATTCTTACTAGTCAGATATATTCCTCTGTGGGAAATATGGGGTTTTGAGTCTCTTTCACTGAGGAAGGTGTCGGTCTTGTCAATTCCAAAGTTGGTTTTTGAAACGGTCCCTGTGCTTATATCAAACTCTGGTTTTATGCATCACCGCACCTCTCCTTCCCCTTTATGCGGGCATAAGAGTGTTTTCTAAATGTGAGACTCTGTTCTCTTTCCTAACTCAGTTCACGTGTAGCCATGTTTACAGGATCTTCATAAGTGATATCTTATGATAAGTTTCTTTTTCTGTGTGACTTATTTCACTTAGAATCATCGTACCTGAATCCACTCACTTTGTTGCTACTGGTCTTATGACATTGATTTCATTGCTGAGGGATATTCCATCGTACGTAAGTACCACAATGTTTTGAACCATTTTTATATTTCCTGGGATATTTAAGGTGTACCCAAGTTGAGGTTCTTGTAGTCAGTGCAGCCCTAAATTTGGAGGTGGCTCTTTCTTATTGATTTTCAGGTTTCCCAAGGTATATTCCCTAGACTGGAAGTGGCCTTGGCTCTGTAGCTCTGTTGTTTACTTGTTTTAGGGAACACAATGCACTCCTCCAGTGAGGCAGTTGGCAATTTACATCCCACCCATCAGCATAACAAGGCTCCCAGATCCTCAGGGCCTGTCTTGCCTTTCTGGTTTTTACACATGTTGTGGATGTCCCTTTTGACCGGTGGGAAATGATACTTCTTTTTAGTCCAGATTTGCATTGCCCGCTTGCTTGCTTGGCCAAAAAGGGCGTATGCGTTTTCTCCTGAATATATTCAGGAGAAAACGCATACGCCCTTTTTGGCCAAGTGCACCATTGTCCAAGTTGTGCCCCTCTTCCTGTGCTTTACAGGCGATTCCAAGGTACCTCTTGAAATCTGTTTCCTGCTATTTTGCCTCGCTTTCAAGTCCACCTCGTTGACTTCCCTCAACAGATTTTTGGACGATAGTTGTCCTTTATCACTCTGCCAGTTTGTGAATTGCTGTGCCCCTGAGCTCCATTTCTCAACTCGTTTTTTGTGAGCTGAACGCAAGTCCAAAATTTTGGATCATGTCCTATACTGGTTCCCGGTGGGTGGCTGAGACTTTGGTTAATTCTTCTTCCTGCCGGGAAATTAGAGTGACATGTGCCCGTCCAAATGCCTAACAGCTACTCTCTCATGGGTTCTCCCTCGTCCCTTCCATCCTCTGCCAAATTGGGAACCTGTGCAAACCAGGAGGTTAAAGGGCCTGTCTCTCCAAGTTGGGAGATTGATAGTAAGGCAGTTGGAAAGTCAAACTGGAGCACCAGGAGAGGGACTATTCTTTGTGTTTTAGAAACCTTTCGTATTCACAGTGTGTCCATTCTCTAGGTTTCCTGTACATGTTATAGCTGTAGTAATATTCCCTTGAACCTGGAGAGTTGGGACCCATGGAATGGGGGCCATGCATTATTGCTTGAAAGGGTCTGCATTTGCTCACACAATCTCACCAATCCTCTCAGTCCCAAGTGTCCAACCTTATGCCACATCCAGCTGTCATTGTAGATAGGGTCTTTCCAGGTTTCCTCAGACACCCTGAAGGAATTGTAAAGAATTTCCCTGTTTTTTGGTTTTGCTTTTGAAATTCCTTTTTATAGTGGGTTTGAGCTGATTCTCGCTGCCATGTTTATGCCACTCTAGACAAACTTGATTCCCTTATGGAGACATATCAATACATAGGTTTTAAGATTCTTACTAGTCAGATATATTCCTCTGTGGGAAATATGGGGTTTTGAGTCTCTTTCACTGAGGAAGGTGTAGGTCTTGTCTATTCCAAAGTTGGTTTTTGAAACGGTCCCTGTGCTTATATCAAACTCTGGTTTTATGCATCACCCCACCTCTCCTTCCCCTTTATGCAGGCATAAGAGTGTTTTCTAAATGTGAGACTCTCTTCTCTTTCCTAACTCAGTTCACGTGTAGCCATGTTTACAGGATCTTCCTAAGTGATATCTTATGATAAGTTTCTTTTTCTGTGTGACTTATTTCACTTAGAATCATCGTACCTGAATCCACTCACTTTGCTGCTACTGGTCTTATGACATTGATTTCATGGCTGAGGGATATTCCATCGTACGTAAGTACCACAATGTTTTGAACCATTTTTATATTTCCTGGGATATTTAAGGTGTACCCAAGTTGACGTTGTTGTAGTCAGGGCAGCCCTAAATTTGGAGGTGGCTCTTTCTTATTGATTTTCAGTTTTCCCAAGGTATATTCCCTAGACTGGAAGTGGCCTTGGCTCTGTAGCTCTGTTGTTTACTTGTTTTAGGGAACACAATGCACTCCTCCAGTGAGGCAGTTGGCAATTTACATCCCGCCCATCAGCATAACAAGGCTCCCAGTTCTCCAGGGCCTGTCTTGCCTTTCTGGTTTTTACACATTTTGTGGATGTCCCTTTTGACCGGTGGGAAGTGATACTTCTTTGTAGTGCAGATTTGAATTGCCTGCTTGCTTCCTTGGCCAAAAAGGGCGTATGCGTTTTCTCCTGAATATATTCAGGAGAAAACGCATACGCCCTTTTTGGCCAAGTGCACCATTGTCCAAGTTGTGCCCCTCTTCCTGTGCTTTACAGGCGATTCCAACGTACCTCTTGAAATCTGTTTCCTGCTATTTTGCCTCGCTTTCAAGTCCGCCTCGTTGACTTCCCTCAACAGATTTTTGGACGATAGTTGTCCTTTATCACTCTGCCAGTTTGTGAATTGCTGTGCCCCTGAGCTCCATTTCTCAACTCGTTTTTTGTGAGCTGAACGCAAGTCCAAAATTTTGGATCATGTCCTATACTGGTTCCCGGTGGGTGGCTGAGACTTTGGTTAATTCTTCTTCCTGCCGGGAAATTAGAGTGACATGTGCCCGTCCAAATGCCTAACAGCTACTCTCTCATGGGTTCTCTCTCGTCCCTTCCATCCTCTGCCAAATTGGGAACCTGTGCAAACCAGGAGGTTAAAGGGCCTGTCTCTCCAAGTTGGGAGATTGATAGTAAGGCAGTTGGAAAGTCAAACTGGAGCACCAGGAGAGGGACTATTCGTTGAGTTTTAGAAACCTTTCGTATTCACAGTGTGTCCATTCTCTAGGTTTCCTGTACATGTTATAGCTGTAGTAATATTCCCTTGAACATGGAGAGTTGGGACCCATGGAATGGGGGCCATGCATTATTGCTTGAAAGGGTCTGCATTCGCTCACCCAATCTCACCAATCCTCTCAGTCCCAAGTGTCCAGCCTTATGCCACATCCAGCTGTCATTGTAGATAGGGTCTTTCCAGGTTTCCTCAGACACCCTGAAGGAATTGTAAAGAATTTCCCTGTTTTTTGGTTTTGCTTTTGAAATTCCTTTTTATAGTGGGTTTGAGCTGATTCTCGTTGCCATGTTTATGCCACTCTAGACACATTTGATTCCCTTATGGAGACATATCAATACATAGGTTTTAAGATTCTTACTAGTCAGATATATTCCTCTGTGGGAAATATGGGGTTTTGAGTCTGTTTCACTGAGGAAGGTGTCGGTCTTGTCAATTCCAAAGTTGGTTTTTGAAACGGTCCCTGTGCTTATATCAAACTCTGGTTTTATGCATCACCCCACCTCTTCTTCCCCTTTATGCGGGCATAAGAGTGTTTTCTAAATGTGAGACTCTGTTCTCTTTCCTAACTCAGTTCACGTGTAGCCATGTTTACAGGATCTTCATAAGTGATATCTTATGATAAGTTTCTTTTTCTGTGTGACTTATTTCACTTAGAATCATCGTACCTGAATCCACTCACTTTGTTGCTACTGGTCTTATGACATTGATTTCATGGCTGAGGGATATTCCATCGTACGTAAGTACCACAATGTTTTGAACCATTTTTATATTTCCTGGGATATTTAAGGTGTACCCAAGTTGAGGTTCTTGTAGTCAGTGCAGCCCTAAATTTGGAGGTGGCTCTTTCTTATTGATTTTCAGTTTTCCCAAGGTATATTCCCTAGACTGGAAGTGGCCTTGGCTCTGTAGCTCTGTTGTTTACTTGTTTTAGGGAACACAATGCACTCCTCCAGTGAGGCAGTTGGCAATTTACATCCCACCCATCAGCATAACAAGGCTCCCAGTTCCTCAGGGCCTGTCTTGCCTTTCTGGTTTTTACACATGTTGTGGATGTCCCTTTTGACCGATGGGAAATTATACTTCTTTGTAGTGCAGATTTGCATTGCCCGCTTGCTTGCTTGGCCAAAAAGGGCGTATGCGTTTTCTCCTGAATATATTCAGGAGAAAACGCATACGCCCTTTTTGGCCAAGTGCACCATTGTCCAAGTTGTGCCCCTCTTCCTGTGCTTTACAGGCGATTCCAACGTACCTCTTGAAATCTGTTTCCTGCTATTTTGCCTCACTTTCAAGTCCGCCTCGTTGACTTCCCTCAACAGATTTTTGGACGATAGTTGTCCTTTATCACTCTGCCAGTTTGTGAATTGCTGTGCCCCTGAGATCCATTTCTCAACTCGTTTTTTGTGAGCTGAACGCAAGTCCAAAATTTTGGATCATGTCCTATACTGGTTCCCGGTGGGTGGCTGAGACTTTGGTTAATTCTTCTTCCTGCCGGGAAATTAGAGTGACATGTGCCCGTCCAAATGCCTAACAGCTACTCTCTCATGGGTTCTCCCTCGTCCCTTCCATCCTCTGCCAAATTGGGAACCTGTGCAAACCAGGAGGTTAAAGGGCCTGTCTCTCCAAGTTGGGAGATTGATAGTAAGGCAGTTGGAAAGTCAAACTGGAGCACCAGGAGAGGGACTATTCGTTGAGTTTTAGAAACCTTTCGTATTCACAGTGTGTCCATTCTCTAGGTTTCCTGTACATGTTATAGCTGTAGTAATATTCCCTTGAACCTGGAGAGTTGGGACCCATGGAATGGGGGCAATGCATTATTGCTTGAAAGGGTCTGCATTCGCTCACCCAATCTCACCAATCCTCTCAGTCCCAAGTGTCCAGCCTTATGCCACATCCAGCTGTCATTGTAGATAGGGTCTTTCCAGGTTTCCTCAGACACCCTGAAGGAATTGTAAAGAATTTCCCTGTTTTTTGTTTTTGCTTTTGAAATTCCTTTTTATACTGGGTTTGAGCTGATTCTCGCTGCCATGTTTATGCCACTCTAGACACACTTGATTCCCTTATGGAGACATATCAATACATAGGTTTTAAGATTCTTACTAGTCAGATATATTCCTCTGTGGGAAATATGGGGTTTTGAGTCTCTTTCACTGAGGAAGGTGTCGGTCTTGTCAATTCCAAAGTTGGTTTTTGAAACGGTCCCTGTGCTTATATCAAACTCTGGTTTTATGCATCACCCCACCTCTCCTTCCCCTTTATGCAGGCATAAGAGTGTTTTCTAAATGTGAGACTCTGTTCTCTTTCCTAGCTCAATTCACGTGTAGCCATGTTTACAGGATCTTCATAAGTGATATCTTATGATAAGTTTCTTTTTCTGTGTGACTTATTTCACTTAGAATCATCGTACCTGAATCCACTCACTTTGCTGCTACTGGTCTTATGACATTGATTTCATGGCTGAGGGATATTCCATCGTACGTAAGTACCACAATGTTTTGAACCATTTTTATATTTCCTGGGATATTTAAGGTGTACCCAAGTTGAGGTTCTTGTAGTCAGTGCAGCCCTAAATTTGGAGGTGGCTCTTTCTTATTGATTTTCAGTTTTCCCAAGGTATATTCCCTAGACTGGAAGTGGCCTTGGCTCTGTAGCTCTGTTGTTTACTTGTTTTAGGGAACACAATGCACTCCTCCAGTGAGGCAGTTGGCAGTTTACATCCCGCCCATCAGCATAACAACGCTCCCAGTTCTCCAGGGCCTGTCTTGCCTTTCTGGTTTTTACACATTTTGTGGATGTCCCTTTTGACCGGTGGGAAGTGATACTTCTTTGTAGTGCAGATTTGCTTTGCCCGCTTGCTTGCTTGGCCAAAAAGGGCGTATGCGTTTTCTCCTGAATATATTCAGGAGAAAACGCATACGCCCTTTTTGGCCAAGTGCACCATTGTCCAAGTTGTGCCCCTCTTCCTGTGCTTTACAGGTGATTCCAACGTACCTCTTGAAATCTGTTTCCTGCTATTTTGCCTCACTTTCAAGTCCGCCTCGTTGACTTCCCTCAACAGATTTTTGGACGATAGTTGTCCTTTATCACTCTGCCAGTTTGTGAATTGCTGTGCCCCTGAGCTCCATTTCTCAACTCGTTTTTTGTGAGCTGAACGCAAGTCCAAAATTTTGGATCATGTCCTATACTGGTTCCCGGTGGGTGGCTGAGACTTTGGTTAATTCTTCTTCCTGCCGGGAAATTAGAGTGACATGTGCCCGTCCAAATGCCTAACAGCTACTCTCTCATGGGTTCTCCCTCGTCCCTTCCATCCTCTGCCAAATTGGGAACCTGTGCAAACCAGGAGGTTAAAGGGCCTGTCTCTCCAAGTTGGGAGATTGATAGTAAGGCAGTTGGAAAGTCAAACTGGAGCACCAGGAGAGGGACTATTCGTTGAGTTTTAGAAACCTTTCGTATTCACAGTGTGTCCATTCTCTAGGTTTCCTGTACATGTTATAGCTGTAGTAATATTCCCTTGAACCTGGAGAGTTGGGACCCATGGAATGGGGGCCATGCATTATTGCTTGAAAGGGTCTGCATTTGCTCACCCAATCTCACCAATCCTCTCAGTCCCAAGTGTCCAGCCTTATGCCACATCCAGCTGTCATTGTAGATAGGGTCTTTCCAGGTTTCCTCAGACACCCTGAAGGAATTGTAAAGAATTTCCCTGTTTTTTGGTTTTGCTTTTGAAATTCCTTTTTATAGTGGGTTTGAGCTGATTCTCGTTGCCATGTTTATGCCACTCTAGACACATTTGATTCCCTTATGGAGACATATCAATACATAGGTTTTAAGATTCTTACTAGTCAGATATATTCCTCTGTGGGAAATATGGGGTTTTGAGTCTCTTTCACTAAGGAAGGTGTCGGTCTTGTCAATTCCAAAGTTGGTTTTTGGAACGGACCCTGTGCTTATATCAAACTCTGGTTTTATGCATCACCCCACCTCTCCTTCCCCTTTATGCAGGCATAAGAGTGTTTTCTAAATGTGAGACTCTGTTCTCTTTCCTATCTCAGTTTACGTGTAGCCATGTTTACAGGATCTTCATAAGTGATATCTTATGATAAGTTTCTTTTTCTGTGTGACTTATTTCACTTAGAATCATCGTACCTGAATCCACTCACTTTGCTGCTACTGGTCTTATGACATTGATTTCATGGCTGAGGGATATTCCATCGTACGTAAGTACCACAATATTTTGAACCATTTTTATATTTCCTGGGATATTTAAGGTGTACCCAAGTTGAGGTTCTTGTAGTCAGTGCAGCCCTAAATTTGGAGGTGGCTCTTTCTTATTGATTTTCAGTTTTCCCAAGGTATATTCCCTAGACTGGAAGTGGCCTTGGCTCTGTAGCTCTGTTGTTTACTTGTTTTAGGGAACACAATGCACTCCTCCAGTGAGGCAGTTGGCAATTTACATCCCGCCATTAGCATAACAAGGCTCCCAGTTCTCCAGGGCCTGTCTTGCCTTTCTGGTTTTTACACATTTTGTGGATGTCCCTTTTGACCGGTGGGAAATGATACTTCTTTGTAGTGCAGATTTGCATTGCCCGCTTGCTTGCTTGGCCAAAAAAGGGCGTATGCGTTTTCTCCTGAATATATTCAGGAGAAAATGCATACGCCCTTTTTTGGCCAAGTGCACCATTGTCCAAGTTGTGCCCCTCTTCCTGTGCTTTACAGGCGATTCCAACGTACCTCTTGAAATCTATTTCCTGCTATTTTGCCTCGCTTTCAAATCCGCCTCGTTGACTTCCCTCAACAGATTTTTGGACGATAGTTGTCCTTTATCACTCTGCCAGTTTGTGAATTGCTGTGCCCCTGAGCTCCATTTCTCAACTCGTTTTTGTGAGCTGAACGCAAGTCCAAAATTTTGGATCATGTCCTATACTGGTTCCCGGTGGGTGGCTGAGACTTTGGTTAATTCTTCTTCCTGCCGGGAAAGTAGAGTGACGTGTGCCCGTCCAAATGCCTAACAGCTCCTCTCTCATGGGTTCTCCCTCGTCCCTTCCATCCTCTGCCAAATTGGGAACCTGTGCAAACCAGGAGGTTAAAGGGCCTGTCTCTCCAAGTTGGGAGATTGATAGTAAGGCAGTTGGAAAGTCAAACTGGAGCACCAGGAGAGGGACTATTCGTTGAGTTTTAGAAACCTTTCGTATTCACAGTGTGTCCATTCTCTAGGTTTCCTGTACATGTTATAGCTGTAGTAATATTCCCTTGAACATGGAGAGTTGGGACCCATGGAATGGGGGCCATGCATTATTGCTTGAAAGTGTCTGCATTCGCTCACCCAATCTCACCAATCCTCTCAGTCCCAAGTGTCCAGCCTTATGCCACATCCAGCTGTCATTGTAGATAGGGTCTTTCCAGGTTTCCTCAGACACCCTGAAGGAATTGTAAAGAATTTCCCTGTTTTTTGGTTTTGTTTTTGAAATTCCTTTTTATAGTGGGTTTGAGCTGATACTCGCTGCCATGTTTATGCCACTCTAGACACACTTGATTCCCTTATGGAGACATATCAATACATAGGTTTTAAGATTCTTACTAGTCAGATATATTCCTCTGTGGGAAATATGGGGTTTTCAGTCTCTTTCACTGAGGAAGGTGTCGGTCTTGTCAGTTCCAAAGTTGGTTTTTGAAACGGTCCCTGTGCTTATATCAAACTCTGGTTTTATGCATCACCCCACCTCTCCTTCCCCTTTATGCGGGCATAAGAGTGTTTTCTAAATGTGAGACTCTGTTCTCTTTCCTAACTCAGTTCACGTGTAGCCATGTTTACAGGATCTTCATAAGTGATATCTTATGATCAGTTTCTTTTTCTGTGTGACTTATTTCACTTAGAATCATCGTACCTGAATCCACTCACTTTGCTGCTACTGGTCTTATGACATTGATTTCATGGCTGAGGGATATTCCATCGTACGTAAGTACCACAATGTTTTGGACCATTTTTATATTTCCTGGGATATTTAAGGTGTACCGAAGTTGAGGTTCTTGTAGCCAGTGCAGCCCTAAATTTGGAGGTGGCTCTTGCTTATTGATTTTCAGTTTTCCCAAGGTATATTCCCTAGACTGGAAGTGGCCTTGGCTCTGTAGGTCTGTTGTTTACTTGTTTTAGGGAACACAATGCACTCCTCCAGTGAGGCAGTTGGCAATTTACATCCCGCCCATCAGCATAACAAGGCTCCCAGTTCTCCAGGGCCTGTCTTGCCTTTCTGGTTTTTACACATTTTGTGGATGTCCCTTTTGACCGGTGGGAAGTGATACTTCTTTGTAGTGCAGATTTGCATTGCCCGCTTGCTTGCTTGGCCAAAAAGGGCGTATGCGTTTTCTCCTGAATATATTCAGGAGAAAACGCATACGCCCTTTTTGGCCAAGTGCACCATTGTCCAAGTTGTGCCCCTCTTCCTGTGCTTTACAGGCGATTCCAACGTACCTCTTGAAATCTGTTTCCTGCTATTTTGCCTCACTTTCAAGTCCGCCTCGTTGACTTCCCTCAACAGATTTTTGGACGATAGTTGTCCTTTATCACTCTGCCAGTTTGTGAATTGCTGTGCCCCGGAGCTCCATTTCTCAACTCGTTTTTTGTGAGCTGAACGCAAGTCGAAAATTTTGGATCATGTCCTATACTGGTTCCCGGTGGGTGGATGAGACTTTGGTTAATTCTTCTTCCTGCCGGGAAATTAGAGTGACATGTGCCCGTCCAAATGCCTAACAGCTACTCTCTCATGGGTTCTCCCTCGTCCCTTCCATCCTCTGCCAAATTGGGAACCTGTGCAAACCAGGAGGTTAAAGGGCCTGTCTCTCCAAGTTGGGAGATTGATAGTAAGGCAGTTGGAAAGTCAAACTGGAGCACCAGGAGAGGGACTATTCGTTGAGTTTTAGAAACCTTTCGTATTCACAGTGTGTCCATTCTCTAGGTTTCCTGTACATGTTATAGCTGTAGTAATATTCCCTTGAACCTGGAGAGTTGGGACCCATGGAATGGGGGCCATGCATTATTGCTTGAAAGGGTCTGCATTTGCTCACCCAATCTCACCAATCCTCTCAGTCCCAAGTGTCCAGCGTTATGCCACATCCTGCTGTCATTGTAGATAGGGTCTTTCCAGGTTTCCTCAGACACCCTGAAGGAATTGTAAAGAATTTCCCTGTTTTTTGGTTTTGCTTTTGAAATTCCTTTTTATAGTGGGTTTGAGCTGATTCTCGCTGCCATGTTTATGCCACTCTAGACACACTTGATTCCCTTATGGAGACATATCAATACATAGGATTTAAGATTCTTACTAGTCAGATATATTCCTCTGCGGGAAATATGGGGTTTTGAGTCTCTTTCACTGAGGAAGGTGTAGGTCTTGTCTATTCCAAAGTTGGTTTTTGGAACGGTCCCTGTGCTTATATCAAACTCTGGTTTTATGCATCACACCACCTCTCCTTCCCCTTTATGCAGGCATAAGAGTGTTTTCTAAATGTGAGACTCTGTTCTCTTTCCTAACTCAGTTCACGTGTAGCCATGTTTACAGGATCTTCATAAGTGATATCTTATGATAAGTTTATTTTTCTGTGTGACTTATTTCACTTAGAATCATCGTACCTGAATCCACTCACTTTGCTGCTACTGGTCTTATGACATTGATTTCATGGCTGAGGGATATTCCATCGTACGTAAGTACCACAATGTTTTGAACCATTTTTATATTTCCTGGGATATTTAAGGTGTACCCAAGTTGAGGTTCTTGTAGTCAGTGCAGCCCTAAATTTGGAGGTGGCTCTTTCTTATTGATTTTCAGTTTTCCCAAGGTATATTCCCTAGACTGGAAGTGGCCTTGGCTCTGTAGCTCTGTTGTTTACTTGTTTTAGGGAACACAATGCACTCCTCCAGTGAGGCAGTTGGCAATTTACATCCCGCCCATCAGCATAACAAGGCTCCCAGTTCTCCAGGGCCTGTCTTGCCTTTCTGGTTTTTACACATTTTGTGGATGTCCCTTTTGACCGGTGGGAAGTGATACTTCTTTGTAGTGCAGATTTGCATTGCCCGCTTGCTTGCTTGGCCAAAAAGGGCGTATGCGTTTTCTCCTGAATATATTCAGGAGAAAACGCATACGCCCTTTTTGGCCAAGTGCACCATTGTCCAAGTTGTGCCCCTCTTCCTGTGCTTTACAGGCGATTCCAAGGTACCTCTTGAAATCTGTTTCCTGCTATTTTGCCTCGCTTTCAAGTCCGCCTCGTTGACTTCCCGCAACAGATTTTTGGACGATAGTTGTCCTTTATCACTCTGCCAGTTTGTGTATTGCTGTGCCCCTGAGCTCCATTTCTCAACTCGTTTTTTGTGAGCTGAACGCAAGTCGAAAATTTTGGATCATGTCCTATACTGGTTCCCGGTGGGTGGATGAGACTTTGGTTAATTCTTCTTCTGCCGGGAAATTAGAGTGACATGTTCCCATCAAAATGCCTAACAGCTACTCTCTCATGGGTTCTCCCTCGTCCCTTCCATCCTCTGCCAAATTGGGAACCTGTGCAAACCAGGAGGTTAAAGGGCCTGTCTCTCCAAGTTGGGAGATTGATAGTAAGGCAGTTGGAAAGTCAAACTGGAGCACCAGGAGAGGGACTATTCGTTGAGTTTTAGAAACCTTTCGTATTCACAGTGTGCCCATTCTCTAGGTTTCCTGTACATGTTATAGCTGTAGTAATATTCCCTTGAACCTGGAGAGTTGGGACCCATGGAATGGGGGCCATGCATTATTGCTTGAAAGGGTCTGCATTTGCTCACCCAATCTCACCAATCCTCTCAGTCCCAAGTGTCCAGCCTTATGCCACATCCAGCTGTCATTTTAGATAGGGTCTTTCCAGCTTTCCTCAGACACCGTGAAGGAATTGTAAAGAATTTCCCTGTTTTTTGGTTTTGCTTTTGAAATTCCTTTTTATAGTGGGTTTGAGCTGATTATCGCTGCCATGTTTATGCCACTCTAGACACACTTGATTCCCTTATGGAGACATATCAATACATAGGTTTTAAGATTCTTACTAGTCAGATATATTCCTCTGTGGGAAATATGGGGTTTTGAGTCTCTTTCACTGAAGAAGGTGTCGGTCTTGTCAATACCAAAGTTGGTTTTTGAAACGGTCCCTGTGCTTATATCAAACTCTGGTTTTATGCATCACCCCACCTCTCCTTCCCCTTTATGCAGGCATAAGAGTGTTTTCTAAATGTGAGACTCTGTTCTCTTTCCTAACTCAATTCACGTGTAGCCATGTTTACAGGATCTTCATAAGTGATATCTTATGATAAGTTTCTTTTTCTGTGTGACTTATTTCACTTAGAATCATCGTACCTGAATCCACTCACTTTGCTGCTACTGGTCTTATGACATTGATTTCATGGCTGAGGGATATTCCATCGTACGTAAGTACCACAATGTTTTGAACCATTTTTATATTTCCTGGGATATTTAAGGTGTACCCAAGTTGAGGTTCTTGTAGTCAGTGCAGCCCTAAATTTGGAGGTGGCTCTTTCTTATTGATTTTCAGTTTTCCCAAGGTATATTCCCTAGACTGGAAGTGGCCTTGGCTCTGTAGCTCTGTTGTTTACTTGTTTTAGGGAACACAATGCACTCCTCCAGTGAGGCAGTTGGCAATTTACATCCCGCCCATCAGCATAACAAGGCTCCCAGTTCTCCAGGGCCTGTCTTGCCTTTCTGGTTTTTACACATTTTGTGGATGTCCCTTTTGACCGGTGGGAAGTGATACTTCTTAGTAGTGCAGATTTGCATTGCCCGCTTGCTTGCTTGGCCAAAAAGGGCGTATGCGTTTTCTCCTGAATATATTCAGGAGAAAACACATACGCCCTTTTTGGCCAAGTGCACCATTGTCCAAGTTGTGCCCCTCTTCCTGTGCTTTACAGGCGATTCCAAGGTACCTCTTGAAATCTGTTTCCTGCTATTTTGCCTCGCTTTCAAGTCCGCCTCGTTGACTTCCCTCAACAGATTTTTGGACGATAGTTGTCCTTTATCACTCTGCCAGTTTGTGAACTGCTGTGCCCCTGAGCTCCATTTCTCAACTCGTTTTTTGTGACCTGAACGCAAGTCCAAAATTTTGGATCATGTCCTATACTGGTTCCCGGTGGGTGGCTGAGACTTTGGTTAATTCTTCTTCCTGCCGGGAAATTAGAGTGACATGTGCCCGTCCAAATGCCTAACAGCTACTCTCTCATGGGTTCTCCCTCGTCCCTTCCATCATCTGCCAAATTGGGAACCTGTGCAAACCAGGAGGTTAAAGGGCCTGTCTCTCCAAGTTGGGAGATTGATAGTAAGGCAGTTGGAAAGTCAAACTGGAGCACCAGGAGAGGGACTATTCGTTGAGTTTTAGAAACCTTTCGTATTCACAGTGTGTCCATTCTCTAGGTTTCCTGTACATGTTATAGCTGTAGTAATATTCCCTTGAACCTGGAGAGTTGGGACCCATGGAATGGGGGCCATGCATTATTGCTTGAAAGGGTCTGCATTTGCTCACCCAATCTCACCAATGCTCTCAGTCCCAAGTGTCCAGCCTTATGCCACATCCAGCTGTCATTGTAGATAGGGTCTTTCCAGGTTTCCTCAGACACCCTGAAGGAATTGTAAAGAATTTCCCTGTTTTTTGGTTTTGCTTTTGAAATTCCTTTTTATAGTGGGTTTGAGCTGATTCTCGCTGCCATGTTTATGCCACTCTAGACACACTTGATTCCCTTATGGAGACATATCAATACATAGGTTTTAAGATTCTTACTAGTCAGATATATTCCTCTGTGGGAAATATGGGGTTTTGAGTCTCTTTCACTAAGGAAGGTGTCGGTCTTGTCAATTCCAAAGTTGGTTTTTGGAACGGACCCTGTGCTTATATCAAACTCTGGTTTTATGCATCACCCCACCTCTCCTTCCCCTTTATGCAGGCATAAGAGTGTTTTCTAAATGTGAGACTCTGTTCTCTTTCCTATCTCAGTTTACGTGTAGCCATGTTTACAGGATCTTCATAAGTGATATCTTATGATAAGTTTCTTTTTCTGTGTGACTTATTTCACTTAGAATCATCGTACCTGAATCCACTCACTTTGCTGCTACTGGTCTTATGACATTGATTTCATGGCTGAGGGATATTCCATCGTACGTAAGTACCACAATATTTTGAACCATTTTTATATTTCCTGGGATATTTAAGGTGTACCCAAGTTGAGGTTCTTGTAGTCAGTGCAGCCCTAAATTTGGAGGTGGCTCTTTCTTATTGATTTTCAGTTTTCCCAAGGTATATTCCCTAGACTGGAAGTGGCCTTGGCTCTGTAGCTCTGTTGTTTACTTGTTTTAGGGAACACAATGCACTCCTCCAGTGAGGCAGTTGGCAATTTACATCCCGCCATTAGCATAACAAGGCTCCCAGTTCTCCAGGGCCTGTCTTGCCTTTCTGGTTTTTACACATTTTGTGGATGTCCCTTTTGACCGGTGGGAAATGATACTTCTTTGTAGTGCAGATTTGCATTGCCCGCTTGCTTGCTTGGCCAAAAAAGGGCGTATGCGTTTTCTCCTGAATATATTCAGGAGAAAACGCATACGCCCTTTTTTGGCCAAGTGCACCATTGTCCAAGTTGTGCCCCTCTTCCTGTGCTTTACAGGCGATTCCAACGTACCTCTTGAAATCTATTTCCTGCTATTTTGCCTCGCTTTCAAGTCCGCCTCGTTGACTTCCCTCAACAGATTTTTGGACGATAGTTGTCCTTTATCACTCTGCCAGTTTGTGAATTGCTGTGCCCCTGAGCTCCATTTCTCAACTCGTTTTTGTGAGCTGAACGCAAGTCCAAAATTTTGGATCATGTCCTATACTGGTTCCCGGTGGGTGGCTGAGACTTTGGTTAATTCTTCTTCCTGCCGGGAAAGTAGAGTGACGTGTGCCCGTCCAAATGCCTAACAGCTACTCTCTCATGGGTTCTCCCTCGTCCCTTCCATCCTCTGCCAAATTGGGAACCTGTGCAAACCAGGAGGTTAAAGGGCCTGTCTCTCCAAGTTGGGAGATTGATAGTAAGGCAGTTGGAAAGTCAAACTGGAGCACCAGGAGAGGGACTATTCGTTGAGTTTTAGAAACCTTTCGTATTCACAGTGTGTCCATTCTCTAGGTTTCCTGTACATGTTATAGCTGTAGTAATATTCCCTTGAACATGTAGAGTTGGGACCCATGGAATGGGGGCCATGCATTATTGCTTGAAAGGGTCTGCATTCGCTCACCCAATCTCACCAATCCTCTCAGTCCCAAGTGTCCAGCCTTATGCCACATCCAGCTGTCATTGTAGATAGGGTCTTTCCAGGTTTCCTCAGACACCCTGAAGGAATTGTAAAGAATTTCCCTGTTTTTTGGTTTTGTTTTTGAAATTCCTTTTTATAGTGGGTTTGAGCTGATACTCGCTGCCATGTTTATGCCACTCTAGACACACTTGATTCCCTTATGGAGACATATCAATACATAGGTTTTAAGATTCTTACTAGTCAGATATATTCCTCTGTGGGAAATATGGGGTTTTCAGTCTCTTTCACTGAGGAAGGTGTCGGTCTTGTCAGTTCCAAAGTTGGTTTTTGAAACGGTCCCTGTGCTTATATCAAACTCTGGTTTTATGCATCACCCCACCTCTCCTTCCCCTTTATGCGGGCATAAGAGTGTTTTCTAAATGTGAGACTCTGTTCTCTTTCCTAACTCAGTTCACGTGTAGCCATGTTTACAGGATCTTCATAAGTGATATCTTATGATCAGTTTCTTTTTCTGTGTGACTTATTTCACTTAGAATCATCGTACCTGAATCCACTCACTTTGCTGCTACTGGTCTTATGACATTGATTTCATGGCTGAGGGATATTCCATCGTACGTAAGTACCACAATGTTTTGGACCATTTTTATATTTCCTGGGATAATTAAGGTGTACCGAAGTTGAGGTTCTTGTAGCCAGTGCAGCCCTAAATTTGGAGGTGGCTCTTGCTTATTGATTTTCAGTTTTCCCAAGGTATATTCCCTAGACTGGAAGTGGCCTTGGCTCTGTAGGTCTGTTGTTTACTTGTTTTAGGGAACACAATGCACTCCTCCAGTGAGGCAGTTGGCAATTTACATCCCGCCCATCAGCATAACAAGGCTCCCAGTTCTCCAGGGCCTGTCTTGCCTTTCTGGTTTTTACACATTTTGTGGATGTCCCTTTTGACCGGTGGGAAGTGATACTTCTTTGTAGTGCAGATTTGCATTGCCCGCTTGCTTGCTTGGCCAAAAAGGGCGTATGCGTTTTCTCCTGAATATATTCAGGAGAAAACGCATACGCCCTTTTTGGCCAAGTGCACCATTGTCCAAGTTGTGCCCCTCTTCCTGTGCTTTACAGGCGATTCCAACGTACCTCTTGAAATCTGTTTCCTGCTATTTTGCCTCACTTTCAAGTACGCCTCGTTGACTTCCCTCAACAGATTTTTGGACGATAGTTGTCCTTTATCACTCTGCCAGTTTGTGAATTGCTGTGCCCCTGAGCTCCATTTCTCAACTCGTTTTTTGTGAGCTGAACGCAAGTCCAAAATTTTGGATCATGTCCTATACTGGTTCCCGGTGGGTGGCTGAGACTTTGGTTAATTCTTCTTCCTGCCGGGAAATTAGAGTGACATGTGCCAGTCCAAATGCCTAACAGCTACTCTCTCATGGGTTCTCCCTCGTCCCTTCCATCCTCTGCCAAATTGGGAACCTGTGCAAACCAGGAGGTTAAAGGGCCTGTCTCTCCAAGTTGGGAGATTGATAGTAAGGCAGTTGGAAAGTCAAACTGGAGCACCAGGAGAGGGACTATTCGTTGAGTTTTAGAAACCTTTCGTATTCACAGTGTGTCCATTCTCTAGGTTTCCTGTACATGTTACAGCTGTAGTAATATTCCCTTGAACCTGGAGAGTTGGGACCCATGGAATGGGGGCCATGCATTATTGCTTGAAAGGGTCTGCATTTGCTCACCCAATCTCACCAATCCTCTCAGTCCCAAGTGTCCAGCCTTATGCCACATCCAGCTGTCATTGTAGATAGGGTCTTTCCAGGTTTCCTCAGACACCCTGAAGGAATTGTAAAGAATTTCCCTGTTTTTTGGTTTTGCTTTTGAAATTCCTTTTTATAGTGGGTTTGAGCTGATTCTCGCTGCCATGTTTATGCCACTCTAGACACACTTGATTCCCTTATGGAGTCATATCAATACATAGGTTTTAAGATTCTTACTACTCAGATATATTCCTCTGTGGGAAATATGGGGTTTTGAGTCTCTTTCACTGAGGAAGGTGTAGGTCTTGTCAATTCCAAAGTTGGTTTTTGGAACGGTCCCTGTGCTTATATCAAACTCTGGTTTTATGCATCACCCCACCTCTCCTTCCCCTTTATGCAGGCATAAGAGTGTTTTCTAAATGTGAGACTCTGTTCTCTTTCCTAACTCAGTTCACGTGTAGCCAGGTTTATAGGATCTTCATAAGTGATATCTTATGATAAGTTTCTTTTTCTGTGTGACTTATTTCACTTAGAATCATCGTACCTGAATCCACTCACTTTGCTGCTACTGGTCTTATGACATTGATTTCATGGCTGAGGGATATTCCATCGTACGTAAGTACCACAATGTTTTGAACCATTTTTATATTTCCTGGGATATTTAAGGTGTACCCAAGTTGAGGTTCTTGTAGTCAGTGCAGCCCTAAATTTGGAGGTGGCTCTTTCTTATTGATTTTCAGTTTTCCCAAGGTATATTCCCTAGACTGGAAGTGGCCTTGGCTCTGTAGCTCTGTTGTTTACTTGTTTTAGGGAACACAATGCACTCCTCCAGTGAGGCAGTTGGCAGTTTACATCCCGCCCATCAGCATAACAAGGTTCCCAGTTCTCCAGGGCCTGTCTTGCCTTTCTGGTTTTTACACATTTTGTGGATGTCCCTTTTGACCGGTGGGAAGAGATACTTCTTTGTAGTGCAGATTTGCATTGCCTGCTTGCTTGCTTGGCCAAAAAGGGCGTATGCGTTTTCTCCTGAATATATTCAGGAGAAAACGCATACGCCCTTTTTGGCCAAGTGCACCATTGTCCAAGTTGTGCCCCTCTTCCTGTGCTTTACAGGCGATTCCAACGTACCTCTTGAAATCTGTTTCCTGCTATTTTGCCTCACTTTCAAGTCCGCCTCGTTGACTTCCCTCAACAGATTTTTGGACGATAGTTGTCCTTTATCACTCTGCCAGTTTGTGAATTGCTGTGCCCCGGAGCTCCATTTCTCAACTCGTTTTTTGTGAGCTGAACGCAAGTCGAAAATTTTGGATCATGTCCTATACTGGTTCCCGGTGGGTGGATGAGACTTTGGTTAATTCTTCTTCCTGCCGGGAAATTAGAGTGACATGTGCCCGTCCAAATGCCTAACAGCTACTCTCTCATGGGTTCTCCCTCGTCCCTTCCATCCTCTGCCAAATTGGGAACCTGTGCAAACCAGGAGGTTAAAGGGCCTGTCTCTCCAAGTTGGGAGATTGATAGTAAGGCAGTTGGAAAGTCAAACTGGAGCACCAGGAGAGGGACTATTCGTTGAGTTTTAGAAACCTTTCGTATTCACAGTGTGTCCATTCTCTAGGTTTCCTGTACATGTTATAGCTGTAGTAATATTCCCTTGAACCTGGAGAGTTGGGACCCATGGAATGGGGGCCATGCATTATTGCTTGAAAGGGTCTGCATTTGCTCACCCAATCTCACCAATCCTCTCAGTCCCAAGTGTCCAGCGTTATGCCACATCCTGCTGTCATTGTAGATAGGGTCTTTCCAGGTTTCCTCAGACACCCTGAAGGAATTGTAAAGAATTTCCCTGTTTTTTGGTTTTGCTTTTGAAATTCCTTTTTATAGTGGGTTTGAGCTGATTCTCGCTGCCATGTTTATGCCACTCTAGACACACTTGATTCCCTTATGGAGACATATCAATACATAGGATTTAAGATTCTTACTAGTCAGATATATTCCTCTGCGGGAAATATGGGGTTTTGAGTCTCTTTCACTGAGGAAGGTGTAGGTCTTGTCTATTCCAAAGTTGGTTTTTGGAACGGTCCCTGTGCTTATATCAAACTCTGGTTTTATGCATCACACCACCTCTCCTTCCCCTTTATGCAGGCATAAGAGTGTTTTCTAAATGTGAGACTCTGTTCTCTTTCCTAACTCAGTTCACGTGTAGCCATGTTTACAGGATCTTCATAAGTGATATCTTATGATAAGTTTATTTTTCTGTGTGACTTATTTCACTTAGAATCATCGTACCTGAATCCACTCACTTTGCTGCTACTGGTCTTATGACATTGATTTCATGGCTGAGGGATATTCCATCGTACGTAAGTACCACAATGTTTTGAACCATTTTTATATTTCCTGGGATATTTAAGGTGTACCCAAGTTGAGGTTCTTGTAGTCAGTGCAGCCCTAAATTTGGAGGTGGCTCTTTCTTATTGATTTTCAGTTTTCCCAAGGTATATTCCCTAGACTGGAAGTGGCCTTGGCTCTGTAGCTCTGTTGTTTACTTGTTTTAGGGAACACAATGCACTCCTCCAGTGAGGCAGTTGGCAATTTACATCCCGCCCATCAGCATAACAAGGCTCCCAGTTCTCCAGGGCCTGTCTTGCCTTTCTGGTTTTTACACATTTTGTGGATGTCCCTTTTGACCGGTGGGAAGTGATACTTCTTTGTAGTGCAGATTTGCATTGCCCGCTTGCTTGCTTGGCCAAAAAGGGCGTATGCGTTTTCTCCTGAATATATTCAGGAGAAAACGCATACGCCCTTTTTGGCCAAGTGCACCATTGTCCAAGTTGTGCCCCTCTTCCTGTGCTTTACAGGCGATTCCAAGGTACCTCTTGAAATCTGTTTCCTGCTATTTTGCCTCGCTTTCAAGTCCGCCTCTTTGACTTCCCGCAACAGATTTTTGGACGATAGTTGTCCTTTATCACTCTGCCAGTTTGTGTATTGCTGTGCCCCTGAGCTCCATTTCTCAACTCGTTTTTTGTGAGCTGAACGCAAGTCGAAAATTTTGGATCATGTCCTATACTGGTTCCCGGTGGGTGGATGAGACTTTGGTTAATTCTTCTTCTGCCGGGAAATTAGAGTGACATGTTCCCATCAAAATGCCTAACAGCTACTCTCTCATGGGTTCTCCCTCGTCCCTTCCATCCTCTGCCAAATTGGGAACCTGTGCAAACCAGGAGGTTAAAGGGCCTGTCTCTCCAAGTTGGGAGATTGATAGTAAGGCAGTTGGAAAGTCAAACTGGAGCACCAGGAGAGGGACTATTCGTTGAGTTTTAGAAACCTTTCGTATTCACAGTGTGTCCATTCTCTAGGTTTCCTGTACATGTTATAGCTGTAGTAATATTCCCTTGAACCTGGAGAGTTGGGACCCATGGAATGGGGGCCATGCATTATTGCTTGAAAGGGTCTGCATTTGCTCACCCAATCTCACCAATCCTCTCAGTCCCAAGTGTCCAGCCTTATGCCACATCCAGCTGTCATTTTAGATAGGGTCTTTCCAGGTTTCCTCAGACACCGTGAAGGAATTGTAAAGAATTTCCCTGTTTTTTGGTTTTGCTTTTGAAATTCCTTTTTATAGTGGGTTTGAGCTGATTATCGCTGCCATGTTTATGCCACTCTAGACACACTTGATTCCCTTATGGAGACATATCAATACATAGGTTTTAAGATTCTTACTAGTCAGATATATTCCTCTGTGGGAAATATGGGGTTTTGAGTCTCTTTCACTGAAGAAGGTGTCGGTCTTGTCAATACCAAAGTTGGTTTTTGAAACGGTCCCTGTGCTTATATCAAACTCTGGTTTTATGCATCACCCCACCTCTCCTTCCCCTTTATGCAGGCATAAGAGTGTTTTCTAAATGTGAGACTCTGTTCTCTTTCCTAACTCAATTCACGTGTAGCCATGTTTACAGGATCTTCATAAGTGATATCTTATGATAAGTTTCTTTTTCTGTGTGACTTATTTCACTTAGAATCATCGTACCTGAATCCACTCACTTTGCTGCTACTGGTCTTATGACATTGATTTCATGGCTGAGGGATATTCCATCGTACGTAAGTACCACAATGTTTTGAACCATTTTTATATTTCCTGGGATATTTAAGGTGTACCCAAGTTGAGGTTCTTGTAGTCAGTGCAGCCCTAAATTTGGAGGTGGCTCTTTCTTATTGATTTTCAGTTTTCCCAAGGTATATTCCCTAGACTGGAAGTGGCCTTGGCTCTGTAGCTCTGTTGTTTACTTGTTTTAGGGAACACAATGCACTC
Organism: Mesoplodon densirostris; assembly: GCF_025265405.1. NCBI lineage: Eukaryota > Metazoa > Chordata > Mammalia > Artiodactyla > Ziphiidae > Mesoplodon > Mesoplodon densirostris. The sequence continues at coordinate 4,472,086 of NW_026778199.1, read as the reverse complement.
CTCCAGTGAGGCAGTTGGCAATTTACATCCCGCCCATCAGCATAACAAGGCTCCCAGTTCTCCAGGGCCTGTCTTGCCTTTCTGGTTTTTACACATTTTGTGGATGTCCCTTTTGACCGGTGGGAAGTGATACTTCTTAGTAGTGCAGATTTGCATTGCCCGCTTGCTTGCTTGGCCAAAAAGGGCGTATGCGTTTTCTCCTGAATATATTCAGGAGAAAACGCATACGCCCTTTTTGGCCAAGTGCACCATTGTCCAAGTTGTGCCCCTCTTCCTGTGCTTTACAGGCGATTCCAAGGTACCTCTTGAAATCTGTTTCCTGCTATTTTGCCTCGCTTTCAAGTCCGCCTCGTTGACTTCCCTCAACAGATTTTTGGACGATAGTTGTCCTTTATCACTCTGCCAGTTTGTGAACTGCTGTGCCCCTGAGCTCCATTTCTCAACTCGTTTTTTGTGACCTGAACGCAAGTCCAAAATTTTGGATCATGTCCTATACTGGTTCCCGGTGGGTGGCTGAGACTTTGGTTAATTCTTCTTCCTGCCGGGAAATTAGAGTGACATGTGCCCGTCCAAATGCCTAACAGCTACTCTCTCATGGGTTCTCCCTCGTCCCTTCCATCATCTGCCAATTTGGGAACCTGTGCAAACCAGGAGGTTAAAGGGCCTGTCTCTCCAAGTTGGGAGATTGATAGTAAGGCAGTTGGAAAGTCAAACTGGAGCACCAGGAGAGGGACTATTCGTTGAGTTTTAGAAACCTTTCGTATTCACAGTGTGTCCATTCTCTAGGTTTCCTGTACATGTTATAGCTGTAGTAATATTCCCTTGAACCTGGAGAGTTGGGACCCATGGAATGGGGGCCATGCATTATTGCTTGAAAGGGTCTGCATTTGCTCACCCAATCTCACCAATCCTCTCAGTCCCAAGTGTCCAGCCTTATGCCACATCCAGCTGTCATTGTAGATAGGGTCTTTCCAGGTTTCCTCAGACACCCTGAAGGAATTGTAAAGAATTTCCCTGTTTTTTGGTTTTGCTTTTGAAATTCCTTTTTATAGTGGGTTTGAGCTGATTCTCGCTGCCATGTTTATGCCACTCTAGACACACTTGATTCCCTTATGGAGACATATCAATACATAGGTTTTAAGATTCTTACTAGTCAGATATATTCCTCTGTGGGAAATATGGGATTTTGAGTCTCTTTCACTAAGGAAGGTGTCGGTCTTGTCAATTCCAAAGTTGGTTTTTGGAACGGTCCCTGTGCTTATATCAAACTCTGGTTTTATGCATCACCCCACCTCTCCTTCCCCTTTATGCAGGCATAAGAGTGTTTTCTAAATGTGAGACTCTGTTCTCTTTCCTAACTCACTTTACGTGTAGCCATGTTTACAGGATCTTCATAAGTGATATCTTATGATAAGTTTCTTTTTCTGTGTGACTTATTTCACTTAGAATCATCATACCTGAATCCACTCACTTTGCTGCTACTGGTCTTATGACATTGATTTCATGGCTGAGGGATATTCCATCGTACGTAAGTACCACAATATTTTGAACCATTTTTATATTTCCTGGGATATTTAAGGTGTACCCAAGTTGAGGTTCTTGTAGTCAGTGCAGCCCTAAATTTGGAGGTGGCTCTTTCTTATTGATTTTCAGTTTTCCCAAGGTATATTCCCTAGACTGGAAGTGGCCTTGGCTCTGTAGCTCTGTTGTTTACTTGTTTTAGGGAACACAATGCACTCCTCCAGTGAGGCAGTTGGCAATTTACATCCTGCCCATCAGCATAACAAGGCTCCCAGTTCTCCAGGGCCTGTCTTGCCTTTCTGGTTTTTACACATTTTGTGGATGTCCCTTTTGACCGGTGGGAAATGATACTTCTTTGTAGTGCAGATTTGCATTGCCCGCTTGCTTGCTTGGCCAAAAAGGGCATATGCGTTTTCTCCTGAATATATTCAGGAGAAAACGCATATGCCCTTTTTTGGCCAAGTGCACCATTGTCCAAGTTGTGCCCCTCTTCCTGTGCTTTACAGGCGATTCCAACGTACCTCTTGAAATCTATTTCCTGCTATTTTGCCTCGCTTTCAAGTCCGCCTCGTTGACTTCCCTCAACAGATTTTTGGACGATAGTTGTCCTTTATCACTCTGCCAGTTTGTGAATTGCTGTGCCCCTGAGCTCCATTTCTCAACTCGTTTTTTGTGAGCTGAACGCAAGTCCAAAATTTTGGATCATGTCCTATACTGGTTCCCGGTGGGTGGCTGAGACTTTGGTTAATTCTTCTTCCTGCCGGGAAATTAGAGTGACATGTGCCCGTCCAAATGCCTAACAGCTACTCTCTCATGGGTTCTCCCTCGTCCCTTCCATCCTCTGCCAAATTGGGAACCTGTGCAAACCAGGAGGTTAAAGGGCCTGTCTCTCCAAGTTGGGAGATTGATAGTAAGGCAGTTGGAAAGTCAAACTGGAGCACCAGGAGAGGGACTATTCGTTGAGTTTTAGAAACCTTTCGTATTCACAGTGTGTCCATTCTCTAGGTTTCCTGTACATGTTATAGCTGTAGTAATATTCCCTTGAACATGGAGAGTTGGGACCCATGGAATGGGGGCCATGCATTATTGCTTGAAAGGGTCTGCATTCGCTCACCCAATCTCACCAATCCTCTCAGTCCCAAGTGTCCAGCCTTATGCCACATCCAGCTGTCATTGTAGATAGGGTCTTTCCAGGTTTCCTCAGACACCCTGAAGGAATTGTAAAGAATTTCCCTGTTTTTTGGTTTTGCTTTTGAAATTCCTTTTTATAGTGGGTTTGAGCTGATACTCGCTGCCATGTTTATGCCACTCTAGACACACTTGATTCCCTTATGGAGACATATCAATACATAGGTTTTAAGATTCTTACTAGTCAGATATATTCCTCTGTGGGAAATATGGGGTTTTCAGTCTCTTTCACTGAGGAATGTGTCGGTCTTGTCAGTTCCAAAGTTGGTTTTTGAAACGGTCCCTGTGCTTATATCAAACTCTGGTTTTATGCATCACCCCACCTCTCCTTCCCCTTTATGCGGGCATAAGAGTGTTTTCTAAATGTGAGACTCTGTTCTCTTTCCTAACTCAGTTCACGTGTAGCCATGTTTACAGGATCTTCATAAGTGATATCTTATGATAAGTTTCTTTTTCTGTGTGACTTATTTCACTTAGAATCATCGTACCTGAATCCACTCACTTTGCTGCTACTGGTCTTATGACATTGATTTCATGGCTGAGGGATATTCCATCGTACGTAAGTACCACAATGTTTTGAACCATTTTTATATTTCCTGGGATATTTAAGGTGTACCCAAGTTGAGGTTCTTGTAGTCAGTGCAGCCCTAAATTTGGAGGTGGCTCTTTCTTATTGATTTTCAGTTTTCCCAAGGTATATTCCCTAGACTGGAAGTGGCCTTGGCTCTGTAGCTCTGTTGTTTACTTGTTTTAGGGAACACAATGCACTCCTCCAGTGAGGCAGTTGGCAATTTACATCCCGGCCATCAGCATAACAAGTCTCCCAGTTCTCCAGGGCCTGTCTTGCCTTTCTGGTTTTTACACATTTTGTGGATGTCCCTTTTGACCGGTGGGAAGTGATACTTCTTTGTAGTGCAGATTTGCATTGCCCGCTTGCTTGCTTGGCCAAAAATGGCGTATGCGTTTTCTCCTGAATATATTCAGGAGAAAACGCATACGCCCTTTTTGGCCAAGTGCACCATTGTCCAAGTTGTGCCCCTCTTCCTGTGCTTTACAGGCGATTCCAAGGTACCTCTTGAATTCTGTTTCCTGCTATTTTGCCTCGCTTTCAAGTCCACCTCGTTGACTTCCCTCAACAGATTTTTGGACGATAGTTGTCCTTTATCACTCTGCCAGTTTGTGAATTGCTGTGCCCCTGAGCTCCATTTCTCAACTCGTTTTTTGTGACCTGAACGCAAGTCCAATATTTTGGATCATGTCCTATACTGGTTCCCGGTGGGTGGCTGAGACTTTGGTTAATTCTTCTTCCTGCCAGGAAATTAGAGTGACATGTGCCCGTCCAAATGCCTAACAGCTACTCTCTCATGGGTTCTCCCTCGTCCCTTCCATCCTCTGCCAAATTGGGAACCTGTGCAAACCAGGAGGTTAAAGGGCCTGTCTCTCCAAGTTGGGAGATTGATAGTAAGGCAGTTGGAAAGTCAAACTGGAGCACCAGGAGAGGGACTATTCGTTGAGTTTTAGAAACCTTTCGTATTCACAGTGTGTCCATTCTCTAGGTTTCCTGTACATGTTATAGCTGTAGTAATATTCCCTTGAACCTGGAGAGTTGGGACCCATGGAATGGGGGCCATGCATTATTGCTTGAAAGGGTCTGCATTTGCTCACCCAATCTCACCAATCCTCTCAGTCCCAAGTGTCCAGCCTTATGCCACATCCAGCTGTCATTTTAGATAGGGTCTTTCCAGGTTTCCTCAGACACCGTGAAGGAATTGTAAAGAATTTCCCTGTTTTTTGGTTTTGCTTTTGAAATTCCTTTTTATAGTGGGTTTGAGCTGATTATCGCTGCCATGTTTATGCCACTCTAGACACACTTGATTCCCTTATGGAGACATATCAATACATAGGTTTTAAGATTCTTACTAGTCAGATATATTCCTCTGTGGGAAATATGGGGTTTTGAGTCTCTTTCACTGAAGAAGGTGTCGGTCTTGTCAATACCAAAGTTGGTTTTTGAAACGGTCCCTGTGCTTATATCAAACTCTGGTTTTATGCATCACCCCACCTCTCCTTCCCCTTTATGCAGGCATAAGAGTGTTTTCTAAATGTGAGACTCTGTTCTCTTTCCTAACTCAATTCACGTGTAGCCATGTTTACAGGATCTTCATAAGTGATATCTTATGATAAGTTTCTTTTTCTGTGTGACTTATTTCACTTAGAATCATCGTACCTGAATCCACTCACTTTGCTGCTACTGGTCTTATGACATTGATTTCATGGCTGAGGGATATTCCATCGTACGTAAGTACCACAATGTTTTGAACCATTTTTATATTTCCTGGGATATTTAAGGTGTACCCAAGTTGAGGTTCTTGTAGTCAGTGCAGCCCTAAATTTGGAGGTGGCTCTTTCTTATTGATTTTCAGTTTTCCCAAGGTATATTCCCTAGACTGGAAGTGGCCTTGGCTCTGTAGCTCTGTTGTTTACTTGTTTTAGGGAACACAATGCACTCCTCCAGTGAGGCAGTTGGCAATTTACATCCCGCCCATCAGCATAACAAGGCTCCCAGTTCTCCAGGGCCTGTCTTGCCTTTCTGGTTTTTACACATTTTGTGGATGTCCCTTTTGACCGGTGGGAAGTGATACTTCTTAGTAGTGCAGATTTGCATTGCCCGCTTGCTTGCTTGGCCAAAAAGGGCGTATGCGTTTTCTCCTGAATATATTCAGGAGAAAACGCATACGCCCTTTTTGGCCAAGTGCACCATTGTCCAAGTTGTGCCCCTCTTCCTGTGCTTTACAGGCGATTCCAAGGTACCTCTTGAAATCTGTTTCCTGCTATTTTGCCTCGCTTTCAAGTCCGCCTCGTTGACTTCCCTCAACAGATTTTTGGACGATAGTTGTCCTTTATCACTCTGCCAGTTTGTGAACTGCTGTGCCCCTGAGCTCCATTTCTCAACTCGTTTTTTGTGACCTGAACGCAAGTCCAAAATTTTGGATCATGTCCTATACTGGTTCCCGGTGGGTGGCTGAGACTTTGGTTAATTCTTCTTCCTGCTGGGAAATTAGAGTGACATGTGCCCGTCCAAATGCCTAACAGCTACTCTCTCATGGGTTCTCCCTCGTCCCTTCCATCATCTGCCAAATTGGGAACCTGTGCAAACCAGGAGGTTAAAGGGCCTGTCTCTCCAAGTTGGGAGATTGATAGTAAGGCAGTTGGAAAGTCAAACTGGAGCACCAGGAGAGGGACTATTCGTTGAGTTTTAGAAACCTTTCGTATTCACAGTGTGTCCATTCTCTAGGTTTCCTGTACATGTTATAGCTGTAGTAATATTCCCTTGAACCTGGAGAGTTGGGACCCATGGAATGGGGGCCATGCATTATTGCTTGAAAGGGTCTGCATTTGCTCACCCAATCTCACCAATCCTCTCAGTCCCAAGTGTCCACCCTTATGCCACATCCAGCTGTCATTGTAGATAGGGTCTTTCCAGGTTTCCTCAGACACCCTGAAGGAATTGTAAAGAATTTCCCTGTTTTTTGGTTTTGCTTTTGAAATTCCTTTTTATAGTGGGTTTGAGCTGATTCTCGCTGCCATGTTTATGCCACTCTAGACACACTTGATTCCCTTATGGAGACATATCAATACATAGGTTTTAAGATTCTTACTAGTCAGATATATTCCTCTGTGGGAAATATGGGATTTTGAGTCTCTTTCACTAAGGAAGGTGTCGGTCTTGTCAATTCCAAAGTTGGTTTTTGGAACGGTCCCTGTGCTTATATCAAACTCTGGTTTTATGCATCACCCCACCTCTCCTTCCCCTTTATGCAGGCATAAGAGTGTTTTCTAAATGTGAGACTCTGTTCTCTTTCCTAACTCAGTTTACGTGTAGCCATGTTTACAGGATCTTCATAAGTGATATCTTATGATAAGTTTCTTTTTCTGTGTGACTTATTTCACTTAGAATCATCATACCTGAATCCACTCACTTTGCTGCTACTGGTCTTATGACATTGATTTCATGGCTGAGGGATATTCCATCGTACGTAAGTACCACAATATTTTGAACCATTTTTATATTTCCTGGGATATTTAAGGTGTACCCAAGTTGAGGTTCTTGTAGTCAGTGCAGCCCTAAATTTGGAGGTGGCTCTTTCTTATTGATTTTCAGTTTTCCCAAGGTATATTCCCTAGACTGGAAGTGGCCTTGGCTCTGTAGCTCTGTTGTTTACTTGTTTTAGGGAACACAATGCACTCCTCCAGTGAGGCAGTTGGCAATTTACATCCCGCCCATCAGCATAACAAGGCTCCCAGTTCTCCAGGGCCTGTCTTGCCTTTCTGGTTTTTACACATTTTGTGGATGTCCCTTTTGACCGGTGGGAAATGATACTTCTTTGTAGTGCAGATTTGCATTGCCCGCTTGCTTGCTTGGCCAAAAAGGGCATATGCGTTTTCTCCTGAATATATTCAGGAGAAAACGCATATGCCCTTTTTTGGCCAAGTGCACCATTGTCCAAGTTGTGCCCCTCTTCCTGTGCTTTACAGGCGATTCCAACGTACCTCTTGAAATCTATTTCCTGCTATTTTGCCTCGCTTTCAAGTCCGCCTCGTTGACTTCCCTCAACAGATTTTTGGACGATAGTTGTCCTTTATCACTCTGCCAGTTTGTGAATTGCTGTGCCCCTGAGCTCCATTTCTCAACTCGTTTTTTGTGAGCTGAACGCAAGTCCAAAATTTTGGATCATGTCCTATACTGGTTCCTGGTGGGTGGCTGAGACTTTGGTTAATTCTTCTTCCTGCCGGGAAATTAGAGTGACATGTGCCCGTCCAAATGCCTAACAGCTACTCTCTCATGGGTTCTCCCTCGTCCCTTCCATCCTCTGCCAAATTGGGAACCTGTGCAAACCAGGAGGTTAAAGGGCCTGTCTCTCCAAGTTGGGAGATTGATAGTAAGGCAGTTGGAAAGTCAAACTGGAGCACCAGGAGAGGGACTATTCGTTGAGTTTTAGAAACCTTTCGTATTCACTGTGTGTCCATTCTCTAGGTTTCCTGTACATGTTATAGCTGTAGTAATATTCCCTTGAACATGGAGAGTTGGGACCCATGGAATGGGGGCCATGCATTATTGCTTGAAAGGGTCTGCATTGGCTCACCCAATCTCACCAATCCTCTCAGTCCCAAGTGTCCAGCCTTATGCCACATCCAGCTGTCATTGTAGATAGGGTCTTTCCAGGTTTCCTCAGACACCCTGAAGGAATTGTAAAGAATTTCCCTGTTTTTTGGTTTTGCTTTTGAAATTCCTTTTTATAGTGGGTTTGAGCTGATACTCGCTGCCATGTTTATGCCACTCTAGACACACTTGATTCCCTTATGGAGACATATCAATACATAGGTTTTAAGATTCTTACTAGTCAGATATATTCCTCTGTGGGAAATATGGGGTTTTCAGTCTCTTTCACTGAGGAATGTGTCGGTCTTGTCAGTTCCAAAGTTGGTTTTTGAAACGGTCCCTGTGCTTATATCAAACTCTGGTTTTATGCATCACCCCACCTCTCCTTCCCCTTTATGCGGGCATAAGAGTGTTTTCTAAATGTGAGACTCTGTTCTCTTTCCTAACTCAGTTCACGTGTAGCCATGTTTAAAGGATCTTCATAAGTGATATCTTATGATAAGTTTCTTTTTCTGTGTGACTTATTTCACTTAGAATCATCGTACCTGAATCCACTCACTTTGCTGCTACTGGTCTTATGACATTGATTTCATGGCTGAGGGATATTCCATCGTACGTAAGTACCACAATGTTTTGAACCATTTTTATATTTCCTGGGATATTTAAGGTGTACCCAAGTTGAGGTTCTTGTAGTCAGTGCAGCCCTAAATTTGGAGGTGGCTCTTTCTTATTGATTTTCAGTTTTCCCAAGGTATATTCCCTAGACTGGAAGTGGCCTTGGCTCTGTAGCTCTGTTGTTTACTTGTTTTAGGGAACACAATGCACTCCTCCAGTGAGGCAGTTGGCAATTTACATCCCGGCCATCAGCATAACAAGGCTCCCAGTTCTCCAGGGCCTGTCTTGCCTTTCTGGTTTTTACACATTTTGTGGATGTCCCTTTTGACCGGTGGGAAGTGATACTTCTTTGTAGTGCAGATTTGCATTGCCAGCTTGCTTGCTTGGCCAAAAATGGCGTATGCGTTTTCTCCTGAATATATTCAGGAGAAAACGCATACGCCCTTTTTGGCCAAGTGCACCATTGTCCAAGTTGTGCCCCTCTTCCTGTGCTTTACAGGCGATTCCAAGGTACCTCTTGAATTCTGTTTCCTGCTATTTTGCCTCGCTTTCAAGTCCACCTCGTTGACTTCCCTCAACAGATTTTTGGACGATAGTTGTCCTTTATCACTCTGCCAGTTTGTGAATTGCTGTGCCCCTGAGCTCCATTTCTCAACTCGTTTTTTGTGACCTGAACGCAAGTCCAAAATTTTGGATCATGTCCTATACTGGTTCCCGGTGGGTGGCTGAGACTTTGGTTAATTCTTCTTCCTGCCGGGAAATTAGAGTGACATGTGCCCGTCCAAATGCCTAACAGCTACTCTCTCATGGGTTCTCCCTCGTCCCTTCCATCCTCTGCCAAATTGGGAACCTGTGCAAACCAGGAGGTTAAAGGGCCTGTCTCTCCAAGTTGGGAGATTGATAGTAAGGCAGATGGAAAGTCAAACTGGAGCACCAGGAGAGGGACTATTCGTTGAGTTTTAGAAACCTTTCGTATTCACAGTGTGTCCATTCTCTAGGTTTCCTGTACATGTTATAGCTGTAGTAATATTCCCTTGAACCTGGAGAGTTGGGACCCATGGAATGGGGGCCATGCATTATTGCTTGAAAGGGTCTGCATTTGCTCACCCAATCTCACCAATCCTCTCAGTCCCAAGTGTCCAGCCTTATGCCACATCCAGCTGTCATTGTAGATAGGGTCTTTCCAGGTTTCCTCAGACACCCTGAAGGAATTGTAAAGAATTTCCCCGTTTTTTGGTTTTGCTTTTGAAATTCCTTTTTATAGTGGGTTTGAGCTGATTCTCGCTGCCATGTTTATGCCAGTCTAGACACACTTGATTCCCTTATGGAGTCATGTCAATACATAGGTTTTAAGATTCTTACTAGTCAGATATATTCCTCTGTGGGAAATATGGGGTTTTGAGTCTCTTTCACTAAGGAAGGTGTCGGTCTTGTAAATTCCAAAGTTGGTTTTTGGAACGGTCCCTGTGCTTATATCAAACTCTGGTTTTATGCATCACCCCACCTCTCCTTCCCCTTTATGCAGGCATAAGAGTGTTTTCTAAATGTGAGACTCTGTTCTCTTTCCTAACTCTGTTTACGTGTAGCCATGTTTACAGGATCTTCATAAGTGATATCTTATGATAAGTTTCTTTTTCTGTGTGACTTATTTCACTTAGAATCATCATACCTGAATCCACTCACTTTGCTGCTACTGGTCTTATGACATTGATTTCATGGCTGAGGGATATTCCATCGTACGTAAGTACCACAATATTTTGAACCATTTTTATATTTCCTGGGATATTTAAGGTGTACCCAAGTTGAGGTTCTTGTAGTCAGTGCAGCCCTAAATTTGGAGGTGGCTCTTTCTTATTGATTTTCAGTTTTCCCAAGGTATATTCCCTAGACTGGAAGTGGCCTTGGCTCTGTAGCTCTGTTGTTTACTTGTTTTAGGGAACACAATGCACTCCTCCAGTGAGGCAGTTGGCAATTTACATCCCGCCCATCAGCATAACAAGGCTCCCAGTTCTCCAGGGCCTGTCTTGCCTTTCTGGTTTTTACACATTTTGTGGATGTCCCTTTTGACCGGTGGGAAGTGATACTTCTTTGTAGTGCAGATTTGCATTGCCCGCTTGCTTGCTTGGCCAAAAAGGGCGTATGCGTTTTCTCCTGAATATATTCAGGAGAAAACGCATACACCCTTTTTGGCCAAGTGCACCATTGTCCAAGTTGTGCCCCTCTTCCTGTGCTTTACAGGCGATTCCAACGTACCTCTTGAAATCTATTTCCTGCTATTTTGCCTCGCTTTCAAGTCCGCCTCGTTGACTTCCCTCAACAGATTTTTGGACGATAGTTGTCCTTTATCACTCTGCCAGTTTGTGAATTGCTGTGCCCCTGAGCTCCATTTCTCAACTCGTTTTTTGTGAGCTGAACGCAAGTCCAAAATTTTGGATCATGTCCTATACTGGTTCCCGGTGGGTGGCTGAGACTTTGGTTAATTCTTCTTCCTGCCGGGAAATTAGAGTGACATGTGCCCGTCCAAATGCCTAACAGCTACTCTCTCATGGGTTCTCCCTCGTCCCTTCCATCCTCTGCCAAATTGGGAACCTGTGCAAACCAGGAGGTTAAAGGGCCTGTCTCTCCAAGTTGGGAGATTGATAGTAAGGCAGTTGGAAAGTCAAACTGGAGCACCAGGAGAGGGACTATTCGTTGAGTTTTAGAAACCTTTCGTATTCACAGTGTGTCCATTCTCTAGGTTTCCTGTACATGTTATAGCTGTAGTAATATTCCCTTGAACCTGGAGAGTTGGGACCCATGGAATGGGGGCCATGCATTATTGCTTGAAAGGGTCTGCATTCGCTCACCCAATCTCACCAATCCTCTCAGTCCCAAGTGTCCAGCCTTATGCCACATCCAGCTGTCATTGTAGATAGGGTCTTTCCAGGTTTCCTCAGACACCCTGAAGGAATTGTAAAGAATTTCCCTGTTTTTTGGTTTTGCTTTTGAAATTCCTTTTTATAGTGGGTTTGAGCTGATACTCGCTGCCATGTTTATGCCACTCTAGACACACTTGATTCCCTTATGGAGACATATCAATACATAGGTTTTAAGATTCTTACTAGTCAGATATATTCCTCTGTGGGAAATATGGGGTTTTCAGTCTCTTTCACTGAGGAATGTGTCGGTCTTGTCAGTTCCAAAGTTGGTTTTTGAAACGGTCCCTGTGCTTATATCAAACTCTGGTTTTATGCATCACCCCACCTCTCCTTCCCCTTTATGCGGGCATAAGAGTGTTTTCTAAATGTGAGACTCTGTTCTCTTTCCTAACTCAGTTCACGTGTAGCCATGTTTACAGGATCTTCATAAGTGATATCTTATGATAAGTTTCTTTTTCTGTGTGACTTATTTCACTTAGAATCATCGTACCTGAATCCACTCACTTTGCTGCTACTGGTCTTATGACATTGAATTCATGGCTGAGGGATATTCCATCGTACGTAAGTACCACAATGTTTTGAACCATTTTTATATTTCCTGGGATATTTAAGGTGTACCCAAGTTGAGGTTCTTGTAGTCAGTGCAGCCCTAAATTTGGAGGTGGCTCTTTCTTATTGATTTTCAGTTTTCCCAAGGTATATTCCCTAGACTGGAAGTGGCCTTGGCTCTGTAGCTCTGTTGTTTACTTGTTTTAGGGAACACAATGCACTCCTCCAGTGAGGCAGTTGGCAATTTACATCCCGCCCATCAGCATAACAAGGCTCCCAGTTCTCCAGGGCCTGTCTTGCCTTTCTGGTTTTTAGACATTTTGTGGATGTCCCTTTTGACCGGTGGGAAGTGATACTTCTTTGTAGTGCAGATTTGCATTGCCCGCTTGCTTGCTTGGCCAAAAAGGGCGTATGCGTTTTCTCCTGAATATATTCAGGAGAAAACGCATACGCCCTTTTTGGCCAAGTGCACCATTGTCCAAGTTGTGCCCCTCTTCCTGTGCTTTACAGGCGATTCCAAGGTACCTCTTGAAATCTGTTTCCTGCTATTTTGCCTCGCTTTCAAGTCCACCTCGTTGACTTCCCTCAACAGATTTTTGGACGATAGTTGTCCTTTATCACTCTGCCAGTTTGTGAATTGCTGTGCCCCTGAGCTCCATTTCTCAACTCGTTGTTTGTGAGCTGAACGCAAGTCCAAAATTTTGGATCATGTCCTATACTGGTTCCCGGTGGGTGGCTGAGACTTTGGTTAATTCTTCTTCCTGCCGGGAAATTAGAGTGACATGTGCCCGTCCAAATGCCTAACAGCTACTCTCTCATGGGTTCTCCCTCGTCCCTTCCATCCTCTGCCAAATTGGGAACCTGTGCAAACCAGGAGGTTAAAGGGCCTGTCTCTCCAAGTTGGGAGATTGATAGTAAGGCAGTTGGAAAGTCATACTGGAGCACCAGGAGAGGGACTATTCGTTGAGTTTTAGAAACCTTTCGTATTCACAGTGTGTCCATTCTCTAGGTTTCCTGTACATGTTATAGCTGTAGTAATATTCCCTTGAACCTGGAGAGTTGGGACCCATGGAATGGGGGCCATGCATTATTGCTTGAAAGGGTCTGCATTTGCTCACCCAATAACACCAATCCTCTCAGTCCCAAGTGTCCAGCCTTATGCCACATCCAGCTGTCATTGTAGATAGGGTCTTTCCAGGTTTCCTCAGACACCCTGAAGGAATTGTAAAGAATTTCCCTGTTTTTTGGTTTTGCTTTTGAAATTCCTTTTTATAGTGGGTTTGAGCTGATTCTCGCTGCCATGTTTATGCCACTCTAGACACACTTGATTCCCTTATGGAGTCATGTCAATACATAGGTTTTAAGATTCTTACTAGTCAGATATATTCCTCTGTGGGAAATATGGGGTTTTGAGTCTCTTTCACTAAGGAAGGTGTCGGTCTTGTCAATTCCAAAGTTGGTTTTTGGAACGGTCCCTGTGCTTATATCAAACTCTGGTTTTATGCATCACCCCACCTCTCCTTCCCCTTTATGCAGGCATAAGAGTGTTTTCTAAATGTGAGACTCTGTTCTCTTTCCTAACTCAGTTCACGTGTAGCCATGTTTACAGGATCTTCCTAAGTGATATCTTATGATAAGTTTCTTTTTCTGTGTGACTTATTTCACTTAGAATCATCGTACCTGAATCCACTCACTTTGCTGCTACTGGTCTTATGACATTGATTTCATGGCTGAGGGATATTCCATCGTACGTAAGTACCACAATGTTTTGAACCATTTTTATATTTCCTGGGATATTTAAGGTGTACCCAAGTTGAGGTTCTTGTAGTCAGTGCAGCCCTAAATTTGGAGGTGGCTCTTTCTTATTGATTTTCAGTTTTCCCAAGGTATATTCCCTAGACTGGAAGTGGCCTTGGCTCTGTAGCTCTGTTGTTTACTTGTTTTAGGGAACACAATGCACTCCTCCAGTGAGGCAGTTGGCAATTTACATCCCGCCCATCAGCATAAAAAGGCTCCCAGTTCTCCAGGGCCTGTCTTGCCTTTCTGGTTTTTACACATTTTGTGGATGTCCCTTTTGACCGGTGGGAAATGATACTTCTTTGTAGTGCAGATTTGCATTGCCCGCTTGCTTGCTTGGCCAAAAAGGGCGTATGCGTTTTCTCCTGAATATATTCAGGAGAAAACGCATACGCCCTTTTTGGCCAAGTGCACCATTGTCCAAGTTGTGCCCCTCTTCCTGTGCTTTACAGGCGATTCCAAGGTACCTCTTGAAATCTGTTTCCTGCTATTTTGCCTCGCATTCAAGTCCGCCTCGTTGACTTCCCTCAACAGATTTTTGGACGATAGTTGTCCTTTATCACTCTGCCAGTTTGTGAATTGCTGTGCACCTGAGCTCCATTTCTCAACTCGTTTTTTGTGAGCTGAACGCAAGTCGAAAATTTTGGATCATGTCCTATACTGGTTCCCGGTGGGTGGATGAGACTTTGGTTAATTCTTCTTCTGCCGGGAAATTAGAGTGACATGTGCCCGTCCAAATGCCTAACAGCTACTCTCTCATGGGTTCTCCCTCGTCCCTTCCATCCTCTGCCAAATTGGGAACCTGTGCAAACCAGGAGGTTAAAGGGCCTGTCTCTCCAAGTTGGGAGATTGATAGTAAGGCAGTTGGAAAGTCAAACTGGAGCACCAGGAGAGGGACTATTCGTTGAGTTTTAGAAACCTTTCGTATTCACAGTGTGTCCATTCTCTAGGTTTCCTGTACATGTTATAGCTGTAGTAATATTCCCTTGAACCTGGAGAGTTGGGACCCATGGAATGGGGGCCATGCATTATTGCTTGAAAGGGTCTGCATTTGCTCACCCAATCTCACCAATCCTCTCAGTCCCAAGTGTCCAGCCTTATGCCACATCCAGCTTTCATTGTAGATAGGGTCTTTCCAGGTTTCCTCAGACACCCTGAAGGAATTGTAAAGAATTTCCCTGTTTTTTGGTTTTGCTTTTGAAATTCCTTTTTATAGTGGGTTTGAGCTGATTCTCGCTGCCATGTTTATGCCACTCTAGACACACTTGATTCCCTTATGGAGTCATATCAATACATAGGTTTTAAGATTCTTACTAGTCAGATATATTCCTCTGCGGGAAATATGGGGTTTTGAGTCTCTTTCACTGAGGAAGGTGTAGGTCTTGTCTATTCCAAAGTTGGTTTTTGGAACGGTCCCTGTGCTTATATCAAACTCTGGTTTTATGCATCACCCCACCTCTCCTTCCCCTTTATGCAGGCATAAGAGTGTTTTCTAAATGTGAGACTCTGTTCTCTTTCCTAACTCAATTCACGTGTAGCCATGTTTACAGGATCTTCATAAGTGATATCTTATGATAAGTTTCTTTTTCTGTGTGACTTATTTCACTTAGAATCATCGTACCTGAATCCTCTCACTTTGCTGCTACTGGTCTTATGACATTGATTTCATGGCTGAGGGATATTCCATCATACGTAAGTACCACAATGTTTTGAACCATTTTTATATTTCCTGGGATATTTAAGGTGTACCCAAGTTGAGGTTCTTGTAGTCAGTGCAGCCCTAAATTTGGAGGTGGCTCTTTCTTATTGATTTTCAGTTTTCCCAAGGTATATTCCCTAGACTGGAAGTGGCCTTGGCTCTGTAGCTCTGTTGTTTACTTGTTTTAGGGAACACAATGCACTCCTCCAGTGAGACAGTTGGCAGTTTACATCCCGCCCATCAGCATAATAAGGCTCCCAGTTCTCCAGGGCCTGTCTTGCCTTTCTGGTTTTTACACATTTTGTGGATGTCCCTTTTGACCGGTGGGAAGTGATACTTCATTGTAGTGCAGATTTGCATTGCCCGCTTGCTTGCTTGGCCAAAAAGGGCGTATGCGTTTTCTCCTGAATATATTCAGGAGAAAACGCATACGCCCTTTTTGGCCAAGTGCACCATTGTCCAAGTTGTGCCCCTCTTCCTGTGCTTTACAGGCGATTCCAATGTACCTCTTGAAATCTGTTTCCTGCTATTTTGCCTCACTTTCAAGTCCGCCTCGTTGACTTCCCTCAACAGATTTTTGGACGATAGTTGTCCTTTATCACTCTGCCAGTTTGTGAATTGCTGTGCCCCTGAGCTCCATTTCTCAACTCGTTTTTTGTGAGCTGAACGCAAGTCCAAAATTTTGGATCATGTCCTATACTGGTTCCCGGTGGGTGGCTGAGACTTTGGTTAATTCTTCTTCCTGCCGGGAAATTAGAGTGACATGTGCCCGTCCAAATGCCTAACAGCTACTCTCTCATGGGTTCTCCCTCGTCCCTTCCATCCTCTGCCAAATTGGGAACCTGTGCAAACCAGGAGGTTAAAGGGCCTGTCTCTCCAAGTTGGGAGATTGATAGTAAGGCAGTTGGAAAGTCAAACTGGAGCACCAGGAGAGGGACTATTCGTTGAGTTTTAGAAACCTTTCGTATTCACAGTGTGTCCATTCTCTAGGTTTCCTGTACATGTTATAGCTGTAGTAATATTCCCTTGAACATGAAGAGTTGGGACCCATGGAATGGGGGCCATGCATTATTGCTTGAAAGGGTCTGCATTCGCTCACCCAATCTCACCAATCCTCTCAGTCCCAAGTGTCCAGCCTTATGCCACATCCAGCTGTCATTGTAGATAGTGTCTTTCCAGGTTTCCTCAGACACCCTGAAGGAATTGTAAAGAATTTCCCTGTTTTTTGGTTTTGCTTTTGAAATTCCTTTTTATAGTGGGTTTGAGCTGATACTCGCTGCCATGTTTATGCCACTCTAGACACACTTGATTCCTTTATGGAGACATATCAATACATAGGTTTTAAGATTCTTACTAGTCAGATATATTCCTCTGTGGGAAATATGGGGTTTTCAGTCTCTTTCACTGAGGAATGTGTCGGTCTTGTCAGTTCCAAAGTTGGTTTTTGAAACGGTCCCTGTGCTTATATCAAACTCTGGTTTTATGCATCACCCCACCTCTCCTTCCCCTTTATGCGGGCATAAGAGTGTTTTCTAAATGTGAGACTCTGTTCTCTTTCCTAACTCAGTTCACGTGTAGCCATGTTTACAGGATCTTCATAAGTGATATCTTATGATAAGTTTCTTTTTCTGTGTGACTTATTTCACTTAGAATCATCGTACCTGAATCCACTCACTTTGCTGCTACTGGTCTTATGACATTGATTTCATGGCTGAGGGATATTCCATCGTACATAAGTACCACAATGTTTTGAACCATTTTTATATTTCCTGGGATATTTAAGGTGTACCCAAGTTGAGGTTCTTGTAGTCAGTGCAGCCCTAAATTTGGAGGTGGCTCTTTCTTATTGATTTTCAGTTTTCCCAAGGTATATTCCCTAGACTGGAAGTGGCCTTGGCTCTGTAGCTCTGTTGTTTACTTGTTTTAGGGAACACAATGCACTCCTCCAGTGAGGCAGTTGGCAATTTACATCCCGCCCATCAGCATAACAAGGCTCCCAGTTCTCCAGGGCCTGTCTTGCCTTTCTGGTTTTTACACATTTTGTGGATGTCCCTTTTGACCGGTGGGAAATGATACTTCTTTGTAGTGCAGATTTGCATTGCCCGCTTGCTTGCTTGGCCAAAAAGGGCGTATGCGTTTTCTCCTGAATATATTCAGGAGAAAACGCATACGCCCTTTTTGGCCAAGTGCACCATTGTCCAAGTTGTGCCCCTCTTCCTGTGCTTTACAGGCGATTCCAAGGTACCTCTTGAAATCTGTTTCCTGCTATTTTGCCTCGCATTCAAGTCCGCCTCGTTGACTTCCCTCAACAGATTTTTGGACGATAGTTGTCCTTTATCACTCTGCCAGTTTGTGAATTGCTGTGCACCTGAGCTCCATTTCTCAACTCGTTTTTTGTGAGCTGAACGCAAGTCGAAAATTTTGGATCATGTCCTATACTGGTTCCCGGTGGGTGGATGAGACTTTGGTTAATTCTTCTTCTGCCGGGAAATTAGAGTGACATGT
This sequence comes from Mesoplodon densirostris, assembly GCF_025265405.1. Classification (NCBI taxonomy): domain Eukaryota; kingdom Metazoa; phylum Chordata; class Mammalia; order Artiodactyla; family Ziphiidae; genus Mesoplodon; species Mesoplodon densirostris. The sequence goes on along the minus strand of NW_026778199.1, from coordinate 4,454,133 downwards.
GCCCGTCCAAATGCCTAACAGCTACTCTCTCATGGGTTCTCCCTCGTCCCTTCCATCCTCTGCCAAATTGGGAACCTGTGCAAACCAGGAGGTTAAAGGGCCTGTCTCTCCAAGTTGGGAGATTGATAGTAAGGCAGTTGGAAAGTCAAACTGGAGCACCAGGAGAGGGACTATTCGTTGAGTTTTAGAAACCTTTCGTATTCACAGTGTGTCCATTCTCTAGGTTTCCTGTACATGTTATAGCTGTAGTAATATTCCCTTGAACCTGGAGAGTTGGGACCCATGGAATGGGGGCCATGCATTATTGCTTGAAAGGGTCTGCATTTGCTCACCCAATCTCACCAATCCTCTCAGTCCCAAGTGTCCAGCCTTATGCCACATCCAGCTGTCATTGTAGATAGGGTCTTTCCAGGTTTCCTCAGACACCCTGAAGGAATTGTAAAGAATTTCCCTGTTTTTTGGTTTTGCTTTTGAAATTCCTTTTTATAGTGGGTTTGAGCTGATTCTCGCTGCCATGTTTATGCCACTCTAGACACACTTGATTCCCTTATGGAGTCATATCAATACATAGGTTTTAAGATTCTTACTAGTCAGATATATTCCTCTGCGGGAAATATGGGGTTTTGAGTCTCTTTCACTGAGGAAGGTGTAGGTCTTGTCTATTCCAAAGTTGGTTTTTGGAACGGTCCCTGTGCTTATATCAAACTCTGGTTTTATGCATCACCCCACCTCTCCTTCCCCTTTATGCAGGCATAAGAGTGTTTTCTAAATGTGAGACTCTGTTCTCTTTCCTAACTCAGTTCACGTGTAGCCATGTTTACAGGATCTTCATAAGTGATATCTTATGATAAGTTTCTTTTTCTGTGTGACTTATTTCACTTAGAATCATCGTACCTGAATCCTCTCACTTTGCTGCTACTGGTCTTATGACATTGATTTCATGGCTGAGGGATATTCCATCATACGTAAGTACCACAATGTTTTGAACCATTTTTATATTTCCTGGGATATTTAAGGTGTACCCAAGTTGAGGTTCTTGTAGTCAGTGCAGCCCTAAATTTGGAGGTGGCTCTTTCTTATTGATTTTCAGTTTTCCCAAGGTATATTCCCTAGACTGGAAGTGGCCTTGGCTCTGTAGCTCTGTTGTTTACTTGTTTTAGGGAACACAATGCACTCCTCCAGTGAGGCAGTTGGCAGTTTACATCCCGCCCATCAGCATAATAAGGCTCCCAGTTCTCCAGGGCCTGTCTTGCCTTTCTGGTTTTTACACATTTTGTGGATGTCCCTTTTGACCGGTGGGAAGTGATACTTCATTGTAGTGCAGATTTGCATTGCCCGCTTGCTTGCTTGGCCAAAAAGGGCGTATGCGTTTTCTCCTGAATATATTCAGGAGAAAACGCATACGCCCTTTTTGGCCAAGTGCACCATTGTCCAAGTTGTGCCCCTCTTCCTGTGCTTTACAGGCGATTCCAATGTACCTCTTGAAATCTGTTTCCTGCTATTTTGCCTCACTTTCAAGTCCGCCTCGTTGACTTCCCTCAACAGATTTTTGGACGATAGTTGTCCTTTATCACTCTGCCAGTTTGTGAATTGCTGTGCCCCTGAGCTCCATTTCTCAACTCGTTTTTTGTGAGCTGAACGCAAGTCCAAAATTTTGGATCATGTCCTATACTGGTTCCCGGTGGGTGGCTGAGACTTTGGTTAATTCTTCTTCCTGCCGGGAAATTAGAGTGACATGTGCCCGTCCAAATGCCTAACAGCTACTCTCTCATGGGTTCTCCCTCGTCCCTTCCATCCTCTGCCAAATTGGGAACCTGTGCAAACCAGGAGGTTAAAGGGCCTGTCTCTCCAAGTTGGGAGATTGATAGTAAGGCAGTTGGAAAGTCAAACTGGAGCACCAGGAGAGGGACTATTCGTTGAGTTTTAGAAACCTTTCGTATTCACAGTGTGTCCATTCTCTAGGTTTCCTGTACATGTTATAGCTGTAGTAATATTCCCTTGAACATGGAGAGTTGGGACCCATGGAATGGGGGCCATGCATTATTGCTTGAAAGGGTCTGCATTCGCTCACCCAATCTCACCAATCCTCTCAGTCCCAAGTGTCCAGCCTTATGCCACATCCAGCTGTCATTGTAGATAGTGTCTTTCCAGGTTTCCTCAGACACCCTGAAGGAATTGTAAAGAATTTCCCTGTTTTTTGGTTTTGCTTTTGAAATTCCTTTTTATAGTGGGTTTGAGCTGATACTCGCTGCCATGTTTATGCCACTCTAGACACACTTGATTCCTTTATGGAGACATATCAATACATAGGTTTTAAGATTCTTACTAGTCAGATATATTCCTCTGTGGGAAATATGGGGTTTTCAGTCTCTTTCACTGAGGAATGTGTCGGTCTTGTCAGTTCCAAAGTTGGTTTTTGAAACGGTCCCTGTGCTTATATCAAACTCTGGTTTTATGCATCACCCCACCTCTCCTTCCCCTTTATGCGGGCATAAGAGTGTTTTCTAAATGTGAGACTCTGTTCTCTTTCCTAACTCAGTTCACGTGTAGCCATGTTTACAGGATCTTCATAAGTGATATCTTATGATAAGTTTCTTTTTCTGTGTGACTTATTTCACTTAGAATCATCGTACCTGAATCCACTCACTTTGCTGCTACTGGTCTTATGACATTGATTTCATGGCTGAGGGATATTCCATCGTACATAAGTACCACAATGTTTTGAACCATTTTTATATTTCCTGGGATATTTAAGGTGTACCCAAGTTGAGGTTCTTGTAGTCAGTGCAGCCCTAAATTTGGAGGTGGCTCTTTCTTATTGATTTTCAGTTTTCCCAAGGTATATTCCCTAGACTGGAAGTGGCCTTGGCTCTGTAGCTCTGTTGTTTACTTGTTTTAGGGAACACAATGCACTCCTCCAGTGAGGCAGTTGGCAATTTACATCCCGCCCATCAGCATAACAAGGCTCCCAGTTCTCCAGGGCCTGTCTTGCCTTTCTGGTTTTTACACATTTTGTGGATGTCCCTTTTGACCGGTGGGAAATGATACTTCTTTGTAGTGCAGATTTGCATTGCCCGCTTGCTTGCTTGGCCAAAAAGGGCGTATGCGTTTTCTCCTGAATATATTCAGGAGAAAACGCATACGCCCTTTTTGGCCAAGTGCACCATTGTCCAAGTTGTGCCCCTCTTCCTGTGCTTTACAGGCGATTCCAAGGTACCTCTTGAAATCTGTTTCCTGCTATTTTGCCTCGCATTCAAGTCCGCCTCGTTGACTTCCCTCAACAGATTTTTGGACGATAGTTGTCCTTTATCACTCTGCCAGTTTGTGAATTGCTGTGCACCTGAGCTCCATTTCTCAACTCGTTTTTTGTGAGCTGAACGCAAGTCGAAAATTTTGGATCATGTCCTATACTGGTTCCCGGTGGGTGGATGAGACTTTGGTTAATTCTTCTTCTGCCGGGAAATTAGAGTGACATGTGCCCGTCCAAATGCCTAACAGCTACTCTCTCATGGGTTCTCCCTCGTCCCTTCCATCCTCTGCCAAATTGGGAACCTGTGCAAACCAGGAGGTTAAAGGGCCTGTCTCTCCAAGTTGGGAGATTGATAGTAAGGCAGTTGGAAAGTCAAACTGGAGCACCAGGAGAGGGACTATTCGTTGAGTTTTAGAAACCTTTCGTATTCACAGTGTGTCCATTCTCTAGGTTTCCTGTACATGTTATAGCTGTAGTAATATTCCCTTGAACCTGGAGAGTTGGGACCCATGGAATGGGGGCCATGCATTATTGCTTGAAAGGGTCTGCATTTGCTCACCCAATCTCACCAATCCTCTCAGTCCCAAGTGTCCAGCCTTATGCCACATCCAGCTGTCATTGTAGATAGGGTCTTTCCAGGTTTCCTCAGACACCCTGAAGGAATTGTAAAGAATTTCCCTGTTTTTTGGTTTTGCTTTTGAAATTCCTTTTTATAGTGGGTTTGAGCTGATTCTCGCTGCCATGTTTATGCCACTCTAGACACACTTGATTCCCTTATGGAGTCATATCAATACATAGGTTTTAAGATTCTTACTAGTCAGATATATTCCTCTGCGGGAAATATGGGGTTTTGAGTCTCTTTCACTGAGGAAGGTGTAGGTCTTGTCTATTCCAAAGTTGGTTTTTGGAACGGTCCCTGTGCTTATATCAAACTCTGGTTTTATGCATCACCCCACCTCTCCTTCCCCTTTATGCAGGCATAAGAGTGTTTTCTAAATGTGAGACTCTGTTCTCTTTCCTAACTCAGTTCACGTGTAGCCATGTTTACAGGATCTTCATAAGTGATATCTTATGATAAGTTTCTTTTTCTGTGTGACTTATTTCACTTAGAATCATCGTACCTGAATCCTCTCACTTTGCTGCTACTGGTCTTATGACATTGATTTCATGGCTGAGGGATATTCCATCATACGTAAGTACCACAATGTTTTGAACCATTTTTATATTTCCTGGGATATTTAAGGTGTACCCAAGTTGAGGTTCTTGTAGTCAGTGCAGCCCTAAATTTGGAGGTGGCTCTTTCTTATTGATTTTCAGTTTTCCCAAGGTATATTCCCTAGACTGGAAGTGGCCTTGGCTCTGTAGCTCTGTTGTTTACTTGTTTTAGGGAACACAATGCACTCCTCCAGTGAGGCAGTTGGCAGTTTACATCCCGCCCATCAGCATAATAAGGCTCCCAGTTCTCCAGGGCCTGTCTTGCCTTTCTGGTTTTTACACATTTTGTGGATGTCCCTTTTGACCGGTGGGAAGTGATACTTCATTGTAGTGCAGATTTGCATTGCCCGCTTGCTTGCTTGGCCAAAAAGGGCGTATGCGTTTTCTCCTGAATATATTCAGGAGAAAACGCATACGCCCTTTTTGGCCAAGTGCACCATTGTCCAAGTTGTGCCCCTCTTCCTGTGCTTTACAGGCGATTCCAATGTACCTCTTGAAATCTGTTTCCTGCTATTTTGCCTCACTTTCAAGTCCGCCTCGTTGACTTCCCTCAACAGATTTTTGGACGATAGTTGTCCTTTATCACTCTGCCAGTTTGTGAATTGCTGTGCCCCTGAGCTCCATTTCTCAACTCGTTTTTTGTGAGCTGAACGCAAGTCCAAAATTTTGGATCATGTCCTATACTGGTTCCCGGTGGGTGGCTGAGACTTTGGTTAATTCTTCTTCCTGCCGGGAAATTAGAGTGACATGTGCCCGTCCAAATGCCTAACAGCTACTCTCTCATGGGTTCTCCCTCGTCCCTTCCATCCTCTGCCAAATTGGGAACCTGTGCAAACCAGGAGGTTAAAGGGCCTGTCTCTCCAAGTTGGGAGATTGATAGTAAGGCAGTTGGAAAGTCAAACTGGAGCACCAGGAGAGGGACTATTCGTTGAGTTTTAGAAACCTTTCGTATTCACAGTGTGTCCATTCTCTAGGTTTCCTGTACATGTTATAGCTGTAGTAATATTCCCTTGAACATGGAGAGTTGGGACCCATGGAATGGGGGCCATGCATTATTGCTTGAAAGGGTCTGCATTCGCTCACCCAATCTCACCAATCCTCTCAGTCCCAAGTGTCCAGCCTTATGCCACATCCAGCTGTCATTGTAGATAGTGTCTTTCCAGGTTTCCTCAGACACCCTGAAGGAATTGTAAAGAATTTCCCTGTTTTTTGGTTTTGCTTTTGAAATTCCTTTTTATAGTGGGTTTGAGCTGATACTCGCTGCCATGTTTATGCCACTCTAGACACACTTGATTCCTTTATGGAGACATATCAATACATAGGTTTTAAGATTCTTACTAGTCAGATATATTCCTCTGTGGGAAATATGGGGTTTTCAGTCTCTTTCACTGAGGAATGTGTCGGTCTTGTCAGTTCCAAAGTTGGTTTTTGAAACGGTCCCTGTGCTTATATCAAACTCTGGTTTTATGCATCACCCCACCTCTCCTTCCCCTTTATGCGGGCATAAGAGTGTTTTCTAAATGTGAGACTCTGTTCTCTTTCCTAACTCAGTTCACGTGTAGCCATGTTTACAGGATCTTCATAAGTGATATCTTATGATAAGTTTCTTTTTCTGTGTGACTTATTTCACTTAGAATCATCGTACCTGAATCCACTCACTTTGCTGCTACTGGTCTTATGACATTGATTTCATGGCTGAGGGATATTCCATCGTACATAAGTACCACAATGTTTTGAACCATTTTTATATTTCCTGGGATATTTAAGGTGTACCCAAGTTGAGGTTCTTGTAGTCAGTGCAGCCCTAAATTTGGAGGTGGCTCTTTCTTATTGATTTTCAGTTTTCCCAAGGTATATTCCCTAGACTGGAAGTGGCCTTGGCTCTGTAGCTCTGTTGTTTACTTGTTTTAGGGAACACAATGCACTCCTCCAGTGAGGCAGTTGGCAATTTACATCCCGCCCATCAGCATAACAAGGCTCCCAGTTCTCCAGGGCCTGTCTTGCCTTTCTGGTTTTTACACATTTTGTGGATGTCCCTTTTGACCGGTGGGAAATGATACTTCTTTGTAGTGCAGATTTGCATTGCCCGCTTGCTTGCTTGGCCAAAAAGGGCGTATGCGTTTTCTCCTGAATATATTCAGGAGAAAACGCATACGCCCTTTTTGGCCAAGTGCACCATTGTCCAAGTTGTGCCCCTCTTCCTGTGCTTTACAGGCGATTCCAAGGTACCTCTTGAAATCTGTTTCCTGCTATTTTGCCTCGCATTCAAGTCCGCCTCGTTGACTTCCCTCAACAGATTTTTGGACGATAGTTGTCCTTTATCACTCTGCCAGTTTGTGAATTGCTGTGCACCTGAGCTCCATTTCTCAACTCGTTTTTTGTGAGCTGAACGCAAGTCGAAAATTTTGGATCATGTCCTATACTGGTTCCCGGTGGGTGGATGAGACTTTGGTTAATTCTTCTTCTGCCGGGAAATTAGAGTGACATGTGCCCGTCCAAATGCCTAACAGCTACTCTCTCATGGGTTCTCCCTCGTCCCTTCCATCCTCTGCCAAATTGGGAACCTGTGCAAACCAGGAGGTTAAAGGGCCTGTCTCTCCAAGTTGGGAGATTGATAGTAAGGCAGTTGGAAAGTCAAACTGGAGCACCAGGAGAGGGACTATTCGTTGAGTTTTAGAAACCTTTCGTATTCACAGTGTGTCCATTCTCTAGGTTTCCTGTACATGTTATAGCTGTAGTAATATTCCCTTGAACCTGGAGAGTTGGGACCCATGGAATGGGGGCCATGCATTATTGCTTGAAAGGGTCTGCATTTGCTCACCCAATCTCACCAATCCTCTCAGTCCCAAGTGTCCAGCCTTATGCCACATCCAGCTGTCATTGTAGATAGGGTCTTTCCAGGTTTCCTCAGACACCCTGAAGGAATTGTAAAGAATTTCCCTGTTTTTTGGTTTTGCTTTTGAAATTCCTTTTTATAGTGGGTTTGAGCTGATTCTCGCTGCCATGTTTATGCCACTCTAGACACACTTGATTCCCTTATGGAGTCATATCAATACATAGGTTTTAAGATTCTTACTAGTCAGATATATTCCTCTGCGGGAAATATGGGGTTTTGAGTCTCTTTCACTGAGGAAGGTGTAGGTCTTGTCTATTCCAAAGTTGGTTTTTGGAACGGTCCCTGTGCTTATATCAAACTCTGGTTTTATGCATCACCCCACCTCTCCTTCCCCTTTATGCAGGCATAAGAGTGTTTTCTAAATGTGAGACTCTGTTCTCTTTCCTAACTCAGTTCACGTGTAGCCATGTTTACAGGATCTTCATAAGTGATATCTTATGATAAGTTTCTTTTTCTGTGTGACTTATTTCACTTAGAATCATCGTACCTGAATCCTCTCACTTTGCTGCTACTGGTCTTATGACATTGATTTCATGGCTGAGGGATATTCCATCATACGTAAGTACCACAATGTTTTGAACCATTTTTATATTTCCTGGGATATTTAAGGTGTACCCAAGTTGAGGTTCTTGTAGTCAGTGCAGCCCTAAATTTGGAGGTGGCTCTTTCTTATTGATTTTCAGTTTTCCCAAGGTATATTCCCTAGACTGGAAGTGGCCTTGGCTCTGTAGCTCTGTTGTTTACTTGTTTTAGGGAACACAATGCACTCCTCCAGTGAGGCAGTTGGCAGTTTACATCCCGCCCATCAGCATAATAAGGCTCCCAGTTCTCCAGGGCCTGTCTTGCCTTTCTGGTTTTTACACATTTTGTGGATGTCCCTTTTGACCGGTGGGAAGTGATACTTCATTGTAGTGCAGATTTGCATTGCCCGCTTGCTTGCTTGGCCAAAAAGGGCGTATGCGTTTTCTCCTGAATATATTCAGGAGAAAACGCATACGCCCTTTTTGGCCAAGTGCACCATTGTCCAAGTTGTGCCCCTCTTCCTGTGCTTTACAGGCGATTCCAATGTACCTCTTGAAATCTGTTTCCTGCTATTTTGCCTCACTTTCAAGTCCGCCTCGTTGACTTACCTCAACAGATTTTTGGACGATAGTTGTCCTTTATCACTCTGCCAGTTTGTGAATTGCTGTGCCCCTGAGCTCCATTTCTCAACTCGTTTTTTGTGAGCTGAACGCAAGTCCAAAATTTTGGATCATGTCCTATACTGGTTCCCGGTGGGTGGCTGAGACTTTGGTTAATTCTTCTTCCTGCCGGGAAATTAGAGTGACATGTGCCCGTCCAAATGCCTAACAGCTACTCTCTCATGGGTTCTCCCTCGTCCCTTCCATCCTCTGCCAAATTGGGAACCTGTGCAAACCAGGAGGTTAAAGGGCCTGTCTCTCCAAGTTGGGAGATTGATAGTAAGGCAGTTGGAAAGTCAAACTGGAGCACCAGGAGAGGGACTATTCGTTGAGTTTTAGAAACCTTTCGTATTCACAGTGTGTCCATTCTCTAGGTTTCCTGTACATGTTATAGCTGTAGTAATATTCCCTTGAACATGGAGAGTTGGGACCCATGGAATGGGGGCCATGCATTATTGCTTGAAAGGGTCTGCATTCGCTCACCCAATCTCACCAATCCTCTCAGTCCCAAGTGTCCAGCCTTATGCCACATCCAGCTGTCATTGTAGATAGGGTCTTTCCAGGTTTCCTCAGACACCCTGAAGGAATTGTAAAGAATTTCCCTGTTTTTTGGTTTTGCTTTTGAAATTCCTTTTTATAGTGGGTTTGAGCTGATACTCGCTGCCATGTTTATGCCACTCTAGACACACTTGATTCCCTTATGGAGACATATCAATACATAGGTTTTAAGATTCTTACTAGTCAGATATATTCCTCTGTGGGAAATATGGGGTTTTCAGTCTCTTTCACTGAGGAATGTGTCGGTCTTGTCAGTTCCAAAGTTGGTTTTTGAAACGGTCCCTGTGCTTATATCAAACTCTGGTTTTATGCATCACCCCACCTCTCCTTCCCCTTTATGCGGGCATAAGAGTGTTTTCTAAATGTGAGACTCTGTTCTCTTTCCTAACTCAGTTCACGTGTAGCCATGTTTACAGGATCTTCATAAGTGATATCTTATGATAAGTTTCTTTTTCTGTGTGACTTATTTCACTTAGAATCATCGTACCTGAATCCACTCACTTTGCTGCTACTGGTCTTATGACATTGAATTCATGGCTGAGGGATATTCCATCGTACGTAAGTACCACAATGTTTTGAACCATTTTTATATTTCCTGGGATATTTAAGGTGTACCCAAGTTGAGGTTCTTGTAGTCAGTGCAGCCCTAAATTTGGAGGTGGCTCTTTCTTATTGATTTTCAGTTTTCCCAAGGTATATTCCCTAGACTGGAAGTGGCCTTGGCTCTGTAGCTCTGTTGTTTACTTGTTTTAGGGAACACAATGCACTCCTCCAGTGAGGCAGTTGGCAATTTACATCCCGCCCATCAGCATAACAAGGCTCCCAGTTCTCCAGGGCCTGTCTTGCCTTTCTGGTTTTTAGACATTTTGTGGATGTCCCTTTTGACCGGTGGGAAGTGATACTTCTTTGTAGTGCAGATTTGCATTGCCCGCTTGCTTGCTTGGCCAAAAAGGGCGTATGCGTTTTCTCCTGAATATATTCAGGAGAAAACGCATACGCCCTTTTTGGCCAAGTGCACCATTGTCCAAGTTGTGCCCCTCTTCCTGTGCTTTACAGGCGATTCCAAGGTACCTCTTGAAATCTGTTTCCTGCTATTTTGCCTCGCTTTCAAGTCCACCTCGTTGACTTCCCTCAACAGATTTTTGGACGATAGTTGTCCTTTATCACTCTGCCAGTTTGTGAATTGCTGTGCCCCTGAGCTCCATTTCTCAACTCGTTGTTTGTGAGCTGAACGCAAGTCCAAAATTTTGGATCATGTCCTATACTGGTTCCCGGTGGGTGGCTGAGACTTTGGTTAATTCTTCTTCCTGCCGGGAAATTAGAGTGACATGTGCCCGTCCAAATGCCTAACAGCTACTCTCTCATGGGTTCTCCCTCGTCCCTTCCATCCTCTGCCAAATTGGGAACCTGTGCAAACCAGGAGGTTAAAGGGCCTGTCTCTCCAAGTTGGGAGATTGATAGTAAGGCAGTTGGAAAGTCAAACTGGAGCACCAGGAGAGGGACTATTCGTTGAGTTTTAGAAACCTTTCGTATTCACAGTGTGTCCATTCTCTAGGTTTCCTGTACATGTTATAGCTGTAGTAATATTCCCTTGAACCTGGAGAGTTGGGACCCATGGAATGGGGGCCATGCATTATTGCTTGAAAGGGTCTGCATTTGCTCACCCAATAACACCAATCCTCTCAGTCCCAAGTGTCCAGCCTTATGCCACATCCAGCTGTCATTGTAGATAGGGTCTTTCCAGGTTTCCTCAGACACCCTGAAGGAATTGTAAAGAATTTCCCTGTTTTTTGGTTTTGCTTTTGAAATTCCTTTTTATAGTGGGTTTGAGCTGATTCTCGCTGCCATGTTTATGCCACTCTAGACACACTTGATTCCCTTATGGAGTCATGTCAATACATAGGTTTTAAGATTCTTACTAGTCAGATATATTCCTCTGTGGGAAATATGGGGTTTTGAGTCTCTTTCACTAAGGAAGGTGTCGGTCTTGTCAATTCCAAAGTTGGTTTTTGGAACGGTCCCTGTGCTTATATCAAACTCTGGTTTTATGCATCACCCCACCTCTCCTTCCCCTTTATGCAGGCATAAGAGTGTTTTCTAAATGTGAGACTCTGTTCTCTTTCCTAACTCAGTTCACGTGTAGCCATGTTTACAGGATCTTCCTAAGTGATATCTTATGATAAGTTTCTTTTTCTGTGTGACTTATTTCACTTAGAATCATCGTACCTGAATCCACTCACTTTGCTGCTACTGGTCTTATGACATTGATTTCATGGCTGAGGGATATTCCATCGTACGTAAGTACCACAATGTTTTGAACCATTTTTATATTTCCTGGGATATTTAAGGTGTACCCAAGTTGAGGTTCTTGTAGTCAGTGCAGCCCTAAATTTGGAGGTGGCTCTTTCTTATTGATTTTCAGTTTTCCCAAGGTATATTCCCTAGACTGGAAGTGGCCTTGGCTCTGTAGCTCTGTTGTTTACTTGTTTTAGGGAACACAATGCACTCCTCCAGTGAGGCAGTTGGCAATTTACATCCCGCCCATCAGCATAAAAAGGCTCCCAGTTCTCCAGGGCCTGTCTTGCCTTTCTGGTTTTTACACATTTTGTGGATGTCCCTTTTGACCGGTGGGAAATGATACTTCTTTGTAGTGCAGATTTGCATTGCCCGCTTGCTTGCTTGGCCAAAAAGGGCGTATGCGTTTTCTCCTGAATATATTCAGGAGAAAACGCATACGCCCTTTTTGGCCAAGTGCACCATTGTCCAAGTTGTGCCCCTCTTCCTGTGCTTTACAGGCGATTCCAAGGTACCTCTTGAAATCTGTTTCCTGCTATTTTGCCTCGCATTCAAGTCCGCCTCGTTGACTTCCCTCAACAGATTTTTGGACGATAGTTGTCCTTTATCACTCTGCCAGTTTGTGAATTGCTGTGCACCTGAGCTCCATTTCTCAACTCGTTTTTTGTGAGCTGAACGCAAGTCGAAAATTTTGGATCATGTCCTATACTGGTTCCCGGTGGGTGGATGAGACTTTGGTTAATTCTTCTTCTGCCGGGAAATTAGAGTGACATGTGCCCGTCCAAATGCCTAACAGCTACTCTCTCATGGGTTCTCCCTCGTCCCTTCCATCCTCTGCCAAATTGGGAACCTGTGCAAACCAGGAGGTTAAAGGGCCTGTCTCTCCAAGTTGGGAGATTGATAGTAAGGCAGTTGGAAAGTCAAACTGGAGCACCAGGAGAGGGACTATTCGTTGAGTTTTAGAAACCTTTCGTATTCACAGTGTGTCCATTCTCTAGGTTTCCTGTACATGTTATAGCTGTAGTAATATTCCCTTGAACCTGGAAAGTTGGGACCCATGGAATGGGGGCCATGCATTATTGCTTGAAAGGGTCTGCATTTGCTCACCCAATCTCACCAATCCTCTCAGTCCCAAGTGTCCAGCCTTATGCCACATCCAGCTTTCATTGTAGATAGGGTCTTTCCAGGTTTCCTCAGACACCCTGAAGGAATTGTAAAGAATTTCCCTGTTTTTTGGTTTTGCTTTTGAAATTCCTTTTTATAGTGGGTTTGAGCTGATTCTCGCTGCCATGTTTATGCCACTCTAGACACACTTGATTCCCTTATGGAGTCATATCAATACATAGGTTTTAAGATTCTTACTAGTCAGATATATTCCTCTGCGGGAAATATGGGGTTTTGAGTCTCTTTCACTGAGGAAGGTGTAGGTCTTGTCTATTCCAAAGTTGGTTTTTGGAACGGTCCCTGTGCTTATATCAAACTCTGGTTTTATGCATCACCCCACCTCTCCTTCCCCTTTATGCAGGCATAAGAGTGTTTTCTAAATGTGAGACTCTGTTCTCTTTCCTAACTCAATTCACGTGTAGCCATGTTTACAGGATCTTCATAAGTGATATCTTATGATAAGTTTCTTTTTCTGTGTGACTTATTTCACTTAGAATCATCGTACCTGAATCCTCTCACTTTGCTGCTACTGGTCTTATGACATTGATTTCATGGCTGAGGGATATTCCATCATACGTAAGTACCACAATGTTTTGAACCATTTTTATATTTCCTGGGATATTTAAGGTGTACCCAAGTTGAGGTTCTTGTAGTCAGTGCAGCCCTAAATTTGGAGGTGGCTCTTTCTTATTGATTTTCAGTTTTCCCAAGGTATATTCCCTAGACTGGAAGTGGCCTTGGCTCTGTAGCTCTGTTGTTTACTTGTTTTAGGGAACACAATGCACTCCTCCAGTGAGGCAGTTGGCAGTTTACATCCCGCCCATCAGCATAATAAGGCTCCCAGTTCTCCAGGGCCTGTCTTGCCTTTCTGGTTTTTACACATTTTGTGGATGTCCCTTTTGACCGGTGGGAAGTGATATTTCATTGTAGTGCAGATTTGCATTGCCCGCTTGCTTGCTTGGCCAAAAAGGGCGTATGCGTTTTCTCCTGAATATATTCAGGAGAAAACGCATACGCCCTTTTTGGCCAAGTGCACCATTGTCCAAGTTGTGCCCCTCTTCCTGTGCTTTACAGGCGATTCCAATGTACCTCTTGAAATCTGTTTCCTGCTATTTTGCCTCACTTTCAAGTCCGCCTCGTTGACTTACCTCAACAGATTTTTGGACGATAGTTGTCCTTTATCACTCTGCCAGTTTGTGAATTGCTGTGCCCCTGAGCTCCATTTCTCAACTCGTTTTTTGTGAGCTGAACGCAAGTCCAAAATTTTGGATCATGTCCTATACTGGTTCCCGGTGGGTGGCTGAGACTTTGGTTAATTCTTCTTCCTGCCGGGAAATTAGAGTGACATGTGCCCGTCCAAATGCCTAACAGCTACTCTCTCATGGGTTCTCCCTCGTCCCTTCCATCCTCTGCCAAATTGGGAACCTGTGCAAACCAGGAGGTTAAAGGGCCTGTCTCTCCAAGTTGGGAGATTGATAGTAAGGCAGTTGGAAAGTCAAACTGGAGCACCAGGAGAGGGACTATTCGTTGAGTTTTAGAAACCTTTCGTATTCACAGTGTGTCCATTCTCTAGGTTTCCTGTACATGTTATAGCTGTAGTAATATTCCCTTGAACATGGAGAGTTGGGACCCATGGAATGGGGGCCATGCATTATTGCTTGAAAGGGTCTGCATTCGCTCACCCAATCTCACCAATCCTCTCAGTCCCAAGTGTCCAGCCTTATGCCACATCCAGCTGTCATTGTAGATAGGGTCTTTCCAGGTTTCCTCAGACACCCTGAAGGAATTGTAAAGAATTTCCCTGTTTTTTGGTTTTGCTTTTGAAATTCCTTTTTATAGTGGGTTTGAGCTGATACTCGCTGCCATGTTTATGCCACTCTAGACACACTTGATTCCTTTATGGAGACATATCAATACATAGGTTTTAAGATTCTTACTAGTCAGATATATTCCTCTGTGGGAAATATGGGGTTTTCAGTCTCTTTCACTGAGGAATGTGTCGGTCTTGTCAGTTCCAAAGTTGGTTTTTGAAACGGTCCCTGTGCTTATATCAAACTCTGGTTTTATGCATCACCCCACCTCTCCTTCCCCTTTATGCGGGCATAAGAGTGTTTTCTAAATGTGAGACTCTGTTCTCTTTCCTAACTCAGTTCACGTGTAGCCATGTTTACAGGATCTTCATAAGTGATATCTTATGATAAGTTTCTTTTTCTGTGTGACTTATTTCACTTAGAATCATCGTACCTGAATCCACTCACTTTGCTGCTACTGGTCTTATGACATTGATTTCATGGCTGAGGGATATTCCATCGTACATAAGTACCACAATGTTTTGAACCATTTTTATATTTCCTGGGATATTTAAGGTGTACCCAAGTTGAGGTTCTTGTAGTCAGTGCAGCCCTAAATTTGGAGGTGGCTCTTTCTTATTGATTTTCAGTTTTCCCAAGGTATATTCCCTAGACTGGAAGTGGCCTTGGCTCTGTAGCTCTGTTGTTTACTTGTTTTAGGGAACACAATGCACTCCTCCAGTGAGGCAGTTGGCAATTTACATCCCGCCCATCAGCATAACAAGGCTCCCAGTTCTCCAGGGCCTGTCTTGCCTTTCTGGTTTTTACACATTTTGTGGATGTCCCTTTTGACCGGTGGGAAATGATACTTCTTTGTAGTGCAGATTTGCATTGCCCGCTTGCTTGCTTGGCCAAAAAGGGCGTATGCGTTTTCTCCTGAATATATTCAGGAGAAAACGCATACGCCCTTTTTGGCCAAGTGCACCATTGTCCAAGTTGTGCCCCTCTTCCTGTGCTTTACAGGCGATTCCAAGGTACCTCTTGAAATCTGTTTCCTGCTATTTTGCCTCGCATTCAAGTCCGCCTCGTTGACTTCCCTCAACAGATTTTTGGACGATAGTTGTCCTTTATCACTCTGCCAGTTTGTGAATTGCTGTGCACCTGAGCTCCATTTCTCAACTCGTTTTTTGTGAGCTGAACGCAAGTCGAAAATTTTGGATCATGTCCTATACTGGTTCCCGGTGGGTGGATGAGACTTTGGTTAATTCTTCTTCTGCCGGGAAATTAGAGTGACATGTGCCCGTCCAAATGCCTAACAGCTACTCTCTCATGGGTTCTCCCTCGTCCCTTCCATCCTCTGCCAAATTGGGAACCTGTGCAAACCAGGAGGTTAAAGGGCCTGTCTCTCCAAGTTGGGAGATTGATAGTAAGGCAGTTGGAAAGTCAAACTGGAGCACCAGGAGAGGGACTATTCGTTGAGTTTTAGAAACCTTTCGTATTCACAGTGTGTCCATTCTCTAGGTTTCCTGTACATGTTATAGCTGTAGTAATATTCCCTTGAACCTGGAGAGTTGGGACCCATGGAATGGGGGCCATGCATTATTGCTTGAAAGGGTCTGCATTTGCTCACCCAATCTCACCAATCCTCTCAGTCCCAAGTGTCCAGCCTTATGCCACATCCAGCTGTCATTGTAGATAGGGTCTTTCCAGGTTTCCTCAGACACCCTGAAGGAATTGTAAAGAATTTCCCTGTTTTTTGGTTTTGCTTTTGAAATTCCTTTTTATAGTGGGTTTGAGCTGATTCTCGCTGCCATGTTTATGCCACTCTAGACACACTTGATTCCCTTATGGAGTCATATCAATACATAGGTTTTAAGATTCTTACTAGTCAGATATATTCCTCTGCGGGAAATATGGGGTTTTGAGTCTCTTTCACTGAGGAAGGTGTAGGTCTTGTCTATTCCAAAGTTGGTTTTTGGAACGGTCCCTGTGCTTATATCAAACTCTGGTTTTATGCATCACCCCACCTCTCCTTCCCCTTTATGCAGGCATAAGAGTGTTTTCTAAATGTGAGACTCTGTTCTCTTTCCTAACTCAGTTCACGTGTAGCCATGTTTACAGGATCTTCATAAGTGATATCTTATGATAAGTTTCTTTTTCTGTGTGACTTATTTCACTTAGAATCATCGTACCTGAATCCTCTCACTTTGCTGCTACTGGTCTTATGACATTGATTTCATGGCTGAGGGATATTCCATCATACGTAAGTACCACAATGTTTTGAACCATTTTTATATTTCCTGGGATATTTAAGGTGTACCCAAGTTGAGGTTCTTGTAGTCAGTGCAGCCCTAAATTTGGAGGTGGCTCTTTCTTATTGATTTTCAGTTTTCCCAAGGTATATTCCCTAGACTGGAAGTGGCCTTGGCTCTGTAGCTCTGTTGTTTACTTGTTTTAGGGAACACAATGCACTCCTCCAGTGAGGCAGTTGGCAGTTTACATCCCGCCCATCAGCATAATAAGGCTCCCAGTTCTCCAGGGCCTGTCTTGCCTTTCTGGTTTTTACACATTTTGTGGATGTCCCTTTTGACCGGTGGGAAGTGATACTTCATTGTAGTGCAGATTTGCATTGCCCGCTTGCTTGCTTGGCCAAAAAGGGCGTATGCGTTTTCTCCTGAATATATTCAGGAGAAAACGCATACGCCCTTTTTGGCCAAGTGCACCATTGTCCAAGTTGTGCCCCTCTTCCTGTGCTTTACAGGCGATTCCAATGTACCTCTTGAAATCTGTTTCCTGCTATTTTGCCTCACTTTCAAGTCCGCCTCGTTGACTTACCTCAACAGATTTTTGGACGATAGTTGTCCTTTATCACTCTGCCAGTTTGTGAATTGCTGTGCCCCTGAGCTCCATTTCTCAACTCGTTTTTTGTGAGCTGAACGCAAGTCCAAAATTTTGGATCATGTCCTATACTGGTTCCCGGTGGGTGGCTGAGACTTTGGTTAATTCTTCTTCCTGCCGGGAAATTAGAGTGACATGTGCCCGTCCAAATGCCTAACAGCTACTCTCTCATGGGTTCTCCCTCGTCCCTTCCATCCTCTGCCAAATTGGGAACCTGTGCAAACCAGGAGGTTAAAGGGCCTGTCTCTCCAAGTTGGGAGATTGATAGTAAGGCAGTTGGAAAGTCAAACTGGAGCACCAGGAGAGGGACTATTCGTTGAGTTTTAGAAACCTTTCGTATTCACAGTGTGTCCATTCTCTAGGTTTCCTGTACATGTTATAGCTGTAGTAATATTCCCTTGAACATGGAGAGTTGGGACCCATGGAATGGGGGCCATGCATTATTGCTTGAAAGGGTCTGCATTCGCTCACCCAATCTCACCAATCCTCTCAGTCCCAAGTGTCCAGCCTTATGCCACATCCAGCTGTCATTGTAGATAGGGTCTTTCCAGGTTTCCTCAGACACCCTGAAGGAATTGTAAAGAATTTCCCTGTTTTTTGGTTTTGCTTTTGAAATTCCTTTTTATAGTGGGTTTGAGCTGATACTCGCTGCCATGTTTATGCCACTCTAGACACACTTGATTCCTTTATGGAGACATATCAATACATAGGTTTTAAGATTCTTACTAGTCAGATATATTCCTCTGTGGGAAATATGGGGTTTTCAGTCTCTTTCACTGAGGAATGTGTCGGTCTTGTCAGTTCCAAAGTTGGTTTTTGAAACGGTCCCTGTGCTTATATCAAACTCTGGTTTTATGCATCACCCCACCTCTCCTTCCCCTTTATGCGGGCATAAGAGTGTTTTCTAAATGTGAGACTCTGTTCTCTTTCCTAACTCAGTTCACGTGTAGCCATGTTTACAGGATCTTCATAAGTGATATCTTATGATAAGTTTCTTTTTCTGTGTGACTTATTTCACTTAGAATCATCGTACCTGAATCCACTCACTTTGCTGCTACTGGTCTTATGACATTGATTTCATGGCTGAGGGATATTCCATCGTACATAAGTACCACAATGTTTTGAACCATTTTTATATTTCCTGGGATATTTAAGGTGTACCCAAGTTGAGGTTCTTGTAGTCAGTGCAGCCCTAAATTTGGAGGTGGCTCTTTCTTATTGATTTTCAGTTTTCCCAAGGTATATTCCCTAGACTGGAAGTGGCCTTGGCTCTGTAGCTCTGTTGTTTACTTGTTTTAGGGAACACAATGCACTCCTCCAGTGAGGCAGTTGGCAATTTACATCCCGCCCATCAGCATAACAAGGCTCCCAGTTCTCCAGGGCCTGTCTTGCCTTTCTGGTTTTTACACATTTTGTGGATGTCCCTTTTGACCGGTGGGAAATGATACTTCTTTGTAGTGCAGATTTGCATTGCCCGCTTGCTTGCTTGGCCAAAAAGGGCGTATGCGTTTTCTCCTGAATATATTCAGGAGAAAACGCATACGCCCTTTTTGGCCAAGTGCACCATTGTCCAAGTTGTGCCCCTCTTCCTGTGCTTTACAGGCGATTCCAAGGTACCTCTTGAAATCTGTTTCCTGCTATTTTGCCTCGCATTCAAGTCCGCCTCGTTGACTTCCCTCAACAGATTTTTGGACGATAGTTGTCCTTTATCACTCTGCCAGTTTGTGAATTGCTGTGCACCTGAGCTCCATTTCTCAACTCGTTTTTTGTGAGCTGAACGCAAGTCCAAAATTTTGGATCATGTCCTATACTGGTTCCCGGTGGGTGGATGAGACTTTGGTTAATTCTTCTTCTGCCGGGAAATTAGAGTGACATGTGCCCGTCCAAATGCCTAACAGCTACTCTCTCATGGGTTCTCCCTCGTCCCTTCCATCCTCTGCCAAATTGGGAACCTGTGCAAACCAGGAGGTTAAAGGGCCTGTCTCTCCAAGTTGGGAGATTGATAGTAAGGCAGTTGGAAAGTCAAACTGGAGCACCAGGAGAGGGACTATTCGTTGAGTTTTAGAAACCTTTCGTATTCACAGTGTGTCCATTCTCTAGGTTTCCTGTACATGTTATAGCTGTAGTAATATTCCCTTGAACCTGGAGAGTTGGGACCCATGGAATGGGGGCCATGCATTATTGCTTGAAAGGGTCTGCATTTGCTCACCCAATCTCACCAATCCTCTCAGTCCCAAGTGTCCAGCCTTATGCCACATCCAGCTGTCATTGTAGATAGGGTCTTTCCAGGTTTCCTCAGACACCCTGAAGGAATTGTAAAGAATTTCCCTGTTTTTTGGTTTTGCTTTTGAAATTCCTTTTTATAGTGGGTTTGAGCTGATTCTCGCTGCCATGTTTATGCCACTCTAGACACACTTGATTCCCTTATGGAGTCATATCAATACATAGGTTTTAAGATTCTTACTAGTCAGATATATTCCTCTGCGGGAAATATGGGGTTTTGAGTCTCTTTCACTGAGGAAGGTGTAGGTCTTGTCTATTCCAAAGTTGGTTTTTGGAACGGTCCCTGTGCTTATATCAAACTCTGGTTTTATGCATCACCCCACCTCTCCTTCCCCTTTATGCAGGCATAAGAGTGTTTTCTAAATGTGAGACTCTGTTCTCTTTCCTAACTCAGTTCACGTGTAGCCATGTTTACAGGATCTTCATAAGTGATATCTTATGATAAGTTTCTTTTTCTGTGTGACTTATTTCACTTAGAATCATCGTACCTGAATCCTCTCACTTTGCTGCTACTGGTCTTATGACATTGATTTCATGGCTGAGGGATATTCCATCATACGTAAGTACCACAATGTTTTGAACCATTTTTATATTTCCTGGGATATTTAAGGTGTACCCAAGTTGAGGTTCTTGTAGTCAGTGCAGCCCTAAATTTGGAGGTGGCTCTTTCTTATTGATTTTCAGTTTTCCCAAGGTATATTCCCTAGACTGGAAGTGGCCTTGGCTCTGTAGCTCTGTTGTTTACTTGTTTTAGGGAACACAATGCACTCCTCCAGTGAGGCAGTTGGCAGTTTACATCCCGCCCATCAGCATAATAAGGCTCCCAGTTCTCCAGGGCCTGTCTTGCCTTTCTGGTTTTTACACATTTTGTGGATGTCCCTTTTGACCGGTGGGAAGTGATACTTCATTGTAGTGCAGATTTGCATTGCCCGCTTGCTTGCTTGGCCAAAAAGGGCGTATGCGTTTTCTCCTGAATATATTCAGGAGAAAACGCATACGCCCTTTTTGGCCAAGTGCACCATTGTCCAAGTTGTGCCCCTCTTCCTGTGCTTTACAGGCGATTCCAATGTACCTCTTGAAATCTGTTTCCTGCTATTTTGCCTCACTTTCAAGTCCGCCTCGTTGACTTCCCTCAACAGATTTTTGGACGATAGTTGTCCTTTATCACTCTGCCAGTTTGTGAATTGCTGTGCCCCTGAGCTCCATTTCTCAACTCGTTTTTTGTGAGCTGAACGCAAGTCCAAAATTTTGGATCATGTCCTATACTGGTTCCCGGTGGGTGGCTGAGACTTTGGTTAATTCTTCTTCCTTCCGGGAAATTAGAGTGACATGTGCCCGTCCAAATGCCTAACAGCTACTCTCTCATGGGTTCTCCCTCGTCCCTTCCATCCTCTGGCAAATTGGGAACCTGTGCAAACCAGGAGGTTAAAGGGCCTGTCTGTCCAAGTTGGGAGATTGATAGTAAGGCAGTTGGAAAGTCAAACTGGAGCACCAGGAGAGGGACTATTCGTTGAGTTTTAGAAACCTTTCGTATTCACAGTGTGTCCATTCTCTAGGTTTCCTGTACATGTTATAGCTGTAGTAATATTCCCTTGTACATGGAGAGTTGGGACCCATGGAA
Organism: Mesoplodon densirostris; assembly: GCF_025265405.1. Lineage (NCBI taxonomy): Eukaryota > Metazoa > Chordata > Mammalia > Artiodactyla > Ziphiidae > Mesoplodon > Mesoplodon densirostris. Next base: position 4,432,982 of record NW_026778199.1, on the reverse strand, counting down.
TGGGGGCCATGCATTATTGCTTGAAAGGGTCTGCATTCGCTCACCCAATCTCACCAATCCTCTCAGTCCCAAGTGTCCAGCCTTATGCCACATCCAGCTGTCATTGTAGATAGGGTCTTTCCAGGTTTCCTCAGACACCCTGAAGGAATTGTAAAGAATTTCCCTGTTTTTTGGTTTTGCTTTTGAAATTCCTTTTTATAGTGGGTTTGAGCTGATACTCGCTGCCATGTTTATGCCACTCTAGACACACTTGATTCCCTTATGGAGACATATCAATACATAGGTTTTAAGATTCTTACTAGTCAGATATATTCCTCTGTGGGAAATATGGGGTTTTCAGTCTCTTTCACTGAGGAATGTGTCGGTCTTGTCAGTTCCAAAGTTGGTTTTTGAAACGGTCCCTGTGCTTATATCAAACTCTGGTTTTATGCATCACCCCACCTCTCCTTCCCCTTTATGCGGGCATAAGAGTGTTTTCTAAATGTGAGACTCTGTTCTCTTTCCTAACTCAGTTCACGTGTAGCCATGTTTACAGGATCTTCATAAGTGATATCTTATGATAAGTTTCTTTTTCTGTGTGACTTATTTCACTTAGAATCATCGTACCTGAATCCACTCACTTTGCTGCTACTGGTCTTATGACATTGATTTCATGGCTGAGGGATATTCCATCGTACGTAAGTACCACAATGTTTTGAACCATTTTTATATTTCCTGGGATATTTAAGGTGTACCCAAGTTGAGGTTCTTGTAGTCAGTGCAGCCCTAAATTTGGAGGTGGCTCTTTCTTATTGATTTTCAGTTTTCCCAAGGTATATTCCCTAGACTGGAAGTGGCCTTGGCTCTGTAGCTCTGTTGTTTACTTGTTTTAGGGAACACAATGCACTCCTCCAGTGAGGCAGTTGGCAATTTACATCCCGCCCATCAGCATAACAAGGCTCCCAGTTCTCCAGGGCCTGTCTTGCCTTTCTGGTTTTTACACATTTTGTGGACGTCCCTTTTGACCGGTGGGAAGTGATACTTCTTTGTAGTGCAGATTTCCATTGCCCGCTTGCTTGCTTGGCCAAAAAGGGCGTATGCGTTTTCTCCTGAATATATTCAGGAGAAAACGCATACGCCCTTTTTGGCCAAGTGCACCATTGTCCAAGTTGTGCCCCTCTTCCTGTGCTTTACAGGCGATTCCAAGGTACCTCTTGAAATCTGTTTCCTGCTATTTTGCCTCGCTTTCAAGTCCACCTCGTTGACTTCCCTCAACAGATTTTTGGACGATAGTTGTCCTTTATCACTCTGCCAGTTTGTGAATTGCTGTGCCCCTGAGCTCCATTTCTCAACTCGTTTTTTGTGACCTGAACGCAAGTCCAAAATTTTGGATCATGTCCTATACTGGTTCCCGGTGGGTGGCTGAGACTTTGGTTAATTCTTCTTCCTGCCGGGAAATTAGAGTGACATGTGCCCGTCCAAAAGCCTAACAGCTACTCTCTCATGGGTTCTCCCTCGTCCCTTCCATCCTCTGCCAAATTGGGAACCTGTGCAAACCAGGAGGTTAAAGGGCCTGTCTCTCCAAGTTGGGAGATTGATAGTAAGGCAGTTGGAAAGTCAAACTGGAGCACCAGGAGAGGGACTATTCGTTGAGTTTTAGAAACCTTTCGTATTCACAGTGTGTCCATTCTCTAGGTTTCCTGTACATGTTATAGCTGTAGTAATATTCCCTTGAACCTGGAGAGTTGGGACCCATGGAATGGGGGCCATGCATTATTGCTTGAAAGGGTCTGCATTTGCTCACCCAATAACACCAATCCTCTCAGTCCCAAGTGTCCAGCCTTATGCCACATCCAGCTGTCATTGTAGATAGGGTCTTTCCAGGTTTCCTCAGACACCCTGAAGGAATTGTAAAGAATTTCCCTGTTTTTTGGTTTTGCTTTTGAAATTCCTTTTTATAGTGGGTTTGAGCTGATTCTCGCTGCCATGTTTATGCCAGTCTAGACACACTTGATTCCCTTATGGAGTCATGTCAATACATAGGTTTTAAGATTCTTACTAGTCAGATATATTCCTCTGTGGGAAATATGGGGTTTTGAGTCTCTTTCACTAAGGAAGGTGTCGGTCTTGTCAATTCCAAAGTTGGTTTTTGGAACGGTCCCTGTGCTTATATCAAACTCTGGTTTTATGCATCACCCCACCTCTCCTTCCCCTTTATGCAGGCATAAGAGTGTTTTCTAAATGTGAGACTCTGTTCTCTTTCCTAACTCAGTTTACGTGTAGCCATGTTTACAGGATCTTCATAAGTGATATCTTATGATAAGTTTCTTTTTCTGTGTGACTTATTTCACTTAGAATCATCATACCTGAATCCACTCACTTTGCTGCTACTGGTCTTATGACATTGATTTCATGGCTGAGGGATATTCCATCGTACGTAAGTACCACAATATTTTGAACCATTTTTATATTTCCTGGGATATTTAAGGTGTACCCAAGTTGAGGTTCTTGTAGTCAGTGCAGCCCTAAATTTGGAGGTGGCTCTTTCTTATTGATTTTCAGTTTTCCCAAGGTATATTCCCTAGACTGGAAGTGGCCTTGGCTCTGTAGCTCTGTGGTTTACTTGTTTTAGGGAACACAATGCACTCCTCCAGTGAGGCAGTTGGCAATTTACATCCCGCCCATCAGCATAACAAGGCTCCCAGTTCTCCAGGGCCTGTCTTGCCTTTCTGGTTTTTACACATTTTGTGGATGTCCCTTTTGACCGGTGGGAAGTGATACTTCTTTGTAGTGCAGATTTGCATTGCCTGCTTGCTTGCTTGGCCAAAAAGGGCGTATGCGTTTTCTCCTGAATATATTCAGGAGAAAACGCATACACCCTTTTTGGCCAAGTGCACCATTGTCCAAGTTGTGCCCCTCTTCCTGTGCTTTACAGGCGTTTCCAACGTACCTCTTGAAATCTATTTCCTGCTATTTTGCCTCGCTTTCAAGTCCGCCTCGTTGACTTCCCTCAACAGATTTTTGGACGATAGTTGTCCTTTATCACTCTGCCAGTTTGTGAATTGCTGTGCCCCTGAGCTCCATTTCTCAACTCGTTTTTTGTGAGCTGAACGAAAGTCCAAAATTTTGGATCATGTCCTATACTGGTTCCCGGTGGGTGGCTGAGACTTTGGTTAATTCTTCTTCCTGCCGGGAAATTAGAGTGACATGTGCCCGTCCAAATGCCTAACAGCTACTCTCTCATGGGTTCTCCCTCGTCCCTTCCATCCTCTGCCAAATTGGGAACCTGTGCAAACCAGGAGGTTAAAGGGCCTGTCTCTCCAAGTTGGGAGATTGATAGTAAGGCAGTTGGAAAGTCAAACTGGAGCACCAGGAGAGGGACTATTCGTTGAGTTTTAGAAACCTTTCGTATTCACAGTGTGTCCATTCTCTAGGTTTCCTGTACATGTTATAGCTGTAGTAATATTCCCTTGAACATGGAGAGTTGGGACCCATGGAATGGGGGCCATGCATTATTGCTTGAAAGGGTCTGCATTCGCTCACCCAATCTCACCAATCCTCTCAGTCCCAAGTGTCCAGCCTTATGCCACATCCAGCTGTCATTGTAGATAGGGTCTTTCCAGGTTTCCTCAGACACCCTGAAGGAATTATAAAGAATTTCCCTGTTTTTTGGTTTTGCTTTTGAAATTCCTTTTTATAGTGGGTTTGAGCTGATACTCGCTGCCATGTTTATGCCACTCTAGACACACTTGATTCCCTTATGGAGACATATCAATACATAGGTTTTAAGATTCTTACTAGTCAGATATATTCCTCTGTGGGAAATATGGGGTTTTCAGTCTCTTTCACTGAGGAATGTGTCGGTCTTGTCAGGTCCAAAGTTGGTTTTTGAAACGGTCCCTGTGCTTATATCAAACTCTGGTTTTATGCATCACCCCACCTCTCCTTCCCCTTTATGCGGGCATAAGAGTGTTTTCTAAATGTGAGACTCTGTTCTCTTTCCTAACTCAGTTCACCTGTAGCCATGTTTACAGGATCTTCATAAGTGATATCTTATGATAAGTTTCTTTTTCTGTGTGACTTATTTCACTTAGAATCATCATACCTGAATCCACTCACTTTGCTGCTACTGGTCTTATGACATTGATTTCATGGCTGAGGGATATTCCATCGTACGTAAGTACCACAATATTTTGACCCATTTTTATATTTCCTGGGATATTTAAGGTGTACCCAAGTTGAGGTTCTTGTAGTCAGTGCAGCCCTAAATTTGGAGGTGGCTCTTTCTTATTGATTTTCAGTTTTCCCAAGGTATATTCCCTAGACTGGAAGTGGCCTTGGCTCTGTAGCTCTGTGGTTTACTTGTTTTAGGGAACACAATGCACTCCTCCAGTGAGGCAGTTGGCAATTTACATCCCGCCCATCAGCATAACAAGGCTCCCAGTTCTCCAGGGCCTGTCTTGCCTTTCTGGTTTTTACACATTTTGTGGATGTCCCTTTTGAACGGTGGGAAGTGATACTTCTTTGTAGTGCAGATTTGCATTGCCCGCTTGCTTGCTTGGCCAAAAAGGGCGTATGCGTTTTCTCCTGAATATATTCAGGAGAAAACGCATACACCCTTTTTGGCCAAGTGCACCATTGTCCAATTTGTGCCCCTCTTCCTGTGCTTTACAGGCGATTCCAACGTACCTCTTGAAATCTATTTCCTGCTATTTTGCCTCGCTTTCAAGTCCGCCTCGTTGACTTCCCTCAACAGATTTTTGGACGATAGTTGTCCTTTATCACTCTGCCAGTTTGTGAATTGCTGTGCCCCTGAGCTCCATTTCTCAACTCGTTTTTTGTGAGCTGAACGCAAGTCCAAAATTTTGGATCATGTCCTATACTGGTTCCCGGTGGGTGGCTGAGACTTTGGTTAATTCTTCTTCCTGCCGGGAAATTAGAGTGACATGTGCCCGTCCAAATGCCTAACAGCTACTCTCTCATGGGTTCTCCCTCGTCCCTTCCATCCTCTGCCAAATTGGGAACCTGTGCAAACCAGGAGGTTAAAGGGCCTGTCTCTCCAAGTTGGGAGATTGATAGTAAGGCAGTTGGAAAGTCAAACTGGAGCACCAGGAGAGGGACTATTCGTTGAGTTTTAGAAACCTTTCGTATTCACAGTGTGTCCATTCTCTAGGTTTCCTGTACATGTTATAGCTGTAGTAATATTCCCTTGAACATGGAGAGTTGGGACCCATGGAATGGGGGCCATGCATTATTGCTTGAAAGGGTCTGCATTCGCTCACCCAATCTCACCAATCCTCTCAGTCCCAAGTGTCCAGCCTTATGCCACATCCAGCTGTCATTGTAGATAGGTTCTTTCCAGGTTTCCTCAGACACCCTGAAGGAATTGTAAAGAATTTCCCTGTTTTTTGGTTTTGCTTTTGAAATTCCTTTTTATAGTGGGTTTGAGCTGATACTCGCTGCCATGTTTATGCCACTCTAGACACACTTGATTCCCTTATGGAGACATATCAATACATAGGTTTTAAGATTCTTACTAGTCAGATATATTCCTCTGTGGGAAATATGTGGTTTTCAGTCTCTTTCACTGAGGAATGTGTCGGTCTTGTCTGTTCCAAAGTTGGTTTTTGAAACGGTCCCTGTGCTTATATCAAACTCTGGTTTTATGCATCACCCCACCTCTCCTTCCCCTTTATGCGGGCATAAGAGTGTTTTCTAAATGTGAGACTCTGTTCTCTTTCCTAACTCAGTTCACGTGTAGCCATGTTTACAGGATCTTCATAAGTGATATCTTATGATAAGTTTCTTTTTCTGTGTGACTTATTTCACTTAGAATCATCGTACCTGAATCCACTCACTTTGCTGCTACTGGTCTTATGACATTGATTTCATGGCTGAGGGATATTCCATCGTACGTAAGTACCACAATGTTTTGAACCATTTTTATATTTCCTGGGATATTTAAGGTGTACCCAAGTTGAGGTTCTTGTAGTCAGTGCAGCCCTAAATTTGGAGGTGGCTCTTTCTTATTGATTTTCAGTTTTCCCAAGGTATATTCCCTATACTGGAAGTGGCCTTGGCTCTGTAGCTCTGTTGTTTACTTGTTTTAGGGAACACAATGCACTCCTCCAGTGAGGCAGTTGGCAATTTACATCCCGCCCATCAGCATAACAAGGCTCCCAGTTCTCCAGGGCCTGTCTTGCCTTTCTGGTTTTTACACATTTTGTGGATGTCCCTTTTGACCGGTGGGAAGTGATACTTCTTTGTAGTGCAGATTTGCATTGCCCGCTTGCTTGCTTGGCCAAAAAGGGCGTATGCGTTTTCTCCTGAATATATTCAGGAGAAAACGCATACGCCCTTTTTGGCCAAGTGCACCATTGTCCAAGTTGTGCCCCTCTTCCTGTGCTTTACAGGCGATTCCAACGTACCTCTTGAAATCTGTTTCCTGCTATTTTGCCTCACTTTCAAGTCCTCCTCGTTGACTTCCCTCAACAGATTTTTGGACGATAGTTGTCCTTTATCACTCTGCCAGTTTGTGAATTGCTGTGCCCCTGAGCTCCATTTCTCAACTCGTTTTTTGTGTGCTGAACGCAAGTCGAAAATTTTGGATCATGTCCTATACTGGTTCCCGGTGGGTGGATGAGACTTTGGTTAATTCTTCTTCCTGCCGGGAAATTAGAGTGACATGTGCCCGTCCAAATGCCTAACAGCTACTCTCTCATGGGTTCTCCCTCGTCCCTTCCATCCTCTGCCAAATTGGGAACCTGTGCAAACCAGGAGGTTAAAGGGCCTGTCTCTCCAAGTTGGGAGATTGATAGTAAGGCAGTTGGAAAGTCAAACTGGAGCACCAGGAGAGGGACTATTCGTTGAGTTTTAGAAACCTTTCGTATTCACAGTGTGTCCATTCTCTAGGTTTCCTGTACATGTTATAGCTGTAGTAATATTCCCTTGAACCTGGAGAGTTGGGACCCATGGAATGGGGGCCATGCATTATTGCTTGAAAGGGTCTGCATTTGCTCACCCAATCTCACCAATCCTCTCAGTCCCAAGTGTCCAGCCTTATGCCACATCCAGCTGTCATTGTAGACAGGGTCTTTACAGGTTTCCTCAGACACCCTGAAGGAATTGTAAAGAATTTCCCTGTTTTTTGGTTTTGCTTTTGAAATTCCTTTTTATAGTGGGTTTGAGCTGATTCTCGCTGCCATGTTTATGCCACTCTAGACACACTTGATTCCCTTATGGAGACATATCAATACATAGGTTTTAAGATTCTTACTAGTCAGATATATTCCTCTGTGGGAAATATGGGGTTTTGAGTCTCTTTCACTGAGGAAGGTGTCGGTCTTGTCAGGTCCAAAGTTGGTTTTTGAAACGGTCCCTGTGCTTATATCAAACTCTGGTTTTATGCATCACCCCACCTCTCCTTCCCCTTTATGCAGGCATAAGAGTGTTTTCTAAATGTGAGACTCTGTTCTCTTTCCTAACTCAATTCACGTGTAGCCATGTTTACAGGATCTTCATAAGTGATATCTTATGATAAGTTTCTTTTTCTGTGTGACTTATTTCACTTAGAATCATCGTACCTGAATCCACTCACTTTGCTGCTACTGGTCTTATGACATTGATTTCATGGCTGAGGGATATTCCATCGTACGTAAGTACCACAATGTTTTGAACCATTTTTATATTTCCTGGGATATTTAAGGTGTACCCAAGTTGAGGTTCTTGTAGTCAGTGCAGCCCTAAATTTGGAGGTGGCTCTTTCTTATTGATTTTCAGTTTTCCCAAGGTATATTCCCTAGACTGGAAGTGGCCTTGGCTCTGTAGCTCTGTTGTTTACTTGTTTTAGGGAACACAATGCACTCCTCCAGTGAGGCAGTTGGCAATTTACATCCCGCCCATCAGCATAACAAGGCTCCCAGTTCTCCAGGGCCTGTCTTGCCTTTCTGGTTTTTACACATTTTGTGGATGTCCCTTTTGACCGGTGGGAAGTGATACTTCTTTGTAATGCAGATTTGCATTGCCCGCTTGCTTGCTTGGCCAAAAAGGGCGTATGCGTTTTCTCCTGAATATATTCAGGAGAAAACGCATACGCCCTTTTTGGCCAAGTGCACCATTGTCCAAGTTGTGCCCCTCTTCCTGTGCTTTACAGGCGATTCCAACGTACCTCTTGAAATCTGTTTCCTGCTATTTTGCCTCGCTTTCAAGTCCGCCTCGTTGACTTCCCTCAACAGATTTTTGGACGATAGTTGTCCTTTATCACTCTGCCAGTTTGTGAATTGCTGTGCCCCTGAGCTCCATTTCTCAACTCGTTTTTTGTGAGCTGAACGCAAGTCCAAAATTTTGGATCATGTCCTATACTGGTTCCCGGTGGGTGGCTGAGACTTTGGTTAATTCTTCTTCCTGCCGGGAAATTAGAGTGACATGTGCCCGTCCAAATGCCTAACAGCTACTCTCTCATGGGTTCTCCCTCGTCCCTTCCATCCTCTGCCAAATTGGGAACCTGTGCAAACCAGGAGGTTAAAGGGCCTGTCTCTCCAAGTTGGGAGATTGATAGTAAGGCAGTAGGAAAGTCAAACTGGAGCACCAGGAGAGGGACTATTCGTTGAGTTTTAGAAACCTTTTGTATTCACAGTGTGTACATTCTCTAGGTTTCCTGTACATGTTATAGCTGTAGTAATATTCCCTTGAACATGGAGAGTTGGGACCCATGGAATGGGGGCCATGCATTATTGCTTTCAAGGGTCTGCATTCGCTCACCCAATCTCACCAATCCTCTCAGTCCCAAGTGTCCAGCCTTATGCCACATCCAGCTGTCATTGTAGATAGGGTCTTTCCAGGTTTCCTCAGACACCCTGAAGGAATTGTGAAGAATTTCCCTGTTTTTTGGTTTTGCTTTTGAAATTCCTTTTTATAGTGGGTTTGAGCTGATACTCGCTGCCATGTTTATGCCACTCTAGACACACTTGATTCCCTTATGGAGACATATCAATACATAGGTTTTAAGATTCTTACTAGTCAGATATATTCCTCTGTGGGAAATATGGGGTTTTCAGTCTCTTTCACTGAGGAAGGTGTCGGTCTTGTCAGTTCCAAAGTTGGTTTTTGAAACGGTCCCTGTGCTTATATCAAACTCTGGTTTTATGCATCACCCCACCTCTCTTTCCCCTTTATGCGGGCATAAGAGTGTTTTCTAAATGTGAGACTCTGTTCTCTTTCCTAACTCAGTTCACGTGTAGCCATGTTTACAGGATCTTCATAAGTGATATCTTATGATAAGGTTTTTTTTCTGTGTGACTTATTTCACTTAGAATCATCGTACCTGAATCCACTCACTTTGCTGCTACTGGTCTTATGACATTGATTTCATGGCTGAGGGATATTCCATCGTACGTAAGTACCACAATGTTTTGAACCATTTTTATATTTCCTGGGATATTTAAGGTGTACCCAAGTTGAGGTTCTTGTAGTCAGTGCAGCCCTAAATTTGGAGGTGGCTCTTTCTTATTGATTTTCAGTTTTCCCAAGGTATATTCCCTAGACTGGAAGTGGCCTTGGCTCTGTAGCTCTGTTGTTTACTTGTTTTAGGGAACACAATGCACTCCTCCAGTGAGGCAGTTGGCAATTTACATCCCGCCCATCAGCATAACAAGGCTCCCAGTTCTCCAGGGCCTGTCTTGCCTTTCTGGTTTTTACACATTTTGTGGATGTCCCTTTTGACCGGTGGGAAGTGATACTTCTTTGTAGTGCAGATTTGCATTGCCCGCTTGCTTGCTTGGCCAAAAAGGGCGTATGCGTTTTCTCCTGAATATATTCAGGAGAAAACGCATACGCCCTTTTTGGCCAAGTGCACCATTGTCCAAGTTGTGCCCCTCTTCCTGTGCTTTACAGGCGATTCCAACGTACCTCTTGAAATCTGTTTCCTGCTATTTTGCCTCGCTTTCAAGTCCGCCTCGTTGACTTCCCTCAACAGATTTTTGGACGATAGTTGTCCTTTATCACTCTGCCAGTTTGTGAATTGCTGTGCCCCTGAGCTCCATTTCTCAACTCGTTTTTTGTGAGCTGAACGCAAGTCGAAAATTTTGGATCATGTCCTATACTGGTTCCCGGTGGGTGGATGAGACTTTGGTTAATTCTTCTTCCTGCCGGGAAATTAGAGTGACATGTGCCCGTCCAAATGCCTAACAGCTACTCTCTCATGGGTTCTCCCTCGTCCCTTCCATCCTCTGCCAAATTGGGAACCTGTGCACACCAGGAGGTTAAAGGGCCTGTCTCTCCAAGTTGGGAGATTGATAGTAAGGCAGTTGGAAAGTCAAACTGGAGCACCAGGACAGGGACTATTCGTTGAGTTTTAGAAACCTTTCGTATTCACAGTGTGTCCATTCTCTAGGTTTCCTGTACATGTTATAGCTGTAGTAATATTCCCTTGAACATGGAGAGTTGGGACCCATGGAATGGGGGCCATGCATTATTGCTTGAAAGGGTCTGCATTTGCTCACCCAATCTCACCAATCCTCTCAGTCCCAAGTGTCCAGCCTTATGCCACATCCAGCTGTCATTGTAGATAGGGTCTTTCCAGGTTTCCTCAGACACCCTGAAGGAATTGTAAAGAATTTCCCTGTTTTTTGGTTTTGCTTTTGAAATTCCTTTTTATAGTGGGTTTGAGCTGATTCTCGCTGCCATGTTTATGCCACTCTAGACACACTTGATTCCCTTATGGAGTCATATCAATACATAGGTTTTAAGATTCTTACTAGTCAGATATATTCCTCTGCGGGAAATATGGGGTTTTGAGTCTCTTTCACTGAGGAAGGTGTAGGTCTTGTCTATTCCAAAGTTGGTTTTTTGGAACGGTCCCTGTGCTTATATCAAACTCTGGTTTTATGCATCACCCCACCTCTCCTTCCCCTTTATGCAGGCATAAGAGTGTTTTCTAAATGTGAGACTCTGTTCTCTTTCCTAACTCAGTTCACGTGTAGCCATGTTTACAGGATCTTCATAAGTGATATCTTATGATAAGTTTCTTTTTCTGTGTGACTTATTTCACTTAGAATCATCGTACCTGAATCCACTCACTTTGCTGCTACTGGTCTTATGACATTGATTTCATCGCTGAGGGATATTCCATCATACCTAAGTACCACAATGTTTTGAACCATTTTTATATTTCCTGGGATATTTAAGATGTACCCAAGTTGAGGTTCTTGTAGTCAGTGCAGCCCTAAATTTGGAGGTGGCTCTTTCTTATTGATTTTCAGTTTTCCCAAGGTATATTCCCTAGACTGGAAGTGGCCTTGGCTCTGTAGCTCTGTTGTTTACTTGTTTTAGGGAACACAATGCACTCCTCCAGTGAGGCAGTTGGCAGTTTACATCCCGCCCATCAGCATAACAAGGCTCCCAGTTCTCCAGGGCCTGTCTTGCCTTTCTGGTTTTTACACATTTTGTGGATGTCCCTTTTGACCGGTGGGAAGTGATACTTCTTTGTAGTGCAGATTTGCATTGCCCGCTTGCTTGCTTGGCCAAAAAGGGCGTATGCGTTTTCTCCTGAATATATTCAGGAGAAAACGCATACGCCCTTTTTGGCCAAGTGCACCATTGTCCAAGTTGTGCCCCTCTTCCTGTGCTTTACAGGCGATTCCAACGTACCTCTTGAAATCTGTTTCCTGCTATTTTGCCTCGCTTTCAAGTCCGCCTCGTTGACTTCCCTCAACAGATTTTTGGACGATAGTTGTCCTTTATCACTCTGCCAGTTTGTGAATTGCTGTGCCCCTGAGCTCCATTTCTCAACTCGTTTTTTGTGAGCTGAACGCAAGTCGAAAATTTTGGATCATGTCCTATACTGGTTCCCGGTGGGTGGATGAGACTTTGGTTAATTCTTCTTCCTGCCGGGAAATTAGAGTGACATGTGCCCGTCCAAATGCCTAACAGCTACTCTCTCATGGGTTCTCCCTCGTCCCTTCCATCCTCTGCCAAATTGGGAACCTGTGCACACCAGGAGGTTAAAGGGCCTGTCTCTCCAAGTTGGGAGATTGATAGTAAGGCAGTTGGAAAGTCAAACTGGAGCACCAGGAGAGGGACTATTCGTTGAGTTTTAGAAACCTTTCGTATTCACAGTGTGTCCATTCTCTAGGTTTCCTGTACATGTTATAGCTGTAGTAATATTCCCTTGAACCTGGAGAGTTGGGACCCATGGAATGGGGGCCATGCATTATTGCTTGAAAGGGTCTGCATTTGCTCACCCAATCTCACCAATCCTCTCAGTCCCAAGTGTCCAGCCTTATGCCACATCCAGCTGTCATTGTAGATAGGGTCTTTCCAGGTTTCCTCAGACACCCTGAAGGAATTGTAAAGAATTTCCCTGTTTTTTGGTTTTGCTTTTGAAATTCCTTTTTATAGTGGGTTTGAGCTGATTCTCGCTGCCATGTTTATGCCACTCTAGACACACTTGATTCCCTTATGGAGTCATATCAATACATAGGTTTTAAGATTCTTACTAGTCAGATATATTCCTCTGCGGGAAATATGGGGTTTTGAGTCTCTTTCACTGAGGAAGGTGTAGGTCTTGTCTATTCCAAAGTTGGTTTTTTGGAACGGTCCCTGTGCTTATATCAAACTCTGGTTTTATGCATCACCCCACCTCTCCTTCCCCTTTATGCAGGCATAAGAGTGTTTTCTAAATGTGAGACTCTGTTCTCTTTCCTAACTCAGTTCACGTGTAGCCATGTTTACAGGATCTTCATAAGTGATATCTTATGATAAGTTTCTTTTTCTGTGTGACTTATTTCACTTAGAATCATCGTACCTGAATCCACTCACTTTGCTGCTACTGGTCTTATGACATTGATTTCATCGCTGAGGGATATTCCATCATACGTAAGTACCACAATGTTTTGAACCATTTTTATATTTCCTGGGATATTTAAGATGTACCCAAGTTGAGGTTCTTGTAGTCAGTGCAGCCCTAAATTTGGAGGTGGCTCTTTCTTATTGATTTTCAGTTTTCCCAAGGTATATTCCCTAGACTGGAAGTGGCCTTGGCTCTGTAGCTCTGTTGTTTACTTGTTTTAGGGAACACAATGCACTCCTCCAGTGAGGCAGTTGGCAGTTTACATCCCGCCCATCAGCATAACAACGCTCCCAGTTCTCCAGGGCCTGTCTTGCCTTTCTGGTTTTTACACATTTTGTGGATGTCCCTTTTGACCGGTGGGAAGTGATACTTCTTTGTAGTGCAGATTTGCATTGCCCGCTTGCTTGCTTGGCCAAAAAGGGCGTATGCGTTTTCTCCTGAATATATTCAGGAGAAAACGCATACACCCTTTTTGGCCAAGTGCACCATTGTCCAAGTTGTGCCCCTCTTCCTGTGCTTTACAGGCGATTCCAACGTACCTCTTGAAATCTGTTTCCTGCTATTTTGCCTCGCTTTCAAGTCCGCCTCGTTGACTTCCCTCAACAGATTTTTGGACGATAGTTGTCCTTTATCACTCTGCCAGTTTGTGAATTGCTGTGCCCCTGAGCTCCATTTCTCAACTCGTTTTTTGTGAGCTGAACGCAAGTCGAAAATTTTGGATCATGTCCTATACTGGTTCCCGGTGGGTGGATGAGACTTTGGTTAATTCTTCTTCCTGCCGGGAAATTAGAGTGACATGTGCCCGTCCAAATGCCTAACAGCTACTCTCTCATGGGTTCTCCCTCGTCCCTTCCATCCTCTGCCAAATTGGGAACCTGTGCACACCAGGAGGTTAAAGGGCCTGTCTCTCCAAGTTGGGAGATTGATAGTAAGGCAGTTGGAAAGTCAAACTGGAGCACCAGGAGAGGGACTATACGTTGAGTTTTAGAAACCTTTCGTATTCACAGTGTGTCCATTCTCTAGGTTTCCTGTACATGTTATAGCTGTAGTAATATTCCCTTGAACCTGGAGAGTTGGGACCCATGGAATGGGGGCCATGCATTATTGCTTGAAAGGGTCTGCATTTGCTCACCCAATCTCACCAATCCTCTCAGTCCCAAGTGTCCAGCCTTATGCCACATCCAGCTGTCATTGTAGATAGGGTCTTTCCAGGTTTCCTCAGACACCCTGAAGGAATTGTAAAGAATTTCCCTGTTTTTTGGTTTTGCTTTTGAAATTCCTTTTTATAGTGGGTTTGAGCTGATTCTCGCTGCCATGTTTATGCCACTCTAGACACACTTGATTCCCTTATGGAGTCATATCAATACATAGGTTTTAAGATTCTTACTAGTCAGATATATTCCTCTGCGGGAAATATGGGGTTTTGAGTCTCTTTCACTGAGGAAGGTGTAGGTCTTGTCTATTCCAAAGTTGGTTTTTTGGAACGGTCCCTGTGCTTATATCAAACTCTGGTTTTATGCATCACCCCACCTCTCCTTCCCCTTTATGCAGGCATAAGAGTGTTTTCTAAATGTGAGACTCTGTTCTCTTTCCTAACTCAGTTCACGTGTAGCCATGTTTACAGGATCTTCATAAGTGATATCTTATGATAAGTTTCTTTTTCTGTGTGACTTATTTCACTTAGAATCATCGTACCTGAATCCACTCACTTTGCTGCTACTGGTCTTATGACATTGATTTCATCGCTGAGGGATATTCCATCATACGTAAGTACCACAATGTTTTGAAACATTTTTATATTTCCTGGGATATTTAAGGTGTACCCAAGTTGAGGTTCTTGTAGTCAGTGCAGCCCTAAATTTGGAGGTGGCTCTTTCTTATTGATTTTCAGTTTTCCCAAGGTATATTCCCTAGACTGGAAGTGGCCTTGGCTCTGTAGCTCTGTTGTTTACTTGTTTTAGGGAACACAATGCACTCCTCCAGTGAGGCAGTTGGCAATTTACATCCCGCCCATCAGCATAACAAGGCTCCCAGTTCTCCAGGGCCTGTCTTGCCTTTCTGGTTTTTACACATTTTGTGGATGTCCCTTTTGACCAGTGGGAAATGATACTTCTTTGTAGTGCAGATTTGCATTGCCCGCTTGCTTGCTTGGCCAAAAAGGGCGTATGCGTTTTCTCCTGAATATATTCAGGAGAAAACGCATACGCCCTTTTTGGCCAAGTGCACCATTGTCCAAGTTGTGCCCCTCTTCCTGTGCTTTACAGGCGATTCCAAGGTACCTCTTGAAATCTGTTTCCTGCTATTTTGCCTCGCTTTCAAGTCCACCTCGTTGACTTCCCTCAACAGATTTTTGGACGATAGTTGTCCTTTATCACTCTGCCAGTTTGTGAATTGCTGTGCCCCTGAGCTCCATTTCTCAACTCGTTTTTTGTGACCTGAACGCAAGTCCAAAATTTTGGATCATGTCCTATACTGGTTCCCGGTGGGTGGCTGAGACTTTGGTTAATTCTTCTTCCTGCCGGGAAATTAGAGTGACATGTGCCCGTCCAAATGCCTAACAGCTACTCTCTCATGGGTTCTCCCTCGTCCCTTCCATCCTCTGCCAAATTGGGAACCTGTGCAAACCAGGAGGTTAAAGGGCCTGTCTCTCCAAGTTGGGAGATTGATAGTAAGGCAGTTGGAAAGTCAAACTGGAGCACCAGGAGAGGGACTATTCGTTGAGTTTTAGAAACCTTTCGTATTCACAGTGTGTCCATTCTCTAGGTTTCCTGTACATGTTATAGCTGTAGTAATATTCCCTTGAACCTGGAGAGTTGGGACCCATGGAATGGGGGCCATGCATTATTGCTTGAAAGGGTCTGCATTTGCTCACCCAATAACACCAATCCTCTCAGTCCCATGTGTCCAGCCTTATGCCACATCCAGCTGTCATTGTAGATAGGGTCTTTCCAGGTTTCCTCAGACACCCTGAAGGAATTGTAAAGAATTTCCCTGTTTTTTGGTTTTGCTTTTGAAATTCCTTTTTATAGTGGGTTTGAGCTGATTCTGGCTGCCATGTTTATGCCAGTCTAGACACACTTGATTCCCTTATGGAGTCATGTCAATACATAGGTTTTAAGATTCTTACTAGTCAGATATATTCCTCTGTGGGAAATATGGGGTTTTGAGTCTCTTTCACTAAGGAAGGTGTCGGTCTTGTCAATTCCAAAGTTGGTTTTTGGAACGGTCCCTGTGCTTATATCAAACTCTGGTTTTATGCATCACCCCACCTCTCCTTCCCCTTTATGCAGGCATAAGAGTGTTTTCTAAATGTGAGACTCTGTTCTCTTTCCTAACTCAGTTTACGTGTAGCCATGTTTACAGGATCTTCATAAGTGATATCTTATGATAAGTTTCTTTTTCTGTGTGACTTATTTCACTTAGAATCATCATACCTGAATCCACTCACTTTGCTGCTACTGGTCTTATGACATTGATTTCATGGCTGAGGGATATTCCATCGTACGTAAGTACCACAATATTTTGACCCATTTTTATATTTCCTGGGATATTTAAGGTGTACCCAAGTTGAGGTTCTTGTAGTCAGTGCAGCCCTAAATTTGGAGGTGGCTCTTTCTTATTGATTTTCAGTTTTCCCAAGGTATATTCCCTAGACTGGAAGTGGCCTTGGCTCTGTAGCTCTGTGGTTTACTTGTTTTAGGGAACACAATGCACTCCTCCAGTGAGGCAGTTGGCAATTTACATCCCGCCCATCAGCATAACAAGGCTCCCAGTTCTCCAGGGCCTGTCTTGCCTTTCTGGTTTTTACACATTTTGTGGATGTCCCTTTTGAACGGTGGGAAGTGATACTTCTTTGTAGTGCAGATTTGCATTGCCCGCTTGCTTGCTTGGCCAAAAAAGACGTATGCGTTTTCTCCTGAATATATTCAGGAGAAAACGCATACGCCCTTTTTGGCCAAGTTCACCATTGTCCAAGTTGTGCCCCTCTTCCTGTGCTTTACAGGCGATTCCAAGTTACCTCTTGAAATCTATTTCCTGCTATTTTGCCTCGCTTTCAAGTCCGCCTCGTTGACTTCCCTCAACAGATTTTTGGACGATAGTTGTCCTTTATCACTCTGCCAGTTTGTGAATTGCTGTGCCCCTGAGCTCCATTTCTCAACTCGTTTTTTGTGAGCTGAACGCAAGTCCAAAATTTTGGATCATGTCCTATACTGGTTCCCGGTGGGTGGCTGAGACTTTGGTTAATTCTTCTTCCTGCCGGGAAATTAGAGTGACATGTGCCCGTCCAAATGCCTAACAGCTACTCTCTCATGGGTTCTCCCTCGTCCCTTCCATCCTCTGCCAAATTGGGAACCTGTGCAAACCAGGAGGTTAAAGGGCCTGTCTCTCCAAGTTGGGAGATTGATAGTAAGGCAGTTGGAAAGTCAAACTGGAGCACCAGGAGAGGGACTATTCGTTGAGTTTTAGAAACCTTTCGTATTCACAGTGTGTCCATTCTCTAGGTTTCCTGTACATGTTATAGCTGTAGTAATATTCCCTTGAACATGGAGAGTTGGGACCCATGGAATGGGGGCCATGCATTATTGCTTGAAAGGGTCTGCATTCGCTCACCCAATCTCACCAATCCTCTCAGTCCCAAGTGTCCAGCCTTATGCCACATCCAGCTGTCATTGTAGATAGGTTCTTTCCAGGTTTCCTCAGACACCCTGAAGGAATTGTAAAGAATTTCCCTGTTTTTTGGTTTTGCTTTTGAAATTCCTTTTTATAGTGGGTTTGAGCTGATACTCGCTGCCATGTTTATGCCACTCTAGACACACTTGATTCCCTTATGGAGACATATCAATACATAGGTTTTAAGATTCTTACTAGTCAGATATATTCCTCTGTGGGAAATATGTGGTTTTCAGTCTCTTTCACTGAGGAATGTGTCGGTCTTGTCTGTTCCAAAGTTGGTTTTTGAAACGGTCCCTGTGCTTATATCAAACTCTGGTTTTATGCATCACCCCACCTCTCCTTCCCCTTTATGCGGGCATAAGAGTGTTTTCTAAATGTGAGACTCTGTTCTCTTTCCTAACTCAGTTCACGTGTAGCCATGTTTACAGGATCTTCATAAGTGATATCTTATGATAAGTTTCTTTTTCTGTGTGACTTATTTCACTTAGAATCATCGTACCTGAATCCACTCACTTTGCTGCTACTGGTCTTATGACATTGATTTCATGGCTGAGGGATATTCCATCGTACGTAAGTACCACAATGTTTTGAACCATTTTTATATTTCCTGGGATATTTAAGGTGTACCCAAGTTGAGGTTCTTGTAGTCAGTGCAGCCCTAAATTTGGAGGTGGCTCTTTCTTATTGATTTTCAGTTTTCCCAAGGTATATTCCCTATACTGGAAGTGGCCTTGGCTCTGTAGCTCTGTTGTTTACTTGTTTTAGGGAACACAATGCACTCCTCCAGTGAGGCAGTTGGCAATTTACATCCCGCCCATCAGCATAACAAGGCTCCCAGTTCTCCAGGGCCTGTCTTGCCTTTCTGGTTTTTACACATTTTGTGGATGTCCCTTTTGACCGGTGGGAAGTGATACTTCTTTGTAGTGCAGATTTGCATTGCCCGCTTGCTTGCTTGGCCAAAAAGGGCGTATGCGTTTTCTCCTGAATATATTCAGGAGAAAACGCATACGCCCTTTTTGGCCAAGTGCACCATTGTCCAAGTTGTGCCCCTCTTCCTGTGCTTTACAGGCGATTCCAAGGTACCTCTTGAAATCTGTTTCCTGCTATTTTGCCTCACTTTCAAGTCCGCCTCGTTGACTTCCCTCAACAGATTTTTGGACGATAGTTGTCCTTTATCACTCTGCCAGTTTGTGAATTGCTGTGCCCCTGAGCTCCATTTCTCAACTCGTTTTTTGTGAGCTGAACGCAAGTCCAAAATTTTGGATCATGTCCTATACTGGTTCCCGGTGGGTGGCTGAGACTTTGGTTAATTCTTCTTCCTGCCGGGAAATTAGAGTGACATGTGCCCGTCCAAATGCCTAACAGCTACTCTCTCATGGGTTCTCCCTCGTCCCTTCCATCCTCTGCCAAATTGGGAACCTGTGCAAACCAGGAGGTTAAAGGGCCTGTCTCTCCAAGTTGGGAGATTGATAGTAAGGCAGTTGGAAAGTCAAACTGGAGCACCAGGAGAGGGACTATTCGTTGAGTTTTAGAAACCTTTCGTATTCACAGTGTGTCCATTCTCTAGGTTTCCTGTACATGTTATAGCTGTAGTAATATTCCCTTGAACATGGAGAGTTGGGACCCATGGAATGGGGGCCATGCATTATTGCTTGAAAGGGTCTGCATTCGCTCACCCAATCTCACCAATCCTCTCAGTCCCAAGTGTCCAGCCTTATGCCACATCCAGCTGTCATTGTAGATAGGTTCTTTCCAGGTTTCCTCAGACACCCTGAAGGAATTGTAAAGAATTTCCCTGTTTTTTGGTTTTGCTTTTGAAATTCCTTTTTATAGTGGGTTTGAGCTGATACTCGCTGCCATGTTTATGCCACTCTAGACACACTTGATTCCCTTATGGAGACATATCAATACATAGGTTTTAAGATTCTTACTAGTCAGATATATTCCTCTGTGGGAAATATGTGGTTTTCAGTCTCTTTCACTGAGGAATGTGTCGGTCTTGTCTGTTCCAAAGTTGGTTTTTGAAACGGTCCCTGTGCTTATATCAAACTCTGGTTTTATGCATCACCCCACCTCTCCTTCCCCTTTATGCGGGCATAAGAGTGTTTTCTAAATGTGAGACTCTGTTCTCTTTCCTAACTCAGTTCACGTGTAGCCATGTTTACAGGATCTTCATAAGTGATATCTTATGATAAGTTTCTTTTTCTGTGTGACTTATTTCACTTAGAATCATCGTACCTGAATCCACTCACTTTGCTGCTACTGGTCTTATGACATTGATTTCATGGCTGAGGGATATTCCATCGTACGTAAGTACCACAATGTTTTGAACCATTTTTATATTTCCTGGGATATTTAAGGTGTACCCAAGTTGAGGTTCTTGTAGTCAGTGCAGCCCTAAATTTGGAGGTGGCTCTTTCTTATTGATTTTCAGTTTTCCCAAGGTATATTCCCTAGACTGGAAGTGGCCTTGGCTCTGTAGCTCTGTTGTTTACTTGTTTTAGGGAACACAATGCACTCCTCCAGTGAGGCAGTTGGCAATTTACATCCCGCCCATCAGCATAACAAGGCTCCCAGTTCTCCAGGGCCTGTCTTGCCTTTCTGGTTTTTACACATTTTGTGGATGTCCCTTTTGACCGGTGGGAAGTGATACTTCTTTGTAATGCAGATTTGCATTGCCCGCTTGCTTGCTTGGCCAAAAAGGGCGTATGCGTTTTCTCCTGAATATATTCAGGAGAAAACGCATACGCCCTTTTTGGCCAAGTGCACCATTGTCCAAGTTGTGCCCCTCTTCCTGTGCTTTACAGGCGATTCCAACGTACCTCTTGAAATCTGTTTCCTGCTATTTTGCCTCGCTTTCAAGTCCGCCTCGTTGACTTCCCTCAACAGATTTTTGGACGATAGTTGTCCTTTATCACTCTGCCAGTTTGTGAATTGCTGTGCCCCTGAGCTCCATTTCTCAACTCGTTTTTTGTGAGCTGAACGCAAGTCCAAAATTTTGGATCATGTCCTATACTGGTTCCCGGTGGGTGGCTGAGACTTTGGTTAATTCTTCTTCCTGCCGGGAAATTAGAGTGACATGTGCCCGTCCAAATGCCTAACAGCTACTCTCTCATGGGTTCTCCCTCGTCCCTTCCATCCTCTGCCAAATTGGGAACCTGTGCAAACCAGGAGGTTAAAGGGCCTGTCTCTCCAAGTTGGGAGATTGATAGTAAGGCAGTAGGAAAGTCAAACTGGAGCACCAGGAGAGGGACTATTCGTTGAGTTTTAGAAACCTTTTGTATTCACAGTGTGTACATTCTCTAGGTTTCCTGTACATGTTATAGCTGTAGTAATATTCCCTTGAACATGGAGAGTTGGGACCCATGGAATGGGGGCCATGCATTATTGCTTTCAAGGGTCTGCATTCGCTCACCCAATCTCACCAATCCTCTCAGTCCCAAGTGTCCAGCCTTATGCCACATCCAGCTGTCATTGTAGATAGGGTCTTTCCAGGTTTCCTCAGACACCCTGAAGGAATTGTGAAGAATTTCCCTGTTTTTTGGTTTTGCTTTTGAAATTCCTTTTTATAGTGGGTTTGAGCTGATACTCGCTGCCATGTTTATGCCACTCTAGACACACTTGATTCCCTTATGGAGACATATCAATACATAGGTTTTAAGATTCTTACTAGTCAGATATATTCCTCTGTGGGAAATATGGGGTTTTCAGTCTCTTTCACTGAGGAAGGTGTCGGTCTTGTCAGTTCCAAAGTTGGTTTTTGAAACGGTCCCTGTGCTTATATCAAACTCTGGTTTTATGCATCACCCCACCTCTCTTTCCCCTTTATGCGGGCATAAGAGTGTTTTCTAAATGTGAGACTCTGTTCTCTTTCCTAACTCAGTTCACGTGTAGCCATGTTTACAGGATCTTCATAAGTGATATCTTATGATAAGGTTTTTTTTCTGTGTGACTTATTTCACTTAGAATCATCGTACCTGAATCCACTCACTTTGCTGCTACTGGTCTTATGACATTGATTTCATGGCTGAGGGATATTCCATCGTACGTAAGTACCACAATGTTTTGAACCATTTTTATATTTCCTGGGATATTTAAGGTGTACCCAAGTTGAGGTTCTTGTAGTCAGTGCAGCCCTAAATTTGGAGGTGGCTCTTTCTTATTGATTTTCAGTTTTCCCAAGGTATATTCCCTAGACTGGAAGTGGCCTTGGCTCTGTAGCTCTGTTGTTTACTTGTTTTAGGGAACACAATGCACTCCTCCAGTGAGGCAGTTGGCAATTTACATCCCGCCCATCAGCATAACAAGGCTCCCAGTTCTCCAGGGCCTGTCTTGCCTTTCTGGTTTTTACACATTTTGTGGATGTCCCTTTTGACCGGTGGGAAGTGATACTTCTTTGTAGTGCAGATTTGCATTGCCCGCTTGCTTGCTTGGCCAAAAAGGGCGTATGCGTTTTCTCCTGAATATATTCAGGAGAAAACGCATACGCCCTTTTTGGCCAAGTGCACCATTGTCCAAGTTGTGCCCCTCTTCCTGTGCTTTACAGGCGATTCCAACGTACCTCTTGAAATCTGTTTCCTGCTATTTTGCCTCGCTTTCAAGTCCGCCTCGTTGACTTCCCTCAACAGATTTTTGGACGATAGTTGTCCTTTATCACTCTGCCAGTTTGTGAATTGCTGTGCCCCTGAGCTCCATTTCTCAACTCGTTTTTTGTGAGCTGAACGCAAGTCGAAAATTTTGGATCATGTCCTATACTTGTTCCCGGTGGGTGGATGAGACTTTGGTTAATTCTTCTTCCTGCCGGGAAATTAGAGTGACATGTGCCCGTCCAAATGCCTAACAGCTACTCTCTCATGGGTTCTCCCTCGTCCCTTCCATCCTCTGCCAAATTGGGAACCTGTGCACACCAGGAGGTTAAAGGGCCTGTCTCTCCAAGTTGGGAGATTGATAGTAAGGCAGTTGGAAAGTCAAACTGGAGCACCAGGACAGGGACTATTCGTTGAGTTTTAGAAACCTTTCGTATTCACAGTGTGTCCATTCTCTAGGTTTCCTGTACATGTTATAGCTGTAGTAATATTCCCTTGAACCTGGAGAGTTGGGACCCATGGAATGGGGGCCATGCATTATTGCTTGAAAGGGTCTGCATTTGCTCACCCAATCTCACCAATCCTCTCAGTCCCAAGTGTCCAGCCTTATGCCACATCCAGCTGTCATTGTAGATAGGGTCTTTCCAGGTTTCCTCAGACACCCTGAAGGAATTGTAAAGAATTTCCCTGTTTTTTGGTTTTGCTTTTGAAATTCCTTTTTATAGTGGGTTTGAGCTGATTCTCGCTGCCATGTTTATGCCACTCTAGACACACTTGATTCCCTTATGGAGTCATATCAATACATAGGTTTTAAGATTCTTACTAGTCAGATATATTCCTCTGCGGGAAATATGGGGTTTTGAGTCTCTTTCACTGAGGAAGGTGTAGGTCTTGTCTATTCCAAAGTTGGTTTTTTGGAACGGTCCCTGTGCTTATATCAAACTCTGGTTTTATGCATCACCCCACCTCTCCTTCCCCTTTATGCAGGCATAAGAGTGTTTTCTAAATGTGAGACTCTGTTCTCTTTCCTAACTCAGTTCACGTGTAGCCATGTTTACAGGATCTTCATAAGTGATATCTTATGATAAGTTTCTTTTTCTGTGTGACTTATTTCACTTAGAATCATCGTACCTGAATCCACTCACTTTGCTGCTACTGGTCTTATGACATTGATTTCATCGCTGAGGGATATTCCATCATACCTAAGTACCACAATGTTTTGAACCATTTTTATATTTCCTGGGATATTTAAGATGTACCCAAGTTGAGGTTCTTGTAGTCAGTGCAGCCCTAAATTTGGAGGTGGCTCTTTCTTATTGATTTTCAGTTTTCCCAAGGTATATTCCCTAGACTGGAAGTGGCCTTGGCTCTGTAGCTCTGTTGTTTACTTGTTTTAGGGAACACAATGCACTCCTCCAGTGAGGCAGTTGGCAGTTTACATCCCGCCCATCAGCATAACAAGGCTCCCAGTTCTCCAGGGCCTGTCTTGCCTTTCTGGTTTTTACACATTTTGTGGATGTCCCTTTTGACCGGTGGGAAGTGATACTTCTTTGTAGTGCAGATTTGCATTGCCCGCTTGCTTGCTTGGCCAAAAAGGGCGTATGCGTTTTCTCCTGAATATATTCAGGAGAAAACGCATACGCCCTTTTTGGCCAAGTGCACCATTGTCCAAGTTGTGCCCCTCTTCCTGTGCTTTACAGGCGATTCCAACGTACCTCTTGAAATCTGTTTCCTGCTATTTTGCCTCGCTTTCAAGTCCGCCTCGTTGACTTCCCTCAACAGATTTTTGGACGATAGTTGTCCTTTATCACTCTGCCAGTTTGTGAATTGCTGTGCCCCTGAGCTCCATTTCTCAACTCGTTTTTTGTGAGCTGAACGCAAGTCGAAAATTTTGGATCATGTCCTATACTGGTTCCCGGTGGGTGGATGAGACTTTGGTTAATTCTTCTTCCTGCCGGGAAATTAGAGTGACATGTGCCCGTCCAAATGCCTAACAGCTACTCTCTCATGGGTTCTCCCTCGTCCCTTCCATCCTCTGCCAAATTGGGAACCTGTGCACACCAGGAGGTTAAAGGGCCTGTCTCTCCAAGTTGGGAGATTGATAGTAAGGCAGTTGGAAAGTCAAACTGGAGCACCAGGAGAGGGACTATTCGTTGAGTTTTAGAAACCTTTCGTATTCACAGTGTGTCCATTCTCTAGGTTTCCTGTACATGTTATAGCTGTAGTAATATTCCCTTGAACCTGGAGAGTTGGGACCCATGGAATGGGGGCCATGCATTATTGCTTGAAAGGGTCTGCATTTGCTCACCCAATCTCACCAATCCTCTCAGTCCCAAGTGTCCAGCCTTATGCCACATCCAGCTGTCATTGTAGATAGGGTCTTTCCAGGTTTCCTCAGACACCCTGAAGGAATTGTAAAGAATTTCCCTGTTTTTTGGTTTTGCTTTTGAAATTCCTTTTTATAGTGGGTTTGAGCTGATTCTCGCTGCCATGTTTATGCCACTCTAGACACACTTGATTCCCTTATGGAGTCATATCAATACATAGGTTTTAAGATTCTTACTAGTCAGATATATTCCTCTGCGGGAAATATGGGGTTTTGAGTCTCTTTCACTGAGGAAGGTGTAGGTCTTGTCTATTCCAAAGTTGGTTTTTTGGAACGGTCCCTGTGCTTATATCAAACTCTGGTTTTATGCATCACCCCACCTCTCCTTCCCCTTTATGCAGGCATAAGAGTGTTTTCTAAATGTGAGACTCTGTTCTCTTTCCTAACTCAGTTCACGTGTAGCCATGTTTACAGGATCTTCATAAGTGATATCTTATGATAAGTTTCTTTTTCTGTGTGACTTATTTCACTTAGAATCATCGTACCTGAATCCACTCACTTTGCTGCTACTGGTCTTATGACATTGATTTCATCGCTGAGGGATATTCCATCATACGTAAGTACCACAATGTTTTGAACCATTTTTATATTTCCTGGGATATTTAAGATGTACCCAAGTTGAGGTTCTTGTAGTCAGTGCAGCCCTAAATTTGGAGGTGGCTCTTTCTTATTGATTTTCAGTTTTCCCAAGGTATATTCCCTAGACTGGAAGTGGCCTTGGCTCTGTAGCTCTGTTGTTTACTTGTTTTAGGGAACACAATGCACTCCTCCAGTGAGGCAGTTGGCAGTTTACATCCCGCCCATCAGCATAACAACGCTCCCAGTTCTCCAGGGCCTGTCTTGCCTTTCTGGTTTTTACACATTTTGTGGATGTCCCTTTTGACCGGTGGGAAGTGATACTTCTTTGTAGTGCAGATTTGCATTGCCCGCTTGCTTGCTTGGCCAAAAAGGGCGTATGCGTTTTCTCCTGAATATATTCAGGAGAAAACGCATACGCCCTTTTTGGCCAAGTGCACCATTGTCCAAGTTGTGCCCCTCTTCCTGTGCTTTACAGGCGATTCCAACGTACCTCTTGAAATCTGTTTCCTGCTATTTTGCCTCGCTTTCAAGTCCGCCTCGTTGACTTCCCTCAACAGATTTTTGGACGATAGTTGTCCTTTATCACTCTGCCAGTTTGTGAATTGCTGTGCCCCTGAGCTCCATTTCTCAACTCGTTTTTTGTGAGCTGAACGCAAGTCGAAAATTTTGGATCATGTCCTATACTGGTTCCCGGTGGGTGGATGAGACTTTGGTTAATTCTTCTTCCTGCCGGGAAATTAGAGTGACATGTGCCCGTCCAAATGCCTAACAGCTACTCTCTCATGGGTTCTCCCTCGTCCCTTCCATCCTCTGCCAAATTGGGAACCTGTGCACACCAGGAGGTTAAAGGGCCTGTCTCTCCAAGTTGGGAGATTGATAGTAAGGCAGTTGGAAAGTCAAACTGGAGCACCAGGAGAGGGTCTATTCGTTGAGTTTTAGAAACCTTTCGTATTCACAGTGTGTCCATTCTCTAGGTTTCCTGTACATGTTATAGCTGTAGTAATATTCCCTTGAACCTGGAGAGTTGGGACCCATGGAATGGGGGCCATGCATTATTGCTTGAAAGGGTCTGCATTTGCTCACCCAATCTCACCAATCCTCTCAGTCCCAAGTGTCCAGCCTTATGCCACATCCAGCTGTCATTGTAGATAGGGTCTTTCCAGGTTTCCTCAGACACCCTGAAGGAATTGTAAAGAATTTCCCTGTTTTTTGGTTTTGCTTTTGAAATTCCTTTTTATAGTGGGTTTGAGCTGATTCTCGCTGCCATGTTTATGCCACTCTAGACACACTTGATTCCCTTATGGAGTCATATCAATACATAGGTTTTAAGATTCTTACTAGTCAGATATATTCCTCTGCGGGAAATATGGGGTTTTGAGTCTCTTTCACTGAGGAAGGTGTAGGTCTTGTCTATTCCAAAGTTGGTTTTTTGGAACGGTCCCTGTGCTTATATCAAACTCTGGTTTTATGCATCACCCCACCTCTCCTTCCCCTTTATGCAGGCATAAGAGTGTTTTCTAAATGTGAGACTCTGTTCTCTTTCCTAACTCAGTTCACGTGTAGCCATGTTTACAGGATCTTCATAAGTGATATCTTATGATAAGTTTCTTTTTCTGTGTGACTTATTTCACTTAGAATCATCGTACCTGAATCCACTCACTTTGCTGCTACTGGTCTTATGACATTGATTTCATCGCTGAGGGATATTCCATCATACGTAAGTACCACAATGTTTTGAAACATTTTTATATTTCCTGGGATATTTAAGGTGTACCCAAGTTGAGGTTCTTGTAGTCAGTGCAGCCCTAAATTTGGAGGTGGCTCTTTCTTATTGATTTTCAGTTTTCCCAAGGTATATTCCCTAGACTGGAAGTGGCCTTGGCTCTGTAGCTCTGTTGTTTACTTGTTTTAGGGAACACAATGCACTCCTCCAGTGAGGCAGTTGGCAATTTACATCCCGCCCATCAGCATAACAAGGCTCCCAGTTCTCCAGGGCCTGTCTTGCCTTTCTGGTTTTTACACATTTTGTGGATGTCCCTTTTGACCGGTGGGAAATGATACTTCTTTGTAGTGCAGATTTGCATTGCCCGCTTGCTTGCTTGGCCAAAAAGGGCGTATGCGTTTTCTCCTGAATATATTCAGGAGAAAACGCATACGCCCTTTTTGGCCAAGTGCACCATTGTCCAAGTTGTGCCCCTCTTCCTGTGCTTTACAGGCGATTCCAAGGTACTTCTTGAAATCTGTTTCCTGCTATTTTGCCTCGCTTTCAAGTCCGCCTCGTTGACTTCCCTCAACAGATTTTTGGACGATAGTTGTCCTTTATCACTCTGCCAGTTTGTGAATTGCTGTGCCCCTGAGCTCCATTTCTCAACTCGTTTTTTGTGAGCTGAACGCAAGTCGAAAATTTTGGATCATGTCCTATACTGGTTCCCGGTGGGTGGATGAGACTTTGGTTAATTCTTCTTCTGCCGGGAAATTAGAGTGACATGTGCCCGTCCAAATGCCTAACTGCTACTCTCTCATGGGTTCTCCCTCGTCCCTTCCATCCTCTGCCAAATTGGGAACCTGTGCACACCAGGAGGTTAAAGGGCCTGTCTCTCCAAGTTGGGAGATTGATAGTAAGGCAGTTGGAAAGTCAAACTGGAGCACCAGGAGAGGGACTATTCGTTGAGTTTTAGAAACCTTTCGTATTCACAGTGTGTCCATTCTCTAGGTTTCCTGTACATGTTATAGCTGTAGTAATATTCTCTTGAACCTGGAGAGTTGGGACCCATGGAATGGGGGCCATGCATTATTGCTTGAAAGGGTCTGCATTTGCTCACCCAATCTCACCAATCCTCTCAGTCCCAAGTGTCCAGCCTTATGCCACATCCAGCTGTCATTGTAGATAGGGTCTTTCCAGGTTTCCTCAGACACCCTGAAGGAATTGTAAAGAATTTCCCTGTTTTTTCGTTTTGCTTTTGAAATTCCTTTTTATAGTGGGTTTGAGCTGATTCTCGCTGCCATGTTTATGCCACTCTAGACACACTTGATTCCCTTATGGAGTCATATCAATACATAGGTTTTAAGATTCTTACTAGTCAGATATATTCCTCTGCGGGAAATATGGGGTTTTGAGTCTCTTTCACTGAGGAAGGTGTAGGTCTTGTCTATTCCAAAGTTGGTTTTTGGAACGGTCCCTGTGCTTATATCAAACTCTGGTTTTATGCATCACCCCACCTCTCCTTCCCCTTTATGCAGGCATAAGAGTGTTTTCTAAATGTGAGACTCTGTTCTCTTTCCTAACTCAGTTCACGTGTAGCCATGTTTACAGGATCTTCATAAGTGATATCTTATGATAAGTTTCTTTTTCTGTGTGACTTATTTCACTTAGAATCATCGTACCTGAATCCACTCACTTTGCTGCTACTGGTCTTATGACATTGATTTCATGGCTGAGGGATATTCCATCGTACGTAAGTACCACAATGTTTTGAACCATTTTTATATTTCCTGGGATATTTAAGATGTACCCAAGTTGAGGTTCTTGTAGTCAGTGCAGCCCTAAATTTGGAGGTGGCTCTTTCTTATTGATTTTCAGTTTTCCCAAGGTATATTCCCTAGACTGGAAGTGGCCTTGGCTCTGTAGCTCTGTTGTTTACTTGTTTTAGGGAACACAATGCACTCCTCCAGTGAGGCAGTTGGCAGTTTACATCCCGCCCATCAGCATAACAACGCTCCCAGTTCTCCAGGGCCTGTCTTGCCTTTCTGGTTTTTACACATTTTGTGGATGTCCCTTTTGACCGGTGGGAAGTGATACTTCTTTGTAGTGCAGATTTGCATTGCCCGCTTGCTTGCTTGGCCAAAAAGGGCGTATGCGTTTTCTCCTGAATATATTCAGGAGAAAACGCATACGCCCTTTTTGGCCAAGTGCACCATTGTCCAAGTTGTGCCCCTCTTCCTGTGCTTTACAGGCGATTCCAACGTACCTCTTGAAATCTGTTTCCTGCTATTTTGCCTCGCTTTCAAGTCCGCCTCGTTGACTTCCCTCAACAGATTTTTGGACGATAGTTGTCCTTTATCACTCTGCCAGTTTGTGAATTGCTGTGCCCCTGAGCTCCATTTCTCAACTCGTTTTTTGGGAGCTGAACGCAAGTCGAAAATTTTGGATCATGTCCTATACTGGTTCCCGGTGGGTGGATGAGACTTTGGTTAATTCTTCTTCCTGCCGGGAAATTAGAGTGACATGTGCCCGTCCAAATGCCTAACAGCTACTCTCTCATGGGTTCTCCCTCGTCCCTTCCATCCTCTGCCAAATTGGGAACCTGTGCACACCAGGAGGTTAAAGGGCCTGTCTCTCCAAGTTGGGAGATTGATAGTAAGGCAGTTGGAAAGTCAAACTGGAGCACCAGGAGAGGGACTATTCGTTGAGTTTTAGAAACCTTTCGTATTCACAGTGTGTCCATTCTCTAGGTTTCCTGTACATGTTATAGCTGTAGTAATATTCCCTTGAACCTGGAGAGTTGGGACCCATGGAATGGGGGCCATGCATTATTGCTTGAAAGGGTCTGCATTTGCTCACCCAATCTCACCAATCCTCTCAGTCCCAAGTGTCCAGCCTTATGCCACATCCAGCTGTCATTGTAGATAGGGTCTTTCCAGGTTTCCTCAGACACCCTGAAGGAATTGTAAAGAATTTCCCTGTTTTTTGGTTTTGCTTTTGAAATTCCTTTTTATAGTGGGTTTGAGCTGATTCTCGCTGCCATGTTTATGCCACTCTAGACACACTTGATTCCCTTATGGAGTCATATCAATACATAGGTTTTAAGATTCTTACTAGTCAGATATATTCCTCTGCGGGAAATATGGGGTTTTGAGTCTCTTTCACTGAGGAAGGTGTAGGTCTTGTCTATTCCAAAGTTGGTTTTTTGGAACGGTCCCTGTGCTTATATCAAACTCTGGTTTTATGCATCACCCCACCTCTCCTTCCCCTTTATGCAGGCATAAGAGTGTTTTCTAAATGTGAGACTCTGTTCTCTTTCCTAACTCAGTTCACGTGTAGCCATGTTTACAGGATCTTCATAAGTGATATCTTATGATAAGTTTCTTTTTCTGTGTGACTTATTTCACTTAGAATCATCGTACCTGAATCCACTCACTTTGCTGCTACTGGTCTTATGACATTGATTTCATCGCTGAGGGATATTCCATCATACGTAAGTACCACAATGTTTTGAACCATTTTTATATTTCCTGGGATATTTAAGGTGTACCCAAGTTGAGGTTCTTGTAGTCAGTGCAGCCCTAAATTTGGAGGTGGCTCTTTCTTATTGATTTTCAGTTTTCCCAAGGTATATTCCCTAGACTGGAAGTGGCCTTGGCTCTGTAGCTCTGTTGTTTACTTGTTTTAGGGAACACAGTGCACTCCTCCAGTGAGGCAGTTGGCAGTTTACATCCCGCCCATCAGCATAACAAGGCTCCCAGTTCTCCAGGGCCTGTCTTGCCTTTCTGGTTTTTACACATTCTGTGGATGTCCCTTTTGACCGGTGGGAAGTGATACTTCTTTGTAGTGCAGATTTGCATTGCCTGCTTGCTTGCTTGGCCAAAAAGGGCGTATGCGTTTTCTCCTGAATATATTCAGGAGAAAACGCATACGCCCTTTTTGGCCAAGTGCACCATTGTCCAAGTTGTGCCCCTCTTCCTGTGCTTTACAGGCGATTCCAAGGTACCTCTTGAAATCTGTTTCCTGCTATTTTGCCTCGCTTTCAAGTCCGCCTCGTTGACTTCCCTCGACAGATTTTTGGACGATAGTTGTCCTTTATCACTCTGCCAGTTTGTGAATTGCTGTGCCCCTGAGCTCCATTTCTCAAATCGTTTTTTGTGAGCTGAACGCAAGTCGAAAATTTTGGATCATGTCCTATACTGGTTCCCGGTGGGTGGATGAGACTTTGGTTAATTCTTCTTCTGCCGGGAAATTAGAGTGACATGTGCCCGTCCAAATGCCTAACAGCTACTCTCTCATGGGTTCTCCCTCGTCCCTTCCATCCTCTGCCAAATTGGGAACCTGTGCAAACCAGGAGGTTAAAGGGCCTGTCTCTCCAAGTTGGGAGATTGATAGTAAGGCAGTTGGAAAGTCAAACTGGAGCACCAGGAGAGGGACTATTCGTTGAGTTTTAGAAACCTTTCGTATTCACAGTGTGTCCATTCTCTAGGTTTCCTGTACATGTTATAGCTGTAGTAATATTCCCTTGAACCTGGAGAGTTGGGACCCATGGAATGGGGGCCATGCATTATTGCTTGAAAGGGTCTGCATTTGCTCACCCAATCTCACCAATCCTCTCAGTCCCAAGTGTCCAGCCTTATGCCACATCCAGCTGTCATTGTAGATAGGGTCTTTCCAGGTTTCCTCAGACACCCTGAAGGAATTGTAAAGAATTTCCCTGTTTTTTGGTTTTGCTTTTGAAATTCCTTTTTATAGTGGGTTTGAGCTGATTCTCGCTGCCATGTTTATGCCACTCTAGACACATTGATTCCCTTATGGAGTCATATCAATACATAGGTTTTAAGATTCTTACTAGTCAGATATATTCCTCTGCGGGAAATATGGGGTTTTGAGTCTCTTTCACTGAGGAAGGTGTAGGTCTTGTCTATTCCAAAGTTGGTTTTTGGAACGGTCCCTGTGCTTATATCAAACTCTGGTTTTATGCATCACCCCACCTCTCCATCCCCTTTATGCAGGCATAAGAGTGTTTTCTAAATGTGAGACTCTGTTCTCTTTCCTAACTCAGTTCACGTGTAGCCATGTTTACAGGATCTTCATAAGTGATATCTTATGATAAGTTTCTTTTTCTGTGTGACTTATTTCACTTAGAATCATCGTACCTGAATCCACTCACTTTGCTGCTACTGGTCTTATGACATTGATTTCATCGCTGAGGGATATTCCATCATACGTAAGTACCACAATGTTTTGAACCATTTTTATATTTCCTGGGATATTTAAGGTGTACCCAAGTTGAGGTTCTTGTAGTCAGTGCAGCCCTAAATTTGGAGGTGGCTCTTTCTTATTGATTTTCAGTTTTCCCAAGGTATATTCCCTAGACTGGAAGTGGCCTTGGCTCTGTAGCTCTGTTGTTTACTTGTTTTAGGGAACACAATGCACTCCTCCAGTGAGGCAGTTGGCAGTTTACATCCCGCCCATCAGCATAACAAGGCTCCCAGTTCTCCAGGGCCTGTCTTGCCTTTCTGGTTTTTACACATTTTGTGGATGTCCCTTTTGACCGGTGGGAAGTGATACTTCTTTGTAGTGCAGATTTGCATTGCCCGCTTGCTTGCTTGGCCAAAAAGGGCGTATGCGTTTTCTCCTGAATATATTCAGGAGAAAACGCATACGCCCTTTTTGGCCAAGTGCACCATTGTCCAAGTTGTGCCCCTCTTCCTGTGCTTTACAGGCGATTCCAAGGTACCTCTTGAAATCTGTTTCCTGCTATTTTGCCTCGCTTTCAAGTCCGCCTCGTTGACTTCCCTCAACAGATTTTTGGACGATAGTTGTCCTTTATCACTCTGCCAGTTTGTGAATTGCTGTGCCCCTGAGCTCCATTTCTCAACTCGTTTTTTGTGAGCTGAACGCAAGTCGAAAATTTTGGATCATTTCCTATACTGGTTCCCGGTGGGTGGCTGAGACTTTGGTTAATTCTTCTTCCTGCCGGGAAATTAGAGTGACATGTGCCCGTCCAAATGCCTAACAGCTACTCTCTCATGGGTTCTCCCTCGTCCCTTCCATCCTCTGCCAAATTGGGAACCTGTGCAAACCAGGAGGTTAAAGGGCCTGTCTCTCCAAGTTGGGAGATTGATAGTAAGGCAGTTGGAAAGTCAAACTGGAGCACCAGGAGAGGGTCTATTCGTTGAGTTTTAGAAACCTTTCGTATTCACAGTGTGTCCATTCTCTAGGTTTCCTGTACATGTTATAGCTGTAGTAATATTCCCTTGAACCTGGAGAGTAGGGACCCATGGAATGGGGGCCATGCATTATTGCTTGAAAGGGTCTGCATTTGCTCACCCTATCTCACCAATCCTCTCAGTCCCAAGTGTCCAGCCTTATGCCACATCCAGCTGTCATTGTAGATAGGGTCTTTCCAGGTTTCCTCAGACACCCTGAAGGAATTGTAAAGAATTTCCCTGTTTTTTGGTTTTGCTTTTGAAATTCCTTTTTATAGTGGGTTTGAGCTGATTCTCGCTGCCATGTTTATGCCACTCTAGACACACTTGATTCCCTTATGGAGTCATATCAATACATAGGTATTAAGATTCTTACTAGTCAGATATATTCCTCTGCGGGAAATATGGGGTTTTGAGTCTCTTTCACTGAGGAAGGTGTAGGTCTTGTCTATTCCAAAGTTGGTTTTTGGAACGGTCCCTGTGCTTATATCAAACTCTGGTTTTATGCATCACCCCACCTCTCCTTCCCCTTTATGCAGGCATTAGAATGTTTTCTAAATGTGAGACTCTGTTCTCTTTCCTAACTCAGTTCACGTGTAACCATGTTTACAGGATCTTCATAAGTGATATCTTATGATAAGTTTCTTTTTCTGTGTGACTTATTTCACTTAGAATCATCGTACCTGAATCCACTCACTTTGCTGCTACTGGTCTTATGACATTGATTTCATCGCTGAGGGATATTCCATCATACGTAAGTACCACAATGTTTTGAACCATTTTTATATTTCCTGGGATATTTAAGGTGTACCCAAGTTGAGGTTCTTGTAGTCAGTGCAGCCCTAAATTTGGAGGTGGCTCTTTCTTATTGATTTTCAGTTTTCCCAAGGTATATTCCCTAGACTGGAAGTGGCCTTGGCTCTGTAGCTCTGTTGTTTACTTGTTTTAGGGAACACAATGCACTCCTCCAGTGAGGCAGTTGGCAATTTACATCCCGCCCATCAGCATAACAAGGCTCCCAGTTCTCCAGGGCCTGTCTTGCCTTTCTGGTTTTTACACATTTTGTGGATGTCCCTTTTGACCGGTGGGAAATGATACTTCTTTGTAGTGCAGATTTGCATTGCCCGCTTGCTTGCTTGGCCAAAAAGGGCGTATGCGTTTTCTTCTGAATATATTCAGGAGAAAACGCATACGCCCTTTTTGGCCAAGTGCACCATTGTCCAAGTTGTGCCCCTCTTCCTGTGCTTTACAGGCGATTCCAAGGTACTTCTTGAAATCTGTTTCCTGCTATTTTGCCTCGCTTTCAAGTCCGCCTCGTTGACTTCCCTCAACAGATTTTTGGACGATAGTTGTCCTTTATCACTCTGCCAGTTTGTGAATTGCTGTGCCCCTGAGCTCCATTTCTCAACTCGTTTTTTGTGAGCTGAACGCAAGTCGAAAATTTTGGATCATGTCCTATACTGGTTCCCGGTGGGTGGATGAGACTTTGGTTAATTCTTCTTCTGCCGGGAAATTAGAGTGACATGTGCCCGTCCAAATGCCTAACTGCTACTCTCTCATGGGTTCTCCCTCGTCCCTTCCATCCTCTGCCAAATTGGGAACCTGTGCACACCAGGAGGTTAAAGGGCCTGTCTCTCCAAGTTGGGAGATTGATAGTAAGGCAGTTGGAAAGTCAAACTGGAGCACCAGGAGAGGGACTATTCGTTGAGTTTTAGAAACCTTTCGTATTCACAGTGTGTCCATTCTCTAGGTTTCCTGTACATGTTATAGCTGTAGTAATATTCTCTTGAACCTGGAGAGTTGGGACCCATGGAATGGGGGCCATGCATTATTGCTTGAAAGGGTCTGCATTTGCTCACCCAATCTCACCAATCCTCTCAGTCCCAAGTGTCCAGCCTTATGCCACATCCAGCTGTCATTGTAGATAGGGTCTTTCCAGGTTTCCTCAGACACCCTGAAGGAATTGTAAAGAATTTCCCTGTTTTTTGGTTTTGCTTTTGAAATTCCTTTTTATAGTGGGTTTGAGCTGATTCTCGCTGCCATGTTTATGCCACTCTAGACACACTTGATTCCCTTATGGAGTCATATCAATACATAGGTTTTAAGATTCTTACTAGTCAGATATATTCCTCTGCGGGAAATATGGGGTTTTGAGTCTCTTTCACTGAGGAAGGTGTAGGTCTTGTCTATTCCAAAGTTGGTTTTTGGAACGGTCCCTGTGCTTATATCAAACTCTGGTTTTATGCATCACCCCACCTCTCCTTCCCCTTTATGCAGGCATAAGAGTGTTTTCTAAATGTGAGACTCTGTTCTCTTTCCTAACTCAGTTCACGTGTAGCCATGTTTACAGGATCTTCATAAGTGATATCTTATGATAAGTTTCTTTTTCTGTGTGACTTATTTCACTTAGAATCATCGTACCTGAATCCACTCACTTTGCTGCTACTGGTCTTATGACATTGATTTCATCGCTGAGGGATATTCCATCATACGTAAGTACCACAATGTTTTGAACCATTTTTATATTTCCTGGGATATTTAAGATGTACCCAAGTTGAGGTTCTTGTAGTCAGTGCAGCCCTAAATTTGGAGGTGGCTCTTTCTTATTGATTTTCAGTTTTCCCAAGGTATATTCCCTAGACTGGAAGTGGCCTTGGCTCTGTAGCTCTGTTGTTTACTTGTTTTAGGGAACACAATGCACTCCTCCAGTGAGGCAGTTGGCAATTTACATCCCGCCCATCAGCATAACAAGGCTCCCAGTTCTCCAGGGCCTGTCTTGCCTTTCTGGTTTTTACACATTTTGTGGATGTCCCTTTTGACCGGTGGGAAGTGATACTTCTTTGTAGTGCAGATTTGCATTGCCCGCTTGCTTGCTTGGCCAAAAAGGGCGTATGCGTTTTCTCCTGAATATATTCAGGAGAAAACGCATACGCCCTTTTTGGCCAAGTGCACCATTGTCCAAGTTGTGCCCCTCTTCCTGTGCTTTACAGGCGATTCCAACGTACCTCTTGAAATCTGTTTCCTGCTATTTTGCCTCGCTTTCAAGTCCGCCTCGTTGACTTCCCTCAACAGATTTTTGGACGATAGTTGTCCTTTATCACTCTGCCAGTTTGTGAATTGCTGTGCCCCTGAGCTCCATTTCTCAACTCGTTTTTTGTGAGCTGAACGCAAGTCGAAAATTTTGGATCATGTCCTATACTGGTTCCCGGTGGGTGGATGAGACTTTGGTTAATTCTTCTTCCTGCCGGGAAATTAGAGTGACATGTGCCCGTCCAAATGCCTAACAGCTACTCTCTCATGGGTTCTCCCTCGTCCCTTCCATCCTCTGCCAAATTGGGAACCTGTGCACACCAGGAGGTTAAAGGGCCTGTCTCTCCAAGTTGGGAGATTGATAGTAAGGCAGTTGGAAAGTCAAACTGGAGCACCAGGAGAGGGACTATTCGTTGAGTTTTAGAAACCTTTCGTATTCACAGTGTGTCCATTCTCTAGGTTTCCTGTACATGTTATAGCTGTAGTAATATTCCCTTGAACCTGGAGAGTTGGGACCCATGGAATGGGGGCCATGCATTATTGCTTGAAAGGGTCTGCATTTGCTCACCCAATCTCACCAATCCTCTCAGTCCCAAGTGTCCAGCCTTATGCCACATCCAGCTGTCATTGTAGATAGGGTCTTTCCAGGTTTCCTCAGACACCCTGAAGGAATTGTAAAGAATTTCCCTGTTTTTTGGTTTTGCTTTTGAAATTCCTTTTTATAGTGGGTTTGAGCTGATTCTCGCTGCCATGTTTATGCCACTCTAGACACACTTGATTCCCTTATGGAGTCATATCAATACATAGGTTTTAAGATTCTTACTAGTCAGATATATTCCTCTGCGGGAAATATGGGGTTTTGAGTCTCTTTCACTGAGGAAGGTGTAGGTCTTGTCTATTCCAAAGTTGGTTTTTTGGAACGGTCCCTGTGCTTATATCAAACTCTGGTTTTATGCATCACCCCACCTCTCCTTCCCCTTAATGCAGGCATAAGAGTGTTTTCTAAATGTGAGACTCTGTTCTCTTTCCTAACTCAGTTCACGTGTAGCCATGTTTACAGGATCTTCATAAGTGATATCTTATGATAAGTTTCTTTTTCTGTGTGACTTATTTCACTTAGAATCATCGTACCTGAATCCACTCACTTTGCTGCTACTGGTCTTATGACATTGATTTCATCGCTGAGGGATATTCCATCATACGTAAGTACCACAATGTTTTGAACCATTTTTATATTTCCTGGGATATTTAAGGTGTACCCAAGTTGAGGTTCTTGTAGTCAGTGCAGCCCTAAATTTGGAGGTGGCTCTTTCTTATTGATTTTCAGTTTTCCCAAGGTATATTCCCTAGACTGGAAGTGGCCTTGGCTCTGTAGCTCTGTTGTTTACTTGTTTTAGGGAACACAATGCACTCCTCCAGTGAGGCAGTTGGCAGTTTACATCCCGCCCATCAGCATAACAAGGCTCCCAGTTCTCCAGGGCCTGTCTTGCCTTTCTGGTTTTTACACATTTTGTGGATGTCCCTTTTGACCGGTGGGAAGTGATACTTCTTTGTAGTGCAGATTTGCATTGCCCGCTTGCTTGCTTGGCCAAAAAGGGCGTATGCGTTTTCTCCTGAATATATTCAGGAGAAAACGCATACGCCCTTTTTGGCCAAGTGCACCATTGTCCAAGTTGTGCCCCTCTTCCTGTGCTTTACAGGCGATTCCAACGTACCTCTTGAAATCTGTTTCCTGCTATTTTGCCTCGCTTTCAAGTCCGCCTCGTTGACTTCCCTCAACAGATTTTTGGACGATAGTTGTCCTTTATCACTCTGCCAGTTTGTGAATTGCTGTGCCCCTGAGCTCCATTTCTCAACTCGTTTTTTGTGAGCTGAACGCAAGTCGAAAATTTTGGATCATGTCCTATACTGGTTCCCGGTGGGTGGATGAGACTTTGGTTAATTCTTCTTCCTGCCGGGAAATTAGAGTGACATGTGCCCGTCCAAATGCCTAACAGCTACTCTCTCATGGGTTCTCCCTCGTCCCTTCCATCCTCTGCCAAATTGGGAACCTGTGCAAACCAGGAGGTTAAAGGGCCTGTCTCTCCAAGTTGGGAGATTGATAGTAAGGCAGTTGGAAAGTCAAACTGGAGCACCAGGAGAGGGACTATTCGTTGAGTTTTAGAAACCTTTCGTATTCACAGTGTGTCCATTCTCTAGGTTTCCTGTACATGTTATAGGTGTAGTAATATTCCCTTGAACCTGGAGAGTTGGGACCCATGGAATGGGGGCCATGCATTATTGCTTGAAAGGGTCTGCATTTGCTCACCCAATCTCACCAATCCTCTCAGTCCCAAGTGTCCAGCCTTATGCCACATCCAGCTGTCATTGTAGATAGGGTCTTTCCAGGTTTCCTCAGACACCCTGAAGGAATTGTAAAGAATTTCCCTGTTTTTTGGTTTTGCTTTTGAAATTCCTTTATATAGTGGGTTTGAGCTGATTCTCGCTGCCATGTTTATGCCACTCTAGACACACTTGATTCCCTTATGGAGACATATCAATACATAGGTTTTAAGATTTTTACTAGTCAGATATATTCCTCTGGGGGAAATATGGGGTTTTGAGTCTCTTTCACTGAGGAAGGTGTCGGTCTTGTCAATTCCAAAGTTGGTTTTTGAAACGGTCCCTGTGCTTATATCAAACTCTGGTTTTATGCATCACCCCACCTCTCCTTCCCCTTTATGCAGGCATAAGAGTGTTTTCTAAATGTGAGACTCTATTCTCTTTCCTAACTGAATTCACGTGTAGCCATGTTTACAGGATCTTCATAAGTGATATCTTATGATAAGTTTCTTTTTCTGTGTGACTTATTTCACTTAGAATCATCGTACCTGAATCCACTCACTTTGCTGCTACTGGTCTTATGACATTGATTTCATGGCTGAGGGATATTCCATCGTACGTAAGTACCACAATGTTTTGAACCATTTTTATATTTCCTGGGATATTTAAGGTGTACCCAAGTTGAGGTTCTTGTAGTCAATGCAGCCCTAAATTTGGAGGTGGCTCTTTCTTATTGATTTTCAGTTTTCCCAAGGTATATTCCCTAGACTGGAAGTGACCTTGGCTCTGTAGCTCTGTTGTTTACTTGTTTTAGGGAACACAATGCACTCCTCCAGTGAGGCAGTTGGCAATTTACATCCCGCCCATCAGCATAACAAGGCTCCCAGTTCTCCAGGGCCTGTCTTGCCTTTCTGGTTTTTACACATTTTGTGGATGTCCCTTTTGACCGGTGGGAAGTGATACTTCTTTGTAGTGCAGATTTGCATTGCCCGCTTGCTTGCTTGGCCAAAAAGGGCGTATGCGTTTTCTCCTGAATATATTCAGGAGAAAATGCATACGCCCTTTTTGGCCAAGTGCACCATTGTCCAAGTTGTACCCCTCTTCCTGTGCTTTACAGGATATTCCAAGGTACCTCTTGAAATCTGTTTCCTGCTATTTTGCCTCGCTTTCAAGTCCACCTCGTTGACTTCCCTCAACAGATTTTTGGACGATAGTTGTCCTTTATCACTCTGCCAGTTTGTGAATTGCTGTGCCCCTGAGCTCCATTTCTCAACTCGTTGTTTGTGAGCTGAACGCAAGTCCAAAATTTTGGATCATGTCCTATACTGGTTCCCGGTGGGTGGCTGAGACTTTGGTTAATTCTTCTTCCTGCCGGGAATTTAGAGTGACATGTGCCCGTCCAAATGCCTAACAGCTACTCTCTCATGGGTTCTCCCTCGTCCCTTCCATCCTCTGCCAAATTGGGAACCTGTGCAAACCAGGAGGTTAAAGGGCCTGTCTCTCCAAGTTGGGGGATTGATAGTAAGGCAGTTGGAATGTCAAACTGGAGCACCAGGAGAGGGACTATTCGTTGAGTTTTAGAAACCTTTCGTATTCACAGTGTGTCCATTCTCTAGGTTTCCTGTACATGTTATAGCTGTAGTAATATTCCCTTGAACCTGGAGAGTTGGGACCCATGGAATGGGGGCCATGCATTATTGCTTGAAAGGGTCTGCATTTGCTCACCCAATCTCACCAATCCTCTCAGTCCCAAGTGTCCAGCCTTATGCCACATCCAGCTGTCATTGTAGATAGGGTCTTTCCAGGTTTCCTCAGACACCCTGAAGGAATTGTAAAGAATTTCCCTGTTTTTTGGTTTTGCTTTTGAAATTCCTTTTTATAGTGGGTTTGAGCTGATTCTCGCTGCCATGTTTATGCCACTCTAGAAACACTTGATTCCCTTATGGAGTCATATCAATACATAGGTTTTAAGATTCTTACTAGTCAGATATATTCCTCTGCGGGAAATATGGGGTTTTGAGTCTCTTTCACTGAGGAAGGTGTAGGTCTTGTCTATTCCAAAGTTGGTTTTTGGAACGGTCCCTGTGCTTATATCAAACTCTGGTTTTATGCATCACCCCACCTCTCCATCCCCTTTATGCAGGCATAAGAGTGTTTTCTAAATGTGAGACTCTGTTCTCTTTCCTAACTCAGTTCACGTGTAGCCATGTTTACAGGATCTTCATAAGTGATATCTTATGATAAGTTTCTTTTTCTGTGTGACTTATTTCACTTAGAATCATCGTACCTGAATCCACTCACTTTGCTGCTACTGGTCTTATGACATTGATTTCATGGCTGAGGAATATTCCATCGTACGTAAGTACCACAATGTTTTGAACCATTTTTATATTTCCTGGGATATTTAAGGTGTACCCAAGTTTAGGTTCTTGTAGTCAGTGCAGCCCTAAATTTGGAGGTGGCTCTTTCTTATTGATTTTCAGTTTTCCCAAGGTATATTCCCTAGACTGGAAGTGGCCTTGGCTCTGTAGCTCTGTTGTTTACTTGTTTTAGGGAACACAATGCACTCCTCCAGTGAGGCAGTTGGCAGTTTACATCCCGCCCATCAGCATAACAAGGCTCCCAGTTCTCCAGGGCCTGTCTTGCCTTTCTGGTTTTTACACATTTTGTGGATGTCCCTTTTGACCGGTGGGAAGTGATACTTCTTTGTAGTGCAGATTTGCATTGCCCGCTTGCTTGCTTGGCCAAAAAGGGCGTATGCGTTTTCTCCTGAATATATTCAGGAGAAAACGCATACGCCCTTTTTGGCCAAGTGCACCATTGTCCAAGTTGTGCCCCTCTTCCTGTGCTTTACAGGCGATTCCAAGGTACCTCTTGAAATCTGTTTCCTGCTATTTTGCCTCGCTTTCAAGTCCGCCTCGTTGACTTCCCTCAACAGATTTTTGGACGATAGTTGTCCTTTATCACTCTGCCAGTTTGTGAATTGCTGTGCCTCTGAGCTCCATTTCTCAACTCGTTTTTTGTGAGCTGAACGCAAGTCCAAAATTTTGGATCATGTCCTATACTGGTTCCCGGTGGGTGGCTGAGACTTTGGTTAATTCTTCTTCCTGCCGGGAAATTAGAGTGACATGTGCCCGTCCAAATGCCTAACAGCTACTCTCTCATGGGTTCTCCCTCGTCCCTTCCATCCTCTGCCAAATTGGGAACCTGTGCAAACCAGGAGGTTAAAGGGCCTGTCTCTCCAAGTTGGGAGATTGATAGTAAGGCAGTTGGAAAGTCAAACTGGAGTACCAGGAGAGGGACTATTCGTTGAGTTTTAGAAACCTTTTGTATTCACAGTGTGTCCATTCTCTAGGTTTCCTGTACATGTTATAGCTGTAGTAATATTCCCTTGAACATGGAGAGTTGGGACCCATGGAATGGGGGCCATGCATTATTGCTTGAAAGGGTCTGCATTTGCTCACCCAATCTCACCAATCCTCTCAGTCCCAAGTGTCCAGCCTTATGCCACATCCAGCTGTCATTGTAGATAGGGTCTTTCCAGGTTTCCTCAGACACCCTGAAGGAATTGTAAAGAATTTCCCTGTTTTTTGGTTTTGCTTTTGAAATTCCTTTTTATAGTGGGTTTGAGCTGATTCTCGCTGCCATGTTTATGCCACTCTAGAAACACTTGATTCCCTTATGGAGTCATATCAATACATAGGTTTTAAGATTCTTACTAGTCAGATATATTCCTCTGCGGGAAATATGGGGTTTTGAGTCTCTTTCACTGAGGAAGGTGTAGGTCTTGTCTATTCCAAAGTTGGTTTTTGGAACGGTCCCTGTGCTTATATCAAACTCTGGTTTTATGCATCACCCCACCTCTCCATCCCCTTTATGCAGGCATAAGAGTGTTTTCTAAATGTGAGACTCTGTTCTCTTTCCTAACTCAGTTCACGTGTAGCCATGTTTACAGGATCTTCATAAGTGATATCTTATGATAAGTTTCTTTTTCTGTGTGACTTATTTCACTTAGAATCATCGTACCTGAATCCACTCACTTTGCTGCTACTGGTCTTATGACATTGATTTCATGGCTGAGGAATATTCCATCGTACGTAAGTACCACAATGTTTTGAACCATTTTTATATTTCCTGGGATATTTAAGGTGTACCCAAGTTTAGGTTCTTGTAGTCAGTGCAGCCCTAAATTTGGAGGTGGCTCTTTCTTATTGATTTTCAGTTTTCCCAAGGTATATTCCCTAGACTGGAAGTGGCCTTGGCTCTGTAGCTCTGTTGTTTACTTGTTTTAGGGAACACAATGCACTCCTCCAGTGAGGCAGTTGGCAGTTTACATCCCGCCCATCAGCATAACAAGGCTCCCAGTTCTCCAGGGCCTGTCTTGCCTTTCTGGTTTTTACACATTTTGTGGATGTCCCTTTTGACCGGTGGGAAGTGATACTTCTTTGTAGTGCAGATTTGCATTGCCCGCTTGCTTGCTTGGCCAAAAAGGGCGTATGCGTTTTCTCCTGAATATATTCAGGAGAAAACGCATACGCCCTTTTTGGCCAAGTGCACCATTGTCCAAGTTGTGCCCCTCTTCCTGTGCTTTACAGGCGATTCCAAGGTACCTCTTGAAATCTGTTTCCTGCTATTTTGCCTCACTTTCAAGTCCGCCTCGTTGACTTCCCTCAACAGATTTTTGGACGATAGTTGTCCTTTATCACTCTGCCAGTTTGTGAATTGCTGTGC
This sequence comes from Mesoplodon densirostris, assembly GCF_025265405.1. Taxonomy (NCBI): domain Eukaryota; kingdom Metazoa; phylum Chordata; class Mammalia; order Artiodactyla; family Ziphiidae; genus Mesoplodon; species Mesoplodon densirostris. The sequence goes on along the minus strand of NW_026778199.1, from coordinate 4,389,931 downwards.
CCCTGAGCTCCATTTCTCAACTCGTTTTTTGTGAGCTGAACGCAAGTCCAAAATTTTGGATCATGTCCTATACTGGTTCCCGGTGGGTGGCTGAGACTTTGGTTAATTCTTCTTCCTGCCGGGAAATTAGAGTGACATGTGCCCGTCCAACTGCCTAACAGCTACTCTCTCATGGGTTCTCCCTCGTCCCTTCCATCCTCTGCCAAATTGGGAACCTGTGCAAACCAGGAGGTTAAAGGGCCTGTCTCTCCAAGTTGGGAGATTGATAGTAAGGCAGTTGGAAAGTCAAACTGGAGCACCAGGAGAGGGACTATTCGTTGAGTTTTAGAAACCTTTCGTATTCACAGTGTGTCCATTCTCTAGGTTTCCTGTACATGTTATAGCTGTAGTAATATTCCCTTGAACATGGAGAGTTGGGACCCATGGAATGGGGGCCATGCATTATTGCTTGAAAGGGTCTGCATTTGCTCACCCAATCTCACCAATCCTCTCAGTCCCAAGTGTCCAGCCTTATGCCACATCCAGCTGTCATTGTAGATAGGGTCTTTCCAGGTTTCCTCAGACACCCTGAAGGAATTGTAAAGAATTTCCCTGTTTTTTGGTTTTGCTTTTGAAATTCCTTTTTATAGTGGGTTTGAGCTGATTCTCGCTGCCATGTTTATGACACTCTAGAAACACTTGATTCCCTTATGGAGTCATATCAATACATAGGTTTTAAGATTCTTACTAGTCAGATATATTCCTCTGCGGGAAATATTGGGTTTTGAGTCTCTTTCACTGAGGAAGGTGTAGTTCTTGTCTATTCCAAAGTTGGTTTTTGGAACGGTCCCTGTGCTTATATCAAACTCTGGTTTTATGCATCACCCCACCTCTCCATCCCCTTTATGCAGGCATAAGAGTGTTTTCTAAATGTGAGACTCTGTTCTCTTTCCTAACTCAGTTCACGTGTAGCCATGTTTACAGGATCTTCATAAGTGATATCTTATGATAAGTTTCTTTTTCTGTGTGACTTATTTCACTTAGAATCATCGTACCTGAATCCACTCACTTTGCTGCTACTGGTCTTATGACATTGATTTCATGGCTGAGGAATATTCCATCGTACGTAAGTACCACAATGTTTTGAACCATTTTTATATTTCCTGGGATATTTAAGGTGTACCCAAGTTTAGGTTCTTGTAGTCAGTGCAGCCCTAAATTTGGAGGTGGCTCTTTCTTATTGATTTTCAGTTTTCCCAAGGTATATTCCCTAGACTGGAAGTGGCCTTGGCTCTGTAGCTCTGTTGTTTACTTGTTTTAGGGAACACAATGCACTCCTCCAGTGAGGCAGTTGGCAATTTACATCCCGCCCATCAGCATAACAAGGCTCCCAGTTCTCCAGGGCCTGTCTTGCCTTTCTGGTTTTTACACATTTTGTGGATGTCCCTTTTGACCGGTGGGAAGTGATACTTCTTTGTAGTGCAGATTTGCATTGCCCGCTTGCTTGCTTGGACAAAAAGGGCGTATGCGTTTTCTCCTGAATATATTCAGGAGAAAACGCATACGCCCTTTTTGGCCAAGTGCACCATTGTCCAAGTTGTGCCCCTCTTCCTGTGCTTTACAGGCGATTCCAAGGTACCTCTTGAAATCTGTTTCCTGCTATTTTGCCTCGCTTTCAAGTCCACCTCGTTGACTTCCCTCAACAGATTTTTGGACGATAGTTGTCCTTTATCACTCTGCCAGTTTGTGAATTGCTGTGCCCCTGAGCTCCATTTCTCAACTCGTTTTTTGTGAGCTGAACACAAGTCCAAAATTTTGGATCATGTCGTATACTGGTTCCCGGTGGGTGGCTGAGACTTTGGTTAATTCTTCTTCCTGCCGGGAAATTAGAGTGACATGTGCCCGTCCAAATGCCTAAAAGCTACTCTCTCATGGGTTCTCCCTCGTCCCTTCCATCCTCTGCCAAATTGGGAACTTGTGCAAACCAGGTGGTTAAAGGGGCTGTCTCTCCAAGTTGGGAGATTGATAGTAAGGCAGTTGGAAAGTCAAACTGGAGCACCAGGAGAGGGACTATTCGTTGAGTTTTAGAAACCTTTCGTATTCACAGTGTGTCCATTCTCTAGGTTTCCTGTACATGTTATAGCTGTAGTAATATTCCCTTGAACCTGGAGAGTTGGGACCCATGGAATGGGCGCCATGCATTATTGCTTGAAAGGGTCTGCATTTGCTCACCCAATCTCACCAATCCTCTCAGTCCCAAGTGTCCAGCCTTATGCCACATCCAGCTGTCATTGTAGATAGGGTCTTTCCAGGTTTCCTCAGACACCCTGAAGGAATTGTAAAGAATTTCCCTGTTTTTTCGTTTTGCTTTTGAAATTCCTTTTTATAGTGGGTTTGAGCTGATTCTCGCTGCCATGTTTATGCCACTCTAGACACACTTGATTCCCTTATGGAGACATATCAATACATAGGATTTAAGATTCTTACTAGTCAGATATATTCCTCTGCGGGAAATATGGGGTTTTGAGTCTCTTTCACTGAGGAAGGTGTAGGTCTTGTCTATTCCAAAGTTGGTTTTTGGAACGGTCCCTGTGCTTATATCAAACTCTGGTTTTATGCATCACCCCACCTCTCCTTCCCCTTTATGCAGGCATAAGAATGTTTTCTAAATGTGAGACTCTGTTCTCTTTCCTAACTCAGTTCACGTGTAGCCATGTTTACAGGATCTTCATAAGTGATATCTTATGATAAGTTTCGTTTTCTGTGTGACTTATTTCACTTAGAATCATCGTACCTGAATCCACTCACTTTGCTGCTACTGGTCTTATGACATTGATTTCATCGCTGATGGATATTCCATCATACGTAAGTACCACAATGTTTTGAACCATTTTTATATTTCCTGGGATATTAAGGTGTACCCAAGTTGAGGTTCTTGTAGTCAGTGCAGCCCTAAATTTGGAGGTGGCTCTTTCTTATTGATTTTCAGTTTTCCCAAGGTATATTCCCTAGACTGGAAGTGGCCTTGGCTCTGTAGCTCTGTTGTTTACTTGTTTTAGGGAACACAATGCACTCCTCCAGTGAGGCAGTTGGCAATTTACATCCCGCCCATCAGCGTAACAAGGCTCCCAGTTCTCCAGGGCCTGTCTTGCCTTTCTGGTTTTTACACATTTTGTGGATGTCCCTTTTGACCGGTGGGAAGTGATACTTCTTTGTAGTGCAGATTTGCATTGCCCGCTTGCTTGCTTGGCCAAAAAGGGCGTATGCGTTTTCTCCTGAATATATTCAGGAGAAAACGCATACGCCCTTTTTGGCCAAGTGCACCATTGTCCAAGTTGTGCCCCTCTTCCTGTGCTTTACAGGCGATTCCAAGGTACCTCTTGAAATCTGTTTCCTGCTATTTTGCCTCGCTTTCAAGTCCGCCTCGTTGACTTCCCTCAACAGATTTTTGGACGATAGTTGTCCTTTATCACTCTGCCAGTTTGTGAATTGCTGTGCCCCTGAGCTCCATTTCTCAACTCGTTTTTTGTGAGCTGAACGCAAGTCCAAAATTTTGGATCATGTCCTATACTGATTCCCGGTGGGTGGCTGAGACTTTGGTTAATTCTTCTTCCTGCCGGGAAATTAGAGTGACATGTGCCCGTCCAAATGCCTAACAGCTACTCTCTCATGGGTTCTCCCTCATCCCTTCCATCCTCTGCCAAATTGGGAACCTGTGCAAACCAGGAGGTTAAAGGGCCTGTCTCTCCAAGTTGGGAGATTGATAGTAAGGCAGTTGGAAAGTCAAACTGGAGCACCAGGAGAGGGACTATTCGTTGAGTTTTAGAAACCTTTCGTATTCACAGTGTGTCCATTCTCTAGGTTTCCTGTACATGTTATAGCTGTAGTAATATTCCCTTGAACCTGGAGAGTTGGGACCCATGGAATGGGGGCCATGCATTATTGCTTGAAAGGGTCTGCATTTGCTCACCCAATCTCACCAATCCTCTCAGTCCCAAGTGTCCAGCCTTATGCCACATCCAGCTGTCATTGTAGATAGGGTCTTTCCAGGTTTCCTCAGACACCCTGAAGGAATTGTAAAGAATTTCCCTGTTTTTTGGTTTTGCTTTTGAAATTCCTTTTTATAGTGGGTTTGAGCTGATTCTCGCTGCCATGTTTATGCCACTCTAGACACACTTGATTCCCTTATGGAGACATATCAATACATAGGTTTTAAGATTCTTACTAGTCAGATATATTCCTCTGTGGGAAATATGGGGTTTTGAGTCTCTTTCACTGAGGAAGGTGTCGGTCTTGTCAATTCCAAAGTTGGTTTTTGAAACGGTCCCTGTGCTTATATGAAACTCTGGTTTTATGCATCACCCCACCTCTCCTTCCCCTTTATGCAGGCATAAGAGTGTTTTCTAAATGTGAGACTCTGTTCTCTTTCCTAACTCAATTCACGTATAGCCATGTTTACAGGATCTTCATAAGTGATATCTTATGATAAGATTCTTTTTCTGTGTGACTTATTTCACTTAGAATCATCGTACCTGAATCCACTCACTTTGCTGCTACTGGTCTTATGACATTGATTTCATGGCTGAGGGATATTCCATCGTACGTAAGTACCACAATGTTTTGAACCATTTTTATATTTCCTGGGATATTTAAGGTGTACCCAAGTTGAGGTTCTTGTAGTCAGTGCAGCCCTAAATTTGGAGGTGGCTCTTTCTTATTGATTTTCAGTTTTCCCAAGGTATATTCCCTAGACTGGAAGTGGCCTTGGCTCTGTAGCTCTGTTGTTTACTTGTTTTAGGGAACACAATGCACTCCTCCAGTGAGGCAGTTGGCAATTTACATCCCGCCCATCAGCATAACAAGGCTCCCAGTTCTCCAGGGCCTGTCTTGCCTTTCTGGTTTTTACACATTTTGTGGATGTCCCTTTTGACCGGTGGGAAGTGATACTTCTTTGTAGTGCAGATTTGCATTGCCCGCTTGCTTGCTTGGACAAAAAGGGCATATGCGTTTTCTCCTGAATATATTCAGGAGAAAACGCATACGCCCTTTTTGGCCAAGTGCACCATTGTCCAAGTTGTGCCCCTCTTCCTGTGCTTTACAGGCGATTCCAAGGTACCTCTTGAAATCTGTTTCCTGCTATTTTGCCTCGCTTTCAAGTCCACCTCGTTGACTTCCCTCAACAGATTTTTGGACGATAGTTGTCCTTTATCACTCTGCCAGTTTGTGAATTGCTGTGCCCCTGAGCTCCATTTCTCAACTCGTTTTTTGTGAGCTGAACACAAGTCCAAAATTTTGGATCATGTCGTATACTGGTTCCCGGTGGGTGGCTGAGACTTTGGTTAATTCTTCTTCCTGCCGGGAAATTAGAGTGACATGTGCCCGTCCAAATGCCTAACAGCTACTCTCTCATGGGTTCTCCCTCGTCCCTTCCATCCTCTGCCAAATTGGGAACTTGTGCAAACCAGGTGGTTAAAGGGCCTGTCTCTCCAAGTTGGGAGATTGATAGTAAGGCAGTTGGAAAGTCAAACTGGAGCACCAGGAGAGGGACTATTCGTTGAGTTTTAGAAACCTTTCGTATTCACAGTGTGTCCATTCTCTAGGTTTCCTGTACATGTTATAGCTGTAGTAATATTCCCTTGAACCTGGAGAGTTGGGACCCATGGAATGGGCGCCATGCATTATTGCTTGAAAGGGTCTGCATTTGCTCACCCAATCTCACCAATCCTCTCAGTCCCAAGTGTCCAGCCTTATGCCACATCCAGCTGTCATTGTAGATAGGGTCTTTCCAGGTTTCCTCAGACACCCTGAAGGAATTGTAAAGATTTTCCCTGTTTTTTGGTTTTGCTTTTGAAATTCCTTTTTATAGTGGGTTTGAGCTGATTCTCGCTGCCATGTTTATGCCACTCTAGACACACTTGATTCCCTTATGGAGACATATCAATACATAGGATTTAAGATTCTTACTAGTCAGATATATTCCTCTGCGGGAAATATGGGGTTTTGAGTCTCTTTCACTGAGGAAGGTGTAGGTCTTGTCTATTCCAAAGTTGGTTTTTGGAACGGTCCCTGTGCTTATATCAAACTCTGGTTTTATGCATCACCCCACCTCTCCTTCCCCTTTATGCAGGCATAAGAATGTTTTCTAAATGTGAGACTCTGTTCTCTTTCCTAACTCAGTTCACGTGTAGCCATGTTTACAGGATCTTCATAAGTGATATCTTATGATAAGTTTCGTTTTCTGTGTGACTTATTTCACTTAGAATCATCGTACCTGAATCCACTCACTTTGCTGCTACTGGTCTTATGACATTGATTTCATCGCTGATGGATATTCCATCATACGTAAGTACCACAATGTTTTGAACCATTTTTATATTTCCTGGGATATTAAGGTGTACCCAAGTTGAGGTTCTTGTAGTCAGTGCAGCCCTAAATTTGGAGGTGGCTCTTTCTTATTGATTTTCAGTTTTCCCAAGGTATATTCCCTAGACTGGAAGTGGCCTTGGCTCTGTAGCTCTGTTGTTTACTTGTTTTAGGGAACACAATGCACTCCTCCAGTGAGGCAGTTGGCAATTTACATCCCGCCCATCAGCATAACAAGGCTCCCAGTTCTCCAGGGCCTGTCTTGCCTTTCTGGTTTTTACACATTTTGTGGATGTCCCTTTTGACCGGTGGGAAGTGATACTTCTTTGTAGTGCAGATTTGCATTGCCCGCTTGCTTGCTTGGCCAAAAAAGACGTATGCGTTTTCTCCTGAATATATTCAGGAGAAAACGCATACGCCCTTTTTGGCCAAGTTCACCATTGTCCAAGTTGTGCCCCTCTTCCTGTGCTTTACAGGCGATTCCAAGTTACCTCTTGAAATCTGTTTCCTGCTATTTTGCCTCGCTTTCAAGTCCGCCTCGTTGACTTCCCTCAACAGATTTTTGGACGATAGTTGTCCTTTATCACTCTGCCAGTTTGTGAATTGCTGTGCCCCTGAGCTCCATTTCTCAACTCGTTTTTTGTGAGCTGAACGCAAGTCCAAAATTTTGGATCATGTCCTATACTGGTTCCCGGTGGGTGGATGAGACTTTGGTTAATTCTTCTTCCTGCCGGGAAATTAGAGTGACATGTGCCCGTCCAAATGCCTAACAGCTACTCTCTCATGGGTTCTCCCTCGTCCCTTCCATCCTCTGCCAAATTGGGAACCTGTGCAAACCAGGAGGTTAAAGGGCCTGTCTCTCCACGTTGGGAGATTGATAGTAAGGCAGTTGGAAAGCAAACTGGAGCACCAGGAGAGGGACTATTCGTTGAGTTTTAGAAACCTTTCGTATTCACAGTGTGTCCATTCTCTAGGTTTCCTGTACATGTTATAGCTGTAGTAATATTCCCTTGAACCTGGAGAGTTGGGACCCATGGAATGGGGGCCATGCATTATTGCTTGAAAGGGTCTGCATTTGCTCACCCAATCTCACCAATCCTCTCAGTCCCAAGTGTCCAGCCTTATGCCACATCCAGCTGTCATTGTAGATAGGGTCTTTCCAGGTTTCCTCAGACACCCTGAAGGAATTGTAAAGAATTTCCCTGTTTTTTGGTTTTGCTTTTGAAATTCCTTTTTATAGTGGGTTTGAGCTGATTCTCGCTGCCATGTTTATGCCACTCTAGACACACTTGATTCCCTTATGGAGACATATCAATACATAGGTTTTAAGATTCTTACTAGTCAGATATATTCCTCTGTGGGAAATATGGGGTTTTGAGTCTCTTTCACTGAGGAAGGTGTCGGTCTTGTCAATTCCAAAGTTGGTTTTTGAAACGGTCCCTGTGCTTATATGAAACTCTGGTTTTATGCATCACCCCACCTCTCCTTCCCCTTTATGCAGGCATAAGAGTGTTTTCTAAATGTGAGACTCTGTTCTCTTTCCTAACTCAATTCACGTGTAGCCATGTTTACAGGATCTTCATAAGTGATATCTTATGATAAGTTTCTTTTTCTGTGTGACTTATTTCACTTAGAATCATCGTACCTGAATCCACTCACTTTGCTGCTACTGGTCTTATGACATTGATTTCATGGCTGAGGGATATTCCATCGTACGTAAGTACCACAATGTTTTGAACCATTTTTATATTTCCTGGGATATTTAAGGTGTACCCAAGTTGAGGTTCTTGTAGTCAGTGCAGCCCTAAATTTGCAGGTGGCTCTTTCTTATTGATTTTCAGTTTTCCCAAGGTATATTCCCTAGACTGGAAGTGGCCTTGGCTCTGTAGCTCTGTTGTTTACTTGTTTTAGGGAACACAATGGACTCCTCCAGTGAGGCAGTTGGCAATTTACATCCCGACAATCAGCATAACAAGGCTCCCAGTTCTCCTGGGCCTGTCTTGCCTTTCTGATTTTTACACATTTTGTGGATGTCCCTTTTGACCGGTGGGAAGTGATACTTCTTTGTAGTGCAGATTTGCATTGCCCGCTTGCTTGCTTGGCCAAAAAGGGCGTATGCGTTTTCTCCTGAATATATTCAGGAGAAAATGCATACGCCCTTTTTGGCCAAGTGCACCATTGTCCAAGTTGTGCCCCTCTTCCTGTGCTTTACAGGCGATTCCAAGGTACCTCTTGAAATCTGTTTCCTGCTATTTTGCCTCGCTTTCAAGTCCACCTCGTTGACTTCCCTCAACAGATTTTTGGACGATAGTTGTCCTTTATCACTCTGCCAGTTTGTGAATTGCTGTGCCCCTGAGCTCCATTTCTCAACTCGTTTTTTGTGAGCTGAACACAAGTCCAAAATTTTGGATCATGTCCTATACTGGTTCCCGGTGGGTGGCTGAGACTTTGGTTAATTCTTCTTCCTGCCGGGAAATTAGAGTGACATGTGCCCGTCCAAATGCCTAACAGCTACTCTCTCATGGGTTCTCCCTCGTCCCTTCCATCCTCTGCCAAATTGGGAACTTGTGCAAACCAGGTGGTTAAAGGGCCTGTCTCTCCAAGTTGGGAGATTGATAGTAAGGCAGTTGGAAAGTCAAACTGGAGCACCAGGAGAGGGACTATTCGTTGAGTTTTAGAAACCTTTCGTATTCACAGTGTGTCCATTCTCTAGGTTTCCTGTACATGTTATAGCTGTAGTAATATTCCCTTGAACCTGGAGAGTTGGGACCCATGGAATGGGCGCCATGCATTATTGCTTGAAAGGGTCTGCATTTGCTCACCCAATCTCACCAATCCTCTCAGTCCCAAGTGTCCAGCCTTATGCCACATCCAGCTGTCATTGTAGATAGGGTCTTTCCAGGTTTCCTCAGACACCCTGAAGGAATTGTAAAGATTTTCCCTGTTTTTTGGTTTTGCTTTTGAAATTCCTTTTTATAGTGGGTTTGAGCTGATTCTCGCTGCCATGTTTATGCCACTCTAGACACACTTGATTCCCTTATGGAGACATATCAATACATAGGATTTAAGATTCTTACTAGTCAGATATATTCCTCTGCGGGAAATATGGGGTTTTGAGTCTCTTTCACTGAGGAAGGTGTAGGTCTTGTCTATTCCAAAGTTGGTTTTTGGAACGGTCCCTGTGCTTATATCAAACTCTGGTTTTATGCATCACCCCACCTCTCCTTCCCCTTTATGCTGGCATAAGAATGTTTTCTAAATGTGAGACTCTGTTCTCTTTCCTAACTCAGTTCACGTGTAGCCATGTTTACAGGATCTTCATAAGTGATATCTTATGATAAGTTTCTTTTTCTGTGTGACTTATTTCACTTAGAATCATCGTACCTGAATCCACTCACTTTGCTGCTACTGGTCTTATGACATTGATTTCATCGCTGATGGATATTCCATCATACGTAAGTACCACAATGTTTTGAACCATTTTTATATTTCCTGGGATATTAAGGTGTACCCAAGTTGAGGTTCTTGTAGTCAGTGCAGCCCTAAATTTGGAGGTGGCTCTTTCTTATTGATTTTCAGTTTTCCCAAGGTATATTCCCTAGACTGGAAGTGGCCTTGGCTCTGTAGCTCTGTTGTTTACTTGTTTTAGGGAACACAATGCACTCCTCCAGTGAGGCAGTTGGCAATTTACATCCCGCCCATCAGCATAACAAGGCTCCCAGTTCTCCAGGGCCTGTCTTGCCTTTCTGGTTTTTACACATTTTGTGGATGTCCCTTTTGACCGGTGGGAAGTGATACTTCTTTGTAGTGCAGATTTGCATTGCCCGCTTGCTTGCTTGGCCAAAAAGGGCGTATGCGTTTTCTCCTGAATATATTCAGGAGAAAACGCATACGCCCTTTTTGGCCAAGTGCACCATTGTCCAAGTTGTGCCCCTCTTCCTGTGCTTTACAGGCGATTCCAAGGTACCTCTTGAAATCTGTTTCCTGCTATTTTGCCTCGCTTTCAAGTCCGCCTCGTTGACTTCCCTCAACAGATTTTTGGACGATAGTTGTCCTTTATCACTCTGCCAGTTTGTGAATTGCTGTGCCCCTGAGCTCCATTTCTCAACTCGTTTTTTGTGAGCTGAACGCAAGTCGAAAATTTTGGATCATGTCCTATACTGTTTCCCGGTGGGTGGCTGAGACTTTGGTTAATTCTTCTTCCTGCCGGGAAATTAGAGTGACATGTGCCCGTCCAAATGCCTAACAGCTACTCTCTCATGGGTTCTCCCTCGTCCCTTCCATCCTCTGCCAAATTGGGAACCTGTGCAAACCAGGAGGTTAAAGGGCCTGTCTCTCCAAGTTGGGAGATTGATAGTAAGGCAGTTGGAAAGTCAAACTGGAGCACCAGGAGAGGGACTATTCGTTGAGTTTTAGAAACCTTTCGTATTCACAGTGTGTCCATTCTCTAGGTTTCCTGTACATGTTATAGCTGTAGTAATATTCCCTTGAACCTGGAGAGTTGGGACCCATGGAATGGGGGCCATGCATTATTGCTTGAAAGGGTCTGCATTTGCTCACCCAATCTCACCAATCCTCTCAGTCCCAAGTGTCCAGCCTTATGCCACATCCAGCTGTCATTGTAGATAGGGTCTTTCCAGGTTTCCTCAGACACCCTGAAGGAATTGTAAAGAATTTCCCTGTTTTTTGGTTTTGCTTTTGAAATTCCTTTTTATAGTGGGTTTGAGCTGATTCTCGCTGCCATGTTTATGCCACTCTAGACACACTTGATTCCCTTATGGAGACATATCAATACATAGGTTTTTAGTTTCTTACTAGTCAGATATATTCCTCTGTGGGAAATATGGGGTTTTGAGTCTCTTTCACTGAGGAAGGTGTCGGTCTTGTCAGTTCCAAAGTTGGTTTTTGAAACGGTCCCTGTGCTTATATCAAACTCTGGTTTTATGCATCACCCCACCTCTCCTTCCCCTTTATGCAGGCATAAGAGTGTTTTCTAAATGTGAGATTCTGTTCTCTTTCCTAACTCAGTTCACGTGTAGCCATGTTTACAGGATCTTCATAAGTGATATCTTATGATAAGTTTCTTTTTCTGTGTGACTTATTTCACTTAGAATCATCGTACCTGAATCCACTCACTTTGCTGCTACTGGTCTTATGACATTGATTTCATGGCTGAGGGATATTCCATCGTACGTAAGTACCACAATGTTTTGAACCATTTTTATATTTCCTGGGATATTTAAGGTGTACCCAAGTTGAGGTTCTTGTAGTCAGTGCAGCCCTAAATTTGGAGGTGGCTCTTTCTTATTGATTTTCAGTTTTCCCAAGGTATATTCCCTAGACTGGAAGTGGCCTTGGCTCTGTAGCTCTGTTGTTTACTTGTTTTAGGGAACACAATGCACTCCTCCAGTGAGGCAGTTGGCAATTTACATCCCGCCCATCAGCGTAACAAGGCTCCCAGTTCTCCAGGGCCTGTCTTGCCTTTCTGGTTTTTACACATTTTGTGGATGTCCCTTTTGACCGGTGGGAAGTGATACTTCTTTGTAGTGCAGATTTGCATTGCCCGCTTGCTTGCTTGGCCAAAAAGGGCGTATGCGTTTTCTCCTGAATATATTCAGGAGAAAAGGCATACGCCCTTTTTGGCCAAGTGCACCATTGTCCAAGTTGTGCCCCTCTTCCTGTGCTTTACAGGCGATTCCAAGGTACCTCTTGAAATCTGTTTCCTGCTATTTTGCCTCGCTTTCAAGTCCGCCTCGTTGACTTCCCTCAACAGATTTTTGGACGATAGTTGTCCTTTATCACTCTGCCAGTTTGTGAATTGCTGTGCCCCTGAGCTCCATTTCTCAACTCGTTTTTTGTGAGCTGAACGCAAGTCGAAAATTTTGGATCATGTCCTATACTGTTTCCCGGTGGGTGGCTGAGACTTTGGTTAATTCTTCTTCCTGCCGGGAAATTAGAGTGACATGTGCCCGTCCAAATGCCTAACAGCTACTCTCTCATGGGTTCTCCCTCGTCCCTTCCATCCTCTGCCAAATTGGGAACTTGTGCAAACCAGGTGGTTAAAGGGCCTGTCTCTCCAAGTTGGGAGATTGATAGTAAGGCAGTTGGAAAGTCAAACTGGAGCACCAGGAGAGGGACTATTCGTTGAGTTTTAGAAACCTTTCGTATTCACAGTGTGTCCATTCTCTAGGTTTCCTGTACATGTTATAGCTGTAGTAATATTCCCTTGAACCTGGAGAGTTGGGACCCATGGAATGGGCGCCATGCATTATTGCTTGAAAGGGTCTGCATTTGCTCACCCAATCTCACCAATCCTCTCAGTCCCAAGTGTCCAGCCTTATGCCACATCCAGCTGTCATTGTAGATAGGGTCTTTCCAGGTTTCCTCAGACACCCTGAAGGAATTGTAAAGATTTTCCCTGTTTTTTGGTTTTGCTTTTGAAATTCCTTTTTATAGTGGGTTTGAGCTGATTCTCGCTGCCATGTTTATGCCACTCTAGACACACTTGATTCCCTTATGGAGACATATCAATACATAGGATTTAAGATTCTTACTAGTCAGATATATTCCTCTGCGGGAAATATGGGGTTTTGAGTCTCTTTCACTGAGGAAGGTGTAGGTCTTGTCTATTCCAAAGTTGGTTTTTGGAACGGTCCCTGTGCTTATATCAAACTCTGGTTTTATGCATCACCCCACCTCTCCTTCCCCTTTATGCTGGCATAAGAATGTTTTCTAAATGTGAGACTCTGTTCTCTTTCCTAACTCAGTTCACGTGTAGCCATGTTTACAGGATCTTCATAAGTGATATCTTATGATAAGTTTCTTTTTCTGTGTGACTTATTTCACTTAGAATCATCGTACCTGAATCCACTCACTTTGCTGCTACTGGTCTTATGACATTGATTTCATCGCTGATGGATATTCCATCATACGTAAGTACCACAATGTTTTGAACCATTTTTATATTTCCTGGGATATTAAGGTGTACCCAAGTTGAGGTTCTTGTAGTCAGTGCAGCCCTAAATTTGGAGGTGGCTCTTTCTTATTGATTTTCAGTTTTCCCAAGGTATATTCCCTAGACTGGAAGTGGCCTTGGCTCTGTAGCTCTGTTGTTTACTTGTTTTAGGGAACACAATGCACTCCTCCAGTGAGGCAGTTGGCAATTTACATCCCGCCCATCAGCATAACAAGGCTCCCAGTTCTCCAGGGCCTGTCTTGCCTTTCTGGTTTTTACACATTTTGTGGATGTCCCTTTTGACCGGTGGGAAGTGATACTTCTTTGTAGTGCAGATTTGCATTGCCCGCTTGCTTGCTTGGCCAAAAAGGGCGTATGCGTTTTCTCCTGAATATATTCAGGAGAAAACGCATACGCCCTTTTTGGCCAAGTGCACCATTGTCCAAGTTGTGCCCCTCTTCCTGTGCTTTACAGGCGATTCCAAGGTACCTCTTGAAATCTGTTTCCTGCTATTTTGCCTCGCTTTCAAGTCCGCCTCGTTGACTTCCCTCAACAGATTTTTGGACGATAGTTGTCCTTTATCACTCTGCCAGTTTGTGAATTGCTGTGCCCCTGAGCTCCATTTCTCAACTCGTTTTTTGTGAGCTGAACGCAAGTCGAAAATTTTGGATCATGTCCTATACTGTTTCCCGGTGGGTGGCTGAGACTTTGGTTAATTCTTCTTCCTGCCGGGAAATTAGAGTGACATGTGCCCGTCCAAATGCCTAACAGCTACTCTCTCATGGGTTCTCCCTCGTCCCTTCCATCCTCTGCCAAATTGGGAACCTGTGCAAACCAGGAGGTTAAAGGGCCTGTCTCTCCAAGTTGGGAGATTGATAGTAAGGCAGTTGGAAAGTCAAACTGGAGCACCAGGAGAGGGACTATTCGTTGAGTTTTAGAAACCTTTCGTATTCACAGTGTGTCCATTCTCTAGGTTTCCTGTACATGTTATAGCTGTAGTAATATTCCCTTGAACCTGGAGAGTTGGGACCCATGGAATGGGGGCCATGCATTATTGCTTGAAAGGGTCTGCATTTGCTCACCCAATCTCACCAATCCTCTCAGTCCCAAGTGTCCAGCCTTATGCCACATCCAGCTGTCATTGTAGATAGGGTCTTTCCAGGTTTCCTCAGACACCCTGAAGGAATTGTAAAGAATTTCCCTGTTTTTTGGTTTTGCTTTTGAAATTCCTTTTTATAGTGGGTTTGAGCTGATTCTCGCTGCCATGTTTATGCCACTCTAGACACACTTGATTCCCTTATGGAGACATATCAATACATAGGTTTTTAGTTTCTTACTAGTCAGATATATTCCTCTGTGGGAAATATGGGGTTTTGAGTCTCTTTCACTGAGGAAGGTGTCGGTCTTGTCAGTTCCAAAGTTGGTTTTTGAAACGGTCCCTGTGCTTATATCAAACTCTGGTTTTATGCATCACCCCACCTCTCCTTCCCCTTTATGCAGGCATAAGAGTGTTTTCTAAATGTGAGATTCTGTTCTCTTTCCTAACTCAGTTCACGTGTAGCCATGTTTACAGGATCTTCATAAGTGATATCTTATGATAAGTTTCTTTTTCTGTGTGACTTATTTCACTTAGAATCATCGTACCTGAATCCACTCACTTTGCTGCTACTGGTCTTATGACATTGATTTCATGGCTGAGGGATATTCCATCGTACGTAAGTACCACAATGTTTTGAACCATTTTTATATTTCCTGGGATATTTAAGGTGTACCCAAGTTGAGGTTCTTGTAGTCAGTGCAGCCCTAAATTTGGAGGTGGCTCTTTCTTATTGATTTTCAGTTTTCCCAAGGTATATTCCCTAGACTGGAAGTGGCCTTGGCTCTGTAGCTCTGTTGTTTACTTGTTTTAGGGAACACAATGCACTCCTCCAGTGAGGCAGTTGGCAATTTACATCCCGCCCATCAGCGTAACAAGGCTCCCAGTTCTCCAGGGCCTGTCTTGCCTTTCTGGTTTTTACACATTTTGTGGATGTCCCTTTTGACCGGTGGGAAGTGATACTTCTTTGTAGTGCAGATTTGCATTGCCCGCTTGCTTGCTTGGCCAAAAAGGGCGTATGCGTTTTCTCCTGAATATATTCAGGAGAAAAGGCATACGCCCTTTTTGGCCAAGTGCACCATTGTCCAAGTTGTGCCCCTCTTCCTGTGCTTTACAGGCGATTCCAAGGTACCTCTTGAAATCTGTTTCCTGCTATTTTGCCTCGCTTTCAAGTCCGCCTCGTTGACTTCCCTCAACAGATTTTTGGACGATAGTTGTCCTTTATCACTCTGCCAGTTTGTGAATTGCTGTGCCCCTGAGCTCCATTTCTCAACTCGTTTTTTGTGAGCTGAACGCAAGTCGAAAATTTTGGATCATGTCCTATACTGTTTCCCGGTGGGTGGCTGAGACTTTGGTTAATTCTTCTTCCTGCCGGGAAATTAGAGTGACATGTGCCCGTCCAAATGCCTAACAGCTACTCTCTCATGGGTTCTCCCTCGTCCCTTCCATCCTCTGCCAAATTGGGAACCTGTGCAAACCAGGAGGTTAAAGGGCCTGTCTCTCCAAGTTGGGAGATTGATAGTAAGGCAGTTGGAAAGTCAAACTGGAGCACCAGGAGAGGGACTATTCGTTGAGTTTTAGAAACCTTTCGTATTCACAGTGTGTCCATTCTCTAGGTTTCCTGTACATGTTATAGCTGTAGTAATATACCCTTGAACCTGGAGAGTTGGGACCCATGGAATGGGGGCCATGCATTATTGCTTGAAAGGGTCTGCATTTGCTCACCCAATCTCACCAATCCTCTCAGTCCCAAGTGTCCAGCCTTATGCCACATCCAGCTGTCATTGTAGATAGGGTCTTTCCAGGTTTCCTCAGACACCCTGAAGGAATTGTAAAGAATTTCCCTGTTTTTTGGTTTTGCTTTTGAAATTCCTTTTTATAGTGGGTTTGAGCTGATTCTCGCTGCCATGTTTATGCCACTCTAGACACACTTGATTCCCTTATGGAGACATATCAATACATAGGTTTTAAGATTCTTACTAGTCAGATATATTCCTCTGTGGGAAATATGGGGTTTTGAGTCTCTTTCACTGAGGAAGGTGTCGGTCTTGTCAATTCCAAAGTTGGTTTTTGAAACGGTCCCTGTGCTTATATGAAACTCTGGTTTTATGCATCACCCCACCTCTCCTTCCCCTTTATGCAGGCATAAGAGTGTTTTCTAAATGTGAGACTCTGTTCTCTTTCCTAACTCAATTCACGTGTAGCCATGTTTACAGGATCTTCATAAGTGATATCTTATGATAAGTTTCTTTTTCTGTGTGACTTATTTCACTTAGAATCATCGTACCTGAATCCACTCACTTTGCTGCTACTGGTCTTATGACATTGATTTCATGGCTGAGGAATATTCCATCGTACGTAAGTACCACAATGTTTTGAACCATTTTTATATTTCCTGGGATATTTAAGGTGTACCCAAGTTGAGGTTCTTGTAGTCAGTGCAGCCCTAAATTTGCAGGTGGCTCTTTCTTATTGATTTTCAGTTTTCCCAAGGTATATTCCCTAGACTGGAAGTGGCCTTGGCTCTGTAGCTCTGTTGTTTACTTGTTTTAGGGAACACAATGGACTCCTCCAGTGAGGCAGTTGGCAATTTACATCCCGACAATCAGCATAACAAGGCTCCCAGTTCTCCTGGGCCTGTCTTGCCTTTCTGGTTTTTACACATTTTGTGGATGTCCCTTTTGACCGGTGGGAAGTGATACTTCTTTGTAGTGCAGATTTGCATTGCCCGCTTGCTTGCTTGGCCAAAAAGGGCGTATGCGTTTTCTCCTGAATATATTCAGGAGAAAATGCATACGCCCTTTTTGGCCAAGTGCACCATTGTCCAAGTTGTGCCCCTCTTCCTGTGCTTTACAGGCGATTCCAAGGTACCTCTTGAAATCTGTTTCCTGCTATTTTGCCTCGCTTTCAAGTCCGCCTCGTTGACTTCCCTCAACAGATTTTTGGACGATAGTTGTCCTTTATCACTCTGCCAGTTTGTGAATTGCTGTGCCCCTGAGCTCCATTTCTCAACTCGTTTTTTGTGAGCTGAACGCAAGTCCAAAATTTTGGATCATGTCCTATACTGGTTCCCGGTGGGTGGATGAGACTTTGGTTAATTCTTCTTCCTGCCGGGAAATTAGAGTGACATGTGCCCGTCCAAATGCCTAACAGCTACTCTCTCATGGGTTCTCCCTCGTCCCTTCCATCCTCTGCCAAATTGGGAACCTGTGCAAACCAGGAGGTTAAAGGGCCTGTCTCTCCAAGTTGGGAGATTGATAGTAAGGCAGTTGGAAAGTCAAACTGGAGCACCAGGAGAGGGACTATTCGTTGAGTTTTAGAAACTTTTCGTATTCACAGTGTGTCCATTCTCTAGGTTTCCTGTACATGTTATAGCTGTAGTAATATTCCCTTGAACCTGGAGAGTTGGGACCCATGGAATGGGGGCCATGCATTATTGCTTGAAAGGGTCTGCATTTGCTCACCCAATCTCACCAATCCTCTCAGTCCCAAGTGTCCAGCCTTATGCCACATCCAGCTGTCATTGTAGACAGGGTCTTTCCAGGTTTCCTCAGGCACCATGAAGGAATTGTAAAGAATTTCCCTGTTTTTTGGTTTTGCTTTTGAAATTCCTTTTTATAGTGGGTTTGAGCTGATTCTCGCTGCCATGTTTATGCCACTTTAGACACACTTGATTCCCTTATGGAGACATATCAATACATAGGTTTTAAGATTCTTACTAGTCAGATATATTCCTCTGTGGGAAATATGGGGTTTTGAGTCTCTTTCACTGAGGAAGGTGTCGGTCTTGTCAATTCCAAATTTCGTTTTTGAAACGGTCCCTGTGCTTATATCAAACTCTGGTTTTATGCATCACCCCACCTCTCCTTCCCCTTTATGCAGGCATAAGAGTGTTTTCTAAATGTGAGACTCTGTTCTCTTTCCTAACTCAATTCACGTGTAGCCATGTTTACAGGATCTTCATAAGTGATATCTTATGATAAGTTTCTTTTTCTGTGTGACTTATTTCACTTAGAATCATCGTACCTGAATCCACTCACTTTGCTGCTACTGGTCTTATGACATTGATTTCATGGCTGAGGGATATTCCATCGTACGTAAGTACCACAATGTTTTGAACCATTTTTATATTTCCTGGGATATTTAAGGTGTACCCAAGTTGAGGTTCTTGTAGTCAGTGCAGCCCTAAATTTGGAGGTGGCTCTTTCTTATTGATTTTCAGTTTTCCCAAGGTATATTCCCTAGACTGGAAGTGGCCTTGGCTCTGTAGCTCTGTTGTTTACTTGTTTTAGGGAACACAATGAACTCCTCCAGTGAGGCAGTTGGCAGTTTACATCCCGCCCATCAGCATAACAAGGCTCCCAGTTCTCCAGGGCCTGTCTTGCCTTTCTGGTTTTTACACATTTTGTGGATGTCCCTTTTGACCGGTGGGAAGTGATACTTCTTTGTAGTGCAGATTTGCATTGCCCGCTTGCTTGCTTGGCCAAAAAGGGCGTATGCATTTTCTCCTGAATATATTCAGGAGAAAACGCATACGCCCTTTTTGGCCAAGTGCACCATTGTCCAAGTTGTGCCCCTCTTCCTGTGCTTTACAGGCGATTCCAAGGTACCTCTTGAAATCTGTTTCCTGCTATTTTGCCTGGCGTTCAAGTCCGCCTCGTTGACTTCCCTCAACAGATTTTTGGACGATAGTTGTCCTTTATCACTCTGCCAGTTTGTGAATTGCTGTGCCCCTGAGCTCCATTTCTCAACTCGTTTTTTGTGAGCTGAACGCAAGTCCAAAATTTTGGATCATGTCCTATACTGGTTCCCGGTGGGTGGATGAGACTTTGGTTAATTCTTCTTCCTGCCGGGAAATTAGAGTGACATGTGCCCGTCCAAATGCCTAACAGCTACTCTCTCATGGGTTCTCCCTCGTCCCTTCCATCCTCTGCCAAATTGGGAACCTGTGCAAACCAGGAGGTTAAAGGGCCTGTCTCTCCAAGTTGGGAGATTGATAGTAAGGCAGTTGGAAAGTCAAACTGGAGCACCAGGAGAGGGACTATTCGTTGAGTTTTAGAAACTTTTCGTATTCACAGTGTGTCCATTCTCTAGGTTTCCTGTACATGTTATAGCTGTAGTAATATTCCCTTGAACCTGGAGAGTTGGGACCCATGGAATGGGGGCCATGCATTATTGCTTGAAAGGGTCTGCATTTGCTCACCCAATCTCACCAATCCTCTCAGTCCCAAGTGTCCAGCCTTATGCCACATCCAGCTGTCATTGTAGACAGGGTCTTTCCAGGTTTCCTCAGGCACCATGAAGGAATTGTAAAGAATTTCCCTGTTTTTTGGTTTTGCTTTTGAAATTCCTTTTTATAGTGGGTTTGAGCTGATTCTCGCTGCCATGTTTATGCCACTTTAGACACACTTGATTCCCTTATGGAGACATATCAATACATAGGTTTTAAGATTCTTACTAGTCAGATATATTCCTCTGTGGGAAATATGGGGTTTTGAGTCTCTTTCACTGAGGAAGGTGTCGGTCTTGTCAATTCCAAATTTCGTTTTTGAAACGGTCCCTGTGCTTATATCAAACTCTGGTTTTATGCATCACCCCACCTCTCCTTCCCCTTTATGCAGGCATAAGAGTGTTTTCTAAATGTGAGACTCTGTTCTCTTTCCTAACTCAATTCACGTGTAGCCATGTTTACAGGATCTTCATAAGTGATATCTTATGATAAGTTTCTTTTTCTGTGTGACTTATTTCACTTAGAATCATCGTACCTGAATCCACTCACTTTGCTGCTACTGGTCTTATGACATTGATTTCATGGCTGAGGGATATTCCATCGTACGTAAGTACCACAATGTTTTGAACCATTTTTATATTTCCTGGGATATTTAAGGTGTACCCAAGTTGAGGTTCTTGTAGTCAGTGCAGCCCTAAATTTGGAGGTGGCTCTTTCTTATTGATTTTCAGTTTTCCCAAGGTATATTCCCTAGACTGGAAGTGGCCTTGGCTCTGTAGCTCTGTTGTTTACTTGTTTTAGGGAACACAATGAACTCCTCCAGTGAGGCAGTTGGCAGTTTACATCCCGCCCATCAGCATAACAAGGCTCCCAGTTCTCCAGGGCCTGTCTTGCCTTTCTGGTTTTTACACATTTTGTGGATGTCCCTTTTGACCGGTGGGAAGTGATACTTCTTTGTAGTGCAGATTTGCATTGCCCGCTTGCTTGCTTGGCCAAAAAGGGCGTATGCGTTTTCTCCTGAATATATTCAGGAGAAAACGCATACGCCCTTTTTGGCCAAGTGCACCATTGTCCAAGTTGTGCCCCTCTTCCTGTGCTTTACAGGCGATTCCAACGTACCTCTTGAAATCTGTTTCCTGCTATTTTGCCTCGCTTTCAAGTCCGCCTCGTTGACTTCCCTCAACAGATTTTTGGACGATAGTTGTCCTTTATCACTCTGCCAGTTTGTGAATTGCTGTGCCCCTGAGCTCCATTTCTCAACTCGTTTTTTGTGAGCTGAACGCAAGTCCAAAATTTTGGATCATGTCCTATACTGGTTCCCGGTGGGTGGATGAGACTTTGGTTAATTCTTCTTCCTGCCGGGAAATTAGAGTGACATGTGCCCGTCCAAATGCCTAACAGCTACTCTCTCATGGGTTCTCCCTCGTCCCTTCCATCCTCTGCCAAATTGGGAACCTGTGCAAACCAGGAGGTTAAAGGGCCTGTCTCTCCAAGTTGGGAGATTGATAGTAAGGCAGTTGGAAAGTCAAACTGGAGCACCAGGAGAGGGACTATTCGTTGAGTTTTAGAAACTTTTCGTATTCACAGTGTGTCCATTCTCTAGGTTTCCTGTACATGTTATAGCTGTAGTAATATTCCCTTGAACCTGGAGAGTTGGGACCCATGGAATGGGGGCCATGCATTATTGCTTGAAAGGGTCTGCATTTGCTCACCCAATCTCACCAATCCTCTCAGTCCTAAGTGTCCAGCCTTATGCCACATCCAGCTGTCATTGTAGACAGGGTCTTTCCAGGTTTCCTCAGACACCATGAAGGAATTGTAAAGAATTTCCCTGTTTTTTGGTTTTGCTTTTGAAATTCCTTTTTATAGTGGGTTTGAGCTGATTCTCGCTGCCATGTTTATGCCACTTTAGACACACTTGATTCCCTTATGGAGACATATCAATACATAGGTTTTAAGATTCTTACTAGTCAGATATATTCCTCTGTGGGAAATATGGGGTTTTGAGTCTCTTTCACTGAGGAAGGTGTCGGTCTTGTCAATTCCAAATTTCGTTTTTGAAACGGTCCCTGTGCTTATATCAAACTCTGGTTTTATGCATCACCCCACCTCTCCTTCCCCTTTATGCAGGCATAAGAGTGTTTTCTAAATGTGAGACTCTGTTCTCTTTCCTAACTCAATTCACGTGTAGCCATGTTTACAGGATCTTCATAAGTGATATCTTATGATAAGTTTCTTTTTCTGTGTGACTTATTTCACTTAGAATCATCGTACCTGAATCCACTCACTTTGCTGCTACTGGTCTTATGACATTGATTTCATGGCTGAGGGATATTCCATCGTACGTAAGTACCACAATGTTTTGAACCATTTTTATATTTCCTGGGATATTTAAGGTGTACCCAAGTTGAGGTTCTTGTAGTCAGTGCAGCCCTAAATTTGGAGGTGGCTCTTTCTTATTGATTTTCAGTTTTCCCAAGGTATATTCCCTAGACTGGAAGTGGCCTTGGCTCTGTAGCTCTGTTGTTTACTTGTTTTAGGGAACACAATGCACTCCTCCAGTGAGGCAGTTGGCAGTTTACATCCCGCCCATCAGCATAACAAGGCTCCCAGTTCTCCAGGGCCTGTCTTGCCTTTCTGGTTTTTACACATTTTGTGGATGTCCCTTTTGACCGGTGGGAAGTGATACTTCTTTGTAGTGCAGATTTGCATTGCCCGCTTGCTTGCTTGGCCAAAAAGGGCGTATGCGTTTTCTCCTGAATATATTCAGGAGAAAACGCATACGCCCTTTTTGGCCAAGTGCACCATTGTCCAAGTTGTGCCCCTCTTCCTGTGCTTTACAGGCGATTCCAAGGTACCTCTTGAAATCTGTTTCCTGCTATTTTGCCTGGCTTTCAAGTCCGCCTCGTTGACTTCCCTCAACAGATTTTTGGACGATAGTTGTCCTTTATCACTCTGCCAGTTTGTGAATTGCTGTGCCCCTGAGCTCCATTTCTCAACTCTTTTTTTGTGAGCTGAACGCAAGTCCAAAATTTTGGATCATGTCCTATACTGGTTCCCGGTGGGTGGCTGAGACTTTGGTTAATTCTTCTTCCTGCCGGGAAATTAGAGTGACATGTGCCCGTCCAAATGCCTAACAGCTACTCTCTCATGGGTTCTCCCTCGTCCCTTCCATCCTCTGCCAAATTGGGAACCTGTGCAAACCAGGAGGTTAAAGGGCCTGTCTCTCCAAGTTGGGAGATTGATAGTAAGGCAGTTGGAAAGTCAAACTGGAGCACCAGGAGAGGGACTATTCGTTGAGTTTTAGAAACCTTTCGTATTCACAGTGTGTCCATTCTCTAGGTTTCCTGTACATGTTATAGCTGTAGTAATATTCCCTTGAACCTGGAGAGTTGGGACCCATGGAATGGGGGTCATGCATTATTGCTTGAAAGGGTCTGCATTTGCTCACCCAATCTCACAAATCCTCTCAGTCCCAAGTGTCCAGCCTTATGCCACATCCAGCTGTCATTGTAGATAGGGTCTTTCCAGGTTTCCTCAGACACACTGAAGGAATTGTAAAGAATTTCCCTGTTTTTTGGTTTTGCTTTTGAAATTCCTTTTTATAGTGGGTTTGAGCTGATTCTCGCTGCCATGTTTATGCCACTCTAGACACACTTGATTCCCTTATGGAGACATATCAATACATAGGTTTTAAGATTCTTACTAGTCAGATATATTCCTCTGTGGGAAATATGGGGTTTTGAGTCTCTTTCACTGAGGAAGGTGTAGGTCTTGTCTATTCCAAAGTTGGTTTTTGAAACGGTCCCTGTGCTTATATCAAACTCTGGTTTAATGCATCACCCCACCTCTCCTTCCCCTTTATGCAGGCATAAGAGTGTTTTCTAAATGTGAGACTCTGTTCTCTTTCCTAACTCAGTTCACGTGTAGCCATGTTTACAGGATCTTCATAAGTGATATCTTATGATAAGTTTCTTTTTCTGTGTGACTTATTTCACTTAGAATCATCGTACCTGAATCCACTCACTTTGCTGCTACTGGTCTTATGACATTGATTTCATGGCTGAGGGATATTCCATCGTACGTAAGTACCTCAATGTTTTGAACCATTTTTATATTTCCTGGGATATTTAAGGTGTACCCAAGTTGAGGTTCTTGTAGTCAGTGCAGCCCTAAATTTGGAGGTGGCACTTTCTTATTGATTTTCAGTTTTCCCAAGGTATATTCCCTAGACTGGAAGTGGCCTTGGCTCTGTAGCTCTGTTGTTTACTTGTTTTAGGGAACACAGTGCACTCCTCCAGTGAGGCAGTTGGCAATTTACATCCCGCCCATCAGCATAACAAGGCTCCCAGTTCTCCAGGGCCTGTCTTGCCTTTCTGGTTTTTACACATTTTGTGGATGTCCCTTTTGACCGGTGGGAAGTGATACTTCTTTGTAGTGCAGATTTGCATTGCCCGCTTGCTTGCTTGGCCAAAAAGGGCGTATGCGTTTTCTCCTGAATATATTCAGGAGAAAACGCATACGCCCTTTTTGGCCAAGTGCACCATTGTCCAAATTGTGCCCCTCTTCCTGTGCTTTACAGGCGATTCCAAGTTACCTCTTAAAATCTGTTTCCTGCTATTTTGCCTCGCTTTCAAGTCCGCCTCGTTGACTTCCCTCAACAGATTTTTGGACGATAGTTGTCCTTTATCACTCTGCCAGTTTGTGAATTGCTGTGCCCCTGAGCTCCATTTCTCAACTCGTTTTTTGTGAGCTGAACGCAAGTCCAAAATTTTGGATCATGTCCTATACTGGTTCCCGGTGGGTGGATGAGACTTTGGTTAATTCTTCTTCCTGCCGGGAAATTAGAGTGACATGTGCCCGTCCAAATGCCTAACAGCTACTCTCTCATGGGTTCTCCCTCGTCCCTTCCATCCTCTGCCAAATTGGGAACCTGTGCAAACCAGGAGGTTAAAGGGCCTGTCTCTCCAAGTTGGGAGATTGATAGTAAGGCAGTTGGAAAGTCAAACTGGAGCACCAGGAGAGGGACTATTCGTTGAGTTTTAGAAACTTTTCGTATTCACAGTGTGTCCATTCTCTAGGTTTCCTGTACATGTTATAGCTGTAGTAATATTCCCTTGAACCTGGAGAGTTGGGACCCATGGAATGGGGGCCATGCATTATTGCTTGAAAGGGTCTGCATTTGCTCACCCAATCTCACCAATCCTCTCAGTCCCAAGTGTCCAGCCTTATGCCACATCCAGCTGTCATTGTAGACAGGGTCTTTCCAGGTTTCCTCAGACACCATGAAGGAATTGTAAAGAATTTCCCTGTTTTTTGGTTTTGCTTTTGAAATTCCTTTTTATAGTGGGTTTGAGCTGATTCTCGCTGCCATGTTTATGCCACTTTAGACACACTTGATTCCCTTATGGAGACATATCAATACATAGGTTTTAAGATTCTTACTAGTCAGATATATTCCTCTGTGGGAAATATGGGGTTTTGAGTCTCTTTCACTGAGGAAGGTGTCGGTCTTGTCAATTCCAAATTTCGTTTTTGAAACGGTCCCTGTGCTTATATCAAACTCTGGTTTTATGCATCACCCCACCTCTCCTTCCCCTTTATGCAGGCATAAGAGTGTTTTCTAAATGTGAGACTCTGTTCTCTTTCCTAACTCAATTCACGTGTAGCCATGTTTACAGGATCTTCATAAGTGATATCTTATGATAAGTTTCTTTTTCTGTGTGACTTATTTCACTTAGAATCATCGTACCTGAATCCACTCACTTTGCTGCTACTGGTCTTATGACATTGATTTCATGGCTGAGGGATATTCCATCGTACGTAAGTACCACAATGTTTTGAACCATTTTTATATTTCCTGGGATATTTAAGGTGTACCCAAGTTGAGGTTCTTGTAGTCAGTGCAGCCCTAAATTTGGAGGTGGCTCTTTCTTATTGATTTTCAGTTTTCCCAAGGTATATTCCCTAGACTGGAAGTGGCCTTGGCTCTGTAGCTCTGTTGTTTACTTGTTTTAGGGAACACAATGAACTCCTCCAGTGAGGCAGTTGGCAGTTTACATCCCGCCCATCAGCATAACAAGGCTCCCAGTTCTCCAGGGCCTGTCTTGCCTTTCTGGTTTTTACACATTTTGTGGATGTCCCTTTTGACCGGTGGGAAGTGATACTTCTTTGTAGTGCAGATTTGCATTGCCCGCTTGCTTGCTTGGCCAAAAAGGGCGTATGCGTTTTCTCCTGAATATATTCAGGAGAAAACGCATACGCCCTTTTTGGCCAAGTGCACCATTGTCCAAGTTGTGCCCCTCTTCCTGTGCTTTACAGGCGATTCCAACGTACCTCTTGAAATCTGTTTCCTGCTATTTTGCCTCGCTTTCAAGTCCGCCTCGTTGACTTCCCTCAACAGATTTTTGGACGATAGTTGTCCTTTATCACTCTGCCAGTTTGTGAATTGCTGTGCCCCTGAGCTCCATTTCTCAACTCTTTTTTTGTGAGCTGAACGCAAGTCCAAAATTTTGGATCATGTCCTATACTGTTTCCCGGTGGGTGGCTGAGACTTTGGTTAATTCTTCTTCCTGCCGGGAAATTAGAGTGACATGTGCCCATCCAAATGCCTAACAGCTACTCTCTCATGGGTTCTCCCTCGTCCCTTCCATCCTCTGCCAAATTGGGAACCTGTGCAAACCAGGAGGTTAAAGGGCCTGTCTCTCCAAGTTGGGAGATTGATAGTAAGGCAGTTGGAAAGTCAAACTGGAGCACCAGGAGAGGGACTATTCGTTGAGTTTTAGAAACTTTTCGTATTCACAGTGTGTCCATTCTCTAGGTTTCCTGTACATGTTATAGCTGTAGTAATATTCCCTTGAACCTGGAGAGTTGGGACCCATGGAATGGGCGCCATGCATTATTGCTTGAAAGGGTCTGCATTTGCTCACCCAATCTCACCAATCCTCTCAGTCCCAAGTGTCCAGCCTTATGCCACATCCAGCTGTCATTGTAGACAGGGTCTTTCCAGGTTTCCTCAGACACCATGAAGGAATTGTAAAGAATTTCCCTGTTTTTTGGTTTTGCTTTTGAAATTCCTTTTTATAGTGGGTTTGAGCTGATTCTCGCTGCCATGTTTATGCCACTCTAGACACACTTGATTCCCTTATGGAGACATATCAATACATAGGTTTTAAGATTCTTACTAGTCAGATATATTCCTCTGCGGGAAATATGGGGTTTTGAGTCTCTTTCACTGAGGAAGGTGTATGTCTTGTCTATTCCAAAGTTGGTTTTTGGAACGGTCCCTGTGCTTATATCAAACTCTGGTTTTATGCATCACCCCACCTCTCCATCCCCTTTATGCAGGCATAAGAGTGTTTTCTAAATGTGAGACTCTGTTCTCTTTCCTAACTCAGTTCACATGTAGCCACGTTTACAGGATCTTCATAAGTGATATCTTATGATAAGTTTCTTTTTCTGTGTGACTTATTTCACTTAGAATCATCGTACCTGAATCCACTCACTTTGCTGCTACTGGTCTTATGACATTGATTTCATGGCTGAGGAATATTCCATCGTACGTAAGTACCACAATGTTTTGAACCATTTTTATATTTCCTGGGATATTTAAGGTGTACCCAAGTTTAGGTTCTTGTAGTCAGTGCAGCCCTAAATTTGGAGGTGGCTCTTTCTTATTGATTTTCAGTTTTCCCAAGGTATATTCCCTAGACTGGAAGTGGCCTTGGCTCTGTAGCTCTGTTGTTTACTTGTTTTAGGGAACACAATGCACTCCTCCAGTGAGGCAGTTGGCAATTTACATCCCGCCCATCAGCATAACAAGGCTCCCAGTTCTCCAGGGCCTGTCTGGCCTTTCTGGTTTTTACACATTTTGTGGATGTCCCTTTTGACCGGTGGGAGGTGATACTTCTTTGTAGTGCAGATTTGCATTGCCCGCTTGCTTGCTTGGCCAAAAAGGGCGTATGCGTTTTCTCCTGAATATATTCAGGAGAAAACGCATACGCCCTTTTTGGCCAAGTGCACCATTGTCCAAGTTGTGCCCCTCTTCCTGTGCTTTACAGGCGATTCCAAGGTACCTCTTGAAATCTGTTTCCTGCTATTTTGCCTCGCTTTCAAGTCCGCCTCGTTGACTTCCCTCAACAGATTTTTGGACGATAGTTGTCCTTTATCACTCTGCCAGTTTGTGAATTGCTGTGCCCCTGAGCTCCATTTCTCAACTCGTTTTTTGTGAGCTGAACACAAGTCCAAAATTTTGGATCATGTCCTATACTGGTTCCCGGTGGGTGGCTGAGACTTTGGTTAATTCTTCTTCCTGCCGGGAAATTAGAGTGACATGTGCCCGTCCAAATGCCTAACAGCTACTCTCTCATGGGTTCTCCCTCGTCCCTTCCATCCTCTGCCAAATTGGGAACCTGTGCAAACCAGGATGTTAAAGGGCCTGTCTCTCCAAGTTGGGAGATTGATAGTAAGGCAGTTGGAAAGTCAAACTGGAGCACCAGGAGAGGGACTATTCGTTGAGTTTTAGAAACCTTTCGTATTCACAGTGTGTCCATTCTCTAGGTTTCCTGTACATGTTATAGCTGTAGTAATATTCCCTTGAACCTGGAGAGTTGGGACCCATGGAATGGGGGCCATGCATTATTGCTTTAAAGGGTCTGCATTTGCTCACCCAATCTCACCAATCCTCTCAGTCCCAAGTGTCCAGCCTTATGCCACATCCAGCTGTCATTGTAGATAGGGTCTTTCCAGGTTTCCTCTGACACCCTGAAGGAATTGTAAAGAATTTCCCTGTTTTTTGGTTTTGCTTTTGAAATTCCTTTTTATAGTGGGTTTGAGCTGATTCTCGCTGCCATGTTTATGCCACTCTAGACACACTTGATTCCCTTATGGAGACATATCAATACATAGGATTTAAGATTCTTACTAGTCAGATATATTCCTCTGCGGGAAATATGGGGTTTTGAGTCTCTTTCACTGAGGAAGGTGTAGGTTTTGTCTATTCCAAAGTTGGTTTTTGGAACGGTCCCTGTGCTTATATCAAACTCTGGTTTTATGCATCAC
Source organism: Mesoplodon densirostris (assembly GCF_025265405.1). Taxonomy (NCBI): domain Eukaryota; kingdom Metazoa; phylum Chordata; class Mammalia; order Artiodactyla; family Ziphiidae; genus Mesoplodon; species Mesoplodon densirostris. The sequence goes on along the minus strand of NW_026778199.1, from coordinate 4,361,248 downwards.
CCCACCTCTCCTTCCCCTTTATGCAGGCATAAGAGTGTTTTCTAAATGTGAGACTCTGTTCTCTTTCCTAACTCAGTTCAGGTGTAGCCATGTTTACAGGATCTTCATAAGTGATATCTTATGATAAGTTTCTTTTTCTGTGTGACTTATTTCACTTAGAATCATCGTACCTGAATCAACTCACTTTGCTGCTACTGGTCTTATGACATTGATTTCATCGCTGAGGGATATTCCATCATACGTAAGTACCACAATGTTTTGAACCATTTTTATATTTCCTGGGATATTTAAGGTGTACCCAAGTTGAGGTTCTTGTAGACAGTGCAGCCCTAAATTTGGAGGTGGCTCTTTCTTATTTATTTTCAGTTTTCCCAAGGTATATTCCCTAGACTGGAAGTGGCCTTGGCTCTGTAGCTCTGTTGGTTACTTGTTTTAGGGAACACAATGCACTCCTCCAGTGAGGCAGTTGGCAATTGACATCCCGCCCATCAGCATAACAAGGCCCCCTGTTCTCCAGGGTCTGTCTTGCCTTTCTGGTTTTTACACATTTTGTGGATGTCCCTTTTGACCGGTGGGAAGTGATACTTCTTTGTAGTGCAGATTTGCATTGCCCACTTGCTTGCTTGGCCAAAAAGGGCGTATGCGTTTTCTCCTGAATATATTCAGGAGAAAACGCATACGCCCTTTTTGACCAAGTGCATCATTGACCAAGTTGTGCCCCTCTTCCTGTGCTTTACAGGCGATTCCAACGTACCTCTTGAAATCTGTTTCCTGCTATTTTGCCTCGCTTTCAAGTCCGCCTCGTTGACTTCCCTCAACAGATTTTTGGACGATAGTTGTCCTTTATCACTCTGCCAGTTTGTGAATTGCTGTGCCCCTGAGCTCCATTTCTCAACTCGTTTTTTGTGAGCTGAACGCAAGTCCAAAATTTTGGATCATGTCCTATACTGGTTCCCGGTGGGTGGCTGAGACTTTGGTTAATTCTTCTTCCTGCCGGGAAATTAGAGTGACATGTGCCCGTCCAAATGCCTAACAGCTACTCTCTCATGGGTTCTCCCTCGTCCCTTCCATCCTCTGCCAAATTGGGAACCTGTGCAAACCAGGAGGTTAAAGGGCCTGTCTCTCCAAGTTGGGAGATTGATAGTAAGGCAGTTGGAAAGTCAAACTGGAGCACCAGGAGAGGGACTATTCATTGAGTTTTAGAAACCTTTCGTATTCACAGTGTGTCCATTCTCTAGGTTTCCTGTACATGTTATAGCTGTAGTAATATTCCCTTGAACATGGAGAGTTGGGACCCATGGAATGGGGGCCATGCATTATTGCTTGAAAGGGTCTGCATTTGCTCACCCAATCTCACCAATCCTCTCAGTCCCAAGTGTCCAGCCTTATGCCACATCCAGCTGTCATTGTAGATAGGGTCTTTCCAGGTTTCCTCAGACACCCTGAAGGAATTGTAAAGAATTTCCCTGTTTTTTCGTTTTGCTTTTGAAATTCCTTTTTATAGTGGGTTTGAGCTGATTCTCGCTGCCATGTTTATGCCACTCTAGACACACTTGATTCCCTTATGGAGTCTTATCAATACATAGGTTTTAAGATTCTTACTAGTCAGATATATTCCTCTGCGGGAAATATGGGGTTTTGAGTCTCTTTCACTGAGGAAGGTGTAGGTCTTGTCTATTCCAAAGTTGGTTTTTGGAACGGTCCCTGTGCTTATATCAAACTCTGGTTTTATGCATCACCCCACCTCTCCATCCCCTTTATGCAGGCATAAGAGTGTTTTCTAAATGTGAGACTCTGTTCTCTTTCCTAACTCAGTTCACGTGTAGCCATGTTTACAGGATCTTCATAAGTGATATCTTATGATAAGTTTCTTTTTCTGTGTGACTTATTTCACTTAGAATCATCGTACCTGAATCCACTCACTTTGCTGCTACTGGTCTTATGACATTGATTTCATGGCTGAGGGATATCCCATCGTACGTAAGTACCACAATGTTTTGAACCATTTTTATATTTCCTGGGATATTTAAGGTGTACCCAAGTTGAGGTTCTTGTAGACAGTGCAGCCCTAAATTTGGAGGTGGCTCTTTCTTATTTATTTTCAGTTTTCCCAAGGTATATTCCCTAGACTGGAAGTGGCCTTGGCTCTGTAGCTCTGTTGGTTACTTGTTTTAGGGAACACAATGCACTCCTCCAGTGAGGCAGTTGGCAATTGACATCCCGCCCATCAGCATAACAAGGCCCCCTGTTCTCCAGGGTCTGTCTTGCCTTTCTGGTTTTTACACATTTTGTGGATGTCCCTTTTGACCGGTGGGAAGTGATACTTCTTTGTAGTGCAGATTTGCATTGCCCACTTGCTTGCTTGGCCAAAAAGGGCGTATGCGTTTTCTCCTGAATATATTCAGGAGAAAACGCATACGCCCTTTTTGACCAAGTGCATCATTGACCAAGTTGTGCCCCTCTTCCTGTGCTTTACAGGCGATTCCAACGTACCTCTTGAAATCTGTTTCCTGCTATTTTGCCTCGCTTTCAAGTCCGCCTCGTTGACTTCCCTCAACAGATTTTTGGACGATAGTTGTCCTTTATCACTCTGCCAGTTTGTGAATTGCTGTGCCCCTGAGCTCCATTTCTCAACTCGTTTTTTGTGAGCTGAACGCAAGTCCAAAATTTTGGATCATGTCCTATACTGGTTCCCGGTGGGTGGCTGAGACTTTGGTTAATTCTTCTTCCTGCCGGGAAATTAGAGTGACATGTGCCCGTCCAAATGCCTAACAGCTACTCTCTCATGGGTTCTCCCTCGTCCCTTCCATCCTCTGCCAAATTGGGAACCTGTGCAAACCAGGAGGTTAAAGGGCCTGTCTCTCCAAGTTGGGAGATTGATAGTAAGGCAGTTGGAAAGTCAAACTGGAGCACCAGGAGAGGGACTATTCATTGAGTTTTAGAAACCTTTCGTATTCACAGTGTGTCCATTCTCTAGGTTTCCTGTACATGTTATAGCTGTAGTAATATTCCCTTGAACATGGAGAGTTGGGACCCATGGAATGGGGGCCATGCATTATTGCTTGAAAGGGTCTGCATTTGCTCACCCAATCTCACCAATCCTCTCAGTCCCAAGTGTCCAGCCTTATGCCACATCCAGCTGTCATTGTAGATAGGGTCTTTCCAGGTTTCCTCAGACACCCTGAAGGAATTGTAAAGAATTTCCCTGTTTTTTCGTTTTGCTTTTGAAATTCCTTTTTATAGTGGGTTTGAGCTGATTCTCGCTGCCATGTTTATGCCACTCTAGACACACTTGATTCCCTTATGGAGTCTTATCAATACATAGGTTTTAAGATTCTTACTAGTCAGATATATTCCTCTGCGGGAAATATGGGGTTTTGAGTCTCTTTCACTGAGGAAGGTGTAGGTCTTGTCTATTCCAAAGTTGGTTTTTGGAACGGTCCCTGTGCTTATATCAAACTCTGGTTTTATGCATCACCCCACCTCTCCATCCCCTTTATGCAGGCATAAGAGTGTTTTCTAAATGTGAGACTCTGTTCTCTTTCCTAACTCAGTTCACGTGTAGCCATGTTTACAGGATCTTCATAAGTGATATCTTATGATAAGTTTCTTTTTCTGTGTGACTTATTTCACTTAGAATCATCGTACCTGAATCCACTCACTTTGCTGCTACTGGTCTTATGACATTGATTTCATGGCTGAGGGATATCCCATCGTACGTAAGTACCACAATGTTTTGAACCATTTTTATATTTCCTGGGATATTTAAGGTGTACCCAAGTTGAGGTTCTTGTAGTCAGTGCAGCCCTAAATTTGGAGGTGGCTCTTTCTTATTGATTTTCAGTTTTCCCAAGGTATATTCCCTAGACTGGAAGTGGCCTTGGCTCTGTAGCTCTGTTGTTTACTTGTTTTAGGGAACACAATGCACTCCTCCAGTGAGGCAGTTGGCAATTTACATCCCGCCCATCAGCATAACAAGGCTCCCAGTTCTCCAGGGTCTGTCTTGCCTTTCTGGTTTTTACACATTTTGTGGATGTCCCTTTTGACCGGTTGGAAGTGATACTTCTTTGTAGTGCAGATTTGCATTGCCCGCTTGCTTGCTTGGCCAAAAAGGGCGTATGCGTTTTCTCCTGAATATATTCAGGAGAAAACGCATACGCCCTTTTTGGCCAAGTGCACCATTGTCCAAGTTGTGCCCCTCTTCCTGTGCTTTACAGGCGATTCCAAGGTACCTCTTGAAATCTGTTTCCTGCTATTTTGCCTGGCTTTCAAGTCCGCCTCGTTGACTTCCCTCAACAGATTTTTGGACGATAGTTGTCCTTTATCACTCTGCCAGTTTGTGAATTGCTGTGCCCCTGAGCTCCATTTCTCAACTCGTTTTTTGTGAGCTGAACACAAGTCCAAAATTTTGGATCATGTCCTATACTGGTTCCCGGTGGGTGGCTGAGACTTTGGTTAATTCTTCTTCCTGCCGGGAAATTAGAGTGACATGTGCCCGTCCAAATGCCTAACAGCTACTCTCTCATGGTTTCTCCCTCGTCCCTTCCATCCTCTGCCAAATTGGGAACCTGTGCAAACCAGGAGGTTAAAGGGCCTGTCTCTCCAAGTTGGGAGATTGATAGTAAGGCAGTTGGAAAGTCAAACTGGAGCACCAGGAGAGTGACTATTCATTGAGTTTTAGAAACCTTTCGTATTCACAGTGTGTCCATTCTCTAGGTTTCCTGTACATGTTATAGCTGTAGTAATATTCCCTTGAACCTGGAGAGTTGGGACCCATGGAATGGGGGCCATGCATTATTGCTTGAAAGGGTCTGCATTTGCTCACCCAATCTCACCAATCCTCTCAGTCCCAAGTGTCCAGCCTTATGCCACATCCAGCTGTCATTGTAGATAGGGTCTTTCCAGGTTTCCTCAGACACCCTGAAGGAATTGTAAAGAATTTCCCTGTTTTTTGGTTTTGCTTTTGAAACTCCTTTTTATAGTGGGTTTGAGCTGATTCTCGCTGCCATGTTTATGCCACTCTAGACACACTTGATTCCCTTATGGAGACATATCAATACATAGGTTTTAAGATTCTTACTAGTCAGATATATTCCTCTGCGGGAAATATGGGGTTTTGAGTCTCTTTCACTGAGGAAGGTGTATGTCTTGTCTATTCCAAAGTTGGTTTTTGGAACGGTCCCTGTGCTTATATCAAACTCTGGTTTTATGCATCACCCCACCTCTCCATCCCCTTTATGCAGGCATAAGAGTGTTTTCTAAATGTGAGACTCTGTTCTCTTTCCTAACTCAGTTCACATGTAGCCACGTTTACAGGATCTTCATAAGTGATATCTTATGATAAGTTTCTTTTTCTGTGTGACTTATTTCACTTAGAATCATCGTACCTGAATCCACTCACTTTGCTGCTACTGGTCTTATGACATTGATTTCATGGCTGAGGAATATTCCATCGTACGTAAGTACCACAATGTTTTGAACCATTTTTATATTTCCTGGGATATTTAAGGTGTACCCAAGTTTAGGTTCTTGTAGTCAGTGCAGCCCTAAATTTGGAGGTGGCTCTTTCTTATTGATTTTCAGTTTTCCCAAGGTATATTCCCTAGACTGGAAGTGGCCTTGGCTCTGTAGCTCTGTTGTTTACTTGTTTTAGGGAACACAATGCACTCCTCCAGTGAGGCAGTTGGCAATTTACATCCCGCCCATCAGCATAACAAGGCTCCCAGTTCTCCAGGGCCTGTCTTGCCTTTCTGGTTTTTACACATTTTGTGGATGTCCCTTTTGACCGGTGGGAGGTGATACTTCTTTGTAGTGCAGATTTGCATTGCCCGCTTGCTTGCTTGGCCAAAAAGGGCGTATGCATTTTCTCCTGAATATATTCAGGAGAAAACGCATACGCCCTTTTTGGCCAAGTGCACCATTGTCCAAGTTGTGCCCCTCTTCCTGTGCTTTACAGGCGATTCCAAGGTACCTCTTGAAATCTGTTTCCTGCTATTTTGCCTGGCGTTCAAGTCCGCCTCGTTGACTTCCCTCAACAGATTTTTGGACGATAGTTGTCCTTTATCACTCTGCCAGTTTGTGAATTGCTGTGCCCCTGAGCTCCATTTCTCAACTCGTTTTTTGTGAGCTGAACACAAGTCCAAAATTTTGGATCATGTCCTATACTGGTTCCCGGTGGGTGGCTGAGACTTTGGTTAATTCTTCTTCCTGCCGGGAAATTAGAGTGACATGTGCCCGTCCAAATGCCTAACAGCTACTCTCTCATGGTTTCTCCCTCGTCCCTTCCATCCTCTGCCAAATTGGGAACCTGTGCAAACCAGGAGGTTAAAGGGCCTGTCTCTCCAAGTTGGGAGATTGATAGTAAGGCAGTTGGAAAGTCAAACTGGAGCACCAGGAGAGGGACTATTCGTTGAGTTTTAGAAACCTTTCGTATTCACAGTGTGTCCATTCTCTAGGTTTCCTGTACATGTTATAGCTGTAGTAATATTCCCTTGAACCTGGAGAGTTGGGACCCATGGAATGGGGGCCATGCATTATTGCTTGAAAGGGTCTGCATTTGCTCACCCAATCTCACCAATCCTCTCAGTCCCAAGTGTCCAGCCTTATGCCACATCCAGCTGTCATTGTAGATAGGGTCTTTCCAGGTTTCCTCTGACACCCTGAAGGAATTGTAAAGAATTTCCCTGTTTTTTGGTTTTGCTTTTGAAATTCCTTTTTATAGTGGGTTTGAGCTGATTCTCGCTGCCATGTTTATGCCACTCTAGACACACTTGATTCCCTTATGGAGACATATCAATACATAGGATTTAAGATTCTTACTAGTCAGATATATTCCTCTGCGGGAAATATGGGGTTTTGAGTCTCTTTCACTGAGGAAGGTGTAGGTCTTGTCTATTCCAAAGTTGGTTTTTGGAACGGTCCCTGTGCTTATATCAAACTCTGGTTTTATGCATCACCCCACCTCTCCTTCCCCTTTATGCAGGCATAAGAGTGTTTTCTAAATGTGAGACTCTGTTCTCTTTCCTAACTCAGTTCAGGTGTAGCCATGTTTACAGGATCTTCATAAGTGATATCTTATGATAAGTTTCTTTTTCTGTGTGACTTATTTCACTTAGAATCATCGTACCTGAATCAACTCACTTTGCTGCTACTGGTCTTATGACATTGATTTCATCGCTGAGGGATATTCCATCATACGTAAGTACCACAATGTTTTGAACCATTTTTATATTTCCTGGGATATTTAAGGTGTACCCAAGTTGAGGTTCTTGTAGACAGTGCAGCCCTAAATTTGGAGGTGGCTCTTTCTTATTTATTTTCAGTTTTCCCAAGGTATATTCCCTAGACTGGAAGTGGCCTTGGCTCTGTAGCTCTGTTGGTTACTTGTTTTAGGGAACACAATGCACTCCTCCAGTGAGGCAGTTGGCAATTGACATCCCGCCCATCAGCATAACAAGGCCCCCTGTTCTCCAGGGTCTGTCTTGCCTTTCTGGTTTTTACACATTTTGTGGATGTCCCTTTTGACCGGTGGGAAGTGATACTTCTTTGTAGTGCAGATTTGCATTGCCCACTTGCTTGCTTGGCCAAAAAGGGCGTATGCGTTTTCTCCTGAATATATTTAGGAGAAAACGCATACGCCCTTTTTGACCAAGTGCATCATTGACCAAGTTGTGCCCCTCTTCCTGTGCTTTACAGGCGATTCCAACGTACCTCTTGAAATCTGTTTCCTGCTATTTTGCCTCGCTTTCAAGTCCGCCTCGTTGACTTCCCTCAACAGATTTTTGGACGATAGTTGTCCTTTATCACTCTGCCAGTTTGTGAATTGCTGTGCCCCTGAGCTCCATTTCTCAACTCGTTTTTTGTGAGCTGAACGCAAGTCCAAAATTTTGGATCATGTCCTATACTGGTTCCCGGTGGGTGGCTGAGACTTTGGTTAATTCTTCTTCCTGCCGGGAAATTAGAGTGACATGTGCCCGTCCAAATGCCTAACAGCTACTCTCTCATGGGTTCTCCCTCGTCCCTTCCATCCTCTGCCAAATTGGGAACCTGTGCAAACCAGGAGGTTAAAGGGCCTGTCTCTCCAAGTTGGGAGATTGATAGTAAGGCAGTTGGAAAGTCAAACTGGAGCACCAGGAGAGGGACTATTCATTGAGTTTTAGAAACCTTTCGTATTCACAGTGTGTCCATTCTCTAGGTTTCCTGTACATGTTATAGCTGTAGTAATATTCCCTTGAACATGGAGAGTTGGGACCCATGGAATGGGGGCCATGCATTATTGCTTGAAAGGGTCTGCATTTGCTCACCCAATCTCACCAATCCTCTCAGTCCCAAGTGTCCAGCCTTATGCCACATCCAGCTGTCATTGTAGATAGGGTCTTTCCAGGTTTCCTCAGACACCCTGAAGGAATTGTAAAGAATTTCCCTGTTTTTTCGTTTTGCTTTTGAAATTCCTTTTTATAGTGGGTTTGAGCTGATTCTCGCTGCCATGTTTATGCCACTCTAGACACACTTGATTCCCTTATGGAGTCTTATCAATACATAGGTTTTAAGATTCTTACTAGTCAGATATATTCCTCTGCGGGAAATATGGGGTTTTGAGTCTCTTTCACTGAGGAAGGTGTAGGTCTTGTCTATTCCAAAGTTGGTTTTTGGAACGGTCCCTGTGCTTATATCAAACTCTGGTTTTATGCATCACCCCACCTCTCCATCCCCTTTATGCAGGCATAAGAGTGTTTTCTAAATGTGAGACTCTGTTCTCTTTCCTAACTCAGTTCACGTGTAGCCATGTTTACAGGATCTTCATAAGTGATATCTTATGATAAGTTTCTTTTTCTGTGTGACTTATTTCACTTAGAATCATCGTACCTGAATCCACTCACTTTGCTGCTACTGGTCTTATGACATTGATTTCATGGCTGAGGGATATCCCATCGTACGTAAGTACCACAATGTTTTGAACCATTTTTATATTTCCTGGGATATTTAAGGTGTACCCAAGTTGAGGTTCTTGTAGACAGTGCAGCCCTAAATTTGGAGGTGGCTCTTTCTTATTTATTTTCAGTTTTCCCAAGGTATATTCCCTAGACTGGAAGTGGCCTTGGCTCTGTAGCTCTGTTGGTTACTTGTTTTAGGGAACACAATGCACTCCTCCAGTGAGGCAGTTGGCAATTGACATCCCGCCCATCAGCATAACAAGGCCCCCTGTTCTCCAGGGTCTGTCTTGCCTTTCTGGTTTTTACACATTTTGTGGATGTCCCTTTTGACCGGTGGGAAGTGATACTTCTTTGTAGTGCAGATTTGCATTGCCCACTTGCTTGCTTGGCCAAAAAGGGCGTATGCGTTTTCTCCTGAATATATTCAGGAGAAAACGCATACGCCCTTTTTGACCAAGTGCATCATTGACCAAGTTGTGCCCCTCTTCCTGTGCTTTACAGGCGATTCCAACGTACCTCTTGAAATCTGTTTCCTGCTATTTTGCCTCGCTTTCAAGTCCGCCTCGTTGACTTCCCTCAACAGATTTTTGGACGATAGTTGTCCTTTATCACTCTGCCAGTTTGTGAATTGCTGTGCCCCTGAGCTCCATTTCTCAACTCGTTTTTTGTGAGCTGAACGCAAGTCCAAAATTTTGGATCATGTCCTATACTGGTTCCCGGTGGGTGGCTGAGACTTTGGTTAATTCTTCTTCCTGCCGGGAAATTAGAGTGACATGTGCCCGTCCAAATGCCTAACAGCTACTCTCTCATGGGTTCTCCCTCGTCCCTTCCATCCTCTGCCAAATTGGGAACCTGTGCAAACCAGGAGGTTAAAGGGCCTGTCTCTCCAAGTTGGGAGATTGATAGTAAGGCAGTTGGAAAGTCAAACTGGAGCACCAGGAGAGGGACTATTCATTGAGTTTTAGAAACCTTTCGTATTCACAGTGTGTCCATTCTCTAGGTTTCCTGTACATGTTATAGCTGTAGTAATATTCCCTTGAACATGGAGAGTTGGGACCCATGGAATGGGGGCCATGCATTATTGCTTGAAAGGGTCTGCATTTGCTCACCCAATCTCACCAATCCTCTCAGTCCCAAGTGTCCAGCCTTATGCCACATCCAGCTGTCATTGTAGATAGGGTCTTTCCAGGTTTCCTCAGACACCCTGAAGGAATTGTAAAGAATTTCCCTGTTTTTTCGTTTTGCTTTTGAAATTCCTTTTTATAGTGGGTTTGAGCTGATTCTCGCTGCCATGTTTATGCCACTCTAGACACACTTGATTCCCTTATGGAGTCTTATCAATACATAGGTTTTAAGATTCTTACTAGTCAGATATATTCCTCTGCGGGAAATATGGGGTTTTGAGTCTCTTTCACTGAGGAAGGTGTAGGTCTTGTCTATTCCAAAGTTGGTTTTTGGAACGGTCCCTGTGCTTATATCAAACTCTGGTTTTATGCATCACCCCACCTCTCCATCCCCTTTATGCAGGCATAAGAGTGTTTTCTAAATGTGAGACTCTGTTCTCTTTCCTAACTCAGTTCACGTGTAGCCATGTTTACAGGATCTTCATAAGTGATATCTTATGATAAGTTTCTTTTTCTGTGTGACTTATTTCACTTAGAATCATCGTACCTGAATCCACTCACTTTGCTGCTACTGGTCTTATGACATTGATTTCATGGCTGAGGGATATCCCATCGTACGTAAGTACCACAATGTTTTGAACCATTTTTATATTTCCTGGGATATTTAAGGTGTACCCAAGTTGAGGTTCTTGTAGTCAGTGCAGCCCTAAATTTGGAGGTGGCTCTTTCTTATTGATTTTCAGTTTTCCCAAGGTATATTCCCTAGACTGGAAGTGGCCTTGGCTCTGTAGCTCTGTTGTTTACTTGTTTTAGGGAACACAATGCACTCCTCCAGTGAGGCAGTTGGCAATTTACATCCCGCCCATCAGCATAACAAGGCTCCCAGTTCTCCAGGGTCTGTCTTGCCTTTCTGGTTTTTACACATTTTGTGGATGTCCCTTTTGACCGGTTGGAAGTGATACTTCTTTGTAGTGCAGATTTGCATTGCCCGCTTGCTTGCTTGGCCAAAAAGGGCGTATGCGTTTTCTCCTGAATATATTCAGGAGAAAACGCATACGCCCTTTTTGGCCAAGTGCACCATTGTCCAAGTTGTGCCCCTCTTCCTGTGCTTTACAGGCGATTCCAAGGTACCTCTTGAAATCTGTTTCCTGCTATTTTGCCTGGCTTTCAAGTCCGCCTCGTTGACTTCCCTCAACAGATTTTTGGACGATAGTTGTCCTTTATCACTCTGCCAGTTTGTGAATTGCTGTGCCCCTGAGCTCCATTTCTCAACTCGTTTTTTGTGAGCTGAACACAAGTCCAAAATTTTGGATCATGTCCTATACTGGTTCCCGGTGGGTGGCTGAGACTTTGGTTAATTCTTCTTCCTGCCGGGAAATTAGAGTGACATGTGCCCGTCCAAATGCCTAACAGCTACTCTCTCATGGTTTCTCCCTCGTCCCTTCCATCCTCTGCCAAATTGGGAACCTGTGCAAACCAGGAGGTTAAAGGGCCTGTCTCTCCAAGTTGGGAGATTGATAGTAAGGCAGTTGGAAAGTCAAACTGGAGCACCAGGAGAGGGACTATTCATTGAGTTTTAGAAACCTTTCGTATTCACAGTGTGTCCATTCTCTAGGTTTCCTGTACATGTTATAGCTGTAGTAATATTCCCTTGAACCTGGAGAGTTGGGACCCATGGAATGGGGGCCATGCATTATTGCTTGAAAGGGTCTGCATTTGCTCACCCAATCTCACCAATCCTCTCAGTCCCAAGTGTCCAGCCTTATGCCACATCCAGCTGTCATTGTAGATAGGGTCTTTCCAGGTTTCCTCAGACACCCTGAAGGAATTGTAAAGAATTTCCCTGTTTTTTGGTTTTGCTTTTGAAACTCCTTTTTATAGTGGGTTTGAGCTGATTCTCGCTGCCATGTTTATGCCACTCTAGACACACTTGATTCCCTTATGGAGACATATCAATACATAGGTTTTAAGATTCTTACTAGTCAGATATATTCCTCTGCGGGAAATATGGGGTTTTGAGTCTCTTTCACTGAGGAAGGTGTATGTCTTGTCTATTCCAAAGTTGGTTTTTGGAACGGTCCCTGTGCTTATATCAAACTCTGGTTTTATGCATCACCCCACCTCTCCATCCCCTTTATGCAGGCATAAGAGTGTTTTCTAAATGTGAGACTCTGTTCTCTTTCCTAACTCAGTTCACATGTAGCCACGTTTACAGGATCTTCATAAGTGATATCTTATGATAAGTTTCTTTTTCTGTGTGACTTATTTCACTTAGAATCATCGTACCTGAATCCACTCACTTTGCTGCTACTGGTCTTATGACATTGATTTCATGGCTGAGGAATATTCCATCGTACGTAAGTACCACAATGTTTTGAACCATTTTTATATTTCCTGGGATATTTAAGGTGTACCCAAGTTTAGGTTCTTGTAGTCAGTGCAGCCCTAAATTTGGAGGTGGCTCTTTCTTATTGATTTTCAGTTTTCCCAAGGTATATTCCCTAGACTGGAAGTGGCCTTGGCTCTGTAGCTCTGTTGTTTACTTGTTTTAGGGAACACAATGCACTCCTCCAGTGAGGCAGTTGGCAATTTACATCCCGCCCATCAGCATAACAAGGCTCCCAGTTCTCCAGGGCCTGTCTTGCCTTTCTGGTTTTTACACATTTTGTGGATGTCCCTTTTGACCGGTGGGAGGTGATACTTCTTTGTAGTGCAGATTTGCATTGCCCGCTTGCTTGCTTGGCCAAAAAGGGCGTATGCATTTTCTCCTGAATATATTCAGGAGAAAACGCATACGCCCTTTTTGGCCAAGTGCACCATTGTCCAAGTTGTGCCCCTCTTCCTGTGCTTTACAGGCGATTCCAAGGTACCTCTTGAAATCTGTTTCCTGCTATTTTGCCTGGCGTTCAAGTCCGCCTCGTTGACTTCCCTCAACAGATTTTTGGACGATAGTTGTCCTTTATCACTCTGCCAGTTTGTGAATTGCTGTGCCCCTGAGCTCCATTTCTCAACTCGTTTTTTGTGAGCTGAACACAAGTCCAAAATTTTGGATCATGTCCTATACTGGTTCCCGGTGGGTGGCTGAGACTTTGGTTAATTCTTCTTCCTGCCGGGAAATTAGAGTGACATGTGCCCGTCCAAATGCCTAACAGCTACTCTCTCATGGTTTCTCCCTCGTCCCTTCCATCCTCTGCCAAATTGGGAACCTGTGCAAACCAGGAGGTTAAAGGGCCTGTCTCTCCAAGTTGGGAGATTGATAGTAAGGCAGTTGGAAAGTCAAACTGGAGCACCAGGAGAGGGACTATTCGTTGAGTTTTAGAAACCTTTCGTATTCACAGTGTGTCCATTCTCTAGGTTTCCTGTACATGTTATAGCTGTAGTAATATTCCCTTGAACCTGGAGAGTTGGGACCCATGGAATGGGGGCCATGCATTATTGCTTGAAAGGGTCTGCATTTGCTCACCCAATCTCACCAATCCTCTCAGTCCCAAGTGTCCAGCCTTATGCCACATCCAGCTGTCATTGTAGATAGGGTCTTTCCAGGTTTCCTCTGACACCCTGAAGGAATTGTAAAGAATTTCCCTGTTTTTTGGTTTTGCTTTTGAAATTCCTTTTTATAGTGGGTTTGAGCTGATTCTCGCTGCCATGTTTATGCCACTCTAGACACACTTGATTCCCTTATGGAGACATATCAATACATAGGATTTAAGATTCTTACTAGTCAGATATATTCCTCTGCGGGAAATATGGGGTTTTGAGTCTCTTTCACTGAGGAAGGTGTAGGTCTTGTCTATTCCAAAGTTGGTTTTTGGAACGGTCCCTGTGCTTATATCAAACTCTGCTTTTATGCATCACCCCACCTCTCCTTCCCCTTTATGCAGGCATAAGAGTGTTTTCTAAATGTGAGACTCTGTTCTCTTTCCTAACTCAGTTCAGGTGTAGCCATGTTTACAGGATCTTCATAAGTGATATCTTATGATAAGTTTCTTTTTCTGTGTGACTTATTTCACTTAGAATCATCGTACCTGAATCAACTCACTTTGCTGCTACTGGTCTTATGACATTGATTTCATCGCTGAGGGATATTCCATCATACGTAAGTACCACAATGTTTTGAACCATTTTTATATTTCCTGGGATATTTAAGGTGTACCCAAGTTGAGGTTCTTGTAGACAGTGCAGCCCTAAATTTGGAGGTGGCTCTTTCTTATTTATTTTCAGTTTTCCCAAGGTATATTCCCTAGACTGGAAGTGGCCTTGGCTCTGTAGCTCTGTTGGTTACTTGTTTTAGGGAACACAATGCACTCCTCCAGTGAGGCAGTTGGCAAATGACATCCCGCCCATCAGCATAAAAAGGCCCCCTGTTCTCCAGGGCCTGTCTTGCCTTTCTGGTTTTTACACATTTTGTGGATGTCCCTTTTGACCGGTGGGAAGTGATACTTCTTTGTAGTGCAGATTTGCATTGCCCACTTGCTTGCTTGGCCAAAAAGGGCGTATGCGTTTTCTCCTGAATATATTCAGGAGAAAACGCATACGCCCTTTTTGGCCAAGTGCATCATTGACCAAGTTGTGCCCCTCTTCCTGTGCTTTACAGGCGATTCCAACGTACCTCTTGAAATCTGTTTCCTGCTATTTTGCCTCGCTTTCAAGTCCGCCTCGTTGACTTCCCTCAACAGATTTTTGGACGATAGTTGTCCTTTATCACTCTGCCAGTTTGTGAATTGCTGTGCCCCTGAGCTCCATTTCTCAACTCGTTTTTTGTGAGCTGAACGCAAGTCCAAAATTTTGGATCATGTCCTATACTGGTTCCCGGTGGGTGGCTGAGACTTTGGTTAATTCTTCTTCCTGCCGGGAAATTAGAGTGACATGTGCCCGTCCAAATGCCTAACAGCTACTCTCTCATGGGTTCTCCCTCGTCCCTTCCATCCTCTGCCAAATTGGGAACCTGTGCAAACCAGGAGGTTAAAGGGCCTGTCTCTCCAAGTTGGGAGATTGATAGTAAGGCAGTTGGAAAGTCAAACTGGAGCACCAGGAGAGGGACTATTCGTTGAGTTTTAGAAACCTTTCGTATTCACAGTGTGTCCATTCTCTAGGTTTCCTGTACATGTTATAGCTGTAGTAATATTCCCTTGAACATGGAGAGTTGGGACCCATGGAATGGGGGCCATGCATTATTGCTTGAAAGGGTCTGCATTTGCTCACCCAATCTCACCAATCCTCTCAGTCCCAAGTGTCCAGCCTTATGCCACATCCAGCTGTCATTGTAGATAGGGTCTTTCCAGGTTTCCTCAGACACCCTGAAGGAATTGTAAAGAATTTTCCTGTTTTTTCGTTTTGCTTTTGAAATTCCTTTTTATAGTGGGTTTGAGCTGATTCTCGCTGCCATGTTTATGCCACTCTAGACACACTTGATTCCCTTATGGAGTCATATCAATACATAGGTTTTAAGATTCTTACTAGTCAGATATATTCCTCTGCGGGAAATATGGGGTTTTGAGTCTCTTTCACTGAGGAAGGTGTAGGTCTTGTCTATTCCAAAGTTGGTTTTTGGAACGGTCCCTGTGCTTATATCAAACTCTGGTTTTATGCATCACCCCACCTCTCCATCCCCTTTATGCAGGCATAAGAGTGTTTTCTAAATGTGAGACTCTGTTCTCTTTCCTAACTCAGTTCACGTGTAGCCATGTTTACAGGATCTTCATAAGTGATATCTTATGATAAGTTTCTTTTTCTGTGTGACTTATTTCACTTAGAATCATCGTACCTGAATCCACTCACTTTGCTGCTACTGGTCTTATGACATTGATTTCATGGCTGAGGGATATTCCATCGTACGTAAGTACCACAATGTTTTGAACCATTTTTATATTTCCTGGGATATTTAAGGTGTACCCAAGTTGAGGTTCTTGTAGTCAGTGCAGCCCTAAATTTGGAGGTGGCTCTTTCTTATTGATTTTCAGTTTTCCCAAGGTATATTCCCTAGACTGGAAGTGGCCTTGGCTCTGTAGCTCTGTTGTTTACTTGTTTTAGGGAACACAATGCACTCCTCCAGTGAGGCAGTTGGCAATTTACATCCCGCCCATCAGCATAACAAGGCTCCCAGTTCTCCAGGGCCTGTCTTGCCTTTCTGGTTTTTACACATTTTGTGGATGTCCCTTTTGACCGGTGGGAAGTGATACTTCTTTGTAGTGCAGATTTGCATTGCCCGCTTGCTTGCTTGGCCAAAAAGGGCGTATGCGTTTTCTCCTGAATATATTCAGGAGAAAACGCATACGCCCTTTTTGGCCAAGTGCACCATTGTCCAAGTTGTGCCCCTCTTCCTGTGCTTTACAGGCGATTCCAAGGTACCTCTTGAAATCTGTTTCCTGCTATTTTGCCTGGCTTTCAAGTCCGCCTCGTTGACTTCCCTCAACAGATTTTTGGACGATAGTTGTCCTTTATCACTCTGCCAGTTTGTGAATTGCTGTGCCCCTGAGCTCCATTTCTCAACTCGTTTTTTGTGAGCTGAACACAAGTCCAAAATTTTGGATCATGTCCTATACTGGTTCCCGGTGGGTGGCTGAGACTTTGGTTAATTCTTCTTCCTGCCGGGAAATTAGAGTGACATGTGCCCGTCCAAATGCCTAACAGCTACTCTCTCATGGTTTCTCCCTCGTCCCTTCCATCCTCTGCCAAATTGGGAACCTGTGCAAACCAGGAGGTTAAAGGGCCTGTCTCTCCAAGTTGGGAGATTGATAGTAAGGCAGTTGGAAAGTCAAACTGGAGCACCAGGAGAGGGACTATTCATTGAGTTTTAGAAACCTTTCGTATTCACAGTGTGTCCATTCTCTAGGTTTCCTGTACATGTTATAGCTGTAGTAATATTCCCTTGAACCTGGAGAGTTGGGACACATGGAATGGGGGCCATGCATTATTGCTTGAAAGGGTCTGCATTTGCTCACCCAATCTCACCAATCCTCTCAGTCCCAAGTGTCCAGCCTTATGCCACATCCAGCTGTCATTGTAGATAGGGTCTTTCCAGGTTTCCTCAGACACCCTGAAGGAATTGTAAAGAATTTCCCTGTTTTTTGGTTTTGCTTTTGAAACTCCTTTTTATAGTGGGTTTGAGCTGATTCTCGTTGCCATGTTTATGCCACTCTAGACACACTTGATTCCCTTATGGAGACATATCAATACATAGGTTTTAAGATTCTTACTAGTCAGATATATTCCTCTGTGGGAAATATGGGGTTTTGAGTCTCTTTCACTGAGGAAGGTGTAGGTCTTGTCTATTCCAAAGTTGGTTTTTGAAACGGTCCCTGTGCTTATATCAAACTGTGGTTTTATGCATCACCCCACCTCTCCTTCCCCTTTATGCAGGCATAAGAGTGTTTTCTAAATGTGAGACTCTGTTCTCTTTCCTAACTCAGTTCACGTGTAGCCATGTTTACAGGATCTTCATAAGTGATATCTTATGATAAGTTTCTTTTTCTGTGTGACTTATTTCACTTAGAATCATCGTACCTGAATCCACTCACTTTGCTGCTACTGGTCTTATGACATTGATTTCATGGCTGAGGGATATTCCATCGTACGTAAGTACCACAATGTTTTGAACCATTTTTATATTTCCTGGGATATTTAAGGTGTACCCAAGTTGAGGTTCTTGTAGTCAGTGCAGCCCTAAATTTGGAGGTGGCTCTTTCTTATTGATTTTCAGTTTTCCCAAGGTATATTCCCTAGACTGGAAGTGGCCTTGGCTCTGTAGCTCTGTTGTTTACTTGTTTTAGGGAACACAGTGCACTCCTCCAGTGAGGCAGTTGGCAATTTACATCCCGCCCATCAGCATAACAAGGCTCCCAGTTCTCCAGGGCCTGTCTTGCCTTTCTGGTTTTTACACATTTTGTGGATGTCCCTTTTGACCGGTGGGAAGTGATACTTCTTTGTAGTGCAGATTTGCATTGCCCGCTTGCTTGCTTGGCCAAAAAGGGCGTATGCATTTTCTCCTGAATATATTCAGGAGAAAACGCATACGCCCTTTTTGGCCAAGTGCACCATTGTCCAAATTGTGCACCTCTTCCTGTGCTTTACAGGCGATTCCAAGGTACCTCTTAAAATCTGTTTCCTGCTATTTTGCCTCGCTTTCAAGTCCGCCTCGTTGACTTCCCTCAACAGATTTTTGGACGATAGTTGTCCTTTATCACTCTGCCAGTTTGTGAATTGCTGTGCCCCTGAGCTCCATTTCTCAACTCGTTTTTTGTGAGCTGAACGCAAGTCCAAAATTTTGGATCATGTCCTATACTGGTTCCCGGTGGGTGGATGAGACTTTGGTTAATTCTTCTTCCTGCCGGGAAATTAGAGTGACATGTGCCCGTCCAAATGCCTAACAGCTACTCTCTCATGGGTTCTCCCTCGTCCCTTCCATCCTCTGCCAAATTGGGAACCTGTGCAAACCAGGAGGTTAAAGGGCCTGTCTCTCCAAGTTGGGAGATTGATAGTAAGGCAGTTGGAAAGTCAAACTGGAGCACCAGGAGAGGGACTATTCGTTGAGTTTTAGAAACTTTTCGTATTCAGAGTGTGTCCATTCTCTAGGTTTCCTGTACATGTTATAGCTGTAGTAATATTCCCTTGAACCTGGAGAGTTGGGACCCATGGAATGGGGGCCATGCATTATTGCTTGAAAGGGTCTGCATTTGCTCACCCAATCTCACCAATCCTCTCAGTCCCAAGTGTCCAGCCTTATGCCACATCCAGCTGTCATTGTAGACAGGGTCTTTCCAGGTTTCCTCAGACACCATGAAGGAATTGTAAAGAATTTCCCTGTTTTTTGGTTTTGCTTTTGAAATTCCTTTTTATAGTGGGTTTGAGCTGATTCTCGCTGCCATGTTTATGCCACTTTAGACACACTTGATTCCCTTATGGAGACATATCAATACATAGGTTTTAAGATTCTTACTAGTCAGATATATTCCTCTGTGGGAAATATGGGGTTTTGAGTCTCTTTCACTGAGGAAGGTGTCGGTCTTGTCAATTCCAAATTTCGTTTTTGAAACGGTCCCTGTGCTTATATCAAACTCTGGTTTTATGCATCACCCCACCTCTCCTTCCCCTTTATGCAGGCATAAGAGTGTTTTCTAAATGTGAGACTCTGTTCTCTTTCCTAACTCAATTCACGTGTAGCCATGTTTACAGGATCTTCATAAGTGATATCTTATGATAAGTTTCTTTTTCTGTGTGACTTATTTCACTTAGAATCATCGTACCTGAATCCACTCACTTTGCTGCTACTGGTCTTATGACATTGATTTCATGGCTGAGGGATATTCCATCGTACGTAAGTACCACAATGTTTTGAACCATTTTTATATTTCCTGGGATATTTAAGGTGTACCCAAGTTGAGGTTCTTGTAGTCAGTGCAGCCCTAAATTTGGAGGTGGCTCTTTCTTATTGATTTTCAGTTTTCCCAAGGTATATTCCCTAGACTGGAAGTGGCCTTGGCTCTGTAGCTCTGTTGTTTACTTGTTTTAGGGAACACAATGCACTCCTCCAGTGAGGCAGTTGGCAGTTTACATCCCGCCCATCAGCATAACAAGGCTCCCAGTTCTCCAGGGCCTGTCTTGCCTTTCTGGTTTTTACACATTTTGTGGATGTCCCTTTTGACCGGTGGGAAGTGATACTTCTTTGTAGTGCAGATTTGCATTGCCCGCTTGCTTGCTTGGCCAAAAAGGGCGTATGCGTTTTCTCCTGAATATATTCAGGAGAAAACGCATACGCCCTTTTTGGCCAAGTGCACCATTGTCCAAGTTGTGCCCCTCTTCCTGTGCTTTACAGGCGATTCCAACGTACCTCTTGAAATCTGTTTCCTGCTATTTTGCCTCGCTTTCAAGTCCGCCTCGTTGACTTCCCTCAACAGATTTTTGGACGATAGTTATCCTTTATCACTCTGCCAGTTTGTGAATTGCTGTGCCCCTGAGCTCCATTTCTCAACTCTTTTTTTGTGAGCTGAACGCAAGTCCAAAATTTTGGATCATGTCCTATACTGGTTCCCGGTGGGTGGCTGAGACTTTGGTTAATTCTTCTTCCTGCCGGGAAATTAGAGTGACATGTGCCCGTCCAAATGCCTAACAGCTACTCTCTCATGGGTTCTCCCTCGTCCCTTCCATCCTCTGCCAAATTGGGAACCTGTGCAAACCAGGAGGTTAAAGGGCCTGTCTCTCCAAGTTGGGAGATTGATAGTAAGGCAGTTGGAAAGTCAAACTGGAGCACCAGGAGAGGGACTATTCGTTGAGTTTTAGAAACCTTTCGTATTCACAGTGTGTCCATTCTCTAGGTTTCCTGTACATGTTATAGCTGTAGTAATATTCCCTTGAACCTGGAGAGTTGGGACCCATGGAATGGGGGTCATGCATTATTGCTTGAAAGGGTCTGCATTTGCTCACCCAATCTCACAAATCCTCTCAGTCCCAAGTGTCCAGCCTTATGCCACATCCAGCTGTCATTGTAGATAGGGTCTTTCCAGGTTTCCTCAGACACCCTGAAGGAATTGTAAAGAATTTCCCTGTTTTTTGGTTTTGCTTTTGAAATTCCTTTTTATAGTGGGTTTGAGCTGATTCTCGCTGCCATGTTTATGCCACTCTAGACACACTTGATTCCCTTATGGAGACATATCAATACATAGGTTTTAAGATTCTTACTAGTCAGATATATTCCTCTGTGGAAAATATGGGGTTTTGAGTCTCTTTCACTGAGGAAGGTGTAGGTCTTGTCTATTCCAAAGTTGGTTTTTGAAACGGTCCCTGTGCTTATATCAAACTCTGGTTTAATGCATCACCCCACCTCTCCTTCCCCTTTATGCAGGCATAAGAGTGTTTTCTAAATGTGAGACTCTGTTCTCTTTCCTAACTCAGTTCACGTGTAGCCATGTTTACAGGATCTTCATAAGTGATATCTTATGATAAGTTTCTTTTTCTGTGTGACTTATTTCACTTAGAATCATCGTACCTGAATCCACTCACTTTGCTGCTACTGGTCTTATGACATTGATTTCATGGCTGAGGGATATTCCATCGTACGTAAGTACCACAATGTTTTGAACCATTTTTATATTTCCTGGGATATTTAAGGTGTACCCAAGTTGAGGTTCTTGTAGTCAGTGCAGCCCTAAATATGGAGGTGGCACTTTCTTATTGATTTTCAGTTTTCCCAAGGTATATTCCCTAGACTGGAAGTGGCCTTGGCTCTGTAGCTCTGTTGTTTACTTGTTTTAGGGAACACAATGCACTCCTCCAGTGAGGCAGTTGGCAATTTATATCCCGCCCATCAGCATGACAAGGCTCCCAGTTCTCCAGGGCCTGTCTTGCCTTTCTGGTTTTTACACATTTTGTGGATGTCCCTTTTGACCGGTGGGAAGTGATACTTCTTTGTAGTGCAGATTTGCATTGCCCGCTTGCTTGCTTGGCCAAAAACGGCGTATGCGTTTTCTCCTGAATATATTCAGGAGAAAACGCATACGCCCTTTTTGGCCAAGTGCACCATTGTCCAAGTTGTGCCCCTCTTCCTGTGCTTTACAGGCGATTCCAAGGTACCTCTTGAAATCTGTTTCCTGCTATTTTGCCTCGCTTTCAAGTCCGCCTCGTTGACTTCCCTCAACAGATTTTTGGACGATAGTTGTCCTTTATCACTCTGCCAGTTTGTGAATTGCTGTGCCCCTGAGCTCCATTTCTCAACTCGTTTTTTGTGAGCTGAACGCAAGTCGAAAATTTTGGATCATGTCCTATACTGTTTCCCGGTGGGTGGCTGAGACTTTGGTTAATTCTTCTTCCTGCCGGGAAATTAGAGTGACATGTGCCCGTCCAAATGCCTAACAGCTACTCTCTCATGGGTTCTCCCTCGTCCCTTCCATCCTCTGCCAAATTGGGAACCTGTGCAAACCAGGAGGTTAAAGGGCCTGTCTCTCCAAGTTGGGAGATTGATAGTAAGGCAGTTGGAAAGTCAAACTGGAGCACCAGGAGAGGGACTATTCGTTGAGTTTTAGAAACTTTTCGTATTCACAGTGTGTCCATTCTCTAGGTTTCCTGTACATGTTATAGCTGTAGTAATATTCCCTTGAACCTGGAGAGTTGGGACCCATGGAATGGGGGCCATGCATTATTGCTTGAAAGGGTCTGCATTTGCTCACCCAATCTCACCAATCCTCTCAGTCCCAAGTGTCGAGCCTTATGCCACATCCAGCTGTCATTGTAGACAGGGTCTTTCCAGGTTTCCTCAGACACCATGAAGGAATTGTAAAGAATTTCCCTGTTTTTTGGTTTTGCTTTTGAAATTCCTTTTTATAGTGGGTTTGAGCTGATTCTCGCTGCCATGTTTATGCCACTCTAGACACACTTGATTCCCTTATGGAGACATATCAATACATAGGTTTTAAGATTCTTACTAGTCAGATATATTCCTCTGCGGGAAATATGGGGTTTTGAGTCTCTTTCACTGAGGAAGGTGTATGTCTTGTCTATTCCAAAGTTGGTTTTTGGAACGGTCCCTGTGCTTATATCAAACTCTGGTTTTATGCATCACCCCACCTCTCCATCCCCTTTATGCAGGCATAAGAGTGTTTTCTAAATGTGAGACTCTGTTCTCTTTCCTAACTCAGTTCACATGTAGCCACGTTTACAGGATCTTCATAAGTGATATCTTATGATAAGTTTCTTTTTCTGTGTGACTTATTTCACTTAGAATCATCGTACCTGAATCCACTCACTTTGCTGCTACTGGTCTTATGACATTGATTTCATGGCTGAGGAATATTCCATCGTACGTAAGTACCACAATGTTTTGAACCATTTTTATATTTCCTGGGATATTTAAGGTGTACCCAAGTTTAGGTTCTTGTAGTCAGTGCAGCCCTAAATTTGGAGGTGGCTCTTTCTTATTGATTTTCAGTTTTCCCAAGGTATATTCCCTAGACTGGAAGTGGCCTTGGCTCTGTAGCTCTGTTGTTTACTTGTTTTAGGGAACACAATGCACTCCTCCAGTGAGGCAGTTGGCAATTTACATCCCACCCATCAGCATAACAAGGCTCCCAGTTCCTCAGGGCCTGTCTTGCCTTTCTGGTTTTTACACATTTTGTGGATGTCCCTTTTGACCGGTGGGAAATGATACTTCTTTGTAGTGCAGATTTGCATTGCCCGCTTGCTTGCTTGGCCAAAAAGGGCGTATGCGTTTTCTCCTGAATATATTCAGGAGAAAACGCATACGCCCTTTTTGGCCAAGTGCACCATTGTCCAAGTTGTGCCCCTCTTCCTGTGCTTTACAGGCGATTCCAAGGTACCTCTTGATATCTGTTTCCTGCTATTTTGCCTCGCTTTCAAGTCCGCCTCGTTGACTTCCCTCAACAGATTTTTGGACGATAGTTGTCCTTTATCACTCTGCCAGTTTGTGAATTGCTGTGCCCCTGAGCTCCATTTCTCAACTCGTTTTTTGTGAGCTGAACACAAGTCCAAAATTTTGGATCATGTCCTATACTGGTTCCCGGTGGGTGGCTGAGACTTTGGTTAATTCTTCTTCCTGCCGGGAAATTAGAGTGACATGTGCCCGTCCAAATGCCTAACAGCTACTCTCTCATGGGTTCTCCCTCGTCCCTTCCATCCTCTGCCAAATTGGGAACCTGTGCAAACCAGGATGTTAAAGGGCCTGTCTCTCCAAGTTGGGAGATTGATAGTAAGGCAGTTGGAAAGTCAAACTGGAGCACCAGGAGAGGGACTATTCGTTGAGTTTTAGAAACCTTTCGTATTCACAGTGTGTCCATTCTCTAGGTTTCCTGTACATGTTATAGCTGTAGTAATATTCCCTTGAACCTGGAGAGTTGGGACCCATGGAATGGGGGCCATGCATTATTGCTTGAAAGGGTCTGCATTTGCTCACCCAATCTCACCAATCCTCTCAGTCCCAAGTGTCCAGCCTTATGCCACATCCAGCTGTCATTGTAGATAGGGTCTTTCCAGGTTTCCTCTGACACCCTGAAGGAATTGTAAAGAATTTCCCTGTTTTTTGGTTTTGCTTTTGAAATTCCTTTTTATAGTGGGTTTGAGCTGATTCTCGCTGCCATGTTTATGCCACTCTAGACACACTTGATTCCCTTATGGCGACATATCAATACATAGGATTTAAGATTCTTACTAGTCAGATATATTCCTCTGCGGGAAATATGGGGTTTTGAGTCTCTTTCACTGAGGAAGGTGTATGTCTTGTCTATTCCAAAGTTGGTTTTTGGAACGGTCCCTGTGCTTATATCAAACTCTGGTTTTATGCATCACCCCACCTCTCCATCCCCTTTATGCAGGCATAAGAGTTTTTTCTAAATGTGAGACTCTGTTCTCTTTCCTAACTCAGTTCACATGTAGCCACGTTTACAGGATCTTCATAAGTGATATCTTATGATAAGTTTCTTTTTCTGTGTGACTTATTTCACTTAGAATCATCGTACCTGAATCCACTCACTTTGCTGCTACTGGTCTTATGACATTGATTTCATGGCTGAGGAATATTCCATCGTACGTAAGTACCACAATGTTTTGAACCATTTTTATATTTCCTGGGATATTTAAGGTGTACCCAAGTTTAGGTTCTTGTAGTCAGTGCAGCCCTAAATTTGGAGGTGGCTCTTTCTTATTGATTTTCAGTTTTCCCAAGGTATATTCCCTAGACTGGAAGTGGCCTTGGCTCTGTAGCTCTGTTGTTTACTTGTTTTAGGGAACACAATGCACTCCTCCAGTGAGGCAGTTGGCAATTTACATCCCACCCATCAGCATAACAAGGCTCCCAGTTCCTCAGGGCCTGTCTTGCCTTTCTGGTTTTTACACATTTTGTGGATGTCCCTTTTGACCGGTGGGAAATGATACTTCTTTGTAGTGCAGATTTGCATTGCCCGCTTGCTTGCTTGGCCAAAAAGGGCGTATGCGTTTTCTCCTGAATATATTCAGGAGAAAATGCATACGCCCTTTTTGGCCAAGTGCACCATTGTCCAAGTTGTGCCCCTCTTCCTGTGCTTTACAGGCGATTCCAAGGTACCTCTTGATATCTGTTTCCTGCTATTTTGCCTCGCTTTCAAGTCCGCCTCGTTGACTTCCCTCAACAGATTTTTGGACGATAGTTGTCCTTTATCACTCTGCCAGTTTGTGAATTGCTGTGCCCCTGAGCTCCATTTCTCAACTCGTTTTTTGTGAGCTGAACACAAGTCCAAAATTTTGGATCATGTCCTATACTGGTTCCCGGTGGGTGGCTGAGACTTTGGTTAATTCTTCTTCCTGCCGGGAAATTAGAGTGACATGTGCCCGTCCAAATGCCTAACAGCTACTCTCTCATGGGTTCTCCCTCGTCCCTTCCATCCTCTGCCAAATTGGGAACCTGTGCAAACCAGGATGTTAAAGGGCCTGTCTCTCCAAGTTGGGAGATTGATAGTAAGGCAGTTGGAAAGTCAAACTGGAGCACCAGGAGAGGGACTATTCGTTGAGTTTTAGAAACCTTTCGTATTCACAGTGTGTCCATTCTCTAGGTTTCCTGTACATGTTATAGCTGTAGTAATATTCCCTTGAACCTGGATAGTTGGGACCCATGGAATGGGGGCCATGCATTATTGCTTGAAAGGGTCTGCATTTGCTCACCCAATCTCACCAATCCTCTCAGTCCCAAGTGTCCAGCCTTATGCCACATCCAGCTGTCATTGTAGATAGGGTCTTTCCAGGTTTCCTCTGACACCCTGAAGGAATTGTAAAGAATTTCCCTGTTTTTTGGTTTTGCTTTTGAAATTCCTTTTTATAGTGGGTTTGAGCTGATTCTCGCTGCCATGTTTATGCCACTCTAGACACACTTGATTCCCTTATGGCGACATATCAATACATAGGATTTAAGATTCTTACTAGTCAGATATATTCCTCTGTGGGAAATATGGGGTTTTGAGTCTCTTTCACTGAGGAAGGTGTAGGTCTTGTCTATTCCAAAGTTGGTTTTTGGAACGGTCCCTGTGCTTATATCAAACTCTGGTTTTATGCATCACCCCACCTCTCCTTCCCCTTTATGCAGGCATAAGAGTGTTTTTTAAATGTGAGACTCTGTTCTCTTTCCTAACTCAGTTCAGGTGTAGCCATGTTTACAGGATCTTCATAAGTGATATCTTATGATAAGTTTCTTTTTCTGTGTGACTTATTTCACTTAGAATCATCGTACCTGAATCAACTCACTTTGCTGCTACTGGTCTTATGACATTGATTTCATCGCTGAGGGATATTCCATCATACGTAAGTACCACAATGTTTTGAACCATTTTTATATTTCCTGGGATATTTAAGGTGTACCCAAGTTGAGGTTCTTGTAGACAGTGCAGCCCTAAATTTGGAGGTGGCTCTTTCTTATTGATTTTCAGTTTTCCCAAGGTATATTCCCTAGACTGGAAGTGGCCTTGGCTCTGTAGCTCTGTTGTTTACTTGTTTTAGGGAACACAATGCACTCCTCCAGTGAGGCAGTTGGCAATTTACATCCCGCCCATCAGCATGACAAGGCTCCCAGTTCTCCAGGGCCTGTCTTGCCTTTCTGGTTTTTACACATTTTGTGGATGTCCCTT
Source organism: Mesoplodon densirostris (assembly GCF_025265405.1). Classification (NCBI taxonomy): domain Eukaryota; kingdom Metazoa; phylum Chordata; class Mammalia; order Artiodactyla; family Ziphiidae; genus Mesoplodon; species Mesoplodon densirostris. Next base: position 4,334,599 of record NW_026778199.1, on the reverse strand, counting down.
TTGACCGGTGGGAAGTGATACTTCTTTGTAGTGCAGATTTGCATTGCCCGCTTGCTTGCTTGGCCAAAAAGGGCGTATGCGTTTTCTCCTGAATATATTCAGGAGAAAACGCATACGCCCTTTTTGGCCAAGTGCACCATTGTCCAAGTTGTGCCCCTCTTCCTGTGCTTTACAGGCGATTCCAAGGTACCTCTTGAAATCTGTTTCCTGCTATTTTGCCTCGCTTTCAAGTCCGCCTCGTTGACTTCCCTCAACAGATTTTTGGACGATAGTTGTCCTTTATCACTCTGCCAGTTTGTGAATTGCTGTGCCCCTGAGCTCCATTTCTCAACTCGTTTTTTGTGAGCTGAACGCAAGTCCAAAATTTTGGATCATGTCCTATACTGGTTCCCGGTGGGTGGCTGAGACTTTGGTTAATTCTTCTTCCTGCCGGGAAATTAGAGTGACATGTGCCCGTCCAAATGCCTAACAGCTACTCTCTCATGGGTTCTCCCTCGTCCCTTCCATCCTCTGCCAAATTGGGAACCTGTGCAAACCAGAAGGTTAAAGGGCCTGTCTCTCCAAGTTGGGAGATTGATAGTAAGGCAGTTGGAAAGTCAAACTGGAGCACCAGGAGAGGGACTATTCGTTGAGTTTTAGAAACCTTTCGTATTCACAGTGTGTCCATTCTCTAGGTTTCCTGTACATGTTATAGCTGTAGTAATATTCCCTTGAACCTGGAGAGTTGGGACCCATGGAATGGGGGCCATGCATTATTGCTTGAAAGGGTCTGCATTTGCTCACCCAATCTCACCAATCCTCTCAGTCCCAAGTGTCCAGCCTTATGCCACATCCAGCTGTCATTGTAGATAGGGTCTTTCCAGGTTTCCTCAGACACCCTGAAGGAATTGTAAAGAATTTCCCTGTTTTTTCGTTTTGCTTTTGAAATTCCTTTTTATAGTGGGTTTGAGCTGATTCTCGCTGCCATGTTTATGCCACTCTAGACACACTTGATTCCCTTATGGAGTCATATCAATACATAGGTTTTAAGATTCTTACTAGTCAGATATATTCCTCTGTGGGAAATATGGGGTTTTGAGACTCTTTCACTGAGGAAGGTGTCGGTATGGCAATTCCAAAGTTGGTTTTTGAAACGGTCCCTGTGCTTATATCAAACTCTGGTTTTATGCATCACCCCACCTCTCCTTCCCCTTTATGCAGGCATAAGAGTGTTTTCTAAATGTGAGACTCTGTTCTCTTTCCTAACTCAATTCACGTGTAGCCATGTTTACAGGATCTTCATAAGTGATATCTTATGATAAGTTTCTTTTTCTGTGTGACTTATTTCACTTAGAATCATCGTACCTGAATCCACTCACTTTGCTGCTACTGGTCTTATGACATTGATTTCATGGCTGAGGGATATTCAATCGTACGTAAGTACCACAATGTTTTGAACCATTTTTATATTTCCTGGGATATTTAAGGTGTACCCAAGTTGAGGTTCTTGTAGTCAGTGCAGCCCTAAATTTGGAGGTGGCTCTTTCTTATTGATTTTCAGTTTTCCCAAGGTATATTCCCTAGACTGGAAGTGGCCTTGGCTCTGTAGCTCTGTTGTTTACTTGTTTTAGGGAACACAATGCACTCCTCCAGTGAGGCAGTTGGCAATTTACATCCCGCCCATCAGCATAACAAGGCTCCCAGTTCTCCAGGGCCTGTCTTGCCTTTCTGGTTTTTACACATTTTGTGGATGTCCCTTTTGACCGGTGGGAAGTGATACTTCTTTGTAGTGCAGATTTGCATTGCCCGCTTGCTTGCTTGGCCAAAAAGGGCGTATGCGTTTTCTCCTGAATATATTCAGGAGAAAAGGCATACGCCCTTTTTGGCCAAGTGCACCATTGTCCAAGTTGTGCCCCTCTTCCTGTGCTTTACAGGCGATTCCAAGGTACCTCTTGAAATCTGTTTCCTGCTATTTTGCCTCGCTTTCAAGTCCGCCTCGTTGACTTCCCTCAACAGATTTTTGGACGATAGTTGTCCTTTATCACTCTGCCAGTTTGTGAATTGCTGTGCCCCTGAGCTCCATTTCTCAACTCGTTTTTTGTGAGCTGAACACAAGTCCAAAATTTTGGATCATGTCCTATACTGGTTCCCGGTGGGTGGCTGAGACTTTGGTTAATTCTTCTTCCTGCCGGGAAATTAGAGTGACATGTGCCCGTCCAAATGCCTAACAGCTACTCTCTCATGGGTTCTCCCTCGTCCCTTCCATCCTCTGCCAAATTGGGAACCTGTGCAAACCAGGAGGTTAAAGGGCCTGTCTCTCCAAGTTGGGAGATTGATAGTAAGGCAGTTGGAAAGTCAAACTGGAGCACCAGGAGAGGGACTATTCGTTGAGTTTTAGAAACCTTTCGTATTCACAGTGTGTCCATTCTCTAGGTTTCCTGTACATGTTATAGCTGTAGTAATATTCCCTTGAACCTGGAGAGTTGGGACACATGGAATGGGGGCCATGCATTATTGCTTGAAAGGGTCTGCATTTGCTCACCCAATCTCACCAATCCTCTCAGTCCCAAGTGTCCAGCCTTATGCCACATCCAGCTGTCATTGTAGATAGGGTCTTTCCAGGTTTCCTCAGACACCCTGAAGGAATTGTAAAGAATTTACCTGTTTTTTGGTTTTGCTTTTGAAATTCCTTTTTATAGTGGGTTTGAGCTGATTCTCGCTGCCATGTTTATGCCACTCTAGACACACTTGATTCCCTTATGGAGACATATCAATACATAGGATTTAAGATTCTTACTAGTCAGATATATTCCTCTGCGGGAAATATGGGGTTTTGAGTCTCTTTCACTGAGGAAGGTGTAGGTCTTGTCTATTCCAAAGTTGGTTTTTGGAACGGTCCCTGTGCTTATATCAAACTCTGGTTTTATGCATCACCCCACTTCTCCTTCCCCTTTATGCAGGCATAAGAGTGTTTTCTAAATGTGAGACTCTGTTCTCTTTCCTAACTCAGTTCACGTGTAGCCATGTTTACAGGATCTTCATAAGTGATATCTTATGATAAGTTTCTTTTTCTGTGTGACTTATTTCACTTAGAATCATCGTACCTGAATCAACTCACTTTGCTGCTACTGGTCTTATGACATTGATTTCATCGCTGAGGGATATTCCATCATACGTAAGTACCACAATGTTTTGAACCATTTTTATATTTCCTGGGATATTTAAGGTGTACCCAAGTTGAGGTTCTTGTAGTCAGTGCAGCCCTAAATTTGGAGGTGGCTCTTTCTTATTTATTTTCAGTTTTCCCAAGGTATATTCCCTAGACTGGAAGTGGCCTTGGCTCTGTAGCTCTGTTGTTTACTTCTTTTAGGGAACACAATGCACTCCTCCAGTGAGGCAGTTGGCAGTTTACATCCCGCCCATCAGCATAACAAGGCTCCCAGTTCTCCAGGGCCTGTCTTGCCTTTCTGGTTTTTACACATTTTGTGGATGTCCCTTTTGACCGGTGGGAAGTGATACTTCTTTGTAGTGCAGATTTGCATTGCCCGCTTGCTTGCTTGGCCAAAAAGGGCGTATGCGTTTTCTCCTGAATATATTCAGGAGAAAACGCATACGCCCTTTTTGGCCAAGTGCACCATTGTCCAAGTTGTGCCCCTCTTCCTGTGCTTTACAGGCGATTCCAAGGTACCTCTTGAAATCTGTTTCCTGCTATTTTGCCTCGCTTTCAAGTTCGCCTTGTTGACTTCCCTCAACAGATTTTTGGAGGATAGTTGTCCTTTATCACTCTGCCAGTTTGTGAATTGCTGTGCCCCTGAGCTCCATTTCTCAACTCGTTTTTTGTGAGCTGAACGCAAGTCCAAAATTTTGGATCATGTCCTATACTGGTTCCCGGTGGGTGGCTGAGACTTCGGTTAATTCTTCTTCCTGCCGGGAAATTAGAGTGACATGTGCCCGTCCAAATGCCTAACAGCTACTCTCTCATGGGTTCTCCCTCGTCCCTTCCATCCTCTGCCAAATTGGGAACCTGTGCAAACCAGGAGGTTAAAGGGCCTGTCTCTCCAAGTTGGGAGATTGATAGTAAGGCAGTTGGAAAGTCAAACTGGAGCACCAGGAGAGGGACTATTCGTTGAGTTTTAGAAACCTTTCGTATTCACAGTGTGTCCATTCTCTAGGTTTCCTGTACATGTTATAGCTGTAGTAATATTCCCTTGAACCTGGAGAGTTGGGACCCATGGAATGGGGGCCATGCATTATTGCTTGAAAGGGTCTGCATTTGCTCACCCAATCTCACCAATCCTCTCAGTCCCAAGTGTCCAGCCTTATGCCACATCCAGCTGTCATTGTAGATAGGGTCTTTCCAGGTTTCCTCAGACACCCTGAAGGAATTGTAAAGAATTTCCCTGTTTTTTCGTTTTGCTTTTGAAATTCCTTTTTATAGTGGGTTTGAGCTGATTCTCGCTGCCATGTTTATGCCACTCTAGACACACTTGATTCCCTTATGGAGTCATATCAATACATAGGTTTTAAGATTCTTACTAGTCAGATATATTCCTCTGTGGGAAATATGGGGTTTTGAGTCTCTTTCACTGAGGAAGGTGTAGGTCTTGTCTATTCCAAAGTTGGTTTTTGGAACGGTCCCTGTGCTTATATCAAACTCTGGTTTTATGCATCACCCCACCTCTCCATCCCCTTTATGCAGGCATAAGAGTGTTTTCTAAATGTGAGACTCTGTTCTCTTTCCTAACTCAGTTCACGTGTAGCCATGTTTACAGGATCTTCATAAGTGATATCTTATGATAAGTTTCTTTTTCTGTGTGACTTATTTCACTTAGAATCATCGTACCTGAATCCACTCACTTTGCTGCTTCTAGTCTTATGACATTGATTTCATGGCTGAGGGATATTCCATCGTACGTAAGTACCACAATGTTTTGAACCATTTTTATATTTCCTGGGATATTTAAGGTGTACCCAAGTTGAGGTTCTTGTAGCCAGTGCAGCCCGAAATTTGGAGGTGGCTCTTTCTTATTTATTTTCAGTTTTCCCAAGGTATATTCCCTAGACTGGAAGTGGCCTTGGCTCTGTAGCTCTGTTGTTTACTTGTTTTAGGTAACACAATGCACTCCTCCAGTGAGGCAGTTGGCAATTTACATCCCGCCCATCAGCATAACAAGGCTCCCAGTTCTCCAGGGCCTGTCTTGCCTTTCTGGTTTTTACACATTTTGTGGATGTCCCTTTTGACCGGTGGGAAGTGATACTTCTTTGTAGTGTAGATTTGCATTGCCCGCTTGCTTGCTTGGCCAAAAAGGGCGTATGCGTTTTCTCCTGAATATATTCAGGAGAAAACGCATACGCCCTTTTTGGCCAAGTGCACCATTGTCCAAGTTGTGCCCCTCTTCCTGTGCTTTACAGGCGATTCCAAGGTACCTCTTGAAATCTGTTTCCTGCTATTTTGCCTCGCTTTCAAGTCCACCTCGTTGACTTCCCTCAACAGATTTTTGGACGATAGTTGTCCTTTATCACTCTGCCAGTTTGTGAATTGCTGTGCCCCTGAGCTCCATTTCTCAACTCGTTTTTTGTGAGCTGAACACAAGTCCAAAATTTTGGATCATGTCCTATACTGGTTCCCGGTGGGTGGCTGAGACTTTGGTTAATTCTTCTTCCTGCCGGGAAATTAGAGTGACATGTGCCCGTCCAAATGCCTAACAGCTACTCTCTCATGGGTTCTCCCTCGTCCCTTCCATCCTCTGCCAAATTGGGAACCTGTGCAAACCAGGAGGTTAAAGGGCCTGTCTCTCCAAGTTGGGAGATTGATAGTAAGGCAGTTGGAAAGTCAAACTGGAGCACCAGGAGAGGGACTATTCGTTGAGTTTTAGAAACCTTTCGTATTCACAGTGTGTCCATTCTCTAGGTTTCCTGTACATGTTATAGCTGTAGTAATATTCCCTTGAACCTGGAGAGTTGGGACCCATGGAATGGGGGCCATGCATTATTGCTTGATAGGGTCTGCATTTGCTCACCCAATCTCACCAATCCTCTCAGTCCCAAGTGTCCAGCCTTATGCCACATCCAGCTGTCATTGTAGATAGGGTCTTTCCAGGTTTCCTCAGACACCCTGAAGGAATTGTAAAGAATTTCCCTGTTTTTTGGTTTTGCTTTTGAAATTCCTTTTTATAGTGGGTTTGAGCTGATTCTCGCTGCCATGTTTATGCCACTCTAGACACACTTGATTCCCTTATGGAGACATATCAATACATAGGATTTAAGATTCTTACTAGTCAGATATATTCCTCTGCGGGAAATATGGGGTTTTGAGTCTCTTTCACTGAGGAAGGTGTAGGTCTTGTCTATTCCAAAGTTGGTTTTTGGAACGGTCCCTGTGCTTATATCAAACTCTGGTTTCATGCATCACCCCACCTCTCCTTCCCCTTTATGCAGGCATAAGAGTGTTTTCTAAATGTGAGACTCTGTTCTCTTTCCTAACTCAGTTCACGTGTAGCCATGTTTACAGGATCTTCATAAGTGATATCTTATGATAAGTTTCTTTTTCTGTGTGACTTATTTCACTTAGAATCATCGTACCTGAATCCACTCACTTTGCTGCTACTGGTCTTATGACATTGATTTCATGGCTGAGGAATATTCCATCGTACGTAAGTACCACAAAGTTTTGAACCATTTTTATATTTCCTGGGATATTTAAGGTGTACCCAAGTTGAGGTTCTTGTAGCCAGTGCAGCCCTAAATTTGGAGGTGGCTCTTTCTTATTGATTTTCAGTTTTCCCAAGGTATATTCCCTAGACTGGAAGTGGCCTTGACTCTGTAGCTCTGTTGTTTACTTGTTTTAGGGAACACAATGCACTCCTCCAGTGAGGCAGTTGGCAATTGACATCCCGCCCATCAGCATAACAAGGCCCCCTGTTCTCCAGGGCCTGTCTTGCCTTTCTGGTTTTTACACATTTTGTGGATGTCCCTTTTGACTGGTGGGAAGTGATACTTCTTTGTAGTGCAGATTTGCATTGCCCGCTTGCTTGCTTGGCCAAAAAGGGCGTATGCGTTTTCTCCTGAATATATTCAGGATAAAACGCATACACCCTTTTTGGCCAAGTGCATCATTGTCCAAGTTGTGCCCCTCTTCCTGTGCTTTACAGGCGATTCCAACGTACCTCTTGAAATCTGTTTCCTGCTATTTTGCCTCGCTTTCAAGTCCGCCTCGTTGACTTCCCTCAACAGATTTTTGGACGATAGTTGTCCTTTATCACTCTGCCAGTTTGTGAATTGCTGTGCCCCTGAGCTCCATTTCTCAACTCGTTTTTTGTGAGCTGAACGCAAGTCCAAAATTTTGGATCATGTCCTATACTGGTTCCCGGTGGGTGGCTGAGACTTTGGTTAATTCTTCTTCCTGCCGGGAAATTAGAGTGACATGTGCCCGTCCAAATGCCTAACAGCTACTCTCTCATGGGTTCTCCCTCGTCCCTTCCATCCTCTGCCAAATTGGGAACCTGTGCAAACCAGGAGGTTAAAGGGCCTGTCTCTCCAAGTTGGGAGATTGATAGTAAGGCAGTTGGAAAGTCAAACTGGAGCACCAGGAGAGGGACTATTCGTTGAGTTTTAGAAACCTTTCGTATTCACAGTGTGTACATTCTCTAGGATTCCTGTACATGTTATAGCTGTAGTAATATTCCCTTGAACATGGAGAGTTGGGACCCATGGAATGGGGGCCATGCATTATTGCTTGAAAGGGTCTGCATTTGCTCACCCAATCTCACCAATCCTCTCAGTCCCAAGTGTCCAGCCTTATGCCACATCCAGCTGTCATTGTAGATAGGGTCTTTCCAGGTTTCCTCAGACACCCTGAAGGAATTGTAAAGAATTTCCCTGTTTTTTGGTTTTGCTTTTGAAATTCCTTTTTATAGTGGGTTTGAGCTGATTCTCGCTGCCATGTTTATGCCACTCTAGACACACTTGATTCCCTTATGGAGACATATCAATACATAGGATTTAAGATTCTTACTAGTCAGATATATTCCTCTGTGGGAAATATGGGGTTTTGAGTCTCTTTCACTGAGGAAGGTGTCGGTCTTGTCAATTCCAAAGTTGGTTTTTGAAACGGTCCCTGTGCTTATATCAAACTCTGGTTTTATGCATCACCCCACCTCTCCTTCCCCTTTTTGCAGGCATAAGAGTGTTTTCTAAATGTGAGACTCTGTTCTCTTTCCTAACTCAGGTCAGGTGTAGCCATGTTTACAGGATCTTCATAAGTGATATCTTATGATAAGTTTCTTTTTCTGTGTGACTTATTTCACTTAGAATCATCATACCTGAATCCACTCACTTTGCTGCTACTGGTCTTATGACATTGATTTCATGGCTGAGGGGTATTCCATCGTACGTAAGTACCACAATGTTTTGAACCATTTTTATATTTCCTGGGATATTTAAGGTGTACCCAAGTTGAGGTTCTTGTAGTCAGTGCAGCCCTAAATTTGGAGGTGGCTCTTTCTTATTGATTTTCAGTTTTCCCAAGGTATATTCCCTAGACTGGAAGTGGCCTTGGCTCTGTAGCTCTGTTGTTTACTTGTTTTAGGGAACACAATGCACTCCTCCAGTGAGGCAGTTGGCAATTTACATCCCGCCCATCAGCATGACAAGGCTCCCAGTTCTCCAGGGCCTGTCTTGCCTTTCTGGTTTTTACACATTTTGTGGATGTCCCTTTTGACCGGTGGGAAGTGATACTTCTTTGTAGTGCAGATTTGCATTGCCCGCTTGCTTGCTTGGCCAAAAAGGGCGTATGTGTTTTCTCCTGAATATATTCAGGGGAAAACGCATACGCCCTTTTTGGCCAAGTGCACCATTGTCCAAGTTGTGCCCCTCTTCCTGTGCTTTACAGGCGATTCCAAGGTACCTCTTGAAATCTGTTTCCTGCTATTTTGCCTCGCTTTCAAGTCCGCCTCGTTGACTTCCCTCAACAGATTTTTGGACAATAGTTGTCCTTTATCACTCTGCCAGTTTGTGAATTGCTGTGCCCCTGAGCTCCATTTCTCAACTCGTTTTTTGTGAGCTGAACGCAAGTCCAAAATTTTGGATCATGTCCTATACTGGTTCCCGGTGGGTGGCTGAGACTTTGGTTAATTCTTCTTCCTGCCGGGAAATTAGAGTGACATGTGCCCGTCCAAATGCCTAACAGCTACTCTCTCATGGGTTCTCCCTCGTCCCTTCCATCCTCTGCCAAATTGGGAACCTGTGCAAACCAGGAGGTTAAAGGGCCTGTCTCTCCAAGTTGGGAGATTGATAGTAAGGCAGTTGGAAAGTCAAACTGGAGCACCAGGAGAGGGACTATTCGTTGAGTTTTAGAAACCTTTCGTATTCACAGTGTGTCCATTCTCTAGGTTTCCTGTACATGTTATAGCTGTAGTAATATTCCCTTGAACCTGGAGAGTTGGGACCCATGGAATGGGGGCCATGCATTATTGCTTGAAAGGGTCTGCATTTGCTCACCCAATCTCACCAATCCTCTCAGTCCCAAGTGTCCAGCCTTATGCCACATCCAGCTGTCATTGTAGATAAGGTCTTTCCAGGTTTCCTCAGACACCCTGAAGGAATTGTAAAGAATTTCCCTGTTTTTTGGTTTTGCTTTTGAAATTCCTTTTTATAGTGGGTTTGAGCTGATTCTCGCTGCCATGTTTATGCCACTCTAGACACACTTGATTCCCTTATGGAGTCATATCAATACATAGGTTTTAAGATTCTTACTAGTCAGATATATTCCTCTGTGGGAAATATGGGGTTTTGAGTCTCTTTCACTGAGGAAGGTGTAGGTCTTGTCTATTCCAAAGTTGGTTTTTGGAACGGTCCCTGTGCTTATATCAAACTCTGGTTTTATGCATCACCCCACCTCTCCATCCCCTTTATGCAGGCATAAGAGTGTTTTCTAAATGTGATACTCTGTTCTCTTTCCTAACTCAGTTCACGTGTAGCCATGTTTACAGGATCTTCATAAGTGATATCTTATGATAAGTTTCTTTTTCTGTGTGACTTATTTCACTTAGAATCATCGTACCTGAATCCACTCACTTTGCTGCTACTGGTCTTATGACATTGATTTCATGGCTGAGGGATATTCAATCGTACGTAAGTACCACAATGTTTTGAACCATTTTTATATTTCCTGGGATATTTAAGGTGTACCCAAATTGAGGTTCTTGTAGTCAGTGCAGCCCTAAATTTGGAGGTGGCTCTTTCTTATTGATTTTCAGTTTTCCCAAGGTATATTCCCTAGACTGGAAGTGGCCTTGGCTCTGTAGCTCTGTTGTTTACTTGTTTTAGGGAACACAATGCACTCCTCCAGTGAGGCAGTTGGCAATTTACATCCCGCCCATCAGCATAACAAGGCTCCCAGTTCTCCAGGGCCTGTCTTGCCTTTCTGGTTTTTACACATTTTGTGGATGTCCCTTTTGACCGGTGGGAAGTGATACTTCTTTGTAGTGCAGATTTGCATTGCCCGCTTGCTTGCTTGGCCAAAAAGGGCGTATGCGTTTTCTCCTGAATATATTCAGGAGAAAACGCATACGCCCTTTTTGGCCAAGTGCACCATTGTCCAAGTTGTGCCCCTCTTCCTGTGCTTTACAGGCGATTCCAAGGTACCTCTTGAAATCTGTTTCCTGCTATTTTGCCTCGCTTTCAAGTCCACCTCGTTGACTTCCCTCAACAGATTTTTGGACGATAGTTGTCCTTTATCACTCTGCCAGTTTGTGAATTGCTGTGCCCCTGAGCTCCATTTCTCAACTCGTTTTTTGTGAGCTGAACACAAGTCCAAAATTTTGGATCATGTCCTATACTGGTTCCCGGTGGGTGGCTGAGACTTTGGTTAATTCTTCTTCCTGCCGGGAAATTAGAGTGACATGTGCCCGTCCAAATGCCTAACAGCTACTCTCTCATGGGTTCTCCCTCGTCCCTTCCATCCTCTGCCAAATTGGGAACCTGTGCAAACCAGGAGGTTAAAGGGCCTGTCTCTCCAAGTTGGGAGATTGATAGTAAGGCAGTTGGAAAGTCAAACTGGAGCACCAGGAGAGGGACTATTCGTTGAGTTTTAGAAACCTTTCGTATTCACAGTGTGTCCATTCTCTAGGTTTCCTGTACATGTTATAGCTGTAGTAATATTCCCTTGAACCTGGAGAGTTGGGACCCATGGAATGGGGGCCATGCATTATTGCTTGATAGGGTCTGCATTTGCTCACCCAATCTCACCAATCCTCTCAGTCCCAAGTGTCCAGCCTTATGCCACATCCAGCTGTCATTGTAGATAGGGTCTTTCCAGGTTTCCTCAGACACCCTGAAGGAATTGTAAAGAATTTACCTGTTTTTTGGTTTTGCTTTTGAAATTCCTTTTTATAGTGGGTTTGAGCTGATTCTCGCTGCCATGTTTATGCCACTCTAGACACACTTGATTCCCTTATGGAGACATATCAATACATAGGATTTAAGATTCTTACTAGTCAGATATATTCCTCTGCGGGAAATATGGGGTTTTGAGTCTCTTTCACTGAGGAAGGTGTAGGTCTTGTCTATTCCAAAGTTGGTTTTTGGAACGGTCCCTGTGCTTATATCAAACTCTGGTTTTATGCATCACCCCACTTCTCCTTCCCCTTTATGCAGGCATAAGAGTGTTTTCTAAATGTGAGACTCTGTTCTCTTTCCTAACTCAGTTCACGTGTAGCCATGTTTACAGGATCTTCATAAGTGATATCTTATGATAAGTTTCTTTTTCTGTGTGACTTATTTCACTTAGAATCATCGTACCTGAATCAACTCACTTTGCTGCTACTGGTCTTATGACATTGATTTCATCGCTGAGGGATATTCCATCATACGTAAGTACCACAATGTTTTGAACCATTTTTCTATTTCCTGGGATATTTAAGGTGTACCCAAGTTGAGGTTCTTGTAGTCAGTGCAGCCCTAAATTTGGAGGTGGCTCTTTCTTATTGATTTTCAGTTTTCCCAAGGTATATTCCCTAGACTGGAAGTGGCCTTGGCTCTGTAGCTCTGTTGTTTACTTCTTTTAGGGAACACAATGCACTCTTCCAGTGAGGCAGTTGGCAGTTTACATCCCGCCCATCAGCATAACAAGGCTCCCAGTTCTCCAGGGCCTGTCTTGCCTTTCTGGTTTTTACACATTTTGTGGATGTCCCTTTTGACCGGTGGGAAGTGATACTTCTTTGTAGTGCAGATTTGCATTGCCCGCTTGCTTGCTTGGCCAAAAAGGGTGTATGCGTTTTCTCCTGAATATATTCAGGAGAAAACGCATACGCCCTTTTTGGCCAAGTGCACCATTGTCCAAGTTGTGCCCCTCTTCCTGTGCTTTACAGGCGATTCCAAGGTACCTCTTGAAATCTGTTTCCTGCTATTTTGCCTCGCTTTCAAGTCCGCCTCGTTGACTTCCCTCAACAGATTTTTGGAGGATAGTTGTCCTTTATCACTCTGCCAGTTTGTGAATTGCTGTGCCCCTGAGCTCCATTTCTCAACTCGTTTTTTGTGAGCTGAACACAAGTCCAAAATTTTGGATCATGTCCTATACTGGTTCCCGGTGGGTGGCTGAGACTTTGGTTAATTCTTCTTCCTGCCGGGAAATTAGAGTGACATGTGCCCGTCCAAATGCCTAACAGCTACTCTCTCATGGGTTCTCCCTCGTCCCTTCCATCCTCTGCCAAATTGGGAACCTGTGCAAACCAGGAGGTTAAAGGGCCTGTCTCTCCAAGTTGGGAGATTGATAGTAAGGCAGTTGGAAAGTCAAACTGGAGCACCAGGAGAGGGACTATTCGTTGAGTTTTAGAAACCTTTCGTATTCACAGTGTGTCCATTCTCTAGGTTTCCTGTACATGTTATAGCTGTAGTAATATTCCCTTGAACCTGGAGAGTTGGGACCCATGGAATGGGGGCCATGCATTATTGCTTGAAAGGGTCTGCATTTGCTCACCCAATCTCACCAATCCTCTCAGTCCCAAGTGTCCAGCCTTATGCCACATCCAGCTGTCATTGTAGATAGGGTCTTTCCAGGTTTCCTCAGACACCCTGAAGGAATTGTAAAGAATTTACCTGTTTTTTGGTTTTGCTTTTGAAATTCCTTTTTATAGTGGGTTTGAGCTGATTCTCGCTGCCATGTTTATGCCACTCTAGACACACTTGATTCCCTTATGGAGACATATCAATACATAGGATTTAAGATTCTTACTAATCAGATATATTCCTCTGCGGGAAATATGGGGTTTTGAGTCTCTTTCACTGAGGAAGGTGTAGGTCTTGTCTATTCCAAAGTTGGTTTTTGGAACGGTCCCTGTGCTTATATCAAACTCTGGTTTTATGCATCACCCCACTTCTCCTTCCCCTTTATGCAGGCATAAGAGTGTTTTCTAAATGTGAGACTCTGTTCTCTTTCCTAACTCAGTTCACGTGTAGCCATGTTTACAGGATCTTCATAAGTGATATCTTATGATAAGTTTCTTTTTCTGTGTGACTTATTTCACTTAGAATCATCGTACCTGAATCCACTCACTTTGCTGCTACTGGTCTTATGACATTGATTTCATGGCTGAGGAATATTCCATCGTACGTAAGTACCACAAAGTTTTGAACCATTTTTATATTTCCTGGGATATTTAAGGTGTACCCAAGTTGAGGTTCTTGTAGCCAGTGCAGCCCTAAATTTGGAGGTGGCTCTTTCTTATTGATTTTCAGTTTTCCCAAGGTATATTCCCTAGACTGGAAGTGGCCTTGACTCTGTAGCTCTGTTGTTTACTTGTTTTAGGGAACACAATGCACTCCTCCAGTGAGGCAGTTGGCAATTGACATCCCGCCCATCAGCATAACAAGGCCCCCTGTTCTCCAGGGCCTGTCTTGCCTTTCTGGTTTTTACACATTTTGTGGATGTCCCTTTTGACTGGTGGGAAGTGATACTTCTTTGTAGTGCAGATTTGCATTGCCCGCTTGCTTGCTTGGCCAAAAAGGGCGTATGCGTTTTCTCCTGAATATATTCAGGATAAAACGCATACACCCTTTTTGGCCAAGTGCATCATTGTCCAAGTTGTGCCCCTCTTCCTGTGCTTTACAGGCGATTCCAACGTACCTCTTGAAATCTGTTTCCTGCTATTTTGCCTCGCTTTCAAGTCCGCCTCGTTGACTTCCCTCAACAGATTTTTGGACGATAGTTGTCCTTTATCACTCTGCCAGTTTGTGAATTGCTGTGCCCCTGAGCTCCATTTCTCAACTCGTTTTTTGTGAGCTGAACGCAAGTCCAAAATTTTGGATCATGTCCTATACTGGTTCCCGGTGGGTGGCTGAGACTTTGGTTAATTCTTCTTCCTGCCGGGAAATTAGAGTGACATGTGCCCGTCCAAATGCCTAACAGCTACTCTCTCATGGGTTCTCCCTCGTCCCTTCCATCCTCTGCCAAATTGGGAACCTGTGCAAACCAGGAGGTTAAAGGGCCTGTCTCTCCAAGTTGGGAGATTGATAGTAAGGCAGTTGGAAAGTCAAACTGGAGCACCAGGAGAGGGACTATTCGTTGAGTTTTAGAAACCTTTCGTATTCACAGTGTGTACATTCTCTAGGATTCCTGTACATGTTATAGCTGTAGTAATATTCCCTTGAACATGGAGAGTTGGGACCCATGGAATGGGGGCCATGCATTATTGCTTGAAAGGGTCTGCATTTGCTCACCCAATCTCACCAATCCTCTCAGTCCCAAGTGTCCAGCCTTATGCCACATCCAGCTGTCATTGTAGATAGGGTCTTTCCAGGTTTCCTCAGACACCCTGAAGGAATTGTAAAGAATTTCCCTGTTTTTTGGTTTTGCTTTTGAAATTCCTTTTTATAGTGGGTTTGAGCTGATTCTCGCTGCCATGTTTATGCCACTCTAGACACACTTGATTCCCTTATGGAGACATATCAATACATAGGATTTAAGATTCTTACTAGTCAGATATATTCCTCTGTGGGAAATATGGGGTTTTGAGTCTCTTTCACTGAGGAAGGTGTCGGTCTTGTCAATTCCAAAGTTGGTTTTTGAAACGGTCCCTGTGCTTATATCAAACTCTGGTTTTATGCATCACCCCACCTCTCCTTCCCCTTTTTGCAGGCATAAGAGTGTTTTCTAAATGTGAGACTCTGTTCTCTTTCCTAACTCAGGTCAGGTGTAGCCATGTTTACAGGATCTTCATAAGTGATATCTTATGATAAGTTTCTTTTTCTGTGTGACTTATTTCACTTAGAATCATCATACCTGAATCCACTCACTTTGCTGCTACTGGTCTTATGACATTGATTTCATGGCTGAGGGGTATTCCATCGTACGTAAGTACCACAATGTTTTGAACCATTTTTATATTTCCTGGGATATTTAAGGTGTACCCAAGTTGAGGTTCTTGTAGTCAGTGCAGCCCTAAATTTGGAGGTGGCTCTTTCTTATTGATTTTCAGTTTTCCCAAGGTATATTCCCTAGACTGGAAGTGGCCTTGGCTCTGTAGCTCTGTTGTTTACTTGTTTTAGGGAACACAATGCACTCCTCCAGTGAGGCAGTTGGCAATTTACATCCCGCCCATCAGCATGACAAGGCTCCCAGTTCTCCAGGGCCTGTCTTGCCTTTCTGGTTTTTACACATTTTGTGGATGTCCCTTTTGACCGGTGGGAAGTGATACTTCTTTGTAGTGCAGATTTGCATTGCCCGCTTGCTTGCTTGGCCAAAAAGGGCGTATGTGTTTTCTCCTGAATATATTCAGGGGAAAACGCATACGCCCTTTTTGGCCAAGTGCACCATTGTCCAAGTTGTGCCCCTCTTCCTGTGCTTTACAGGCGATTCCAAGGTACCTCTTGAAATCTGTTTCCTGCTATTTTGCCTCGCTTTCAAGTCCGCCTCGTTGACTTCCCTCAACAGATTTTTGGACAATAGTTGTCCTTTATCACTCTGCCAGTTTGTGAATTGCTGTGCCCCTGAGCTCCATTTCTCAACTCGTTTTTTGTGAGCTGAACGCAAGTCCAAAATTTTGGATCATGTCCTATACTGGTTCCCGGTGGGTGGCTGAGACTTTGGTTAATTCTTCTTCCTGCCGGGAAATTAGAGTGACATGTGCCCGTCCAAATGCCTAACAGCTACTCTCTCATGGGTTCTCCCTCGTCCCTTCCATCCTCTGCCAAATTGGGAACCTGTGCAAACCAGGAGGTTAAAGGGCCTGTCTCTCCAAGTTGGGAGATTGATAGTAAGGCAGTTGGAAAGTCAAACTGGAGCACCAGGAGAGGGACTATTCGTTGAGTTTTAGAAACCTTTCGTATTCACAGTGTGTCCATTCTCTAGGTTTCCTGTACATGTTATAGCTGTAGTAATATTCCCTTGAACCTGGAGAGTTGGGACCCATGGAATGGGGGCCATGCATTATTGCTTGAAAGGGTCTGCATTTGCTCACCCAATCTCACCAATCCTCTCAGTCCCAAGTGTCCAGCCTTATGCCACATCCAGCTGTCATTGTAGATAAGGTCTTTCCAGGTTTCCTCAGACACCCTGAAGGAATTGTAAAGAATTTCCCTGTTTTTTGGTTTTGCTTTTGAAATTCCTTTTTATAGTGGGTTTGAGCTGATTCTCGCTGCCATGTTTATGCCACTCTAGACACACTTGATTCCCTTATGGAGTCATATCAATACATAGGTTTTAAGATTCTTACTAGTCAGATATATTCCTCTGTGGGAAATATGGGGTTTTGAGTCTCTTTCACTGAGGAAGGTGTAGGTCTTGTCTATTCCAAAGTTGGTTTTTGGAACGGTCCCTGTGCTTATATCAAACTCTGGTTTTATGCATCACCCCACCTCTCCATCCCCTTTATGCAGGCATAAGAGTGTTTTCTAAATGTGATACTCTGTTCTCTTTCCTAACTCAGTTCACGTGTAGCCATGTTTACAGGATCTTCATAAGTGATATCTTATGATAAGTTTCTTTTTCTGTGTGACTTATTTCACTTAGAATCATCGTACCTGAATCCACTCACTCTGCTGCTACTGGTCTTATGACATTGATTTCATGGCTGAGGGATATTCAATCGTACGTAAGTACCACAATGTTTTGAACCATTTTTATATTTCCTGGGATATTTAAGGTGTACCCAAATTGAGGTTCTTGTAGTCAGTGCAGCCCTAAATTTGGAGGTGGCTCTTTCTTATTGATTTTCAGTTTTCCCAAGGTATATTCCCTAGACTGGAAGTGGCCTTGGCTCTGTAGCTCTGTTGTTTACTTGTTTTAGGGAACACAATGCACTCCTCCAGTGAGGCAGTTGGCAATTTACATCCCGCCCATCAGCATAACAAGGCTCCCAGTTCTCCAGGGCCTGTCTTGCCTTTCTGGTTTTTACACATTTTGTGGATGTCCCTTTTGACCGGTGGGAAGTGATACTTCTTTGTAGTGCAGATTTGCATTGCCCGCTTGCTTGCTTGGCCAAAAAGGGCGTATGCGTTTTCTCCTGAATATATTCAGGAGAAAACGCATACGCCCTTTTTGGCCAAGTGCACCATTGTCCAAGTTGTGCCCCTCTTCCTGTGCTTTACAGGCGATTCCAAGGTACCTCTTGAAATCTGTTTCCTGCTATTTTGCCTCGCTTTCAAGTCCACCTCGTTGACTTCCCTCAACAGATTTTTGGACGATAGTTGTCCTTTATCACTCTGCCAGTTTGTGAATTGCTGTGCCCCTGAGCTCCATTTCTCAACTCGTTTTTTGTGAGCTGAACACAAGTACAAAATTTTGGATCATGTCCTATACTGGTTCCCGGTGGGTGGCTGAGACTTTGGTTAATTCTTCTTCCTGCCGGGAAATTAGAGTGACATGTGCCCGTCCAAATGCCTAACAGCTACTCTCTCATGGGTTCTCCCTCGTCCCTTCCATCCTCTGCCAAATTGGGAACCTGTGCAAACCAGGAGGTTAAAGGGCCTGTCTCTCCAAGTTGGGAGATTGATAGTAAGGCAGTTGGAAAGTCAAACTGGAGCACCAGGAGAGGGACTATTCGTTGAGTTTTAGAAACCTTTCGTATTCACAGTGTGTCCATTCTCTAGGTTTCCTGTACATGTTATAGCTGTAGTAATATTCCCTTGAACCTGGAGAGTTGGGACCCATGGAATGGGGGCCATGCATTATTGCTTGATAGGGTCTGCATTTGCTCACCCAATCTCACCAATCCTCTCAGTCCCAAGTGTCCAGCCTTATGCCACATCCAGCTGTCATTGTAGATAGGGTCTTTCCAGGTTTCCTCAGACACCCTGAAGGAATTGTAAAGAATTTACCTGTTTTTTGGTTTTGCTTTTGAAATTCCTTTTTATAGTGGGTTTGAGCTGATTCTCGCTGCCATGTTTATGCCACTCTAGACACACTTGATTCCCTTATGGAGACATATCAATACATAGGATTTAAGATTCTTACTAGTCAGATATATTCCTCTGCGGGAAATATGGGGTTTTGAGTCTCTTTCACTGAGGAAGGTGTAGGTCTTGTCTATTCCAAAGTTGGTTTTTGGAACGGTCCCTGTGCTTATATCAAACTCTGGTTTTATGCATCACCCCACTTCTCCTTCCCCTTTATGCAGGCATAAGAGTGTTTTCTAAATGTGAGACTCTGTTCTCTTTCCTAACTCAGTTCACGTGTAGCCATGTTTACAGGATCTTCATAAGTGATATCTTATGATAAGTTTCTTTTTCTGTGTGACTTATTTCACTTAGAATCATCGTACCTGAATCAACTCACTTTGCTGCTACTGGTCTTATGACATTGATTTCATCGCTGAGGGATATTCCATCATACGTAAGTACCACAATGTTTTGAACCATTTTTCTATTTCCTGGGATATTTAAGGTGTACCCAAGTTGAGGTTCTTGTAGTCAGTGCAGCCCTAAATTTGGAGGTGGCTCTTTCTTATTGATTTTCAGTTTTCCCAAGGTATATTCCCTAGACTGGAAGTGGCCTTGGCTCTGTAGCTCTGTTGTTTACTTCTTTTAGGGAACACAATGCACTCTTCCAGTGAGGCAGTTGGCAGTTTACATCCCGCCCATCAGCATAACAAGGCTCCCAGTTCTCCAGGGCCTGTCTTGCCTTTCTGGTTTTTACACATTTTGTGGATGTCCCTTTTGACCGGTGGGAAGTGATACTTCTTTGTAGTGCAGATTTGCATTGCCCGCTTGCTTGCTTGGCCAAAAAGGGTGTATGCGTTTTCTCCTGAATATATTCAGGAGAAAACGCATACGCCCTTTTTGGCCAAGTGCACCATTGTCCAAGTTGTGCCCCTCTTCCTGTGCTTTACAGGTGATTCCAAGGTACCTCTTGAAATCTGTTTCCTGCTATTTTGCCTCGCTTTCAAGTCCGCCTCGTTGACTTCCCTCAACAGATTTTTGGAGGATAGTTGTCCTTTATCACTCTGCCAGTTTGTGAATTGCTGTGCCCCTGAGCTCCATTTCTCAACTCGTTTTTTGTGAGCTGAACACAAGTCCAAAATTTTGGATCATGTCCTATACTGGTTCCCGGTGGGTGGCTGAGACTTTGGTTAATTCTTCTTCCTGCCGGGAAATTAGAGTGACATGTGCCCGTCCAAATGCCTAACAGCTACTCTCTCATGGGTTCTCCCTCGTCCCTTCCATCCTCTGCCAAATTGGGAACCTGTGCAAACCAGGAGGTTAAAGGGCCTGTCTCTCCAAGTTGGGAGATTGATAGTAAGGCAGTTGGAAAGTCAAACTGGAGCACCAGGAGAGGGACTATTCGTTGAGTTTTAGAAACCTTTCGTATTCACAGTGTGTCCATTCTCTAGGTTTCCTGTACATGTTATAGCTGTAGTAATATTCCCTTGAACCTGGAGAGTTGGGACCCATGGAATGGGGGCCATGCATTATTGCTTGAAAGGGTCTGCATTTGCTCACCCAATCTCACCAATCCTCTCAGTCCCAAGTGTCCAGCCTTATGCCACATCCAGCTGTCATTGTAGATAGGGTCTTTCCAGGTTTCCTCAGACACCCTGAAGGAATTGTAAAGAATTTACCTGTTTTTTGGTTTTGCTTTTGAAATTCCTTTTTATAGTGGGTTTGAGCTGATTCTCGCTGCCATGTTTATGCCACTCTAGACACACTTGATTCCCTTATGGAGACATATCAATACATAGGATTTAAGATTCTTACTAATCAGATATATTCCTCTGCGGGAAATATGGGGTTTTGAGTCTCTTTCACTGAGGAAGGTGTAGGTCTTGTCTATTCCAAAGTTGGTTTTTGGAACGGTCCCTGTGCTTATATCAAACTCTGGTTTTATGCATCACCCCACTTCTCCTTCCCCTTTATGCAGGCATAAGAGTGTTTTCTAAATGTGAGACTCTGTTCTCTTTCCTAACTCAGTTCACGTGTAGCCATGTTTACAGGATCTTCATAAGTGATATCTTATGATAAGTTTCTTTTTCTGTGTGACTTATTTCACTTAGAATCATCGTACCTGAATCAACTCACTTTGCTGCTACTGGTCTTATGACATTGATTTCATCGCTGAGGGATATTCCATCATACGTAAGTACCACAATGTTTTGAACCATTTTTATATTTCCTGGGATATTTAAGGTGTACCCAAGTTGAGGTTCTTGTAGTCAGTGCAGCCCTAAATTTGGAGGTGGCTCTTTCTTATTTATTTTCAGTTTTCCCAAGGTATATTCCCTAGACTGGAAGTGGCCTTGGCTCTGTAGCTCTGTTGTTTACTTCTTTTAGGGAACACAATGCACTCCTCCAGTGAGGCAGTTGGCAGTTTACATCCCGCCCATCAGCATAACAAGGCTCCCAGTTCTCCAGGGCCTGTCTTGCCTTTCTGGTTTTTACACATTTTGTGGATGTCCCTTTTGACCGGTGGGAAGTGATACTTCTTTGTAGTGCAGATTTGCATTGCCCGCTTGCTTGCTTGGCCAAAAAGGGCGTATGCGTTTTCTCCTGAATATATTCAGGAGAAAACGCATACGCCCTTTTTGGCCAAGTGCACCATTGTCCAAGTTGTGCCCCTCTTCCTGTGCTTTACAGGCGATTCCAAGGTACCTCTTGAAATCTGTTTCCTGCTATTTTGCCTCGCTTTCAAGTCCGCCTCGTTGACTTCCCTCAACAGATTTTTGGACGATAGTTGTCCTTTATCACTCTGCCAGTTTGTGAATTGCTGTGCCCCTGAGCTCCATTTCTCAACTCGTTTTTTGTGAGCTGAACGCAAGTCCAAAATTTTGGATCATGTCCTATACTGGTTCCCGGTGGGTGGCTGAGACTTCGGTTAATTCTTCTTCCTGCCGGGAAATTAGAGTGACATGTGCCCGTCCAAATGCCTAACAGCTACTCTCTCATGGGTTCTCCCTCGTCCCTTCCATCCTCTGCCAAATTGGGAACCTGTGCAAACCAGGAGGTTAAAGGGCCTGTCTCTCCAAGTTGGGAGATTGATAGTAAGGCAGTTGGAAAGTCAAACTGGAGCACCAGGAGACGGACTATTCGTTGAGTTTTAGAAACCTTTCGTATTCACAGTGTGTCCATTCTCTAGGTTTCCTGTACATGTTATAGCTGTAGTAATATTCCCTTGAACCTGGAGAGTTGGGACCCATGGAATGGGGGCCATGCATTATTGCTTGAAAGGGTCTGCATTTGCTCACCCAATCTCACCAATCCTCTCAGTCCCAAGTGTCCAGCCTTATGCCACATCCAGCTGTCATTGTAGATAGGGTCTTTCCAGGTTTCCTCAGACACCCTGAAGGAATTGTAAAGAATTTCCCTGTTTTTTCGTTTTGCTTTTGAAATTCCTTTTTATAGTGGGTTTGAGCTGATTCTCGCTGCCATGTTTATGCCACTCTAGACACACTTGATTCCCTTATGGAATCATATCAATACATAGGTTTTAAGATTCTTACTAGTCAGATATATTCCTCTGTGGGAAATATGGGGTTTTGAGTCTCTTTCACTGAGGAAGGTGTAGGTCTTGTCTATTCCAAAGTTGGTTTTTGGAACGGTCCCTGTGCTTATATCAAACTCTGGTTTTATGCATCACCCCACCTCTCCATCCCCTTTATGCAGGCATAAGAGTGTTTTCTAAATGTGAGACTCTGTTCTCTTTCCTAACTCAGTTCACGTGTAGCCATGTTTACAGGATCTTCATAAGTGATATCTTATGATAAGTTTCTTTTTCTGTGTGACTTATTTCACTTAGAATCATCGTACCTGAATCCACTCACTTTGCTGCTTCTAGTCTTATGACATTGATTTCATGGCTGAGGGATATTCCATCGTACGTAAGTACCACAATGTTTTGAACCATTTTTATATTTCCTGGGATATTTAAGGTGTACCCAAGTTGAGGTTCTTGTAGCCAGTGCAGCCCGAAATTTGGAGGTGGCTCTTTCTTATTGATTTTCAGTTTTCCCAAGGTATATTCCCTAGACTGGAAGTGGCCTTGGCTCTGTAGCTCTGTTGTTTACTTGTTTTAGGGAACACAATGCACTCCTCCAGTGAGGCAGTTGGCAATTTACATCCCGCCCATCAGCATAACAAGGCTCCAAGTTCTCCAGGGCCTGTCTTGCCTTTCTGGTTTTTACACATTTTGTGGATGTCCCTTTTGACCGGTGGGAAGTGATACTTCTTTGTAGTGCAGATTTGCATTGCCCGCTTGCTTGCTTGGCCAAAAAGGGCGTATGCGTTTTCTCCTGAATATATTCAGGAGAAAACGCATACGCCCTTTTTGGCCAAGTGCACCATTGTCCAAGTTGTGCCCCTCTTCCTG
This sequence comes from Mesoplodon densirostris, assembly GCF_025265405.1. NCBI lineage: Eukaryota > Metazoa > Chordata > Mammalia > Artiodactyla > Ziphiidae > Mesoplodon > Mesoplodon densirostris. Next base: position 4,311,828 of record NW_026778199.1, on the reverse strand, counting down.
TGCTTTACAGGCGATTCCAAGGTACCTCTTGAAATCTGTTTCCTGCTATTTTGCCTCGCTTTCAAGTCCACCTCGTTGACTTCCCTCAACAGATTTTTGGACGATAGTTGTCCTTTATCACTCTGCCAGTTTGTGAATTGCTGTGCCCCTGAGCTCCATTTCTCAACTCGTTTTTTGTGAGCTGAACACAAGTACAAAATTTTGGATCATGTCCTATACTGGTTCCCGGTGGGTGGCTGAGACTTTGGTTAATTCTTCTTCCTGCCGGGAAATTAGAGTGACATGTGCCCGTCCAAATGCCTAACAGCTACTCTCTCATGGTTTCTCCCTCGTCCCTTCCATCCTCTGCCAAATTGGGAACCTGTGCAAACCAGGAGGTTAAAGGGCCTGTCTCTCCAAGTTGGGAGATTGATAGTAAGGCAGTTGGAAAGTCAAACTGGAGCACCAGGAGAGGGACTATTCGTTGAGTTTTAGAAAACTTTCGTATTCACAGTGTGTCCATTCTCTAGGTTTCCTGTACATGTTATAGCTGTAGTAATATTCCCTTGAACCTGGAGAGTTGGAACCCATGGAATGGGGGCCATGCATTATTGCTTGATAGGGTCTGCATTTGCTCACCCAATCTCACCAATCCTCTCAGTCCCAAGTGTCCAGCCTTATGCCACATCCAGCTGTCATTGTAGATAGGGTCTTTCCAGGTTTCCTCAGACACCCTGAAGGAATTGTAAAGAATTTCCCTGTTTTTTGGTTTTGCTTTTGAAATTCCTTTTTATAGTGGGTTTGAGCTGATTCTCGCTGCCATGTTTATGCCACTCTAGACACACTTGATTCCCTTATGGAGACATATCAATACATAGGTTTTAAGATTCTTACTAGTCAGATATATTCCTCTGCGGGAAATATGGGGTTTTGAGTCTCTTTCACTGAGGAAGGTGTAGGTCTTGTCTATTCCAAATTTGGTTTTTGGAACGGTCCCTGTGCTTATATCAAACTCTGGTTTTATGCATCACCCCACCTCTCCTTCCCCTTTATGCAGGCATAAGAGTGTTTTCTAAATGTGAGACTCTGTTCTCTTTCCTAACTCAGTTCACGTGTAGCCATGTTTACAGGATCTTCATAAGTGATATCTTATGATAAGTTTCTTTTTCTGTGTGACTTATTTCACTTAGAATCATCGTTACCTGAATCAACTCACTTTGCTGCTACTGGTCTTATGACATTGATTTCATCGCTGAGGGATATTCCATCATACGTAAGTACCACAATGTTTTGAACCATTTTTATATTTCCTGGGATATTTAAGGTGTACCCAAGTTGAGGTTCTTGTAGTCAGTGCAGCCCTAAATTTGGTGGTGGCTCTTTCTTATTTATTTTCAGTTTTCCCAAGGTATATTCCCTAGACTGGAAGTGGCCTTGGCTCTGTAGCTCTGTTGTTTACTTGTTTTAGGGAACACAATGCACTCCTCCAGTGAGGCAGTTGGCAATTTACATCCCGCCCATCAGCATAACAAGGCTCCCAGTTCTCCAGGGCCTGTCTTGCCTTTCTGGTTTTTACACATTTTGTGGATGTCCCTTTTGACCGGTGGGAAGTGATACTTCTTTGTAGTGCAGATTTGCATTGCCCGCTTGCTTGCTTGGCCAAAAAGGGCGTATGCGTTTTCTCCTGAATATATTCAGGAGAAAACGCATACGCCCTTTATGGCCAAGTGCACCATTGTCCAAGTTGTGCCCCTCTTCCTGTGCTTTACAGGCGATTCCAACGTACCTCTTGAAATCTGTTTCCTGCTATTTTGCCTCGCTTTCAAGTCCGCCTCGTTGACTTCCCTCAACAGATTTTTGGACGATAGTTGTCCTTTATCACTCTGCCAGTTTGTGAATTGCTGTGCCCCTGAGCTCCATTTCTCAACTCGTTTTTTGTGAGCTGAACGCAAGTCCAAAATTTTGGATCATGTCCTATACTGGTTCCCGGTGGGTGGCTGAGACTTTGGTTAATTCTTCTTCCTGCCGGGAAATTAGAGTGACATGTGCCCGTCCAAATGCCTAACAGCTACTCTCTCATGGGTTCTCCCTCGTCCCTTCCATCCTCTGCCAAATTGGGAACCTGTGCAAACCAGGAGGTTAAAGGGCCTGTCTCTCCAAGTTGGGAGATTGATAGTAAGGCAGTTGGAAAGTCAAACTGGAGCACCAGGAGAGGGACTATTCGTTGAGTTTTAGAAACCTTTCGTATTCACAGTGTGTCCATTCTCTAGGTTTCCTGTACATGTTATAGCTGTAGTAATATTCCCTTGAACCTGGAGAGTTGGAACCCATGGAATGGGGGCCATGCATTATTGCTTGAAAGGGTCTGCATTTGCTCACCCAATCTCACCAATCCTCTCAGTCCCAAGTGTCCAGCCTTATGCCACATCCAGCTGTCATTGTAGATAGGGTCTTTCCAGGTTTCCTCAGACACCCTGAAGGAATTGTAAAGAATTTCCCTGTTTTTTTGGTTTTGCTTTTGAAATTCCTTTTTATAGTGGGTTTGAGCTGATTCTCGCTGCCATGTTTATGCCACTCTAGACACACTTGATTCCCTTATGGAGTCATATCAATACATAGGTTTTAAGATTCTTACTAGTCAGATATATTCCTCTGCGGGAAATATGGGGTTTTGAGTCTCTTTCACTGAGGAAGGTGTAGGTCTTGTCTATTCCAAAGTTGGTTTTTGGAACGGTCCCTGTGCTTATATCAAACTCTGGTTTTATGCATCACCCCACCTCTCCATCCCCTTTATGCAGGCATAAGAGTGTTTTCTAAATGTGAGACTCTGTTCTCTTCCCTAACTCAGTTCACGTGTAGCCACGTTTACAGGATCTTCATAAGTGATATCTTATGATAAGTTTCTTTTTCTGTGTGACTTATTTCACTTAGAATCATCGTACCTGAATCCACTCACTTTGCTGCTACTGGTCTTATGACATTGATTTCATGGCTGAGGAATATTCCATCGTACGTAAGTACCACAAAGTTTTGAACCATTTTTATATTTCCTGGGATATTTAAGGTGTACCCAAGTTGAGGTTCTTGTAGCCAGTGCAGCCCTAAATTTGGAGGTGGCTCTTTCTTATTGATTTTCAGTTTTCCCAAGGTATATTCCCTAGACTGGAAGTGGCCTTGGCTCTGTAGCTCTGTTGTTTACTTGTTTTAGGGAACACAATGCACTCCTCCAGTGAGGCAGTTGGCAATTGACATCCCGCCCATCAGCATAACAAGGCCCCCTGTTCTCCAGGGCCTGTCTTGCCTTTCTGGTTTTTACACATTTTGTGGATGTCCCTTTTGACTGGTGGGAAGTGATACTTCTTTGTAGTGCAGATTTGCATTGCCCGCTTGCTTGCTTGGCCAAAAAGGGCGTATGCGTTTTCTCCTGAATATATTCAGGATAAAACGCATACACCCTTTTTGGCCAAGTGCATCATTGTCCAAGTTGTGCCCCTCTTCCTGTGCTTTACAGGCGATTCCAACGTACCTCTTGAAATCTGTTTCCTGCTATTTTGCCTCGCTTTCAAGTCCGCCTCGTTGACTTCCCTCAACAGATTTTTGGACGATAGTTGTCCTTTATCACTCTGCCAGTTTGTGAATTGCTGTGCCCCTGAGCTCCATTTCTCAACTCGTTTTTTGTGAGCTGAACGCAAGTCCAAAATTTTGGATCATGTCCTATACTGGTTCCCGGTGGGTGGCTGAGACTTTGGTTAATTCTTCTTCCTGCCGGGAAATTAGAGTGACATGTGCCCGTCCAAATGCCTAACAGCTACTCTCTCATGGGTTCTCCCTCGTCCCTTCCATCCTCTGCCAAATTGGGAACCTGTGCAAACCAGGAGGTTAAAGGGCCTGTCTCTCCAAGTTGGGAGATTGATAGTAAGGCAGTTGGAAAGTCAAACTGGAGCACCAGGAGAGGGACTATTCGTTGAGTTTTAGAAACCTTTCGTATTCACAGTGTGTACATTCTCTAGGTTTCCTGTACATGTTATAGCTGTAGTAATATTCCCTTGAACATGGAGAGTTGGGACCCATGGAATGGGGGCCATGCATTATTGCTTGAAAGGGGCTGCATTTGCTCACCCAATCTCACCAATCCTCTCAGTCCCAAGTGTCCAGCCTTATGCCACATCCAGCTGTCATTGTAGATAGGGTCTTTCCAGGTTTCCTCAGACACCCTGAAGGAATTGTAAAGAATTTCCCTGTTTTTTCGTTTTGCTTTTGAAATTCCTTTTTATAGTGGGTTTGAGCTGATTCTCGCTGCCATGTTTATGCCACTCTAGACACACTTGATTCCCTTATGGAGACATATCAATACATAGGATTTAAGATTCTTACTAGTCAGATATATTCCTCTGTGGGAAATATGGGGTTTTGAGTCTCTTTCACTGAGGAAGGTGTCGGTCTTGTCAATTCCAAAGTTGGTTTTTGAAACGGTCCCTGTGCTTATATCAAACTCTGGTTTTATGCATCACCCCACCTCTCCTTCCCCTTTTTGCAGGCATAAGAGTGTTTTCTAAATGTGAGACTCTGTTCTCTTTCCTAACTCAGGTCAGGTGTAGCCATGTTTACAGGATCTTCATAAGTGATATCTTATGATAAGTTTCTTTTTCTGTGTGACTTATTTCACTTAGAATCATCATACCTGAATCCACTCACTTTGCTGCTACTGGTCTTATGACATTGATTTCATGGCTGAGGGGTATTCCATCGTACGTAAGTACCACAATGTTTTGAACCATTTTTCTATTTCCTGGGATATTTAAGGTGTACCCAAGTTGAGGTTCTTGTAGTCAGTGCAGCCCTAAATTTGGAGGTGGCTCTTTCTTATTGATTTTCAGTTTTCCCAAGGTATATTCCCTAGACTGGAAGTGGCCTTGGCTCTGTAGCTCTGTTGTTTACTTGTTTTAGGGAACACAATGCACTCCTCCAGTGAGGCAGTTGGCAATTTACATCCCGCCCATCAGCATGACAAGGCTCCCAGTTCTCCAGGGCCTGTCTTGCCTTTCTGGTTTTTACACATTTTGTGGATGTCCCTTTTGACCGGTGGGAAGTGATACTTCTTTGTAGTGCAGATTTGCATTGCCCGCTTGCTTGCTTGGCCAAAAAGGGCGTATGCGTTTTCTCCTGAATATATTCAGGGGAAAACGCATACGCCCTTTTTGGCCAAGTGCACCATTGTCCAAGTTGTGCCCCTCTTCCTGTGCTTTACAGGCGATTCCAAGGTACCTCTTGAAATCTGTTTCCTGCTATTTTGCCTCGCTTTCAAGTCCGCCTCGTTGACTTCCCTCAACAGATTTTTGGACGATAGTTGTCCTTTATCACTCTGCCAGTTTGTGAATTGCTGTGCCCCTGAGCTCCATTTCTCAACTCGTTTTTTGTGAGCTGAACGCAAGTCCAAAATTTTGGATCATGTCCTATACTGGTTCCCGGTGGGTGGCTGAGACTTTGGTTAATTCTTCTTCCTGCCGGGAAATTAGAGTGACATGTGCCCGTCCAAATGCCTAACAGCTACTCTCTCATGGGTTCTCCCTCGTCCCTTCCATCCTCTGCCAAATTGGGAACCTGTGCAAACCAGGAGGTTAAAGGGCCTGTCTCTCCAAGTTGGGAGATTGATAGTAAGGCAGTTGGAAAGTCAAACTGGAGCACCAGGAGAGGGACTATTCGTTGAGTTTTAGAAACCTTTCGTATTCACAGTGTGTCCATTCTCTAGGTTTCCTGTACATGTTATAGCTGTAGTAATATTCCCTTGAACCTGGAGAGTTGGGACCCATGGAATGGGGGCCATGCATTATTGCTTGAAAGGGTCTGCATTTGCTCACCCAATCTCACCAATCCTCTCAGTCCCAAGTGTCCAGCCTTATGCCACATCCAGCTGTCATTGTAGATAAGGTCTTTCCAGGTTTCCTCAGACACCCTGAAGGAATTGTAAAGAATTTCCCTGTTTTTTGGTTTTGCTTTTGAAATTCCTTTTTATAGTGGGTTTGAGCTGATTCTCGCTGCCATGTTTATGCCACTCTAGACACACTTGATTCCCTTATGGAGTCATATCAATACATAGGTTTTAAGATTCTTACTAGTCAGATATATTCCTCTGTGGGAAATATGGTTTTTTGAGTCTCTTTCACTGAGGAAGGTGTAGGTCTTGTCTATTCCAAAGTTGGTTTTTGGAACGGTCCCTGTGCTTATATCAAACTCTGGTTTTATGCATCACCCCACCTCTCCATCCCCTTTATGCAGGCATAAGAGTGTTTTCTAAATGTGAGACTCTGTTCTCTTTCCTAATTCAGTTCACGTGTAGCCATGTTTACAGGATCTTCATAAGTGATATCTTATGATAAGTTTCTTTTTCTGTGTGACTTATTTCACTTAGAATCATCGTACCTGAATCCACTCACTTTGCTGCTACTGGTCTTATGACATTGATTTCATCGCTGAGGGATATTCCATCGTACGTAAGTACCACAATGTTTTGAACCATTTTTATATTTCCTGGGATATTTAAGGTGTACCAAAGTTGAGGTTCTTGTAGCCAGTGCAGCCCGAAATTTGGAGGTGGCTCTTTCTTATTGATTTTCAGTTTTCCCAAGGTATATTCCCTAGACTGGAAGTGGCCTTGGCTCTGTAGCTCTGTTGTTTACTTGTTTTAGGGAACACAATGCACTCCTCCAGTGAGGCAGTTGGCAATTTACATCCCGCCCATCAGCATAACAAGGCTCCCAGTTCTCCAGGGCCTGTCTTGCCTTTCTGGTTTTTACACATTTTGTGGATGTCCCTTTTGACCGGTGGGAAGTGATACTTCTTTGTAGTGCAGATTTGCATTGCCCGCTTGCTTGCTTGGCCAAAAAGGTCGTATGCGTTTTCTCCTGAATATATTCAGGAGAAAACGCATACGCCCTCTTTGGCCAAGTGCACCTTTGTCCAAGTTGTGACCCTCTTCCTGTGCTTTACAGGCAATTCCAAGGTACCTCTTGAAATCTGTTTCCTGCTATTTCGCCTCGCTTTCAAGTTCGCCTCGTTGACTTCCCTCAACAGATTTTTGGACGATAGTTGTCCTTTATCACTCTGCCAGTTTGTGAATTGCTGTGCCCCTGAGCTCCATTTCTCAACTCGTTTTTTGTGAGCTGAACGCAAGTCCAAAATTTTGGATCATGTCCTATACTGGTTCCCGGTGGGTGGCTGAGACTTTTGTTAATTCTTCTTCCTGCCGGGAAATTAGAGTGTCATGTGCCCGTCCAAAAGCCTAACAGCTACTCTCTCATGGGTTCTCCCTCGTCCCTTCCATCCTCTGCCAAATTGGGAACCTGTGCAAACCAGGAGGTTAAAGGGCCTGTCTCTCCAAGTTGGGAGATTGATAGTAAGGCAGTTGGAAAGTCAAACTGGAGCACCAGGAGAGGGACTATTCGTTGAGTTTTAGAAACCTTTCGTATTCACAGTGTGTCCATTCTCTAGGTTTCCTGTACATGTTATAGCTGTAGTAATATTCCCTTGAACATGGAGAGTTGGGACCCATGGAATGGGGGCCATGCATTATTGCTTGAAAGGGTCTGCATTTGCTCACCCAATCTCACCAATCCTCTCGGTCCCAAGTGTCCAGCCTTATGCCATATCCAGCTGTCATTGTAGACAGGATCTTTCCAGGTTTCCTCAGACACCCTGAAGGAATTGTAAAGAATTTCCCTGTTTTTTGGTTTTGCTTTTGAAATTCCTTTTTATAGTGGGTTTGAGCTGATTCTCGCTGCCATGTTTATGCCACTCTAGACACACTTGATTCCCTTATGGAGACATATCAATACATAGGTTTTAAGATTTTTACTAGTCAGATATATTCCTCTGTGGGAAATATGGGGTTTTGAGTCTCTTTCACTGAGGAAGGTGTCGGTCTTGTCAATTCCAAAGTTGGTTTTTGAAACGGTCCCTGTGCTTATATCAAACTCTGGTTTAATGCATCACCCCACCTCTCCTTACCCTTTATGCAGGCATAAGAGTGTTTTCTAAATGTGAGACTCTGTTCTCTTTCCTAACTCAGTTCACGTTTAGCCATGTTTACAGGATCTTCATAAGTGATATCTTATGATAAGTTTCTTTTTCTGTGTAACTTATTTCACTTAGAATCATCGTACCTGAATCCACTCACTTTGCTGCTACTGGTCTTATGACATTGATTTCATGGCTGAGGGATATTCCATCGTACGTAAGTACCACAATGTTTTGAACCATTTTTATATTTCCTGGGATATTTAAGGTGTACCCAAGTTGAGGTTCTTGTAGCCAGTGCAGCCCTAAATTTGGAGGTGGCTCTTTCTTATTGATTTTCAGTTTTCCCCAGGTATATTCCCTAGACTGGAAGTGGCCTTGGCTCTGTAGCTCTGTTGTTTACTTGTTTTAGGGAACACAATGCACTCCTCCAGTGAGGCAGTTGGCAATTTACATCCTGCCCATCAGCATAACAAGGCTCCCAGTTCTCCAGGGCCTGTCTTGCCTTTCTGGTTTTTACACATTTTGTGGATGTCCCTTTTGACCGGTGGGAAGTGATACTTCTTTGTAGTGCAGATTTGCATTGCCCGCTTGCTTGCTTGGCCAAAAAGGGCGTATGCGTTTTCTCCTGAATATATTCAGGAGAAAACGCATACGCCCTTTTTGGCCAAGTGCACCATTGTCCAAGTTGTGCCCCTCTTCCTGTGCTTTACAGGCGATTCCAACGTACCTCTTGAAATCTGTTTCCTGCTATTTTGCCTCACTTTCAAGTCCGCCTCGTTGACTTCCCTCAACAGATTTTTGGACGATAGTTGTCCTTTATCACTCTGCCAGTTTGTGAATTGCTGTGTCCCTGAGCTCCATTTCTCAACTCGTTTTTTGTGAGCTGAACGCAAGTCCAAAATTTTGGATCATGTCCTATACTGGTTCCCGGTGGGTGGCTGAGACTTTGGTTAATTCTTCTTCCTGCCGGGAAATTAGAGTGACATGTGCCCGTCCAAATGCCTAACATCTACTCTCTCATGGGTTCTCCCTCGTCCCTTCCATCCTCTGCCAAATTGGGAACCTGTGCAAACCAGGAGGTTAAAGGGCCTGTCTCTCCAAGTTGGGAGATTGATAGTAAGGCAGTTGGAAAGTCAAACTGGGGCACCAGGAGAGGGATTATTCCTTGAGTTTTAGAAACCTTTCGTATTCACAGTGTGTCCATTCTCTAGGTTTCCTGTACATGTTATAGCTGTAGTAATATTCCCTTGAACCTGGAGAGTTGGGACCCATGGAATGGGGGCCATGCATTATTGCTTGAAAGGGTCTGCATTTGCTCACCCAATCTCACCAATCCTCTCGGTCCCAAGTGTCCAGCCTTATGCCACATCCAGCTGTCATTGTAGACAGGGTCTTTCCAGGTTTCCTCAGACACCCTGAAGGAATTGTAAAGAATTTCCCTGTTTTTTGGTTTTGCTTTTGAAATTCCTTTTTATAGTGGGTTTGAGCTGATTCTCGCTGCCATGTTTATGCCACTCTAGACACACTTGATTCCCGTATGGAGTCATATCAATACATAGGTTTTAAGATTCTTACTAGTCAGATATATTCCTCTGCGGGAAATATGGGGTTTTGAGTCTCTTTCACTGAGGAAGGTGTAGGACTTGTCTATTCCAAAGTTGGTTTTTGGAACGGTCCCTGTGCTTATATCAAACTCTGGTTTTATGCCTCACCCCACCTCTCCTTCCCCTTTATGCAGGCATAAGAGTGTTTTCTAAATGTGAGACTCTGTTCTCTTTCCTAACTCAGTTCACGTATAGCCATGTTTACAGGATCTTCATAAGTGATATCTTATGATAAGTTTCTTTTTCTGTGTGACTTATTTCACTTAGAATCATCGTACCTGAATCCACTCACTTTGCTGCTACTGGTCTTATGACATTGATTTCATGGCTGAGGGATATTCCATCGTACGTAAGTACCACAATGTTTTGAACCATTTTTATATTTCCTGGGATATTTAAGGTGTACCCAAGTTGAGGTTCTTGTAGCCAGTGCAGCCCTAAATTTGGAGGTGGCTCTTTCTTATTGATTTTCAGTTTTCCCCAGGTATATTCCCTAGACTGGAAGTGGCCTTGGCTCTGTAGCTCTGTTGTTTACTTGTTTTAGGGAACACAATGCACTCCTCCAGTGAGGCAGTTGGCAATTTACATCCCGCCCATCAGCATAACAAGGCTCCCTGTTCTCCAGGGCCTGTCTTGCCTTTCTGGTTTTTACACATTTTGTGGATGTCCCTTTTGACCGGTGGGAAGTGATACTTCTTTGTAGTGCAGATTTGCATTGCCCGCTTGCTTGCTTGGCCAAAAAGGGCGTATGCGTTTTCTCCTGAATATATTCAGGAGAAAACGCATACGCCCTTTTTGGCCAAGTGCACCATTGTCCAAGTTGTGCCCCTCTTCCTGTGCTTTACAGGCGATTCCAACGTACCTCTTGAAATCTGTTTCCTGCTATTTTGCCTCACTTTCAAGTCCGCCTCGTTGACTTCCCTCAACAGATTTTTGGACGATAGTTGTCCTTTATCACTCTGCCAGTTTGTGAATTGCTGTGCCCCTGAGCTCCATTTCTCAACTCGTTTTTTGTGAGCTGAACGCAAGTCCAAAATTTTGGATCATGTCCTATACTGGTTCCCGGTGGGTGGCTGAGACTTTGGTTAATTCTTCTTCCTGCCGGGAAATTAGAGTGACATGTGCCCGTCCAAATGCCTAACAGCTACTCTCTCATGGGTTCTCCCTCGTCCCTTCCATCCTCTGCCAAATTGGGAACCTGTGCAAACCAGGAGGTTAAAGGGCCTGTCTCTCCAAGTTGGGAGATTGATAGTAAGGCAGTTGGAAAGTCAAACTGGAGCACCAGGAGAGGGACTATTCGTTGAGTTTTAGAAACCTTTCGTATTCACAGTGTGTCCATTCTCTAGGTTTCCTGTACATGTTATAGCTGTAGTAATATTCCCTTGAACATGGAGAGTTGGGACCCATGGAATGGGGGCCATGCATTATTGCTTGAAAGGGTCTGCATTTGCTCACCCAATCTCACCAATCCTCTCAGTCCCAAGTGTCCAGCCTTATGCCACATCCAGCTGTCATTGTAGATAGGGTCTTTCCAGGTTTCCTCAGACACCCTGAAGGAATTGTAAAGAATTTCCCTGTTTTTTGGTTTTGCTTTTGAAATTCCTTTTTATAGTGGGTTTGAGCTGATTCTCGCTGCCATGTTTATGCCACTCTAGACACACTTGATTCCCTTATGGAGACATATCAATACATAGGTTTTAATATTCTTACTAGTCAGATATATTCCTCTGTGGGAAATATGGGGATTTGAGTCTCTTTCACTGAGGAAGGTGTCGGTCTTGTCAATTCCAAAGTTGGTTTTTGAAACGGTCCCTGTGCTTATATCAAACTCTGGTTTTATGCATCACCCCACCTCTCCTTACCCTTTATGCAGGCATAAGAGTGTTTTCTAAATGTGAGACTCTGTTCTCTTTCCTAACTCAGTTCACGTGTAGCCATGTTTACAGGATCTTCATAAGTGATATCTTATGATAAGTTTCTTTTTCTGTGTGACTTATTTCACTTAGAATCATCGTACCTGAATCCACTCACTTTGCTGCTACTGGTCTTATGACATTGATTTCATGGCTGAGGGATATTCCATCGTACGTAAGTACCACAATGTTTTGAACCATTTTTATATTTCCTGGGATATTTAAGGTGTACCCAAGTTGAGGTTCTTGTAGCCAGTGCAGCCCTAAATTTGGAGGTGGCTCTTTCTTATTGATTTTCAGTTTTCCCCAGGTATATTCCCTAGACTGGAAGTGGCCTTGGCTCTGTAGCTCTGTTGTTTACTTGTTTTAGGGAACACAATGCACTCCTCCAGTGAGGCAGTTGGCAATTTACATCCCGCCCATCAGCATAACAAGGCTCCCTGTTCTCCAGGGCCTGTCTTGCCTTTCTGGTTTTTACACATTTTGTGGATGTCCCTTTTGACCGGTGGGAAGTGATACTTCTTTGTAGTGCAGATTTGCATTGCCCGCTTGCTTGCTTGGCCAAAGAGGGCGTATGCGTTTTCTCCTGAATATATTCAGGAGAAAACGCATACGCCCTCTTTGGCCAAGGGCACCATTGTCCAAGTTGTGCCCCTCTTCCTGTGCTTTACAGGCGATTCCAAGGTACCTTTTGAAATCTGTTTCCTGCTATTTCGCCTCGCTTTCAAGTCCACCTCGTTGACTTCCCTCAACAGATTTTTGGACGATAGTTGTCCTTTATCACTCTGCCAGTTTGTGAATTGCTGTGCCCCTGAGCTCCTTTTCTCAACTCGTTTTTTGTGAGCTGAACACAAGTCCAAAATTTTGGATCATGTCCTATACTGGTTCCCGGTGGGTGGCTGAGACTTCGGTTAATTCTTCTTCCTGCCGGGAAATTAGAGTGACATGTGCCCGTCCAAAAGCCTAACAGCTACTCTCTCATGGGTTCTCCCTCGGCCCTTCCATCCTCTGCCAAATTGGGAACCTGTGCAAACCAGGAGGTTAAAGGGCCTGTCTCTCCAAGTTGGGAGATTGATAGTAAGGCAGTTGGAAAGTCAAACTGGAGCAACAGGAGAGGGACTATTCGTTGAGTTTTAGAAACCTTTCGTATTCACAGTGTGTCCATTCTCTTGGTTTCCTGTACATGTTATAGCTGTAGTAATATTCCTTTGAACCTGGAGAGTTGGGACCCATGGAATGGGGGCCATGCATTATTGCTTGAAATGGTCTGCATTTGCTCACCCAATCTCACCAATCCTCTCGGTCCCAAGTGTCCAGCCTTATGCCACATCCAGCTGTCATTGTAGACAGGGTCTTTCCAGGTTTCCTCAGACACCCTGAAGGAATTGTAAAGAATTTCCCTGTTTTTTGGTTTTGCTTTTGAAATTCCTTTTTATAGTGGGTTTGAGCTGATTCTCGCTGCCATGTTTATGTCACTCTAGACACACTTGATTCCCTTATGGAGACATATCAATACATAGGTTTTAAGATTTTTACTAGTCTGATATATTCCTCTGTGGGAAATATGGGGTTTTGAGTCTCTTTCACTGAGGAAGGTGTCGGTCTTGTCAATTCCAAAGTTGGTTTTTGAAACGGTCCCTGTGCTTATATCAAACTCTGGTTTTATGCATCACCCCACCTCTCCTTACCCTTTATGCAGGCATAAGAGTGTTTTCTAACTGTGAGACTCTGTTCTCTTTCCTAACTCAGTTCACGTGTAGCCATGTTTACAGGATCTTCATAAGTGATATCTTATGATAAGTTTCTTTTTCTGTGTGACTTATTTCACTTAGAATCATCGTACCTGAATCCACTCACTTTGCTGCTACTGGTCTTATGACATTGATTTCATGGCTGAGTGATATTCCATCGTACGTAAGTACCACAATGTTTTGAACCATTTTTATATTTCCTGGGATATTTAAGGTGTACCCAAGTTGAGGTTCTTGTAGCCAGTGCAGCCCTAAATTTGGAGGTGGCTCTTTCTTATTGATTTTCAGTTTTCCCCAGGTATATTCCCTAGACTGGAAGTGGCCTTGGCTCTGTAGCTCTGTTGTTTACTTGTTTTAGGGAACACAATGCACTCCTCCAGTGAGGCAGTTGGCAATTTACATCCTGCCCATCAGCATAACAAGGCTCCCAGTTCTCCTGGGCCTGTCTTGCCTTTCTGGTTTTTACACATTTTGTGGATGTCCCTTTTGACCGGTGGGAATTGATACTTCTTTGTAGTGCAGATTTGCATTGCCCGCTTGCTTGCTTGGCCAAAAAGGGCGTATGCGTTTTCTCCTGAATATATTCAGGAGAAAACGCATACACCCTTTTTGGCCAAGTGCACCATTGTCCAAGTTGTGCCCCTCTTCCTGTGCTTTACAGGCGATTCCAACGTACCTCTTGAAATCTGTTTCCTGCTATTTTGCCTCACTTTCAAGTCCGCCTCGTTGACTTCCCTCAACAGATTTTTGGACGATAGTTGTCCTTTATCACTCTGCCAGTTTGTGAATTGCTGTGCCCCTGAGCTCCATTTCTCAACTCGTTTTTTGTGAGCTGAACGCAAGTCCAAAATTTTGGATCATGTCCTATACTGGTTCCCGGTGGGTGGCTGAGACTTTGGTTAATTCTTCTTCCTGCCGGGAAATTAGAGTGACATGTGCCCGTCCAAATGCCTAACAGCTACTCTCTCATGGGTTCTCCCTCGTCCCTTCCATCCTCTGCCAAATTGGGAACCTGCGCAAACCAGGAGGTTAAAGGGCCTGTCTCTCCAAGTTGGGAGATTGATAGTAAGGCAGTTGGAAAGTCAAACTGGAGCACCAGGAGAGGGACTATTCGTTGAGTTTTAGAAACCTTTCGTATTCACAGTGTGTACATTCTCTAGGTTTCCTGTACATGTTATAGCTGTAGTAATATTCCCTTGAACATGGAGAGTTGGGACCCATGGAATGGGGGCCATGCATTATTGCTTGAAAGGGTCTGCATTTGCTCACCCAATCTCACCAATCCTCTCAGTCCCAAGTGTCCAGCCTTATGCCACATCCAGCTGTCATTGTAGATAGGGTCTTTCCAGGTTTCCTCAGACACCCTGAAGGAATTGTAAAGAATTTCCCTGTTTTTTGGTTTTGCTTTTGAAATTCCTTTTTATAGTGGGTTTGAGCTGATTCTCGCTGCCATGTTTATGCCACTCTAGACACACTTGATTCCCTTATGGAGACATATCAATACATAGGTTTTAAGATTCTTACTAGTCAGATATATTCCTCTGTGGGAAATATGGGGTTTTGAGTCTCTTTCACTAAGGAAGGTGTCGGTCTTGTCAATTCCAAAGTTGGTTTTTGAAACGGTCCCTGTGCTTATATCAAACTCTGGTTTTATGCATCACCCCACCTCTCCTTCCCCTTTATGCAGGCATAAGATTGTTTTCTAAATGTGAGACTCTGTTCTCTTTCCTAACTCAGTTCACGTGTAGCCATGTTTACAGGATCTTCATAAGTGATATCTTATGATAAGTTTCTTTTTCTGTGTGACTTATTTCACTTAGAATCATCGTACCTGAATCCACTCACTTTGCTGCTACTGGTCTTATGACATTGATTTCATGGCTGAGGGATATTCCATCGTACGTAAGTACCACAATGTTTTGAACCATTTTTATATTTCCTGGGATATTTAAGGTGTACCCAAGTTGAGGTTCTTGTAGCCAGTGCAGCCCTAAATTTGGAGGTGGCTCTTTCTTATTGATTTTCAGTTTTCCCAAGGTATATTCCCTAGACTGGAAGTGGCCTTGGCTCTGTAGCTCTGTTGTTTACTTGTTTTAGGGAACACAATGCACTCCTCCAGTGAGGCAGTTGGCAATTTACATCCCGCCCATCAGCATAACAAGGCTCCCAGTTCTCCAGGGCCTGTCTTGCCTTTCTGGTTTTTACACATTTTGTGGATGTCCCTTTTGACCTGTGGGAAGTGATACTTCTTTGTAGTGCAGATTTGCATTGCCCGCTTGCTTGCTTGGCCAAAAAGGGCGTATGCGTTTTCTCCTGAATATATTCAGGAGAAAACGCATACGCCCTTTTTGGCCAAGTGCACCATTGTCCAAGTTGTGCCCCTCTTCCTGTGCTTTACAGGCGATTCCAAGGTACCTCTTGAAATCTGTTTCCTGCTATTTTGCCTCGCTTTCAAGTCCGCCTCGTTGACTTCCCTCAACAGATTTTTGGACGATAGTTGTCCTTTATCACTCTGCCAGTTTGTGAATTGCTGTGACCCTGAGCTCCATTTCTCAACTCGTTTTTTGTGAGCTGAACGCAAGTCCAAAATTTTGGATCATGTCCTATACTGGTTCCCGGTGGGTGGCTGAGACTTTGGTTAATTCTTCTTCCTGCCGGGAAATTAGAGTGACATGTGCCCGTCCAAATGCCTAACATCTACTCTCTCATGGGTTCTCCCTCGTCCATTCCATCCTCTGCCAAATTGGGAACCTGTGCAAACCAGGAGGTTAAAGGGCCTGTCTCTCCAAGTTGGGAGATTGATAGTAAGGCAGTTGGAAAGTCAAACTGGAGCAGCAGTAGAGGGACTATTCGTTGAGTTTTAGAAACCTTTCGTATTCACAGTGTGTCCATTCTCTAGGTTTCCTGTACATGTTATAGCTGTAGTAATATTCCCTTGAACCTGGAGAGTTGGGACCCATGGAATGGGGGCCATGCATTATTGCTTGAAAGGGTCTGCATTTGCTCACCCAATCTCACCAATCCTCTCAGTCCCAAGTGTCCAGCCTTATGCCACATCCAGCTGTCATTGTAGACAGGGTCTTTCCAGGTTTCCTCAGACACCCTGAAGGAATTGTAAAGAATTTCCCTGTTTTTTGGTTTTGCTTTTGAAATTCCTTTTTATAGTGGGTTTGAGCTGATTCTCGCTGCCATGTTTATGCCACTCTAGACACACTTGATTCCCTTATGGAGTCATATCAATACATAGGTTTTAAGATTCTTACTAGTCAGATATATTCCTCTCCGGGAAATATGGGGTTTTGAGTCTCTTTCACTGAGGAAGGTGTAGGTCTTGTCTATTCCAAAGTTGGTTTTTGGAACGGTCCCTGTGCTTATATCAAACTCTGGTTTTATGCATCACCCCACCTCTCCTTCCCCTTTATGCAGGCATAAGAGTGTTTTCTAAATGTGAGACTCTGTTCTCTTTCCTAACTCAGTTCACGTGTAGCCATGTTTACAGGATCTTCATAAGTGATATCATATGATAAGTTTCTTTTTCTGTGTGACTTATTTCACTTAGAATCATCGTACCTGAATCCACTCACTTTGCTGCTACTGGTCTTATGACATTGATTTCATGGCTGAGGGATATTCCATCGTATGTAAGTACCACAATGTTTTGAACCATTTTTATATTTCCTGGGATATTTAAGGTGTACCCAAGTTGAGGTTCTTGTAGCCAGTGCAGCCCTAAATTTGCAGGTGGCTCTTTCTTATTGATTTTCAGTTTTCCCCAGGTATATTCCCTAGACTGGAAGTGGCCTTGGCTCTGTAGCTCTGTTGTTTACTTGTTTTAGGGAACACAATGCACTCCTCCAGTGAGGCAGTTGGCAATTTACATCCCACCCATCAGCATAAAAAGGCTCCCTGTTCTCCAGGGCCTGTCTTGCCTTTCTGGTTTTTACACATTTTGTGGATGTCCCTTTTGACCGGTGGGAAGTGATACTTCTTTGAAGTGCAGATTTGCATTGCTCGCTTGCTTGCTTGGCCAAAAAGGGCGTATGCGTTTTCTCCTGAATATATTCAGGAGAAAACGCATACGCCCTTTTTGGCCAAGTGCACCATTGTCCAAGTTGTGCCCCTCTTCCTGTGCTTTACAGGCGATTCCAACGTACCTCTTGAAATCTGTTTCCTGCTATTTTGCCTCACTTTCAAGTCCGCCTCGTTGACTTCCCTCAACAGATTTTTGGACGATAGTTGTCCTTTATCACTCTGCCAGTTTGTGAATTGCTGTGCCCCTGAGCTCCATTTCTCAACTCGTTTTTTGTGAGCTGAACGCAAGTCCAAAATTTTGGATCATGTCCTATACTGGTTCCCGGTGGGTGGCTGAGACTGGTTAATTCTTCTTCCTGCCGGGAAATTAGAGTGACATGTGCCCGTCCAAATGCCTAACAGCTACTCTCTCATGGGTTCTCCCTCGTCCCTTCCATCCTCTGCCAAATTGGGAACCTGTGCAAACCAGGAGGTTAAAGGGCCTGTCTCTCCAAGTTGGGAGATTGATAGTAAGGCAGTTGGAAAGTCAAACTGGAGCACCAGGAGAGGGACTATTCGTTGAGTTTTAGAAACCTTTCGTATTCACAGTGTGTACATTCTCTAGGTTTCCTGTACATGTTATAGCTGTAGTAATATTCCCTTGAACATGGAGAGTTGGGACCCATGGAATGGGGGCCATGCATTATTGCTTGAAAGGGTCTGCATTTGCTCACCCAATCTCACCAATCCTCTCAGTCCCAAGTGTCCAGCCTTATGCCACATCCAGCTGTCATTGTAGATAGGGTCTTTCCAGGTTTCCTCAGACACCCTGAAGGAATTGGAAAGAATTTCCCTGTTTTTTGGTTTTGCTTTTGAAATTCCTTTTTATAGTGGGTTTGAGCTGATTCTCGCTGCCATGTTTATGCCACTCTAGACACACTTGATTCCCTTATGGAGTCATATCAATACATAGGTTTTAAGATTCTTACTAGTCAGATATATTCCTCTGCGGGAAATATGGGGTTTTGAGTCTCTTTCACTGAGGAAGGTGTAGGTCTTGTCTATTCCAAAGTTGGTTTTTGGAACGGTCCCTGTGCTTATATCAAACTCTGGTTTTATGCATCACCCCACCTCTCCTTCCCCTTTATGCAGGCATAAGAGTGTTTTCTAAATGTGAGACTCTGTTCTCTTTCCTAACTCAGTTCACGTGTAGCCATGTTTACAGGATCTTCATAAGTGATATCTTATGATAAGTTTCTTTTTCTGTGTGACTTATTTCACTTAGAATCATCGTACCTGAATCCACTCACTTTGCTGCTACTGGTCTTATGACATTGATTTCATGGCTGAGGGATATTCCATCGTACGTAAGTACCACAATGTTTTGAACCATTTTTATATTTCCTGGGATATTTAAGGTGTACCCAAGTTGAGGTTCTTGTAGCCAGTGCAGCCCTAAATTTGGAGGTGGCTCTTTCTTATTGATTTTCAGTTTTCCCCAGGTATATTCCCTAGACTGGAAGTGGCCTTGGCTCTGTAGCTCTGTTGTTTACTTGTTTTAGGGAACACAATGCACTCCTCCAGTGAGGCAGATGGCAATTTACATCCCACCCATCAGCATAACAAGGCTCCCTGTTCTCCAGGGCCTGTCTTGCCTTTCTGGTTTTTACACATTTTGTGGATGTCCATTTTGACCGGTGGGAAGTGATACTTCTTTGAAGTGCAGATTTGCATTGCCCACTTGCTTGCTTGGCCAAAAAGGGCGTATGCGTTTTCTCCTGAATATATTCAGGAGAAAACGCATACGCCCTTTTTGGCCAAGTGCACCATTGTCCAAGTTGTGCCCCTCTTCCTGTGCTTTACAGGCGATTCCAACGTACCTCTTGAAATCTGTTTCCTGCTATTTTGCCTCACTTTCAAGTCCGCCTCGTTGACTTCCCTCAACAGATTTTTGGACGATAGTTGTCCTTTATCACTCTGCCAGTTTGTGAATTGCTGTGCCCCTGAGCTCCATTTCTCAACTCGTTTTTTGTGAGCTGAACGCAAGTCCAAAATTTTGGATCATGTCCTATACTGGTTCCCGGTGGGTGGCTGAGACTTTGGTTAATTCTTCTTCCTGCCGGGAAATTAGAGTGACATGTGCCCGTCCAAATGCCTAACAGCTACTCTCTCATGGGTTCTCCCTCGTCCCTTCCATCCTCTGCCAAATTGGGAACCTGTGCAAACCAGGAGGTTAAAGGGCCTGTCTCTCCAAGTTGGGAGATTGATAGTAAGGCAGTTGGAAAGTCAAACTGGAGCACCAGGAGAGGGACTATTCGTTGAGTTTTAGAAACCTTTCGTATTCACAGTGTGTACATTCTCTAGGTTTCCTGTACATGTTATAGCTGTAGTAATATTCCCTTGAACATGGAGAGTTGGGACCCATGGAATGGGGGCCATGCATTATTGCTTGAAAGGGTCTGCATTTGCTCACCCAATCTCACCAATCCTCTCAGTCCCAAGTGTCCAGCCTTATGCCACATCCAGCTGTCATTGTAGATCGGGTCTTTCCAGGTTTCCTCAGACACCCTGAAGGAATTGTAAAGAATTTCCCTGTTTTTTGGTTTTGCTTTTGAAATTCCTTTTTATAGTGGGTTTGAGCTGATTCTCGCTGCCATGTTTATGCCACTCTAGACACACTTGATTCCCTTATGGAGTCATATCAATACATAGGTTTTAAGATTCTTACTAGTCAGATATATTCCTCTGCGGGAAATATGGGGTTTTGAGTCTCTTTCACTGAGGAAGGTGTAGGTCTTGTCTATTCCAAAGTTGGTTTTTGGAACGGTCCCTGTGCTTATATCAAACTCTGGTTTTATGCATCACCCCACCTCTCCTTCCCCTTTATGCAGGCATAAGAGTGTTTTCTAAATGTGAGACTCTGTTCTCTTTCCTAACTCAGTTCACGTGTAGCCATGTTTACAGGATCTTCATAAGTGATATCTTATGATAAGTTTCTTTTTCTGTGTGACTTATTTCACTTAGAATCATCGTACCTGAATCCACTCACTTTGCTGCTACTGGTCTTATGACATTGATTTCATGGCTGAGGGATATTCCATCGTACGTAAGTACCACAATGTTTTGAACCATTTTTATATTTCCTGGGATATTTAAGGTGTACCCAAGTTGAGGTTCTTGTAGCCAGTGCAGCCCTAAATTTGGAGGTGGCTCTTTCTTATTGATTTTCAGTTTTCCCCAGGTATATTCCCTAGACTGGAAGTGGCCTTGGCTCTGTAGCTCTGTTGTTTACTTCTTTTAGGGAACACAATGCACTCCTCCAGTGAGGCAGTTGGCAATTTACATCCCGCCCATCAGCATAACAAGGCTCCCTGTTCTCCAGGGCCTGTCTTGCCTTTCTGGTTTTTACACATTTTGTGGATGTCCCTTTTGACCGGTGGGAAGTGATACTTCTTTGTAGTGCAGATTTGCATTGCCCGCTTGCTTGCTTGGCCAAAAAGGGCGTATGCGTTTTCTCCTGAATATATTCAGGAGAAAACGCATACGCCCTTTTTGGCCAAGTGCACCATTGTCCAAGTTGTGCCCCTCTTCCTGTGCTTTACAGGCGATTCCAAGTTACCTCTTGAAATCTGTTTCCTGCTATTTTGCCTCGCTTTCAAGTCCGCCTCGTTGACTTCCCTCAACAGATTTTTGGACGATAGTTGTCCTTTATCACTCTGCCAGTTTGTGAATTGCTGTGCCCCTGAGCTCCATTTCTCAACTCGTTTTTTGTGAGCTGAACGCAAGTCCAAAATTTTGGATCATGTCCTATACTGGTTCCCGGTGGGTGGCTGAGACTTTGGTTAATTCTTCTTCCTGCCAGGAAATTAGAGTGACATGTGCCCGTCCAAATGCCTAACAGCTACTCTCTCATGGGTTCTCCCTCGTCCCTTCCATCCTCTGCCAAATTGGGAACCTGTGCAAACCAGGAGGTTAAAGGGCCTGTCTCTCCAAGTTGGGAGATTGATAGTAAGGCAGTTGGAAAGTCAAACTGGAGCACCAGGAGAGGGACTATTCGTTGAGTTTTAGAAACCTTTCGTATTCACAGTGTGTCCATTCTCTAGGTTTCCTGTACATGTTATAGCTGTAGTAATATTCCCTTGAACCTGGAGAGTTGGGACGCATGGAATGGGGGCCATGCATTATTGCTTGAAAGGGTCTGCATTTGCTCACCCAATCTCACCAAACCTCTCAGTCCCAAGTGTCCACCCTTATGCCACATCCAGCTGTCATTGTAGATAGGGTCTTTCCAGGTTTCCTCAGACACCCTGAAGGAATTGTAAAGAATTTCCCTGTTTTTGGTTTTGCTTTTGAAATTCCTTTTTATAATGGGTTTGAGCTGATTCTCGCTGCCATGTTTATGCCACTCTAGACACACTTGATTCCCTTATGGAGTCATATCAATACATAGGTTTTAAGATTCTTACTAGTCAGATATATTCCTCTGCGGGAAATATGGGGTTTTGAGTCTCTTTCACTGAGGAAGGTGTAGGTCTTGTCTATTCCAAAGTTGGTTTTTGGAACGGTCCCTGTGCTTATATCAAACTCTGGTTTTATGCATCACCCCACCTCTCCATCCCCTTTATGCAGGCATAAGAGTGTTTTCTAAATGTGAGACTCTGTTCTCTTTCCTAACTCAGTTCACGTGTAGCCATGTTTACAGGATCTTCATAAGTGATATCTTATGATAAGTTCCTTTTTCTGTGTGACTTATTTCACTTAGAATCATCGTACCTGAATCCACTCACTTTGCTGCTTCTGGTCTTATGACATTGATTTCATGGCTGAGGGATATTCCATCGTACGTAAGTACCACAATGTTTTGAACCATTTTTATATTTCCTGGGATATTTAAGGTGTACCCAAGTTGAGGTTCTTGTAGTCAGTGCAGCCCTAAATTTGGAGGTGGCTCTTTCTTATTGATTTTCAGTTTTCCCAAGGTATATTCCCTAGACTGGAAGTGGCCTTGGCTCTGTAGCTCTGTTGTTTACTTGTTTTAGGGAACACAATGCACTCCTCCAGTGAGGCAGTTGGCAATTTACATCCCGCCCATCAGCATAACAAGGCTCCCAGTTCTCCAGGGCCTGTCTTGCCTTTCTGGTTTTTACACATTTTGTGGATGTCCCTTTTGACCGGTGGGAAGTGATACTTCTTTGTAGTGCAGATTTGCATTGCCCGCTTGCTTGCTTGGCCAAAAAGGGCGTATGCGTTTTCTCCTGAATATATTCAGGAGAAAACGCATACGCCCTTTTTTGGCCAAGTGCACCATTGTCCAAGTTGTGCCCCTCTTCCTGTGCTTTACAGGCGATTCCAAGGTACCTCGTGAAATCTGTTTCCTTCTATTTTGCCTCGCTTTCAAGTCCACCTCGTTGACTTCCCTCAACAGATTTTTGGACGATAGTTGTCCTTTATCACTCTGCCAGTTTGTGAATTGCTGTGCCCCTGAGCTCCATTTCTCAACTCGTTTTTTGTGAGCTGAACGCAAGTCCAAAATTTTGGATCATGTCCTATACTGGTTCCCGGTGGGTGGCTGAGACTTTGGTTAATTATTCTTCCTGCTGGGAAATTAGAGTGACATGTGCCCGTCCAAATGCCTAACAGCTACTCTCTCATTGGTTCTCCCTCATCCCTTCCATGCTCTGGCAAATTGGGAACCTGTGCAAACCAGGAGGTTAAAGGGCCTGTCTCTCCAAGTTGGGAGATTGATAGTAAAGCAGTTGGAAAGTCAAACTGGAGCACCAGGAGAGGGACTATTCGTTGAGTTTTAGAAACCTTTCGTATTCAAAGTGTGTCCATTCTCTAGGTTTCCTGTACATGTTATAGCTGTAGTAATATTCCCTTGAACCTGGAGAGTTGGGACCCATGGAATGGGGGCCATGCATTATTGCTTGAAAGGGTCTGCATTTGCTCACCCAATCTCACCAA
Source organism: Mesoplodon densirostris (assembly GCF_025265405.1). NCBI lineage: Eukaryota > Metazoa > Chordata > Mammalia > Artiodactyla > Ziphiidae > Mesoplodon > Mesoplodon densirostris. The sequence continues at coordinate 4,288,590 of NW_026778199.1, read as the reverse complement.
TCCTCTCAGTCCCAAGTGTCCAGCCTTATGCCACATCCAGCTGTCATTGTAGATAGGGTCTTTCCAGGTTTCCTCAGACACCCTGAAGGAATTGTAAAGAATTTCCCTGTTTTTTGGTTTTGCTTTTGAAATTCCTTTTTATAGTGGGTTTGAGCTGATTCTCGCTGCCATGTTTATGCCACTCTAGACACACTTGATTCCCTCATGGAGTCATATCAATACATAGGTTTTAACATTCTTACTAGTCAGATATATTCCTCTGCGGGAAATATGGGGTTTTGAGTCTCTTTCACTGAGGAAGGTGTAGGTCTTGTCTATTCCAAAGTTGGTTTTTGGAACGGTCCCTGTGCTTATATCAAACTCTGGTTTTATGCATCACCCCCCCTTTCCATCCCCTTTATGCAGGCATAAGAGTGTTTTCTAAATGTGAGACTCTGTTCTCTTTCCTAACTCAGTTCACGTGTAGCCATGTTTACAGGATCTTCATAAGTGATATCTTATGATAAGTTTCTTTTTCTGTGTGACATATTTCACTTAGAATCATCGTACCTGAATCCACTCACTTTGCTGCTACTGGTCTTATGACATTGATTTCATGGCTTAGGGATATTCCATCGTACGTAAGTACCACAATGTTTTGAACCATTTTTATATTTCCTGGGATATTTAAGGTGTACCCAAGTTGAGGTTCTTGTTGTCAGTGCAGCCCTAAATTTGGAGGTGGCTCTTTCTTATTGATTTTCAGTTTTCCCAAGGTATATTCCCTAGACTGGAAGTGGCCTTGGCTCTGTAGCTCCGTTGTTTACTTGTTTTAGGGAACACAATGCACTCCTCCAGTGAGGCAGTTGGCAGTTTACATCCCGCCCATCAGCATAACAAGGCTCCCAGTTCTCCAGGGCCTGTCTTGCCTTTCTGGTTTTTTCACATTTTGTGGATGTCCCTTTTGACCGGTGGGAAGTGATACTTCTTTGTAGTGCAGATTTGCATTGCCCGCTTGCTTGCTTGGCCAAAAACGGCGTATGCGTTTTCTCCTGAATATATTCAGGAGAAAACGCATACGCCCTTTTTGGCCAAGTGCACCATTGTCCAAGTTGTGCCCCTTTTCCTGTGCTTTACAGGCGATTCCAAGGTACCTCTTGAAATCTGTTTCCTGCTATTTTGCCTCACTTTCAAGTCCGCCTCGTTGACTTCCCTCAACAGATTTTTGGACGATAGTTGTCCTTTATCACTCTGCCAGTTTGTGAATTGCTGTGCCCCTGAGCTCCATTTCTCAACTCGTTTTTTGTGAGCTGAACGCAAGTCCAAAATTTTGGATCATGTCCTATACTGGTTCCCGGTGGGTGGCTGAGACTTTGGTTAATTCTTCTTCCTGCCGGGAAATTAGAGTGACATGTGCCCGTCCAAATGCCTAACAGCTACTCTCTCATGGGTTCTCCCTCGTCCCTTCCATCCTCTGCCAAATTGGGAACCTGTGCAAACCAGGAGGTTAAAGGGCCTGTCTCTCCAAGTTGGGAGATTGATAGTAAGGCAGTTGGAAAGTCAAACTGGAGCACCAGGAGAGGGACTATTCGTTGAGTTTTAGAAACCTTTCGTATTCACAGTGTGTCCATTCTCTAGGTTTCCTGTACATGTTATAGCTGTAGTAATATTCCCTTGAACCTGGAGAGTTGGGACCCATGGAATGGGGGCCATGCATTATTGCTTGAAAGGGTCTGCATTTGCTCACCCAATCTCACCAATCCTCTCAGTCCCAAGTGTCCAGCCTTATGCCACATCCAGCTGTCATTGTAGATAGGGTCTTTCCAGGTTTCCTCAGACACCCTGAAGGAATTGTAAAGAATTTCCCTGTTTTTTGGTTTTGCTTTTGAAATTCCTTTTTATAGTGGGTTTGAGCTGATTCTCGCTGCCATGTTTATGCCACTCTAGACACACTTGATTCCCTTATGGAGTCATATCATTACATAGGTTTTAAAATTCTTACTAGTCAGAAATATTCCTCTGCGGGAAATATGGGGTTTTGAGTCTCTTTCACTGAGGAAGGTGTAGGTCTCGTCTATTCCAAAGTTGGTTTTTGGAACGGTCCCTGTGCTTATATCAAACTCTGGTTTTATGCATCACCCCACCTCTCCTTCCCCTTTATGCAGGCATAAGAGTGTTTTCTAAATGTGAGACTCTGTTCTCTTTCCTAACTCAGTTCACGTGTAGCCATGTTTACAGGATCTTCATAAGTGATATCTTATGATAAGTTTCTTTTTCTGTGTGACTTATTTCACTTAGAATCATCGTACCTGAATCCACTCACTTTGCTGCTACTGGTCTTATGACATTGATTTCATGGCTGAGGGATATTCCATCGTACGTAAGTACCACAATGTTTTGAACCATTTTTATATTTCCTGGGATATTTAAGGTGTACCCAAGTTGAGGTTCTTGTAGTCAGTGCAGCCCTAAATTTGGAGGTGGCTCTTTCTTATTGATTTTCAGTTTTCCCAAGGTATATTCCCTAGACTGGAAGTGGCCTTGGCTCTGTAGCTCCGTTGTTTACTTGTTTTAGGGAACACAATGCACTCCTCCAGTGAGGCAGTTGGCAGTTTACATCCCGCCCATCAGCATAACAAAGCTCCCAGTTCTCCAGGGCCTGTCTTGCCTTTCTGGTTTTTACACATTTTGTGGATGTCCCTTTTGACCGGTGGGAAGTGATACTTCTTTGTAGTGCAGATTTGCATTGCCCGCTTGCTTGCTTGGCCAAAAACGGCGTATGCGTTTTCTCCGGAATATATTCAGGGGAAAACGCATACGCCCTTTTTGGCCAAGTGCACCATTGTCCAAGTTGTGCCAATTTTCCTGTGCTTTACAGGCGATTCCAAGGTACCTCTTGAAATCTGTTTCCTGCTATTTTGCCTCACTTTCAAGTCCGCCTCGTTGACTTCCCTCAACAGATTTTTGGACGATAGTTGTCCTTTATCACTCTGCCAGTTTGTGAATTACTGTGCCCCTGAGCTCCATTTATCAACTCGTTTTTTGTGAGCTGAACGCAAGTCCAAAATTTTGGATCATGTCCTATACTGGTTCCCGGTGGGTGGCTGAGACTTTGGTTAATTCTTCTTCCTGCCGGGAAATTAGAGTGACATGTGCGCGTCCAAATGCCTAACAGCTACTCTCTCATGGGTTCTCCCTCGTCCCTTCCAACCTCTGCCAAATTGGGAACCTGTGCAAACCAGGAGGTTAAAGGGCCTGTCTCTCCAAGTTGGGAGATTGATAGTAAGGCAGTTGGAAAGTCAAACTGGAGCACCAGGAGAGGGACTATTCGTTGAGTTTTAGAAACCTTTCGTATTCACAGTGTGTCCATTCTCTAGGTTTCCTGTACATGTTATAGCTGTAGTAATATTCCCTTGAACCTGGAGAGTTGGGACCCATGGAATGGGGGCCATGCATTATTGCTTGAAAGGGTCTGCATTTGCTCACCCAATCTCAACAATCCTCTCAGTCCCAAGTGTCCAGCCATATGCCACATCCAGCTGTCATTGTAGATAGGGTCTTTCCAGGTTTCCTCAGACACCCTGAAGGAATTGTAAAGAATTTCCCTGTTTTTTGGTTTTGCTTTTGAAATTCCTTTTTATAGTGGGTTTGAGCTGATTCTCGCTGCCATGTTTATGCCACTCTAGACACACTTGATTCCCTTATGGAGACATATCAATACATAGGTTTTAAGATTCTTACTAGTCAGATATATTCCTCTGTGGGAAATATGGGGTTTTGAGTCTCTTTCACTGAGGAAGGTGTCGGTCTTGTCAATTCCAAAGTTGGTTTTTGAAACGGTCCCTGTGCTTATATCAAACTCTGGTTTTATGCATCACCCCACCTCTCCTTCCCCTTTATGCAGGCATAAGAGTGTTTTCTAAATGTGAGACTCTGTTCTCTTTCCTAACTCAATTCACGTGTAGCCATGTTTACAGGATCTTCATAAGTGATATCTTATGATAAGTTTCTTTTTCTGTGTGACTTATTTCACTTAGAATCATCGTACCTGAATCCACTCACTTTGCTGCTACTGGTCTTATGACATTGATTTCAGGGCTGAGGGATATTCCATCGTACGTAAGTACCACAATGTTTTGAACCATTTTTATATTTCCTGGGATATTTAAGGTGTACCCAAGTTGACGTTCTTGTAGTCAGTGCAGCCCTAAATTTGGAGGTGGCTCTTTCTTATTGATTTTCAGTTTTCCCAAGGTATATTCCCTAGACTGGAAGTGGCCTTGGCTCTGTAGCTCTGTTGTTTACTTGTTTTAGGGAACACAATGCACTCCTCCAGTGAGGCAGTTGGCAATTTACATCCCGCCCATCAGCATAACAAGGCTCCCAGTTCTCCAGGGCCTGTCTTGCCTTTCTGGTTTTTACACATTTTGTGGATGTCCCTTTTGACCGGTGGGAAGTGATACTTCTTTGTAGTGCAGATTTGCATTGCCCGCTTGCTTGCTTGGCCAAAAAGGGCGTATGCGTTTTCTCCTGAATATATTCAGGAGAAAACACATACGCCCTTTATGGCCAAGTGCACCATTGTCCAAGTTGTGCCCCTCTTCCTGTGCTTTACAGGCGATTCCAAGGTACCTCTTGAAATCTGTTTCCTGCTATTTTGCCTCGCTTTCAAGTCCGCCTCGTTGACTTCCCTCAACAGATTTTTGGACGATAGTTGTCCTTTATCACTCTGCCAGTTTGTGAATTGCTGTGCCCCTGAGCTCCATTTCTCAACTCGTTTTTTGTGAGCTGAACGCAAGTCCAAAATTTTGGATCATGTCCTATACTGGTTCCCGGTGGGTGGCTGAGACTTTGGTTAATTCTTCTTCCTGCCGGGAAATTAGAGTGACATGTGCCCGTCCAAATGCCTAACAGCTACTCTCTCATGGGTTCTCCCTCGTCCCTTCCATCCTCTGCCAAATTGGGAACCTGTGCAAACCAGGAGGTTAAAGGGCCTGTCTCTCCAAGTTGGGAGATTGATAGTAAGGCAGTTGGAAAGTCAAACTGGAGCACCAGGAGAGGGACTATTCGTTGAGTTTTAGAAACCTTTTGTATTCACAGTGTGTCCATTCTCTAGGTTTCCTGTACATGTTATAGCTGTAGTAATATTCCCTTGAACCTGGAGAGTTGGGACCCATGGAATGGGGGCCATGCATTATTGCTTGAAAGGGTCTGCATTTGCTCACCCAATCTCACCAATCCTCTCAGTCCCAAGTGTCCAGCCTTATGCCACATCCAGCTGTCATTGTAGATAGGGTCTTTCCAGGTTTCCTCAGACACCCTGAAGGAATTGTAAAGAATTTCCCTGTTTTTTGGTTTTGCTTTTGAAATTCCTTTTTATAGTGGGTTTGAGCTGATTCTCGCTGCCATGTTTATGCCACTCTAGACACACTTGATTCCCTTATGGAGACATATCAATACATAGGTTTTAAGATTCTTACTAGTCAGATATATTCCTCTGTGGGAAATATGGGGTTTTGAGTCTCTTTCACTGAGGAAGGTGTAGGTCTTGTCTATTCCAAAGTTGGTTTTTGAAACGGTCCCTGTGCTTATATCAAACTCTGGTTTTATGCATCACCCCACCTCTCCTTCCCCTTTATGCAGGCATAAGAGTGTTTTCTAAATGTGAGACTCTGTTCTCTTTCCTAACTCAGTTCATGTGTAGCCATATTTACAGGATCTTCATAAGTGATATCTTATGATAAGTTTCTTTTTCTGTGTGACTTATTTCACTTAGAATCATCATACCTGAATCCACTCACTTTGCTGCTACTGGTCTTATGACATTGATTTCATGGCTGTGGGATATTCCATCGTACGTAAGTACCACAATGTTTTGAACCATTTTTATATTTCCTGGGATATTTAAGGTGTACCCAAGTTGAGGTTCTTGTAGTCAGTGCAGCCCTAAATTTGGAGGTGGCTCTTTCTTATTGATTTTCAGTTTTCCCAAGGTATATTCCCTAGACTGGAAGTGGCCTTGGCTCTGTAGCTCTGTTGTTTACTTGTTTTAGGGAACACAATGCACTCCTCCAGTGAGGCAGTTGGCAATTTACATCCCGCCCATCAGCATAACAAGGCTCCCAGTTCTCCAGGGCCTGTCTTGCCTTTCTGGTTTTTACACATTTTGTGGATGTCCCTTTTGACCGGTGGGAAGTGATACTTCTTTGTACTGCAGATTTGCATTGCCCGCTTGCTTGCTTGGCCAAAAATGGCGTATGCGTTTTCTCCTGAATATATTCAGGAGAAAACGCATATGCCCTTTTTGGCCAAGTGCACCATTGTTCAAGTTGTGCCCCTCTTCCTGTGCTTTACAGGCTATTCCAAGGTACCTCTTGAAATCTGTTTCCTGCTATTTTGCCTCGCTTTCAAGTCCGCCTCGTTGACTTCCCTCAACAGATTTTTGGACGATAGTTGTCCTTTATCACTCTGCCAGTTTGTGAATTGCTGTGCCCCTGAGCTCCATTTCTCAACTCGTTTTTTGTGAGCTGAACGCAAGTCCAAAATTTTGGATCATGTCCTATACTGGTTCCCGGTGGGTGGCTGAGACTTTGGTTAATTCTTCTTCCTGCCGGGAAATTAGAGTGACATGTGCCCGTCCAAATGCCTAACAGCTACTCTCTCATGGCTTCTCTCTCGTCCCTTCCATCCTCTGCCAAATTGGGAACCTGTGCAAACCAGGAGGTTAAAGGGCCTGTCTCTCCAAGTTGGGAGATTGATAGTAAGGCAGTTGGAAAGTCAAACTGGAGCACCAGGAGAGGGACTATTCGTTGAGTTTTAGAAACCTTTCGTATTCACAGTGTGTCCATTCTCTAGGTTTCCTGTACATGTTATGGCTGTAGTAATATTCCCTTGAACATGGAGAGTTGGGACCCATGGAATGGGGGCCATGCATTATTGCTTGAAAGGGTCTGCATTCGCTCACCCAATCTCACCAATCCTCTCAGTCCCAAGTGTCCAGCCTTATGCCACATCCAGCTGTCATTGTAGATAGGGTCTTTCCAGGTTTCCTCAGACACCCTGAAGGAATTGTAAAGAATTTCCCTGTTTTTTGGTTTTGCTTTTGAAATTCCTTTTTATAGTGGGTTTGAGCTGATTCTCGCTGCCATGTTTATGCCACTCTAGACACACTTGATTCCCTTATGGAGACATATCAATACATAGGTTTTAAGATTCTTACTAGTCAGATATATTCCTCTGTGGGAAATATGGGGTTTTGAGTCTCTTTCACTGAGGAAGGTGTAGGTCTTGTCTATTCCAAAGTTGGTTTTTGAAACGGTCCCTGTGCTTATATCAAACTCTGGTTTTATGCATCACCCCACCTCTCCTTCCCCTTTATGCAGGCATAAGAGTGTTTTCTAAATGTGAGACTCTGTTCTCTTTCCTAACTCAGTTCACGTGTAGCCATGTTTACAGGATCTTCATAAGTGATATCTTATGATAAGTTTCTTTTTCTGTGTGACTTATTTCACTTAGAATCATCGTACCTGAATCCACTCACTTTGCTGCTACTGGTCTTATGACATTGATTTCATGGCTGTGGGATATTCCATCGTACGTAAGTACCACAATGTTTTGAACCATTTTTATATTTCCTGGGATATTTAAGGTGTACCCAAGTTGAGGTTCTTGTAGTCAGTGCAGCCCTAAATTTGGAGGTGGCTCTTTCTTATTGATTTTCAGTTTTCCCAAGGTATATTCCCTAGACTGGAAGTGGCCTTGGCTCTGTAGCTCTGTTGTTTACTTCTTTTAGGGAACACAATGCACTCCTCCAGTGAGGCAGTTGGCAATTTACATCCCGCCCATCAGCATAACAAGGCTCCCTGTTCTCCAGGGCCTGTCTTGCCTTTCTGGTTTTTACACATTTTGTGGATGTCCCTTTTGACTGGTGGGAAATGATACTTCTTTGTAGTGCAGATTTGCATTGCCCGCTTGCTTGCTTGGCCAAAAAGGGCGTATGCGTTTTCTCCTGAATATATTCAGGAGAAAACGCATACGCCCTTTTTGGCCAAGTGCACCATTGTCCAAGTTGTGCCCCTCTTCCTGTGCTTTACAGGCGATTCCAACGTACCTCTTGAAATCTGTTTCCTGCTATTTTGCCTCACTTTCAAGTCCGCCTCGTTGACTTCCCTCAACAGATTTTTGGACGATAGTTGTCCTTTATCACTCTGCCAGTTTGTGAATTGCTGTGCCCCTGAGCTCCATTTCTCAACTCGTTTTTTGTGAGCTGAACGCAAGTCCAAAATTTTGGATCATGTCCTATACTGGTTCCCGGTGGGTGGCTGAGACTTTGGTTAATTCTTCTTCCTGCCGGGAAATTAGAGTGACATGTGCCCATCCAAATGCCTAACAGCTACTCTCTCATGGGTTCTCCCTCGTCCCTTCCATCCTCTGCCAAATTGGGAACCTGTGCAAACCAGGAGGTTAAAGGGCCTGTCTCTCCAAGTTGGGAGATTGATAGTAAGGCAGTTGGAAAGTCAAACTGGAGCACCAGGAGAGGGACTATTCGTTGAGTTTTAGAAACCTTTCGTATTCACAGTGTGTCCATTCTCTAGGTTTCCTGTACCTGTTATAGCTGTAGTAATATTCCCTTGAACCTGGAGAGTTGGGACCCATGGAATGGGGGCCATGCATTATTGCTTGAAAGGGTCGGCATTTGCTCACCCAATCTCACCAATCCTCTCAGTCCCAAGTGTCCAGCCTTATGCCACATCCAGCTGTCATTGTAGATAGGGTCTTTCCAGGTTTCCTCAGACACCCTGAAGGAATTGTAAAGAATTTCCCTGTTTTTTGGTTTTGCTTTTGAAATTCCTTTTTATAGTGGGTATGAGCTGATTCTCGCTGCCATGTTTATGCCACTCTAGACACACTTGATTCCCTTATGGAGACATATCAATACATAGGTTTTAAGATTCTTACTAGTCAGATATATTCCTCTGTGGGAAATATGGGGTTTTGAGTCTCTTTCACTGAGGAAGGTGTCGGTCTTGTCAATTCCAAAGTTGGTTTTTGAAACGGTCCCTGTGCTTATATCAAACTCTGGTTTTATGCATCACCCCACCTCTCCTTACCCTTTATGCAGGCATAAGAGTGTTTTCTAAATGTGAGACTCTGTTCTCTTTCCTAACTCAGTTCACGTGTAGCCATGTTTACAGGATCTTCATAAGTGATATCTTATGATAAGTTTCTTTTTCTGTGTGACTTATTTCACTTAGAATCATCGTACCTGAATCCACTCACTTTGCTGCTACTGGTCTTATGACATTGATTTCATGGCTGAGGGATATTCCATCGTACGTAAGTACCACAATGTTTTGAACCATTTTTATATTTCCTGGGATATTTAAGGTGTACCCAAGTTGAGGTTCTTGTAGCCAGTGCAGCCCTAAATTTGGAGGTGGCTCTTTCTTATTGATTTTCAGTTTTCCCAAGGTATATTCCCTAGACTGGAAGTGGCCTTGGCTCTGTAGCTCTGTTGTTTACTTCTTTTAGGGAACACAATGCACTCCTCCAGTGAGGCAGTTGGCAATTTACATCCCGCCCATCAGCATAACAAGGCTCCCTGTTCTCCAGGGCCTGTCTTGCCTTTCTGGTTTTTACACATTTTGTGGATGTCCCTTTTGACCGGTGGGAAGTGATACTTCTTTGTAGTGCAGATTTGCATTGCCTGCTTGCTTGCTTGGCCAAAAAGGGCGTATGTGTTTTCTCCTGAATATATTCAGGAGAAAACGCATACGCCCTTTTTTGGCCAAGTGCACCATTGTCCAAGTTGTGCCCCTCTTCCTGTGCTTTACAGGCGATTCCAACGTACCTCTTGAAATCTGTTTCCTGCTAATTTGCCTCGCTTTCAAGTCCGCCTCGTTGACTTCCCTCAACAGATTTTTGGACGATAGTTGTCCTTTATCACTCTGCCAGTTTGTGAATTGCTGTGCCCCTGAGCTCCATTTCTCAACTCGTTTTTTGTGAGCTGAACGCAAGTCCAAAATTTTGGATTATGTCCTATACTGGTTCCCGGTGGGTGGCTGAGACTTTGGTTAATTCTTCTTCCTGCCGGGAAATTAGAGTGACATGTGCCCGTCCAAATGCCTAACAGCTACTCTCTCATGGGTTCTCCCTCGTCCCTTCCATCCTCTGGCAGATTGGGAACCTGTGCAAACCAGGAGGTTAAAGGGCCTGTCTCTCCAAGTTGGGAGATTGATAGTAAGGCAGTTGGAAAGTCAAACTGGAGCACCAGGAGAGGGACTATTCGTTGAGTTTTAGAAACCTTTCGTATTCACAGTGTGTCCATTCTCTAGGTTTCCTGTACATGTTATAGCTGTAGTAATATTCCCTTGAACCTGGAGAGTTGGGACCCATGGAATGGGGGCCATGCATTATTGCTTGAAAGGGTCTGCATTTGCTCACCCAATCTCACCAATCCTCTCAGTCCCAAGTGTCCAGCCTTATGCCACATCCAGCTGTCATTGTAGATAGGGTCTTTCCAGGTTTCCTCAGACACCCTGAAGGAATTGTAAAGAATTTCCCTGTTTTTTGGTTTTGCTTTTGAAATTCCTTTTTATAGTGGGTTTGAGCTGATTCTCGCTGCCATGTTTATGCCACTCTAGACACACTTGATTCCCTTATGGAGACATATCAATACATAGGTTTTAAGATTCTTACTAGTCAGATATATTCCTCTGTGGGAAATATGGGGTTTTGAGTCTCTTTCACTGAGGAAGGTGTAGGTCTTGTCTATTCCAAAGTTGGTTTTTGAAACGGTCCCTGTGCTTATATCAAACTCTGGTTTTATGCATCACCCCACCTCTCCTTCCCCTTTATGCAGGCATAAGAGTGTTTTCTAAATGTGAGAATCTGTTCTCTTTCCTAACTCAGTTCACGTGTAGCCATGTTTACAGGATCTTCATAAGTGATATCTTATGATAAGTTTCTTTTTCTGTGTGACTTATTACACTTAGAATCATCGTACCTGAATCCACTCACTTTGCTGCTACTGGTCTTATGACATTGATTTCATGGCTGAGGGATATTCCATCGTACGTAAGTACCACAATGTTTTGAACCATTTTTATATTTCCTGGGATATTTAAGGTGTACCCAAGTTGAGGTTCTTGTAGTCAGTGCAGCCCTAAATTTGGAGGTGGCTCTTTCTTATTGATTTTCAGTTTTCCCAAGGTATATTCCCTAGACTGGAAGTGGCCTTGGCTCTGTAGCTCTGTTGTTTACTTCTTTTAGGGAACACAATGCACTCCTCCAGTGAGGCAGTTGGCAATTTACATCCCGCCCATCAGCATAACAAGGCTCCCTGTTCTCCAGGGCCTGTCTTGCCTTTCTGGTTTTTACACATTTTGTGGATGTCCCTTTTGACCGGTGGGAAGTGATACTTCTTTGTAGTGCAGATTTGCATTGCCCGCTTGCTTGCTTGGCCAAAAAGGGCGTATGCGTTTTCTCCTGAATATATTCAGGAGAAAACGCATACGCCCTTTTTGGCCAAGTGCACCATTGTCCAAGTTGTGCCCCTCTTCCTGTGCTTTACAGGCGATTCCAAGGTACCTCTTGAAATCTGTTTCCTGCTATTTTGCCTCGCTTTCAAGTCCGCCTCGTTGACTTCCCTCAACAGATTTTTGGACGATAGTTGTCCTTTATCACTCTGCCAGTTTGTGAACTGCTGTGCCCCTGAGCTCCATTTCTCAACTCGTTTTTTGTGAGCTGAACGCAAGTCCAAAATTTTGGATCATGTCCTATACTGGTTCCCGGTGGGTGGCTGAGACTTTGGTTAATTCTTCTTCCTGCCGGGAAATTAGAGTGACATGTGCCCGTCCAAATGCCTAACAGCTACTCTCTCATGGGTTCTCCCTCGTCCCTTCCATCCTCTGCCAAATTGGGAACCTGTGCAAACCAGGAGGTTAAAGGGCCTGTCTCTCCAAGTTGGGAGATTGATAGTAAGGCAGTTGGAAAGTCAAACTGGAGCACCAGGAGAGGGACTATTCGTTGAGTTTTAGAAACCTTTCGTATTCACAGTGTGTCCATTCTCTAGGTTTCCTGTACATGTTATAGCTGTAGTAATATTCCCTTGAACCTGGAGAGTTGGGACCCATGGAATGGGGGCCATGCATTATTGCTTGAAAGGGTCTGCATTTGCTCACCCAATCTCACCAATCCTCTCAGTCCCAAGTGTCCAGCCTTATGCCACATCCAGCTGTCATTGTAGATAGGGTCTTTCCAGGTTTCCTCAGACACCCTGAAGGAATTGTAAAGAATTTCCCTGTTTTTTGGTTTTGCTTTTGAAATTCCTTTTTATAGTGGGTTTGAGCTGATTCTCGCTGCCATGTTTATGCCACTCTAGACACACTTGATTCCCTTATGGAGACATATCAATACATAGGTTTTAAGATTCTTACTAGTCAGATATATTCCTCTGTGGGAAATATGGGGTTTTGAGTCTCTTTCACTGAGGAAGGTGTAGGTCTTGTCTATTCCAAAGTTGGTTTATGAAACGGTCCCTGTGCTTATATCAAACTCTGGTTTTATGCATCACCCCACCTCTCCTTCCCCTTTATGCAGGCATAAGAGTGTTTTCTAAATGTGAGAATCTGTTCTCTTTCCTAACTCAGTTCACGTGTAGCCATGTTTACAGGATCTTCATAAGTGATATCTTATGATAAGTTTCTTTTTCTGTGTGACTTATTACACTTAGAATCATCGTACCTGAATCCACTCACTTTGCTGCTACTGGTCTTATGACATTGATTTCATGGCTGAGGGATATTCCATCGTACGTAAGTACCACAATGTTTTGAACCATTTTTATATTTCCTGGGATATTTAAGGTGTACCCAAGTTGAGGTTCTTGTAGTCAGTGCAGCCCTAAATTTGGAGGTGGCTCTTTCTTATTGATTTTCAGTTTTCCCCAGGTATATTCCCTAGACTGGAAGTGGCCTTGGCTCTGTAGCTCTGTTGTTTACTTGTTTTAGGGAACACAATGCACTCCTCCAGTGAGGCAGTTGGCAATTTACATCCCGCCCATCAGCATAACAAGGCTCCCTGTTCTCCAGGGCCTGTCTTGCCTTTCTGGTTTTTACACATTTTGTGGATGTCCCTTTTGACCGGTGGGAAGTGATACTTCTTTGTAGTGCAGATTTGCATTGCCCGCTTGCTTGCTTGGCCAAAAAGGGCGTATGCGTTTTCTCCTGAATATATTCAGGAGAAAACGCATACGCCCTTTTTGGCCAAGTGCACCATTGTCCAAGTTGTGCCCCTCTTCCTGTGCTTTACAGGCGATTCCAAGGTACCTCTTGAAATCTGTTTCCTGCTATTTTGCCTCGCTTTCAAGTCCGCCTCGTTGACTTCCCTCAACAGATTTTTGGACGATAGTTGTCCTTTATCACTCTGCCAGTTTGTGAATTGCTGTGCCCCTGAGCTCCATTTCTCAACTCGTTTTTTGTGAGCTGAACGCAAGTCCAAAATTTTGGATCATGTCCTATACTGGTTCCCGGTGGGTGGCTGAGACTTTGGTTAATTCTTCTTCCTGCCGGGAAATTAGAGTGACATGTGCCCGTCCAAATGCCTAACAGCTACTCTCTCATGGGTTCTCCCTCGTCCCTTCCATCCTCTGCCAAATTGGGAACCTGTGCAAACCAGGAGGTTAAAGGGCCTGTCTCTCCAAGTTGGGAGATTGATAGTAAGGCAGTTGGAAAGTCAAACTGGAGCACCAGGAGAGGGACTATTCGTTGAGTTTTAGAAACCTTTCGTATTCACAGTGTGTCCATTCTCTAGGTTTCCTGTACATGTTATAGCTGTAGTAATATTCCCTTGAACCTGGAGAGTTGGGACCCATGGAATGGGGGCCATGCATTATTGCTTGAAAGGGTCTGCATTTGCTCACCCAATATCACCAATCCTCTCAGTCCCAAGTGTCCAGCCTTATGCCACATACAGCTGTCATTGTAGATAGGGTCTTTCCAGGTTTCCTCAGACACCCTGAAGGAATTGTAAAGAATTTCCCTGTTTTTTGGTTTTGCTTTTGAAATTCCTTTTTATAGTGGGTTTGAGCTGATTCTCGCTGCCATGTTTATGCCACTCTAGACACACTTGATTCCCTTATGGAGACATATCAATACATAGGTTTTAAGATTCTTACTAGTCAGATATATTCCTCTGTGGGAAATATGGGGTTTTGAGTCTCTTTCACTGAGGAAGGTGTCGGTCTTGTCAGTTCCAAAGTTGGTTTTTGAAACGGTCCCTGTGCTTATATCAAACTCTGGTTTTATGCATCACCCCACCTCTCCTTCCCCTTTATGCAGGCATAAGAGTGTTTTCTAAATGTGAGACTCTGTTCTCTTTCCTAACTCAGTTCACGTGTAGCCATGTTTACAGGATCTTCATAAGTGATATCTTATGATAAGTTTCTTTTTCTGTGTGACTTATTTCACTTAGAATCATCGTACCTGAATCCACTCACTTTGCTGCTACTGGTCTTATGACATTGATTTCATGGCTGAGGGATATTCCATCGTACGTAAGTACCACAATGTTTTGAACCATTTTTATATTTCCTGGGATATTTAAGGTGTACCCAAGTTGAGGTTCTTGTAGTCAGTGCAGCCCTAAATTTGGAGGTGGCTCTTTCTTATTGATTTTCAGTTTTCCCAAGGTATATTCCCTAGACTGGAAGTGGCCTTGGCTCTGTAGCTCTGTTGTTTACTTGTTTTAGGGAACACAATGCACTCCTCCAGTGAGGCAGTTGGCAATTTACATCCCGCCCATCAGCATAACAAGGCTCCCAGTTCTCCAGGGCCTGTCTTGCCTTTCTGGTTTTTACACATTTTGTGGATGTCCCTTTTGACCGGTGGGAAATGATACTTCTTTGTAGTGCAGATTTGCATTCCCCGCTTGCATGCTTGGCCAAAAAGGGCGTATGCGTTTTCTCCTGAATATATTCAGGAGAAAACGCATACGCCCTTTTTGGCCAAGTGCACCATTGTCCAAGTTGTGCCCCTCTTCCTGTGCTTTACAGGCGATTCCAAGGTACCTCTTGAAATCTGTTTCCTGCTATTTTGCCTCGCTTTCAAGTCCGCCTCGTTGACTTCCCTCAACAGATTTTTGGACGATAGTTGTCCTTTATCACTCTGCCAGTTTGTGAACTGCTGTGCCCCTGAGCTCCATTTCTCAACTCGTTTTTTGTGAGCTGAACGCAAGTCCAAAATTTTGGATCATGTCCTATACTGGTTCCCGGTGGGTGGCTGAGACTTTGGTTAATTCTTCTTCCTGCCGGGAAATTAGAGTGACATGTGCCCATCCAAATGCCTAACAGCTACTCTCTCATGGTTTCTCCCTCGTCCCTTCCATCCTCTGCCAAATTGGGAACCTGTGCAAACCAGGAGGTTAAAGGGCCTGTCTCTCCAAGTTGGGAGATTGATAGTAAGGCAGTTGGAAAGTCAAACTGGAGCACCAGGAGAGGGACTATTCGTTGAGTTTTAGAAACCTTTCGTATTCACAGTGTGTCCATTCTCTAGGTTTCCTGTACATGTTATAGCTGTAGTAATATTCCCTTGAACCTGGAGAGTTGGGACCCATGGAATGGGAGCCATGCATTATTGCTTGAAAGGGTCTGCATTTGCTCACCCAATCTCACCAATCCTCTCAGTCCCAAGTGTCCAGCCTTATGCCACATCCAGCTGTCATTGTAGATAGGGTCTTTCCAGGTTTCCTCAGACACCCTGAAGAAATTGTAAAGAATTTCCCTGTTTTTTGGTTTTGCTTTTGAAATTCCTTTTTATAGTGGGTTTGAGCTGATTCTCGCTGCCATGTTTATGCCACTCTAGACACACTTGATTCCCTTATGGAGTCATATCAATACATAGGTTTTAAGATTCTTACTAGTCAGATATATTCCTCTGCGGGAAATATGGGGTTTTGAGTCTCTTTCACTGAGGAAGGTGTAGGTCTTGTCTATTCCAAAGTTGGTTTTTGGAACGGTCCCTGTGCTTATATCAAACTCTGGTTTTATGCATCACCCCACCTCTCCTTCCCCTTTATGCAGGCATAAGAGTGTTTTCTAAATGTGAGACTCTGTTCTCTTTCCTAACTCAGTTCACGTGTAGCCATGTTTACAGGATCTTCATAAGTGATATCTTATGATAAGTTTCTTTTTCTGTGTGACTTATTTCACTTAGAATCATCGTACCTGAATCCACTCACTTTGCTGCTACTGGTCTTATGACATTGATTTCATCGCTGAGGGATATTCCATCGTACGTAAGTACCACAATGTTTTGAACCATTTTTATATTTCCTGGGATATTTAAGGTGTACCGAAGTTGAGGTTCTTGTAGCCAGTGCAGCCCTAAATTTGGAGGTGGCTCTTTCTTATTGATTTTCAGTTTTCCCCAGGTATATTCCCTAGACTGGAAGTGGCCTTGGCTCTGTAGCTCTGTTGTTTACTTGTTTTAGGTAACACAATGCACTCCTCCAGTGAGGCAGTTGGCAATTTACATCCCGCCCATCAGCATAACAAGGCTCCCTGTTCTCCAGGGCCTGTCTTGCCTTTCTGGTTTTTACACATTTTGTGGATGTCCCTTTTGACCGGTGGGAAGTGATACTTCTTTGTAGTGCAGATTTGCATTGCCCGCTTGCTTGCTTGGCCAAAAAGGGCGTATGCGTTTTCTCCTGAATATATTCAGGAGAAAACGCATACGCCCTTTTTGGCCAAGTGCACCATTGTCCAAGTTGTGCCCCTCTTCCTGTGCTTTACAGGCGATTCCAAGGTACCTCTTGAAATCTGTTTCCTGCTATTTTGCCTCACTTTCAAGTCCGCCTCGTTGACTTCCCTCAACAGATTTTTGGACGATAGTTGTCCTTTATCACTCTGCCAGTTTGTGAATTGCTGTGCCCCTGAGCTCCATTTCTCAACTCGTTTTTTGTGAGCTGAACGCAAGTCCAAAATTTTGGATCATGTCCTATACTGGTTCCCGGTGGGTGGCTGAGACTTTGGTTAATTCTTCTTCCTGCCGGGAAATTAGAGTGACATGTGCCCATCCAAATGCCTAACAGCTACTCTCTCATGGGTTCTCCCTCGTCCCTTCCATCCTCTGCCAAATTGGGAACCTGTGCAAACCAGGAGGTTAAAGGGCCTGTCTCTCCAAGTTGGGAGATTGATAGTAAGGCAGTTGGAAAGTCAAACTGGAGCACCAGGAGAGGGACTATTCGTTGAGTTTTAGAAACCTTTCGTATTCACAGTGTGTCCATTCTCTAGGTTTCCTGTACATGTTATAGCTGTAGTAATATTCCCTTGAACCTGGAGAGTTGGGACCCATGGAATGGGAGCCATGCATTATTGCTTGAAAGGGTCTGCATTTGCTCACCCTATCTCACCAATCCTCTCAGTCCCAAGTGTCCAGCCTTATGCCACATCCAGCTGTCATTGTAGATAGGGTCTTTCCAGGTTTCCTCAGACACCCTGAAGAAATTGTAAAGAATTTCCCTGTTTTTTGGTTTTGCTTTTGAAATTCCTTTTTATAGTGGGTTTGAGCTGATTCTCGCTGCCATGTTTATGCCACTCTAGACACACTTGATTCCCTTATGGAGTCATATCAATACATAGGTTTTAAGATTCTTACTAGTCAGATATATTCCTCTGCGGGAAATATGGGGTTTTGAGTCTCTTTCACTGAGGAAGGTGTAGGTCTTGTCTATTCCAAAGTTGGTTTTTGGAACGGTCCCTGTGCTTATATCAAACTCTGGTTTTATGCATCACCCCACCTCTCCTTCCCCTTTATGCAGGCATAAGAGTGTTTTCTAAATGTGAGACTCTGTTCTCTTTCCTAACTCAGTTCACGTGTAGCCATGTTTACAGGATCTTCATAAGTGATATCTTATGATAAGTTTCTTTTTCTGTGTGACTTATTTCACTTAGAATCATCGTACCTGAATCCACTCACTTTGCTGCTACTGGTCTTATGACATTGATTTCATCGCTGAGGGATATTCCATCGTACGTAAGTACCACAATGTTTTGAACCATTTTTATATTTCCTGGGATATTTAAGGTGTACCGAAGTTGAGGTTCTTGTAGCCAGTGCAGCCCTAAATTTGGAGGTGGCTCTTTCTTATTGATTTTCAGTTTTCCCCAGGTATATTCCCTAGACTGGAAGTGGCCTTGGCTCTGTAGCTCTGTTGTTTACTTGTTTTAGGTAACACAATGCACTCCTCCAGTGAGGCAGTTGGCAATTTACATCCCGCCCATCAGCATAACAAGGCTCCCTGTTCTCCAGGGCCTGTCTTGCCTTTCTGGTTTTTACACATTTTGTGGATGTCCCTTTTGACCGGTGGGAAGTGATACTTCTTTGTAGTGCAGATTTGCATTGCCCGCTTGCTTGCTTGGCCAAAAAGGGCGTATGCGTTTTCTCCTGAATATATTCAGGAGAAAACGCATACGCCCTTTTTGGCCAAGTGCACCATTGTCCAAGTTGTGCCCCTCTTCCTGTGCTTTACAGGCGATTCCAACGTACCTCTTGAAATCTGTTTCCTGCTATTTTGCCTCACTTTCAAGTCCGCCTCGTTGACTTCCCTCAACAGATTTTTGGACGATAGTTGTCCTTTATCACTCTGCCAGTTTGTGAATTGCTGTGCCCCTGAGCTCCATTTCTCAACTCGTTTTTTGTGAGCTGAACGCAAGTCCAAAATTTTGGATCATGTCCTATACTGGTTCCCGGTGGGTGGCTGAGACTTTGGTTAATTCTTCTTCCTGCCGGGAAATTAGAGTGACATGTGCCCATCCAAATGCCTAACAGCTACTCTCTCATGGGTTCTCCCTCGTCCCTTCCATCCTCTGCCAAATTGGGAACCTGTGCAAACCAGGAGGTTAAAGGGCCTGTCTCTCCAAGTTGGGAGATTGATAGTAAGGCAGTTGGAAAGTCAAACTGGAGCACCAGGAGAGGGACTATTCGTTGAGTTTTAGAAACCTTTCGTATTCACAGTGTGTCCATTCTCTAGGTTTCCTGTACCTGTTATAGCTGTAGTAATATTCCCTTGAACCTGGAGAGTTGGGACCCATGGAATGGGGGCCATGCATTATTGCTTGAAAAAGTCTGCATTTGCTCACCCAATCTCACCAATCCTCTCAGTCCCAAGTGTCCAGCCTTATGCCACATCCAGCTGTCATTGTAGATAGGGTCTTTCCAGGTTTCCTCAGACACCCTGAAGGAATTGTAAAGAATTTCCCTGTTTTTTGGTTTTGCTTTTGAAATTCCTTTTTATAGTGGGTATGAGCTGATTCTCGCTGCCATGTTTATGCCACTCTAGACACACTTGATTCCCTTATGGAGACATATCAATACATAGGTTTTAAGATTCTTACTAGTCAGATATATTCCTCTGTGGGAAATATGGGGTTTTGAGTCTCTTTCACTGAGGAAGGTGTCGGTCTTGTCAATTCCAAAGTTGGTTTTTGAAACGGTCCTTGTGCTTATATCACACTCTGGTTTTATGCATCACCCCACCTCTCCTTCCCCTTTATGCAGGCATAAGAGTGTTTTCTAAATGTGAGACTCTGTTCTCTTTCCTAACTCAGTTCACGTGTAGCCATGTTTACAGGATCTTCATAAGTGATATCTTATGATAAGTTTCTTTTTCTGTGTGACTTATTTCACTTAGAATCATCGTACCTGAATCCACTCACTTTGCTGCTACTGGTCTTATGACATTGATTTCATGGCTGAGGGATATTCCATCGTACGTAAGTACCACAATGTTTTGAACCATTTTTATATTTCCTGGGATATTTAAGGTGTACCCAAGTTGAGGTTCTTGTAGCCAGTGCAGCCCTAAATTTGGAGGTGGCTCTTTCTTATTGATTTTCAGTTTTCCCCAGGTATATTCCCTAGACTGGAAGTGGCCTTGGCTCTGTAGCTCTGTTGTTTACTTCTTTTAGGGAACACAATGCACTCCTCCAGTGAGGCAGTTGGCAATTTACATCCCGCTCATCAGCATAACAAGGCTCCCTGTTCTCCAGGGCCTGTCTTGCCTTTCTGGTTTTTACACATTTTGTGGATGTCCCTTTTGACCGGTGGGAAGTGATACTTCTTTGTAGTGCAGATTTGCATTGCCTGCTTGCTTGCTTGGCCAAAAAGGGCGTATGTGTTTTCTCATGAATATATTCAGGAGAAAACGCATACGCCCTTTTTGGCCAAGTGCACCATTGTCCAAGTTGTGCCCCTCTTCCTGTGCTTTACAGGCGATTCCAACGTACCTCTTGAAATCTGTTTCCTGCTATTTTGCCTCGCTTTCAAGTCCGCCTCGTTGACTTCCCTCAACAGATTTTTGGACGATAGTTGTCCTTTATCACTCTGCCAGTTTGTGAAATGCTGTGCCCCTGAGCTCCATTTCTCAACTCGTTTTTTGTGAGCTGAACGCAAGTCCAAAATTTTGGATTATGTCCTATACTGGTTCCCGGTGGGTGGCTGAGACTTTGGTTAATTCTTCTTCCTGCCGGGAAATTAGAGTGACATGTGCCCGTCCAAATGCCTAACAGCTACTCTCTCATGGGTTCTCCCTCGTCCCTTCCATCCTCTGGCAAATTGGGAAACTGTGCAAACCAGGAGGTTAAAGGGCCTGTCTCTCCAAGTTGGGAGATTGATAGTAAGGCAGTTGGAAAGTCAAACTGGAGCACCAGGAGAGGGACTATTCGTTGAGTTTTAGAAACCTTTCGTATTCACAGTGTGTCCATTCTCTAGGTTTCCTGTACATGTTATAGCTGTAGTAATATTCCCTTGAACCTGGAGAGTTGGGACCCATGGAATGGGGGCCATGCATTATTGCTTGAAAGGGTCTGCATTTGCTCACCCAATCTCACCAATCCTCTCAGTCCCAAGTGTCCAGCCTTATGCCACATCCAGCTGTCATTGTAGATAGGGTCTTTCCAGGTTTCCTCAGACACCCTGAAGGAATTGTAAAGAATTTCCCTGTTTTTTGGTTTTGCTTTTGAAATTCCTTTTTATAGTGGGTTTGAGCTGATCCTCGCTGCCATGTTTATGCCACTCTAGACACACTTGATTCCCTTATGGAGTCATATCAATACATAGGTTTTAAGATTCTTACTAGTCAGATATATTCCTCTGCGGGAAATATGGGGTTTTGAGTCTCTTTCACTGAGGAAGGTGTAGGTCTTGTCTATTCCAAAGTTGGTTTTTGGAACGGTACCTGTGCTTATATCAAACTCTGGTTTTATGCATCACCTCACCTCTCCTTCCCCTTTATGCAGGCATAAGAGTGTTTTCTAAATGTGAGACTCTGTTCTCTTTCCTAACTCAGTTCACGTGTAGCCATGTTTACAGGATCTTCATAAGTGATATCTTATGATAAGTTTCTTTTTCTGTGTGACTTATTTCACTTAGAATCATCGTACCTGAATCCACTCACTTTGCTGCTACTGGTCTTATGACATTGATTTCATGGCTGAGGGATATTCCATCGTACGTAAGTACCACAATGTTTTGAACCATTTTTATATTTCCTGGGATATTTAAGGTGTACCCAAGTTGAGGTTCTTGTATCCAGTGCAGCCCTAAATTTGGAGGTGGCTCTTTCTTATTGATTTTCAGTTTTCCCCAGGTATATTCCCTAGACTGGAAGTTGCCTTGGCTCTGTAGCTCTGTTGTTTACTTGTTTTAGGGAACACAATGCACTCCTCCAGTGAGGCAGTTGGCAATTTACATCCCGCCCATCAGCATAACAAGGCTCCCTGTTCTCCAGGGCCTGTCATGCCTTTCTGGTTTTTACACATTTTGTGGATGTCCCTTTTGACCGGTGGGAAGTGATACTTCTTTGTAGTGCAGATTTGCATTGCCCGCTTGCTTGCTTGGCCAAAAAGGGCGTATGCGTTTTCTCCTGAATATATTCAGGAGAAAACGCATACGCCCTTTTTGGCCAAGAGCACCATTGTCCAAGTTGTGCCCCTCTTCCTGTGCTTTACAGGCGATTCCAACGTACCTCTTGAAATCTGTTTCCTGCTATTTTGCCTCACTTTCAAGTCCGCCTCGTTGACTTCCCTCAACAGATTTTTGGACGATAGTTGTCCTTTATCACTCTGCCAGTTTGTGAATTGCTGTGCCCCTGAGCTCCATTTCTCAACTCGTTTTTTGTGAGCTGAACGCAAGTCCAAAATTTTGGATTATGTCTTATACTGGTTCCCGGTGGGTGGCTGAGACTTTGGTTAATTCTTCTTCCTGCCGGGAAATTAGAGTGACATGTGCCCGTCCAAATGCCTAACAGCTACTCTCTCATGGGTTCTCCCTCGTCCCTTCCATCCTCTGCCAAATTGGGAACCTGTGCAAACCAGGAGGTTAAAGGGCCTGTCTCTCCAAGTTGGGAGATTGATAGTAAGGCAGTTGGAAAGTCAAACTGGAGCACCAGGAGAGGGACTATTCGTTGAGTTTTAGAAACCTTTCGTATTCACAGTGTGTCCATTCTCTAGGTTTCCTTTACATGTTATAGCTGTAGTAATATTCCCTTGAACATGGAGAGTTGGGACCCATGGAATGGGGGCCATGCATTATTTCTTGAAAGGGTCTGCATTTGCTCACCCAATCTCACCAATCCTCTCAGTCCCAAGTGTCCAGCCTTATGCCACATCCAGCTCTCATTGTAGATAGGGTCTTTCCAGGTTTCCTCAGACACCCTGAAGGAATTGTAAAGAATTTCCCTGTTTTTTGGTTTTGCTTTTGAAATTCCTTTTTATAGTGGTTTTGAGCTGATTCTCGCTGCCATGTTTATGCCACTCTAGACACACTTGATTCCCTTATGGAGTCATATCAATACATAGGTTTTAAGATTCTTACTAGTCAGATATATTCCTCTGCGGGAAATATGGGGTTTTGAGTCTCTTTCACTGAGGAAGGTGTAGGTCTTGTCTATTCCAAAGTTGGTTTTTGGAACGGTCCCTGTGCTTATATCAAACTCTGGTTTTATGCATCACCCCACCTCTCCTTCCCCTTTATGCAGGCATAAGAGTGTTTTCTAAATGTGAGACTCTGTTCTCTTTCCTAACTCAGTTCACGTGTAGCCATGTTTACAGGATCTTCATAAGTGATATCTTATGATAAGTTTCTTTTTCTGTGTGACTTATTTCACTTAGAATCATCGTACCTGAATCCACTCACTTTGCTGCTACTGGTCTTATGACATTGATTTCATGGCTGAGGGATATTCCATCGTACGTAAGTACCACAATGTTTTGAACCATTTTTATATTTCCTGGGATATTTAAGGTGTACCGAAGTTGAGGTTCTTGTAGCCAGTGCAGCCCTAAATTTGGAGGTGGCTCTTTCTTATTGATTTTCAGTTTTCCCCAGGTATATTCCCTAGACTGGAAGTGGCCTTGGCTCTGTAGCTCTGTTGTTTACTTGTTTTAGGGAACACAATGCACTCCTCCAGTGAGGCAGTTGGCAATTTACATCCCGCCCATCAGCATAACAAGGCTCCCTGTTCTCCAGGGCCTGTCTTGCCTTTCTGGTTTTTACACATTTTGTGGATGTCCCTTTTGACCAGTGGGAAGTGATACTTCTTTGTAGTGCAGATTTGCATTGCCCGCTTGCTTGCTTGGCCAAAAAGGGCGTATGCGTTTTCTCCTGAATATATTCAGGAGAAAACGCATACGCCCTTTTTGGCCAAGTGCACCATTGTCCAAGTTGTGCCCCTCTTCCTGTGCTTTACAGGCGATTCCAACGTACCTCTTGAAATCTGTTTCCTGCTATTTTGCCTCACTTTCAAGTCCGCCTCGTTGACTTCCCTCAACAGATTTTTGGACGATAGTTGTCCTTTATCACTCTGCCAGTTTGTGAATTGCTGTGCCCCTGAGCTGCATTTCTCAACTCGTTTTTTGTGAGCTGAACGCAAGTCCAAAATTTTGGATCATGTCCTATACTGGTTCCCGGTGGGTGGCTGAGACTTTGGTTAATTCTTCTTCCTGCCGGGAAATTAGAGTGACATGTGCCCATCCAAATGCCTAACAGCTACTCTCTCATGGGTTCTCCCTCGTCCCTTCCATCCTCTGCCAAATTGGGAACCTGTGCAAACCAGGAGGTTAAAGGGCCTGTCTCTCCAAGTTGGGAGATTGATAGTAAGGCAGTTGGAAAGTCAAACTGGAGCACCAGGAGAGGGACTATTCGTTGAGTTTTAGAAACCTTTCGTATTCACAGTGTGTCCATTCTCTAGGTTTCCTGTACCTGTTATAGCTGTTGTAATATTCCCTTGAACCTGGAGAGTTGGGACCCATGGAATGGGGGCCATGCATTATTGCTTGAAAAAGTCTGCATTTGCTCACCCAATCTCACCAATCCTCTCAGTCCCAAGTGTCCAGCCTTATGCCATATCCAGCTGTCATTGTAGATAGGGTCTTTCCAGGTTTCCTCAGACACCCTGAAGGAATTGTAAAGAATTTCCCTGTTTTTTGGTTTTGCTTTTGAAATTCCTTTTTATAGTGGGTATGAGCTGATTCTCGCTGCCATGTTTATGCCACTCTAGACACACTTGATTCCCTTATGGAGACATATCAGTACATAGGTTTTAAGATTCTTACTAGTCAGATATATTCCTCTGTGGGAAATATGGGGTTTTGAGTCTCTTTCACTGAGGAAGGTGTCGGTCTTGTCAATTCCAAAGTTGGTTTTTGAAACGGTCCCTGTGCTTATATCAAACTCTGGTTTTATGCATCACCCCACCTCTCCTTACCCTTTATGCAGGCATAAGAGTGTTTTCTAAATGTGAGACTCTGTTCTCTTTCCTAACTCAGTTCACGTGTAGCCATGTTTACAGGATCTTCATAAGTGATATCTTATGATAAGTTTCTTTTTCTGTGTGACTTATTTCACTTAGAATCATCGTACCTGAATCCACTCACTTTGCTGCTACTGGTCTTATGACATTGATTTCATGGCTGAGGGATATTCCATCGTACGTAAGTACCACAATGTTTTGAACCATTTTTATATTTCCTGGGATATTTAAGGTGTACCCAAGTTGAGGTTCTTGTAGCCAGTGCAGCCCTAAATTTGGAGGTGGCTCTTTCTTATTGATTTTCAGTTTTCCCCAGGTATATTCCCTAGACTGGAAGTGGCCTTGGCTCTGTAGCTCTGTTGTTTACTTCTTTTAGGGAACACAATGCACTCCTCCAGTGAGGCAGTTGGCAATTTACATCCCGCTCATCAGCATAACAAGGCTCCCTGTTCTCCAGGGCCTGTCTTGCCTTTCTGGTTTTTACACATTTTGTGGATGTCCCTTTTGACCGGTGGGAAGTGATACTTCTTTGTAGTGCAGATTTGCATTGCCTGCTTGGCCAAAAAGGGCGTATGTGTTTTCTCCTGAATATATTCAGGAGAAAACGCATACGCCCTTTTTGGCCAAGTGCACCATTGTCCAAGTTGTGCCCCTCTTCCTGTGCTTTACAGGCGATTCCAAGGTACCTCTTGAAATCTGTTTCCTGCTATTTTGCCTCGCTTTCAAGTCCGCCTCGTTGACTTCCCTCAACAGATTTTTGGACGATAGTTGTCCTTTATCACTCTGCCAGTTTGTGAATTGCTGTGCCCCTGAGCTCCATTTCTCAACTCGTTTTTTGTGAGCTGAACGCAAGTCCAAAATTTTGGATTATGTCCTATACTGGTTCCCGGTGGGTGGCTGAGACTTTGGTTAATTCTTCTTCCTGCCGGGAAATTAGAGTGACATGTGCCCGTCCAAATGCCTAACAGCTACTCTCTCATGGGTTCTCCCTCGTCCCTTCCATCCTCTGGCAAATTGGGAACCTGTGCAAACCAGGAGGTTAAAGGGCCTGTCTCTCCAAGTTGGGAGATTGATAGTAAGGCAGTTGGAAAGCCAAACTGGAGCACCAGGAGAGGGACTATTCGTTGAGTTTTAGAAACCTTTCGTATTCACAGTGTGTCCATTCTCTAGGTTTCCTGTACATGTTATAGCTGTAGTAATATTCCCTTGAACCTGGAGAGTTGGGACCCATGGAATGGGGGCCATGCATTATTGCTTGAAAGGGTCTGCATTTGCTCACCCAATCTCACCAATCCTCTCAGTCCCAAGTGTCCAGCCTTATGCCACATCCAGCTGTCATTGTAGATAGGGTCTTTCCAGGTTTCCTCAGACACCCTGAAGGAATTGTAAATAATTTCCCTGTTTTTTGGTTTTGCTTTTGAAATTCCTTTTTATAGTGGGTTTGAGCTGATTCTCGCTGCCATGTTTATGCCACTCTAGACTCACTTGATTCCCTTA
The DNA here is from genome assembly GCF_025265405.1 of Mesoplodon densirostris. NCBI lineage: Eukaryota > Metazoa > Chordata > Mammalia > Artiodactyla > Ziphiidae > Mesoplodon > Mesoplodon densirostris. Next base: position 4,262,307 of record NW_026778199.1, on the reverse strand, counting down.
TGGAGTCATATCAATACATAGGTTTTAAGATTCTTACTAGTCAGATATATTCCTCTGCGGGAAATATGGGGTTTTGAGTCTCTTTCACTGAGGAAGGTGTACGTCTTGTCTATTCCAAAGTTGGTTTTTGGAACGGTCCCTGTGCTTATATCAAACTCTGGTTTTATGCATCACCTCACCTCTCCTTCCCCTTTATGCAGGCATAAGAGTGTTTTCTAAATGTGAGACTCTGTTCTCTTTCCTAACTCAGTTCACGTGTAGCCATGTTTACAGGATCTTCATAAGTGATATCTTATGATAAGTTTCTTTTTCTGTGTGACTTATTTCACTTAGAATCATCGTACCTGAATCCACTCACTTTGCTGCTACTGGTCTTATGACATTGATTTCATGGCTGAGGGATATTCCATCGTACGTAAGTACCACAATGTTTTGAACCATTTTTATATTTCCTGGGATATTTAAGGTGTACCCAAGTTGAGGTTCTTGTAGCCAGTGCAGCCCTAAATTTGGAGGTGGCTCTTTCTTATTGATTTTCAGTTTTCCCCAGGTATATTCCCTAGACTGGAAGTGGCCTTGGCTCTGTAGCTCTGTTGTTTACTTGTTTTAGGGAACACAATGCACTCCTCCAGTGAGGCAGTTGGCAATTTACATCCCGCCCATCAGCATAACAAGGCTCCCTGTTCTCCAGGGCCTGTCTTGCCTTTCTGGTTTTTACACATTTTGTGGATGTCACTTTTGACCGGTGGGAAGTGATACTTCTTTGTAGTGCAGATTTGCATTGCCCGCTTGCTTGCTTGGCCAAAAAGGGCGTATGCGTTTTCTCCTGAATATATTCAGGAGAAAACGCATACGCCCTTTTTGGCCAAGAGCACCATTGTCCAAGTTGTGCCCCTCTTCCTGTGCTTTACAGGCGATTCCAACGTACCTCTTGAAATCTGTTTCCTGCTATTTTGCCTCACTTTCACGTCCGCCTCGTTGACTTCCCTCAACAGATTTTTGGACGATAGTTGTCCTTTATCACTCTGCCAGTTTGTGAATTGCTGTGCCCCTGAGCTCCATTTCTCAACTCGTTTTTTGTGAGCTGAACGCAAGTCCAAAATTTTGGATTATGTCCTATACTGGTTCCCGGTGGGTGGCTGAGACTTTGGTTAATTCTTCTTCCTGCCGTGAAATTAGAGTGACATGTGCCCGTCCAAATGCCTAACAGCTACTCTCTCATGGGTTCTCCCTCGTCCCTTCCATCCTCTGGCAAATTGGGAACCTGTGCAAACCAGGAGGTTAAAGGGCCTGTCTCTCCAAGTTGGGAGATTGATAGTAAGGCAGTTGGAAAGTCAAACTGGAGCACCAGGAGAGGGACTATTCGTTGAGTTTTAGAAACCTTTCGTATTCACAGTGTGTCCATTCTCTAGGTTTCCTGTACATGTTATAGCTGTAGTAATATTCCCTTGAACCTGGAGAGTTGGGACCCATGGAATGGGGGCCATGCATTATTGCTTGAAAGGGTCTGCATTTGCTCACCCAATCTCACCAATCCTCTCAGTCCCAAGTGTCCAGCCTTATGCCACATCCAGCTGTCATTGTAGATAGGGTCTTTCCAGGTTTCCTCAGACACCCTGAAGGAATTGTAAAGAATTTCCCTGTTTTTTGGTTTTGCTTTTGAAATTCCTTTTTATAGTGGGTTTGAGCTGATTCTCGCTGCCATGTTTATGCCACTCTAGACACACTTGATTCCCTTATGGAGACATATCAATACATAGGTTTTAAGATTCTTACTAGTCAGATATATTCCTCTGTGGGAAATATGGGGTTTTGAGTCTCTTTCACTGAGGAAGGTGTAGGTCTTGTCTATTCCAAAGTTGGTTTATGAAACGGTCCCTGTGCTTATATCAAACTCTGGTTTTATGCATCACCCCACCTCTCCTTCCCCTTTATGCAGGCATAAGAGTGTTTTCTAAATGTGAGAATCTGTTCTCTTTCCTAACTCAGTTCACGTGTAGCCATGTTTACAGGATCTTCATAAGTGATATCTTATGATAAGTTTCTTTTTCTGTGTGACTTATTACACTTAGAATCATCGTACCTGAATCCACTCACTTTGCTGCTACTGGTCTTATGACATTGATTTCATGGCTGAGGGATATTCCATCGTACGTAAGTACCACAATGTTTTGAACCATTTTTATATTTCCTGGGATATTTAAGGTGTACCCAAGTTGAGGTTCTTGTAGTCAGTGCAGCCCTAAATTTGGAGGTGGCTCTTTCTTATTGATTTTCAGTTTTCCCCAGGTATATTCCCTAGACTGGAAGTGGCCTTGGCTCTGTAGCTCTGTTGTTTACTTGTTTTAGGGAACACAATGCACTCCTCCAGTGAGGCAGTTGGCAATTTACATCCCGCCCATCAGCATAACAAGGCTCCCTGTTCTCCAGGGCCTGTCTTGCCTTTCTGGTTTTTACACATTTTGTGGATGTCCCTTTTGACCGGTGGGAAGTGATACTTCTTTGTAGTGCAGATTTGCATTGCCCGCTTGCTTGCTTGGCCAAAAAGGGCGTATGCGTTTTCTCCTGAATATATTCAGGAGAAAACGCATACGCCCTTTTTGGCCAAGTGCACCATTGTCCAAGTTGTGCCCCTCTTCCTGTGCTTTACAGGCGATTCCAAGGTACCTCTTGAAATCTGTTTCCTGCTATTTTGCCTCGCTTTCAAGTCCGCCTCGTTGACTTCCCTCAACAGATTTTTGGACGATAGTTGTCCTTTATCACTCTGCCAGTTTGTGAATTGCTGTGCCCCTGAGCTCCATTTCTCAACTCGTTTTTTGTGAGCTGAACGCAAGTCCAAAATTTTGGATCATGTCCTATACTGGTTCCCGGTGGGTGGCTGAGACTTTGGTTAATTCTTCTTCCTGCCGGGAAATTAGAGTGACATGTGCCCGTCCAAATGCCTAACAGCTACTCTCTCATGGGTTCTCCCTCGTCCCTTCCATCCTCTGCCAAATTGGGAACCTGTGCAAACCAGGAGGTTAAAGGGCCTGTCTCTCCAAGTTGGGAGATTGATAGTAAGGCAGTTGGAAAGTCAAACTGGAGCACCAGGAGAGGGACTATTCGTTGAGTTTTAGAAACCTTTCGTATTCACAGTGTGTCCATTCTCTAGGTTTCCTGTACATGTTATAGCTGTAGTAATATTCCCTTGAACCTGGAGAGTTGGGACCCATGGAATGGGGGCCATGCATTATTGCTTGAAAGGGTCTGCATTTGCTCACCCAATATCACCAATCCTCTCAGTCCCAAGTGTCCAGCCTTATGCCACATACAGCTGTCATTGTAGATAGGGTCTTTCCAGGTTTCCTCAGACACCCTGAAGGAATTGTAAAGAATTTCCCTGTTTTTTGGTTTTGCTTTTGAAATTCCTTTTTATAGTGGGTTTGAGCTGATTCTCGCTGCCATGTTTATGCCACTCTAGACACACTTGATTCCCTTATGGAGACATATCAATACATAGGTTTTAAGATTCTTACTAGTCAGATATATTCCTCTGTGGGAAATATGGGGTTTTGAGTCTCTTTCACTGAGGAAGGTGTCGGTCTTGTCAGTTCCAAAGTTGGTTTTTGAAACGGTCCCTGTGCTTATATCAAACTCTGGTTTTATGCATCACCCCACCTCTCCTTCCCCTTTATGCAGGCATAAGAGTGTTTTCTAAATGTGAGACTCTGTTCTCTTTCCTAACTCAGTTCACGTGTAGCCATGTTTACAGGATCTTCATAAGTGATATCTTATGATAAGTTTCTTTTTCTGTGTGACTTATTTCACTTAGAATCATCGTACCTGAATCCACTCACTTTGCTGCTACTGGTCTTATGACATTGATTTCATGGCTGAGGGATATTCCATCGTACGTAAGTACCACAATGTTTTGAACCATTTTTATATTTCCTGGGATATTTAAGGTGTACCCAAGTTGAGGTTCTTGTAGTCAGTGCAGCCCTAAATTTGGAGGTGGCTCTTTCTTATTGATTTTCAGTTTTCCCAAGGTATATTCCCTAGACTGGAAGTGGCCTTGGCTCTGTAGCTCTGTTGTTTACTTGTTTTAGGGAACACAATGCACTCCTCCAGTGAGGCAGTTGGCAATTTACATCCCGCCCATCAGCATAACAAGGCTCCCAGTTCTCCAGGGCCTGTCTTGCCTTTCTGGTTTTTACACATTTTGTGGATGTCCCTTTTGACCGGTGGGAAATGATACTTCTTTGTAGTGCAGATTTGCATTCCCCGCTTGCATGCTTGGCCAAAAAGGGCGTATGCGTTTTCTCCTGAATATATTCAGGAGAAAACGCATACGCCCTTTTTGGCCAAGTGCACCATTGTCCAAGTTGTGCCCCTCTTCCTGTGCTTTACAGGCGATTCCAAGGTACCTCTTGAAATCTGTTTCCTGCTATTTTGCCTCGCTTTCAAGTCCGCCTCGTTGACTTCCCTCAACAGATTTTTGGACGATAGTTGTCCTTTATCACTCTGCCAGTTTGTGAACTGCTGTGCCCCTGAGCTCCATTTCTCAACTCGTTTTTTGTGAGCTGAACGCAAGTCCAAAATTTTGGATCATGTCCTATACTGGTTCCCGGTGGGTGGCTGAGACTTTGGTTAATTCTTCTTCCTGCCGGGAAATTAGAGTGACATGTGCCCATCCAAATGCCTAACAGCTACTCTCTCATGGTTTCTCCCTCGTCCCTTCCATCCTCTGCCAAATTGGGAACCTGTGCAAACCAGGAGGTTAAAGGGCCTGTCTCTCCAAGTTGGGAGATTGATAGTAAGGCAGTTGGAAAGTCAAACTGGAGCACCAGGAGAGGGACTATTCGTTGAGTTTTAGAAACCTTTCGTATTCACAGTGTGTCCATTCTCTAGGTTTCCTGTACATGTTATAGCTGTAGTAATATTCCCTTGAACCTGGAGAGTTGGGACCCATGGAATGGGAGCCATGCATTATTGCTTGAAAGGGTCTGCATTTGCTCACCCAATCTCACCAATCCTCTCAGTCCCAAGTGTCCAGCCTTATGCCACATCCAGCTGTCATTGTAGATAGGGTCTTTCCAGGTTTCCTCAGACACCCTGAAGAAATTGTAAAGAATTTCCCTGTTTTTTGGTTTTGCTTTTGAAATTCCTTTTTATAGTGGGTTTGAGCTGATTCTCGCTGCCATGTTTATGCCACTCTAGACACACTTGATTCCCTTATGGAGTCATATCAATACATAGGTTTTAAGATTCTTACTAGTCAGATATATTCCTCTGCGGGAAATATGGGGTTTTGAGTCTCTTTCACTGAGGAAGGTGTAGGTCTTGTCTATTCCAAAGTTGGTTTTTGGAACGGTCCCTGTGCTTATATCAAACTCTGGTTTTATGCATCACCCCACCTCTCCTTCCCCTTTATGCAGGCATAAGAGTGTTTTCTAAATGTGAGACTCTGTTCTCTTTCCTAACTCAGTTCACGTGTAGCCATGTTTACAGGATCTTCATAAGTGATATCTTATGATAAGTTTCTTTTTCTGTGTGACTTATTTCACTTAGAATCATCGTACCTGAATCCACTCACTTTGCTGCTACTGGTCTTATGACATTGATTTCATCGCTGAGGGATATTCCATCGTACGTAAGTACCACAATGTTTTGAACCATTTTTATATTTCCTGGGATATTTAAGGTGTACCGAAGTTGAGGTTCTTGTAGCCAGTGCAGCCCTAAATTTGGAGGTGGCTCTTTCTTATTGATTTTCAGTTTTCCCCAGGTATATTCCCTAGACTGGAAGTGGCCTTGGCTCTGTAGCTCTGTTGTTTACTTGTTTTAGGTAACACAATGCACTCCTCCAGTGAGGCAGTTGGCAATTTACATCCCGCCCATCAGCATAACAAGGCTCCCTGTTCTCCAGGGCCTGTCTTGCCTTTCTGGTTTTTACACATTTTGTGGATGTCCCTTTTGACCGGTGGGAAGTGATACTTCTTTGTAGTGCAGATTTGCATTGCCCGCTTGCTTGCTTGGCCAAAAAGGGCGTATGCGTTTTCTCCTGAATATATTCAGGAGAAAACGCATACGCCCTTTTTGGCCAAGTGCACCATTGTCCAAGTTGTGCCCCTCTTCCTGTGCTTTACAGGCGATTCCAAGGTACCTCTTGAAATCTGTTTCCTGCTATTTTGCCTCACTTTCAAGTCCGCCTCGTTGACTTCCCTCAACAGATTTTTGGACGATAGTTGTCCTTTATCACTCTGCCAGTTTGTGAATTGCTGTGCCCCTGAGCTCCATTTCTCAACTCGTTTTTTGTGAGCTGAACGCAAGTCCAAAATTTTGGATCATGTCCTATACTGGTTCCCGGTGGGTGGCTGAGACTTTGGTTAATTCTTCTTCCTGCCGGGAAATTAGAGTGACATGTGCCCATCCAAATGCCTAACAGCTACTCTCTCATGGGTTCTCCCTCGTCCCTTCCATCCTCTGCCAAATTGGGAACCTGTGCAAACCAGGAGGTTAAAGGGCCTGTCTCTCCAAGTTGGGAGATTGATAGTAAGGCAGTTGGAAAGTCAAACTGGAGCACCAGGAGAGGGACTATTCGTTGAGTTTTAGAAACCTTTCGTATTCACAGTGTGTCCATTCTCTAGGTTTCCTGTACATGTTATAGCTGTAGTAATATTCCCTTGAACCTGGAGAGTTGGGACCCATGGAATGGGAGCCATGCATTATTGCTTGAAAGGGTCTGCATTTGCTCACCCTATCTCACCAATCCTCTCAGTCCCAAGTGTCCAGCCTTATGCCACATCCAGCTGTCATTGTAGATAGGGTCTTTCCAGGTTTCCTCAGACACCCTGAAGAAATTGTAAAGAATTTCCCTGTTTTTTGGTTTTGCTTTTGAAATTCCTTTTTATAGTGGGTTTGAGCTGATTCTCGCTGCCATGTTTATGCCACTCTAGACACACTTGATTCCCTTATGGAGTCATATCAATACATAGGTTTTAAGATTCTTACTAGTCAGATATATTCCTCTGCGGGAAATATGGGGTTTTGAGTCTCTTTCACTGAGGAAGGTGTAGGTCTTGTCTATTCCAAAGTTGGTTTTTGGAACGGTCCCTGTGCTTATATCAAACTCTGGTTTTATGCATCACCCCACCTCTCCTTCCCCTTTATGCAGGCATAAGAGTGTTTTCTAAATGTGAGACTCTGTTCTCTTTCCTAACTCAGTTCACGTGTAGCCATGTTTACAGGATCTTCATAAGTGATATCTTATGATAAGTTTCTTTTTCTGTGTGACTTATTTCACTTAGAATCATCGTACCTGAATCCACTCACTTTGCTGCTACTGGTCTTATGACATTGATTTCATCGCTGAGGGATATTCCATCGTACGTAAGTACCACAATGTTTTGAACCATTTTTATATTTCCTGGGATATTTAAGGTGTACCGAAGTTGAGGTTCTTGTAGCCAGTGCAGCCCTAAATTTGGAGGTGGCTCTTTCTTATTGATTTTCAGTTTTCCCCAGGTATATTCCCTAGACTGGAAGTGGCCTTGGCTCTGTAGCTCTGTTGTTTACTTGTTTTAGGTAACACAATGCACTCCTCCAGTGAGGCAGTTGGCAATTTACATCCCGCCCATCAGCATAACAAGGCTCCCTGTTCTCCAGGGCCTGTCTTGCCTTTCTGGTTTTTACACATTTTGTGGATGTCCCTTTTGACCGGTGGGAAGTGATACTTCTTTGTAGTGCAGATTTGCATTGCCCGCTTGCTTGCTTGGCCAAAAAGGGCGTATGCGTTTTCTCCTGAATATATTCAGGAGAAAACGCATACGCCCTTTTTGGCCAAGTGCACCATTGTCCAAGTTGTGCCCCTCTTCCTGTGCTTTACAGGCGATTCCAACGTACCTCTTGAAATCTGTTTCCTGCTATTTTGCCTCACTTTCAAGTCCGCCTCGTTGACTTCCCTCAACAGATTTTTGGACGATAGTTGTCCTTTATCACTCTGCCAGTTTGTGAATTGCTGTGCCCCTGAGCTCCATTTCTCAACTCGTTTTTTGTGAGCTGAACGCAAGTCCAAAATTTTGGATCATGTCCTATACTGGTTCCCGGTGGGTGGCTGAGACTTTGGTTAATTCTTCTTCCTGCCGGGAAATTAGAGTGACATGTGCCCATCCAAATGCCTAACAGCTACTCTCTCATGGGTTCTCCCTCGTCCCTTCCATCCTCTGCCAAATTGGGAACCTGTGCAAACCAGGAGGTTAAAGGGCCTGTCTCTCCAAGTTGGGAGATTGATAGTAAGGCAGTTGGAAAGTCAAACTGGAGCACCAGGAGAGGGACTATTCGTTGAGTTTTAGAAACCTTTCGTATTCACAGTGTGTCCATTCTCTAGGTTTCCTGTACCTGTTATAGCTGTAGTAATATTCCCTTGAACCTGGAGAGTTGGGACCCATGGAATGGGGGCCATGCATTATTGCTTGAAAAAGTCTGCATTTGCTCACCCAATCTCACCAATCCTCTCAGTCCCAAGTGTCCAGCCTTATGCCACATCCAGCTGTCATTGTAGATAGGGTCTTTCCAGGTTTCCTCAGACACCCTGAAGGAATTGTAAAGAATTTCCCTGTTTTTTGGTTTTGCTTTTGAAATTCCTTTTTATAGTGGGTATGAGCTGATTCTCGCTGCCATGTTTATGCCACTCTAGACACACTTGATTCCCTTATGGAGACATATCAATACATAGGTTTTAAGATTCTTACTAGTCAGATATATTCCTCTGTGGGAAATATGGGGTTTTGAGTCTCTTTCACTGAGGAAGGTGTCGGTCTTGTCAATTCCAAAGTTGGTTTTTGAAACGGTCCTTGTGCTTATATCACACTCTGGTTTTATGCATCACCCCACCTCTCCTTCCCCTTTATGCAGGCATAAGAGTGTTTTCTAAATGTGAGACTCTGTTCTCTTTCCTAACTCAGTTCACGTGTAGCCATGTTTACAGGATCTTCATAAGTGATATCTTATGATAAGTTTCTTTTTCTGTGTGACTTATTTCACTTAGAATCATCGTACCTGAATCCACTCACTTTGCTGCTACTGGTCTTATGACATTGATTTCATGGCTGAGGGATATTCCATCGTACGTAAGTACCACAATGTTTTGAACCATTTTTATATTTCCTGGGATATTTAAGGTGTACCCAAGTTGAGGTTCTTGTAGCCAGTGCAGCCCTAAATTTGGAGGTGGCTCTTTCTTATTGATTTTCAGTTTTCCCCAGGTATATTCCCTAGACTGGAAGTGGCCTTGGCTCTGTAGCTCTGTTGTTTACTTCTTTTAGGGAACACAATGCACTCCTCCAGTGAGGCAGTTGGCAATTTACATCCCGCTCATCAGCATAACAAGGCTCCCTGTTCTCCAGGGCCTGTCTTGCCTTTCTGGTTTTTACACATTTTGTGGATGTCCCTTTTGACCGGTGGGAAGTGATACTTCTTTGTAGTGCAGATTTGCATTGCCTGCTTGCTTGCTTGGCCAAAAAGGGCGTATGTGTTTTCTCATGAATATATTCAGGAGAAAACGCATACGCCCTTTTTGGCCAAGTGCACCATTGTCCAAGTTGTGCCCCTCTTCCTGTGCTTTACAGGCGATTCCAACGTACCTCTTGAAATCTGTTTCCTGCTATTTTGCCTCGCTTTCAAGTCCGCCTCGTTGACTTCCCTCAACAGATTTTTGGACGATAGTTGTCCTTTATCACTCTGCCAGTTTGTGAAATGCTGTGCCCCTGAGCTCCATTTCTCAACTCGTTTTTTGTGAGCTGAACGCAAGTCCAAAATTTTGGATTATGTCCTATACTGGTTCCCGGTGGGTGGCTGAGACTTTGGTTAATTCTTCTTCCTGCCGGGAAATTAGAGTGACATGTGCCCGTCCAAATGCCTAACAGCTACTCTCTCATGGGTTCTCCCTCGTCCCTTCCATCCTCTGGCAAATTGGGAAACTGTGCAAACCAGGAGGTTAAAGGGCCTGTCTCTCCAAGTTGGGAGATTGATAGTAAGGCAGTTGGAAAGTCAAACTGGAGCACCAGGAGAGGGACTATTCGTTGAGTTTTAGAAACCTTTCGTATTCACAGTGTGTCCATTCTCTAGGTTTCCTGTACATGTTATAGCTGTAGTAATATTCCCTTGAACCTGGAGAGTTGGGACCCATGGAATGGGGGCCATGCATTATTGCTTGAAAGGGTCTGCATTTGCTCACCCAATCTCACCAATCCTCTCAGTCCCAAGTGTCCAGCCTTATGCCACATCCAGCTGTCATTGTAGATAGGGTCTTTCCAGGTTTCCTCAGACACCCTGAAGGAATTGTAAAGAATTTCCCTGTTTTTTGGTTTTGCTTTTGAAATTCCTTTTTATAGTGGGTTTGAGCTGATCCTCGCTGCCATGTTTATGCCACTCTAGACACACTTGATTCCCTTATGGAGTCATATCAATACATAGGTTTTAAGATTCTTACTAGTCAGATATATTCCTCTGCGGGAAATATGGGGTTTTGAGTCTCTTTCACTGAGGAAGGTGTAGGTCTTGTCTATTCCAAAGTTGGTTTTTGGAACGGTACCTGTGCTTATATCAAACTCTGGTTTTATGCATCACCTCACCTCTCCTTCCCCTTTATGCAGGCATAAGAGTGTTTTCTAAATGTGAGACTCTGTTCTCTTTCCTAACTCAGTTCACGTGTAGCCATGTTTACAGGATCTTCATAAGTGATATCTTATGATAAGTTTCTTTTTCTGTGTGACTTATTTCACTTAGAATCATCGTACCTGAATCCACTCACTTTGCTGCTACTGGTCTTATGACATTGATTTCATGGCTGAGGGATATTCCATCGTACGTAAGTACCACAATGTTTTGAACCATTTTTATATTTCCTGGGATATTTAAGGTGTACCCAAGTTGAGGTTCTTGTATCCAGTGCAGCCCTAAATTTGGAGGTGGCTCTTTCTTATTGATTTTCAGTTTTCCCCAGGTATATTCCCTAGACTGGAAGTTGCCTTGGCTCTGTAGCTCTGTTGTTTACTTGTTTTAGGGAACACAATGCACTCCTCCAGTGAGGCAGTTGGCAATTTACATCCCGCCCATCAGCATAACAAGGCTCCCTGTTCTCCAGGGCCTGTCATGCCTTTCTGGTTTTTACACATTTTGTGGATGTCCCTTTTGACCGGTGGGAAGTGATACTTCTTTGTAGTGCAGATTTGCATTGCCCGCTTGCTTGCTTGGCCAAAAAGGGCGTATGCGTTTTCTCCTGAATATATTCAGGAGAAAACGCATACGCCCTTTTTGGCCAAGAGCACCATTGTCCAAGTTGTGCCCCTCTTCCTGTGCTTTACAGGCGATTCCAACGTACCTCTTGAAATCTGTTTCCTGCTATTTTGCCTCACTTTCAAGTCCGCCTCGTTGACTTCCCTCAACAGATTTTTGGACGATAGTTGTCCTTTATCACTCTGCCAGTTTGTGAATTGCTGTGCCCCTGAGCTCCATTTCTCAACTCGTTTTTTGTGAGCTGAACGCAAGTCCAAAATTTTGGATTATGTCTTATACTGGTTCCCGGTGGGTGGCTGAGACTTTGGTTAATTCTTCTTCCTGCCGGGAAATTAGAGTGACATGTGCCCGTCCAAATGCCTAACAGCTACTCTCTCATGGGTTCTCCCTCGTCCCTTCCATCCTCTGCCAAATTGGGAACCTGTGCAAACCAGGAGGTTAAAGGGCCTGTCTCTCCAAGTTGGGAGATTGATAGTAAGGCAGTTGGAAAGTCAAACTGGAGCACCAGGAGAGGGACTATTCGTTGAGTTTTAGAAACCTTTCGTATTCACAGTGTGTCCATTCTCTAGGTTTCCTTTACATGTTATAGCTGTAGTAATATTCCCTTGAACATGGAGAGTTGGGACCCATGGAATGGGGGCCATGCATTATTTCTTGAAAGGGTCTGCATTTGCTCACCCAATCTCACCAATCCTCTCAGTCCCAAGTGTCCAGCCTTATGCCACATCCAGCTCTCATTGTAGATAGGGTCTTTCCAGGTTTCCTCAGACACCCTGAAGGAATTGTAAAGAATTTCCCTGTTTTTTGGTTTTGCTTTTGAAATTCCTTTTTATAGTGGTTTTGAGCTGATTCTCGCTGCCATGTTTATGCCACTCTAGACACACTTGATTCCCTTATGGAGTCATATCAATACATAGGTTTTAAGATTCTTACTAGTCAGATATATTCCTCTGCGGGAAATATGGGGTTTTGAGTCTCTTTCACTGAGGAAGGTGTAGGTCTTGTCTATTCCAAAGTTGGTTTTTGGAACGGTCCCTGTGCTTATATCAAACTCTGGTTTTATGCATCACCCCACCTCTCCTTCCCCTTTATGCAGGCATAAGAGTGTTTTCTAAATGTGAGACTCTGTTCTCTTTCCTAACTCAGTTCACGTGTAGCCATGTTTACAGGATCTTCATAAGTGATATCTTATGATAAGTTTCTTTTTCTGTGTGACTTATTTCACTTAGAATCATCGTACCTGAATCCACTCACTTTGCTGCTACTGGTCTTATGACATTGATTTCATGGCTGAGGGATATTCCATCGTACGTAAGTACCACAATGTTTTGAACCATTTTTATATTTCCTGGGATATTTAAGGTGTACCGAAGTTGAGGTTCTTGTAGCCAGTGCAGCCCTAAATTTGGAGGTGGCTCTTTCTTATTGATTTTCAGTTTTCCCCAGGTATATTCCCTAGACTGGAAGTGGCCTTGGCTCTGTAGCTCTGTTGTTTACTTGTTTTAGGGAACACAATGCACTCCTCCAGTGAGGCAGTTGGCAATTTACATCCCGCCCATCAGCATAACAAGGCTCCCTGTTCTCCAGGGCCTGTCTTGCCTTTCTGGTTTTTACACATTTTGTGGATGTCCCTTTTGACCAGTGGGAAGTGATACTTCTTTGTAGTGCAGATTTGCATTGCCCGCTTGCTTGCTTGGCCAAAAAGGGCGTATGCGTTTTCTCCTGAATATATTCAGGAGAAAACGCATACGCCCTTTTTGGCCAAGTGCACCATTGTCCAAGTTGTGCCCCTCTTCCTGTGCTTTACAGGCGATTCCAACGTACCTCTTGAAATCTGTTTCCTGCTATTTTGCCTCACTTTCAAGTCCGCCTCGTTGACTTCCCTCAACAGATTTTTGGACGATAGTTGTCCTTTATCACTCTGCCAGTTTGTGAATTGCTGTGCCCCTGAGCTGCATTTCTCAACTCGTTTTTTGTGAGCTGAACGCAAGTCCAAAATTTTGGATCATGTCCTATACTGGTTCCCGGTGGGTGGCTGAGACTTTGGTTAATTCTTCTTCCTGCCGGGAAATTAGAGTGACATGTGCCCATCCAAATGCCTAACAGCTACTCTCTCATGGGTTCTCCCTCGTCCCTTCCATCCTCTGCCAAATTGGGAACCTGTGCAAACCAGGAGGTTAAAGGGCCTGTCTCTCCAAGTTGGGAGATTGATAGTAAGGCAGTTGGAAAGTCAAACTGGAGCACCAGGAGAGGGACTATTCGTTGAGTTTTAGAAACCTTTCGTATTCACAGTGTGTCCATTCTCTAGGTTTCCTGTACCTGTTATAGCTGTTGTAATATTCCCTTGAACCTGGAGAGTTGGGACCCATGGAATGGGGGCCATGCATTATTGCTTGAAAAAGTCTGCATTTGCTCACCCAATCTCACCAATCCTCTCAGTCCCAAGTGTCCAGCCTTATGCCACATCCAGCTGTCATTGTAGATAGGGTCTTTCCAGGTTTCCTCAGACACCCTGAAGGAATTGTAAAGAATTTCCCTGTTTTTTGGTTTTGCTTTTGAAATTCCTTTTTATAGTGGGTATGAGCTGATTCTCGCTGCCATGTTTATGCCACTCTAGACACACTTGATTCCCTTATGGAGACATATCAGTACATAGGTTTTAAGATTCTTACTAGTCAGATATATTCCTCTGTGGGAAATATGGGGTTTTGAGTCTCTTTCACTGAGGAAGGTGTCGGTCTTGTCAATTCCAAAGTTGGTTTTTGAAACGGTCCCTGTGCTTATATCAAACTCTGGTTTTATGCATCACCCCACCTCTCCTTACCCTTTATGCAGGCATAAGAGTGTTTTCTAAATGTGAGACTCTGTTCTCTTTCCTAACTCAGTTCACGTGTAGCCATGTTTACAGGATCTTCATAAGTGATATCTTATGATAAGTTTCTTTTTCTGTGTGACTTATTTCACTTAGAATCATCGTACCTGAATCCACTCACTTTGCTGCTACTGGTCTTATGACATTGATTTCATGGCTGAGGGATATTCCATCGTACGTAAGTACCACAATGTTTTGAACCATTTTTATATTTCCTGGGATATTTAAGGTGTACCCAAGTTGAGGTTCTTGTAGCCAGTGCAGCCCTAAATTTGGAGGTGGCTCTTTCTTATTGATTTTCAGTTTTCCCCAGGTATATTCCCTAGACTGGAAGTGGCCTTGGCTCTGTAGCTCTGTTGTTTACTTCTTTTAGGGAACACAATGCACTCCTCCAGTGAGGCAGTTGGCAATTTACATCCCGCTCATCAGCATAACAAGGCTCCCTGTTCTCCAGGGCCTGTCTTGCCTTTCTGGTTTTTACACATTTTGTGGATGTCCCTTTTGACCGGTGGGAAGTGATACTTCTTTGTAGTGCAGATTTGCATTGCCTGCTTGGCCAAAAAGGGCGTATGTGTTTTCTCCTGAATATATTCAGGAGAAAACGCATACGCCCTTTTTGGCCAAGTGCACCATTGTCCAAGTTGTGCCCCTCTTCCTGTGCTTTACAGGCGATTCCAAGGTACCTCTTGAAATCTGTTTCCTGCTATTTTGCCTCGCTTTCAAGTCCGCCTCGTTGACTTCCCTCAACAGATTTTTGGACGATAGTTGTCCTTTATCACTCTGCCAGTTTGTGAATTGCTGTGCCCCTGAGCTCCATTTCTCAACTCGTTTTTTGTGAGCTGAACGCAAGTCCAAAATTTTGGATTATGTCCTATACTGGTTCCCGGTGGGTGGCTGAGACTTTGGTTAATTCTTCTTCCTGCCGGGAAATTAGAGTGACATGTGCCCGTCCAAATGCCTAACAGCTACTCTCTCATGGGTTCTCCCTCGTCCCTTCCATCCTCTGGCAAATTGGGAACCTGTGCAAACCAGGAGGTTAAAGGGCCTGTCTCTCCAAGTTGGGAGATTGATAGTAAGGCAGTTGGAAAGCCAAACTGGAGCACCAGGAGAGGGACTATTCGTTGAGTTTTAGAAACCTTTCGTATTCACAGTGTGTCCATTCTCTAGGTTTCCTGTACATGTTATAGCTGTAGTAATATTCCCTTGAACCTGGAGAGTTGGGACCCATGGAATGGGGGCCATGCATTATTGCTTGAAAGGGTCTGCATTTGCTCACCCAATCTCACCAATCCTCTCAGTCCCAAGTGTCCAGCCTTATGCCACATCCAGCTGTCATTGTAGATAGGGTCTTTCCAGGTTTCCTCAGACACCCTGAAGGAATTGTAAATAATTTCCCTGTTTTTTGGTTTTGCTTTTGAAATTCCTTTTTATAGTGGGTTTGAGCTGATTCTCGCTGCCATGTTTATGCCACTCTAGACTCACTTGATTCCCTTATGGAGTCATATCAATACATAGGTTTTAAGATTCTTACTAGTCAGATATATTCCTCTGCGGGAAATATGGGGTTTTGAGTCTCTTTCACTGAGGAAGGTGTACGTCTTGTCTATTCCAAAGTTGGTTTTTGGAACGGTCCCTGTGCTTATATCAAACTCTGGTTTTATGCATCACCTCACCTCTCCTTCCCCTTTATGCAGGCATAAGAGTGTTTTCTAAATGTGAGACTCTGTTCTCTTTCCTAACTCAGTTCACGTGTAGCCATGTTTACAGGATCTTCATAAGTGATATCTTATGATAAGTTTCTTTTTCTGTGTGACTTATTTCACTTAGAATCATCGTACCTGAATCCACTCACTTTGCTGCTACTGGTCTTATGACATTGATTTCATGGCTGAGGGATATTCCATCGTACGTAAGTACCACAATGTTTTGAACCATTTTTATATTTCCTGGGATATTTAAGGTGTACCCAAGTTGAGGTTCTTGTAGCCAGTGCAGCCCTAAATTTGGAGGTGGCTCTTTCTTATTGATTTTCAGTTTTCCCCAGGTATATTCCCTAGACTGGAAGTGGCCTTGGCTCTGTAGCTCTGTTGTTTACTTGTTTTAGGGAACACAATGCACTCCTCCAGTGAGGCAGTTGGCAATTTACATCCCGCCCATCAGCATAACAAGGCTCCCTGTTCTCCAGGGCCTGTCTTGCCTTTCTGGTTTTTACACATTTTGTGGATGTCACTTTTGACCGGTGGGAAGTGATACTTCTTTGTAGTGCAGATTTGCATTGCCCGCTTGCTTGCTTGGCCAAAAAGGGCGTATGCGTTTTCTCCTGAATATATTCAGGAGAAAACGCATACGCCCTTTTTGGCCAAGAGCACCATTGTCCAAGTTGTGCCCCTCTTCCTGTGCTTTACAGGCGATTCCAACGTACCTCTTGAAATCTGTTTCCTGCTATTTTGCCTCACTTTCACGTCCGCCTCGTTGACTTCCCTCAACAGATTTTTGGACGATAGTTGTCCTTTATCACTCTGCCAGTTTGTGAATTGCTGTGCCCCTGAGCTCCATTTCTCAACTCGTTTTTTGTGAGCTGAACGCAAGTCCAAAATTTTGGATTATGTCCTATACTGGTTCCCGGTGGGTGGCTGAGACTTTGGTTAATTCTTCTTCCTGCCGTGAAATTAGAGTGACATGTGCCCGTCCAAATGCCTAACAGCTACTCTCTCATGGGTTCTCCCTCGTCCCTTCCATCCTCTGGCAAATTGGGAACCTGTGCAAACCAGGAGGTTAAAGGGCCTGTCTCTCCAAGTTGGGAGATTGATAGTAAGGCAGTTGGAAAGTCAAACTGGAGCACCAGGAGAGGGACTATTCGTTGAGTTTTAGAAACCTTTCGTATTCACAGTGTGTCCATTCTCTAGGTTTCCTGTACATGTTATAGCTGTAGTAATATTCCCTTGAACCTGGAGAGTTGGGACCCATGGAATGGGAGCCATGCATTATTGCTTGAAAGGGTCTGCATTTGCTCACCCAATCTCACCAATCCTCTCAGTCCCAAGTGTCCAGCCTTATGCCACATCCAGCTGTCATTGTAGATAGGGTCTTTCCAGGTTTCCTCAGACACCCTGAAGGAATTGGAAAGAATTTCCCTGTTTTTTGGTTTTGCTTTTGAAATTCCTTTTTATAGTGGGTTTGAGCTGATTCTCGCTGCCATGTTTATGCCACTCTAGACACACTTGATTCCCTTATGGAGTCATATCAATACATAGGTTTTAAGATTCTTACTAGTCAGATATATTCCTCTGCGGGAAATATGGGGTTTTGAGTCTCTTTCACTGAGGAAGGTGTAGGTCTTGTCTATTCCAAAGTTGGTTTTTGGAACGGTCCCTGTGCTTATATCAAACTCTGGTTTTATGCATCACCCCACCTCTCCTTCCCCTTTATACAGGCATAAGAGTGTTTTCTAAATGTGAGACTCTGTTCTCTTTCCTAACAGTTCACGTGTAGCCATATTTACAGGATCTTCATAAGTGATATCTTATGATAAGTTTCTTTTTCTGTGTGACTTATTTCACTTAGAATCATCGTACCTGAATCCACTCACTTTGCTGCTACTGGTCTTATGACATTGATTTCATGGCTGAGGGATATTCCATCGTACGTAAGTACCACAATGTTTTGAACCATTTTTATATTTCCTGGGATATTTAAGGTGTACCCAAGTTGAGGTTCTTGTAGCCAGTGCAGCCCTAAATTTGGAGGTGGCTCTTTCTTATTGATTTTCAGTTTTCCCCAGGTATATTCCCTAGACTGGAAGTGGCCTTGGCTCTGTAGCTCTGTTGTTTACTTGTTTTAGGGAACACAATGCACTCCTCCAGTGAGGCAGTTGGCAATTTACATCCCGCCCATCAGCATAACAAGGCTCCCTGTTCTCCAGGGCCTGTCTTGCCTTTCTGGTTTTTACACATTTTGTGGATGTCACTTTTGACCGGTGGGAAGTGATACTTCTTTGTAGTGCAGATTTGCATTGCCCGCTTGCTTGCTTGGCCAAAAAGGGCGTATGCGTTTTCTCCTGAATATATTCAGGAGAAAACGCATACGCCCTTTTTGGCCAAGAGCACCATTGTCCAAGTTGTGCCCCTCTTCCTGTGCTTTACAGGCGATTCCAACGTACCTCTTGAAATCTGTTTCCTGCTATTTTGCCTCGCTTTCAAGTCCGCCTCGTTGACTTCCCTCAACAGATTTTTGGACGATAGTTGTCCTTTATCACTCTGCCAGTTTGTGAATTGCTGTGCCCCTGAGCTCCATTTCTCAACTCGTTTTTTGTGAGCTGAACGCAAGTCCAAAATTTTGGATTATGTCCTATACTGGTTCCCGGTGGGTGGCTGAGACTTTGGTTAATTCTTCTTCCTGCCGTGAAATTAGAGTGACATGTGCCCGTCCAAATGCCTAACAGCTACTCTCTCATGGGTTCTCCCTCGTCCCTTCCATCCTCTGGCAAATTGGGAACCTGTGCAAACCAGGAGGTTAAAGGGCCTGTCTCTCCAAGTTGGGAGATTGATAGTAAGGCAGTTGGAAAGTCAAACTGGAGCACCAGGAGAGGGACTATTCGTTGAGTTTTAGAAACCTTTCGTATTCACAGTGTGTCCATTCTCTAGGTTTCCTGTACATGTTATAGCTGTAGTAATATTCCCTTGAACCTGGAGAGTTGGGACCCATGGAATGGGGGCCATGCATTATTGCTTGAAAGGGTCTGCATTTGCTCACCCAATCTCACCAATCCTCTCAGTCCCAAGTGTCCAGCCTTATGCCACATCCAGCTGTCATTGTAGATAGGGTCTTTCCAGGTTTCCTCAGACACCCTGAAGGAATTGGAAAGAATTTCCCTGTTTTTTGGTTTTGCTTTTGAAATTCCTTTTTATAGTGGGTTTGAGCTGATTCTCGCTGCCATGTTTATGCCACTCTAGACACACTTGATTCCCTTATGGAGTCATATCAATACATAGGTTTTAAGATTCTTACTAGTCAGATATATTCCTCTGCGGGAAATATGGGGTTTTGAGTCTCTTTCACTGAGGAAGGTGTAGGTCTTGTCTATTCCAAAGTTGGTTTTTGGAACGGTCCCTGTGCTTATATCAAACTCTGGTTTTATGCATCACCTCACCTCTCCTTCCCCTTTATGCAGGCATAAGAGAGTTTTCTAAATGTGAGACTCTGTTCTCTTTCCTAACTCAGTTCACGTGTAGCCATGTTTACAGGATCTTCATAAGTGATATCTTATGATAAGTTTCTTTTTCTGTGTGACTTATTTCACTTAGAATCATCGTACCTGAATCCACTCACTTTGCTGCTACTGGTCTTATGACATTGATTTCATGGCTGAGGGATATTCCATCGTACGTAAGTACCACAATGTTTTGAACCATTTTTATATTTCCTGGGATATTTAAGGTGTACCCAAGTTGAGGTTCTTGTAGCCAGTGCAGCCCTAAATTTGGAGGTGGCTCTTTCTTATTGATTTTCAGTTTTCCCCAGGTATATTCCCTAGACTGGAAGTGGCCTTGGCTCTGTAGCTCTGTTGTTTACTTGTTTTAGGGAACACAATGCACTCCTCCAGTGAGGCAGTTGGCAATTTACATCCCGCCCATCAGCATAACAAGGCTCCCTGTTCTCCAGGGCCTGTCTTGCCTTTCTGGTTTTTACACATTTTGTGGATGTCACTTTTGACCGGTGGGAAGTGATACTTCTTTGTAG
The DNA here is from genome assembly GCF_025265405.1 of Mesoplodon densirostris. Taxonomy (NCBI): domain Eukaryota; kingdom Metazoa; phylum Chordata; class Mammalia; order Artiodactyla; family Ziphiidae; genus Mesoplodon; species Mesoplodon densirostris. Next base: position 4,242,419 of record NW_026778199.1, on the reverse strand, counting down.
TGCAGATTTGCATTGCCCGCTTGCTTGCTTGGCCAAAAAGGGCGTATGCGTTTTCTCCTGAATATATTCAGGAGAAAACGCATACGCCCTTTTTGGCCAAGAGCACCATTGTCCAAGTTGTGCCCCTCTTCCTGTGCTTTACAGGCGATTCCAACGTACCTCTTGAAATCTGTTTCCTGCTATTTTGCCTCGCTTTCAAGTCCGCCTCGTTGACTTCCCTCAACAGATTTTTGGACGATAGTTGTCCTTTATCACTCTGCCAGTTTGTGAATTGCTGTGCCCCTGAGCTCCATTTCTCAACTCGTTTTTTGTGAGCTGAACGCAAGTCCAAAATTTTGGATTATGTCCTATACTGGTTCCCGGTGGGTGGCTGAGACTTTGGTTAATTCTTCTTCCTGCCGTGAAATTAGAGTGACATGTGCCCGTCCAAATGCCTAACAGCTACTCTCTCATGGGTTCTCCCTCGTCCCTTCCATCCTCTGGCAAATTGGGAACCTGTGCAAACCAGGAGGTTAAAGGGCCTGTCTCTCCAAGTTGGGAGATTGATAGTAAGGCAGTTGGAAAGTCAAACTGGAGCACCAGGAGAGGGACTATTCGTTGAGTTTTAGAAACCTTTCGTATTCACAGTGTGTCCATTCTCTAGGTTTCCTGTACATGTTATAGCTGTAGTAATATTCCCTTGAACCTGGAGAGTTGGGACCCATGGAATGGGAGCCATGCATTATTGCTTGAAAGGGTCTGCATTTGCTCACCCAATCTCACCAATCCTCTCAGTCCCAAGTGTCCAGCCTTATGCCACATCCAGCTGTCATTGTAGATAGGGTCTTTCCAGGTTTCCTCAGACACCCTGAAGGAATTGGAAAGAATTTCCCTGTTTTTTGGTTTTGCTTTTGAAATTCCTTTTTATAGTGGGTTTGAGCTGATTCTCGCTGCCATGTTTATGCCACTCTAGACACACTTGATTCCCTTATGGAGTCATATCAATACATAGGTTTTAAGATTCTTACTAGTCAGATATATTCCTCTGCGGGAAATATGGGGTTTTGAGTCTCTTTCACTGAGGAAGGTGTAGGTCTTGTCTATTCCAAAGTTGGTTTTTGGAACGGTCCCTGTGCTTATATCAAACTCTGGTTTTATGCATCACCCCACCTCTCCTTCCCCTTTATACAGGCATAAGAGTGTTTTCTAAATGTGAGACTCTGTTCTCTTTCCTAACAGTTCACGTGTAGCCATATTTACAGGATCTTCATAAGTGATATCTTATGATAAGTTTCTTTTTCTGTGTGACTTATTTCACTTAGAATCATCGTACCTGAATCCACTCACTTTGCTGCTACTGGTCTTATGACATTGATTTCATGGCTGAGGGATATTCCATCGTATGTAAGTACCACAATGTTTTGAACCATTTTTATATTTCCTGGGATATTTAAGGTGTACCGAAGTTGAGGTTCTTGTAGCCAGTGCAGCCCTAAATTTGGAGGTGGCTCTTTCTTATTGATTTTCAGTTTTCCCCAGGTATATTCCCTAGACTGGAAGTGGCCTTGGCTCTGTAGCTCTGTTGTTTACTTGTTTTAGGGAACACAATGCACTCCTCCAGTGAGGCAGTTGGCAATTTACATCCCGCCCATCAGCATAACAAGGCTCCCTGTTCTCCAGGGCCTGTCTTGCCTTTCTGGTTTTTACACATTTTGTGGATGTCCCTTTTGACCGGTGGGAAGTGATACTTCTTTGTAGTGCAGATTTGCATTGCCCGCTTGCTTGCTTGGCCAAAAAGGGCGTATGCGTTTTCTCCTGAATATATTCAGGAGAAAACGCATACGCCCTTTTTGGCCAAGTGCACCATTGTCCAAGTTGTGCCCCTCTTCCTGTGCTTTACAGGCGATTCCAACGTACCTCTTGAAATCGGTTTCCTGCTATTTTGCCTCGCTTTCAAGTCCGCCTCGTTGACTTCCCTCAACAGATTTTTGGACGATAGTTGTCCTTTATCACTCTGCCAGTTTGTGAATTGCTGTGCCCCTGAGCTCCATTTCTCAACTCGTTTTTTGTGAGCTGAACGCAAGTCCAAAATTTTGGATCATGTCCTATACTGGTTCCCGGTGGGTGGCTGAGACTTTGGTTAATTCTTCTTCCTGCCGGGAAATTAGAGTGACATGTGCCCGTCCAAATGCCTAACAGCTACTCTCTCATGGGTTCTCCCTCGTCCCTTCCATCCTCTGGCAAATTGGGAACCTGTGCAAACCAGGAGGTTAAAGGGCCTGTCTCTCCAAGTTGGGAGATTGATAGTAAGGCAGTTGGAAAGTCAAACTGGAGCACCAGGAGAGGGACTATTCGTTGAGTTTTAGAAACCTTTCGTATTCACAGTGTGTCCATTCTCTAGGTTTCCTGTACATGTTATAGCTGTAGTAATATTCCCTTGAACCTGGAGAGTTGGGACCCATGGAATGGGAGCCATGCATTATTGCTTGAAAGGGTCTGCATTTGCTCACCCAATCTCACCAATCCTCTCAGTCCCAAGTGTCCAGCCTTATGCCACATCCAGCTGTCATTGTAGATAGGGTCTTTCCAGGTTTCCTCAGACACCCTGAAGGAATTGTAAAGAATTTCCCTGTTTTTTGGTTTTGCTTTTGAAATTCCTTTTTATAGTGGGTTTGAGCTGATTCTCGCTGCCATGTTTATGCCACTCTAGACACACTTGATTCCCTTATGGAGTCATATCAATACATAGGTTTTAAGATTCTTACTAGTCAGATATATTCCTCTGCGGGAAATATGGGGTTTTGAGTCTCTTTCACTGAGGAAGGTGTAGGTCTTGTCTATTCCAAAGTTGGTTTTTGGAACGGTCCCTGTGCTTATATCAAACTCTGGTTTTATGCATCACCCCACCTCTCCTTCCCCTTTATACAGGCATAAGAGTGTTTTCTAAATGTGAGACTCTGTTCTCTTTCCTAACAGTTCACGTGTAGCCATATTTACAGGATCTTCATAAGTGATATCTTATGATAAGTTTCTTTTTCTGTGTGACTTATTTCACTTAGAATCATCGTACCTGAATCCACTCACTTTACTGCTACTGGTCTTATGACATTGATTTCATGGCTGAGGGATATTCCATCGTACGTAAGTACCACAATGTTTTGAACCATTTTTATATTTCCTGGGATATTTAAGGTGTACCGAAGTTGAGGTTCTTGTAGCCAGTGCAGCCCTAAATTTGGAGGTGGCTCTTTCTTATTGATTTTCAGTTTTCCCCAGGTATATTCCCTAGACTGGAAGTGGCCTTGGCTCTGTAGCTCTGTTGTTTACTTCTTTTAGGGAACACAATGCACTCCTCCAGTGAGGCAGTTGGCAATTTACATCCCGCCCATCAGCATAACAAGGCTCCCTGTTCTCCAGGGCCTGTCTTGCCTTTCTGGTTTTTACACATTTTGTGGATGTCCCTTTTGACCGGTGGGAAGTGATACTTCTTTGTAGTGCAGATTTGCATTGCCCGCTTGCTTGCTTGGCCAAAAAGGGCGTATGCGTTTTCTCCTGAATATATTCAGGAGAAAACGCATACGCCCTTTTTGGCCAAGTGCACCATTGTCCAAGTTGTGCCCCTCTTCCTGTGCTTTACAGGCGATTCCAACGTACCTCTTGAAATCTGTTTCCTGCTATTTTGCCTCACTTTCAAGTCCGCCTCGTTGACTTCCCTCAACAGATTTTTGGACGATAGTTGTCCTTTATCACTCTGCCAGTTTGTGAATTGCTGTGCCCCTGAGCTCCATTTCTCAACTCGTTTTTTGTGAGCTGAACGCAAGTCCAAAATTTTGGATCATGTCCTATACTGGTTCCCGGTGGGTGGCTGAGACTTTGGTTAATTCTTCTTCCTGCCGGGAAATTAGAGTGACATGTGCCCATCCAAATGCCTAACAGCTACTCTCTCATGGGTTCTCCCTCGTCCCTTCCATCCTCTGCCAAATTGGGAACCTGTGCAAACCAGGAGGTTAAAGGGCCTGTCTCTCCAAGTTGGGAGATTGATAGTAAGGCAGTTGGAAAGTCAAACTGGAGCACCAGGAGAGGGACTATTCGTTGAGTTTTAGAAACCTTTCGTATTCACAGTGTGTCCATTCTCTAGGTTTCCTGTACCTGTTATAGCTGTAGTAATATTCCCTTGAACCTGGAGAGTTGGGAACCATGGAATGGGGGCCATGCATTATTGCTTGAAAGGGTCTGCATTTGCTCACCCAATCTCACCAATCCTCTCAGTCCCAAGTGTCCAGCCTTATGCCACATACAGCTGTCATTGTAGATAGGGTCTTTCCAGGTTTCCTCAGACACCCTGAAGGAATTGTGAAGAATTTCCCTGTTTTTTGGTTTTGCTTTTGAAATTCCTTTTTATAGTGGGTATGAGCTGATTCTCGCTGCCATGTTTATGCCACTCTAGACACACTTGATTCCCTTATGGAGACATATCAATACATAGGTTTTAAGATTCTTACTAGTCAGATATATTCCTCTGTGGGAAATATGGGGTTTTGAGTCTCTTTCACTGAGGAAGGTGTCGGTCTTGTCAATTCCAAAGTTGGTTTTTGAAACGGTCCCTGTGCTTATATCAAACTCTGGTTTTATGCATCACCCCACCTCTCCTTCCCCTTTATGCAGGCATAAGAGTGTTTTCTAAATGTGAGACTCTGTTCTCTTTCCTAACTCAGTTCACGTGTAGCCATGTTTACAGGATCTTCATAAGTGATATCTTATGATAAGTTTCTTTTTCTGTGTGACTTATTTCACTTAGAATCATCGTACCTGAATCCACTCACTTTGCTGCTACTGGTCTTATGACATTGATTTCATGGCTGAGGGATATTCCATCGTACGTAAGTACCACAATGTTTTGAACCATTTTTATATTTCCTGGGATATTTAAGGTGTACCCAAGTTGAGGTTCTTGTAGCCAGTGCAGCCCTAAATTTGGAGGTGGCTCTTTCTTATTGATTTTCAGTTTTCACCAGGTATATTCCCTAGACTGGAAGGGGCCTTGGCTCTGTAGCTCTGTTGTTTACTTCTTTTAGGGAACACAATGCACTCCTCCAGTGAGGCAGTTGGCAATTTACATCCCGCCCATCAGCATAACAAGGCTCCCTGTTCTCCAGGGCCTGTCTTGCCTTTCTGGTTTTTACACATTTTGTGGATGTCCCTTTTGACTGGTGGGAAGTGATACTTCTTTGTAGTGCAGATTTGCATTGCCTGCTTGCTTGCTTGGCCAAAAAGGGCGTATGTGTTTTCTCCTGAATATATTCAGGAGAAAACGCATACGCCCTTTTTGGCCAAGTGCACCATTGTCCAAGTTGTGCCCCTCTTCCTGTGCTTTACAGGCGATTCCAACGTACCTCTTGAAATCTGTTTCCTGCTATTTTGCCTCGCTTTCAAGTCCGCCTCGTTGACTTCCCTCAACAGATTTTTGGACGATAGTTGTCCTTTATCACTCTGCCAGTTTGTGAATTGCTGTGCCCCTGAGCTCCATTTCTCAACTCGTTTTTTGTGAGCTGAACGCAAGTCCAAAATTTTGGATCATGTCCTATACTGGTTCCCGGTGGGTGGCTGAGACTTTGGTTAATTCTTCTTCCTGCCGGGAAATTAGAGTGACATGTGCCCGTCCAAATGCCTAACAGCTACTCTCTCATGGGTTCTCCCTCGTCCCTTCCATCCTCTGGCAAATTGGGAACCTGTGCAAACCAGGAGGTTAAAGGGCCTGTCTCTCCAAGTTGGGAGATTGATAGTAAGGCAGTTGGAAAGTCAAACTGGAGCACCAGGAGAGGGACTATTCGTTGAGTTTTAGAAACCTTTCGTATTCACAGTGTGTCCATTCTCTAGGTTTCCTGTACATGTTATAGCTGTAGTAATATTCCCTTGAACCTGGAGTGTTGGGACCCATGGAATGGGAGCCATGCATTATTGCTTGAAAGGGTCTGCATTTGCTCACCCAATCTCACCAATCCTCTCAGTCCCAAGTGTCCAGCCTTATGCCACATCCAGCTGTCATTGTAGATAGGGTCTTTCCAGGTTTCCTCAGACACCCTGAAGGAATTGTAAAGAATTTCCCTGTTTTTTGGTTTTGCTTTTGAAATTCCTTTTTATAGTGGGTTTGAGCTGATTCTCGCTGCCATGTTTATGCCACTCTAGACACACTTGATTCCCTTATGGAGTCATATCAATACATAGGTTTTAAGATTCTTACTAGTCAGATATATTCCTCTGCGGGAAATATGGGGTTTTGAGTCTCTTTCACTGAGGAATGTGTAGGTCTTGTCTATTCCAAAGTTGGTTTTTGGAACGGTCCCTGTGCTTATATCAAACTCTGGTTTTATGCATCACCCCACCTCTCCTTCCCCTTTATGCAGGCATAAGAGTGTTTTCTAAATGTGAGACTCTGTTCTCTTTCCTAACTCAGTTCACGTGTAGCCATGTTTACAGGATCTTCATAAGTGATATCTTATGATAAGTTTCTTTTTCTGTGTGACTTATTTCACTTAGAATCATCGTACCTGAATCCACTCACTTTGCTGCTACTGGTCTTATGACATTGATTTCATGGCTGAGGGATATTCCATCGTACGTAAGTACCACAATGTTTTGAACCATTTTTATATTTCCTGGGATATTTAAGGTGTACCGAAGTTGAGGTTCTTGTAGCCAGTGCAGCCCTAAATTTGGAGGTGGCTCTTTCTTATTGATTTTCAGTTTTCCCCAGGTATATTCCCTAGACTGGAAGTGGCCTTGGCTCTGTAGCTCTGTTGTTTACTTGTTTTAGGGAACACAATGCACTCCTCCAGTGAGGCAGTTGGCAATTTACATCCCGCCCATCAGCATAACAAGGCTCCCTGTTCTCCAGGGCCTGTCTTGCCTTTCTGGTTTTTACACATTTTGTGGATGTCCCTTTTGACCGGTGGGAAGTGATACTTCTTTGTAGTGCAGATTTGCATTGCCCGCTTGCTTGCTTGGCCAAAAAGGGCGTATGCGTTTTCTCCTGAATATATTCAGGAGAAAACGCATACGCCCTTTTTGGCCAAGTGCACCATTGTCCAAGTTGTGCCCCTCTTCCTGTGCTTTACAGGCGATTCCAACGTACCTCTTGAAATCTGTTTCCTGCTATTTTGCCTCACTTTCAAGTCCGCCTCGTTGACTTCCCTCAACAGATTTTTGGACGATAGTTGTCCTTTATCACTCTGCCTGTTTGTGAATTGCTGTGCCCCTGAGCTCCATTTCTCAACTCGTTTTTTGTTAGCTGAACGCAAGTCCAAAATTTTGGATCATGTCCTATACTGGTTCCCGGTGGGTGGCTGAGACTTTGGTTAATTCTTCTTCCTGCCGGGAAATTAGAGTGACATGTGCCCGTCCAAATGCCTAACAGCTACTCTCTCATGGGTTCTCCCTCGTCCCTTCCATCCTCTGGCAAATTGGGAACCTGTGCAAACCAGGAGGTTAAAGGGCCTGTCTCTCCAAGTTGGGAGATTGATAGTAAGGCAGTTGGAAAGTCAAACTGGAGCACCAGGAGAGGGACTATTCGTTGAGTTTTAGAAACCTTTCGTATTCACAGTGTGTCCATTCTCTAGGTTTCCTGTACATGTTATAGCTGTAGTAATATTCCCTTGAACCTGGAGAGTTGGGACCCATGGAATGGGAGCCATGCATTATTGCTTGAAAGGGTCTGCATTTGCTCACCCAATCTCACCAATCCTCTCAGTCCCAAGTGTCCAGCCTTATGCCACATCCAGCTGTCATTGTAGATAGGGTCTTTCCAGGTTTCCTCAGACACCCTGAAGGAATTGTAAAGAATTTCCCTGTTTTTTGGTTTTGCTTTTGAAATTCCTTTTTATAGTGGGTTTGAGCTGATTCTCGCTGCCATGTTTATGCCACTCTAGACACACTTGATTCCCTTATGGAGTCATATCAATACATAGGTTTTAAGATTCTTACTAGTCAGATATATTCCTCTGCGGGAAATATGGGGTTTTGAGTCTCTTTCACTGAGGAAGGTGTAGGTCTTGTCTATTCCAAAGTTGGTTTTTGGAACGGTCCCTGTGCTTATATCAAACTCTGGTTTTATGCATCACCCGACTTCTCCATCCCCTTTATGCAGGCATAAGAGTGTTTTCTAAATGTGAGACTCTGTTCTCTTTCCTAACTCAGTTCACGTGTAGCCATGTTTACAGGATCTTCATAAGTGATATCTTATGATAAGTTTCTTTTTCTGTGTGACTTATTTCACTTAGAATCATCGTACCTGAATCCACTCACTTTGCTGCTACTGGTCTTATGACATTGATTTCATCGCTGAGGGATATTCCATCGTACATAAGTACCACAATGTTTTGAACCATTTTTATATTTCCTGGGATATTTAAGGTGTACCCAAGTTGAGGTTCTTGTAGCCAGTGCAGCCCTAAATTTGGAGGTGGCTCTTTCTTATTGATTTTCAGTTTTCCCCAGGTATATTCCCTAGACAGGTAGTGGCCTTGGCTCTGTAGCTCTGTTGTTTACTTGTTTTAGGGAACACAATGCACTCCTCCAGTGAGGCAGTTGGCAATTTACATCCCGCCCATCAGCATAACAAGGCTCCCTGTTCTCCAGGGCCTGTCTTGCCTTTCTGGTTTTTACACATTTTGTGGATGTCCCTTTTGACCGGTGGGAAGTGATACTTCTTTGTAGTGCAGATTTGCATTGCCCGCTTGCTTGCTTGGCCAAAAAGGGCGTATGCGTTTTCTCCTGAATATATTCAGGAGAAAACGCATACGCCCTTTTTGGCCAAGTGCACCATTGTCCAAGTTGTGCCCCTCTTCCTGTGCTTTACAGGCGATTCCAACGTACCTCTTGAAATCTGTTTCCTGCTATTTTGCCTCACTTTCAAGTCCGCCTCGTTGACTTCCCTCAACAGATTTTTGGACGATAGTTGTCCTTTATCACTCTGCCAGTTTGTGAATTGTTGTGCCCCTGAGCTCCATTTCTCAACTCGTTTTTTGTGAGCTGAACGCAAGTCCAAAATTTTGGATCATGTCCTATACTGGTTCCGGGTGGGTGGCTGAGACTTTGGTTAATTCTTCTTCCTGCCGGGAAATTAGAGTGACATGTGCCCATCCAAATGCCTAACAGCTACTCTCTCATGGGTTCTCCCTCGTCCCTTCCATCCTCTGCCAAATTGGGAACCTGTGCAAACCAGGAGGTTAAAGGGCCTGTCTCTCCAAGTTGGGAGATTGATAGTAAGGCAGTTGGAAAGTCAAACTGGAGCACCAGGAGAGGGACTATTCGTTGAGTTTTAGAAACCTTTCGTATTCACAGTGTGTCCATTCTCTAGGTTTCCTGTACCTGTTATAGCTGTAGTAATATTCCCTTGAACCTGGAGAGTTGGGACCCATGGAATGGGGGCCATGCATTATTGCTTGAAAGGGTCTGCATTTGCTCACCCAATCTCACCAATCCTCTCAGTCCCAAGTGTCCAGCCTTATGCCACATCCAGCTGTCATTGTAGATAGGGTCTTTCCAGGTTTCCTCAGACACCCTGAAGGAATTGTAAAGAATTTCCCTGTTTTTTGGTTTTGCTTTTGAAATTCCTTTTTATAGTGGGTATGAGCTGATTCTCGCTGCCATGTTTATGCCACTCTAGACACACTTGATTCCCTTATGGAGACATATCAATACATAGGTTTTAAGATTCTTACTAGTCAGATATATTCCTCTGTGGGAAATATGGGGTTTTGAGTCTCTTTCACTGAGGAAGGTGTCGGTTTTGTCAATTCCAAAGTTGGTTTTTGAAACGGTCCCTGTGCTTATATCAAACTCTGGTTTTATGCATCACCCCACCTCTCCTTCCCCTGTATGCAGGCATAAGAGTGTTTTCTAAATGTGAGACTCTGTTCTCTTTCCTAACTCAGTTCACGTGTAGCCATGTTTACAGGATCTTCCTAATTGATATCTTATGATAAGTTTCTTTTTCTGTGTGACTTATTTCACTTAGAATCATCGTACCTGAATCCACTCACTTTGCTGCTACTGGTCTTATGACATTGATTTCATGGCTGAGGGATATTCCATCGTACGTAAGTACCACAATGTTTTGAACCATTTTTATATTTCCTGGGATATTTAAGGTGTACCCAAGTTGAGGTTCTTGTAGCCAGTGAAGCCCTAAATTTGGAGGTGGCTCTTTCTTATTGATTTTCAGTTTTCCCCAGGTATATTCCCTAGACAGGAAGTGGCCTTGGCTCTGTAGCTCTGTTGTTTACTTGTTTTAGGGAACACAATGCACTCCTCCAGTAAGGCAGTTGGCAATTTACATCCCGCCCATCAGCATAACAAGGCTCCCTGTTCTCAAGGGCCTGTCTTGCCTTTCTGGTTTTTACACATTTTGTGGATGTCCCTTTTGACCGGTGGGAAGTGATACTTCTTTGTAGTGCAGATTTGCATTGCCCGCTTGCTTGCTTGGCCAAAAAGGGCTTATGCGTTTTCTCCTGAATATATTC